>NC_133464.1:18935000-20185000 GCF_048565385.1 Saimiri boliviensis
CTCCATATATGAGCTGGAGCAGTATCCCTAAGTGTGGAATGTGTTCCCTCTAGAACCCAAAGCCAGGCTCTGTTCTTTCTTTGTGGAAGGGGATATAAGATAAAGCAGTTTGACCTCTATATGGAGGGCAAGTCCTGGTACACCCTGACGGTTAGACTCCTAAAAACTTTACTGAAATCACAAGTCCTTGAATCTTCATCAGGTTTTATCTCCCACCTTCTGGGGTGAATGTGAATTAACAAAGCCATCAGGGTGCTAGCCACCTTTGCTAATTCTGCCTGATCAGCATGATGTCATCAGTGTGATAGATCAGTGTGACATTGTGTAGGATGTTCAGGAGGGAGACCCAAGTCTCTGAGGAGAGCAGAACTTACCTAGCCCTAAGGTAAAACTGCAAATGCAGGCTGTTTCTCATCATTCGTGGTTGAGGAGGAAAAGAACATGTTCAGCACATCAGTGGCTGGATACTGTGTTCCAGGGGCCTTCTTATATGCTTCAGCAAAGAAGATGCCACGTGAGCACAGCAGCTACCATTGGAACCTGGTATATAAGTTTGGATATTTGTCCCTGCCCGAATCTCATGTTGAATTATAATCCCTAGTGCTGGAGTTGGGGCCTGCTGGAAGGTGTTTGGGTCATGGGGGAGAATCCCTCATGGGTTGACACTGTCTTTGCAATAGGAAGTCCTTGTGAGATCTGGTTGTTTAAAAGTGTGTGATACCTATCCCGCCTCCCCATTGCCTCTCTTTCTTGCTCCTGCTTTCACTGTGTAATGTGCCTGCTCCCAGTTTGCCTTCTGTGATGGGTAAAACCTCCCAAAGCCCTCCCCAGAAGCCAAGGGACATCAGCGCTATGACTGTACAGCCTGCAGAACCATGAGCCGATTAAACCTCTTTTCTTGCAAATTACCCAGTTGCAGAGATTTCTTTACAGCAGTACAAGAACAGCTTAATACCAAGCTGCTACTTAATTGAGCTGGCCTTGACCGCAGTCATTCCACAGGTTCTACCCAGTGCCAGCAGTGGCCAGGTTGGTGAATTAGATAGAGCTTTGGTGGAGGCCTCTCTGTATCCTTAAGATCCTCAAGGGTGGCATCATCTTTATCTCCTGCAAGGTGTGATTTTTGTGTTTTAAATTGAGACAGAGGATCTCACTATGTTGCCCAGGCTGGTCTTGAACTCCTGGACCTAAGCAATCCTCCTGTCTCAGCCATGGTTCTAAAGTGTTGGGTCGTGGGGGTGAATCCCTCATGGCTTGACACTGTCTTCGTGATAGTAAGTTCCCATGTGATCGCTGCTCCCAGCTGTGATTTTTTTTTTTTTTTTTTTTTTTATTTACACTCTCAACCAGGCAGGGGCTCCGCTGAGGCAGGTTTGTTAAGTTTGCATAAGCCAAGGTTACGGCACTGGTTGGGAAAACCGGGTACCCTGACACAAAGACGAGACAGAGTGGATTCCTTTAAAGATGTCTGTAGCTTTTTTTTTTTTTTTTGAGACAGAGTCTCACTCTGTGGCCAGGCGCCAGGCTGGAGTACAGTGGCACAATCTCGGCTCACTGCAACCTCCGCCTCCTGGATTCAAGCAATTCTTCCGCCTCAGCCTCCCAAGTAGCTGGGACTACAGGCGCACACCACCACGCCCAGCTAATTTTTGTATTTTTAGTAGAGACGGGGTTTCACCATGTTGGCCAGGATGGTCTCAATCTCTTGACCTCGTGATCCACCCGCCTCGGCCTCCCAAAGTGCTGGGATTACAGGCTTGAGCCACCACGCCCGGCCGTCTGTAACTTTTAAACTATTAAACCCTGAGTTTGGTCTTGACCTTCTTCTGGTCTCCCACCTCATGATAAGGCCGTCACACCTAGTTGTCACTTATTTCTTGTTCTCAGCTTTTCCTTACCCCTCTGGAGGATGTCAGTACAACTTTTTAAAGACCAACAATTCCACTGCCCTGGTAAGACTTGTTCTCCCGAGCTTTTCAAGTGCCTGAATTATTGCAGTAAGCAGGACATGGTGGTCCCCTTCCTGGGAACATTTACCTGAGTCACCACCATGAAAGTTTTAGCAATTGTGTCACTGCCTAATGCTAGGGACTGTTTGTGTCCCCTGCCTCCCCCAGGATGATATTCTTATGACCAGCCAGGCAGAAAGGGATCCAGTCCAAACCCACCTTATCAACTGTTTTGTTAGATCACTCTTAGAAGTGACTGCGTCATTTGAGTCCTCTGGGAAGTAGTGGCTGAGGCCAAATTAGTGGTCCCAGTTTGTTAATGGGGAGGGGAGTTAATGCTTGTGAAAGATACAAAAGGGAAGATGCATAATTTGGCAGGAGAAATCTTCAGGCTGCAGTGTAGATGAGACAGCTGTGAAAAGGAAGGGGCGAGGACGAGGGTTGGCGTAGTGAGCCTTGGAATCTCATCCAGCTCAACAGGGATCTGCAGAGCAAAATCCCCTGAAAAAAGTCCCACCTGGGCAGAAAGGGCCGGCTTCCCTGTTGTGCACAGTAACTGGCCAGGGGCTACTTAGAAACGGCCCGCTGGATCCTGAAGGAATTGCAAGAGGAAGCTGCTGGCTAACTGCACTCTTGCCAGCTAAATGACAAATTTTTCTTAAAGGGAAATCAAAATGGTAGACCATTTAATTGCCATTTGTAGAGCAGAAGGGTTCTTGGGGTTTAATTGCTCTCTATACAGACTTTCAACCGAACCACTTTTTGTTGTTGTTTTGTTGTTGTTGTTGAAGATGAGTCTCGTTCTGTTGCCCACGCTGCAGTGCAGTGGCACTGCCTCAGCTCACTGCAGCCTCCACTTCCCGAGTTCAAGTGATTCTCCCGCTCAGCCTCCCGAGTAGCTGAGACTACAGGCACGTTCCACCACGCCCGGCTAACTTTTTGTATTTTTAGTACAGATAGGGTTTCACTGTGTTAGCCAGAATGGTCTCAGTCTCCTGACCTCATGATCCACCTGCCTCAGCCTCCCAAAGTACTGAGATTACAGGCGTCAGCCACTGCGCCTGGTCACACAACTTGCTTTTCATCCAATGCCTTGCCCTCCCCTACCTCCCTTACCTCCACCTTCATTGCCCCAGTTGCTGCCAGGTTCTGTAAAGTCAGCTTACCTAATTTGGAGATTCCTAGAAGGCTCGCTAGAGATGACATTTGAGCTGTGACTTAAAGAATACTTGGGAGTTAGTGAGGAAGCTGAGGATGATTCCAGGCAGAGGGGTCATCAGAGTGAAAGCACCAAGTTGTTTTTTTTTTTTTTGAGACGGAGTTTCGCTCTTGTTACCCAGGCTGGAGTGCAATGGCGAAATCTCGGCTCACCACAACCTCCGCCTCCTGGGTTCAGGCAATTCTCCTGCCTCAGCCTCCCGAGTAGCTGGGATTACAGGCATGCACCACCATGCCCAGCTAATTTTTTGTATTTTTAGTAGAGATGGGGTTTCACCATGTTGACCAGGATGGTCTCGATCTCTTGACCTCGTGATCCACCCGCCTCGGCCTCCCAAAGTGCTGGGATTACAGGCTTGAGCCACCGTGCCCAGCCGTGCCAAGTTTTAAATAATGCTGAGTGTTCAGGGAACAGCAGGCCATCAGTTTTACTCTAGCATAGTCATTCCCAAAATGTGTCTTCATTTCATTAAGGAAATCAAAACTATAATGGGATATCATCTGACACCCCTCAGGATGACTATTATTTTTTTTAAAAAGTGTCAGTGAGGATGGAGAGAAACTGGGGCCTTGGTGCATTGCTGGTGGGAGTGTGAAATGATGCAGCCTCTGTGGAAAACAATATGGTGGTTCCTCAAAACGTTAAACATAGAATTGTAATACGATCCAGCAATTCCACTTCTAGGGATAGATCCAAAAGAATCGAAGGCAGAGACTGAGATGTCTGCACACCAGTGCTCGTGGCAGCAATATTCACAATAAGCCAGAAGGTGGAAGCAACACAAATGTCCATCAACAGATAAATGGATAAAACAAAATGGCGTATACAATGGAATATTATTTGGCCTGAAAAAGGATTGGAATTCTGACACTTGTTGCAACATGTATAACCCTTGAAGACATTACACTTAGTGAAATAAGCAGATACAAAAGGACAAAAGTGGCGTGGTTCCGCTTAAATGAGGTTCCTGGAGTAGGCAAATTGATATAGTATCAGAGGTTTACCAGTGGCTTGAGGGAGGAGGGAAGGAGGAGGTATGGTTTAATGTGCACAGAGTTTCTGTTTGGATGATGCAAAAAGGCCTGAAACCAGACAATGGTGATGGCTGTAAACATTGAGTCTACCTAGTACTCCTGCATTGTACACTTAGAAGTGGCTGAACATGACTTTTACATTATGTGTATTTTGCCATAGTAATAATTTTTTAAAATGTGGCCCTGGACAGACGGCATTCACATCACCTAGGAACTTGTTAGAAATACAAATTCTAGGCTGGGTGTAGTAGGTCACATCTGTAATCCCAGCACTTTGGGAAGCCAAGATGGGTGGATCCTGAGGTCAGGAGGTTGAGACCAGCCTGGCCAACATGTTGCAACCCCGTCTCTACTAAAAATACAAAAATAAGCCAGGTGTGGTGGTGCGCACCTGTAATCCCAGCTATTTGGAAGCCTGGGGCAGGAGAATTCGCTTGAATCCAGGAGGCAGAGGTTGCAGTAAGCCAAGATTATGCCACTGTACTCCAGCTTGGGTGGCAAAGCAAGACTCTGTCTCAAAAAGAAAAAAGAAATACAAATTCTTGGGCCCTATCCCAGTCTTACAGAATCAGAAACCCTGGAGGTGGGGGGGGCAATAATTCTAATGCCCCCTAATGTTTGAAAGCCACTCTTCTGTAATGTGAGATGGGAAGATGAGGCTGGAGAGGAATGTGGTAGCCAGGTCATGGAGAGCCTTGTCTGCCATGGTAAGATGCTTGGACTTTATCCTACCAGCCAAGAGTTAATTCTGGATTTTAAGGAAGATATTGACATGGTTAGATTTGTAGGATTTATCTATTTTGTAGTTGCAAAAATAACATGCTCATTACAGAAAACTTGGAAAACTAATCAATAAAAGAAAATCACCCATAATCTAACACTGGAAGATAATTCCTGTTAATATTTTGATGTATGTCATTTCAGTTTTTGGTGCATATATACATACATTTTAAAAACCAAGTAGAGGATCATAATGGACCTACTGTTGTGGCACCTGCTTTTTTTCAAGTAGTGGTATATCATGAACGTTGTTACATATTATGAGATCTTTTGCCATTTTTATTGACTGCAGAATTACGTATTTGATAGCTTTTTCTGGCAATACTGTGGAAGATGAATTTAAGGAAGACAAGAATGAGTTCCTGCAGGGATTGAAGTTATGAAGCTGTTGCAGTCAATCAGACTGGTGATGATAAGGCCTAAAGCTCAGCACCGCAAACAGGGAGAGTCTGGGACTGATGTGAGAACATTTTAGATGTAAAAACATACTGATTGATGATACATTGGAGGTGCTGTTTCTTGACGTGGGTGGTATTTTAAGGTTTTTAATGTTGGATTGGAAAGTGTGAAGGACAGTGGATTACATTTAGGAAATGTTGAGCTTGGGGAGACGTTAAGCTTTAAGGGTTCATGGGACATGTTAAGTAGAGATACCTGGTCAACAGTCAAGTGTGTGAATCTGAAGCTCAAAATGGTGTTGAGGGCTCAAGATGTAGAAATAGGTATTTGGGAGTTGAATGGCTATTAACATCTGCAAGTGGATTCAGTTCCCCCAAGGAGAGTATATGGAATGACAGGGTTGATGGTTGGTGGAATGATTTACAGACAAGCCATGAGAAACACCAATGTGTAAGTTCCAGGCAAGCAGCCCAAGGAAATTAAGAAGGAATGGTTAAAAAAATTACTCCCACTGCTTCACTCGACTAGTCTTAAAAAACAATCCATCAATCAATTTTGAAATAAGAAAGAAGGAATAGTCAGAGGAAAGGAATAAAGGAAGAAATAATGCCACCAAAGCAAAATGAAAAGACATTCAATAATCAGCAGATGGCCAGCCAAAGTTCAGTCAGGCAAAACAAAAGTGTCCACTGGTTTTTGGCAACGTGCAGGCAAATTTTCTAGCATGAGAAGAGGGAGAGAGCCTCTGGATAATACAGATGGAGTAGTAATTAGGAATCAAGGGATAGAAAAATGGAATTTAACCTTTCATTGAGCTGAGAAGAGTCAGGATGGGGCCCTCCCTAAGGAAGGCACAGGCTTAAGGAAAGGTCTTCAGAACCTGCTGTATTTTGGTTTTGGCATGGAATGGACTTCTGTATGATTATAAGCTGAAGACATGAGCAATAGGTGAAGAAAGATCAATGATATTCAGGAGTACATAATTAATGGAGTACAGTGTCCATGGAAATGGGCTACCTAGGGAAGGACTCATTTGGGGATGGGGTTGGTCTCATCTTTCTGGATCAGTAATGGCAGGAGTTGAGATGAGATTGGATACAGTGACTCTTTGAGAGGGATGTGAGGGAATTCACCATGGCCTCAATTTTGCTCCTGAAAGTAGGGGAGGCAACAGGAGAGAAGTGAGTTTTACAGTCTCAGAGGAGAATGAGAGCAGCAGCTCTATCACTGCCCAGTGAAGGTGCAGCCATGTTTGAAGGCCATAGATTTATACCCTTACAACTACTGAAAAAATGCAGCATTAACCATCCCAGTATACACCTGTATGTACACAGGAGAGTGTATTTCTGAAGGATTAATGCCTAGATATGGTATATCTGGGTCCAAAAGTACATGCGTTTAAAATTTGAAAGATGTAGATGAAATTCCTGCACTCTAGTCAGCCATGGGTATTAAAAGACCTTTAATTTTTGCCAGTGTGAAAGATGCAAAAATTGTTTTCTTGCACTTCTGGAATCTTTAGCTAGCTTGACTCTCTCTTTGACCTCACCTGCAGATACTGAAGTTGTGCCCTCCATACTACCATCACACTGAACTCATACAATTTACCTGTTTATAGGTCTTTGTGGTTCACTAGACGTGGAGCTCCTGGGGATGTAATCACCACCCTGTTCCCAGACCTGGAAATTCAGCATTTTTATTCATTTACAGGTTTGTTTTTTTTTTAATTTTTTTATTTTTTTATTTTTTTAGTAAAGACGGGGTTTCACCATGTTGGTCAGGCTGGTCTTGAACTCCCGACCTCAGGTGATCCGCCTGCCTTGGCCTCCAAAGTGCTTGGATTACAGGTGCGAGCCACCACGCCCCGCCTATTTACAGGTTTTTTAAAGAGTGGGGCATTTGCGACTGTCTGTCTGTCTGTCTCTCACTTTCTCTCTGCCTCTCTCTCCTGCGTCCTCCCTCCTTACATACATATTCTCCCCTCCCTCCACACCCCAGGAAGAATCTCTTGCATTATCACACCCCATTTGACTCCATAAAGCTCACTTTCTCCTTCAGATCTCACATTGTAAGAAAGAGGTGAACCAGTTTTCCAAGTCTTGTGTCTGATTTCACTTTTGTTTTGTTATTATTGTTTAGAAAGACTGACCATTAATTCTCACTTTGGTCCTTCTTTATAGAAACTTCTATCCTTGATGAATTATTTGATTCTTCCTTAGCTTTAATAGCATTTTTAATACTGTCGTGTTTTATAGCTAAACTCACTATGCTTTAATTGGTATGCTCTTAAAAATAGTGTTACCCAGTGATAAACGATGTTATATTTTACCAGTGCAACCTTTCTGTCCCAAATTTAGGAAGTGGAAGCCCCCTTTTATTATCGCTACTTAAGTGAATTTTGAAGAGCAAAAGAAGCAGTTCTAGTTCATCTTTCTTCCCCTGGCTCCAAACGACAGGCAGGTCTCATTTTATTGTGCTTCACATTACTGTGTTTCACAGAGAATTGTGTTTTTCGTAAACTGAAGATTGGCGGCAACCCTCAGTCGTGCCAAGTCTGCTGGCACCGTTTTTCCAAGAGCGTGTGCTTACTTCATATTTCTGTCACATTTTGGCAATTCTTATAACATTTCAAACTGTTTCATTTTTATATCTGTTATGGTGGTCTGTGATCAGTGATCTTGGGTGTTACCAGGATAATTGTTTGGGGTACCACATATTATGCCCATATAATATGGGCCAACTTAATTGATAAATGTTGTGTTATGTCTGCTCCACTAATGAGCCTTTCTCCCATCTCTCTCCCCCTTTTTGGGCCTTCCTATCCCCTGAGACAATATTGAAATTAGTCCAGTTAGTAACACTACAATGAGCTGGGCACAGTGGCTCACACCTGTAATCTCAGCACTTTGGGAGGCCGAGGTGGGTGGATCACCTGAGGTCAGCAGTTCCAGCCCAGCCTGGCCAACATGATGAAACTCCGTCTCTACTAAAAGTAGAAAAATTAGCAGGCTGTGGGGGCAGGCACCTGTAATCCTAGCTACTCGGGAGGCTGAGGCAGGATAATTGCTTGAACCTAGGAGGCAGAGGTTGCAATAAGCCAAGATCGTGCCACTGCACTCCAGCCTGGGTGACAAGAGCGAAAACACCATCTCAAGAAAAAAAAAATAGCTGGGTGTGGTGGCACACCTGTAATTCTAGCTACTTGTGAGACTGACGCATGAGAATTGCTTGCCCCAAGAGGCAGAGGTTGCAGTGAGCCAAGATCGTGCCACTGCACTCCAGCCTGGGTGGCAGCAAGACTCAGTCTCAAACAAACAAACAACAACAAGAACAAAAAAACCCTACAATGTCCTCTAAGTGTTCAAGTAAAGAGTCACACATCTCTCACTTTAAATCAAAAGCTAGAAATAATTGAGCTTAGTGATTTTAAAAGTCGAGATATACCAAAAGCTAAGCCTCTTGTACCAGTTAGCCAAGTTGTGAGTGCAAAGGAAAAGTTCTTACAGGAAATTAACAGAGATGCTCTAGTGAACACATGAATGATAGGAAAGTGAAATAGCCTCATTGCTAATGTGAAGAAAGTTTGCGTTTTCTAGATAGAGGATCAAACCATCCACATTTCTTTTTTTTTTCTTTTGGAGATGGAGTTTGTTTCTGTTACCCAGGCTGGAGCGCAGTGGCACGATATCAGTTCACTGCCTCCTGGGTTCAAGCAATTCTCTTGTCTCAGCGTCCCAAGTAGTGGGGATTACAGGCGTCTGCCACCACACCTGACTAATTTTTGTAGTTTTGGTAGAGGCAGAGTTTCACCATGTTGGCTCGGCTGGTCTGGAACTCCTGACCTCAAGTGATCCGCCTGCCTCAGGCTCTCAGGTGTTGGAATTACAGGTGTGAGCCACTGCTCCCACCCCTTAACATTTCTTTCTTTTTTTTTTTTTTTTTTTTGAGACGGAGTTTCGCTCTTGTTACCCAGGCTGGAGTGCAATGGTGCGATCTTGGCTCACCGCAACCTCCGCCTCCTGGGTTCAGGCAATTCTCCTGCCTCAGCCTCCTGAGTAGCTGGGATTACAGGCACGTGCCACCATGCCCAGCTAATTTTTTGTATTTTTAGTAGAGATGGGGTTTCACCATGTTGACCAGGATGGTCTCGATCTCTTGACCTCGTGATCCGCCCGCCTCAGCCTCCCAAAGTGCTGGGATTATAGGCTTGAGCCACCGCGCCCGGCCCCTTAACATTTCTTTAAGCCAAAGTCTAATCCAGAGCAAGGCCCACCTCTTCAGGCCTGTGAAAGCTGAGAGAGGTGAGGAAGCTGCAGAAGAAAAGTTGGAAGCTAGCAGAGGCTCATGAGACTCAAGGAAAGAAACTGTTTCTGTAACATATAAGTGCATGGTGAGCAGCAAGGGCTGAGGGAGAAGTTGCGTCACATCATCTAGAAGATCTAGCTAAGGTCACTGATGAGGGTGCAGTGATGAGGGTACACTAAACCACAGATTTTCAATGTAGGCAATATAACCTTCTATTAGAAGATGCCATCTAGGACTTTCATAGAGAAGAGAAGTTAATGCCTGACTTCAAAGTTTCAGAGGACTCTTTTAATGGGGGCTAATGTAGCTGGTGGCTATAAGTTAAAGCCAGTACTCATTGACCATTCTGAAAATCCTGAGACCCTTAAGAATTATGCTAAATCGGCCGAGTGCGGTGGCTTACACTGTAATCCCAGCCCTTTGGGATGCTGAGGTGGGTGGACCAAGAGATCAAGAGATCGAGACCATGGTGAAACCCCATCTCTACTAATAAATACAAAAATTAGCTGGGCGTGGTGGCACGCACCTGTAGTCCCACCTACTTGAGAGGCTGAGGCAGGAGAATTGCTTGAACTGAGGAGGCGGAGACTGCAGTGAGCCGAGGTTGCGCCACTGCATTCCAGCCTGGGGCCTGGCGACAGAGCAAGACTCTGTCTCAAAAAAAAAAAAAAGAATTTTGCTAAATCGGCCGGGCACGGTAGCTCATGGCTATAACCCCAGCACTTTGAGAGACTGAGGTGGGTGGATCACCTGAGGTCAGGAGTTTGAGACCAGCCTGACCAACATGGAGAAACCCTGTCTCTACTAAAAATACAAAATTAGCTGGGCATGGTGGCACATGCCTGTAATTCCAGCTACTCGGGAGGTGGACGTTGCAGTGAGCCAAGATTGCGCCATTGCACTCCAGCCTGGGCAAGAAGAGCAAAACTCTGTCTAAAAAAAAAGGTATGCTAAATCTACATTGCCTGTGCTCTAGAAATGATACAGCAAAGCCTAGATGACTTGAAAGATTTCTTTCAAAATATTACTGCTCATTGACAAGGCACCTAGTTACCCAAGAGGTATGATATAGATGTACAAGGATATTAATGTTTCATGCCTGCCAACACAACTTCTATTCTGTACCTCATGTGTCAAGGAGTAATTCTGACTCTCAAGTTTTCTTATTTAAGAGATAAGTTGCCTAAGGGTATAGTTGCCATAGGTAGTGATTCCTCTGATGGATCTGGGCAAAGGGTAGAATTCACCATTCCAAATGCCATTAAGAACATAAGAAGGTCAAAATATATTAATAGGAGTTTGAAAGAAGCGGATTCCAACCCTCATGGATGACTTTGAGGGGTTCAGCATCTCAATAAAGGAAGTAAGTAACTGCAGATGTGGTAGAAATATCAAGAGAACCAGATTTAGAAGTGGAGTCTGAGGATGTGACTGAATTGCTGCAGTCTCATGATCAAAAAAACTGGTTCTTGAGATGGAACCTGCTCCTGGTGAAGATGCTGTGAGTGAAATGACAACAAACAAAGGATTCAGAATATTGCATAAACGTGGTTGATAAAACAGCAGCCGGGTTTGAGAGTACTGACTCTAATTTTGAAAGAAGTTCTGGGGGTAAATGCAATCAAACAGCATGGCCCGCTATGGAGAAATCTTTCGCAAAAGAAGTCAATGCAGCAAACTTCATTGTTGTCTTATTTTAAAACTACCACAACCACCTCAGTCTTCAGCAACCACTGATAAGTCAGCAGCCATCAACATCAAGGCCAGACCTTCCACCATGACTCACTAATGGCTCAGATGATTGTTAGTATTTTTTTAGCAATAAAATATTTTAATTAAGATACGTAAATTGACTTTCTACACATAATGCTGTTGCACACTTAATAGACTACAGTATCATGTAAACAACTTATATGCACTGGGAAACTAAAATATTTCTGTGACTTCCTTTATTGCAATATTCACCTTATTGCTGTGGTCTGGAACTATCTCCAAGGTATCCTTGTTCTGGAAAGCTCTCCAATTGCATGTCTAATAACGGTTCTATACTTTGCCTAGTCCCTCATCTATCAACTTGAAATGAAAACATGGCTCTCTTAATGAAGATCGTTGTGAGAATTAACTCTAGGGGTAGGAGAGGTGGGAAAGCATATTTTTTAGGTTATAGGGCTGAATGGAAATTACAGAGATGAGAAATTGTACATAAAATAAGTCAGATAAGCTCTTGTAAAACATATTTCTATTTCCAGAAAATTTTAAAATGGCTCTGGAGCTCTGCCCTTCACATTTGTTTAATTCAATAAACTTAAGTGAAAATATAAAGCAATGTTTCTTTGCCGAGAAGAAAAATTTCTAAAAGTGGTCATTTTAGCTATTTGGATATTAGATGTCAAATGAAAACTCTGTATGTTAATATTTAGAAAATGCACATTTCTCTTGAATTGATTTGTTGCTCTGCAGGGTTTTCTTTTGCTCTTGTAATTTATTTATTTATTTATTTTTTGAGACGGAGTCTCACTCTGTCACCCAGGCTGGAGTGCAGTGGCACGATCTAGGCCCACTGCAACTTCCACCTCTCGAGTCGAGCAATTCTCTGCCTCAGCCTCCCAAATAGCTGGGATTACAGGTGCCCATTACCATGTGCGGCTAATTTTTTGTATTTTTAGTAGAGACAGGGTTTCACCATCTTGGCTAGGCTGGTCTTGAACTCCTGACCTCGTGACCCACCTGCCTCGGCCCCCCAAAGTCCTAGGATTACAGGCATGAGCCACCATGCCTGGCTTGCTCTTATAATATTCTAAATTAGTATGCTACCTCTGACTTATTCTGCAAATATTTCAGCATTCATAAAAAAGGAATAGTGTACCACATAGCTCAAATTAAATCAGTTTAAAATTGTCAGGAGCTGAAATTTGGTTGCTTAAGTTAATGGACTAATCAAACCATAGTTTTAGATGATGTTACTACAGTATTCTAATTACGAGAATCTGATTTTCCTCAGTAACTGTGAAAGTCAAAACTCAAAGCCTGATTCAGAAAGGAACTTAAAAGTTAAAAATAAAAGACAAGGAAGACATTTTTATCCTCACATACATTATGGTAGATTATTAAGCTGCCCTTGTAAAGTTAAAGATTTTGCTGTAAATCACATTGGAATTGATTACAAGACATGGAAACTGTATGTTTGAAATCCTTGAAACAGCATAATTTCATTTATGTGATTTTTAAATAAAGGTGCTTCATTATATATTAAAAAAGTATGTCTACAAATGTTTTGATTTGTATCCTTTTGTAAGGCTTTCTTGTGAGTAAAAGCAGAAGCAAAAAAGAAATTTTTTTCCAGACCACATATCCTGACTGAAGAATTAAAAATATGGGCCTGGTATGTTCCAGAGAAGCCTTAGCAATAAAAAGATAAAGAGGCTACTCAGCACGTCTGTGGATATGGGGAAAGGTCTGTTCATTTACACAAAATGTATCTCTAATCACCTTCCCATGCCTAAAATCCTATTAATAAGAAGGAAAGTTCTTCAGTCTTTAATGAAAATAGGATTAAAATCCAAAATTTCTGGGATCTGTAAGACAAGACTAATTTGTTTAAATTTTTATCATGAAAAATTTAAAACATACAGAAAAATTGATATATGTCTCTACCTGAATTTAACAATTGTTAACATTTGCCATATTGATTTTTTCCTGTATGTGTGTGAAAATGTGTGTGTGTGTGCTTGAAAATTAAGTTGTAGCTGTCATGACACTTCACTTTTAAATACGTGAGCACAAATCTTCTGACACCAGTAGCATACTCCTACATAATGACCATACTATTTTTGTACTTAAGAGAATGGAGTAATATATTTTATTCCCTAATATCTAATATACATATTCTAATTTCCCCATGTTCCCCCAAAAGTCTCTTATTTACACCTTTTTTGTTTTTTCCATAGCAGGATTCAATAAAGGTTCACGTATTACTTTTGGTAATGTATTTTCAGTCTGTTAAACACTGAGCTGTCTCTCCATCTTTTTGATGTGTGTATGGGGTTGGTGTGGTTTGGTTTGGTTTTTCTTCATGGCACTGACATTTTGAAAACAGTGGAAGGCTGGATGTCTTCGAGAATGCCTTATATTCTGGATATATCTGGTTATTTCTTCATGGTGTCATCTAACTCATTTCTCCATTTTCTGATTTTTGTATAAACTGGAAGTTAGATATACCTGGAGGCTTAACTAGTTTCAGGTCAAACATTTTTAGCAAGAACCCTTCACAAGTAATGCTATGCATATTATTTTACAGTGTATCAAAAGACCCATAAAGACAGGTGGAAGGACTTCTGTTTATACGGAAGTATTAATGATTCCTAGCATATCCTTTTCTGGGCCCCAGATTTTCAATTGAAAGCAGTTAGGCCTCATGATTCTCAAAACAAGTGTTAACAGTGGAGGGTGTTTAGGTTCTTGGTGACTTTAACAAATAATTGGACAAAATGGACCAGGCGCAGTGGCTCACACCTATAATCCTAGCACTTTGGGAAGCCAAGGTGGGCGAATCATGAGGTCAGGAGTTTGAGACCAGCGTGGCCAACAGGGTGAAACCCCATCTCTACTAAAGATGCAAAAATTAGCTCGGTGTGTTGGCCCATGCCTGTAATCCCAGCTACTTGGGAGACTGAGGCAGGAGAATGACTTGAACTCAGAAGGCAGAGGTTGCAGTGAGCCAAGATCATCACCACTGCACTCCAGCCCGGGTGACAGGGTGACTCTCCGTCTCAAACAAAAAAAACAAGAATTGGACAAAACGCACAAAGTAAGAAAAGAATGAAGAAACAAATGCAGAGATTTATTAAAAACAAAAGTTCACTCCATGGGGTGGGAGGGCCTGATTACAGAATGTTCTGCGGTTTAAATACCCTCTAGAGGTTTCCCATTGGTTACTTGGTGTATGCTCTATGTAAATAAAGTAGTGGCTGGTGATCAGTATAATTGGTTGCAAGAGGGGACCAATCTGAGGCTGAAGCAAAGTTACAAAGTTACACCTTATGCAAACATCTGATTGGTTGCAGAAAGTGACCAATCAGAGGCTAAAGTGAGGTTACAAAGTTATACTCCTATGCAAATGAAGAGTTGGCCTGGAACCAGTCTGATTGGTTGTGGGAGGGGACCAATCAAAGGTACTTTTTAAAAATCTGCCAGGCAGAAAAGTGGAGATTGCAAAGAGAGTAGACTCTGGTCCTTTTGTTACTTTGGAGTGGAAAGTTGGGGTTTTCCTTTTATTTCTAAGGAGTCAGCCTGAATTGGCCTATGTTTCCTGCCTCCAGAGCCTATTCTCTTACCTTACAAAGTTGGCATAGAAATTCTTCATGGGCTCAGAGAATGTGCCACTTGAGTGTAAGCAGCAAGATTCAGCACTGAGTAAAGCCAGGAAAACCATTTGCTCCAAACCTAATATCCCCAAAGTATATGTTACCATAAATTTAAGCAGACTTCTGTTCTGATAAGGCTGGTCTTATATAGGGACAAACAAGAATAAACAAGTATAGCAACTCTGACATGGGACCTGAGACCTGAGTTCTAGTGCTACCACTGTCACCAGATAACTGTGTCACACTGGGAGTCATTCATTGATTCACACATGAGGTAGAGGCATTGTCCCTTACATTTTGTAAATGTTACACAAGCACCAATATGATTGAATATCCTATATATTTCTTACTAGGACAAAGAACAGCACTTGGATTTTATTTCTTGCATTTCCTTTTGGGGGAAGCAGGGAAGTATCAGTCATTCCCAAATTGAAGCATTTCTCCTTATCCAATTATTTAGGTAATTCTTGTCATGCAGGTAAAATGTGCAGTCTGAATAGGGTGCTTTGTCCTGTGGTTTGATATATTCCTTCCTGCCTGTCGGGAAAGAATCAAGCATCATTGGGAAAAACAGGTGAATGAGAGGGTTGGGTTGCAGTTTTATTCCCTTCTGAATTATACTTAAACTTGTGTGGTTGGGAAAATCGGGAGTCAACTTTTCCAACTGCAAATGAGAACAGGCTGGACAGCTGAGTGGTAGAATCTGGAGTTAGGGTCCTGCTTTCCAGCCCACTAATTGGAAGACCACTGGACATGTGCCCTGACCACTCCAACCACAGGACTGAGGACAGTGGGTTCAGTGAGGCTTCCCTTAGAGTCCCGCCTGAGCTCTGACCACAGAGAGCAGCAAAACTCCGCTATCCCTTCCTGTCACCCTCTCCCACCCATACAATATTTTAAGTCCTCTAGAACAACCCTGGCCTGTATGTGCAATGAAGATAGGGAGGAAGTGTGGAGAAGAGCTGCTTTGTCTCCAAGACTTTTATACTAAACACTACACTTCTGAGTAAAAGTGAGGGGGATGGGGTATGGACCGGGCACAGTGGCTCATGCCTGTAATCCCAGCACTTTGGGAGGCCGAGGCAGGTGGATCACCTGAGGTCAGGAGTTCGAGACCAGCCTGGCCAACATGGTGAAACCCCATCTGTACTCAAAATATGAAAATTAGCCAGACGTCGTGGCAGGTGCCTATAATCCCAGCTACTCAGGAGGCTGAGGCAGGAGAATCGCTTGAACCCAGGAGGCGGAAGTTGCAGTGAGCTGAGATCAAGCCATTGCACTCTAGCCTGGGCAACAAGAGCGAAACTCGATGTCAAAAAAAAAAAAAAAAAAGGTAGAGGGTGGGGGGTGAGGAATAGGCCAGTGGTAGGAGATGGAGTTAAGAGAAGTGGATGAACCCAGTAGAAAGTGTTGGAAAGATATCCCCCTTGCCAGTTCAGGGTTCAGTGTGTGGCAGGGGTGGGCTGTGAATTAACTGACAATAGCCAGATTTATGGGAGAAAAATTTTAACTCACACAATAGTGGGAGCATTCAAATGAAGAGGCTGGCTGAACAGCTAGCAATAAGGGTTTATATACCAGCTTAAGAAGGAGAAAGAGGAAGAAAGAAGGCTTCTATGGGAGACAGATGAACTTTTAGGAGAAACAGATGGCATTTAGGAAAACAAATGGAAGGTAGGAGAGTTTGTGATAATGTTTGTTTATGCAGTTTCATATCCCAGTGCTGATAGTCTCCTTCCTTGCTGGAAATTCCCCCAGAGACAGAGAGAGGATTTATGGCAGCTTCCTTGGAAGGCTGTGCCTTTCTTCCAATAAAGGAAGCTCAGAAAAGCCTTCTTTCTGCATCTGTTGTATCTCAAATATCTTCAGTTTAATCTTTATACCATTTTGGTGAGTGGCAAGTCCCTACAAAAGTCAAGGATGTGAAGCCCCCGGGAGGTTGAAAGGGAAACAGGGCCAAAGTGCACAGGTATCTCTGAGTCGTGCCCTCCTTTTCTGAGTCTCTGGTCATTGAACATCAGCTATGTACCTCACTGGGTTAAAGGAAGAGACTGGTTTATTTATGCTTCCTGACTTTTTTTTTTGAATTATTAAGGGATTTAGGAAACTCTTGTGTTAAATTTATTGCATGTGATTTCTTTAGGTGAATAATCAGGCCTTATCCTTCATGGTTGAATAAGGGTAGGGTGGGAAGATGAGGAGATGGGGACAGAGATGCACTGGGAGTCTGGCCCACTTCATCAAAAGGCAGAGACAAGCAATTAAGGTAAGAAGTATTTAAAAAGCATCCAAGCTTCTGAAACTCAGGTTCTAGCATCCAAGTTTTCTGGCCTGTAGGGCATTGTGCAAAATCCACATGATTAGCTAGGCGTTTGCTTGATGGACGTGGGAGGATTGGATTAGAGCATATGAAAAGCTTGGTAGGTTGTTTTTGAGTATAATTTACTTAATTGTTTCTGGCCTGGTAAGTATACCCAGAGGCTTGATATTGATGTATGTGATTCAACAAAAACAAAAAGCAATAAGGTCTGTATCGACTTGTGGTTTAATGGCTTTAAATAAATTGACTTCTTTTGGATCAATGCAGCACACTGATGATATTTGCAATCTATGAACTTTTTAAAAACACTTCTCCTCTAAGCTACAACTTTAATATATAACTTTGGAGGAATCATTTTATATCTATCCAACAACTTCCTTCAAAAAGCATATACATGCCCATAAAAAAGCATCTGCAGGAAAAAGCTGTGCCCTAACCCTAGATTCAAATTTGGGTTTTTGATTCTCATGCCAAGTTTTCATTGAAACAGCATCTTTATGAAAAATATTAAGAGTATTTGGTGCAAAGTAAAGAATATGCTCTATGGGTCAGCAGTCAGTTTGTGTAACTGCTGTGGACTAAAAAATGTTTCTCCTCCAAATTAATGTGTTGACACCCTAACCCCAATAGGACCATATTTGGATATAGTTTTTGGGAGGTAAGGAAGGCTAACGAGGTTGTAAGCGTGGGGTTCTAATCTAATAGGCTTGACAGCCTTGTGAGATATGGCAGCCCTCTCTGTCCACACGCATATACACGTGGAGGAAAGGTCACGTGGGCACACAGAGACGGTGGTCTTGGCACACCAGGCTCCCCTCACCAGGAACCCAATCCTCTGAAACCTTGATCTTGGTCTCTCCAGCTTCCAAAATGTGGAAAAAAAAAAAATCTGTTGTTTAAGACACCCAGTCTATGGCATTTTGTTATGGCAGCCCAAGAAGACTGACACACTAATCTTAAGCAAATTACTTACTAATATCTCTGGATCATTAGTGTAAAATTTGTGGATCAGGCAAAGTAAACGCTAAGTTCTCTTTCAGCTTTTAGCTATAGTATGATTCTAACTGAAATTGTCTTGGCTCAAGAAGACTGCCAAATGTTTTTTATTTTAAAAACAAATCTGAGTTTTTCCTTCCTTCCTTTCTTCTTTCCTTCCTTCCTTTCTCTCTCTCTCTCTCTCTCTCTCTCTCTCTCTCTCTCTCTCTCTCTCTCAGGGTCTCACTCTGACACTCAGGCTGGAGCGTATGGTGACTGCTTGCTGTAGCCTTGACCTTCCAGGCCCAAGTGATCCTCCTGCCTCAGCCATTCAAGTCAAGTAGCTAGGACCACAGGTGTATACTACCATAACTAGCTAATTTTTTCACTTTTTTTTTTTTTTCTGAGATGGAATCTTGCTCTGTCACCCAGGCTGGAGTACAGTGGCATGATCTCAGCTCGCTGCAATCTCTGCCTCCTGCATTCAAGTGATTCTCCTCCCTCAGCCTCCCCAGTATCTGGGATTACAGGCACCTTCTACCACACCTGGCTAATTTTTGTATTTTTAGTAGAGACAGGGCTTCACCATATTGGCCAGGCTGGTCTTGAACTCCTGACCTCAAGTGATCCACCTGCCTCAGCCTCCAAAGTGTTGGGATTACAGGTGTGAGCCACTGTGCCTGGCCTAATTTTTTTTTTTTTTTTTTTTTTTTTTTTTTTACAGAGACAGAGTCTCCCTACTGTTGCCCAGGCTGGCCTCAAACTCCTTGGCTCAAATGATCCTCCTGTCTTGGCCTCCCAAAATGTTAAGATGATAGGCATGAGCCACCGTGCTCAGTCTGAGCTTCAAATCTTTAAAAAACTTATAAAATAGTACAGAAGAGTTCCATATGCCTTTTACTCCGATACACCAAATTTTAATATTTGTTTCTATTTTTTATATTCTCTTCATATATACATATGCATGTGTATATGTTTACATATGTATGTAATATAATTATAATTATATTATTATATGTATGCATACTATTATTTATTTTCAGAATCTATTTGAGAGTGGATTGTCTCTCATCCCTTAATACTTCAGTATGTACTTCCTGAAACAAGGATATTTCTTATCTACCTATGGTTGCCAACTTCAGGAAACTTAGCATTGGTAAAACACTTTCATCTAATCTGCAGCTCATGTTCCAATTTCATTAGTTGTCCCAGTAACAGCCTTTAAAGCATTTCCTCCTCCAGAATAGGAACCAGTCTGGGATTACACATTGCATGGAGTTGTCGTGTTTCTTTCTCCTCCTTGCATCTGGAACAGTCCCTCAGCCTTTCTTTGCTTTTGTGACCTTAGCAGTTTTGAATAATACAGGCCATTTATTTACTAGGATGACCTTTATTTGAAGTTTGTATAATGCTGCTCCATGATTAAACAGAGGTTCTGCTTCCCTGGCTGGAACATTGTGTAGGTGTGTTGTGTCTTTTACAGGGCATCATAATAGAAGGTATGTGATGACCGAATGTCCTTCATTGGTGATGCTAATTTTGATGACCAGACATGTCATTGTCCATTTTCTCTACTGTGCAGTTTAAGCAATCTGTGGAGAAATACTTTGAGGCCATGCAATGATCCTGCTCCTTGTTTAACTGCCCCCCCTTAGACTTAACATCCATTGATGATTCTTGACTGAATCAATCTTTACTATGATATCTGAAAAATGGTGATGTCCAATGCTACCACTACCTCCAAATTTGTCAGCCTGCACAATTCATTCAGCTATAAGAGTTCTCAATTCCTTCCCTGCATCCACCACACACAATTATTGTACCATATACCTTTTACTCAGTGCCCCTGTGGATTCACTGCAGCCACCCAGGGTTCTTGGCTACAGTTTTAGAACCATGGAACTAAGTCCCAGAAACTTTCAGTCTCCTTTGTTTAACAGCAACAATAAATATTGGGTTGATGTTGAGGATCTTTTCACTAATGGGAAAACCCGGGGGGGAAACCTGGAAAGCATCAAGCTGAGGCTATTTTTCACAAAGTTTATAAAGTAGGTGATTGCGTTGTTTAAAGGACTTTTATTTTATCCAAAGGGTAAATAATCCATTATTATTCCTATTTATTTTGATGCTCAGGTTGTCCCAGTTTGGGCCAGTAGGAGCACCTTCAAACTGGTTCCTAGGTCCTTTTGACATACCCCCAACATTTTAAAAATACTTTTGAGAAATACTGATTAAAATCAGAGGCAAAAATGTGTGTGTTTGTGTGTGTATGTGTGTGTGTGTGTGTGTGTGTGTGTGTGTTTATGCATGTGCACTGTGGAATCCCAAAGAGCAAACTGAAGGAGAGATTAATTAACAGCCATTTAAAATTTTATCAGAAGCGGCACAGGTATGTGTCTGTAATTCCAGCTACCTGGGGAGATCCCTTGAGCCCAGGAGTTCAAGACCAGCCTGGGCAATAAATGGAGCAAGACTCCCATCTCAAAACAAAAACAAACAAACAAAAAAAAAAAAAAAAAAAAAAAAAAAAAAAAAACAACAAAAAAAAGAAAAACCCACAAAAATTTATTAGATGTTATAACTGTATGCAACATGCGCTCTTTAGTTTTATTATTCTCAGATCTGCTAGTTAGTTCTCATAATTAGTTTTCCTTTATCCTAGGTAATTAGACTGGAGTTGGCCAACATCCATGAGCTCATTTGGAAGGCAGGACTGCAGCTTAACAGTTTCTTTTCAACACAGAATCTTCTTCAACATCTTTATCCTCATTTTGAATGCCAACTTCTTTATCACCTGTCTCTTCTTACTATGATGTATGTGCACAGATTTTCCCTTCACTTCATTTAGCCTGTAGCACTTGGTCTCCCTGTGGATGTTCTGACAGTTCTTGCCGCTGCACTCTTGCTGAGTAAAGCAAGGTTTTCCCCAAACTTAATAATTTTTATCCACTTTCTCTGTTCACAATGCTCTCAGTGTCTCAGTAATTTTTTCTCAATGCCCCCAGGCCAAAAGAAATACTAAACAATTCCTTTTATTAAGTACTCGAGTCCAAACAACTTAATAAGGATTTATGTTTAACAACTTTGTATCCACTTGCAAACAATTAAACATATAAATTGAAAGAAAAGTTACATTTTCATTTCATTCCTTCTTTTTTTTTTTTTTTTTTTTTTTTAGGGCAGCCTCCCAAGCCAGAGTAGGCTCAGAGAGACTCCCTCATTTCATTCTTACAGTTAGCTTTCAAGTGGGATGTGTGTACCCTGGACAGTGTACAGTTTCTCAAGCTTGGAAGCAGACTGGACATCTCAACTCTAATTTCATATTCCCTGTTGATTTTCATGGGTACTTTGTATAATGCTGGAAGAGATGATACCATTGATAGAAATGTAACCTCTTGCCAAAACTGAACTACCACGTAGTTTGCATAATATCCCACAGATGCCAAGCATCCCTGTGTTTCTCTCAAAAATATAAAATATTCTTTAGTCCCCTGTAGATTCACTGCAGCCACCCAGGGTTCTTGGCTGCAGTTTCGGATTCACGGCACTAAGTCCCAGAAACTTCCAGTCTCTTTTGTAAAACAGCAACAATAAGTACCGGGTTGATGTCGAAGATCTTTTCACTAATGGGAAAACCTGGGGGAAAACCCTGGAGAGCATCCAGCTGGACTCTTTCTACAAAGTTCATAAAGTAGGTGATCACATTGTTTATTTATCTTCCAGTCATTCCAGAACACTTTAATTTTTTTTTTTTTTTTTTTTTTTTTTTGATGGAAAGTCTTGGTCTGTTGCTTAGTCTGGAGGGCAGTGGCGTGATCTTGGTTTACTGCAACCTCTGCCTCCCAGGTTCAAGCAATTCTCCTGCATCAGCCTCTTGAGTAGTGGGGATTACAGGTGCGCACCACCATGCCCAGCTAACTTTTGTATTTTGAGTAGAGATGGGCTTTCATCGTGTTAGCCAGGCTGGTCTTGAACTCCTGACCTCATTTGATTCACTGGCCTTGGCCTCCCAAAGTGCTGGGATTACAGGCATAAGCCACCACACCCGGCCTTACTTTCAACTGTTTAACAGTGAAAGGGCTACTACCACAGAGAGTTCTGGAACAACATATATAAATAAAGACTGTCCTGGCCGCCCAGCTGATCCATGACATCCCTCACAACACTGACATTCTAAAATCAACTTTTACTCAACAGATGATCACTATGACAATGCAGTTTCTATGTTCTCACAATTTGCCAAGGAATCTTTATCACCTTAAATCATGAAACACAGTGTTTCTCGGTCGCACTCTTCCTTCTCCTCTCTCTCTTATCCTGTTTCTCTAATTTCCATTAGACCCTGCTTGGACCTTGCTACCCCCACGCCAGCCCCAGCCTAAATCCCATCAAAACTTACCTGCCACTTTCCTAGTTACCCAGGATTTGATTTCCCAGGTGACAATACACAAAGCAGCTGGTTTGCCGGTGTGACTGGAAGCCCAAGAAAGACAGACACGAACACTATGTTCCAGCCCGTCCATGTGTAATCCCACTCTCTTAACATATATTTTGAGACTTCCTAGATTTCATTTTAACCTAAAGACATAACTTTTGTAAAATTTAAGAAGCTGAGCTATCTCATGATTCAATCCAGTAAGAAAGAGTCAGCTGGCAGCCCAAGAGTCGTTGAAAATAATTCATCTTGCCCACAGTGTTTTGAGGAGAATGGGAAAGGCAGATACATTCATAACACACAAGAAAGCCTGTTAATGGTTTCTTTCCCCGTCTCTTTTTAGATGTATGATCCTCACAGGGCGGCTGCCCCAAAATTTTTCCTCTTCCACTCCAAGCCTTGCAAACCCTTCTCTGAACTCTGTCCAGCCCCAAGCTCTCTTTGGTCTCTCTCTCTCATCCTTAGTTGCTGAATTCTGTTAAATCTCCAGCTCTTCGCGGGTTTGTTTGTTTTTTTTTTTTTTTTTGGATTAAAATGCTAACCACTATACCACAAACGCCTTAGCTGTTTTTTTGGATTTGGTGCAATAAAGGAACCCAGAAGGAAACTCTGTTTCTTATAAGGAAGGAAGCTTGGCAGAGAAAATAGAGATTGCAAAAATTTCTGATTTTGTATTTTTTTCTCGTTCACATTTGAATTCATCCATCCAATCCATCCACCCATCCATCCATCCTGTCCATCTAATCCATCCATCCATCCTATCCATCCATCCATCCATCCATCCATCCTATCCATCCATCCATCCATCCATTCTATCCATCCTTTCCATCCAGCCATCCAATCTATCCAAACGTCCAAATTGGCTGTGAAGCTTCCACTTAAATACAAAGCTCTAAAAGAGCAGAGCAAGATCCCTGCCTTGAGAGAATTACAATTTAATTGGAGACAAAAATTAAAACTGGAAAACGTAAGATGTTTGGGAAGTGAAGAATGTCTGCGCCTGGCATGTTTCTGGTGCTTCAGAAACATCTGTGGACTCGTGTGGAAAATAGCATTGACTGAATAATCATCGTTAGTGAGCTCACCAGTATTTACTTGCCAGTCAAGCTCCGTGCAAAGAGGTGATGATTAAGGTGGACATTTCCCGGGCCCTGGAGCACTGAGAGGCTGCAAACTCCTCTCCCGAGGCCACTCTGACGATTCCTGCCCCGTCTGCTCCTTCATCCAATCAGGTTGGGCCTACACGGCTCCTCGCCTGGGGCCGGGAACTTTTCGGGGAGCAGGGTGACAAATGTGCACAGTTATAGGCAGGGGCGGGTCGGCGGGAAGGGGCTACCAGGCCTGGGCAGGAGCTCCCGAGGCGACCCCGCGGCTCCCGATCTCGTGGGGACCAGCCCTGGGAGGATGGAACCTGCACTGGGAGCCGCCATCGGGAGCCTGGAACCAGCCGCTGGGCTGTGCGGGCTGCGCGCGCCGACAGCGGTCTAAGAAAGTGAGGCGCGTGTGTAGCGCTCCCAGTGGCCTCGTGGAAGGACTGAGGAGGAAGAACTCCGACGACCCCGTTTAACGGGACAAGGAAGAAGCGCCGTAAATGATCACCAGGAAGTGAAAAGCAAAGCAGTGGGACGCAAAACACTCAGTGATAGTCTACTCAGAAGGCAGCGAGGAGCGTGCCGAAATAGCTCAGTTGGGAGAGCGTTAGACTGAAGATCTAAAGGTCCCTGGTTCGATCCCGGGTTTCGGCAGTTGCTTTTTAAATTCTGATCTCAAGAACTCAAATTTTGTTAAGACTCTCCGTCCACGATACCGTGGCTCATTCCTTCAAGCCCAAGCACAGACTGAAATTTGAAGGGTGAACGAGGAACAGTCGTTCCCAGCCCCTCCCAGGAGCGCGGCTGCTCTGCGCAGGCGCTTCCGGGCGGGGACGGGAGAAGCTGCCGCGCGTGCGCGCCGCGGAGCCTGTGGCTGGGACCCACCGCCGCCCGCGGCTCCAGGCCACACGAACCACCCAGGCCGCGGTGGCGAGACGGGGCCGCGCCCTGCCTGGGGGGGATGGTGTGAAAACGAGGCTCCAATCGGAAGGAGGTGTCGTCTGTCCACGCGGCCGGCAAAACACCTTCATCCCCAGTGTCATCGCATTCATTCCAAGTATCCGAATTCGAAGGAAAAGCGAAACTGCTGCGTGGCCGGATGGCCCCCAGCTGGCGCCGCCGGGGAACGGAACCCAGGGCTGGGTATTTCTGGTTAGAGGCGCACAGAGGCCCGCCCTGGGCCCGGCCCCCGGGTGGCGCCACCACGTTGCTTCGCCCTGGCCGGGCGGTGAAGGTGTGGCGGCTTTGCAGCCCCCTGACGCATCAGGCTGAAGAACGTTAGCCAGGGTCTGCACCGGTGGTTCCCGAAGGGCGGTCCCTAGATCCGCAGCATCAGCACCGCCTGAGAGCTGCTTAGAAATGCGCGTTCTCGGCCCTGCATAGACAGCTCTGGCGGTGCGGCCCAACAGCGGGTATTAAACCACGGGTCTGGACGTTCTTTTCTATTTCTAAAAGAGCCCTTGCTTTCCTAAGACTTGCTGTGAACCAGCTTTTCCCTTCTGCTGTCTTTTGCCCTGCAAGTGTGAACTAGAACTTTGACACGTGCTCGAAATGACTGTTTCTGAGATATTTTGGTTTCACGTGTGGGTGGGCGTGGATACGCAGGACCATTAACTTCCCCAGCTACCTGTGGGAGTCAACCCCAAGGCCAAATGGGGGGCGTAGAATCAAGAAAACGGAGGCCCAGGCGCCTGATGTTATCTTGCATGGCTCGTGGGAACTGAGCCAGGACCCAAGGGGAGAAGTTACAGGGATGTCGGTCTAAATTTTAAAAGCAAGAAATATCGATCTGTTTGTGTCGTTGGAAAACAGAATAGTCAGTTTAGTGAGGTGGCGGGTTGCTGGAAAGCAGTGAAGGACAATTGTGAGATGTGTGCATTAAGTCTTGCTTATTTTCCGGTTCTGCTGTTTTGAAGGGGAATGGTAACTCACATTCATAAAGTACTCGCTTATTCATTCATTCTCTAATTGGACATTAATTCCTAACCTCCCACTATGAGCCAACATTATTTGCTCTTCATAACAACCTTGTGAAGTACTTATTATTATCCCCATTTTAACACATAACTGCCTTTCCAGGGTTGCAAGAATGAAACATAAGCTGTATCTGCTAGGCAGCTAACATTGCTACCTCCTAAATGTTACTGTAAGTGAAAAGTTGAGATGGGTAGTTAAGACAGGTGTGCATAAACATGCAGGTACATGTATGAGGGAAATAAAAGTTTTTGTCTGGCTCAATAGAAAATGCTCTATGGGTCAGCGGGTCTTCACCCAGTGGCATTGGTTCCTTGTCCAGAGATTTCTTTTTTTTTCTCTTTCTTTCCTTTTCTTTCCTTTCTTTTTCTTTCTTTCTCTTTCTCTCTCTCTCTCTCGCTCTCTCTTTCTCTTTCTCTTTCTCTTTCTTCCTTCCTTTTCTTCTCTCTCTCTTTCTTCCTTCCTTTTCTTTCTTTCTTTTTTTTTTGAGGCGGAGTCTCATTCTGTCACCCAGGCTGGAGTGTAGTGGTGTCCTGGGTTCAAACGATTCTCCTGCCTCATCACGCCCGGCTAATTTCTGTATTTTTTAATAAAGATGGGTTTTCGCTGTGTTAGCCAGGCTGGTTTTGAACTCCTGACCTTAAGTAATCCTCCCGCCTCAACCTCCCAAAATGCTGGGATTACAGGCATGAGCAGCATGCCTGGCCAAGATTTCTTAGGTATGGAAAGATTTAACAGGAGTGCCACCAGCGATCACATTTTCAAAGTATAGGGAAAAGATGCAGGTTCTGGGGTGACAGTAACTTTCATTTCAGACAAACTGAGGTCTGAGCACCCTGCCCAGGGTAACTGTTAGCAGGAGTGAATCTGTGCGAGTCTGCCTCCTCAGAATTCGACTGAGGGGCATAAGGCAGAGTGAGAGACCAAGGTAAGTTTCACAACGGGAGTGAAAGTTTTTAAAATGTTTCGACCAGAGTCAGGCACAGTGGCTCACACCTGTAATCCCAGCATTTTGGGAGGCTGAGGTGGGCAGATACTTGAGGTCAGGAGTTTGAGACAACAGCCTGGCCAACATGGTGGAAATACAAAAATGAGCTGGGCTTGGTGGTGCAAGACTGTAAAAGCCTAAAAATACAAAATGAGCCTAATACAGATACAAAAAATGCAAAACGAGCCTAAAAATACAAAAGCGAGCCAGGTGTGGTTGGTGCAAGCCTGTAATACCAGCTACTTGGGAGGCTGAGGCAGAAGAATCTATTGAACCCGGGAGGTGGCGGCTGCAGTGAGCCGAGGTTACGCCACTGCACTCCAGCCTGATGGGTGACAGAGTGAGACTCCATCTCTTAAAAAATAAAATAAAATAAGTTTAGAGCAGGAATGAAAGGAAGTAAAGTACACATGGAAGAGGGCCAAGCGACCAACTTGAGCAATCAAAGAGCCCCGTTGACCGTTGACTTAGGGTTTTATACATTGGCATTATTTCCAGGGTCTTGCATCCCTTTTCCCCTAATTCTTCCTTTGGGGTGGGCTTTCACATGCACAGTGGCCTGCTCGTCCTTGGGAGGGGAGCATGCAGAGTGTGTTTACTGGCGTTGTAACTGTGCTCACATGAGACGTTCTTCCCTTACCAATCGATTGTTTCCAAGTGCTCATATGGGAGTTAAACGCCGCCGTTTTGCCGCTTAGTGCACGTGCTTGAGCCTCCTCGCCCAACCCTTAAGATCTTATCAGGAAGCTGCTGATGATCAGTTTCAGGTTTTTTCTATTTGGAGCCTGCCTTTCCTCCGTGCTGGCTGCTACCAATTATTATTTTAGAGAAACAGTGTAACTGCCACCTGCCCACCACCTGATGATTTCCTAACGTTCCTTGGTGGGGAGGGGGGCTCTCATGCCCTGCTCATGCCCTGACTAGCTCCCTACTGTAACAGTAAGACCAGCTACTGGCTATTGGTGTGGGTGGGGGAAGGATGGAGGCACACACCTGGTTAGTGCCAAAGATAAACCAGACACTTGGTAATGTGATAAGGACAGATTGTAATTAAATGTACTATTTCAATAGGGAAGAAGGTCCAGCATGAATGGAACTCAACTTTGATTTGTACAGAGGTGACTGGGCATTTTAAAGGGACCGTGAGGGATAAAGGAGAGGAACTAGTGTGGCAGAGTCAGGGAGGTGAAAAATAGCAAAGGGTTAGTGCATATAAATGCTGATGAGGCAGCTGTGTCTGCTAGCTGGCAATGATCAAAGTCCAGATTCTGTCCTTCTAGAGACTGGAAGACACTGGCGCCATCTTTCCTGGTGATTACATTATAAAGGAATGTTTTTTTAGGTCCTTGATTGCCTTTGTAGGAGTTACAAAGGCATCTCAAAGAGACAGAGGAAGGTGTCACAATTGTAAGCACTTTGGAGTAAGTGCTCTAAGAAAGTACCATGCTGGGCGCAGTGGCTCACGCCTGTAATCCTAACACTTTGGGAGGCCGAGGTGGGTGGATCACCTGAGGTTAGGAGTTCAAGACCAGACTGGCCATCATGGTGAAACCCCATCTTAAAAAAAAAAAAAGAAAAGAAAGAAAGTGCCAGGAGCCTATCATCAGATGGTGCCTAGAATTCTTTGGGCAGTCTTGGGCTTTCTCAAGCAGGCACTCTGAGGGGGCTGTGGCTAGAAGGGAGGGCTCAGAGAAGCCTGGCTAGCGTTTGGTCAAGGAGAGAATCCTTGTCATTGGAAGTGTGAGGAGGGGAGGGTGAAGGGGAAGAGCTTAGGCAGGCCTCCACTTGTGGGTTGTGAAGCGTTTTTCGGGTCTTGTGGCAGGGAGGGATGATCAGGAAGCAGGTGGGCAGCATTAAAAACAAAATACACAAACCACTTAAATATATGAAATAAAGGAAGACCACCACATGAGAAAGCAAAGGCTGTTTATTCAGAGCTTGCTATAGCAAGGGAGTCAGCCACCATCACTGGCATTTGGCAGAGACTCAAAGGCAGGCAGGGGAGTGGGAGAGCTTTACAGCAGACACAAGGGACGGCTTCAGGTGTGCCCTCATTGGAGGCTGTTGGCTTCGGAAGCTGGAGGTGGCTAACAGGGAGTTGGCAGCCATGTGATTAATTAAGTAGCCTTTTGTGGTTGGTCCTAAGTTGGAGGTTGAGGCCAAAAATTAGGAAAACTGTCAGTTATTCATCAAGTCCTGGCCGTTTGGGATTCATCATTACAGAAGTTATTGTTTAGCTTCCCAGATTGTTATTTCCCAGAGTTGTTGCAAGTCTGGCTTTAGCAGATGTGCTTGTGACTGTTTATTGTAGATATGGGGTTGGTTTCCTGGGCAGGTTATGGTCACAGTTCCATTTTTATATATGGTCTGACCATGGCTCATTTGGGTACTCGGTTTCATTATACATACTTTACCTGAAGAGATAAAGTCTAAAAACGTAATCTGATGATTTTTATCATCTTCCTCTGAAGTGTGATGTGCTCTAATAGATGTCAAACACTGTCACTTCCCAAGAGTGAAGGCTGAAAAAAATTGAACATCAGGTGTCTCCTGGGAACCCAACTGATGCCATGATCACATTTTATAACTTAGGAGGCTATGATGGGTGAAGGGTGGGAGAATAGAGTCACCCCTTACTTTAGAAAAGAAATGCTTTTAATGGGAAAGAATACCATCACCATTAAACATTTATAAGTGTTAATGCTCAGCCCAGCTATTTTGTCTGCAGAAAGGTTGTGAATGTCTTCTCTTGCTTCAGGCAATTTATCAGGGTGGGAACAGAAAGGCGTCTTTTCTCAAATTTCCTTGGAAAGCTTTTTAGAAAGAAACCTGGGACATCTGCCTTGTCTGGGTAACTTCTAAGATGACACACAAATGCATTGCTGAGCAAATGTTTCTTTCTTAATTGTTTTAGATACTATATTCATTTTAGTTCAGAACCATGATATAGCGAAACTGCTATAATTGTTATATACAATAAAACCAGATGAGCATTTAATAATTCATTGAGGCCTTTTGTGTAATCAGTGTGTACATATGTTAATGCTCATTTCATTAGTCTTGGATAATACTTCTCCTCTTTTAAACGGATGGTGGTTTGTAGTTGCTTATTTTTGTTGTACTATTTGTCATACCTCAGATTTAGTTGATGGTGAGTGCTTGGCCAGAAATAAAACTTCCGTGTGGATTTGACACAGATTCCAGGAATATATGGTTCCTGTACAATCATCCTTCATATGTGGTGTCACAATGGATTCCTTTGTTTAGCTCCCTTATCTAATGTATCATCTTGCAGGATAGTCTGCAGTCGTGGCTTGAGCAAGGGCCCTCAGATGAAGCTGGACAGGCTGAGCAATGGCAAAGCTCTTCATCCCATACACCAAATGCACACTTTAGCTCTGTAAATTCCAGTGTTCCTGTAATGAGTCGTCTTAAAGCAGGGAGCACAAATATTTTGCTATTCACTACCTAAATATTTCCTACAATTCATTTTGAGCAGACCCTCTTTCCCCACATACTTCAGTGACTCCCTAGTCGAGGCGTCCCCAAACTGCGGCCCCCTGAGGCCATTTATCCGGCCCCCCGCCGCACTTCAGGAAGGGGTACCTCTTGCATTGGTGGTCAGTGAGAGGAGCACAGTATGTGGGGCCCTCCAACGGTCTGAGGGACAGTGAACTGGCCCCCTGTGTAAAAAATTTGGGGACGCCTGCGCCTAGTCCATAGTGTCAAGAATAATGATAGTTACCATTTATGGAGGGGTTCTCTATGTGCCAGGCATTCTGATACGCACTTTTCATACACAATCCCATTAAACTTGTCAATAACCCTTAGAGATAGGGGGCAGAGTTGAATATAAATAAATAGAAAAAAATACATGCTACTAGGAGTGCTGTTGTGAAAAATCAGCGTAATTCTGAGAGGTACTAAAATGAAACATGAGCCATAGTATAAAGTAGTTGTTCTTCTTTCATACATTGCATCAATGAGATCCATATAGAGCATTTTGTTCAGGTTTTTTTTTTTTTTTTTTTTGAGATGGAGTCTCACTCTGCCTCCCAAGCCAGAGTGCAGTGGCATCATCTCAGCTCGCTGCAACCTCCATTTCCCAGGTTCAAGCGAATCTCCTGCCTCAGCCTCCTGAGTAGCTGAGATCACAGGCATGTGCCACCATGGCCAGCTAATTTTTGTATTTTTAGTAGTGATGGGGTTTCACCATGTTGGCCAGGCTGGTCTCAAACTCCTGACCTCAGGCGATCCACCCACCTTGGCCTCCCAAAGTGCTAGGATTACAGGTGTGAGCCACCACGTTTTGTTCAGTTTTGATTAACTCAACTGAAGAAAAAAGGCTTAACAAAGAATAACAATGTGATTAGGAAGGAGAGATTCATTTTAAAAAGCAGCAATAAATGGATATGGAATAGATTTGCCAGCATGAAAGAAGCTAAGGGTAAATTGATTGCCATCTTCAAATTACTATTTTTCAGGAGTATAGAATTTCTAGGAAGATACCACAAGAAGGAATGGGCTTAGATAAAGGCAGGAGATATTTCTGTTAGAGAAAGACAGGAACTGTTCAGTCGGAGTGATAAGATTGTTTGACCCGGTTGTGTTATAGGAAAATATCTATCCAAGATTGGGTGAGCTAGACAGCTGCTGTCCAATTGCTGTGTCTGTGTTGAAATAAGACTGCTAGCCAACTTTTGGCACTTTTGGAAATTCTTCTGAGTTGTGATTTTTATGTGCTTGCTGCTAGTGATTGTTCAGGAAGAAATGGGGTGGATTAGCATGAGATGTGGGCAGGGGTAGAGACAAAAAGGGTGATGGCCTTACTGGATGAATCCTATTACCTCATTATCTCTTAACACAAAGTATGACTAGAAGCAAAAGCAGCATCTGTCCCTGCGGCTGTGATTAGCGTGCACATCATAATCATGTGCCCTAGTTAGACAGAAACAGAAAGCACTTGGTATCCTGAGGTAAACCAAAACAAACCACCGACCAGATCACCATGTCCAGTTAGATGCCCTATAATAAATGAAGTCATGAGACTTTCCTGAAAGTTATTGATTCTATGTCAAGGAATTTTTTTCCGTGACCAGTTCAAAGCTGATGTATGAAAACATCCTTCGTAAATAAACTAGTGTGACAAGATTGCTGTTTTCCCACCATGAACAGAGAAACTGAACTTGGCAACATTGCTTTTCTTGTGTGTGAATGTGGGTGTGCTTTGGTTTTTTGGGTTTATTTCAGGGTTTCCTGTTTGTTTTTGTTTCGTGTTTAAGCTAGTCTTTTGAAAGCCTGTACTCCCTTGTTAAACTTTCGTGCAAGTAAATTACTTGTTTTCCTAAATGCTTTTCACAGAGCTGGTTCCAGAACAAAATGTCTGCTTAAAGATAGGCTCAGTGTTAGAAAAGTAAAAATCTGAACGCTTCGATTGAGCCTCAGGCAAATGGAAAGTTGGGGAATTGAATGCATGAAGCAGGAGGCAGTATGTGGTCAGAATTAAGAAAAGAAAATTGCCATTCCATCCTCAGTGGCCTTGAGTGAAGGGAATAGGCATTTAAAGATGGAACCGGCCAGGTGCAGGGGCCCTGTAATCCCTTAACGCCTGTAATCTCAACCCTTTGGGAGGCTGAGGTGGGCAGATCACTTGAGGTCAGGAGTTTGAGACCAGCATGGCCAACGTGAAACCCTGACTCTACAAAAAAAAAAATACAAAAATTAGCTGAGTGTGGTAGTGTGCTCCTGTAGTCCTAGCTACTTGGGAGGCTGAAGCAGGAGAATGGCTTGAATCTGGGAGGTGGAAGCTACAATAAGATGATATTGCACCATTGCACTCCAGCCTGGACAACAGAGTGAGACCCTGTCTCAAGTAAAGAGATAGAATGCCTGCGAATTCTTGGTAGGGTGGATACATGACAGTGTTTAAAGTGCTTGTATAGTAACACAGACATTTAAATACTGTGTCCTGGTAAAGGGGAAGGGTACATGCTGCTAGTCTGTTTTATGTCCGTTTCATGCTTTGACTGAAGGGAAATTTGATAGGCAAATAGGACTCCATAAATTACCTAGGAAATGAGTATTGATGTAGTATATACGTTTACCTGTGTGAAGGCAAATAATGGGACTGATGATTTCCTAAAATCCATGGTCCTGCCTCTGGAGTCCCTTCCAGCTGCAGTGACCCCTGCGTGTAACCAGCACAGAGCTGCTTCCCTCCATGTTTCTATGGGTCTCTTTGAATTAAAAAACAATTTTATGGGTACGTAATAGCCATATGTATTTATGGGGCACATGTGATGTTTTGATACAGGTATACAAAGTGTAATGATCAAATCAGGGTAGTTGGGATATCCATCACCTCAAACATGTATCATTTCTTTGTGTTAGGAACATTTCAAATCCAGTCCTCTAATTACTTCAAAATTTATTAGGTTGGTGCAAAAGTAATTGTCATTTTCAAAAATTGCAAAAGCCTTGATTACTTTTGCACCAACTTATGCAATAAATTATTATTAACCTTAGTCACCCTATTATGGTACCAAACATTAGATTTTTTTTTTTTTTTTTTTTTTTTTTTGAGACGGAGTTTCACTCTTGTCACCCAGGCTGGAGTGCAATGGTGTGATCTCAGGTCACTGCAACCTCTGCCTCCCAGGTTCAAGTGATTCCCCTGCCTCAGTCTCCTGAGTAGCTGGGATTACAAATGCCTACTACCACATCTAGCTAATTTTTGTATTTTTGGTAGAGATGTGGTTTCACTGTGTTGGCCAGGCTGGAATTGAACTCCTGACCTCAGGCAATCCAGCTGCCGCGGCCTCCCAAAGTGTTGGGATTATAGGCATGAGCCATTGTGTCCGGCCTGAACACTAGATCTTATTTCTACTATCTAACTGTATTTTTTTACCTATTAGCCAACACCTCTTTATCTCCACCTCCCCATTACCCTTCTTAACCTTTGGAAACCATCAATATACTCTCTATCTCCATGACATCAATTTTGTTTTTTGCTCCCACATATGAGTGCAAACATGAGATGTTTGTTTTTATGTGCCTGTGTTATTTCACCTAACATAATGTCCTGCAGTTCCACCCACATTGTTGCAAATGACAGGATCTCATCCTTTTTTTATGGCTGAATACTGTGTAGTACCATATTTTCTTTATCCATTCATCTGTTGGTGGACACTTAGATTGAAACTATATTTTAGCTATTGTGAATAATGCTGCAATAAGCATGGGAGTGCAGACATCTATTGTATATGCTGATTTCCTTTCTTTTGGATATATACCTAGCAGTGGGATTTGCAGGATCACATGATATTCTATTTTTTTGTTTGTTTGTTTTTTGAGGACCCTTCATACGATTCTCCACAATGGTTGTACTAATTTATATTCCCACCAGCAGTGTACAAGTGTTCCCCTTTCTCCACATCCTCATCAGCACCTGTCTTTTTGATAAAAGCCATTTTAACTGGGGTGAGATAATATCTCACTGGGTTTTGATTTGCATTTCTCGGATGATTAGTGATGTTGAGCATTTTTTCATGTACCCGTTGGCCACTCGTTTGTCTTCTTTTGAGAAATGTCTAGTCACATCTTTTGCCCATTTAAAAATCAGATTATGTGCTTTATTGCTATTGAGTTGAGTTCCTTACATGTTTTGGTTCTCTTTGAAATTTGATTCTACAACAGTGTTTCTCATCTTCACAAAGCATCTCTAATTATTGATTCTCCTTTTCAGGTGGTATCTTTTTTTTGTTGGAATGCAGCAGCACGATCTCGGCTCACTGCAACCTCTGCCTTTTGGGTTCAAGCAATTCTTGTGCCTCAGCCTCCTGAGTTGCTGGGACTACAGGTGCCTTCCACCGTGTAGTTTTTTTTGTATTTTTAGTAGAGACAGGGTTTCACCATATTAACCAGGCTGGTCTCGAACTCCTGACTTCATGATCTGCTCACCTCGGCCTCCCAAAGTGCTGGGATTACCGGTGCGAGCCACCGCGCCCAGCTTGAGATGGTGTCTTAAATGGCCCAAAGAATATGTTTTTCTAACACTTGGACAATGGGAACTTTCTCTTTCTACAACCCTTAGTGCCCAGAGCAGAGCATCTATTCCACAATTGTTCTTTCTTTCTTCCTTCTCATTCTATCTTCTTTTTCAATCTCTTTCTTCCACCTCAGAGAATCTATTCTCATATTGAAGAGTTGGAAATTTGAAACAGTGTCACATAATGGGGTGACTAATAAAGATAAATTAATAGGTTATTTAATTTATTATATAACTATATATCTATAAATAAAATATTTATGGGGGAAAATTGTGAATGTAGACAGAGGCTGCAGTCAACTTGTTTTGTAACAATTGTTTTGATCTTGTTCTGTTGGAAATCACGGAGAATGCATCACAAGTGTAGTAAATGTAAGAACTTTGATCAGGCAGCCTACACTCAAAGTGTACACATATAAAAAGATGTATAAAGAAATGAACAGTTACATGTTTTAAGATAAAATACTGTAAATTATTTAAGGTGCCTGTGTAATTTCTCATGATTCCCTTCTTTAATCAACTTTTTCAATGACCTGACCTACTGGCTAACTCTAATTGGGTCGATAAGAAGATATTTACTTGAATTCTTTCTTTTTTTGATTTATTTTTATTTTATTTTATTTTTTGAGACATAGTCTTGCTCTGTTGCCCAGGCTGGAGTGCAGTTATATAATCTTGGCTCACTGCAACCTCCAACTCCTGGATTTAAGCACTTCTCCTGCCTCAGCCTCCCAAGTAGCTGGGACTATAGATATGCACCACCACACCTGGCTGATTATTTTATTTTTCGTAGAGACAGGCTTTCAATATTTCAGCCAGGCTGGTCTTGAACTCCTGACCTCAAGTGTTCCTCCCCCCTCGGCCTCCTAAAGTGCTGGGATTACAGGCGTGAGCCACCATACCCAGCCTTACTCCAATTCTTTCAACCAGGGTGTTCTCCCTGTATGATCCAGTAATTGCCATTTTTCTCCATCTGGTTACTTTTCCTGCGGTGTTTTGTCCTGTTTTACAGGATTGGCACAATGCTGCCTGATTAGCCCATCCCATGATTGATGCTGGGTGCATGAGTGGTTACTGTTAGCAAATTACTTAGATTTGGGCTTGGAGGAAATGCAAAATGGTAAAAAAAAAAAAAAAAAAAAAAGAAGTCCTCAGGACATCTTGTGGAAAGTAAAATAATTTTAGGTTTCTTTCCCAGGGAGCAAGGAAATTCAAGCACTCTATTGTATACATTTTCAGAAAGGTGTTGGGGACTTACCTAGGGATATAAATACAGGACAAGGATCTCATTCTCCCCCATTAGGGCAGGGCAAAAGTGTCTCTGATCAGAATGGTGCTGCTTAGGAATGGCCTTGAAAAACCTTGAATAGAGATTTGTAAAACTTGGAATAGAGATTTAGCCAGGAAGGTATGAAGATGGAACATTGTTCCACAGCGAGTAGGTCTATGCAAACCTATCCCAAAGTCTGAGGAAGCTGAGAGGCCAAAGAAAGAGATGATTAATCCAGTTTCTTAGATACATTGAATAGGGACTTAGGTACAGAAGCCATATCTGTGACTCAGGTAACCACTAGATCAGGCGTCCCCAAACTTTTTATACAGGGGGCCAGTTCACTGTCCCCCAGACCATTGGAGGGCCGCCACATACTGTGCTCCTCTCACTGACCACCAGTGAAAGAGGTGCCCCTTCCTGAAGTGCGGCAGGGGGCTGGATAAATGGCCTGGGGGCCACATGCGGCCCGCGGGCCGTAGTTTGGGGACGCCTGCTCTAGATGGTGGAGCGCAGTAGGACTACCTGCTAGATTCAGGGCTTATATACCATAGGGGAGGGGCCTGTAAGACAACTGAAGTCAACCTCCCAGGGAAAAGTAAGAAGGTAAAGTGAATCTGCCTAAGGACAGGATTTATGGTCTAAGTTGTTTTGACTTAAGGGCAAGATTTACTTTAAGCACATACTCTTATACAAGAAACAGAAGATAAAATAAAAACCTTAGAGGCATTCCTGGAACTGGGGTTAATTAGAAGTCAATGTAGCCAATTAGCATCCCCAAATGGGCTGCTTTCACCACCACAAAAAATTTTTTTTTTTTTTAATTTTATTGCATTTTAGGCTTTGGGGTACATGTGAAGAACATGCAAGATTGTTGCATAGGTACACACATGGCAGTGTGATTTGCTGCCTTCCTTCCCCTCACCTTTATCTGGCATTTCTCCCCATGCTATCTCTCCCCACCTCTCCACCCCCCGTCCCTCCCCAGTTTCCCCCCAACAGACCCCAGTGTGTAGTGCTCCCCTCCCTGTGTCCATGTGTTCTCATTGTTCAACACTCGCCTATAAGTGAGAACATGCGGTGTTTGATTTTCTGCTCCTGTGTCAGTTTGCTGAGAATGATGGTTTCCAGGTTCATCCATGTCCCTACAAAGGACACGAACTCATCGTTTTTGATGGCTGCATAATATTCCATAGTGTATATGTACCACATTTTCCCTGTCCAGTCTATCACCGATGGGCATTTGGGTTGGTTCCAGGTCTTTGCTATTGTAAACAGTGCTGCAATGAACATTCATGTGAATGTGTCCTTATAGTAGAATGATTTATAATCCTTTGGATATATATCCAGTAATGGGATTGCTGGTTCAAATGGGATTTCTATTTTTAGGACCTTGAGGAATCGCCACACTGCCTTCCACAATGGTTGAACTAATTTACCCTCCCACCAACAGTGTAAAAGTGTTCCTATTTCTCCACATCCTCTCCAGCATCTGTTGTCTCCAGATTTTTTAATGATCGCCATTCTAACTGGTGTGAGATGGTATCTCAATGTAGTTTTAATTTGCATTTCTCTTATGACCAGTGATGATGAGCATTTTTTCATATGTTTGTTGGTCTCCTGTATGTCTTCTTTTGTAAAGTGTCTGTTCATATCCTTTGCCCACTTTTGAATGGGCTTGTTTGTTTTTTTCTTGCAGATCTGTTTTAGTTCTTTGTAAATTCTGGATATCAGCCCCTTGTCAGATGGGTAGACTGCAAAAAATTTTTCCCATTCTGTTGGTTGCCGATTCACTCTACTGACTGTTTCTTTTGCTGTGCAGAAGCTGTGGAGTTTAATTAGGTCCCATTTGTCTATTTTGGCTTTTGTTGCCAATGCTTTTGGCGTTTTGGTCATGAAGTCCTTGTCTACGCCTATGTCCTGAATGGTTTTGCCTAGATTTTCTTCTAGGGTTTTAAAGACTTATGTTTAAGGCTTTAATCCATCGGGAATTAATTTTAGTGTAAGGTGTCAGGAAGGGGTCCAGTTTCTGCTTTCTGCACATGGCTAGGCAGTTTTCCCAACACCACTTATTAAACAGGGAATCCTTTCCCCATTGCTTGTTTTTGTCAGGTTTGTCAAAGATCGGGTGGTTGTAGATACGTTGTGTTTCCTCTGAGGCCTCTGTTCTATTCCATTGGTCTATAACTCTGTTTTGGTACCAGTACTATGCTGCAGTCACCACCACAAACATTTAACAAAGTCTCGGTTGATTTCTTCCCCAAGGTCATCCCGATACCCGATACTCTTGCTTTGAGACCGGAGAGCCCAGTCCCCCTTCTACTGGCTAGATATTGGCTGGTGATTGCATGTTGGGAGCAAACGGAGGTAATGGTAAATTGCTTTTATCTACTCTCAACTTCCTCCCAGACGTAAAACACATATGCTAATGCTGTCAATCTTGACACGTTCACCACTGGGCGGACAGGTTAGTGCTCCTGCAGCTTGACTGTACCAGGAAAAACACAGACTCAATTCAAAAGGCCTGGGTTTGAGTTCTGGCTGTGCCAGTAAGTATATGACTATATAACCTTTGCTAAGTAAGACGCTTAAGTTATCTGAACTCATCTCTAAAGTGTAAAACGACACGTGTCACCCAGGATCGTGGTGAGTTGCAAATGAAATTGCTCCTGTTCAAATGAAATTGCATATGTCAACATATCCTGTAGGTTCCAAGGCATCTCCATAGGGATGAAAGTTGGTACTATGTCTTATTTTTTTTTTTTTAATAACTTAGCATTGAATTTACAATTAATCCAAAAAATAAATGGTTAAGCAAAATGTAGTATATCTATATGTATTAGTCAGGGTTCTCTAGAGGGACAGAATTAATACTGTGTATATATATGTATATATATATACACACACACATATACACACATTTATTTATACACACACACACACTTATATTTATATATAATTAAGAAGAATTTATTAAATATTAACTCACATGATCACAAGATCCTACAATAGGCTGTCTGCAGGCTGAGGAGCAAGGAGAGCCAGTCTGAGTCCCAAAACTGAAGAACTTGGAGTTTGATGTTCCATGGCAGGAAGCATCCAACGTGGGAGAAAGATGTAGGCTGGGAGGCTAGGCCAGTCTCTCCTTTCACATTTTTCTTCCTGCTTATATTCTAGCCTTTCTGGCAGCTGATTAGATGGTGCCTACCCAGATTAAGGGCGAGTCTGCCTTTCCCAGCCCACTGACTCAAATGTTAATCTCCTTTTGCAATACCCTCACAGACACACCCAGGATCAGTACTTTGTATCTTTCAATCCAATCAAGTTGACAGTATTTTTTTTTTTTTTTTTTTTTTTTTTTTTGAGATGGAGTTTCGCTCTTGTTACCCAGGCTGGAGTGCAATGGCGCGATCTTGGCTCACCGCAAACTCCGCCTCCTGGGTTCAGGCAATTCTCCTGCCTCAGCCTCCCGAGTAGCTGGGACTACAGGCACGCGCCACCATGCCCAGCGAATTTTTTTGTATTTTTAGTAGAGACGGGGTTTCACCATGTTGACCAGGATGGTCTTGATCTCTCGACCTCGTGATCCACCCGCCTCAGCCTCCCAAAGTGCTGGGATTACAGGCTTGAGCCACCGCGCCCGGTTAAGTTGACAGTATTAATAATTACACCATATAATAGGATATTATTCAGCCGTAAAAATGAGTAAGTCCTGATACATGCTACAACATGGTGAACCTTGAAGACACTGGACTAAGTGAAGGAAGCCCATCATAAGAGACTATGTATTATATGGTTCCATTTATATGAAACGTCCAGAATAGGTAAGTGGATAGACACAGAAAGTTTATGGCTGGGAGGAATGGAGGGATTGGGACATGTTAGGTATTAGGTATAGGGCTTCTTTTCCACAATAATACAAATGTTCTAAAATTGTGGTGATGGTTACACAACTCTTTGAATATACTAAAAACCATCAAATTGTAAACTTAAAACGAGTGAATCTTATGGTTCGTGAATTGTATTTAATAAAGCTGTTAACAACAACATCAAAAGCAGCAATTGAAATTACTAAAGTTTTCTTTCTTTTTTTTGAGATGGAGTCTCCCTTTATTGCTCAGGCTGGAGTGCAGTGGCACAATCTTGGTTCACTGCAACCTCTGCTGCCTGGGTTCAAGCAATTCTCCTGCCTCAGCCTTCCAAGTAGCTGGAACTACAGGCATGTGCCACCATGCCCAGGTAGGTTTTTTTTTTTTTTTTTTTTTTTTTCTGTATTTTTAGTAGAGATGGGGTTTCACCATATTGGCCAGGCTGGTCTTGAACTCCGGACCTTATGATCCACCTGCCTCAGCCTCCCAAAGTGCTGGGATTACCGTGGGCCACCACGCCTGGCTTTTTTTTTTTTTTTCCTTTTTTTTTTTAAAGACAGATTCTTACTGTGTTGCTCAGGCTGGAGTACAATGGCGTGATCTTGACTCACTGCAACCTCCACCTTCCAGGTTCATTGGCCAGACTGGTCTCAAACTCCTGAACTCAGGTGATCTGCCTACCTCAGCCTCCCAAAGTGCTGGGATTATAGGCATGAGCCACTGTACCCAGCCACTAAAGAGTTCTTAATATGAAAGTGTATCTTTCTTTCTTTTAACTCATTAAAAATATTTAGGTTCCTCTATTGACAATAACAGTAGTTAACTTTAGCAAGTACTCATGAAGTGCCATACTGAGCTAAGCATCTTAAAAGCATTCTCTTTTATCCTTACAACACAGGTTTTTGTCCTTGTTTTAGAGATATGTAACAGAAACTCAGAGAGGTTAAGCAACTTGCCCTAGATCACACAGCTAGTAAGTTGCCAAGCTGGCATTTGAAACCAGGCAGATAGACTCCACAGCCTCAATTTGTTACCCAGGTCTGCCTGTGTTTTCACTGAGAGCCACTGTTGAAACATCTTTACCTTCTAAGTACTGGGCTACTTAGGTCTCCCTTTGTCTTCATGGAGAGCCTCCGTTGAAATACCTTCACCTTCTCAGTACTGGGCTCTATTCTGTCCCATGAGCTTTCAACTGAGTTTAAATAGATATGGCTAATTCTACTTAAATATTTACCATGTAATTTACCATTAGGGAATAAAAACAGAATTTATATTTTCTGGGACTAATTATTATAGAAAGGCATAAACTTGGTCCCAGAAACTCCATCTGACTTTACGGACCAGCATGTTTTGATCTGGAGATCTTGCCAGGAAGGTGAGTTTCTCAGTTCTTTCTTTTCCGTCTACCCACCTTGCTAGAAAGCCAGTGCTTCTGACCACTTAAAACCTCTGTACATACCTCTTTTCAGAGAGAAAGTAAGGCAGGGTAGGTTGATTCATCCTGGGGAATCATTTAACACTTTTGTGAGATATTTGGGGCTCAATATTTTGTGATAGGACTCACCGTGAATACAAAAGGCACAACTGATCTGCAGCGCCTCGACATGCTGGAGGTTGCTCTCCCCTTCCATGCAGGGTCGGATGCTGTTTTTCAGATCTATAGCAGGCCTTGCCACCAGAATAGATTAATTTTGTCATTACCCTTTCTCAATTTCTGCCTTTGACCAGAAAAAAGAGGTTAATTGTGTGCCATTTCTCAGGAGAATGAGGTATCAGCATTTTAATTCCTGATATTTTATGAATTGTGGGCAGCTAATTAAAACTTAAAGATTAGAGGAGCTATTTTGGCTAAGAGGCCATTTGCAGGATTGTGAAATAAAGAGAACAAAGGGTTGTCTTTTCTTTTCATTCCTATAGCTTAAATGAAACTTCATGCTGAAATAGAGCCTTGAATTGTTTTGCATACTGAGTACTCGTTGTATTGACTCTAATTTTTAATTTTGCAGTAAATGATATAATATCTGAAAGCTATTGAGGGGCGAACATTGAGATTATTGAGAATATTAAATAGCAAGATTTGTGTTTTTGAGGCTCTGTTTGACCTTTCTTGACCTCAGAGAGACATCTTAAAGTCAGATAGGGACCACTTAAAGATTCTATTAGATGTCCTTAATTGCCACCTTAGAACTCAATATGTATTTAGAACTTCTCGTCAGTTCTTCCTCATAGTTAACTGTTTGAGTGATGTAATAAAATAATGGACATGTCGCAAGCCTGGGGCTTTTTCTTGGTTCTTCTCCTACCTGTCTGACTATTTAGGCCAGGCGTCCCCAAACTACAGCCCACGGGCCGCATGCGGCCCCCTGAGGCCATTTATCCGGCCCCCCACCGCACTTCAGGAAGGGGCACCTCTTTCATTGGTGGTCAGTGAGAGGAGCACAGTATGTGGCAGCCCTCCAACGGTCTGAGGGACAGTGAACTGGCCCCCTGTGTAAAAAGTTTGGGGATGTCTGATTTAGGCTATTGCATTTCTTTACATACCACCAAAATCACCCAGGACCCACATGTTTGGGATGTGAATCAAGGCAACCACTAGCCTCTACCATACCTTTGTGCAAGTTAGGAAAAGGACATCTTCAACAGATTGCAGTCCCTACAGATGTGTAGCTAGGAAAGCTGAGCCTGGCTGGATTGAAGCTCCTCACCCACCTCCTGGCAGCGTTTCCTTGTGCAGTGCAAACCCCGCATAATTTTACAGTGGCCATGCTGAAATCACCCTGTTTAAATTGCTTAGGTACTCATCTCAATATGCTTCTTGATATGCAGTCATTTCTTTTTTCTGAGATGGGGTTAGATGAAATGGGATTTGAACAAGTATCCAAATGCAGACTCCTTGGGTACAAAACCAGGTCTTGCTCATCTTTTATAACTCCCAAGTTTCTAAGTTTTCCTTTCCATCCAAAATTGAATAAGCACCCTTAACTCCCCTTGACTCCCCTCCCTTCTCCTTTCCTTTCCTTTCATCTCACTTTATTGCCCAGACTGGTCTTGAAGACCTGGATTTCTGACCAGTCTGGGCAATAAGTCTTGCCCTTTCCCTTCCCCTTCCCCTTTTCCTTCCTTCCTTACTCCCTCCCTCCCTCCCTCCCTCCCTCCCTCCCTCCCTCCCTCCCTCCCTTCCTTCCTTCCTTCCTTCCTTCCTTCCTTCCTTCCTTCCTTCCTTCCTTCCTTCCTTCTTTCCTTCATTTTCATGAGATGAGGGGTCTCACTTTATTACCCGGACTGGTCTTGAACCCCTGGACTTAAGTAATCCTCCCACTTCAGCTGCCCAAATTGCGGGGATTAAAGGTGTGAGCCACTGCGCCTGACCCTGAAATCATCTTCAGTGGGGTGAAATCAGTGGGGACCATGCTTTCCTTTGAGGATCTAGTGGGGAGAATTCATTCCTTGCCTCTTCCAATTTCTGTTGGCTACCGGCATTCCTTTTAGATGATTTTATTTAATTAATTAATCAATTTATTTTGCTACTAGCATTCTTTGGCTTGTGGTGGCATCATTCGAATCTCTGCCTCTGTCTTCACATTGACTTCCTGTCTTCTGTCCATGTTAAATCTCTTTGCATATCTCATATAAGGACACTTGTGGCTGGGCGCGGTGGCTCAAGCCTGTAATCCCAGCACTTTGGGAGGCTGAGGCGGGTGGATCACGAGGTCAAGAGATCGAGACTATCCTGGTCAACATGGTGAAACCCTGTCTCTACTAAAAATACAAAACATTAACTGGGCATGGTGGCGTGTGCCTGTAATCCCAGCTACTCAGGAGGCTGAGGCAGGAGAATTGCCTGAACCCAGGAGGTGGAGTTTGCGGTGAGCCGAGATCATGCCATTGCACTCCAGCCTGGGCAGCAAGAGCTAAACTCCGTCTCAAAAAAAAAAAAAAAAAAAAAAAAAAAAAAAAAAAAAAAAGACACTTGTGATTTCATCTAGTAGAGGGCCCACCGAGGTAATCCAAGGATACTCTCCTCATTTCAAAATTCAGAATTTAACTGAATATGCAAAGTCTTTGCCATATAAGGCAACATTTACGGACTTAGGACTTGCTGTCTTTGGGTGTCATTATTCAGCCTGTTACAGAATGCTTGAGCAAGGGAACTGGAAAGATGTGAGAGTATGGTCACAATTTACGTGTTATAAATTTTAGAAGTGTCATTTATGAAAATGACACAGTTTCAGGTGATGAGAGTCAAGAATGAAACCATGAGGGTGGTATCTAAGGTAGAGAAAAGGAAGAATTCACCAGAGATGAAGTCAAGAAGATGAGGGTCCAGGATATTGGGTGAGTGTCAACATGGACCTTGAAGCCTCATTAGAAAATGGCAAAAAATTGTTGAGGTTAATTGTCAGTCTTTGGCTAGTGAGTAAAAGTGATTAGATGTTAGGAGACAGAAATAAAGATGTTGTCTGGTGGAATAAAAAGGGTGGAAGGGAAATTGTCAGAAAATGTTTTCCAACCTATATAATTCTCCTCAATTCCTTACTTCACTTACCCTCTTGCATTCAGGAAATGACCATATTTGGGGAGATATTTTAGAAACTACGTAATTAGTATACCTTGAGGTGCCTCATTTGCAATAATACATCTTTGTACAAACTTGTTTCTTAGAGCACACTTTTGAAATTGGTTCGTGTTGACGTTCCTTGAATGATCTTGTAAACTACTTGGTTAGTAAATGTGGTTGTGTCTTAGTCTATTTTCTGTTGCTTATAACAGAATACCCGAAACTGGGTAATTTATAAAGAAAATTAGATGTCCTTAACTGCCTTTAAGGCAATTTATTTTTATAGGTGTGGGGGCTGATAATTTATTTTTTACAGGTGTGGGGGCTGAGAAGTCCAAGACTGAGAGGCTACATTTGGTGAGGACCTTCTTTCAGGTGGGAATTCACTGCAGAGACCCAGGATGGTACAGAACATCACATGGTGAGGGGCAGACTGTGATAGCTCAAGTCTCTGTTCCTCTTATAAAGCCACCAGTCTCACTTTCATGATAACTCATGAATCTATTCATTCATAAATGAATTAATCCATTCATGAAGGCAGAGTTCTCATGACTTGATCACCTCTTAAAGACCCTCCCTTTAAATAATGTCACATTGGGGATTAAATTTCATCATGAATTTTGAATAGGACAAATATCCAAACCACAGCAAGTTGCTTCTTAACAATATATTCTCTTAAAAAATTCCCCCCTCCACTTGCAAACGAGACAAATCATGAAATCTTTAGCACAAAGAAAAATTGTTTATTTCACTTAGCTTGAACCATTGATTTTCACCAGAAGTATTTCTCTTCTGGGCAGCAGTTATAGCAATGGTTGAAATTTAATGTAGGAAATAGCCTACCTGATTTGCATCTCTCTTTCTCAAGCCTTAATTCTCCCAGAAGTTTTTCTCCCTACCCACCTGCACTTGACCATCGTCTCTTCCTACTTGGAGCAAACCCAGGCTTATAATATCCGACAGGCAGACTCAATCCATATGCCACCTCTTCAATATACAGCCCTGGTCATGCGCTAGAGAACAGGAGGCTGAGGGCTTGCACTGGGACCAAATGAATCTGGCTCCTCACCATGAGACGAAGGAGCTCCTGAAGTTAGAAGGTGGGTGGGGGTGGGGGAGCAGCATCTAGGAGCTTGGGTTGCTGCTTAGCATTGTTTTATTTGGCCTCCTGTGGATACTCTCCTGTTCTTTCTCACTTTTCTGCCTATGGTCTCTCTGGGTGATTCCATTTTTTTTTTTTTTTTTTTTTTTAAACCAATTCTCCTGCCTCAGCCTCCTGAGTAGCTGGGACTACAGGCAAGCACCACCATGCCCAGCTAATTTTTGTATTTTTTAGTAGAGACAGGTTTCACCATGTTGGCCAGGATGGTCTCAATCTCTTGACCTTGAAATCTGCCCACCTCAGCCTCCCAACAGTGCTGGGATTACAGGCGTGAGCCACCGCGCCCGGCCGGGTGATTCCATTTTTAAGCCCCATGACTCTCAAATCTGTCCTTCTAGTTCAGAGCTCTTCCTTGTTATGTGGATGCATGTGGTGCCTCTTCCTTGGCGATCACACTGCCTACCCCAACTCAACTTTCGATTCTCTAGCTGAACTCCCAGGTGAGTATCTGCCACAGTGCTGTAGGCAGTGTAGACGGCTGCAGTGGCATAGACAGCTGCAGTGGCTTCTTGGAGATGACCTGCATTGCTGCTGTAGGCTGAGGTCCAAGCTTTCTAGAAGTTCTTGAGATTCAAAGAAGCTTCTCTTTTTCTGAAGAGCAGCTGTAGCACTTCTGAAAACCACTCCTAGCCCTTCTTGAGGTTTTGTAAGCCTCTACTTCCTTGTATTAGAACCCATCATGCTTGCAATACATATGGCAGCTTAGCACTGACAAGTACTGATTAAGTATTTGGTAAGCGGCATTACCAGCTACTGAGTTAGCTAAGCCTTAACCATGGGGTTTACTTCTCTCGCTCCTCACCTTCCGCATCCAATTGGTTTTCAAATTCTGTGTATTCTTTTGTACCTCCTTGTTACAGTTTGAATCTATCCCATCTTCTTCATTCCCCACTGTTGCAAATTTGGTTTAGAATCTTGTTTATTTAGTACTTGGATTATTACAGCAGTTTCCTGACTAATTTTGCTGCCTTCTGTATCCCTCTTGACCTCTGCCTTAGTCAGTTGCGGTTGCTACAGCACAGTCCTATAGACCAGGAGGCTTATAAACAACAGACATCTATTTCCATCTAGTTCTGGAGGCTGGAAGTCCAAGAAAAAGTCACTAACATGGTTGGGTTCTGCCCAGGGTCCTCTTCCTGGTTCACAGACTGCCATCTTCTTCCTGTGTCTTCACATGGTAGAGAGAGGGTAGAGATTTCTCTGCGGTCTCTTTTCTAAGGGAACTAATCCTATTCAGGAAGGCTCTACTGTCATGACCTAATTCTCTCACAGAGGCCTCACCTCCTAATAGCACCACATTGGGGTTTAGGGTCTCCACATATGCATTTGGGCAAGAAGTAGGGGGTACAAACATTCAGTCTAACAAATCTAGTTAACTTTTTCCAGCCTGTCACCAGAGCAGCCTTTCTAAAATACAGCTCCGATTATGCTACATCTGCCAGGCTCCTCACTGTCTTCAGTCTGACTTCCAGGCTCCTTTTCCTGCCACGCAAGGCTAGGTCTCCCCGTCCATTTTTCGCCTTCCCTCTTCCCGCCCTGCCCTGCAGCCATATCGAGGGAACGGAAAGGCTCCGTCTTTCTCACATCTCTGCCTTTCTTCCTGCTGGCCCCGTTGCCCATGTGTTCCCCACTCTGCCTGGTTAGCTCCTGTTTAGCTTTCCCGTGTACGTGCAGCCTCTTCTGACACCGCTCAGGCGTCTGGCCCACGCGTCTTACCCTGTGCTGCAGCAGCCTCTGAACACACAGAACCTTCCAGTGACTCAACCCAGCCAAGGCTGCTCACTTTGCTTACCAGCTGCTAACTTTGCCTAACGAGCAGCTGCTAAAACTTTGCTGACTCCTCTTGGACTCTGCCATGGTCAGTCCAGCGTCCTATGGCAGGAAGGGAAAGGAGGACGGGGTTCAGAAAGGCTGCCTGAAGTCAAGTGTGGTGAATCCCCTCGATATCCACCCCGTTTTGGTGGTTCGGCCATCTCCTCTTCCTCTGTGAAGAAATTCATATTTCGCCACCTTGGACTGTTGTTATGACTTCACATCTGCGCCCTTTCCATATTTCATCAGGATGGCAGTGGTGACGTTCCCGGCATAGCAGGCAGCTAGGTCTTGTACTCAGAGATAAGTGTCGGTGGCTTTGGCTTTCCATCTGTGGAAAGCCCAGATGCCCAGCGCATGATCCTAGTCTCTGTGTTCTAGCTGCCCCATCTCCAATCCTTGACCTGTTACATCTAAATCAAAAGGAGAAACAGGTATCTATCTTTTTTTATTTGTTTGTTTGAGATGGAGTCTCATTCAGCTACCCAGGCTGGAGTGCAGTGGTACGATCTCGGCTCACTGCAACCACTGTCTCCCGGGTTCAAGCAATTCCTCCTGTCTCAGCCTCCCATGTAGCTGGGATTACAGGCACCGCCATCATGCCCAGCTACCTTTTGTACTTTGGTAGAGACAGGGTTTCACTATGTTGGCCAGGCTGGTCTTGAACTCCTGACCTCAGATGATCTGCCCGCCTTGACCTCCCAAAGTGCTGGGATTATAGGTGTGAGACACCATGCTCGTTTTTTGTTTTGTTTTGTTTTGTTTTGAGACAGTTTCGCTCTTGTTGTCCAGGCTGGAGTGCAATGGCACGATTTCAGCTTACTTCAACTTCTGCCTCCTGGGTTCAAGCGATTCTCTTGCCTCAACCTCCCTCAGTAGCTGAGATTACAGGTGCCCGCCACTATGCCTGGCTAATTTTTGTAGTTTAGTAGAGATGGGGTTTCATCATGTTGGTCAGGCTTGTCTCAAACTCCTGACCTCAGGTGATCCAACCACCTCGGCCTCCCGAAGTGCTGGGATTACAGGTGTGAGCCATTGTGCCAGGTGGTATCTATCTTTATCTAACGGCTGTCTCCCAGCCTACCTCTCTGGGAACTGAATAGAGTCTTTAGGGCCTACATAGCCCTAGCGTGTGGACCCCTGGCTGCTCCCTGCTGGTTTTGTCTCCCTGTAACAGAACATTCCCCGCCAAACCTCAAAGGTATGGTAAGTGCCTAACAAACGCTGCTCATGGTTTCATATGTTATTTCTGAAAATTGGATAATTGGAGGTTGGCTGTTATATAAATTGCTTGGTGTGCTAAAATTTACTCTAGGCTCAGGATTATTCCATGGACACCAACAAAACTGTAACAGACCATTGTTACCTCTCCACATGATAAATTCTTGTGCTCTACAAAGCACTTTGAGTGGGGAGAGTAATTTATATGCCCAGGTGGAACCAGTACACACAGGTGCTAACAACCGTAGACTGGAATGTGGTCTGGAAAGCAGCCTGTTAGCGTCTCAAAGGAGATAAAAAAGGAGACTTCCTTATTTTTATCTCTGACAGAGCTGTCGCCTTGGGAATGAGTAGCACACATCAGAGAGACACGTCCTTTCACTCAGCATCACAGGTGACACAAAAGCACAGACATGAATCAGGAGAAATGAAGAAAGCAGCCCTTTGTGTCTTTAAAGACACGGGTAAGAATTTGACTCAACAGAGGAGCATGTTCTCTGAACAAGTTCACCCAAACTTTTGCTCACGCCATTTCTGCTGCCTGAATGCCCTTCTTTCTATCTTCTGTGTATTCAGCCTTCCACATCTTCCTCTTTAAATCTTGTTACCTGAGTGAAGGCTCCCCAGGTTACAGTGATCCACACTAATCTCTTCCTACTCTGAAGTTCTAATGGGCCTAGATACTTCGTTTAGCTTTGTTGTTTTAAATCTTTCAGGTGTTTCTTTTCTAGTTCCTGTGTATTTTCACATATATACACATAGATGTGTGTGTGTGTGTATATACAGGAAACCTATTGGTCAGGGTGTTGTATTATAAATATTACATAGATTTGTTGAGTTGGTAAATAACAGGAATTATTTACGATTGGATAGAAACAATCCACAGCTAGCCAGTGTTTTAGTGAACAAAGCCATGTCATACTACATGTATTTTTTCCCTCATTTCTGGCTTCTCAACTGTTCATAATGATTATAATTCCTATTGATATATATTTATTTTTAGATGGCAAGAACAACTCTTCCATTAGCAAATTAGAAGTTATTCGAATGTCTTTCTTTGGGTGGTAGTTTTGCCTGAAAGAATCAGGCACTATTTTTGTTGCTTGATGATATTTCCAATTCCTTTAGATTAGAGAATCTGCTCCTTAGTGTTTCTTGTGGTGTTTAGCATAGTCCTGGGCCATGCTCAAATTTGATTAGCTCAATAAACTTCTAAAAAGTTATTAAAAGAGGCAATCCATGTGAAGCAGGGAGCAGTTTCTGACGTGTGGTAACTGCTCCATCCCTGCTGCTATTATTAACATTGCTATCATTGTTGCTTTGTTATTATCATGCTGTTTCTGGTACTGGGTGAGGCACTGGGGATGCAAAGGCAAGTCAGGAATGGCTACTGCCTTTAAACGCCTTTTGGCCCACTGGGAGTAGACAAAGGAAAAAGAATGAAAAGCCGGGTGTGATGTCACACACTTGTCGTTCCAGCTACTCCGGAGGCAGACGTGGAAGTATTACTTGAGCCCCAGAGTTGGAGGCTGCAGTGAGCTATAATTGTACCATTGCTCTCTGGCTTGAGTGACAGAGCAAGGCTCCTATCTCTTAAAACATACATAAACACACATGCGCGTGCGCACCCACACACACACGTAATGACAATGCTGGGCATTGAGGTATATAGTGGCAGGAGACAACACGCTTATGGTATGAGAACATGGAGTGGGGTGAGAAAGTTTATCCTTTAGCCTGAGGGATGGGGTGGCTGGAGATGTTTTCACAGAGAGCAAGCTGGGAGTTCTAAGGCTGGGCACAGTGGCTCACAACTATAATCCCAGCACTTTGGGAGTCAGAGACAGGTTAGGAGGATCACTTGAGGTTAGGAGTTTGAGACCAGCCTGGCTAACATGGTAAAACCCCGTCTCTGCAAAAAATATACAAATTAGCTAGGCATGATGGCATGCTCTTGTAGTCCCAGCTACTTGGAAGGCTGAGGCACAAGAATCACTTGAACCCAGGAGGTAGAGGTGCAGTGAGCCAAGATCATGCCACTGCACTCCAGCCTGGGAAATAGAGTGAGACTCCATCGAGAGAGAGACAGAGAGCGAGAGAGAGAGAGAGAGTGTTATGTAGGTGCAGGGGAACGGGAAGAGCCTTCCAGGAAGAGAGCACAGTTTGTGCAAAGATCCAGGGTCCTGAGAGAGCAGGGTGCACCGGAGGAATCGGCAGTTCAATGTAGCTGGAGGAGCAGGGCAGCCCCCATTTCTCAGGTGGGAACGGGGGAGAGACAGGTAAGCACCTTATCAGGAAAGGCCTGATGGACATTGTTAGGACTTTTGTTAAGACTTTGGATTTTACACTCAAATCCATTGGTGCCGTAAAAGCAATTTTAAACAGAGGAGATTTGCATTTTTAAATGATCCATCCATTGCTACGTCCAATGAGAGGGAAGATAGACCACTGAAAGTCGGTGAGGACAGAAACAGTGGGAATGAAGAGCCATGCAGTTTTGAGAGATATTTAGCAAGTAGAATGGACAGGAGGTCGTCCATATGGTGGGGGGAAGATGTGGAGAAGTGGAAGCAATTCTGGGCTTTTGTCTCGTGGACCAGTAGATGTTGATGCTACACAAGCAGCACCAGGAGGAGGAAGAGCCAATTTTGTGGAAGACGTGTTTGGGTTGGATGCGTGAGCCTGGAGTTCAAAAAGGAGTAGGTGCTGGAGAAACGTATTTGTGGATCATATTGTACAGTAGTAAAAGCCATGAGAATGAGGGCACTACTCAGCAGGAGTGTCAAAAGCAGCTCTGTCCACTAGACATATAAGCCATACATGCCATTTAAAATTTCCTGATAACCATATCAGAAGGTAGAAACAGGTAACATTAATTTGAATAATATATTTCAGCCAATATATCCAAAGTATCATTGTTTCAACCTGTGCTCAGTGTGAAAATTAAGAATGAGTCACTTCACATGCTTTTCTTCCTACTAGTCTTTGAAACCTGGTATGTATTTTACACTGACAGCACACCTCAGTTTGGACTCACCACAATGCAAGTGCTTAATTGTCTTATGTGGTCACTGTGGTGGATGGTTCAGAGGCAGGGCATTAACTCTCCACTTTGGCTGCACAGGATGATCACTTGGTGGCAGAGGGTGGCGATTTAAATATCCTGATGCCCATGATGCACCCCCATCCAATTATATCAGGATACCTGCAGGTGGGGCCTGGGCATTAAGACTTTGTAGAGCCCTCCAAGGCCTCTGATGTGAAGAGGGCCAAAGACATAACTCTGGAGAATGCCCTTGATAGTAAGGGAGTAGAAAGGGGAACTGGAAAAGAGATTGAGACGAGGCCAGACATCTAGGAAGAATGTCTTAGAAAGCAAAGGGAGAGCTTCAAGGAGGACGCTGCCATGAGTAAGATTACACCTTAATATCATTCATCAGATTAGCAATAGTGTGGTAGGTGTCATTGATGCTCTTTGTTAAGAATGATTTATTTTGATTCCTCAGCAAATTGCTACTGAGTGCCAGGCACATGATTCCTGACCCAGTGGAGCTTATGGTATAGTGATCATAGTAGATAACATTTTTGAGCACTTACTTATAAGCCAGGCACCATGTTTAGACTTCATATGCATGAACTCTCTCACTTGATTCTCACAGCACTCCTAGAAGATAGGTGTTATTATGATTCCATTTTATGTGTAAGAAGTCTGAGATTCAGCAATGTCAAGTAACTGGCCCAGAGCCCACATATCAGTCAGGGTAGGCTAAGTTACGCTGAGATGACACTCATAAAATCGAGGTGGCTTAATACAAGAATATATTTCTCACTCACTCTACATGTCCATTATGGTTGGCAGGGAGCTGTGTTCCACATTGTCCCCACTTTGGTGCCAGGCTGAAAATCACACACTGGCTTTACTTCTTTTATTTCACTGGCCAGAATGAGTCACATGGTCACACTCCTCTGTGTGTGCGTAGGAGGGGTGGGTAGTGTCGGGGAGACATCAACCCTTCCCAGGAGGAAAGATGTGGATATAGTTCGAGAGAACAGCATCAATGACTGCCATAGCCAGGAGACAGGGAACCAGGATTTGTACCCAGGCAGGCTCTCCACAGCTGACATCTTACACACCATACTGCATGGCCTCCCGCCTACAGAAAAACGGAAGAGTTCACAAAGAGTCTTCCAAATTTTAGATCTCATACAGGTCTCTCTCAGCTCTGAACAACTGACAGCAATGCACTTGTTGTCTGAGTCAGCCTCTTATCTCCAAATACCCATTCAGTTTGCTTCTCTAAACTCAACATAATAAGTAGCCCAGAGCTAAGACACCAGGGAGGAAGGAGTTGGAACTGACCTCTCTCATTAGGGTTGATTCGGTGGCAAAGTGAAGGCTCAGAATTCCTCACAGAGCATGCTGACGAGAAGAGACTTTCAAAGTCATTTAAGTACCAATCCCTTGCTTTTATTCTTTTTCTCTGAGAGTTGGTTATCTAGCCTCCTCCGTAGTACTCATGGGAGCAAGAGCTCAGTAAGTCCTGAGGCAGCATCTCCCATTATTGGACTACCTGCTTAGAAAGTGTTTCTTTATAATGAGCGAAAATGTGTCTACGTAAACTTTCACCCCGTGGTCCCATTCTTCTTTCTCAGGACATACACAACAACTCGAATCCCCCTTTCCCCGAACAGCCCTTCACATTTTAAAAACTGTCTTTCATGTTCCTCCTGAGTCTTTCTCCTCCAATTGGAAACTTCTCTAATTTAAAACACATCAAACTGAAAGTTACATTTTTATGACAAGGTTGAGACTCTTCATGCAATTTGAGATTTTTTTTTCCCTTTTCTTTCTTTCCTCTCTTCCTTCGTCCTTTCATGCCTCCTACCCTTCCGCGGTGCTAACAGAGTAAATGGATTTAAAAGACATAACTAGAAGGGAATAGATCAAATAGTGGCTGTTGTGATAACTCAGTCACTTCTCCAGGCTAGACCTTTCCTGGGACCCAGTGTAATCCACCCAGCTTTTTCTCAGATGCCAGATATTACTAGCGAATATATGTTTGCAGACTTATCTGTGCCTAACTCACAATGTTATTGAAGGAATAAAAGAAATAATCTATAAAGTGGTATGCTCAGTGCTTTATATGTAGTAGGAATAAAATGTTAGTTATTCTGACAAATAATTAGGGCAATGATAGATGTTTTTTACCACCAATATAATACATAATAATTATTAGTATAGTTTTTACTAACAGCATCACAAAATGTAGCATGCTATGATCTAGATATTTTTTGCAGATAAGTGAGGTTTGACTATGTACATCATACTAAACAATGTAAACTTATAAAAATGTGACTAAAGAGCAGTATATAGGGGCCTTTCATGTGCCCGTTTTTATCTTTGCTAACAATTTAGATGAACAATTTCTTCTATCATTAATGAAGTGAAGAAGAGAGACTAAAACCTGTAGACTCTTGATTCTATAAAGTTAGAAGTGATTAATTAAAACTGAGCTAATGTCTTCTAAGAGTTTAGACAAAACATAGTCAATAGAGCAGAAACGCCAACTATACCTGTTGTTCAAAAGCAGGCTGTTCTTTGACGTGGGTTGATTAATATCTGTCAAGAAGAGATTCTTTCGTAGCCCACATCAAAGGTGCTGCACCTGTTTGCTTGTGGTATGAGACTGAAAGGCCACCAGAATGTCCTCTTAGAATATCGATGTTATTTATGATTAAACGTTTCATTTTGAAATAACTTTAGACTTGTAGAAAAGTTATAAAAAAGTGTAGTGACTTTCTCTTTACTTTTGACTCCCAGGTTCTCCTTGTATCAGTATTTTACATGACAATAGTATAAGTATCAAAGGTAGGAAATTAACATTGATACAATGATGGTTACTCATCCAGAGATCTTATTTGAGTTTTGCCAGTTTTCCCTCTAATGTCCCTTTTCTGACTGAACATGTCATGTTGTTGTGTCTCCATAGTCTCCTTTGTTTTCTGCAGTTCTCTGTCTTTCTTTATCATCTATGACTTGAACACTTTTGAAGAATACTAGCCAGTCCAACACCCTTATTTTCCGGATAAAGAAACCAAGACTCAGAGAGCTCAATAGAGTAAGACAATAGTAACAACTCTCACTGTGCGTCAGTCCGATTTTTAAAATAAATATTAATAGATTGAATCTAAGCAGTTTTGGCAAGACTGCCAAAGTGATGCTATGCCCTTCTTAGTGAATGGTTAACAGGACATACGTGATCTTGATTTGTTACATCTTATCACGGGTGATGCTAAATTTGATCACTAGGTTAAGGTGGTGTCTTACAGATTTCTCCACTTTTTAAAGAATTATTTTTCTCTTTATAAGCAATAAATATAAGAAGATATTTTGAGACTATGTAAAATACTGTCTTTTGTCATACAACAATGTAATCCGTAATGATTACTGTGGAATTTGTCTAATAGTTACTTTCTATTTGCATCATTCTGACCATATTAACTAATTAAATTCTGCTGTCCCTTCTCACACACTTATTTTTTCGTGTGTTTATTTATCTAAGTATGAACTCATAATTATTTATTTTATTCTATGGGTTATAATCTATTACAATCATTATATATTTTCTTGTTCATATTGTTCCAGATTCTACCAGTGGGGGCTCTTCAAGTCGGTTTCTGTACCCTTTTGACTTGCCTCATAATTTTAGGGAGCACTGCTTACTTTCTTGCATCAAAAAATGTTTCAGGCTCTGCTTGTGCTTTTTTCTGCCCCAACCCTGGAATCAACTATTTCCCCAAGAGCCCTCATTGGTTTTAATGGTGGTATTTAGAAACAAAGAGCTAGGTGCTAGGTGACCAGATGGAGTTTTAAGCAATTAAGTAAACACCAGAGGGGAGGAACAAAAGATAGTCACTGGTGTTTAGATATCTGTGGTGGCAGATAACAAATTATATGTGATTTCTCAATATCAAGTATATTAGTTATCTATTGCTATGAAACAAATTACCCCCAAATTTAGCAGCTTAAAACACATGTATTATCTCACAGTTTCCGTGGATCAGGAATCCAGGCAGGGCTTAGCTGGTCCTCTACTACAGCATCTCTAACAAGCTGCAGTCAGGTCATCTGGGCTGTAGTCATCTTAAGGCTCAGCTGGAAAGAATTCACTTCCAAGCTCACACAGATGTTGCCAAGATTTGGTTCCTTGTGGGTTGCTGAACTGACGGCCTTCGTTCCTTGCTGGCTGTTGGTTGAAGACTGCTCTCAGTTTCTTGCCAGATGGGTTTCTTCAACAAGGAAGCCTGCTTCATCAAATTGTTCAAACTGAGAAGACAATAGTGTTGGCTAGCAAGATGGAAACCACAGTTTTTTGTACACACTCACCAAGTGATGTCCCATCACGTTTGCCATTTCTTCTCTCCGCTTTTGTGCTATACTCATTCTCTTTCAACTCGATTATGTAGAACAGCTCGTGGTATCCTCACTGTCTTCCTCCATGGCTGAAAAGGAAAATATGCTCCCATGGAAATCAGGATAACACATGACCACACCGCTTAAAATCTCAAGCTTGTACATTCGCTTTTTCTAAAATGTAGCTTCTACAAATGGATGTTTGGCCGAGTCTAGACTCTGACATTAAATAAGATCATGACTGTTGTTGGATTAGTAGAAAATCTAGAAATAACTTGCACTTGGCAATAGGACTATGATGTCTAATTTTGAGGTAATATTACTTTTATTTGACAAAGAAGTAGAATTTTTGAAGCTGAAAGAGACCTTAGATTAATGCAGACCAAGCCCTAATTCCCCCTATTTTCCAGATAAAAAATCTAAGATCTAGTAAGATAATGATAAAATGCACGTGTCAAGAACCTTAGACCAGGATACCAAATCTGGTGTCCTTTCCCCAAGACCAAACCAGGGCCCCCAACATAACAAAGAGTATTTCTGTGACAAAAGAGACAATTCATTCTTATAAACATTTTCTAAACTTTTTGGTTTACCAAGCTTTTTATTTTCAGTAATCAAGCCTAACTGAGCATCCACGCTGTTGCTAGAATGCTGCTGAGGATACAAAGACAAATGAAGTGCTGTCTCTGTTCTAATGTCACAGGGAGACTAGAGGAAGATGAACATGCGAACACACACAGTCCGATGAGAAAAGGTAGAAGGGAGTTATGCAGAAGGTGCCTTGGATACAAACAGAAAAGGCCAATACAAGTCATTTCTTACTATTTTTCAAACACCTAATAATAAATGGCATCACCTTGGCAAGTCACAAATGTTGTATTGGAAATCCTTAGTGATATTTTTCAGAGGGTTGCTTTATGGGCATTTGGGGTGGGACAGTTCTGCCACCTGCCCTTTGAATGCCAGTTGCAAGTATGCCCCTGGATCAAAAACAAATGCTGGCTGGGTGTAGTGACTCACGCCTGTAATCCCAGCCCTTTGAAAGGCTGAGGCAGATGGATCACCTGAGGTTAGGAGTTTGAGACCAGCCTAGCCAACATGATGAAACCCTGTCTCTACTAAAAATACAAAAAATTAGCTGGGCATGGTAGCGGGTGTCTGTAATCCCAGCTCAGGAGGTTGAGGCAGGAGAATCACTTGAACCTAGGAGGCGGAGGTTGCAGTGAGCTGAGATTGCATCACTGCAATCCAGCCCAGACAACAAGAGCGAAACTCGGTCAAAAACAAACAAACAAACAAACAAACAAACAAAACCCAAACCAAAAAAGCCTACAAATACCCCAGCACCACCAAGGTTGTGTACTGCATCAGCTGAGAGCCTCTACCAAGACTAACAGGCAACAAGAAGCTACTTGCACTACACAGAAGCAGAATGCTGCTTTGCAAACGTATTGAAGCATTGAAAATGAGTGTAAATTTGGAACAGATGATTTTAGCTCAAGATTAATTACATTAGCCAAACACAAGAATCACAGTCTATAAAACTAGCAAGGATTGCACATTTTTTTCGGCAGCATCTTATTAATTCCATGTCTTGCAAATTTGGCTTTGGATTAAGATGGACTAATGTTTATTTTTGCCTTCGCCTTAATAAATGAGTTCACCAAGCAACAGCATAAACAAGAAAGAAAATGTTTCCTTCACTTATGCACAACCAACACCATTAATTTCACAGGTAAAAAGCAAACAGTAGTTCATCAATAACTCTAATAGTTATAAGAGTCAGGGCCCCCATTTGAAAATTGTATGAACAATTTTTTAAAAGAGAATAATGGGTTTGTATCTGTATTAACTTTCCAGGGCTGGTGTCACAAATTACCGCAAACTGGGTGGCTTAAAACAACAGGAATTTATTCTCTCACCACTGTGGAGGCCAGAAGTCTGAAATCAAGGTATATGCAGGGCTGTGCTGACCCCAGAGGTTCTAGGGGAGAATCTGTCCTCTCTTCCAGCTTCTGGAGGTTGCAGTGAGCCAAGATCATGGAACTGTACTCCAGCCCTGGCGACACTGAGACTCCATCTCAAAAAATAAAAATAAAAAACAATGCCAGAATCCATTCCAAAAACAAATATAGACTATAGCTCTTCAGCTCTGAGTTGATTAAGCTGGATCATACATTATAGGCTTCAGAATGAGGTCAGAAGAAAGGGCTGGGTAACATCAGCCTGTTGTTGACAATAAGTGAATACTGATGGCACAATGAATAGGGTAGGGAGAGGCAGAGAAGTGTCAACTGGCAGTGATCAGAGGCATGCAGGCACATTGCTCCTTTCTGGGAAGAGCCTGCTCTGTAGACTTTTGTGCACCAGACTTAACATGCAGCTTCGCTAGCCCTGCAGAGTCATCCCTTCATGAATTCTAAGGGGGTGCCATATCAAATTATTTATAACCAGATTTAAAAGAAAGCTCTCATAGTTGAAACATGAAGTTATTGTGTTCAACTTCTTATTAGTCCAAAAAGCTTATATAGTTAAAGCATGTCTCTCTCTCCCTTTGAGATAGTGCATCCTCCATGATTGTGGAGTGATTAATACAGTTAGAGAGAGGGTAAAAATTAATATTTTAGTGGAAATATTGTAATATTAGTGTCATGACATCTTCCAAAAAGGTATCGTGTTATATTTCTCTTTTCTCTTTGAATTTTTGCATCTTACATTTTCACAAGTGCTACCACACTCACTAAAATTTAAACTTTGATGATACACAGAATATATATTTTGTTTAAAATTTTGGCTTAAAGATGAAATTACGTCTTGGATGCTCTGCTTTTGGGAGGAGAAGTAGTTGCATTGTTCCTGGAAGGCAGTTTGAGAACGTAACAAGAGCATTAAAAATAAGCATGTAAGGTTGGTTGTGGTGGATCACACCTGTAATCTCAGCACTTTGAGAGTCCAAGGTAAGTGGATTGCTTGAGATCAGGAGTTCAAAACCAGCCCAGGCATCATGGTGAAACCCTGTCTTCACAAAAATTACAAAAATTCGCCAGGCATGGTGGCACGTGCCTGTATTTCCAGCTACTCAGGAGGTTTAGGTGTGAGGATGGCTTGAGCTTGGCAGGCAGAGGTTGCAGCAGTGAGCCAAGATTGTACCACTGCACTCAAGCCTGAGTGACAGAGCCAGACCCTATCAAAAAAAACAAAACAAAACAACAACAAAAAGAAATAAGCATGTAGTTAAACAGTTTGCTTCTTGGAATTTAACTCATGGAAAAGATCATAGAGGAGGGCAAAGATTAATTATAAGGATGTGTGTTGCAGAACTATTAATACAAGTGACAAGCTGTAAATAACACTAAATATTTGAAAATGGGGAAATTAAATGAATTATGACATCTTAATTATCTATTATACAATGAGCATTCTATAGCCCTTCAAAATTGTATGAGAAACATTTGTAATTTATTGTTAAATGGAAAAATTATGCAGAATGTAATGTAATCATAATTTTGTTTCAATTATGTATATGCACAGAATAAAGATTGAATGTATAAGCATCAACATGTAAGCTGTGGTTATCTCTGAGTGAAGGAATAATAATTAATTACTTTCTTCTTCCGTTTCTTTAACACTTTAAAAACTTTATAATGCAATGAATCATTCCTTCATTGCATAGAAGTATGCAATGAAGTTTTCAGGGTAATTGATAACTTAGTGCTAGGGAAGACCTGCAGGAAGCTAGACTGTAAAAGATTAAACAAAATTCCACACATTTATTTCCTAATTTTGCTGCTGAAAGGAGAATGGGTATACAGCAGGAATGAGACAAAACAGTGAAAGAAGAGGAGATCAGCAAATAATATCAATGAGGCATTTCCTGCCTGGGAAATCCCTGATGATGATAGAGGAGAAACTAGTCTTAGAGAATCCCTAGTGAAACCAGTGAGGCAGATTACACCTAAAAAAGACTTAAGGAGCCCAAAGAAAATGATTAAAGGATAAAACTTGGGAATAGTGACAAAGGAATGAAAGTACCCCTCTAAGGAAACTGATTTCTGGGCTCTAGCCAGGAGCCAGGATGGGGGAGGCCAAGCGCAGAAGGTGGGTGTTAAAGGCTGTGTGGCCTGCAGGGCCAGGTGGCAGTGTATGGGGACAGGAGCCCTAGCCGTAAGACCCTGGGGAACCACCAGTGGGCTTAACGCAGGGTTTCTGGAGTTTCTGGTCTTTTGGGATGAGCTTGAGATCCAGACTTTTAGGTGAAAGCTCCTAATTTTATAGCTATTGGCATCTCTAAACATTATAAAAAAATTAATAGCCTTTATTCTTTTTTTTTTTTTTGAGACGGAGTTTCACTCTTGTTACCCAGGCTGGAGTGCAATGGTGCGATCTCGGCTCACCGCAACCTCCGCCTCCTGGGTTCAAGCAATTCTCCTGCCTCAGCCTCCTGAGTAGCTGGGATTACAGGCACGTGCCACCATGCCCAGCTAATTTTTTGTATTTTTAGTAGAGACGGGGTTTCACCATGTTGACCAGGATGGTCTTGATCTCTTGACCTCGTGATCCACCTGCCTTGGCCTCCCAAAGTGCTGGGATTACAGGCTTGAGCCACTGCACCTGGCCTAATAGCCTTTATTCTTTAGAGCAGTTTTAGCTTTCCAAAAAGCTGAGCCGAAAGTAGAGAGAGTTTCCAGATAGCCTCTTCCTGCCCCACTGTTTCCACTGTTGTTGCAATTGTTAACTTAGGCCCATAGTTGACATGAGGGTTCCCTCATTCTTTGTATCGTGCATTCTGTGGGATTTGACAGATGTATAATGACATGCATTCACTGTTGCAGTATCACACAGAATAGTTTCACTGCCCTAAAAACCCGCTGCATTCCACTTATTCATCTTTTCCTCCCTCCCTAAGGCCTCTGGCAGCCACTGTTCTTTTTACAGTTTCCATAGCTTTCATGTTCCCAGGATATCGTGTAGTTGAAATCATATCGCATGTAGCCCTTTCAGACTGGCTTCTTTTACTTAGCAATATGCATTTTATTCCTTCCATGTCATTTGGTGTGTGTCACCATAACTTCACTGAGGTACAACTGATGTATAATATATGGCACATATTTTGAGCCTACATTGGATGACTTTTTACCTAGGAATTCACCAGTGAAACCATCACCACACCCAAGGTAATGAATGTTTATCTATCATAGTCCTCGCATCCCTTGGGAATTCCTTTCTCACAGCCCTACTTGCCACTCTGTCCTCTGGCCAACACTCATCTGCTTTCTGTCATGTCAGATTAGCTTGCGTTTTCTAGAAATTTATATAAATGTAATCATATCATATGTACTGTTTGGTCGGGATTTTTTCACTCAGCATAAGTCTTGAGGAGCAGGCATTTCCCTTGGATTCTGTAGAAATCTAAACTTCAAGAAGCTGGCAAATCTCCTCAGGATGGTGCCTAATATGGAGTCAGAGATTTGCCCTAATATCAAAAACTGTCTTATAAAGTATATTAGACCTGAAAATAGCCCACAGTGTTCTTTTCTTTGGGGTCGTCTTGTAAAAGAGTCTCTCTTGTCCTGAGCACAGATGTGAAGCATTTTTCACCATGTGATACAATGGATCTTCCAAGCACAATGGATGGCTTGGGTGCTGCCATTCTCTACGACTGCCATGCTTTGATCGAGCGATGGTGTCAGACTTCCTTCCTCTGTACTTTGACAACTGCAAATCTGGAAAAAGCGCTTTCAATGTATACTTCAACAGGGGGTCGATATAGACTATGGAAACATACATACTATAATTTCAGCGAGGTTTTTATTTATTTATTTATTTATTTTTGAGACAGAGTCTTGCTCCGTCACCCAGGCTGGAGTGCAGTGGTGTGATCTTGGCTCACTGCAACCTCCGCCTTTCAGGTTCAAGCAATTCTCTGCCTCAGCGTCCTGAGTAGCTGGAATTATAGGCACCTGCTGGCTAATTTTTGTATTTTTAGTAGAGACAGGGTTTCACCATCTTGGCCAGGCCGATCTTGAACTTTTGACCTTGTGATCCACCCACCTTGGCCTCTCAAAGTGCTGGGATTACAGGTGTGAGCCACTGCACCAGGCCCAATTAGGTTTTTAAAAAGCTATAGAAGGAATATTTTCATCTGGAATGATGAACACCCCAACATTAATTAGAATAATTTCTTGATGGTGAGATTATGAGAGATTTTCTGTGTCTTAACTGCACATTTGGTTGGCCCGTCTTTATTGTCTTCATAACCCAATTTGTTGATAAAAATGACGGAATGTCAAAGTCCATGGCAGGACTTGAGACATGCCACTCAAACAAAAGGGTCTCACTCCGGCACTCTGGTTGGTGAGGGCACAAGATGAATTGCAGGGGATCTCCGAACATCTTGACATTGTGTGGAAAAATTAGCATGGGTCTTTTTCTGTTAAGAAAATTCATAGGTTTTGTTCCCTTCTCAAATGGATTCACGACCCTGCCTTTGAGACACTCAGCACAGGTAGAACCTTAGAGTGCTCTGTGAGAGAACTTAGAGGCTCTGGGTATCATGTCATGGCCATTAATCACCAGTCTGCTTGTCCACAGTGGAGACACCTGTATAGTTTACTGCCTTTCTCCTAGAATGCCAGAGCTCCTGAGCTTTCCTGAACTCACCTGGGCTTAGAATAAAAGCCTTAAATACTTAAAGTAAAAGGCTTAAACAAAGCTGTAACCCCATCAGCCTTGCACAAATACAGTGTCTGGCGCATAGTAAGCATTTTCAAAATATTTGTTGAGTAAATGAACCTTCATCCATAGTATCCTCCCCAAATTCACAATCATTCCTAAAAAGGCAGGTCAGTCTTTATCTCATGGAAATACGCAGTCTGAGGTCCCGTACCTTGAAGGAGAGCAGAGAAAACAAAATGGCACAGGGAGTAATAACACTAATGATTGATCAGTGAAAAAGGGCTAAAGTATTGATTATTTAGCTGGGAGAATTGCTAGGGAGTGACCGAATGGTTTTCAAAAAGATAAAGAGATTTACTTTGGATTTGGAAGGATAGAGCTGCAGGTGATGTTTATGTTGTGATGTGCTCAATGTCACTGAGTTTGTCGTCTTTTTTAGTTCCTATGTGTTGCTTGATTGCATGATTTTAAAAGTAAGAAAGCAATTAATGTATTAAGTTGCTACTATGCTCCAGGCACTAAGCTGAGGGGTAAGTATATAATGTTTCAAGTTATTTATTCACTGGTTATTATCTTCATTTTACAGAGGAGGAAACAGAGGCTATCAAACTTGGGTAAGAAGCCCAGTGACAGAACTGTTTTCCTGACTCTAAAGCTGTGGTCTTTTCACCACGTTGAGTTGTCAAACTCATCATCTTCTTGGGGGAAGTCAGCACAGTGCCTCATACTGTGAGAAAACAGATTTCTGTTTTCAGTCATCCAGTTTGTAGTCATTTGTTGCAGAAGCTTCAGGAAACGAATACACATAGTATCTTTTAGCGGATGCTCTTGCAATATTTCTTTTGGAGCTCTGCTGTTTTCTGATTCAGTGATTCTCAACACTGGTTGCATATTAGAATTGCCTAGATATTTTCTAAGGAAGGCTGGGTCTGGAACATCTTCAGAGATTCTGATTCAGGAGGGCTGTGGTACAGGCTGGTATTGGTATAGAGCCAGAACTGTCACTTAATTAGTCAAAACAACTTAACATCATGGGGTGGCACAGAGGTATAGGGGGTGGGAATACCTGTATAATTGTTTTGACCTTAGGAATTTGTTTTGAAATATAACGATACGTGTCTTTACATTCAAGTATATTCTTAGAAACTGGCTGAAGCAATATGGCATCCTTGTGGCACTAAGTCCTGCTTCCATCATGAAACAGGTACCAAGACAGTCCTGTTTCCACTGTGAAGGAATAAATGGATGCTCTGACACATGGCCACCATTGCTGACCTGACCACTCCCCAGAAGAACCGAGAGGCATTGCTTGCTAGACTGAAGCTTGATCATGTTTCATTTTAGTCTAATCAAAAGATGTGCTGCAAGCCTTCATTCCAAATGGTCCCAGTGCCCTCCATACAATCAGATATCGACAATTGTGAGTTTCTAGTGGCGTGCTACTTCACATAATTTTAAACAATGCTACATAGAAGCACTGAATAGGGAAAGAGTAAGTTATTTAGAGCGAAGAGGATTCCCAGTTGTGGAACAAAGTAATTCCTTATACCCTGGTTCTAAATAAATGTTTCTTTATTTTTGAAGTTGCGTGACCCCCTGTCGTGTTCTTTTTTGCACACATGTCAGAAAGCAATCATGAGTGCATTTTAGTTAGCAGTGTGAGCTTGTCTGTAAAGTCTTTAACGAAGAGCTCACTGCATCTATTGACTCCCCAGGATGTCTGAAGTCACAAGTTTGGCTGGAGCACATAAGCCCTGATAAAGAAGATGGTTTTGCCCTCCTGAAACAAAGCCAGAAACTTGATCTCCTTTATTGTGCACTTTGGGTCATGTGCTAATGATGAGGGTTTTTCTAATACTAATCCCCCTAATGAAGGCTTCTCCCAGCCCTTACACAAACCCACACGGCCCCGTGGCTTGGCAAGCCAGAGAGAATAAAGGCAGCATGGTGTTTGGCTTTTGAACTGAGTTCAAGGCAATTAAAGTCAAGAGCTAAGGAGGGAAGGAGAGGGTTTAGAAATACCAGCATAATAAGTAGTATGACTGGGTGCTCTGTAAATTAACTCAATTAGACAAAGCCTGATTTAACGGGGGAAGATGGTGAGAAGCGCTACCCTCATTAAATTTGGTTGTTAGAGGCACTTCTAAGGAAATTAAACCTGTTAGTTGTTTGAATCACATAAAGTAGTGTGTGCATGCTCATGTACACATGTGCACACATGTAGCTTCTGTGATTATTGTGGGTTTTTTTTTAAGAGGAGAGAAATAGAATACAAAGAAAAAGAAAACATACTGAACAAAAAGACTGAAAGAGTGGAAGAGAAGGAGAAAAGTGGGATAGAGACAAGGAAAGTAATAGAGAGAGAGAGAGAGAGGGTGCTTTTCCAATTATAAAGCCATGAGCCCTCTTTGGTGGGGGCTTCTGCTCAGTTGCTTGGGCTGCGAAAACCTGCCAGGAGCCTGGGCTCAGTTCCCCCGAGTCTGCATGACAGTGGACAGCCTGGTGAACAAGGAGTGCTGCCCACCCCTGGGTGCAGAGTCGGCCAATGTCTGTGGCTCTCAGCAAGGCCGGGGGCAGTGCACAGAGGTGCGAGCCGACACAAGGCCCTGGAGTGGTCCCTACATCCTACGAAACCGGGATGACCGTGAGCAGTGGCCAAGAAAATTCTTCCACCGGACCTGCAAGTGCACAGGTGAGGCCCATGCTCCAAACGTGGTGGGGAGGGCCCGAGCTGGGAAAAGAGCTTCTTCTAAGAGATGAGACTCTTGGCAGAGACTCTTAGATTAGGCTTTGAAAGACAAACCAGTGATGGTTTTGATGGGAAGCGTATTCAATAAGGCCGATGTGCTGGTTTGTTCTTCACACCCTCTAGCACATCTAGTTATAAAAACTAAACAAATATGACGCGGGCCAAGCCTGATTATATGAACGCATGCCAACATACTATTGGCTTGTTTGTTGGAAGGGGAATTTAAGAGCTTAAATGCGTCAGCTTTGAAACTAGGAGCAAGTCCTTTCAAGAGGGATTCGGTGCCCTCTCCTGAAATGGGTTTGCACTTGTTGAAAAGGGGTAGGTGAGGCTTGGTATTTAGAAGACAGGAGTCCAAGGCAGGTATTCTGGTCTCAGCAGTTCTCATGATTTGAATGGATCTCAAGCAGGGTGCATCTTTCTCGTTAAAGCTTATGACTGGGTTATAACTTTGCCAAAATTGTTGAGACATGGCAAGAAGGAGCTTTCTCAGGGAGCTAGGGCAGGGATGGTTGTTCTCAGGTAATGGTGGCTTTTTGTCACTTCTCTGGACTTGAACTGGACATCACAAAATTTGCTCAGTGTCCTTCTTTTAGGTCCTGGTTTCTCTCGTTACCTGCTGCTTGGACATCTCTGTATGTTTCTCATTCCTCTGGCTCTTCAGGGCTTTTTCAAATCCTCTTCAATCATTTCTGCCTCCAGTTTCCAGCAGCCATGCCCTGCGGGGATAAATGTTCAAAGCCTGGCAAGGCCACTGAAATATAAAAAACACAAGTGGCAACCTCAGCAAAGCCCTCGGACACTGGACACCGTTCTAGGCTGGGTGGCTGCAGAAGATTTTTTCCTTTTAAAAATACTTTTTAACTTCTGTTCTTGCAGTATGCTAGAACATAGGAGAATATAGGTCATTGAGCTTCGTAAGGGGTTGAGAGGTACTACTAAGGGAACATACAAAGGCCTGTGGTGTTGGTGTAGTAATGACATTCAATTTAGTTTTGATTTTAAATTTCAACTTTGTTTTAGGTCAAGGGAGTACATGTGCAGGTTTGTTATATAGGTATGTTGCAGTGTGGGGGTTTGAGGTATGATTGATCCTGTCACCCAGGCCATGTGTGTAGCACCCCGTAGGTAGTTTTTCAACCTTTGCACCCTCCCTCCGTCCCTCTCTCCCCTCTCTAGCAGCCCCTAGTGCCTATGCCTACTGTTGCCAGCTTTATGTCCATGAGTACCCAGACATTAGATTTATTTTTTCACATTAAAAGTTCTGGCTTTGGCCGGACGCGGTGGCTCACGCCTGTAATCCCAGCACTTTGGGAGGCCGAGGCAGGTGGATCACAAGGTCACGAGATCAAGACCATCCTGGTCAACATGGTGAAACCCCGTCTCTACTAAAAATACAAAAAATTAGCTGGGCATGGTGGCGCATGCCTGTAATCCTAGCAACTCAGGAGGCTGAGGCAAGAGAATTGCCTGAACCCAGGAGGCGGAGGTTGTGGTGAGCTGAGATCGCACCATTGAACTCCAGCCTGGGTAACAAGAGCGAAACTCTGCCTCAATTAAAAAAAATAAAATAAAATAAAGTTCTGGCTTTAGGCTGGGCACAGTGGCTCATGCCTGTAATCCCAGCACTTTGGGAGGCAGAAGTGGGTGGATCACCTGAGGTCAGGAGTTTGAGACCAGTCTAGCCAACATGGGAAAACCTCATCTCTACTAAAAATACAAAAATTAGCTGGACTGGTGGTGGGTGCCTGTAATCCCACTACTCTGGAGGCTGAGGCAGGAGAATTTCTTGAACCTAGAAGGCAGAGGTTGCAGTGAGCTGAGATCGCGCCACTGTACTCCAGCCTGGGCAACAAAGTGAGATCCATCTCAAAAAAAAAAAAAAAAAGTTCGGGCTTTATAATCATTTTGTAGTAATATTTTAAATTCTGTCATTTAGAAGACTACCTAGGTCCTAGTTTTGCCCTGGGTATTAATCATGACAAAAATTTCAATAACATGTTGCATATATATTATGCAGTTTTTCTAAGCTATTTAAGCATTTGCTTCCATGTACTTTGTCTCATAATCTATGATGGTTTTTCAGATGAATGAGGAGTAGGTTGTGGTTTTCAATCACACTAACACAGTAATTTCTTTGTTCAAAACCCCAAAATACTTTCAGAACAATTATTTCTATGTCAATCAATGAAAAAGTGCTGGCCCAGCATGGCGGCTCACACCTGTAATCCCAGCACTTTGGGAGGCCAAGATGGGTGAATCACTGAGGAAAGGAGTTTGAAACGAGCCTGGCTAACATGGTGAAACCCCGTCTCTGCTAAAAATACAAAAATTAGCCTGGCATGTTGGTGGGCACTTGTAATCCCAGCTATTGAGGTGGCTAAGGCAGCAGAATCACTCAGACCTAGGAGGCAGAGGTTGCAGTGAGCCAAAATTGTGCCATGCACTCCAGTCTGGGCAACAGAGTGAGACTGTGCCTAAAAAAAAAAAAAAAAAAAAAAAAAAAAAAAGCATGGTGGTAGACACCTGTACTCTCAGCTACTCCAGAGGCTAAGGCAGTAAGGCAGGAGAATCACTTGAACCCGGGAGGCAGAGCTTGCAGTGAGCCAACATCCTGCCACTGCACTCCAGCCTGGGTGATGAAAGTGAAACTTCACCTCAAAAAAGAAAAAAAAAAAAAAAAAAAAGAAAGTGCCAGAAGTTTTAAAAAGCTGGAAATTTGCATTGGATAGAATCTTGAGGCAGAGGACTTTCGGAAGTCAAATATAACTGTTGGCTCTTTTTGTTACCAGCGTCTTTATATTTTTTACCCGACTAGCAAGTTTGTTTCTTTGTTTGTTTGTTTTGGCAGGGATAGAAAGAGTAGAGGATGATAGAATAGAAGGGATCATTGCTATTTACCTTTGCTGAGGAAATGTTTATAAATGTTGCTCTAGAAGTAACAGGAACTTAGGATTATGTAGACCTACTTTCAAAATGGACAAAAAAGGATCCCCTGCTCTAAAAAGGCATTAGGCCAGAAGTAAGGCCTGTTCTTTAAGTCCAGGTAGTAATGAAATCCCATGTCCGTAAGCCAGGTCAAAGAAGCAGGGCTTCTTCCAGGGAGATGGTTTTCCTCTCCAGTCATTGTCAAGGCTGGGCCTGGCCCTGAGACCCCACCTGCAAGTTGTGGCTCACCTTCCCCCATGATCTGCTTAGTCCAGACTCATTAGGAACATAATTCTTTCCACATCTACATTTTTTAAGGGTAACTTAAGATTTACTGTGTCTATAAATTCAATTTACTAGACTTTTAATGTTTTCCAGTTGTATTGAGGCGTAATTGTTACGTAGAGCACTGCACACAATTAATGTGCAGGATTTGGTGTTTGGATATACGCATACAGTTCTGTTACCATCACCACAATCAAGATAATAAACATATCCATCATCTCCAATGGTTCCTCATGGCTCTTGGTTTTTGTTTATTTTTTGTTTTTGTGGTAAGAACAGTTAACATGAGATCTGCCCTCTTAACACGTTTTTAAGTGCTGAATGTTTTATTGTTAACTATAGGTGCTATATAGTACAGCTGATCTCTGAAACTTGCTCATCTTGTATCATTATAACTTTACAATAACTCCCCACAGCCCGTTCCTCATGCCCTGGTGACCACAATTCTGTTGTGTACTTCTATATGTTTGGCTACTTTAGATGTCTCATATAACAAGACTCATGCAGAGTTTGTCCTTCTGAGACTGACTTATTTCACTTAGCACAAATGTCTTCCAGGTCCATCCATGTTGTTGCAAATGGTAGAATTTTTTTTTTCTTTTTAACGGCTGAATAATATTCCATTGTATTATCATACCAACTTTGGATGGCTCTACTTATGTGCTAGATGGTCTTTTTCTTTGAATCTCAGGACATGAGACTAAGTCCTTAGGTGACTGAGCTGGGAAGCTAATTTGTGTACATCATAATTACCATTCTGTGACATGATTAGCTGTGTCGCGTGATTTGTGGGGCAATCTTTGGAATTTAAACCTGATCCTGAGCCTCCAAAAAAACCTCTACAATAGCCTGATGACTCTTTTGCAAGAGTCCCTGGGGCATTCCTGGGGTGATCCAAAATTTCTTAAGGAAGAGATGTAGGTAAGTTTCTTGTAACAGACTATGGATGACCCTGAATGGTGTTAATTCTTTGGAAAATAAACATTTCCTAGTTTCCATAATCATGAAGCTGGCAAAGTCATTTCAGCCTAATAAACAGAAACACATACAAACCCTGGGATTTGTTTTTTGAAACCCTAAATTCTATGGTGAAATTCTCTGTAGAGAGCTTCTCTATAGCCTCTGTAGGGATAAATTGAAACAAAAAAGCTACTGAGCTTAATTGTCAGGAAGAGTTGAATTTCAGGAGACTTTGAATTTGCCCTTTACCTTATAAGACTTACCTGCCAGTTGGTTTTACAAGAATATGCCATTTCCAGCTGTGTCTTTTGGCTTTTGAGAAATGTATGCACCAAATAGTTTTTGAAGAGTTGACAGTGAACTTCTTGTTTGTACAAGTGACTAAGTGCTTCCATTTTCCAATCTCTGAAATGGGGATAATGATGAAACCACTTGTAAAATCCTTTTGAGTACTGTAGATGAAAGGACCTATGTAAGGATAAAGTATTGTTATTAAAATAATAGAATCTCTGATTAAAAGGAATAGGCTATTTAGAGTTCCTTGTAAATTCACTAATCGGTGGTCTTTAAGATTATTTAGTCTAATAGCTTTCTGAGGTTGAGCTAATGCAGTTCATGTAGGAATGTGCGGTGTTTAGATGTTCTCACTCTTTTTCTGTTTTTATCCTAGTCATTTGTCAGCATAAGACTTTGACTCTTTAAATTTAATTTTTACTCAAGGACATACTCTATGTCCTTGATAATAGATTGATATTATCTAGGGATCATTTTTTTCCTCTCTCTCCATTTCCCAGTAAGATAACACTTATGTTCTTTCTAAAATGCTCCTCTTATATTTTTTGCATTGGTAGATTAAGAAGAAAAAACTAACTCATGTTAAATTGAGGTAAGATGCTACTAGGATATCTCAATTAAAGAAATAAACATTTTGTGTACTGGGCTTTCATGTTATACTTTTCAGTAATCTTCAGCATTTCAACAAATTCTTTAGGTCAGGTTTGTAAGCGTGGAAATGAAAGGGACCTAACTTCAGAGCTTTGGAATATTTTCTCTGAAACATGTAGGAAAAGGAATTTTTTGACTGAATAAATTTCTGAGTCATAAATGAGCTCCAAACCAGACACAAGCTTTCTTCCCCGCTGCACCACCCCCCCCCCCCTCCCGCCTCCCATTCTTTTCACAGGTGTTGAAAGCTTTCTTATTAGAATTTATACATTGCCTTTTGGAGGCAACTCTGATTACACGAAAGTTTCTTGTTCACTATAGTTGTGAAGCACCTCTGACTTTCTGAGTCAGGATTAATCATTTTTTCACTTGTCATCCCATGGAGCTTGGTTTATTCCTCTGTTTTCACTTTTCCCACAGTTTGACTTGTGTTGAAATGTCACTCTGTAAGTGTCCTTCATTTCCACTAGACTAAGGTTTATGCCTTATTTATACAGGTGCTCCCTGACTTATGATGGGATTACATCCCAATAACCCATCATAAGTTGAAAATACCATAAGTCAAAAATGCATTTAATACACCTAACCTATGAACATCATAGCATGCATAACCTACCTTAAATGTGCTCAGAACACTAGCATTAGCCTACAGTTGGGAAAAACCATCTCACACATGGCCTATATTATAATAAGGTGTTGAATATCTCATGTAATTTATTAAATACTTTACTGAAGGTAGAAACCAAAATGGTTACATGGGTTTTCAAAGTAGAATTTCTACTGAATGCATATTGATTATGTGCTATCCTAAAGTGGAAAATGTTTAAGTTGAACCATCATAAGTCAGAGGCCATCTGTATTTGTATCCACTAATGTCTTATCCCTTTTATTCAATTATTCATTGATTCTTTTACCACCCACCCACCCAAAATTTATTTAGCACCAATTAGACCCTTCAGATACAAAGAAGGGGGAAAATACTGATGTGATTCTTTTTTTTTTTTTTTTTTAATTGCATTTTAGGTTTGGGGGTACATGTGATGAACATGCAAGATTGTTGCATAGATACACACATAGCAGTGTGGTTTGCTGCCTTCCGTCCCCTCACCTGTATCTGTCATTTCTCCCCATGCTATCTCTTCCCATCTCCCCACCCCCCGCCCCTCCCCCATTTCCCCCCAACGGATCCCAGTGTGTAGTGCTCCCCTCCCTGTGTCCATATGTTCTCATTGTTCAACACCCGCCTATGAGTGAGAATATACAGTGTTTGATTTTCTGCTCTTGTGTCAGTTTGCTGAGAATGATGGTTTCCAGGTTCATCCATGTCCCTACAAAGGACGTGAACTCATCGTTTTTGATGGCTGCGTAATATTCCATGGTGTATATGTACCACATTTTCCCTATCCAGTCTATCATCGTTGGGCATTTGGGTTGGTTCCAGGTCTTTGCTATTGTAAACAGTGCTGCAATGAACATTCGTGTGCACGTGTCCTTGTAGTAGAATGATTTATAATCCTTTGGATATATACCCAGTAATGGGATTGCTGGGTCAAATGGGATTTCTATTTTTAGGTCCTTGAGGAATCGCCACACTGTCTTCCACAATGGTTGAATTAATTTACATTCCCACCAACAGTGTAAAAGTGTTCCTATTTCTCCACATCCTCTCCAGCATCTGTTGTTTCCCGATTTTTTAATGATCGCCATTCTAACTGGTGTGAGATGGTATCTCAATGTGGTTTTGATTTGCATTTCTCTGATGACCAGTGATGATGAGCATTTTTTCATATGTTTGTTGGCCTCCTGTATGTCTTCTTTTGTAAAGTATCTGTTCATATCCTTCGCCCATTTTTGAATGGGCTTGTTTGTTTTTTTCTTGTAGATCTGCTTTAGTTCTTTGTAAATTCTGGATATCAGCCCCTTGTCAGATGGGTAGGCCGCAAAAATTTTTTCCCATTCTGTTGGTTGCCGATTCACTCTACTGACTGTTTCTTTTCCCGTGCAGAAGCTGTGGAGTTTGTTTAGGTCCCATTTGTCTATTTTGGCTTTTGTTGCCATTGCTTTTGGCGTTTTGGTCATGAAGTCCTTGCCTACACCTATGTCCTGAATGGTTTTGCCTAGATTTTCTTCTAAGGTTTTTATGGTATTAGGTCTGATGTTTAAGTCTTTAATCCATCTGGAGTTAATTTTGGTGTAAGGTGTCAGGAAGGGGTCCTGTTTCTGCTTTCTGCACATGGCTAGCCAGTGATTCTTAAGGAATGCACAGTACAGTAATATGTATGACAGATACAAAGACAAGCAATTGCTATACTATTTGATAAGTGGTTTTTAATAATATGGGTAATAATAACACTTAATATAGAACTCACTATCTACCAGATGTGGTTCTAAGTTCTCCACACGAATGTGCTTATTTTTCATAACATAAAAGCCATGGTAGCATAAAGGAAGACATGTTGAATTGTTGTATTTTTATTTATTTATTTATTTTTTGAGACAGAGTCTTGCTCTGTTGCCAGGTGCCAGGCTTGAGTGCAGTGGCGCAATCTCGGCTCACTGCAACCTCTGCTTCCTGTGTTTAAGCAATTCTCCTGCCTCAGCCTCCCGAGTTGCTGGGACTACAGGTGTGCACCACCACACCCAGCTAATTTTTGTATTTTAGTAGAGACAGGGTTTCATCACGTTGGTCAGGATGGTCTCAATCTCTTGACCTTGTGATCCGCCTGCTTCGGCTTCCCAGAGTGCTGGGATTACAGGCGTGAGCCACTGCGCCCATCCGAATTGTTGTATTTTTAAATAGACTTAGTTACTAGAGCAGTTTTAGGGTCACAGCAAAAGTAAGTTAAAAGTACAGAAATTTAACTCTCCCCTGCCCTCACACACTCACACCTCCCTCACTATCAGGGCACTTTTAGTGTTGGCAACCTTTTAGATAGTAGGTATTCAATAAATTATTTGTTAAAGAAATACAGGAGAGACAATTAATTATTTTGTTTCTGCCAACTACAAAGAATCATGGCAAAGAAAATAGAGTAGTCTTCAGATTCATCACACGAGCTATAAATTACGCAATTTCAACAATCAGACCCCCACATTCAAAGACAAGTGTTATGCCTTTAAATGTAGGAATGTATTAAATTTATTATTACAATATTTAGGGGTGTTGTTGATTAATATTTTTAGACATTGAGACTTTGTTATTTCAGATCAGTTTTGGGTTCATATCAAAATTGGGAAGAAAGTACCAAAAATTTCCATCTACCCTCTCCCCGACACTGCAATCTTCCACTAGCAACATCCGAAACCAGGGTTACAATCAATGAACCGATTATTATATTACAATCGCCCACATTTCCCAGCATTTTGAAGCAAGGAATCACTCTTCTACTGTAAGAGGTGACTAGACATTTACCTCCAATCGTCTATCAGTAGCTGGAAATTTAACTGAGTTTTAATCTGGGTTGCTACTCTTCTTGAGACACGGCAGTTTGTTCACTCAGTTCTAAAAAAGATGTTCCATTCCTATAAAAGCTGCCAGAGTAGGTGATACAGGTTTTAATCAAATCTGTTTTTAAAAGTTGCCCCAGGGAAAATAGACTTCAAGGTCCATAAAACTTGAAGCATCTTGCATGGTATCTGATGGGATAGTAGCCTCTTCATAAATACTTGTTAAATAAATAATTTGTATTTAATTATTTATCTCCAGGAATCCAAATATATTTTAATGTTTAACTTAAACTATTCAAAAACATGATTTTCGGTCTTGGGAAGAGTAGAATTTTTCCCTTTCTTCAATATTTTTACTTATGTTCTCATATAGTGCTGAAACAGAAAAATACAGATAATTGAGCTATGTAAAAGCGCAGGCTATATGTTACATTATAAAAAACAAAAAACCCAAATAACCAATTATAGTTAAAGAAAAAATTCTTCCTACTTACATTTTAAGGAAATTTTCTTTAACCATCAAAAAATCCAGTATAGAAAAGGAAGCCTGTGCATTTTCCTTACAGAGTGCTGTGAATCATTTTCTTTTCATGCTGTTGGAAAATTTTCCCTTCCTTGAGAGATCCGAGTAACCCTCCCTCCCCCGTGGCCACAGTACTTTTTACTTACCTCTGTTTTGGAACTTGTAGTTTATCAAAATTATTTACAGAGGCTGTTTTGTCTGTGAATCCACAGAACAGGGAGAAAAAATGTAGGTGGCATGATCCCCTACGTGCTGGATACTTCTGTTATTCACTCAACACACGCTTGTGTTGAGCAAGGCTCAGCAGAGGCCTAGTTAATGAGTTCAGAGCCTTCCAGCAGCCTGGAGCTGAAACACATGTAGAGATGTTTACAGTCAGTGTAAATAAATGTGAAGAAAGGGGATGTAGGAAGTGTAAGGAAGTAACTGACCCGGACCTCGACCTGTGGAATCAAGAATGACCTTAGCACTTTGGGAGGCCGAGGCGGGTGAATCACGAGGTCGAGAGAGCGAGACCATCCTGGTCAACATGGTGAAACCCCGTCTCTACTAAAAATACAAAAAAATCAGCTGGGCATGGTGGCGTGTGCCTGTAATCCCAGCTGCTCAGGAGGCTGAGGCAGGAGAATTGCCTGAACCCAGGAGGCGGAGGTTGCGGTGAGCCGAGACCGCGCCATTGCACTCCAGCCTGGGTAACAAGAGCAAAACTTCGTTTCAAAAAAAAAAAAAAAAAAAAATGACCTTACAGAGGACCAATGCGACGCTTCAATTTAGGGAGACAGTGAGGGAAAGTGTTCCGGGAAGAAGGAAGAGAAAGCAAATGGGCCTAGGGCATGAGGTAGAGGAGGAGGAGGTGGAGGAAGAGAATGTGAGCTGGTCACCCTCTTTAAGCGCTTTACATAATAATCCCTTTAATTTTCTGGGAGATAGGCATTATTGTCCCCTTTTGTTTCCACCTCTTGCTCTAATGATATTTCAATTTTACCTTTAACCGAAGGAATGAAGGTCATACCCAAAGTCTGGGGCAAGCTAAAAGAATTTAAACTTGAGATGCTGATCAGAGAGATGCCCAGAGCTCGATATGATTCCTGTCCTCCCACCCCGGGCTTTGAGAAAGCAGAGAGCTTTGCGCGGCTGACAGGAAATCCTGCAGCATTTGGCACTTCCTGATACCACCACTGCTGATTCGCCCTTAGGACTTGCCAGCCTCCATTGATTTTAATGCTGTCAACTTGGTGAAATAAGTCAACTTTTTAAATGTGAGATTTCATCTAAATTCCTGGAAATCAGCTAATTCATGTATTTGTTTATTTTATTATTATTATTATTTTTTTTGAGGCAGAGTCTTGCTGTGTCACCTAGGCTGGAGTGCAATGGTGTGATCTCGCTGCAGCCTCCACCTCCTGGGTTCAAGCCATTCTTCTGCCTCAGCCTCTGGAGTAGCTGGGACTACAGGCATGCACCACCACACCCGGCTAATTTTTTGGGTTTTTAGCAGAGATGGGGTTTCACCACGTTGGCCAGGCTGGTCTCAAATTCCTGACCTCATGTGTTCTGCTCGCCTTTGCCTCCCAAAGTGCTGGGATTATGGACGTGAGCCACCACACCCAGCCATGTATTTATTTTGGTTCCATCTTTAGCTTGCTGTGGTTTTTCTTCCTTCTCTAAATCAATGGACTGTTCTGTGTCATCCCTTTGTATGGGTGTGGAGCGGGCGCAGGAGGAAACACCTCTGTGATCCTGGGCAGAAGGAGTGTGGGCATGAGTCTGCTAGGGCTGCCATAGCAAAGTCCTACAGAGTGGGCAGCTTAAACACTGAAATTCACTCTCCCGCAATCCTGGAGGCTAGATGGCTGAGATCAGGGAGCTGTTTCCTCTGCGGCCTCTCTCCTTGGCTTGCAGATGGCTGTGTTCTCCCAGTGCCTTCATGTGGTCATCTTTCTAAAACTGTGTCCAAATTTTCTCTTCTTTTGAGGACACCAGTCATACTGGATTAGGGCCCACCCGAATGACCTCATTTACCCTTCATTACCTCTTTAAAGACACTGTCTCCAAATATAGTCACATAGGAGATATACTGGGGGTTGGACTTGGGGAGCGCAGCTTAGCTCATTGCAGTAGGCAACACATTTCATGTCCTGTTTCTTTGCTGGGAATGTTTCTAGGAAACTCTCTAGTGCTTAGTCTACTTGAATATAAAAACATTTAAGAGGAGACCATGGGAAGAAAATCGACTTTCTTTGCCTTTACGTAAGCACCTTCATCTTCCCTTCCATTCAAATTTCAGAGTGCAAATTCAGAAATTTCTTCCAAACGACGTAAACCCACTTCCTTTCCATCTTTCTGTTTTGTAAACTAGGAAACTTTGCCGGCTATAATTGTGGAGACTGCAAGTTTGGCTGGAGCGGCCCCAACTGCGATCAGAAGAAACCAGCAGTGATTCGGCAGGACATCCATTCCCTGACTCCTCGGGAGAGAGAGCAGTTCTTGGGCGCCCTAGATCTCGCTAAGAAGAGCATACACCCCGACTATGTGATCACCACACAGCACTGGCTGGGCCTGCTTGGGCCCAATGGGACCCAGCCGCAGTTTGCCAACTGCAGTGTTTATGATTTTTTCGTGTGGCTCCATTATTATTCTGTTAGAGACACGTTATTAGGTGAGTTTTTTCCCTGGATGAAGGTATATTATTACAGGTTTGTCATTGGGTTGAGGGTAGGGCAGTGGGAAGTAATTTTATGCAAGTTAATTAACAAGAGAGCAACCTCAAGGCAGCCTTAGGTTTATGAAAGTCGTAGAATTATCACATGCTGCCTGGAGTTAGAAAGAAGCAGTTTCTTTCTGCACATTGGCTGCAGACACTTTAAATGTTCTCTCCTCTACTGTAGGTTCTTGGTTCGAAGTGTAAACTGTGCTCTATGAAGCTGTTAATCATCAAAGGTGTGAGTCGGTGAGATGGAGGCAAATTCCTTTTGATTTTAGAAGAAAATATTTGCAAATCTGGCCTTGGAAGCCCTCTCTGACCTTTTCGCCAAATTAGGGGAATTAACTGAGCATGTGCCAAGGCACATGAAGCTTCTTTGCGTAAAATTAGAGTGCTCATGTTGGAAGTAAGTATCTTGTTAAACTCACATGGTAGATAAACTTTGGATAGATTTTAGACAGTCTATCACATGATAGACTTTTCAGATCATTTACAGTACTGCTCTATGGCCCGGAACCCCCAAATTTTTTGGAGTTGTATTGTCAAGGAAAAGTACAAGCTTAGCCACAGCCATGTAGAGTTTCTGCTACTTAGCTCTTTCCAACACAGTCATGTTGGATGCTTGGGAAAATGGTGACCTGCCCTTCCACATCTAAAACATTGGGGCCTGGGTAGGACTTGGAATGAGGGGGTTGTCTGTTACAAACTTCATGGATCCACCAGGTGCAGTGGCTCACGCCTGTAATCCCAGCACTTTAGGAGGATGAGGCAGGTGGACCATCTGAGGTCAGGAGTTCAAGGCCAGCCTGACCAACATGGCAAAACCCCGTCTCTACTAAAAATACAAAAATTTAGCTGGGTGTGGTGGCAGGCACCTATAATCCCAGCTACTCGGGAGGCAGGAGAATTGCTTGAACCTGGGAGGTAGAGATTGCAGTGAGCCGAGATCACGCCATTTACTCTAGCCTGGGCAATGAGAGTGAAACTCCATCTCAAAAACAAACAAACAAACAAACAAACAAACAAAAACATCATGGATCAAGTAGGTTCAGCTTTGTCCTTATTTTTGAGTCAAAAGAAAGCCATAGACAGCAATGTATTCCAGGAGGGCTTGAATCCATCGTAGATTCTTCTAACAGTCGTTGCATGCCTGGCTGTACATGCACCTGTCCCGTTTTTGGGGTCCCTCACTGGGGTCAGGATCAATGAAGACATCAAGCTCACTTTGAAGAGTGAGATTCTGATTTGGACGCACTTGTCCTTGTGCTCATCAGTGTTCCCCTTCACTTGATGCCCTCTCATCGTCGGGTTCTGAGAACTTGAAACCTTGCTCTGGATTAAACATGAAAAAGGGCTGTGTGGCCAACATCAGCGACAGTGGTTCTTTTCTCAGTGTGAGTCTTTTAAAACGTGCCTTCAGGTAAGCATCTGTCTTTCTTTATCCATAGATGAGGAGGCTCTTTTGGCTATCAACCTTTATAGTTTTCCTGTCATCACTCTGAGAATTTTTGCTTTATGAGAGGGTAGTCTCTCAAGAGGAAAAGAAAATGATGGTTTCTGGTCATAGCTAGGAATTGACTTTATATTCATGTCTGTTCAGCTCTCTGAAGTTATTGTAGGTATTTTGAACAGGAACTAAAGTTAGCTAAAGTTTCTACATAACCATCAAAGCTGTCAGGAAAAAGGGAAGAAGGATGGACCAGGCAGCAAGGAGGTCATTAAATCGTCCAGAGCTTTTCACTGAATTGGCAGTTCCAGCGGCCAGCCTACATGGCTTGAAGGGATTTTTCTCTCTTCTAGTCTCAGCGACAACGCTTGTCAGCCGGTAGTTATAACAGACTGATGGGTGAGGCAAAATGCATGCAAGTTCTTTTTGGTTACATAAATACTGCATTAGGACTAAGTGTAGTTGAAGTTATAATATTATTAACTAATCCCTCTCTTTTAAATTTATACATTTGTGAAGCATAGGTTAGCAAATGCCTTTTAAAAATACATTTCATTTAGGTCTTAATAATCTTCTTTTATTTTTTATTTTAAAATTTATTTATTTTATTTTAGGTGCATACTATAGCTGGCATTTCTCCCCATGTTATTCCTTCCCACCCTCCCTTCTCTCCCCACCCCCTGCTGTCTCTCCCCATCCCCCCGCAACTGCCCCCAGTGTGTGATGCTCCTCTCCCTGAGTCCACATGTTCTCATTGGTCAACACCCATCTATGAGTGGGAACATGTGGTGTTTGGTTTCTTTTCTTGTGTCAGTTTGCTGAGTATGATGGTTTCGATTCATCCAAGTCCCTACAAAGGACACGAACTTTTGGATAGTCTATTTCACCTGAATGGATTGTTGCTTACAATTAAATATGTATCAGGGGCTCCCAACTCTGAAAGTCACCTGAATTTCCCAGATCTCTGCTAGAAATCAACCTTTTGAGAGATAAAGGAGAGTTTATCCTAAAAGTACTGTTACTTCTGAAATTCCTTTGTCATTCTTGTCATTACTGTTGCTTTTAGAGAGATAAATAACAACAAACTTTTTTCTTACTATTATAAAACATCATGGACTCTACAGATACAGCCCAGGTAAGGTTTAACATTTTAAAAATTCTATTCTGTTGTCTCTAATATGTTTCCCAATTGTTTCAGGACCAGGACGCCCCTACAAGGCCATAGATTTCTCACATCAAGGACCTGCTTTTGTTACCTGGCACCGGTACCATTTGTTGTGTCTGGAAAGAGATCTCCAGGTAGGTCAAAACTATGCATTTAGTACTTTTAATTTTTTTTTTAAATTTATTGTATATATTTAAGATATACAGTATGAATTTTGATATACTTATCTTGACATACATACAAGATAAGTAAAATGACTACTGCACTAAAGCAAGTTAACATACCCAGCATCACATAGAGATATCTTTTTGTGTGTGTGTGGTAAGAGTACCTAAAGCAGGTGTCCCCAAACTAGGGCCCGCGGGCCGCATGCGGCCCCCTGAGGCCATTTATCCGGCCCCCGCCGCACTTCAGGAAGGGGCACCTCTTTCATTGGTGGTCAGTGAGAGGAGCACAGTATGTGGCGGCCCTCCAATGGTCTGAGGGACAGTGAATTGGCCCCCTGTGTAAAAAGTTTGGGGGCACCTGACCTAAAGTCTCCTCTCTTGGAAAATTACCAATATGCAATATAACCTTAACTATAGTGTCAGACCTCCAGACTTATTTATCCTACATAACTGCAACTTTGCACCTTTCACCTGTATCTTCCCATTTCTCCCAGCCCTTTGTAACTACTATGTAACTGTCTTTCTATGTATTCATTGTTTCTTTTTATTTTTTCTTCTTTTATTTAGATTCAACAAATAAGTGAGATCATGCAGTGTTCTTTCTGTGTCTGGCTTATTTCACATGGTATAATATCTTCTAGATTCACCCATGTTGTTATAAATGGCATGATCTCCTTTTTAAAGGCTGAATAATATTCCACTGTATACAGTGTGTTTGTGTGTGTGTGTGTGTGTGTGTGTGTGTGTGTGTAGATATTATATACACATGCGGATTTATGTCATAATTTCTTCATTCATTTATCCATCTGGTACTCATAATCTTGGTAGATATTTGGTTGAGACACATATCAGTCTTTGCCTTGTATACATTCTTGTTGTATCTGATGGCATGGATTAAATGACTAGGCCTGCCCTTTGCTTTTAGCGACTCATTGGCAATGAGTCTTTTGCTTTGCCCTACTGGAACTTCGCCACTGGGAGGAACGAGTGTGATGTGTGTACAGACCAGCTGTTTGGGGCAGCAAGACCAGATGATCCGACTCTGATTAGTCAGAACTCAAGATTCTCCAGCTGGGAAACGGTCTGTGATAGGTAATGGCTCCTGTACCTGCAATGATATCCAGAGACAGTCTTTTCTGATGTCTGAGAGGTGAAGTCACTTTATACTTCTGTTTCTTATGCATGTGGAGTTCTATTTACATGTTTCTGGAAACAGTTTTCCTGTGGGAGGTGGGATTTCAAAAATTCTAAACTCTAATATATATATATATATATATATATATATATATATATATATATATATCACATTTGTCAATTGGTTATGCTTGGCCATCATTTTGAGATCAGGTTAGTTTTATCAGTTTAGTGCAAATGTAATTGCGGGTTTTGCCATTAAAAGTAACAGCAAAAACTGCAATGACTTTTGCACCAGCCTAATCAAATTAGGAGTAGTTCTTGCATTCAGTCAACATTTTCTAAGCACCAGTCATGTCCTGCATGATGTGGTACTGCTGGGAATACAAAGATGAATGAAATAAAACCTCCCTTCTGAATATTATCATGTATTAGTTAACAAAGATAGATTTCTTGTAAGTAAATTACAATTAAGTGTGAGAAGTACTGTAACAGATGTATACACAAAGACAGGAAGAGAGTCTGGGCAAGTCCCCAAGAGACAGAGATGATGGTTCTGAGAAGGGAAGGGGCACAGACCGTAGTCAGGTGTAGAGGAGGGTGAGGGGAGTATGGCAGGGCAGTAGGTGAGTCCTTGGTGGAGGGAACGCCATGTGTGAAGCTAGACAACTCTCTGGAAACAGCCTGGTATGGCTGGGCCACGGGATGCTGGCGGGTTGAGGAGGACACGGGCTTGGGGCCAGCCAGGGAAGGATGGTGTCTCACATGCTAAAGACTACATACACAGGTCAGGGGCCTGGCCTGCAGCCCGCGAAGAGTTCTGTCCTCAAAGACTCCCAGGTCCTTAGAATGCTCCAGGGCACAGAGCTCTGGCTCCCTCGGTCCCCAGGCTGCACTGCCGCCACCCTGAGCCTGGGCAGGTGAGCTTTTTGAGGGGCCCATGCCCAGCTAGCAGGAACTCCACCTTCCACATCCTGTGCATTTCCTGCAGCGCTCAGAACAGTGCTCCACGAGTAGGGACATCATCAGCGCATTTTCCGTGTCTGAGCTTCATCCCATCAAGCGCCATTTCCTGCGGTACCTTGGGATATTAGTGGATGTATGTGAAAAGAGATTTCTGTCATCAAGTAAAGTTAGAGAAGACCGAGCTAAAATTAAAAAAAAATTTTTTTATATTGTCTTCAAGCCTTCCATAGATAAATGTGTTATTCTTTTTCAAGAGGAGGCTAAACTTACCTGACCCTGGAACTCTTACTTCACGGAACATCCCTTTGGAATCTGCTTTGGGAAATGCTGCCTGAGAGGCCTTGGAGACCTTTCTTTGCTTAGTGTTTAGGTCTTGGCCTCTTTCATCCCTGTGGATGTGCTGATTCTATTCTCACATACTCGGTGCTACCACTAATTTATTAAAACCCTCACAATAACATCTTTAAATTTTTATCTCTACTGGTGAAATAATGGTCCGCATTTTGGGAGACTGAGGTGGGAGGATCACTTGAGGCCAGGACTTCCAGACCAGCCTGGGCAATGCAGTGAAACCCTGTCTCTACATAAAGTTTAAAAAGTTAGCCCAGCTGGGCACGGTGGCTCACACCTGTAATCCCACCACTTTAGGAAGCCGAGGTAAGTGGATCACCTGAGGTCAGAGTTCAAGACCAGCCTGACCAACATGGTGAAACCTTGTCTCTACTAAAAATACAAAAATGAGCTGGTCGTGGTGGCATGTGGCTATAGTCCCAACTACTTGGGAGGCTGAGACAGGAGAAGTGCTTGAACCTGGGAGGTGGAGCTTGCAGTGTGCCATTGCACTCCTGCGTGGGCTCAGAGCGAGACTCGGTATCAAAAAAAAAAAAAAAAAAAAAAAAAAAAGTTAAGCAGTTGTGGTTATGCCAACCTGTAGTCCCAGCTACTGTGGAGGCTGAGGCAAGAGGATTGCTTAAGCCCAGGAGTTCAAGGCTGCAGTCAACTGTGATTGTGCCACTGCACTCTAGCCTGTAAAACAGAGTAAGACCCTATCTCTAAATAAATAAAGAAAAAACAAATAAAAAAAAGAAATACTATTCTGGACAGGGCACGGTGGCTCATACCTGTAATCCTAGTACTTTGGGAGATTGAGGTGGGTGGATTGCTTGAGCTCAGGAGTTCAAGACCAGCCTAAGCAACATGGTGAAACCCCGTCTCTACTAAAATACAAAAAAATTAGCCAGGCCTGGTGGCATGCACCTGTAGTCAGCTACTCAGGAGGCTGAGGCAGGAGAATTGCTAGAACCCAGGAAGGGAAGGCCACAGTGAGCCGAGATCATGTCATTGCACTCCAGCCTGGGCGGCAGAGTGAGATTCTGTCTCAAAAAAAAAAAAAAAAAAAAAAAAAAAGAAAGAAATGCTATTCTGATGGTGGAATCCAGGCCACAGCTGGCATGTAGGACATAATGTTTTACGGACATGGGACCTTCTCAGTCCCACGCTGAGCACTTAACTATTCACACTCTACTCCCTTGGAACGTTTTCCAACACAGCGTTTTTCCTAGTATCTCCCCTTTTGTACTTTCATCTACTTTGAATCCGACCTCCCCTGTTTGCCCAAAATGCTTTTGTAACTTTATATATCACTTCTGTCAAAACTGGCTTAGCTCAGCATGATATGAACCCCCCATTTCTCCCTTCAATTACTCAAGTTTCAAGTGCACACAATAGGAGTCATCTTGTCTTATAAACCCTCTCACCATCTTTCCGATAGAATGGTAATGATTATTCATATTTATGCCCATGTCTATATTTTGTGTAGCTACATTTTTGAAACTTCTCAACCCATAATGACTTTCAGGCATAGTACTTTTACCACATACTATTAATTCTGGCAAAGTAATTATAATAAAATTTGATCATGATTGTGACCCTGATTGGTTTGCTTGGCCCAAATTTATAATACCATCCGTGAGTTAAGACATATTATTATTATTATCATTTTTGGGACAGGGTCTCACTCTGTCACGAAGGCTGGAGTGCAGAGGCGTGATCTCCATTCACTGTAGCCTCTGCATCCTGTGTTCAAGTGATTCTTCTGCCTCAGCCTCCCGAGTAGCTGGGACTACAGGCACCTGCCACCATGCCCAGCTGATTTTTGTATTTTTAGTAAAGACGGAGTTTTGCCATATTGGCCAAGCTGGTCTGGAACTTCTGGCCTTAAGGGATCCACCTGCCTTGGCTTCCCAGAGTGCTGGGATTACAGGCATGAGCCACCGTGCCCAGCCAAGACATATTATTTTAAATCTTATTACAAATCTTAGCTTGGATGACTACAATCACCGAGTCACCTTGTGCAATGGAACCTATGAAGGTTTGCTGAGAAGAAATCGAATAAGAAGAAATGGCGAGAAATTGCCAACCTTAAAAGACGTACAAGATTGCCTGTCTCTCCAGAAGTTTGACAATCCTCCCTTCTTCCAGAACTCTACCTTCAGTTTCAGGTGGGTGCTCTGAGCTCTGCTGGACCTGCGTTTGTAATACAGGTTTTCATGCCTGTGGTTATAATGAGCTGGAAGGAAACCCAGGTTTTGGGGGTTATTTACAAAGCTAAGTAGTGGAGAAAGGCTTGATAAGAGAAGTTAGCAAGAAATTGGTGTGAGGAAAGTCTTTACCTGTCTACCATGACTAACAGTGTGGTTTTAATACTTTCTAACTTAGTTGTTCAAAACCATCTTTCGTATTTCTGTATTTATAGATCCAGTCTTCAGAACCAGGGTACTTCATTAAATTCAGTTTTTTTGAGACAGCATCTTGCTCTGTCACCAGGCTGGAGTGCAATGGTGTGATCTCAGCTCACCGAAACCTCCGCCTCCCTGTTTCAAGTGGTTCTCCTGCCTCAGCTTCCTGAGTGGCTGGGACTACAGGCACACACCGCCACACCCAGCTAATTTTTATATTTTTAGTAGAGATGGGGTTTCACCATGTGAACAAGGATGGTCTCGATCTCTTGACCTTGTGATCCTCCTGCCTCGGCCTCCCAAAGTGTTGGGATGACAGGCACGAGCCACCGTGCCTGGCCAATACAGTGTTTTTTCAATGTTCATGCTCTTTCTCTTTTATTTCTTATTTTTAGGTATGTTGGTATTAGAAATTTATCAACTGCAGACCTTAATAGTGGGGTCTGAGATCTCAGAGGAGTATTGCTAACTAAATTCAACTCAAATTATAGCACAGCAATGACATTACAATACTTAACATTTAAAGACCAACTATTAATCTTCCACCACAAATTGGGCATACTGCTCATGCCTGTAATCCTAGAGCTTTGGGAGGCCAATGCAGGGAGATTGCTTGAGGCTGGGAGTTTGAAGCTACTGGAAAACACAGCAAGACCCTGTCTCTACAAAAAATAAAAATAAAAAAGTAGCTGGGTCTGGTTGTACGTACTGTAGAGATAGGCCTAGAATTTAAGCACATCTGACATTTACTAAAGAAAAACACATATTTCATGCCCTGCTCCCAGAGTTTCTGATTCAGTAGGTGTAGGCTGTGTCTTAACCATCTGCATTTCTAACCAAATCCCAAACAATGCCAGTTACGGTGGTCTGAGCCCGGCATGTGAAGAACAACTCCCCTAACTCAAACATATAGGGAATGCAATCTATTTCAACAGCACTTTCGCCATGACAGAAAACTAGTGCATGTTCCTTTTCAAAATGACATCAAATGTTACCCTTTGCACACTGTTGACCCTACTCTGAAGGCTATGTCCAACCCCAGCAGACTCTGAGCCATGCTACACTTAGCACAACCTCTACATTTGAGTTCAGCCTACCTTGCCTTGGCCCCGTATAAATTGTGTACTTTATACACAGTTAGAGAGAGAGAGAATCCAGCTTTGGAGATCATTAATCTATCTACCACCCTTTTTTGGGACCCATCTTTGTTTAAAATCTTATTTATATGCCGGGTGCGGTGGCTCACGCCTGTAAATCCCAGCACTTTGGGAGGCTGAGGTAGGCGGATCATGAGGTCAAGAGATCGAGACCATCCTGGTCAATATGATGAAATCTCATCTCTACTTAAAAAATACAAAAATTAGCTGGGCACGGTGGCACACGCCTGTAGTCCCAGCTACTCGGGAGGCTGAGGCAGAATAATCGCTTGAACCCAGGAGGTGGAGGTTACAGTGAGCCGAGATTGCACCACTACACTCCAGCCTGGCAACAGAGGAAGACTCAGTCTCAGAATAATAATAGTAATAAAATCTTATTTATACATATATTTCTCATAATTCTTAAAGTCTTTTTATGGTGGTAGAAAATTTTTTCTTTTTTCTTTTTTTTTAGAGGCAGGGTCTCCCTGTGTCACCCACGCTAGAGTGCAGTGGTACAATCATGACTAACGGTAACCACAAATTACTGGGCTCAAGTGATCCTCCTACTTCAGCCTCCTGAGTAGTTGGACCTCCAGTCAAGCTGAAGGTCTATTTGGTTGAGAAATATAAATATCAGATTATATGTTAAATTTAAAAAAGATTATTGATCACAGGGTATGTGCTGGGCATGGTACTGAACCCTGGCAATAAATATCTGAAGAAAAACACAGAGCCTGCTCTCCAAGGGCATGAGAGACAGGTATGAAGGATGCCATACAGTACACAAAAGAGGTATAATTCAGAAATAGCATTAAGAGTTCTCTCCCCTTACAGAGGATTATCACTAAGAGTTGGGGCTAATTCTTGGTTGATTTGCTATGACAGAGCTTCCCATATCCCTACCCAACCTCAAATTAGAAAACTACTATCTAGACTGAAAATGACAAAAAAGAGACCTTTATCAGTCGTTGCCTGTTGTCACTGACACACTTGTTTCTCCCAGGAATGCCTTGGAAGGGTTTGATAAAGCAGATGGGACTCTGGATTCTCAAGTGATGAGCCTTCATAATTTGGTTCATTCCTTCCTGAGCGGGACAAACGCTTTGCCACATTCAGCCGCCAATGATCCCATCTTTGTGGTATGTTCAAAGACTCAGAATGCCTGAAAATTTTCTAGATAATACGTCAGATTTATTTTTTTCCATACCATTAAGGTTTGGTGGTGTTTTATTCTCTGTGTGAACAATGTGATGTGTACAAATGTAAATTAATTTCAATCTATACCCTAGGGATGGTCAGATAGCATTTGAAGGCCCTAATCAGAACCCATGCTTCAGGGACGGTTCACTTTTGGATGATCTTAGAGAAGAGTTTACAATCCACTGGTGAATTCCTATAATAGCTTAATAATAAATGATTTTTCACTGGCTAAATGAGTGTTGTTGAGGTGCATTAGTCCACACAAACCACCTTCAATGTGTTACCTGTAGGAAAGAGAGGTTCTCTGATCCAGAAAAGGGGAGCAGAATGGAGAAGGGGTGCTGGACATTTAAACCTCCTATGCCAACTTGAGTGAGCTTTACTTGAGAAAGAAGAAAAACAGCCCCTGACATCCAAGAGCTGGCCTAGTGCTGTCGACGAGGCCTTGATATCACCCTGTTGGACATAAACAATCTCACTGAACATCGACAGCAGACAAGGCCACTCTGTGACCATGACCGATCAGGACAAAAACAAGATAACTCCGTAACCGTGTCTGAGCACAGACAAATTATGAACATTGTCCAAGCCATAGAATGCATGACATCCCCTTTCACGGCCAATATGAGCAAAAAATGACAAATGCCTTTACCGATTGCATTAATATAGAAATCCACATTTGAGACCATTTAATTTATTAATCTGAGTCATACCTCTGACATGTAATAATACAGACAGTAAATAGGATTGCTGTTGACTGCAGGAGCCTCACAGTTGTTTAAATTTCAGTGTGATGAACATCTTTGGTATATCAGTCTGATTTCTGTCTCACTTTAAAACAAAAGAAGAAAACTGCCAGGCAAGGTGACTCATGACTGTAATCCCAGCATTCTGGGAGGCTGAGGCGGGAGAATCGCCTGCGTCTAGGAGTTCGAGACCAGCCTGGGCAACATTGTGAGACCTCGTCTCTGCCAAAAAAATCTTTAGAAATTAGCTGGGCATGGTAGCATGCACCTGTGGTCCCAGTTACTTGGGAGGCTGTGGTGGGAGGTTCACTTGAGCCTGGGAGGTTGAGGCTGCAATGAGCCATGATTGTGTCACTGCACCCCAGCCTGGTCAACAGGGTGAGACCTTGTCTCAAAAACAAAACAAGCTGAACAAAATTTGACAATGGGATTGTAAAATTTACAATTCGGAGCTTTTTTTTTTTTTTTTTTTTTGGAGGTAGAATCTTGCTCTATTGCTCAGTGCAGTGGTGTGATCTTGGCTCACTGCAACCTCTGCCTCCCGAGTTCAAGTGATTCTTCTGCCTCAGCCTCCTGAGTAGCTGGGACTACAGGTGTGAGCCAGTACAACTGGCTGATTTTTATATTTTTAATAGAGATGGGGCTTCACCACATTGGCCAGGGTGGTCTCGAACTCCTACCCTCATGATCTACCCGCCTCGGCCTCCCAAAGTGCTGGGATTACAGGTGTAAACCACTGTGCCTGGCCTTTAGTTTTTAAAGTAGGTTCATCCCCTGGTGAACTTTTCTAAGACAAACAAAATGGGGCAGAACGAGTCAAGGCCAAATTGTTCAGCTACGCTAGCCAGTGCTATCTAGCCTGTGACTTGTAGGAGCACAGTATAGTTGAGTACATTGGTCTGTTACTCCTTGTAGGGAGAGAATGGAAGACTGTGGAAAGTCGCAGCCAGTGGGTGTTGGGTGTTGGAAAAGACAGAAAGGATTTGGGCTTGTACTAGGTGGTTTAGGGAGGACTTTCGGAAGCTTTGCTCTAAATTGGATGTTGTCAGTAAGCAGGATAACTCTATGATTGGGTACCTTGATAGACTAATTCTTATCTCTATATGGGGCAGACTAGACTGAGGTTAATATAATGGGTATAACAGCAGCAAATGCTCATATTAGCTGGGAAAGGGGATGTCATGCATCTTGTGGCTTGGACAACGTTCCTAATTTGTCTGTGCTCACACACGGTTATGGAATTGTCTTGCTTTTGTCCTGATGCATCATGGTCACAGGGTGGCCTTGTCTGCTGTCGATCTTCTGTGAGATTGTTTATGTCCAACAGGGGAACATCAAGTCCTGGTTGGTAGCACCAGGCCAGCTCTTGGATGTGAGGGGCTGCTTTTCTAAGTACAGCTCACTGAAGTTGGTGTAGGAGATTTAGACACATAAACATTCATGTTTCAGTGGCCAATCTCCAACAATGCTTCTGCTTTAATACTTAACTCCCATCAGCTATTTTAACCCCGTCTGTCTTCTGAATTGTATGCCTTGAATAGATAGTTTTGGAGCAATTATGAGAAGAAATTTCACTTATTCTCCTTTTTTATTTTGCCAGTATTGGGCAATAAAAATCCGTTTGGAAATGTGGCATCCACTCACCCTCTGCACTTTCACTGGGAGCTGCCATCCTGAGCTGTTCCTAGTCGGCCATCTTCCCCGAGGTCCCCCTATTTTGCCAGTATTTTGAGTTTATATTATGATGCAGTTAGATTTTATGGTATCCAAAGACTCTCTGTTTTTTCCAGAATTTTCCTCACCTTAATGTTCATCTTAGCAATGTGTCTTAGTCTGCCCAGGTTGGCATAATGAAAGACCGTAGATTAGATGGCTTAAACAACAGAAATTTCTATCTCACAGTTCTAGAGACTGGGACGTCTAAAGACCAAGGTGTCCGCTGAGTTGGCTCCTGGTGAACACTCTTCCTGAGACTTGTAGCTGCGTCCTCACATAGTGGAGGGAGAGAGAGCATAAACTCTCTGGTGCCTCTTTTTATGAGAACACTAATCCAGGGCCCTACCATTCTGACCTCATTAAACCTTAATTACCTCCTTCCAGGCCCTATCTCCAAATACGGTCACATTGTGGGTTAAGGCTTCAACATATGGATTTTGGGGAACACAATTTAGTCAATATATAGCATTTATAATGCATCTTCAAACCATCAGTTTATAGAAGTTTGTTTGCTTTTCTTTTCTTTTTCTGAGACAGTGTCTCACTCTGTCACCTAGGCTGGAATGCAGTAGTGCAATTTTGGCCCAACACAACCTCTGCCTCCTGGGTTCAAGTGATTCTCCTGCCTCAGCCTCCCAAGTAGCTGGGATATCAGGCATGTGCCCCAGCGTCTCACTAATTTTTGTATTTTGAGTAGAAATGGAGTTTCACCATGTTGGCCAGGCTGGTCTTGAACTCCTGACCTCAAGTGATCCTCCGGCCTCAGCCTCCTAAAGTGCTGGGATTATAGGCGTGAGCCACTGTGCCCAGCCAGAAGTTTGTTTTTCTATACTTTTGTGAGGCTTCATGACATAGGAAAAGAGCACTGGATTACAAGTCAATCAGTTTTATCTGGTACAGACCAGGGCAATCATGAGAATGTAATTGAACCATGTGGAGCTTCTGCTTCCCGCTCTGCAAAGTGTGGGTCTCCTGACCTGATCTGGTGGTGATCATAGCTCACTGCAACCTCATACTTCTGGGTTCAAGTAATCCTCCTGACTCAGCCTCCCAGGTAGCTGGGACTATAGCCACATACCACTATGCCCAGCTTTTAAAATTTTTATTTTTATAGAGATGAGGTCTTACTATGTTGCCTAGGCTGGTCTCAGAACTCCTAGCCTCAAGCAATCCTCCCACCTTGACCTCCCAAAGCACTGGGTGAGCCACCATACCTGAACCGTAGTAGGGATATCTCTTCAGTCATATTTCTCTTTCTGCTTTAAGGTGGAAGCTCACATTGTGACTTGATGGATGAGAAATCCCATGAGTTAACATGGCTCAGAGAAATAAGACATTTAATCATCTTTGTCTTCATTGCTTTTAATGTACTTAATGTTATAATTTTAATTTTTTTTAGCAGCATGTGTCATATACGTATAAATAAACAAAAAGCCACAGCCTTTCTTTAAAGCCACAGAATGAATAATGTTCTGGCACTAGTTCCAGAACTCACAGTTACTTTAGGCTATTTTCAAAGAGTTTCATGCTGAAGCCAATTCAGCCTTAAATGATTTTTCACATATTGAGATCCAGGTTAAAGCATTTCAGTTAACAGAGTTATAGCTTCTGGAATTTCAAATTCACGAGGCAATTCATGCAAATATACTGTACATGGCATTTATTAAAATTATTTTTTTGTGAAATCTCTTCAAGCAACAGAGCTACAAAACTGCATGTGATCACAATAATGAGCAAAAGAAGGCAGAACATTGAAGTGCAGGAAAAAGTCTGAAGCAATCTCTAGTCATTCCTAAAGTAATTGAAGCAAATGCACACATTTATCATGGAAAATAAGATTAGGCCAGAGAAATGCTAAGTGCTGTCTTCAATATTAAATTTAGATATAATCCAGAAAAGAAAAAAAAGAAACCAACAGACTGTAAAGTTATTTAAATGCTAAGAAAGAAACTATGTTACATAGTGGTAATTTTCTTCCCAATTCCTAAAGATGCTATTCTTAAGAGTATACTTCGATGTTATCCTTTTTGAAAGTACATTTGGTGAGTTCTAATTTCCTTCAATTCCTCTGTGGCTGGTGGGCGGGGGGGGGCGGTCCATAGTTTCCATGATTAATACAAAGCAGCTCATGCCGGTTTTCTACCTTGTACATTGACATTCTAAATGGAATAAAAAATACAGTAGTCTTATTACTAATCACTGTATAAAATAGGTTCATTAATTTAGAAATATGCATCAGGAGAAAATGAATTTCTAAAACCACCCGTAGTTGATAGACTACCCTAAGTTAACCCTGTAAGAGCCCTTCTGAGGCTGTTGGGGTTCAGAGGTCCAGGGGAGCCCTCAGCTCCCCTGAGAGGACATTTCTGCAAGATTCTTGGTCTCCCATGGTCTCCAGAATGAGAGAGGGGACCACAGCAGGTGCGCTTGTAAAAAGTAAATACTGGACTCCAAAAGTGTTTGTAGGAAGTGATTTATTTAGGTAGAGAAAGATAAAAAAGGCAAGAAAGAAAGAAAGAAAGCTTCCAGGAGAGAGAAAGAGCATGTGGAAGGGGATCCAAACATGGAGTCTGAAGGGGTGTGGAAGAAGAGGACTTTTACCCTGGGAGAAACCCCTACCTGCTCTAAGACCTCTGGCCAATGAAAGGAGTTCCTTAGAACTTCTGCTGGAATGATGGACTTTTGGTTGCGAAAATTAAAGCAGAGACCATTAAATCTCCCAGATGGAAGGAGATGGGAGAGGGGCATGGTGCTGGGAAGTTCTTGCCCTTAAAACTACGCCCCCTTGTGGACCCAGAAAAAGAACACATTCCCTCAAGTTTACTGTTCCAGGCTGCAGCAAAGTTAGTAAAATCAGAAGCTCAAAATTACAAGTATAAACAATTCTGAGTTAGAGTGAGTTTTGTTGAAATTTAAAAAAAGGACAGGTGTATTAGTCTGTTTTCATGCTGCTGGTAACGACATACCCAAGGCTGAGTAATTTATAAAGAAAAAGAGGTTTAATGAACTCACAGTACCACATGGCTGGGGAGGCCTCACGATCATGGTGGAAGGTGAAAGGCACATCTTACATGGTGACAGACAAGAAGGAACTTGTGCAGGAAAACTCCCATTTATAAAACCGTCAGATCTCATGAGACTGATTCACTATCATGAGAACAGCACAGAAAAGACCCACCCCCATGATTCAGTTACATCTCACTGAGTCCCTCCCACAGCATGTGGGATTGCAGGAGCTAAAATTCAAGATGAGATTTGGGTGGGACACAGCCAAACCATATCAACAGGGCATTGCTTTTTTCTTCCCCAAAGTGAAGCATTTAAAGATAGATCCATTTTACTTTTCTTTGAATAAGAAAAATCATAATTAGACTAAGATTTTTAAAAAATTAAAATAACATTGTTTTATGTGAAAATTTTATTTTTAGTGGTTTTATGATTTTTAGATCGTTTGTAATTACAGAAATGTTGGTGAAAAAAGTTTTAAATGCCTGTGATTCCATCTCAATTTTTCCTTTTGTTTCTTTTCATATTCTTGCATGTTTTATACAGTTGCACTTAGAGTTGTCCCTCAATATCTTGAAGGCATTAGTTCTAGGACCTCTCCACGGATGCCAAAATTTGTGGTTACTCAAATCCCTTATATAAAATTGGCATATAAGGTATGAACATCCTTTTGTATATTCTAAATCATGTCTAGATTATTTAAATTGGACACAGAAGGTCATCTGTATAGGGCATCTATTACATATAATATTTCATTACCACTTTATTTAATTTTTAAATTGTTGCATAGTTTTCTAATTTTTTTATCTTAAAATCTTAGTGCATATAAAAGGTTCAAAATACAAAACGTATAAAATGAGGTCCATATTATCACTACCATCTTCTAGCAACAATAACCATTTTTTTCAAATTTTCCAGATATATTTTATAAATACACAAATATGTTAATATATTTATCCACATGGTAGCATATTATAGACCTCTCTGTCCCTTTGCCTTCCCCCCACTTTTTAAAAAATGTATTCCAAATCATTTCAGTTCACAAAGGTCTTTCTTATTTGTTTTTTATAACTGTTTTGTATTCTGTTGCATGGATTTATCCTGAAATGTGTTATTTTAAATTTAAATTTAAATTTAAGATTTTAAACTATTTTCTACTGATGGATATTTAGGTGATTTTTAATCTTTTGCTTTGCAATGCTACGACAAATGTCCTTGAACATGCAAGATTAGTAAAGAGAATAGAATCCCTGGCTTAAAGGGTAAAACAGTGCATCTGAAATTTGATAAATGTTACAGAATTGCCTCTAGAAGATTGCACAATATTTTCTCCTAATACCTGTGTGTCACCTGTGTGTCAGAAACACAGTTTCCCCATCATTCCCTCTCATTATGCTCTTTGTCCCTGTGTCCCAAACTTTTTCATCTCTGTCAACCTGATAGGTGAAAAGGCATTTCAGTGAGTTTTAATTTGCATTTCTCTTGTTATAAGCGAAGTCCAGTCCAGGTGCAGTGGCTCACGCCTGTAATCCCAGCACTTTGGGAGGCCCAGGTGGGTGGATAACCTGAGGTCAGAAGTTCAAGACCAGCCTGGCCAACATGGTGAAACTTAATCTCTACTGATAATACAAAAATTAGCTGGGTGTGGTGGTGGGCGCCTGTAGTCCCAGCTACTTGGGAGGCTGAGACAGGATAATCGCTGGAACCCAGGACATAGAGGTTGTAGTGAGCCAAGATTGTGCCATTGTGTTCCAGCCTGGGCAACTGAGCAAAACTGAGTCTCAAAAAAAAAAAAAAAAAAAAATGAAGTCTGGCATCTTTTCATACATTAAAAAAAAATCCATTTACATCTCCTCTTCTGTGATCTGTCTGTTCATAACTTTTGTTTGTGATCATGACTTCTGAAAAAAGAAAACAATAACCATAAAGATTCCAAAATAGAATTAGTGAAAGTAATTTGTTCTCTGTGTATGTGAGTAACAAAATAAAACATTCTCTTTTAATATTTTATTTTCCTAGAAAACCTAACAATCTGATCATAAAGATGTATTTTGTAGGTTTTATTAGTTTATGGAAAATGAATGTGATCACTGAAAACACTCTAGAACAGTACCTGGTGCTTAGGTGATTCTCCATACATTTTGTGAGGAGAGTCCTATTATTGTACATCTATTGTGTGATGGCCCCTATGTGAGATGTCATGCAAAGCTTGCCTTTTAAATGAACAAAACCGTGTATGGTAAACCACTCTCCTTATTTTAAACACAGTGAAAATAAAGTTTAGAGAGGCTAAAAAATGTGTCAAGGTCACACCAACTAGTAAGTGACTGAGTAGAGATTTATAAAAATAGTTTCCAACTGGGTGTGGTGGCTCATGCCTGTAATCCCAGCACTTTGGGAGGCTAAGGTGGGTGGATCACAAGGTCAGGAGTTTGAGTCTAGCCTCACTAACGTGGTGAAACCATGTCTCTACTGAAAATACAAACATTACCTGAGTGTGGTGGTGGGCACCTGTAATCCCAGCTACTCAGGAGACTGAGGCAGGAGAATCATTTGAAACCGGGAGACGGAGATTGCAGTGAGCTGTGACCCACTGCACTCCAGCCTGGGTGACAGAGCAAGACTCAGAAAAAGAAAAGAAAAGCTTCCTATTTCAAAAATCTCCCTGTGTTCAATCTTTCAACTATAATTTTGTCTTTTGTCAGTTTAGATAATTCTTAACTCAATCTGTTCACAATTGCTTTAATTATAGCTGAGGAAATTAAGTCCTGTTAGATTATATTAATAGAAATTAACACTAATTGGGGAAGGGCAGATCTAAATAATTTTGCATGGCCTTTGAAATGATAGAGTCATTGGTTTTATCAAAAACATGTGTTTATGCTTTTTAAATGCCACATTTACTTATTTAATATAGTTTTAAAATAGCAGGTATGCAGTTACTACCTCCTAAGTGGCATAACATCTTTATGAGTTTTATAAGAGTTGAAGTATCAGAGAGAGTATCTGGACCCCTCTCTGGTTCTCCAGGGTGGCAGGATTTCTATGGACTAGGCTTGGGGCTGGCTTGTTTTCTTTAATTTCACAGGTGCTAAATGTCACCTGAATGGGTTCTCTTCAACTCTAGACTTTATATAAGGATAAATGCATACCCTACTGAGAAGAACTAAACCTACAAATTATATCCAACTCATTCTTGATAAAGTATGAATATAATGATAAACCATAACTTACATACAAATATAAGATTGTTCTAGCATTGAACTGAGTTCCTCTCGCCTCGCGTTTTCATGATTCTGTAGCTACGAGTGGCTTGGGAGGTAGCTTATTCTCTATCTAGAATCTCTTCTAGCATCACCTTGGTTCTGTCTCTCCAACCTGTAATGTCAGCTTATGATGCATATTGAACTGGTCAATTCTTTTAAAGTTGAGTTAGCAGAATCTTCCTGTAGTCCTCTGCATCTGTTCAGAGTTTAATTCTTGAAGAATAAGCTATTTTCCTCAAGGATTTAGAATTGGCATTTCTAATTCTCTTGATATTTCTTTTTGTATGCATGCTGTTAGAGCTTGTATATTGTGTACATTTTTACACACATATAATATACAAGGCTATTATACAAGTCTGTGTAGGAGGATGTATTCCTTATATAACTCCTCCAAAATGCCTGTGAAATACTTTGTTTTGCCCGCTCAGGGTGCTATAAAAGAATGGGTAAGGAAATATAGGGAGAGAAAATTATAGCAAAATGGGAAACATGCACACCCTTGCTGCACCCTGCCTGGAAGATGCTATTATTGTTCCAATGTCTTTTTTTTCTTCTTCTTCTGTAACTGGATCCTAGTCCATTCAGGCTGCCCAAATGAAAATACCAGAGACTGTGTGGCTTAAACAACATTTATTTCTCACTGTTCTGGAGGCTGGGAAGTTGGAGATCAAGGCACTAGCAGATTCAGTGTGTGGTGAGGAGCTTCCTCCTGGCTCACAAAGGCCATTTTCTTGCTTGTCCTCACATAACTGAAGGGAGAAGGAGCTCTCTGGATCTCTTTGGTCAGGGCACTAATTCCATTCATGAGAACCCCATCCTCATGGCTTAATTATTCCCCAAATGCCCTATTTCCTATTATCATCACATTGGAGTTAGTATTTAAAAATATAAATTTGTCGGGGGGACACACACATTGAGTCCATAGGAAACTGTTTCTCATCTGTCACTGAAATACTCTCTCTGTGTGGTACCCGCCTCATTGTGGCAGAGCTTAGATAATTAAATAGAGGCTAGGGTGTTGTTTAACCATTTCATGTCTATTACACATGGCCTATTTAGGGCAATGTGAAACCAACATCTCATTTATGTGTGTTTTCAAATCCTTGGTAGAACTAAGACAATTAGAAATATTTCCCTAAAATAACAAGCGTGATGAAATATGTTTTTAGAAATTACCATTAAGAATTCTCTCATTTAAAAATTCTGACCCAACTTTTTAAAGTATGCCTTCTACTTTAAGTTTTAGATTAGAGTTCCTGTATGGACCTGTGTGTGTTTGTATCTGTTATGTGGCTTTTAAGTGATCACATTTGAATTGTCACTTAGTTCTGACTCTCAGAGGACCAGAGCAATAACATGTCACCACAATAAGATCCAGTCTGATGACAAAGGATGCTTTCTGGGCAGTAACACATGAACTCAAGTGGTGAAAGCTACACTGCGCTGGTCTTTAATGATGTACATGCATCTTTGCAGCCAGCCCCCTATTTCCACGGTTCCTTTCTCCAGATGCAGAAGCTTTTCTTATTTCATCAGTGTGGTGGGAATCCGAATTTATAGTCACCTAAGCTAAGGCCCGTTGATAGTAACTCTATCCTCCAATGAGCTGGAAAAAAGAAACACACTTTCTTGTATTTTATTTTCTTTATGCCCACAAGTGCAATATAAGTTGATTGATTACTTTCTTCTGCACAAGTTACATTAAAATTTTTTACCTTGAAAGCCTATGTAATCACATTTTTTCCAATATGGCCTCTACTTTGAAATTTAGTGTTTTTTTTTTCTGCTTTCTGTACCTATCCTCATTTTGTTGGAAAAAGATAGGTTTATATAACATAATTTGGAACCTCATTTCTGAAGTACTCAATTTCTAACACAAAAATATGGCTATGTAGCCCTCGAGCAGATGAAAGGAACTAATGAAACACATTTATTTATTTATTTATTTATTTATTTATTTACTGAGATGGAGTCTCACTCTGTGGTCCAGGCTGGAGTACAGTGGCATGATCTCGGCCCACTGCAACCTCCACCTCCCGGGTTCAAGTGATTCTTCTGCCTCAGCCTCCTGAATAGCTGGGATCACAGGTGCATCCCACCACGCCCAGCTAATGCTTTGTATTTTTAGTAGAGATTGGTTTTCACCATATTGGCTAGGCTGGTCTCAAACTTCTGACCTCAGGTGAGCCACCTGCCTCAGTCTCACAAAGTGCTGGGATTACAGGTGTGGGCCAACATGACTGGTCTAGTGAGGCACTTTCACTTAACTTCTGCTTTTGCTTCCTACCCTTAAATGACATTTGACCCTTTACAGAGATATTAACTGAGCTCATTTTAAACTTGTATCTAACAAAGATACAATTCGTTTCTCAAGAGCAATTCAAGATATCTTATTGAGGAATGACGCCCACAATTTTAACAAAACTACCTTTTCCTTTTAGCTTGTAGATGTGTTATTGCTTGCAGCATTTTGTTCATTGTATTCTTAGCATTTTCTCAGCACAAACCTTAAAAAAACCTCACATTTTATAAATTGGGCACCCTGTATATAGTTCTTACTGGAGCTTTGTTGTTGTCGAGACAGGATCTAACTGTGTCACTCAGGTTGGAGTGCAGTGGCGCAATCATAGTTCACTGCAGCCTTCACTTCCAGGGCTCAAATGATCCTCCCATGTGAGCCTCCCAAGTAGCTGGGACCACAGGCCCACACTACCATGCCTAGCTAATTTTTAAATTTTTGTAGAAATGGGGTCTATCTCTGTTGCCCAGGCTGGTCTCAAACTCCTGGGTACATGCAATTCTCTTGCCTCAGCTTCCCAAACTGCTGGGATTACAGGCATGAGCCACCATGTCCAGCCTTACTACAGTATTTATTATATGCTTTATAGCCCTCTTGAGATCTACAATTTCAATTTCTCCTTATTATTGTCCCCTATTTAAAAAAAATCTCTCCAGATTATTAATTGCTTTAGAATCTTGTCTTCTCCTTTATTATTTACAGATTTCCCTGGGTGAATTCTGATGCTTTCTGTAAGCTATTTGCCCTTACAGCACTGAATCTGCATCTTCATTAAGTCCTGATAGCCTCTTGTCTGTGTCATCACAATTTGATCTCTGACTTGAACTCAGATAGTATCTAAAAGTTCATACTTTAGGATTCATAGATCAAACTATACTCTTTCACATTGTTAAGATTTGAGAATATGTCTTTGAAATCAATTTTTCTTATTCTAGTTGGTTCTGAAGGTTGTACTACAGTGTGGTGGTGTAGAGCAGGGGTCCCCAACCCCTGGGCTGTGGACCCGTACTGGCCTGGGGCCTCTTAGGAACTGGGCCACACAGCAGGTGGATGGTAGGTGATCGAGCATTATGGCTTGACCTCTGCCTCCTGTTAGACCATCAGCATTAGATTCTCATAAGAGAATCTAACTCTATTGTGAACTGCACCTGAGAGGGATCTAGGTTGCGAACCCTATTGTGCCAACCCTATTGTGAACTGTACATGGGAGGGATTTATGTTGCACACTCCTTGTGAGATTCTAACTAATGCCTGATGATCTAAGGTGGAACAATTCCATCCTAAAACCATCTCCCTGCCCACTTCCTGCCCCTTGGTCTGTGAGAGTTGTCTTCCACAAAAACCAGTCGCTGGTGCCAAAATGGTTGGGGAGCGCTGGTGTATGTGGATTAAGAACTCTCACTTTAGAACCAGACTTCCTGGGTTCAAATTCTTACTCTACCATATATTAGCTGTGTCACCTCAGGTAAGTTGCTTAACACTTTTGTGCCCTATATTCCCCATCTATAAAACAGGATAATGTTATAGGCCGAATTGTACCCACACACACACACAAATTCATATGTCAAAGTCCTACTAGCTAATGACTCACAATGTTACCTTGTTTGGAAATAGGATCGTTGCAGATATAGTTTGTGAAATTAAAATGTCCTACCGGAGTAGGGTATGTCCCTACTCTAGTATGAGTGTGTCCCTATAAACAGGGAAAATTTGGACATAGACACCTGTATGCAGGGAGAACACTACATGAGGGTGAAGACGGAGATCTACAAGGCAAAGAATGCCAAAGATTTTCAGCAAAGCCCGAGAGGGTAGGAGTGAGCCTGGAACAGATTTTCCCTCACATCACTTAGAAGGAACCAACCCCACTGACATCTTGGTCCTGGACTTCCAGCTGCCTAGAAGTGAGACACACTGTCTCCAGCTGTAAGACAAATGCTTGTTGTCTAAGCCACCCAGTCCGTAGTACTCTGTTACAGTAGCCTGAGCAAACAAATAATATCCACCAAATCAGGGTGTCTGAGGATTCAGTTTGTCATTATGGGTACTAGTATTTGACATTGAGCAAACACTAATAAACATTCACTAATTTACTTATCAGAAAGTGCTAGCTATGTGCCACATGGATTCCTAAATGCCCAGCTCTTCACTGGCTGTATGTATAGTGTATGTGATTTCAGAGGAGCTTCCAGGCCCTACCCACCTGCAAAATGCAAGTTCCTTCATTTTTCTTCCCTAAATCCTTGTCCCAAGTTAATAATAGTACTGATGGTATAGTCATAGTGATAACAACCACTGAATAAACATTTCCTATAAGAAAGGTGCTGTGTGCTTGGTGCCTAACGTATATTATGTTCTCTACCTTCCCACTGCCATGTTATTGTTGTCCACTGTTGAGGTTTACAGACCTCTGTGATCCTGGATTATCAGCTCCACAGGCTGTGTTTTATCCATCTCAAGCTGCATCACTACCCTCCTTTCACCACCTCTGCCCTCTCATTGTCTGTCTGGGTCTCTTAGCTTCCCTCCAACCCAGGGAGGGTATCAGTGTGGAGGAGAAGTCTCAGGCCTGACATTCCATTCTCCTTACTGGAACCCATAGGGGGCCAGGAGAAGGGGGTGGCATCCCTAGTCTCCCCAATACTGAGGAAGAATGGGGCTCTTCCCATTTTATCCCTTCCTTTCTCCCCTGCCTCCAGAAATGGGCCACTTCTGTGTGGGGCAGTGGGTCCCAGTTTGGCTCACACTGAGAATGTAAGAACTACAAACAAAATGTCTATTAAAGTTTGTGTCTCAAAACAAGAGAAGGGGAACAAGGAGCTCCCTTCCCTACATATGCTGGTAACCATGAGCCTGTGAGGCTGTACTCAGGCTTTTTTCCTTTATTGTGCTTATCCACTGCTGCATAACAGATCACCCAAACACTCAGTGGCTTGAAGGTGACCATTTCATTTCTCACCATTTCTGTGGGTCAGGAATTTTGGAAGGGCTTGACTAGGCAGTGCTAGCTTAGCATCTTTCAGTGCAGTTGTAGTCAGATGGTGATAGGTGGTGGAGCAGCTGTGGACTGGCCCACTCTCTGTTTTTCTTCCTGAAATCTTGAGCCTCCCCATATGGTCACTCTATATGAGTTGGTTTGGGCTTCCTCACAACATGGCTGCCTCAGGATAGCTGGACTGCTTATTTGATGGTTCAGGGCTCAGACACGCGGTAGGAGCTGCAACACACTTTATGATTTAACCTTGAAAGTCACAAAAGGTCACTTCTGCTATATTTTATTGGTTATATAAGAGTCAGAAACTCACCAAGTTTCAAGGGAAGGCCAGTTGAAGCCAACCTTCAATGAGGGAGTGGCAAGATTCCAGAAATGCATCGAAACTAACATTGTGTGACCTTCTTTGGAAAATATATTTTTGTACATCCCTAGACGCTCTGTTTATTTGCACACACTGTTTATGTAAATAAAGCTGCACGACACTGTCATTATCCTACCCATACCTAGTAAACATTGACTCCGTCCAGGTTGTATGCTAAGCCTGAGACTTCAAAGGTGAAAAGTCCTTATCTGAGACCTTAAGGAGTTAGGGTCTTGTTAGGGGAAATTGATGTATAAGCAACAAGTTACAGTATCATTTAATCAGTAAATGAGGTACAGAGTACAGTGGTGAACGGAGGAATGAATACATTGAATAAGTATTTACTGAAATAAGTACCTCCTTTTCTCCATGTGAAACACCCTGGGGTGGCAAGCTCTGGGGATCCAGGGAGAATGAAAAAAAGATCCTGCCCCTGAGCTCCTTGAACTTACTGTCCAGGAAGGAACAAGGAACTCTAACCACCGGCATCAAGGTGGGGCTGAACTCTCACATGAGTATCATGTTACAAAATCAAGGCTATCAATGTGGAAATTTTACCGTTAATATTTTAAAACATATAGTAATTGGCAGATTTTAAAAGGACTTTAATGGCTTCTTGAGAAAATGGAAATGTGCACTTTGTGAATTACATTTTTAGACTTTCTTTTGCTGGCATAACACCAAGAATTCAAGTGAGTGAGAGGTTATGAAATGAGTAGATAGAAGAGTATTCCTGGTGAGAAAAATTTATTGTTCCTTTATAGTACAATATTGATGCAGATTGAGTATCACTTATCTGAAATGCTTGGGACCAAAAGTGTTTGGGATTTTGATTTTTTTTGGATTTTGGAATAATAGCATTATACCTGTTAAGCATCCCAAATCCAAAAAAATCCAAAGTGCTCCAATGAGCATTTCCTTCAAGTATCATGTTGGCATTCAAAAAGTCTCAGATTTGGGGGCATTTCAGATTTTAAATTTTCAGATTCAGGATACTCGACCTGTGAACGCAACCTTGTCTTTTTCTCCTGTTAAACCAAATACTCTCAATACTAGAACATATATCTTATCATACTTGCCTTTTTCTGAATTTCATAATTAACACATGTATGTTGAAGGCCTCAAACTTTCAATCTGCAACCAATGCTAAATCCAACATGAACTTTCATTTCATTTGCTCATTTGACAAAGGGGTTTATAATCCTGCTTGGAGAGACGGGTCCATACCTCGTCGAAAAACTTAACTGAAAAATGCTAACGTGTATACCATTAAGGCTGGATTGGGTATACAGAAGATCCCATGTCAAGATGAAGTCATCCCACTTTGGAGAACGCTCCAGTCAGGCTGGTGTGATGGGAACAGACAGATTAATGTTAAACGCTATGCCCCGCTGTGTTGCAGGTTCTTCATTCCTTTACCGATGCCATCTTTGATGAGTGGATGAAAAGATTCCATCCTTCTACAGATGCCTGGCCTCAGGAGCTGGCACCTATTGGTCACAATCGGATGTACAACATGGTTCCTTTCTTCCCTCCAGTGACTAATGAGGAACTCTTTTTAACCGCAGACCAACTTGGCTACAGCTATGCCATTGAGCTGCCAGGTAATTAACATAACTTTTAAATGGGTGATTCATTCATCTTCTAAAGGAGCTAGCTTGCTTTCTTTTTAATGTAAACCGTGACCTTTAACTGAAGCTTTCAGGTCTAGTTAAGTTTGTTGACCATTTTTCTAGCGTATATATATTTAGCCAAACAAGCCTTTAAACTACCAATTAAACATCAGAGGCTAGGCACGGTGGCTCATGCTTATAATCCCAGCACTTTGGGAGGTTGAGGTGGGCACATCACCTGAGGTCAGGAGTTTGAGACCAGCCTGACCAACATGGAGAAACCCCATCGCTACTAAAAATACAGGCATGGTGGCACATGCCTGTAATCCCAGCTACTTGGGAGGCTGAGGCAGGAGAATCTCTTGAACGCAGGAGGTGGAGGTTGTGGTGAGCCGAGATCACGCCATTACACTCCAGCATGGGCAACGAGAGCAAAACTCCATCTAAAAAAAAAAAATCAGAAAGGGACTAATGAGCTGACTCTTGTTTTAGAAAACTGAAAGTTTTTAATAGGTCTTATTGCACAGAGGAATTATATACTCTTACACCTGACTTGATAATTCTCTCTGAATTAATTGGATTAATAAAAAACCACCCTATGGTTGTCTGAAATTTCTAACCAATGAAGTAAAAATGAACTAGCTGCATTGTACAGAAACTAGCTGGATTTAGAGATTATTCCTTGAGGGCAGGACTGGGATTGGGGTGAGGAAAGCACAACATTAGCTTTGAGGACAAAATTCAAGGGGAGGCCAGAAAACTCAGTAATCAAGGTAAGTAATAATATAATATAATATTTTAGAAAATCAAAATTAATGCAAAAAATTAACAATGAATAATAATACACCATCAAAATTTTAAATAAAAAAAGATTTTGTTTGTTTTGCACACCCACATCATATTCTAAGTGAATCAGTCATTTCCAGTTTAGCCTGTACCACCCCTGATGGACAGGTTTGTGAGGGTTGTCCTTGGTTGGCCTACCAGCAGATTGGTCTACATGGGACTCTATGTGTATGTTTCATTAGTTACTGTTCGTAAAGTCATGTTTTAAGGTTGTGGGTTTTTTAATTAACTTTTCCCACTTGGTTCAACATATAGGAGGATATTTTGATAAGTATATACAGGACACATATTTTTCTTTTTGGTCCAGGCTCCACATGGAGGTCCAATATGGCTCCACAATGCCATTTAAAGAATCTTAGGAGCCTGGCAACATACTGAGATCTGTCTCTACTAAAATTCAAATAACGGTAGCCAGGCATGGTGGTGCATGCCTGTAATTTCAGCTACTCAGGAGGTTGAGGTGAGAGAATCACTTGAGCCCAGGCTGTGGAGGCTACAATGATACCTATTTGTGCCACTGCACTCCAGTCTGGGCAACAGAGTGAGACCCTGTTTCAAAAAATAATAATAATTTAAAAAAATTAATCAAGAAGCTGATAATCACACAGCCTATTTACCCAAAGCCTCAGCCTAAAAAGCAATCAAGATGATTTCAGAGCTCAATCTCTCTCTCTCTCTCTCTGACCTGAGTCTTTCAAGTCTGGTTGTAGTGGGATGCTGGAACGGAGGATGACCTCGAATTAAGAGCCTAGGTACAGAGGGGCTTAGATGCCAGGCAGAAACCCCAATAAGATACCACCTCATACCCACTGGAATGACTACTATCAAAAATATAGGAAGTAACGTGTTGCTGAGGCTGTAGAGAAGTTGGAATCCTTGTGTGTTGCTGGTGAGAATGTAAAATGGTGCAGCCGCTATGGAAGACAGTATGGGGATTCTTAAAAACAAATTGAACAAAGAATTACCATATGACCCAGCAATTACACTTCCGGGTATACCTAAAAGAACTGAAAGCAAGGTCTAGAAGAAATATTTGCACACTCACGTTCAAAGCAGCATTATTCACAATAGCCAAAAGGTAGAAGCAACCCAGGGGTCCATCAGTGGATGAATGAATAAACAAAATGTGGCATATACATAAAATGGAATATTATTCAGTCTCAAAAAGGAAGGAAATTCTGATACATGCCACAACATGGATGAATCTTGAGGACATTAAGCTAAATTTAATAAGCCAGACATAAAAGGACAAATATTGCATGGCTCCACTTATATGAGGCTATGAGGTAATCAAATTTATAGAGGCAGAAGACAGGTGGTTACCAGGGGTTGGGAGGGGAGAATAGGGAGTTACTATTTGGTGGGCACAATGTATCAGTTTTGCAAGATGAAAAAGTTCTGTGAATGGATGGTGATGTGATGGTCGCACAATAATGTGAATGTACTTAATGTCACTGCACCGCATATTTAAAAATGGTCAAGGTGGCCAAATTTATGTTACATGTATGTTACCACAATTTCTAAAACATAATTTTTTATAAAGCTAGGCAGAGGGCCGGGCGTGGTAGCTCTTGCCTGTAATCCCAGCACTTTGGGAGGCCGAGGAGGGTGGATTATAAGGTCAAGAGATCGGGACCATTCTGGCCAACATGGTGAAACCTCATCTCTACTAAAGATACAGAGATTAGCTGGGCATGGTGGCACGCGCCTGTGGTTCCAGCTACTCAGGAGGCTGAGGCAGGAGAATTGCTTGAGCCTGGGTGGCAGAAGTTGCAGTGAGCCAAGATTGCGCCACTGCACTCCAGCCTGGTGACAGAGTGAGACTCTGTCTCAAAAAAAAAAAAAAAAAAAAAAAAGTAGGCAGAGGATTTGGACAACAGCAAAAGGCAACCATTTTTGGTTCTTGAACAAAGAAATGGCAGAATAAAAATATCTGTGTTTTAAGAAGAGAAGTTGGCAATAGGTGCTGCTGGATTGAAGCAGGAGGAGAAAGATTAAAATCCTCTTGGAAGAATCCCACCAGGACAGGTCAGGACGTCCTGTGGGATTGGAGAAAAAGGGCTAGAAAGAGAGTCTTATATTTAGGTGAGTGTAAGGTATAGAACAAATTCAGAGGAGCTGAATTTAAGATCAGTTGGTCAAAGAGAAGAGAATTTTTAAAGAAATGACAAATAGGTATACATATACTAAACATGAAATTCGGCCAGGTGTGGTGGCTCACACCTGTAATCCCAGCACTTTGGAAGACCAAGGCAGGTGAATCACCTGCGGTCAGGAGTTTGAGACCAGCTGGGCAATGTGGGGAAACCCTGTCTCTACTAAAAGTACAAGAATTAGCTGGGCATGGTGGCAGGTGCCTGTAATCCCAGATACTCAGGAGGCTGAAGCAGGAGAATCGCTTGAACCCAGGAGGCAGAGGTTGCAGTGAGCCAAGACGGCACCACTGCACTCCAGCCTGGGCGTCAGAGCGAAATCCTATCTCAAAAGAAAACAAAACAAAACAAAACAAAACAAAACAAAACAACCAAACAAAACAAAAAATGAACTTCACTAATTTTGTGGAAGAGTGCTTATAAAATATATTTGAGTAGATGGGATTTATCATGTGGGAGGTTTAGATTTTATTCACAACTATTTGAATGGGTATAAATATCACCTGCGTCGGTTATTGAACGTCTCCTGTTGTAATAACCAGTCTGATCCCTCTCACAGGTTTCTCATCCTATAAAAAAGGTAGAGACAATAGCAGAATTTCTCCACCGGAGGGTTGTGTATTTTGCAGTTCCCCAGATGCCATTTTAGCATGCACTTTTACAAATGAGTTTCTAACTCACAAAAGTAGTTACATTCTTCCTTTGAGGGTTTCTTCTGCATAAGCATTTATTGTAACAAATTTTTTAAATGCAATAAGCTGTATTTAAGCAATGGGATGCCATTTCCGACTTCCCCAAGAAAAACAAGTGTGGATATGATAAATGGTGAGAAAGGAGAAGATAAATTTTAGTCTAGCAAGAGTAGTTTTGCTTTATCAACAAAAAAGCATGAGAAAGGCAAATGTGCTTACTCTTTTTCTTTGCTGAAACTACTCAGCTGATGAAAATCCTGACTGTAGACCCTTCTCTTCTGCTTTAGTTTCAGTTGAAGAAATTCCAGGTTGGCCCACAACCCTCTCAGTTGTCATGGGAACGCTGGTGACTTTGGTTGGTCTTTTTGTGCTGCTGGCTTTTCGTCAATATAGAAGACTTCGAAAAGGATATACACCCCTAATGGAGACACGCTTAAGCAGCAAGAGATACACAGAAGAAGCCTAGGGTGCTCTCATCCCTTACCCAAGAGAAGAGGCTGGCCAAGCCATAGTTCTGACCCTGACCATAAAGGAACAAATCCTCACTGTTCCTTTTTGAGTTGAAGATCTTTAACATAAGTTCTTCTATAGTGATAATGACCTCCTTCAGAAGATGCTTAGCTATAGTTTCCGCTTTGCTTGTTTGTTTAACAAACCCAAACTAAAGTGCTTGGTACTACCTCTATCTTCAAATACAGGTAGACCTGACAATTTGTGGTTTCTGATAATAATCCCCCATATTGATTAAGCCTCCTCCTGTTCTGAAAGCATTTTAAAAGCCAAACAAAAAATCCCAAAACATTGATCCAGGGAAGTCATTTACATTTGCAAGTTGGTGCAGTTTGAGACCTGTCCAAGACCATGCATCAATCTTTCTTAGCCTCAGTGTCTTTGTTGGTGATGGCATGAAGGTGGGAGGTGGGAGGTGTTAGATGAATCTCCAGGATCTCTTTTAATTATACACATCTCTGCTTCTAGGCACCCTCCTGATTATCTTCCTTGGGCTTCTTTTTCTTCTTTTTTCTATCTTTTCCTTTCCAGCTTAGAAGATGAGAATTAGCCTTGTTTTCTATATAGGATGAAGAGTGACTAAATAAAGGATTAACTCTGCTCTATAGTGTAAATTTGATTTTACGGATTTCACTTAAAATCTGCAGTTTTAAGCAGTAGACCTATATTATAGGATTCAATAGTTGGATACACACTGATTCTATAGTGATAAATAGAGAAGATAATAAAATTATAGAGCTTCCTGGAGACTTGATATGCTACTCTAAACATATTAACAAATATTGAATTACTCTTCCCAAGGAAGACTGACGGAAGGCTGGCAAGGTTATAAACCTGAACATGAGACAATATGACTTGAGTCCCATTACTCTGAGGTCTCTTTGGCTAATTCTGATGAATTAGGTAGCCTCAGATGAAAATTATTCCTACATAATGCACTTGGCGTATTTTTAAGCACTGGTGTTAGATTCATTAATGCTGCAGTATATTCACAGTTATTTATGAATGCTGATCAATTAAGTCTTATCATTTGAAAGCAAACCATCTGTATAAAACATGACAATTCAGAATTAAGTGGTTATGTTCTGCTATACAATCATCAGATCATGAGAAATAAGAATGAGGCAATCTTTACCATGATGTTCAGACTTATCATGATGGGCCCCACTTCAGAGAAGTTAATGGCTCTTGAGATTTTCAGACAAATTTCTTCTGCTCATATCTGGTATCTGTGCATCAGGAGTGAGACTGAAGTTCTACGGCGTGGTTTGTCTGTTGGGGCCTCTCTCTACTGGAATGAATGTCCGTAAAGAATGGGTGTTAAGAGGGCCCTGGAGTTGCCTTCTACATAAGGGAGGCCCAGAGGTTGCAAGATTCACCAAGAACCAGTTTACCCCTCCAAGAGGACTGCTAAAGCCAGAGAAATGGACAAAGCCCAATTGGAACTGAATTTGAGTTTGAATCTCATAAAGTTACAGGTGCATCTGAGAGCATGCTCAGTGGTGAAGATCAAGACAGCCTGGAGTCCTTCTGGGGGGTAAAGCCCTGCTTGGGCTTTTTAGCCACAGCCATACACATACCTCCCAATTCCTGTCATTAACAATATTTATGGAAAATACAGCACTCTATCTTTCACATGCTCCATTCTGGAAGGTTTATGTTCTGAGCTCAGGATAATTGGGGAACACATTTTAAAATCTTGCTTTTAAACCAAAAGAGAAATATTTTAAAATGAAGATATAATTGTGCATGGTACGTATGTTCCTGTAAAGTGATGTATAAATCAATTATATGTTAAATGCACCAGGAGAAATTACTTTTTATAGGTGAACTATTATGAATAATTATGTAAAGCAAATAACCACCTCTGGCTTATCTTTCAGGTATGTCAGAATTCTCATATATCATATTCTCATAAGATTTGGTTAAAGCAAGATCTATCTTAGGTAGAGAAAAATAGTAATCAATTATACTTAGCTACTTTTATCTATAGTGTGGGTAACTTTTTACTATTGTGTTTTATAATGTCTTCCTAAGAGAAATAATTTCCTAATTTTGTAGTTCATGTAAGACAAATACAATTTTCTAGCATTTTCTGACCTTTCAATAAATTAATTAAGAATGCATTTTAACAAATATTAAGGCAGGCTAAACCAACAGAATAAAAAGTTGGTATTTACATTGAATATAATGCAAATAAACTCAGAAAATGTCACCAAATACTTTGGGCTATATTTCTCAATGATGGGGGAAGAATTCAACCTTGAAGAAAATGAACAGATCGCTTTATGCTCATATCTTCAGTATTAGAAAAACTGCATGTATGATTTGAGTAGATATGCTTTTTATAAAGCTAACATTCAGACATAAGATAAAATGCAATAACATCTTTCCTTTGTGCATTAAATTTCCTTCGAATCCTAAAATTCTTAGGTGTTAATTTGTGCATTAAATTCCCTTCTAATTCTAAAATTCTTTGACATTGTATCTTGCTTAGGATTTAACATTGTTAATTATAATACTTTTAATGATTAGTTTTAATCTCATGTTATTAAGAAGTAGAAAAGATTGAAAAGGAAAGTAAAAATAAATGATGTTTCGCAGATTATTGTCTGTCTTTTGAGGGTTATTGTTTTTTAATTTATGTGCATCAATTCCCATCTTTTGGGCACTCAATGTGTATACTAAAATATATATACATGTAAAACACATAATAACAACCTCAGTCTGAAAAATAATCTCTTAAACTGACATGCTATTTTCTGCTGAGTTTCCAAACAATTGCTATTTTCTGAATCTGTATTGAACAGGTAGAGAGGATAGCCAGTCTTTCCCCAGGTGAAGTTACTTTTAATATCCCCACAGTCTAGTGACTAATCCTGGCATGGAAGCTGGTGGCTACTTCACGTGACCAACCAGGAAAGAGAGATCCTGTAGCAGCTAACTTGGTGATCCCCCAGATAAGCCTTCAAGAGGAGACCCCCAGAAGAAGGAAGTTAGAACCAATGTGGTAATGGTTATGTGAGATTTGCTTCTACATCTAGACTTGGAAGTTCAAGATCAGGTTGTACACCCCTCTGTACAGCTACACACTCATTATATCAAAGCATCTTGCCTGAAATACTCAGAGAATGTTGGTGGTTGATATACATGCATAAATGAACCAATTCACCCCCAAGAGGAAGTAATTCCTTTCTCTAATGCAATGGCAAAATCTAAGGTTGAAACTCTTTCTATTTCTATAGCGCCCTACTTATCCTAAGTACTTTATAAATATTCTTTGAATGAATAAATGAATGAATAAACTAATCTCATAGTAGAACTTTTCATTCAGAGCTTCTGACATCTGTTTTAAGAGGTATTGCATAAAACATAAGATCCCTGCCATGAAGTTACCATACAACCTATCCTTCAGATTCTGAATTGCACATATGCTTGGTAGAATTATACTCTATGTACCTAACACAAGGAGACACTCTTCAGGTGTGTTTTCTTTCTAGAGGCATCTTCTTCCTACCATTGATAAGCCTTAATTCTACCATTTATAGGGACAAAGACAGAAAGTTAAGTTTTCCACCCACCTCTCCTCTAAGTCCTCACACATTCCATGTTAGAGTTCTCCACTGTCTGATACCCTAAAAGCTTTGTTTCAGTAGAAGGAGTTAGCAGGCAAATTATTCGGTCAGGCAAACCAGTGCCTCTCTCATACTGATGGACTCAAGCAGCAATGCTTCAGAAACTCTCCAAAGATGACAATACTTTGACTCTAGCTGTAACAGCAGTTCAAGCTGAAAAAATCCCTCATGAATTTAGTTCTGCTTTGACAAGTCATTTAATGAAATCTTGAAAACCATATGCAAGAATATGGTAAACTATGTTAAAGTTTTCTAAAACAAAAGAGTTAAAAGGTTTCTATTCAATACTTGCATGCCATATATAATTTTCACCACAGCTGCATCTGTTTGGGTAGAAACCATTAACCCACTGCCCCATCAACTTTAGTCAGACTTCTTAAATCGAATATGACTGAATTTCGTCCTTTGTTTAGCCATTTTCTGCTCTTTTGGCAGTTTATAAACAAACTAAAATTATCACAGTGCCTCCCAGGTATAATTGTTCTGGCTGTAATAATGCTAAGTGATGCTAGAGCTTGGCCTTCTTTATTAAAACAACAGATTTCACTGCCAGAGTTCTACACCCTGATTACTCATTCACTTTGTTTGTGTTTGAGGGTTTCTGAATTTGCAATTAGCCCAATGACCCATCTTGATTACTAGGGGAGTGGAATTAGGCTTACAACAAAGCAAAACCTGCCCTCTTGTGTTTTATTAGAAAATTGCACAATGCAGTAAAGTTCTTAAAGCTATTTTCCTCTACCATGGCTGATTGCCTACCCATAGTGGAAAAAAAGGCGGGAAGATTTGCCATAAATTCAGAAATCAAAACAGATAAAGTACAATATTTAGAAAGAAATAGTTTCCTGCATAGGTTCTCACAATTCCCCTTTTAACCTATTTTGAAATATTAAATGTTTACCAGTAAGCCAGAAAAATTTGGGGGAACATTTCAGGCCACTGGGCAAAACGCTTTTAAGTGTGGCAAACACACACAGAATATAATTTAGTTAAATATTATTTAGATGATCAGGTTGCAGCTGGAAATTGGGGGAACTTATTTTTTCTGCTAAAAACTGTCATCAAGAAGAAAAATTTGGGAAAAGTTTGTAAAACAAATGTTGATCGATAGAATAAAACTGTGTATAAATATTTGAGCTCAGGTGTGGGTGTGAGCAGTGTCTAAAGATGCCCTTTAGTGTGGATAATTTGCTTTTCAAAACTATAAACTCACGGTGGCTTTATATTAGGTGATTGAAAAAGAAACTCAAATGATAAAGGAAACAGGGTCTCTTTCTAGTTTTTGTAAACCTTTCTTCTCTAGGGAAATACACAGATAAAGATTAAAGAGAAACATATGCACGTGTCATTTATTTGCTTATTCTGGCTAGTTTTGTTTGTCAGAAAATTGGGGCTCCAATTTTACATCTATATCCATTTGCTATTATTTTCTGGTGGTTCTCTCTGGAAGAAGATTACAGACCTGATGATAGTCGCTTTTTTTATGGAGAGAAAGGAAAGGGAAAAACATAAGTGAAGAAATTGAAGAGTTTTATTTGAAACACATCAAATGATGGCAGAAGATGCAATCTCCCCTTGAGAAGAACCATTAGCTTAATTCCTATTGATACATTATATAGCACACTTTACTGAAGACCTATTTTCCAATGCAGTAAATGTATTATCATTAAAAAAAATTTTTTTTTTTTGAAACCTAGTCTCACTCCGTTGCCCAGGCTGGAGTGCAGTGGTGCAGTCTTGACTCCCTGCAGCCTCTGCCTCCTGGGTTCAAGCAATTTTTCAACCTCAGCCTCCTGAGCGGCTGGGACTACAGGAGTGCACCACTATGCTGGGCTAACTTTTGTATTTTAAGTAGAGATGGGGTTTCACCATGTTGGCCAGGTTGGTGACCAACTCCTGACCTTAGATGATCCACCTGCCTCGACCTCTCAAAATGTTGGAAATACAGGTTTGAGCCACTGTGCTCGGGCCACATATTATTATTTAATAGTACTACTCAAGGTTTCATTTCCAGTATTTTTATTTGCTTTTTCAAATAGCAAGTTTTGTCTTGATTATTGCCACTACTCAGTTTTTCCTAACTAAAATTATTTTTGTATTTTGAGTCGTGCATTTCGCATCAAGGACGTGTGTACAGCAGAAAAATGTATGTGTCGGTGCTCTAAGTCATTAGACTTATTTAGATGAGCAAATGACTGGTCTTGAAAACAGAAACATCATCTCAATAATTATCCGTGCAGTTAGCTATCACTTCATTTTCTCTTCTCCAACTGTGCAAGCACACAACGTTCAGAGTTTCCTAGCTTGAAAAGTCTGATTCGAGCTGCCCCTTTTCTTTTCATTTTAGGCATTTTACAATTCCGAGACACGCAGCATTTTTATAAACTCAAGGTCGCATGTCTCTTCTCCTCACTGATGTCCTCTTATCAAGATGCAGGCTTCTTTGTGTTTTTAACATTTTTACTTGAGATATTTCCAACCCTTTGATTCCGTGCTGACTTTAAATCGTTTGCTGTCAACTACCCGGAGTGCACATCTGGGGCGTCGCGGTTGGGCTGCCGCTCAGTCTGCGGAGCTCTTGACAGCATTATCAGGCCTCTCCAAGAATCAAAGGGCTCTTGCAATCCAGTAACATGCAAATTTGTTCTTTATCTGCTTCGGGGTGTCACAGCGCACATTTTGCAGCTTAGTGGCACAAAAGCAGGCGTGATGAAAATCCTTCTGAAGTTGACGGTGTGAGTAATGGGGGTAAATTCATTGTTTTTAAGCAACAGCTACTCACAACATGCAGTTAGGGTGAACTCACCTTGCAACTAGACGGTTGCCTTAGAGTTGGGTTCCCCTTCCTAGAGAGATGATACAATTGAGTGGCTTTTGTCACAGGGTACTCCACTCACCTTTGAGTAAGCCCCTTGCTGCTCTCTGGGTTTGCCCGGGCTTCTGGGTGTCTGCTAACTACACAGTCCCAGTAGAAAACAGAGCCTCCTCTAGGCAGGCAGCTCCTTTCCCGTTTCTGTCTGTCAGCTTTCCCGATAGAACTTGTTCCTTTCTTCTGAGCACTAAACATGCCGCAAGAAAATATTCAAAGTTGGAACCACCAATAAGTGACTTGACTTCCCTGCATGAAATCTCTGGAAGTTTAAGATAAGGGTTCTTGGCTCCCAGGAGTAACACGGTCTTTCTTGAGCCCAGTGACGAGTTAGGTTCAATACACTCTGGCACAATTTTCTCTGTAGACACGAGCACCGAGTCTGTGGTCGGAGATGGCTCTCGAGGACTATTTTCAATGGCAAAGGGGCACTTTGGGAAGAAAATATGAACAGGCCTCAGCTGATGTGGAAGTGATACATGTTTGGAGAGTTTTTTCCTTTTCCTTTTCATTAATTTCTTTTTTTTTTTGCAGTAAGAGAAATGTAACATAAAATTTGCCATCTGAACCTTTTTAAAGTGTATAATTGTGTGGCATTCACTGCATTTACAATATTGTACAACCATTACCGGCATATTTCCAGAACGTTTTCATCATCTCAGATAGAAACTCTGTATGTACTGTTAAAAGAAAACTTCAGACAAATTACAGTTGTTGGAATTTGAGCAAAAGAATGATTTGTAAATCAGGCAGCCCCTTGAATCACAGCAGATTCAGAGAGACTCCAGGGATGCCTCGTGGTCAGAACAAATTTATAGACAAAAAAAGGCAAGTGATGTACAAGGATCGGAAGCGAGATACAGGGACAGCTAGATTGGTGGCAGGTTGGTGTTGGCCTTCTTTGAACACAGTTTGAACACTCAGCAGTCCATGAGTGGTTGAAGTATGGCCGCTAGAACAGGCCAACACTCAGCTCTTGTTACAGACTCATACTCCTAAGTTAGGTTTTCAATCTTGTCTTCCTGTTAAGCTAGGTTAGGTTTGTCCACAAGGACTCAAATACAGAAATACAGAGTTCTTGTCAGGCCACATTTAGTTGAATTGAACAGTACCCATTAAATGGCGACTCCCTCCCCAGGCCTCCTCCCACCAGTCTCTGGCAACCCTCCGACAAGGCTTTGGAAGTTTCTCCCGTCTCCATCCTGAGACCCTCAGCTCTGTGATTTGGACGGGACTCTAACTATCCTAAACCAATTATTCTATTCCAGACCCTTGGCTGTGGTGTCTCGGCCATGAATCTAAAACTGAAAGCTAAATAATGAAAAGCACCTTTGCTGAGGGTTCTGAGACATGAAGCCCCGAGACCAGATCTCACCCCTGTGTCACACGATGTGAAGATGTGAGAGCTGGAATTGTGGCAGCCATCTTACTTGCTAAAGAGTTTGAAGTGGCCACTTTAAAAAAAATTAATTTGAGTTTGAGTTGGGAGTTTCTCTTACAAGATAAAGAATCTTAACTAATGAACTCATCTTCAGGGAACGTAAAAAGAAAATGAGGAAACGGAAACATTGGGTTGCTTATTTATTTGTAGACACCATATTCCATGTCTTTAAGTGAGCAAAAAAAATTTTTCTTTGTTCTTTAATGATTTCAAGAAACAGAGTGATGTAGCAATTCACAGTGCAGGATGCCTGCAATTGACAGAAATAGGAGCTTGTAGTAGTTCAGCATGGCCTCTTGAGGCAGACAGAGAACAGGTATTTAAATTCTAGCTCAATCATGTATTTACCATTGCAATCTTTCTTTAACTTGTATTTTCTAACTGCTCTGGACTTTAGTTTCCTTGTCTGCAAAAGGATGTTAAAAATGCCCCTCTTGTTCCATTTACACACACACAGAGGCTGTTGCTAGAATATATTGAGTTAATCCATGTAACTTCTTCAGAACAGTGCCTGTCAGATGGGGTGGTTTAAACAACCGACATTTATTTCTCACAGTTTGGAGGCTGGAAATCCAAGATCAAAATGTTGGTAGGGTTGGTTTCTCCTGAGGCTTTTCTTCTTAGCTTGCAGGTAGTCACACTTCTGCTGCCTCTTCAGTCTCTCCTCCGTGCATCTGCACACACCTGGAGTCATTCTGTGTGTCCAACTCTCCTCTTCTCATAAGGACACTGGCCAGATTGGATTAGGACCCACCCTAACAGCCTCGTTTTAACTTACTCACCTCTTAAAGGTCCTGGCTCCAAATATGGCTTTTTTTCCTGAGTTGCTGGAGGTTGGGACTTTAACATATGAATTTTCGGGGGCCACAATTCAGCTTGAAACAGAGAAGGTGCACAATGAACATTTAGTTGTTTTTTTTTTTTTGAAGTTTTAGATCTGGGGTTACACGTGCTTGTTTGTTACATGAATATTACATGTGTAATGGTGAGGACTGACCTTCTAGTGTACTCATCACCCAAATATTGAACCCAATGGGTAACTTTTCAACCCTCCCTCCCCTTACACTCTCCCTGCTTTTGGATTCCCAGTATGTTATCTCCTTCTTCATGTCCATGTGTGCCCATTGTTGAGCTCCCACTTAAAAGTGAGAATATATGATATTTGATCTTCTGCTTCTGAGTTCACTTAAGATAATAGTTTCCAGCTCCATCCATGTTGCTGCCAAGGACATGACTTCATTACTTTTTATGGCTGCATAGTATTCCACGGTGTATATGTACCACCTTTTCTTTATCCAGTCAATCACTGGTGGACACTTAGTTGGTGCCTTGACTTTGCTATTGTGAATAGTGCAGTGATAAACATCTGAGTGCAGGTGCCTTTTTTATAGGCTTTCTTTTCCTTTGGGTAGATGTCAAGAAGTGAGATTGCTGGGTTGAATAGTAGTTCTATTTTTAACTTTGAGATATTCTCACATTTTATGTTTACCATAGAGGGTGAACTAATTTACATTTCCATCAGCAGTGTATAAACTTTCCCTTTTCTCCACATCCATGCCAAGATCGCTGTTCTTTGGTTTTTTAATAATAGCCATTCTGCTGTAGTCCCAGCACTTTGGGAGGCCAAGGTGGGTGGCTAACTTGAGGTTCAAGACCAGCCTGGCCAACATAGTGAAACTCCTTCTCTACTAAAACAAATAAACAAACAAACAAAAAAATTAGTCGTTCATGGTTGGGGGGCACCTGTAATTCCAGGTACTCGGGAGGCTGAGAGAGGAGAATTGCTTGAACCTGGGAGGCAGAGGTTGTCGTGAGCTGAGATGGCGCCACTGCATTCCAGCTGGGGTAATAGAGCGAGACTCCATCTCGAAAAAAAAAATAGCCATTCTGATTGGTGTAAGATGATATCTTAGTATGGTTTTTATTTGTGTTTCTCTAATGATCAGTGATGTTGAGCATTTTTTCATGTGTATGTTGGCTACTTGCATTTTTGTTTTATAAATATTGGTATTATTTGTGAAATCTTTTTAGAATACCTGGTAGGTAAATCTAGTGCAGCAGATTAAATTTCATGGATCAAGACAAGAAGTCCTGGCTTCAGAACTCAAATATAGGCTCTTCAGAGTAAAGCAGAATGGGACTTGGCTCTGTAAGCTCATTGCTTTTTCTTTCACGGCGGAAGAACCTATGTGATTTCTTGGTGCTCAGGTGGGTCACTGAGGTACAGGTGGTTCCAGCTGGCATCAAGATCTCTTACCATTGAATGAGAAATAAAGAAAATGAAGAGAATGACAGAGGGGGAAGCACTTCAAGGAGAGCCAACCATCCTGCTAAGCCCCAAAGGGCACCATTGCCTTTTCCACTTGGTGGAGAGAGAACTGGAATGTAAATGGTGTGTGAAATGTTAAATGTGTGTGAACTTTAAGCAATCGACATGGTGCTTCTGCTTCATTACCAATTTCATTTTTTTCTGCTAGTGAAGCCAGAGAAAATGTTCCCAGTTTCCAATTCTTTCTCAGAGATGAACAACTTTAGCGGCCAGCTCAGGTTGGACTTATTACAGGTATACTTTGGGATCTCAGCATCTCCGCTCTTCTTGGTTTGCCTCTTGGGCTTAGCTTTGGGGTGGAAGAGACTCAAGGGGTTTGGGTGATCAGCAGGAAAAGAGCTGACTAGCTCCTCACCTCTCAGTCTGGAGCTTGAGCTATTTACTGCCTTGCAAGACAGGCAAGAGAAATGAAGAGTCTTCTCTCTGCTCAGCATGTGTCCAAATCCTTGGAGGCTTTGATTTAGAATTTTAACCTTCCAGAGGTCGTTTATTTGTCTTTGTACATTTTGTTGTCTTTCACACATTTGACTGTTGTAGTAGAACATACTCTTTCAGAAATTATGCATTGACACTTTGAGCCTGCCTTACAAATTGCAGAATGGATTTGCATATGTCGTTGAACCAATAAAAACTGTGAGCTGCGCTGCACTGGGTGTTGCCTGTCAGGCAGCAGCTCAGTTTCGACAGAATCGTTAGGTTTTTCTCTCCTGCAGTATTTGTACACCTATTTGAATATTTAATTTAATGTTCAAATTAATATGAGTGATAAATTTCACAAATAACACATGTAGGACAAAGATGGAAATCAATTGGGGGTAGATTCAGTTTCATTGGGTTGCAAGGTGCTTATCTATGGATTTAATTGTGAAGAAAAAGAATAGAAAGAAATGCAAAGTCCTAAAAGTATACCCTCAGAAATCACATCAAAATGGTGAGGTGTTATTAGAAATTTTTGTAATCATTTTAAACGCTCTGCAAATACATATTTATTGCTGAATTTTTATTTCCAACTTCTTTGGCTATTCACTGCGATTAAAATTAGAATCAGCTGCTGTCAGATACATGCTATTTGGCCAAGGCTAATTTTAATCTGCAATCCTAACCTGAAGTATTTTTTTCATTAGGCCATAAAACATAACAATAATATCTATTTATTTAAACCAAGGAAATAAACGATTATACATTCCCCTCTGCCCCCACTGGAGATTATATACTTACTGGGCAAAATTTAAAGAAACAAATGCAGATATAATTTGGCTCTTTTACCCCTCACCACTGTTACAATTTCAATACTTAACACATAAAAATCATATTTTTAACCCTGATTAAAAAGGCTCCCCCGACCCCCAAAAAGTAACAGGCATGACTGAGATATCACCTTGGGGTCCAAATGTGATCACATCTCTTTTTTTTCCAGTTAACTGCTGCATGACCAGCTTGCTATGTTAGTGAGAAATCTAGAATATCTTTCTCAGCGTTCCCCTCTTGAATTACTCAAAATTGCCTGAGGCTTATGTAGTCCTCAGTCTGATCTCCAGCCCTAGGAAGGGAGCACTGGTGATTTATTAATCTACTCTTGCTGTTATTTCTTGTTAGCCCAAGGTGTGGATTTTGAAAGCTGGTTGTAAACAGTTCAGCAGGTGACGCTGGTCTACCATGTTTTGTAAGGACCATGCACTGTACACACAGTTGTCTACTACCGCCTTCTCAGGGGTGCTGGACCTTCCCGGTGTGCAAGGTGTGGCCTCCTCTGGTGGCAGCTGTTGGGTTCTACTCTTTCAGTGCCACATTCAGGCCTCTCCCAGGATACCAGTTACCCCAGGTTTGGCACCTCTTCTTTCTGAACTCACTGATCCCTTTCCTGTGGAGAAAGAGGTGTGTTTTCTCTTTGGGCCTGAGAGCTTTTTCTTTACAAATCTTAGAACTCAAAATGCTTGATTACACTTCTTTTCCGGGTGAATGGCATTGCCTGTTCTTATTTCCAAGAGAGGCCAAACAAGATTTTTTTTTTTTGAGATAGAATCTCGCTCTGTCACCCAGGCTGGTGTGCAGTGGCATGATTCGGCTCACTGCAGTCTCTACCTCCTGGATTCAAGCGATTCTCCTGCCTCAGCCTCCCAAGTAGCTACAAGTACAAGCAGCCACCACTAAGCCAGGCTAATTTTTATATTTTTAGTAGGGACAGGGTTTGACCATGTTGGCCAGGCTGGTTTTGAACTCCTGATCTCAAGTGATCCAAACGCCTTGGCTTCCCAAAGTGCTGGGATTACAGGCATGAGCCATTGCAGGCAGCCCCAAACAAGATTTTTTTCATGGGATCATACATCCGCTCCCAAAGGGACCCACGTTCAGTGACACATCTTCCTTAGGATGCCCCAGGTGATGTTCAAGTATAATTTTCTTTGGAGCAAAAAAAGAAATCAACCCACACAACAAAATAAATTTAGTCTCTGATGGAGCATCCGGTTTTATAAGTCAATCCAAATTTTGGATCCCAAATCTCTTCCAGGATTGTTATAACTTTTTGAATTCTGTAGATATTGGTTATTGAGTTTCCAGCAAAATGTCTTTGACTACCACAGAGTTTCTTTTCTGATGGGTTATTTGTACCATTTTTTCAATCTCTCATTTTCAATTAAAGTGAAAATATTCCACAGGGATGGAGGATGGAGGTAAAGAAGTCTCTTTTTTTCTTGTTCCTACCTTCTTACTTGCTTTTAAAAAAAATATTGTTCGACATAAACAGAAGTGATATTAACCACTTAAGCTTGTCTCTATATAGACTGGAGGAAATTTTGTCACTCCTGTTTCCTCCTGTCCATTTTCTTTCCCCCAATCCTCGAATCATAAAGAAATAATTGTCGGTTATGGAAAAGTAAAAAGACACTAACTGTTATTCACTACTGTTATTCACTGTGTTAGTGGGTAATTTAGTGAGTGATCTATAGTTAACCACTTTATATGGTACATACATGCCTCTGCTTGTGGGCATAAGTGTCATGGCAAAGTAGGCATAAAAATGGTTTTTATTACTAGCTGATATTTATATCAGAATAAGAACTAAATCTCACCAGATTTTCAATAAGAAGACGTCAGATTGTCTAATAAATGGAGCTTGGATAAATGGCTAGCTATTTAAAAAATTATAAAGCTGGCCTCCTAACTTTATTCCTTTCACCAAAATAAATTGCAGCTGGATTAAAATTTGAATTTAAGAAAGAAATTATGAGAGTACTAGAACAAAATATAAGTCAATGTCTTTATAATGTAATGATAGGAAAGGCTGTTTCTAAGGACCACACCAAATTAGGAGTCATAAAGTAAAAGATCAACAAATTTGACACCATTCCAGTGTGAAACATTTATGTTTCGAGCATTGATCATGTGTCATGCACTATTTTAGAAGTTTCGGATACAAAATAATGAACAAAACAAAACAAAAAAACCAATTTCCTTATGCTCCACTAGGCTCAGGAGGAGGGGCGAGACAGACAATTAACACACAAACTATATAATATGCAATATGCTGCTATAAGCAATATGCTTAGAGAAAAACATTGGAGAATGGTGCTAAGAAGTGCTCCATATACTCAACTTCTTAACTCTATCTTCCCGCTGGGATGTCTAAAGGACAGTTTATATCTAACATGTCCAAAGCTGAGCCTGGATAGTCCGCTCCCAATTCTGTTCCTCTCTGCATTGTCCCGTTTCACTGAATGGCAACTCCATCCTTTCACTGGTCAAGGTAAAGTCCTTGGAGTTATCCTTGGCTTCTGTCTTTTCCTCACATTGCAGGTCTAGACAGTGGGGAAGTCAAGTCAGTTCTACCTTTATGCAGCCCCACGTGGGGTGTGGATCATCTCTTATCTTCTCCAAGCCCCCATCACCTCTCTTCTGGACAACGGTAATTGATTCCTACACAGGTCCCGCCTCTGCCCTTGTCCTCACACAGCCTCCCACAGCAGCAGAAGTCATCCCGTTACTCCCCATTAAAAGCCCCCAGTCATGCCCCCTCTCACTCAAAGGAAAGCCAAAACCTAACAACGACCTAAAAGACCCATGTGAGCCACCTCTCCTCTTCCCTTTCTGAATTGATTCCTACAACTCCCGCTGTCTTGCTCTCTCTCTGACAGTCATGCCAGTTTCCTAGCTGTTCCTCAATAGCATGTTGTACCTCAGGGCCTTTGCACGTACTAGTCTCTCTCTCGAATACTTTTCTCCCTGACACAGGCATGCTTGCTCTTTGACTTCTCTCATGCTTTTACCCAAAAGCTACCTCTTGGTTCGGTCATTCCTAACCACCCCGTGTACAATTTCAACTCCCCACCTTGGCACTTCATATCCCTCCCTCTGATTTGTTTTTCTGTTTGGCACTTAACATGATCTAACATCCTATCCCTTTCCTCATTCGTCTTGTTTATTGTCTGTCTCCCACATATAAAGTAAACATCATGAATACAGTACCCAGAACAGTTCCTGGCAAACAGAAATCACTTCTTATATCATATATTGGTTGGATAATTGAATAAATAAGTAACAGGTTAAGTCATTTTATTTAATAACCTGTAGGGAAATAAAGATGCAAACTGGCACCCCAGAGGAAGTTCACAGCTGGAAATACTAGTTTGGGAACTCATTTATCACCAAATTGTTAAGGTGGAGGTAATAAAATCAGCAACACGGTCCTAGAGGTCAGCAAGATGGAGAGGATTAAATAGCAAGGAGGAGGGAAAGACAAAGAGCTTGGGGAGAGCCCACATTGTGGGCGCAGAGTCAGGAGACTGGGGACATCTAATCCCAAGTTTTCCATTTGCCAGCCGCTGGATCTTGGGTAAGCAAGCTGACCTCTCAGTGCTTTATTTTGTCCATCTGTGAAATTAGGGAAGGAGGTGCTGTGATTAAATGATCTTCAAGATTCCATCAAGCTTATGCAGAGAAACTCCGTAATACAACAGAAAGGATACAGAACACTGAACAAAAAGGCAGAAATCTGAGTCTAAATTCTTTTTCTAAGCAAGGATTGACTTAGTAACATGTATGAAAACACTAAAAAAGGTGCTGGCATGTAGAAAGGGTTCAGTGATCATTCACTGAATCTGAACTAATGTTTGTGAATCTGAAGTTCATGTGTTTTGATGATAAAGAGGAATGGAGAACCATTTTGTTTCCATGGGATTTTTGCCTTACTTGTCCTCAGTAGCTTTGGCTGACAAAGGTAAATAAAATGGAAAACAGAGAACAATGAAAAACAACAAAAAGACAACAACAGAGCAGAAGGAACACAGGAATCAGTCATACCAGTTCCTGACACAGTTTAGTTACAAAGTTGGACAGTGAATCTAGCTCTGAGTTTCTTAGCAGCTAAATTAAACCTAGGATTACATCACCTTCTATAATCAATGGTAGAGCCTCCTTCAAGGACACACACATAGTCATTGGTAGGGAAATTTCTTGCATGTGACATATAGTTGGTCATGTCATTATGTCATTACAGAAGGAACACTGAGAACCTTGGGCAGTTTCTTTATTCATGTTTGGTAATTTCTTGTGAACCAAAACACCACAAAGATGGAGTAAAGCATTTTGTTTGTTGTTTGCTTGTTTTTGGATTCAGAGAGTGAGAAAATAAAAGTGGTTTTAATATGTAATAATATTATTAGCTGGGCACACACCGCCATGCCCAGCTAATTTTTAACTTTTTAGCAGCAATGAGGTCTTGATAGCCTTGGCTTCAAGAAGTGTAGGGAAAAGCATAAGATCAAAAGTAATCTTAGTTCTCCTTAGCTTTTGGGGATCCTTAGATTTTTGAACAAAGAGCAGTCTCTTCTGTTTAGCCCTTAATTTATATTTTCAAACAAATTAACTAGATTTTCCCCTATTCATGTTAAATTATTAGAATTTCATTTGTCCTAGTGAAAACAGAAACAGTAATCTTAAGGTATAAAGGTACTACACAACTTGAATTCTTTAAAATGATTGAGCATCCCAAATCTAAAAATCCAAAATCTGAACTTCTCCAAGATCTGAAACCTTTTGAGTGCTGACATGATGCTACCAGTGGAAAATTCCACACCTGACCTCATATGACAGGTTGCAACCAAAATGCAGGTGCACAACACATTGTTTGTTTAGCAACCCCAAGAAAAAAAGACCCTCCAATCCCCCTTCAGCTGCAATGTACCTTTTCTGGACATACCCAGATTCCCCCATGCAAGCACACCTACAAATGGTAGTAAAATGGTTCAACATACACAAAGTTTGTTTCATGTATAAAAATATTAAACATATTATATAAAATCATTATTGAACATACAGATGATGTGTTTAATGTGTCTATCAGATATAAATGAATATCATGTTTAGACTTGGGTCCCCTCTATGAGATATTTCATTATGTATATGCAAATTTTCCAAAATTAGAAAACATCTGAAATCTGAAACACTTCTGGTCCAAAGTTTTTTTTTCTTCTTCTTTTTCTTTTCTTTTCTTTCTTTCTTTCTTTCTTTTTTTTTTTTTTTGAGGCAGGGTCTTGCTCTGTCACCTAGGCTAGAGTACAGTGGCAAAATCATGGCTCACTGCAGCTTCAACTTTTTGGCCCAAATGATCCTCCCACCTCAGCCTCCTGAGTAGGTGGGACTACAGGCACACACCACCATGCCCAACTAATTTTTTTTTTTTTTTTTTTTTTTTTTTTTTTTTTTTTTAGTAGAGATGAGGTCTTGCTTTGTTGCCCAAGCTGGTCTTGAACTCCTGAGTTCAAATGATTCTCATGCCTCAACCTTCCAGAGTGCTGGAATTACAGATGGGAGCCCTAGCTCCCGACGCCAAGCATTTTGAATAAGGTATACTCAACCCGTATACAGAGATGAGCACTCTCCTCCATTTTTGTCCTTGAAAATATTTAACACAACCTCTTTTTTCCCTTCATGCACTATCTTATAATTTTTTTTAAACTCTGAAAGATATTATGATTATGTTTTAACCATTAATAAAAGATGTGGTGGGTTCTTACTAGATTCTTGATTTAGGACTTTATTATGCCTGCAGAGAAAGAAAGCAAGGTTTGAAGAAAAGACAAAATGAGGATGAAAGTTAAATGACCCACAAGTCAACTTCAACTTTATAAAATTCTGTACACATGTATCGGTTATTGATGCTGTGTAACAAATGGACACAAACTTGAAGGTGCAAAACCACAAACATCTATTATCTCATAGTTTCTGTGGGTCTGAAGTCCAGGCACAGCATAGCTAGATTTCCTGCTCAGGGTCTCACAAGGCTGAAATGAAGGCAATAGCCAGGGTTGATGTTTCATCAGAGGCTGGACTGGGGAAGGGTCTGCTTCCCAGCTCACATGGTTATTGGTAGCATTCAATAAACAGTGGCCTGTTTGACTGAAGGCCTCAGTTACTTGCTGGTTGTCATCTGGATGCTACTGGACCTTTCTGATATTTTTGCTTGTTTCTTTAAAGATAGCAAGGGGGAGAAGCTTTTGGCAAGGAAGGTATCACAATCTTAGGTAACGTAATTTCATAATTCACATACCTCATGTATTTCCCTTTACCTTTGCTATTTTCTATTGGTTAGTGATATGGTTTCACTTGAGGCCTTCTTCCCTGATATGATTTGGCTTTGTGTCCTCACCCAAATCTCACCTTGAATTGTAATCTTTGTAATAGCCTCATGTCAAGGATGGGAACAGGTGGAGGCAATTGCATCATGGGAGCTGCTTCCTTCATGCTGTTCTCATGATAATGAGTGAGTCTCACAAGATCTGATGGTTTCATAAGCATATGGCATTTCTTCTGCTTGCACTCATTCTTTCTCCTGCCACCCTGTGAAGAGGTGCCTTCCACCATGATTGTAAGTTTCCTGAGGCCTTCCCAGCCACACAGAACTGTGAGTCAATGAAACCTCTTATCTTTATCAATTGCCCAGTCTCAGGTATTTCTTCACTGCGTGAGAATGGACTAATACAGTTAGAAGTAAGTGCCAGGTGCCATGTGCACTCAAGTGGAAGGAACCACACAGGAGTGTGAAACTGGGATGCAGGGACCGTGGGTACCACCTTAGAGTCTGTTTGCCACAAGACACAACTATGTGTAGTAATCCATTTCATATTTTAAAAACACAAATGATTTTAGAAGGACAATCAAATCTGCAAAGCCAAATCATCAATTAATAACTGTGTCTGGCCTCTGCTTTCTTACTCTTCCTCCCATCCAACCTTCAGAGCCCTCTGCCAGCATTATCTTTCATTTGGTTGTTCTCCTCTCACTACCTGCACTCACAGTTTCTGAAAATTGCTTCCTCTCATTTTCTCAAGTTTAAACTCTCGTTCTCACCTTCAGAGTTTAAATAACAGCACCTCACATGAAATCTCCTATCCTCCCTCATTGTGAAAGGCACTCATGTGACTGCTTCTAAAACAGACTCTTTTCCTTCCTCCTTCTCTTGTTCTGTTTACCACCCTGACCCAACTTCAATCCTCTGCTTTGAGCAGTTTTTCACTTTATACATTGGAAATCTTCTCTTTTCTTCAAACCATTCCCTACAGGCACGATTGATTTTGAAACACCTGCTGATGCTCATCTCTTTCTAAAGATGTATGTATTTTTCAGAGCTCATCTGATCTGTGTGACATCTCACTCAGATCCAGATCTCAGATTTCTTCTTCTTCTTTTTTTTTTTTTTGTACATGAGATCATCTCAGTGCCTTTTTAAGTGACTTCCTGCAATTTGCTCGGCTAGTTCTAGGTCCAGAGCTTCCTTTTTGATAACTGGTACCAATCCAGGCTGAATGACCACATTCACTATTGCAAGGGCTTGTTATTCTCTGGGAAGTAGTTCCTTGTTTCAAGACCACACTTTTTAGGTTAGTGAGTGTTTTCCACAAGTAATTCTAGTAGCCACACATGGGTTCTGAATGCATGGCCCAGCCTGGGCTGGGTACCAGAGCCATCTTCATTGGTGTGTGACTTGTACTGTTTCACAGGGTCCCATACTCAGAAGGGCCCTGGGCTTGCTTCAATGCTCTCTTGTCATTATCTTGAAATTCTTGATAATTTTATCTTTGAATGTGTACTTTGTATGTAACATATGATGGGACAATGCAACATGTATATGAACAGAAGTTAGGTGAAAAATATATATGTCTTCTGTTCCTTGTCACCACTTTCACATGTAGCCTTTGTAATGTTCCATGAGAACAAAATTCCAGGGAACCTATGATGTGTGGGAGTTCAGCGAGACTCAAAGTTAGCATTAGCAGACATGTCACAGCTATAACTGGGTGAGTAGGGGAGCTGACACACAGAGGGACCATGTTTCCATTTGAATGAGAATTTGCTTCAAATGCAGCAAGAAGGCAATTCTAAGTAAGATAAATGACTAAGGAAATTTATCATATATTTCCTTACTTGTATTACTTCCGTGTTAGTCAACCACCTACCCTGAAAATGACGACATGAAAAGAAAATAAATAGAACAACCCATAGTTATTTTTCTTTCAGTTCTTCCTTCCTCATCAGTAGGCTAAAGATAGAGCATGTTGGTAGAATCTGTGAGTATCAAGATGTGAAATAGAATCTCTTGAGTTAATATTGCGCAGCGTTTTCACTGCTTTGATAAGAACAAAATACATATGCATGTATAAACTATGAAATAAAGATTGTGTAATTTCAGGGATATCTGTTAAATGCACATATATTTTCTTTTAAAACTGGCAGTGCTTGATAAGAAAATAAACAATAAAATATGTGCTAATATTTTTATTTTCTTAGAACAGAATTAAATAGCAAGTTAAAAAAAAGTGCATGGTAAATTGAGGAAGAGAGACCACAGAAGAAATGAAAGCATTTATATTTTAGCACCTATAAATGTACTTTTTTCCTATATAAGGCATCCCATGTTTTCATTTTCAGTGGACTGGTAAATTATGTAGCTGTGCCTGCTGGGGCTGCTGACCGAGATAGGAGTGAAATTCCCTCTTTTCTACAAAGGCATATGTGACATCAATGGAATTCCTAGGTCATCGAAAGTCTAGAAGGCTTCCAAGTATTCTTTAGGATCTAGCTCATATCACCATCTCTCACTTCTTAGAATGGAGTTAAAGGCACACCAAGATATTAATTTTCTCAGTCCTCAGGGTTTTAAGCAGGGTCAAAGCTGGTCAAAAAGCTACATATACAGAGGGAAACATTGTGTTAGAGAGTTCTAGTTGTGGTTGAGATCAAGACTTTTTGGATCTATACGCTAAGATGATAAAGAGGAAACCAGAGAAGACATCTCCATTAAAATGGATGTGACTTAACATCAAGACCATTGCAACTATTATCAGTTTTGGTTAGAGTCAACTGAGTAGAAAAGCACATACAACAATCTTGATGACACAGTTGATTCTCATTATTTATGGAAATTATGTTCTGTAATGCTGTAGTGAAGACTGAGCCATTGCCCCTAGGGGGAAATGTAGGGGGTTCCTACAAGGCTCTGGTCATAACATTTGAATCAATTGATCAACATATAACTTTATTTGTGTTTCTTTCTTTTTTTTTTTTCATGGCTTTCTCTTTCCTTACTGGGCACTTTGTAGATGTCATGCAGGTCTAAAAGTTACACTGTTAAGTTGGGCACAATGACTCATGCCTGTAATCCCAGCAATTTGGGAGGCCGAGGAGAGCAGATCACAAGGTCAAGAGTTCAAGACCAGCCTGGCCAACATAGTGAAACCCTGTCTCTACTAAAAATACAAAAATTAGCTTGGTGTGGTGGTGCACCCCTGTAGTCCCAGCTGCTCAGGAGGCTGAGGCAGGAGAATCACTTGATCCTGAGAGGCAGAAGTTGTAGTGAGCCAAGATGGCACCACTACATTCCAGCCTGGCAACCCAGCAAGACTCCATCTCAAAAACAAAACAAACAAACAATAACAACTCTGCATGCGCTCATAAGTGGGTGTTGAATAAGGAGAACACATGGACACGGGGAGGATAACATCACACACGGGGCCTGTCAGGGGGTTGGGGACTGAGGGAGAGATAGCAGGGGGGTGGGGGTCTAGGGGAGGGATAGCTTTAGGAGAAATACCTGATGCAGCTGATGGGGTAATGGATACAGCAAGCCACCATGGCACATGTATACCTATATAACAAACCTGCACATTCTGCACATGTACTCCAGAACTTACAGTGTAACAATAACAAAAAAGTTACATTGTTAAATAGTTAATTAAAAACTGACCAGGATGAAAGTCCTGGTCCAGAGCTCCAAACCAGAAGCCAAAAGGAACGGGAGCCATAGGCTGGGGCGTATTCCTCCAACATCACCAAAACCTGGAAAACAAGGATGCTAAGCTCCTCTGCAGGCCAAATCCAGGGCGTGGGCCCTTGGGCTAAACCACAGGTGCCTCTGACTGCATCACACTCAGAGTAAGGTAACCAGCAAGGGGCTGGAAGGAATGGCCAGCCGAGTACAGACATAGACAGACGTAACTGGAAGGAGGACAGGAAACAGACAGGTACTGTCCAGCTGTAGGTAAGAGAGTGTAGCTAAGGCAGGTTGAGGGGCAGGGGAGAGGCTGGGGAGCCATGTTATAGCAATACAGGAGTGTAGCCCCAGGGTCCTTCCCTGAGTGACTGGTCAGGATAGCAGCTGTTAGTTCCCAGATGGAGCTCCTGACCTGAACACAGGTAGACGGCTTACATATTGTGGGTCTTCTTGGTGAGCTTGCGCTCCTCATCCATCAGCTTGGACTTGCGGTGGTCCTTGTAAGCCAGGATGTCTCCAGTCTTCTTGGTGATTGTCTACTTCTCACAGACCCAAATTTCCTGTGCAACTTGCTGAATGAGTCTGAAGTCATGGCTGACCAGCATCATACCACCCTCAAACTCATTGATGAAATTTGCCAGGGCATCGATGCTCTCAACATCCAGATGATTGGTGGGCTCATCCAGGAAGAGCATGTGGGGGTTCTGCCAGGCGAGCCAGGCCAGACACACTCGGCACTTCTGCCCATCTGACAAGTTCCAGTTTGGGCTCATCTGTTGTTTCCCAGTGAAATCATATTGCCCAGTGATCTTCCTCATTTCTTCTTGCTCCTTGATCTCTGGGTAGCACTTCATCATGTACTCCAAAGGCAAGAGGTCTAAGTCCAGCTTCTCTTGTAAATGCTGATGGTAACACCCTATCTTGACATGAGTGTTTTTGGATCATGCCATCTGTGGGCAGTAGCTCTCCAGTTAGCAGCTTCAGAAGAGTTGACTTCCCTGCTCCATTTTCCCTACCAGAACCACTCGTGTGTCAAGGTCAATTCCAAATTCTAGATTGTTGAAAGTGCAAGACCCATCTTTTGTATACTTTAAGTTCACATTTTGCACCATAATGATGGGTGGAGGGATCTTGCCACATAGTGGGAAATAAAATGACAGTGTCTTGTTGCTCACGACCCTGTCAGTCCTGATGCCATAATTTTCTTTTCCTTGCTTTGGGCCTGCCGGGCCAGTTTGGCATTGCCATGACCAAACCTCACATTGTAGTTCTTCATGTGTGCAGTCTGATCCTGCTCCCAGTGAAATCTCTTCATCTGGTTCTCCAGCTCTAGCCGTGTCTTCACATACTGATCATAATTACTCATATAATACTTCAGTTTCTTGTTGTGCATGTGAATGATGTTGGTACAGACTCCATCTGGAAAATCCTGGGAATGGGAGAGGAGGACCAAGATGCACTTAAAAGTTTTTAGCTCTTCTTCCAAACACATGCAGGCATCTGGGTCCACGTGTTTGGTGGACTCATCCAGGAGCAGCATTAAGAGCCGAATAAAGAGGGCTCTGGCAAAGGCAACCCTCATCGTCCTGATCCCACTGAAGTCTTTTAGCTTCTTGTGCCACACGGCAGGTGTGAAACCCAGTCCATGCAATATCCGCGAGGCCCTCATCTGTGCCTTGTTGGCTCCTCCAGCTCCTCCAGGCACTTGTAGAGCTCCATGAACTTCTTACACTCCGCATCCTCATGAACCAGCAGCTCTGCCTCCCTCTCCAGTATGGTCTGCTCTGTTTTGACTTTCATCACACACTGCAAAGGTGTCTTGTCATTAGGGGGCATCTCTTGAGTCAGATGGGAAATGTCGATGTGCTCAGAGATGGGCACTTCATGTTTCCCAGTAGCAGAGAGCACCACGGACTTTCCAATTCCACTTAAGCCAATGAGGCCATAACAATGGCCTGAGTTTAATTCCAGTTTGGTGTCACTGAGCAGCTCTTGACCGTAAGGTGAGTGAGAGGTTGATAATATGATCATCGGTACTGCTGGGGTGAGAGGCCAGGCCACCAGTGAGGCTTGAGCAGCAGCTTTCTTCATCTCAAAGTCCTCTAGCTCCTTGGTCAGCAAATCCACGTCTGTGGTCTCTCTACCACTGGCCTGTTTTCTCCTCTGCCACCTGTGGTTCTGTGAGAGCATCTCCACTTTCTTTATGTCCTTTTCTGGGCTACTGTCAAGCTTTGGCAGACTCCTTCTTTTTGGCTGCCTTCTTCTTGGCCAGATTGGAGGGCACGATGATGACACACAGAGGTAGGTTACTGTTCTTTCAGGGAGCTGGGCCTTTGTTGCAACCTAATTGTGCCATATTGTTGATTCATTAACTTTCAACTTACCACCACAAACATTGTAACATGCCTGAATAAAGCCTATCTGACACACACATTTTCTCTGTAAGACACCTCACAGACTCCTTGGCTTTAGGAACAGTACACAGCACTTCAGCAATATATTTTGTGGAGGAGGGGGACATTGTAAACAGCAAAATCAACAGAAAGCACAAAAATGAGAAAAAGATGGCATTAAATAGACTGTGAAAAGAACACTAGTTTTAGTATGAGAGTTGAAATGAGAAAGCAGAGCATAACCTTGCTGAACCTCAGCTAGAATGTGGACATCAAACGACTTAAACATTTCACTGTTCTGTGCATATGAATGTCTGCAAATTACTGTGAAAATGAATTTTAGTGAGTAGGTGAGTTAGCAAATATGAAATAGATAAGTAACGAATTACAAAAACACCAGTACTATATTTAATTCCTATATTTAATGAAGTCTTTCAAACCACCAGATTTTGGCCTCTTTGTGGAGAAAAATACCAAATGAAAGTGAAATGGTAAATAATACGAAGTGAGTTGGTGGCATGGTACACTTATTCCATATAATTCCTATAAGAATAAGTAAGAAACAGCAAACTTCTCCTCTATCATCTTAGGCTTAGTGGCTGGGCCTATGAACTAAACTGATAAAAGTCTGGTTAAAATAAGAAGAAAAACCCAGAGTCTATTTACACACCGAATATGTAGGACATGAGGGAGAACTCACTGATGAGTAACTCAAAGGGGTGGTTAGAATTGGGAACTTACATACCATCCTAACAGAGGGTGATAAATTGTGGTGACCTCACTAGAAAAAGGGGGATTGGGGCACCTAGGGGAGGTAAACTGTGGGATGGTGACTATAAATATATAGTAGATAAGAGTTGTTTGGCAAGATTGTTATGGAAATAACAATTTTCTCTTCTTTCTGGTAAGAAAGATGTGAATGCCTTTACAAATAAAAATTTATGTCACCTTTGCAATGGGAAATTTATGCCTTGCTTTTAGACAAAACCGGGGAGGAAGAAAAATTCCTCTTATGTCTGATGTTTCTCACTTGTCTTTGGTTCAAAATAATTCTTATGTGAAAGTGGCATATTTTGGGGTGGCACATTCTGATCACCTTTAGATAAAGTTTGCAATTATCATGGCAGGACAGATAAGCATGTATTTGTTGTTGCTTTTGCTGTTATAACAACTGTTAACAGATCATTCAATACAATGATGCAAACTAAGACATGGGTAAATTTTTCATGGAAGTGAGAAGTATATACCACAGTATGAAAGACTATTCCTGAGTTAATTCTTATTTTTTGTCTTGGATTTTAATAAAAGCAGCAGGAAAAGATCTCCTGGGTCAATGGTCTGAATAGATAGAATATTTACCTGAGATGCTTATCTGTTAAGCTCTCGGGATTTGCTAGTAAGTAGTTAGTAGGGATTCTAAGTCCTAGTTTGAAAATGGGGATTAGCAAGTAGGTTAAGGGTTTAGGTACTCATGTTCATGGTGATTTTAAGAAAGAGATTACAAACTGGTTTTGGTGGAGGAGATTTTTGCTCTTAGACCTGTTTTCTTTACCAGTGGTGTACTGAATGAATGTCTTGGAATTGCACAGGAATCCCTTTAGGTGGAGCTGGCTCATGCTGCTTAGTCGCACCCAGCACCTTCCTCATTGCCTAACCCTTTGCAGTTGCTGTAGTTGCATTATCTGCTTGGTCAAGAAGACAGTGCTGCAGACCATGCTCAGAAGCTACTAGGCTAAGTAATAACTGCACAGTAGCAAGAGCCCTTTGCCCTAGCACTGGCATCTTGCATTACTCTTTCCTCCCCTCTGCCAAAGGGAGACATTTGCTTTACAAATTTGCAAAAAAAAAAAAAAAAAAAAAAAAAGGTGGTGTGTGTGTGTGTGTGTGTGTGTGTGTGTGTGTGTGTGTTTCCCTGCATCACTCACAGTCTTCACTCTTTCTTGAATCTGAGTTTTTTTCCACATCATTTTGGATCTCCCTAATTTGAACGAAGGAAAGACTTCTTACTAATAGCAATAAGGCACATTCATGGGGAAGTCAGATGCCTGAGGATTTAGAGGTACTTAACTCTTTTCCCCTTTTTATGTTTTACAACTCTAAGTAAGTCAGTGCAGACCACCCATCATCATTTCTTATTGCTTAATTAAGAAACACCTCAGAATTTTCTCCCTATTCGTTTCAGGCAGATTAGAAGGAAAAAATATTTTAACAGATGCTAAAGAGTCTTTCCAATGATTTGAAGATTAGCAGAGTGCCTTTTATAGAGCTCCCAAAATGTTCCCTGACTGATTTTGCCAGAGTGGAAAAAAATTTAGTGACTGAGTACTTAATGAAAAGCCAAGATGCTTTGACAAAGAATTCCTGGGCAACTATTACTATAGCTCCAAAGAGTTATTGCAAATTAAATTTTATTCTTGTCCTTTATGATCTATATCAGGCAGTAGGTGTAACATTATGACGGAAATATTCTTGTCTTACACTGCTGCTAATAAAAGCACCTGTTCATTAATATATGTGTACCAGCAGGAAATAAGAAATGGTGTGCTCCAGTTGAAAAGCCAGATATTGTATTGTCAACTTTGTAGGCAAAAGGCAGGGTAAATACAATTAGAGTTCAGGGACAGGGTAATTACTGTCTCCATCTGTTAACACATTCTTTATCTGAACTCAACCGTCTTATGGGTTTTAAGTGCTTATGGGGCATCTTGCTAAGCAACCTAATAGAGGATTACTTTTTAAATGTTACCTTGAAAGCTTTTCAGGACTGCCTTTGTCTAATAACACATTATCACATCTGGCATGATTGCCATCGCTGTAAAGCAAAATCTTTGAACAGTGTTTATTAAGTACTTCCCAAAGATGCATAATCACCAACATGAGTTGGTGTTAATAGAGAGTTATTAGTCAGCTCAATCTTCAATATTTGTGGAAAAGCAGGCTCAGCAAGAAATGCATAATGAATGTAAAGCAAATACAAAACACAACATCCCCGCGGTCTGACTCCTTTCCTCGATGGATGGGAACATTGCATTTCACAATCTAGCTGCTTGGTAATTTCTGAACACTGTCTCTAAAATATTTGGCATGAAATATCAGGAGCTAAACAAGCACGAAGAACACAGCAGCTAAAGGGAGCCTTATGGGGAGAAATGGTATTTACTTTAATGACCATGGCTTAGAAAATTGCCATATTCCATACTGGGTTAATAAAGGCTTAGGGCAAAGTGGAGAGTGAATGGCAGCCGGGCTGGCTGAGAGTGTGGAGGAAATGTCAAGCACCTTTTCATTGTCACTAGAACATCAGAACTCTCTACTCCCCTCTGCTCCTTCCCTGATCCTCAGAACCCAGAGCAGGGCTGGGTAAGAAAAAAAATTGTGATTAGAATAATTCAGCATCTGGGAAGGTATTTTCTGACAGTTCTGCAGAAAATGGAGTGCTGTACATAGGGTAATAAGCAGAGAGAGTATGATTATAAACTACGATTCAGTCAAGAGGTTAGATGATCTCATAAACAGTCAGCACAAAGTCACTGTGGTTTGTCTTGATATTATCAGGACCTTAATATTGAACAAGAACTTTGCTACTCAATATTTTGCCCTGTTTGTTCCTTTGGTGTATGGAGTGGGAGTAGGAACCAGGTCTCCATTTGCTCAATTATCCTAACACATATATATTTATGTGTATATACATATGGGTTTATGTATATCCTCTCAGAGCTATGCATTCTCTCCAGACCCCAGGGCACATACAGGAAACACAATTTTTAAAATCTTGGCAGAGTAAAAGCATGTATAAAAATGAGACGATCATTGATTATTTTTCATGCACTCTGTTTGCAGTGGAGCCCGCACTAGATCATTATTTCCAGAAGGTAACCTCTCTCCTTCCTTTATGCTACTGCAGAGCAGGGAATACTTGTCTCTATTCATTCTGAACAGTGAACCTCTTCAGGTAACCACAGTGTATTTTCAGCTTTGGAGACGTCAGCATTTTCCTATCTGCTAATTTCTAGCTGTGTGGGACCTTGCGATAGTCATTTAACTTACCCGTGCTTCAATTTCCTTACCTGTCTAATTAGGACAACAATAGCACCTACTATTTTTTTTTTTTAGAATGTTTTATTTTTAGAATAAGGTGAATTAATACATGGCAAGGGTTTAGAATAGTTCCTAGGCATTCTTATTACTAGTGTTGCTTTTGTTATTAAAATTTGGTAGGTGGTGTTATTTTCTCCTTGAGCAGAGAGGGTACGTCTTGATCAATAATATATCTTTCCAAACATATATCATAGTGCAGGGCACAATAATATATGAATTACATTTCAATCTTTGACTAGATTTTTAAAATATTGGGTAATATTTAAAATCCTAATAGAAATTCTTGTCTCTACCCTGTAGACAATGCAAGTGTACACATTTGTGCTCAACTGATCTTTAAAGAATACCTTTAGGAATAGGTAATCTTGCAAAAGAAAGCTTATAGTATCCTTTGAAGGGCTGAGTGATTTAATCAAAGGATATGTTCCTTTTTTCCAGTGGCTGTCAATCTAAGAAGTACCTTTTTATATGTTGGGTATCAGTAGGTGGGACTTTTTTTTTTTTTTTTTTTTTTTTTTTTTTTTTTTTTCTTTTTTTTTTTTTATTGCATTTTAGGTTTTGGGGTACATGTGATGAACATGCAAGATTGTTGCATAGGTACACACATGGCAGTGTGCTTTGCTGCCTTCCGTCCCCTCACCTGTATCTGTCATTTCTCCCCATGCTATCTCTTCCCACCTCCCCACCCCCTGCCCCTCCCCCATTTCCCCCCAACAGACCCCAGTGTGTAGTGCTCCCCTCCCTGTGTCCATGTGTTCTCATTGTTCAACACCCGCCTATGAGCGAGAATATACGGTGTTTGATTTTCTGCTCTTGTGTCAGTTTGCTGAGAATGATGGTTTCCAGGTTCATCCATGTCCCTATAAAGGACGTGAACTCATTGTTTTTGATGGCTGCATAATATTCCATGGTGTATATGTACCACATTTTCCCTATCCAGTCTATCATCGTTGGGCATTTGGGTTGGTTCCAGGTCTTTGCTATTGTAAACAGTGCTGCAATGAACATTCGTGTGCACGTGTCCTTGTAGTAAAATGATTTATAATCCTTTGGATATATACCCAGTAATGGGATTGCTGGGTCAAATGGGATTTCTATTTTTAAGTCCTTGAGGAATCGCCACACTGTCTTCCACAATGGTTGAATTAATTTACATTCCCACCAACAGTGTAAAAGTGTTCCTATTTCTCCACATCCTCTCCAGCATCTGTTGTTTCCCGATTTTTTAATGATCGCCATTCTAACTGGTGTGAGATGGTATCTCAATGTGGTTTTGATTTGCATTTCTCTGATGACCAGTGATGATGAGCATTTTTTCATATGTTTGTTGGCCTCCTGTATGTCTTCTTTTGTAAAGTATCTGTTCATATCCTTTGCCCATTTTTGAATGGGCTTGTTTGTTTTTTTCTTGTAGATCTGCTTTAGTTCTTTGTAAATTCTGGATATCAGCCCCTTGTCAGATGGGTAGACCACAAAAATTTTTTCCCATTCTGTTGGTTGCCGATTCACTCTACTGACTGTTTCTTTTGCCGTGCAGAAGCTGTGGAGTTTGATTAGGTCCCATTTGTCTATTTTGGCTTTTGTTGCCATTGCTTTTGGCGTTTTGGTCATGAAGTCCTTGCCTACACCTATGTCCTGGATGGTTTTGCCTAGATTTTCTTCTAAGGTTTTTATGGTATTAGGTCTGATGTTTAAGTCTTTAATCCATCTGGAGTTAATTTTGGTGTAAGGTGTCAGAAAGGGGTCCTGTTTCTGCTTTCTGCACATGGCTAGCCAGTTTTCCCAACACCATTTATTAAACAGGGAGTCCTTTCCCCATTGCTTGTTTTTGTCAGGTTTGTCGAAGATCAGATGGTTGTGGGTATGTTGTATTTCCTGTGAGGCCTCTGTTCTGTTCCATTGGTCTATATCTCTGTTTTGGTACCAGTACCATGCTGTTTTGATTACTGTAGCCTTGTAGTATAGTTTGAAGTCCGGTAGTGTGATGCCTCCCGCTTTGTTCTTTTTGCTTAGAATTGACTTGGCTATGCGGGCTCTCTTTTGGTTCCATATGAAGTTTAAGGTGTTTTTTTCCAGTTCTGTGAAGAAGGTCATTGGTAGCTTGATGGGAATAGCATTGAATCTGTAAATTACTTTGGGCAGTATGGCCATTTTCACGATGTTGATTCTTCCTAACCATGAACATGGAATGTTTCTCCATCTGTTTGTATCCTCTCTTATTTCGTTGAGCAATGGCTTGTAGTTCTCCTTGAAGAGGTCCTTTACGTTCCTTGCTAGTTGTATTCCTAGGTACTTTATTCTCTTTGTAGCAATTGTAAATGGCAGTTCGTTCTTGATTTGGCTCTCTTGAAGTCTATTACTGGTGTATAGGAATGCTTGTGATTTTTGCACGTTGATTTTGTATCCTGAGACTTTGCTGAAGTTGTTTATCAGTTTCAGGAGATTTTGGGCTGAGATGATGGGGTCTTCCAGATATACAATCATGTCATCTGCAAATAGAGACAATTTGATTTCCTCCTTTCCAATTTGGATACCCTTTATTTCTTTTTCTTGCCTGATTGCTCTGGCTAGAACTTCCAGTACTATATTGAATAGGAGTGGTGAGAGAGGGCATCCTTGTCTAGTGCCAGATTTCAAAGGGAATGCTTCCAGTTTTTGCCCATTCAGTATGATATTGGCTGTTGGTTTGTGGTAAATAGCTTTTATTGTTTTGAGATACGTTCCGTCAATACCTAGTTTATTGAGGGTTTTTAGCATAAAGGGTTGTTGAATTTTGTCAAAAGCCTTCTCTGCATCAATCGAGATAATCATGTGGTTTTTGTCTTTGGTTCTGTTTATGTGGTGAATTACATTTATGGACTTGCGTATGTTGAACCAGCCTTGCATCCCCGGGATGAATCCTACTTGATCATGGTGGATGAGCTTTTTGATATGCTGTTGCAATCGGTTTGCCAGTATTTTATTGAAGATTTTTGCATCTATGTTCATCATGGATATTGGCCTGAAATTTTCTTTTCTTGTTGAGTCTCTGCCGGGTTTTGGTATCAGGATGATGTTTGTCTCGTAAAATGATTTGGGAAGGATTCCCTCTTTTTGGATTGTCTGGAATAGTTTCAGAAGGAATGGTATCAGCTCCTCCTTGTATGTCTGGTAGAATTCAGCTGTGAACCCATCTGGACCTGGGCTTTTTTTGGGTGGTAGGCTCTTTATTGCTGCCTCGACTTCAGACCATGTTATTGGTCTATTCAGGGTTTCGGCTTCTTCCAGGTTTAGGCTTGGGAGGTTGCAGGTGTCCAGGAATTTATCCATTTCTTCCAGGTTTACTAGTTTATGTGCATAGAGTTGTTTGTAATAATCTCTGATGATGGTTTGGATTTCTGTGGAATCTGTGGTGATATCCCCTTTATCGTTTTTTATTGCATCAATTTGGTTATTCTCTCTTTTCTTTTTTATTAATCTGGCTAGTGGTCTGTCTATTTTGTTGATCTTTTCAAAAAACCAGCTCCTGGATTTATTGATTTTTTGAAGAGTTTTTTGTGTCTCTATTTCCTTCAGTTCTGCTCTGATCTTAGTTATTTCCTGTCTTCTGCTAGGTTTTGAGTTTTTTTGATCTTGCTCCTCTAGCTCTTTCAATTTTGCTGATAGGGTGTCAATTTTCGATCTCTCCTTTCTTCTCATGTGGGCACTCATTGCTATATATTTTCCTCTAGAGACTGCTTTAAATGTGTCCCAGAGATTCTGGTATGTTGTGTCTTCGTTCTCATTGGTTTCGAAGAACATCTTTATTTCTGCCTTCATTTCATTGTTTATCCAGTCAACATTCAAGAGCAAGTTGTTCAGTTTCCATGAAGCTGTGCGGTTCTGAGTTAGTTTCTGCATTCTGAGTTCTAACTCGATTGCACTATGGTCTGAGAGACTGTTTGTTATGATTTCTGTTCTTTTGCATTTGCTGAGGAGTGATTTATTGCCAATTATGTGGTCAATTTTAGAGTAGGTGTGATGTGGTGCTGAGAAGAATGTATATTCTGTGGATTTGGGGTGGAGAGTTCTGTAAATGTCTATTAGGTTTGCTCGTTCCAGGTCTGTGTTCAGGTCCTGGATATCCTTGTTGATTTTCTGTCTGGTTGATCTGTCTAATATTGACAATGGGGTGTTAAAGTCTCCCACTATTATTGTGTGGGAGTCTAAGTCTCTTTGTAAGTCATTAAGAACTTGCCTTATGTATCTGGGTGCTCCTGTATTGGGTGCATATATATTTAGGATCGTTAGCTCTTCTTGTTGCAGTGATCCTTTTACCATTATGTAATGTCCTTCTTTGTCTCTTTTGATCTTTGTTGCTTTAAAGTCTATTTTATCAGAGATGAGAATTGCAACTCCTGCCTTTTTTTGCTCTCCATTTGCTTGGTAGATCTTCCTCCATCCCTTTATTTTGAGCCTTTGTGTATCCTTGCATGTAAGATGGGTTTCCTGGATACAGCACACTGATGGGTTTTGGCTTTTTATCCAATTTGCCAGTCTGTGTCTTTTGATTGGGGCATTTAGTCCATTGACATTTAGGGATAGTATTGTTATGTGTGAATTTGATGCTGTCATTTTGATGCTACCTGGCTGTTTTGTTGGTTAGTTGATGCAGATTCTTGATTGTGTTGCTGCTTTTTTACCATTTGGTGTGTTTTTGGAGTGGCTGGTACTGGTTGTTCCTTTATATGTGTAGAGCCTCTTTCAGGAGTTCTTGTAGAGCAGGTTTGGTGGTGATGAAATCTCTGAGTGCTTGCTTGTTCACAAAGGATTTTATTTTTCCTTCACTTATGAAGCTGAGTTTGGCTGGATAGGAGATTCTGGGTTGAAAGTTCTTTTCTTTGAGGATGTTGAATATTGGCCCCCAATCTCTTCTGGCTTGTAGGGTTTCTGCTGAGAGATCTGCTGTGAGTCTAATGGGCTTCCCTTTGTGGGTAACCCGACCTTTCTCTCTGCCTGCCCTTAGCATTTTCTCTTTCATTTCAACCCTGGTGAATCTGACGATTATGTGCCTTGGGGTTGCTCTTCTTGAGGAATATCTCTGTGGTGTTCTCTGTATTTCCTGGATTTGAATATTGGTCTGCCTTGCTAGGTTGGGGAAGTTTTCCTGGATAATATCCTGAAGAGTATTTTCCAGCTTGGATTCATTCTCTTCATCACATTCAGGTACACCTATCAGACGTAGATTAGGTCTTTTCACATAGTCCCACATTTCTTGAAGATTTTGTTCATTCCTTTTTGCGCTTTTTTCTCTGTTCTTGCCTTCTCTTTTTATTTCATTGAGTTGGTCTTCGACCTCTGATATCCTTTCTTCTGCTTGGTCAATTCGGCTGTTGAAGCTTGTGCATGCTTCACGAAGTTCTCGTGTTGCGTTTTTCAGCTCCATCAATTCACTTATTCTCCTCTCTATGCTGTCCATTCTCGTCAGCAGTTCGTCCAATCTTTTTTCAAGGTTCCTATTTTCTTTGCGATGGGTTAGAACATGTTCTTTTAGCTCATTGTAGTTTCTTACTACCCATCTTCTGAAGTCTGATTCTGTCATTTCATCACCCTCCTTCTCCATCCGGTCTGGTTCCCTTGCTGGTGAGGAGTTGTGATCACTTTTAGGAGGAGAGGTGTTCTGGTTTCGGGAGTTTTCATCCTTTTTACGCTGGTTTCTACCCATTTTTGTGGGTTTATCCACCTGTTGTCTGTCTCTGTCCCAGGGAGTTGGAGCTTTATGAGTTTCCTTGCACTACTGCCTTTTTTGATTTTTCTTTCAGGTCTGACCCGCCCAGCTAGCAGCACGCCTAGCCACTGCCTGCCCGCAGGGGCTTTGCTGAGCTGCTGTGGGCTCCGCCCAGCTGCCCTGAGCTCTTCCCTGTAGTCCTTTTTATATGGGCGTAGTTAGAACTGTCTGGGCAACGGTGGCCCCGCCTCTGTTATGGCGGACTCTCTCTGTTGTGGCAGGTTGCCTCGGCAACGGCGGGTTGCCTCGGCAACGGCAGCCTGCCTCCGCAGCGGTGGAGAGTCTCAGTAATGGCGGAAGCCCCTCCCCCACGGAGCCGGACCGTCCTGGTTCAGCTGTGCTTGGTTTGAAGGGCTCAACCCAGAGGGTTTCCAATTACTGTTTTTGTTTCCGTTGTTGTTGGGGGTGGAGGGGTGGGACCAACCGAGCCTGATCACCTGGCTCCCTGACTCCGAGTCTTTTCTTTTAAGTTGAACGACCCCGCGTTCCGGTCGCTTCTTGAAAAGGCGCCGGGATCTCCCGTGCTGCGACTCACGGAGTCGGCTCGAACCGCGGCGCCGGCTCCTGGCGGATTTTTTGCCTAGGAATCTCCTGGCCTGACTCGCTATTTCAGATGAATGGGCTATTCTGCCATCTCAGGGCTCTGCTCGCCAGCTAAGAGGGCTCCCAGACCAGTGGCTTTTGTACGGAGAACCGCAGCAACAGGGCATGGTCACAGCAGCCGCGCCGGCGGAATCAGCCCCGCGGGGGCCAAAACAGCCGCACTGGCTGGGACTGCGACGCTGGCGACCCCTCTGCCTGGGTATCTCCTGGTCTGTGGGCAATAAGAGTTCGTCTGGAAATGCGGCGTCCACTCACCCTCTGCACTTTCACTGGGAGCTGAAGTCCTGAGCTGTTCTTAGGCGGCCATCTTGAAAGTCCCTCAGTAGGTGGGACTTTTTATGTCACACTTTGTTTTCTTTGGAACACATCCTCTCAGATGTTAAGTGGAACAGCACAAGGATCTCATAAATCCAATGTAGGAATTATTGGAAGGTATTGCAAGTAGTTTATTAGGAGTAATAACCGAATTAGTAAAATATGTAAATGACTTTCTGTAAGTTGGAGGGGATTCGTTATTAGTTTTACGGTAATTTCATACCCATCACTTCCTTGCATTCTGGTATGCTCATCTGAGTGGGAGATAAAAGGGTGGGGTTACATTTAGTGCAATTTCATGTAAAAAAAAATTACTGGTACTAACTGATGTGAATATCACGTGTCCTGTGGTATGGATGGCCAACCCAGAAACAGCGTTCAAGAAATTGATCATATACATGAGTCAAAACCAAAAGAAAATGTTAGCAGATCATTTTCAACTTATCGACAACTTAGAACAATTTAGCTGAAGTTGTGGTAGGACTGCTAAGATTGCCAGGTAAAGAAAACAAGCCTCCAATTACAACCCTCTAGCAGCAGCAAATGGAGCCAAAATATAACTTCTGGGGTGGCACCCATTTTCAGTGGTTTTGTTCACTGACATATCCACAAAATTGCTGAAAAGCAGAAGGGGTCAACCTCTGGGGATCAAGTTCCAAGTGTGGCTTATTTTGAGATGAAAGCAGGCTAGCATTTAGAGCTGGGCATTTGTGAACTGGGATTATCTAGCATACTTGGCAACATCTAAGTTGTTTTTGAATTTTTGATTCTAATTCCAGATGTTTTTCAATATAACAAGTAGTCAGGGAGATTTAAATAAGAAAGTCACCAGTGAATAGCATTACCCATTAATTTCTTTAGCGGGGTGGGTGTTTTGAAAAATTATTAGGTGTCATATACATTAGAGTGTAAATTGATTATGTGAATAATCATTATTTATGCCTAGGGCAGCCATATAATTTATCATTCATGTCAGGGACACTGTGGAGAGTGAAAGGGGTGCTGTTAATAATAATACTGGGACGACAGACCTAATGGGGACTGTCTGAGACAATTTGGGACATGTGGACTTTGTATTTACATGTAGCGAGTAAAGAAGAGTACTCATTCAACATACCAGAGTTCCTATGTGATTTATTTTTAAGTTTTCCATTAAGTGTCATTATTTTATATTATCGGAAGAGAGCCTTCCCTTTCTATGACAGGACACTTTTACAGTAGAGGCTCAGAAATGGTCAAATGAATAGAGGAAACTTATATGAGTCAGTAGTAATGGATTTTGATTTTTCCATCTTTTTTCATTTTGTTCCTCCTGCCCCCACCCCCGTGCCATTCCACAGCACTCCTTACTTGTTCATGAGGTACAAACGGAGGAAAGATCAAAGGCTTGCCCCAGAGGAAGGAAGATTTCAGATGTGGGGGAGATGTGTTATTCTTCCCTAAAGAAAGCCCTTTTGCTTGCCGATTTCTCCTGGCTCATGTTCTCTGCCCAATAATGCATTATTCAATGTAAAGTTTTTCCTTTTCCATTAAAAAAAAAAAACAAAACAAACAAACAAAAAAAACCTCTTAAGCTCAAACACAAGCACAATCACAGAACCCAGGCTCAGCTGTATAAAAATAGCCTTCATGAGCTAATTCGTATGCAATGGTTCAAACAGACAAAACCGATATAATCATTCCTGTGTCACTAACGAGATTTTCATAAAACTGTTTGAGTGAAATTTCTTGGGCTTAATATAATTTTGGGAATTTTTTTTTCCAACAGGAACTCAGTATATAATAGCTCACAATATATGATTCAGAAGCGGAGATGAATCAGAGACTGTTGGGGTGTCATTCTACCAGGCTCAGCATGAGAACTAGTGACTGGGTCCCTGCAGCTGAACTACTGGGCTGGTTCCATAACTTAGTAAGAGATTGATAGGAATAAGAATGATATACGTTCAAGTCCTTACAGTTTGGGTGGGCTGGAGGTAAGGGAGAGAAGAAGAAGAAAGGGAGCAAATAAACAAAAATAAGGTGAGAAGATCTTGGCTCCACCGTGTAGCTTCTCTGAGCTGTACCATAAGGACAGTAGCTCCTGCCTACCTCGTGGAGATGTAGTGAAGATTAGGAAAGAAAATGAATTTGAAAACTCCTTTTACGATGAAATGCTTTATGCAAATATAAGGCAAGTTATATCAAGAAACAGAAATAGGCCAGGCACAGTGTCTCATGTGTGTAATCCCAGCACTTCAGGAGACCTAGGTGGGTGGATCACGAGGTCAAGAGATCGAGACCATCCTGGCCAACATGGTGAAACCCTGTCTCTTCTAAAAATAAAAAAAGTTAGCTGAGCGTGGTGCTGCGTGCCTGTAATCGCAGCTACTCGGGAGGCTGAGGTAGGAGAATTGCTTAAACCTGGGAGGCAGAGGTTTCAGTGAGCCAATATCACGCCACTGCACTTCAGCCTGGTGACAAAGTGAGACTCTGTCTTAAAAAAAAAAAAAAAAAAAGAAACAGTAATAAACAGAGCTTTGTTACAAACTTCTCCCTAATGTGGTCATCACTTTTCTGAAATGTCTAGCGCAGGGGTCCTCAACCCACTGGCCATAGCCTGGTACTGGTTAATCTGTGGCCTGTTAGGAACCTGGTTGCACAGCAGGAGGTGAGTGGCAGGTGAGTGAGCATTACCACCTGAGCTCTGCCTTCTGTCAGATCAGCGGTGGCATTAGATTCTCACAGGAGCGCAAACCCTATTGTGAACTGCACAAGTGAGGTATTTAGGCTGCACACTCCTTATGAGAATCTAATGCCTGATGATCTGTCACTGTCTCCCATCACCCCCAGATGGGACTGTCTCCTTGCAGGAAAACAAGCTCAGGGCTCTCAGCTTCTACATTATGGTGAGTATAATTATTTCATTATATATTACAATGTAATAATAGAAATAAAGTGCACAATAAATGTAACACACGTGAATAAATACTGAAACCATTGCCACTCTAACCCTGGTTTGTGGAAAGATTGTCTTCCATGAAACTGATCCCTGGTGCCAAAAAGGTTGGGGACTGCTCATGTAGAGAACCCTTTAAAGACAGACAGAAGCTGTACTCAATATCCCTGATTCTCTCAAGCAAGGACAGCAATGGCCCATGCCTTTTAAGCAAGCATGAGGTGGAAAGCAGCAACGGAAGTAGCTTTAATTCCAGGAATCAGAAAGGCACAGGGGGTCCCTATGCTGCGGTCTTTATTTACTGCAGCCAGAGCCCTAGTGGCTTTGGCTGCAGTAAGTAAGTGGCTTTGGCTGCAGCCCTTACGAGGACTTTGATTGCGCTGGGTGTTTGGTACGGTAATTTATAAGTTGTTTTTAACAGTCAATTTAGTGTACAAAGCAGCCAAATGAGTTATCTGAATTGGCTAATTGTTGAGCTGTTCTGATTTATATTTTAGGTCCACTCGACCATCAGAATAGATAAATTAGAGACAAGGCTAATATCCAGGAGAGTCATTGGAAGCTGGGCTAAGCTCTGTGAATTTGACATCTAAGTTCCTTCCTGTGAATATGATGTCTAAGCTGAGTTGACAAACAAGGGAAAGCGGGCTTCATGCGTGTTCCTGTCCTAGGGATCATGCTTTGCTTCAAGGTGGCTGCAAGCTCAGAAGTATATAAGAACCTAGAATCCCCAGTCATTTATTTACTTGGGATTTTAATTTTGAAAAAAATTTAAGAACTGAAGCAACTAAATGCTACTCCATCTCAGAATTAAAATTTCACCTATATCCTTTATATCAATAGAAATCTCTGGATTCTTGTTTTCATACTTGCTGCCTATTTGCACACTTGTTAATACTAAGAGCATGCTTGGATAATTGAATTGAATTTGAAGTGACAAAAATAAACTTATTCTTTCTTTATTGCATTTTAGGAAAAAAATAAACTTATTCTTATATATTGATACCTTCATTTTTCTGTCCAGTTCTTCAGATCAGGGTTCATATCATGATCTTCTTAGTGTGATTAGGTGAGTTATTAATTTCACTGTGTCTCATTTTATTCCATATAAAATGGGCATTATTCTCTTTATATCATGGAGATGCTATAAAGATGAAATACAGCTGGGCACGGTGGCTTACGCCTGTAATCCTAGCACTTTGGGAGGCTAAGGTGAGTGGATCACCTGAGGTCAGGAGTTCGAGACCAGCCTGGCTAACATGGTAAAACCCTGTCTCTACTAAAAATACAAAAAAATTTAGCCAGGTATGGTGGTGGGCACCTGTAATCCCAGCTACTTGGGAGGCTGAGACAGGAGAATTGTTTGAACCCATGAGGCAGAGGTTGCAGTGAGCTGAGATCATGCCATTGTACTCCAGCCTGGGTGACAGAGTGAGACTCCATCTCAAAAAAAGAAAAAAAATGCTGAAATACATAGAGATCTTGGCATAGTTCCTTGCAAAAACATGCTTTAAAATGTTAGTGAGTGCGACCTGCAGGCTGCTGTGTTCCACTAGGGCTCTGGCTTCACCAGTGGATAAGACCTTAGCTTTGGCCATTAGGCTTAACATGGCTGCCCCAATTTTAGCATCTTGCTCTTGCACCCAGGATCCTGTCTGGCATGGGATAATTTCTCATTACATATCTTTTGAGAAAAATGGATAATTGCCAAAGTCAGTTCTTCAACCATCTCACCACTCAGCACCTCACTGCAGTCACGCTGAAGTACAGGTCACTCCTGGACTGAGATCTCTGCATTTGCACTTCCTCTGCCTGGAAATTTCCACCCCCAGCTATGCTCTTGCTTGTCTCCTGCACTTCGTCATAGCTCCATCGCCCCAGGCTCTCCTGGACCACTAAACTCAAGGAGAATTTCCTTCCTGGTCGCTATCCCATGTCCTGTTTTATTCCTTCATGGCGCCTTTCACTTTCGGAATCTTGTTCATTTGTTGGCTTACGTGTTGTCTATCTCTTCCTCACTACAGGGAGAGGGTGGAAATTTTAGTGTCTTGCTCTTGCATCCAGAATCGTGTTTGGCATGGGATGATTTCTCATTATGTATATTTTGAAAAAGTGAGTAATTGCTAAGGTGAGTAATATTTTTAATTAAAAAAAATCTACAGATGCTTGTTCTTATTGAAAAGAAGATGCCTTTATTCAAGGTAAATAATCTTCTGCTCTCTTGAATCCAGTTTGTAATCCTTCTTTCTCCTCTCCAAACCTGAACATTCACAGGGTAAAACTTCCATTTTCCCATTTTCTTGTTTTGCTTTATGCTTCAAGGTATATATGAGCTTGCGCCCCTTAAGCAGGCTATAAAGGCAGGCATCTAATTCCTCCTGACTTTGCTGCTTGCCCTATTTATAAGCTAACAAAATATGTTTGGCCACATGTTTACACCACCAAATAAATGTGTCTATGGATGGCAATGTGTCTGCACTAAATCAGTCGTCATCATCTACTTAAAGAGTCTTAAATTTGTGGTTGCATCTTTCTAGCTCTGAAGATACAAAAACCTTTATCCCTCATTGCCACTATTTTACAAGTTGGGTTTTTAAAATCAATATAATTTTGTTACCACATTTGTGCATGTACTTTAACTATATCCCTGGCCACTTATCCAAGAGCAAATTAAAATAAATACTGTTACCTGATAAAAGTGTCTGGTTTCATTTATTTTTCCAAAACATTTTTCCTTCCCAATAAATTGGTTTGTGTTATTTCCAAATAAAATTCGTTACATTTTGATCTTGTGATGCCAAAGGAATCCTAACATTCCTTAATTTTTTTTGTAATAGTCACTTTTCTCAATAAAAACCAAAATAGTAATAATGTGAGCTAAATCACAGTATTTCTTACAGTTAAATGCTGTGTTCTTGGTAGCTTTATTTATGTGGGTTCCTTTATTTACAAGATCATTCTTGAAATAAATTATTTATCTGTAATAATTATGGTTAACTGCATTAAGGAATAAATAATTTCAACTGGTGGTTTTTCACAGCCAGTGATAAATCCCCTAGAGCAGGGTTTGTACAGAGTAAGAGTTCAATAAATATTTGCGAAGTAAATCTTTAGCAGCTTATACAATATTTAGCATGCCTGAGAGCATGGAAACATTTCAGAAGTATAAAAATCAATGCAATTGGATAAATTTGGAAATTATTAGTCTTTTTACATTTGATCTTATTTTCTGACCTCATTTATAAAGTATTGACATCCATTTCCAAGTCACTATATTTGCCCTCTGAGAAGAAATCAGTGCAAAAGAGTAGAGCTACAGTATTTTCCATACACATTTGGGATGCTTTCAATGTTCTAACGTTCAAATAGTTCCTAATTTCAGATGCTGAGTGTACTTATGTGAGTGGCACTGTTTTAATATATGGGGTTTGTTGTTGTTTTTAAATATTGAGGCTTCTAAAAATAAATCGAACACAAAAAATTCCATAGCTCTGAAATTTAGACTATGACAATAATTAAGAAAATGCAGAAAGGGCACTGGTAGATTTTTAAAAACTATTTTAATACAAGATTAATAGCAATTTTCTATCCAAATCAGAAATGAAAAAATCTTAACCCAAATAATATTCATTTGACAGTCACATAAAATTTTAGGTTTGATTGGTGCACACATTTATCCTGCATATATATTATGTATATGCACAGAGAGACCTCACTATTATGCCATTCTTAGGGGTCTTTTCATGAAAGTACCTCATTACAAGGCAGTGTCAAAAGTTCCAGTAACTACTCAAGTCTGAAAGAAGTTCAAAATGCCCCATGCTAAGCTGAGTCTGTGCCATAGCAAACCATGATATAGCAAGTCTCCAGAATGCGTACAAATCAATACTCTCGTTTATATAAGTTGGTCTAAAACTAAACACTGGCTGATGTCTCCAACAAGGAGGAACACATTGCAAATTTATAAGTTATGGTTTCCTTTACTCTTCTGTTGGCAAAGCTAAATTGTGTTTTTAAATAGAAGTCAGGTCTGTTAGTAACTAAATGAAAATGAGTTTAAATTTCTACAAGTTTTGGATAAGTCAAAACTTGAATTTGCTAATGCTTCTATGTTTAATCAAATCACTTGATAATTAACTTTGCAAAAAGAAGTAATAAAAGAATCACATCTCAGGAATATGTTAAGTTTCATTCCTCCTTAGGGACTTCAGTTGGTGTTCAGTCTCCAGCCAAAACATGTAGGTAATGGCAAAAGAATTAAAGAAGGCTAATGTCTGCAGCAGGGAACATAAATTAAAAATCAGCGTTCTGCCTCCAATAATATTTTCAATGTGTTTGCTTTAAAGAATGTTACTTTTATAATTATTACTACTTGTCAATGAATAATAGTGTTTTTCAGTGTAGACAAAGTAGTATTTCTATCCCTTACGTTTAAAGCAGGTGATACAAGTTACTTAATGCTATCTAGGTAAGTCATTGTAAGGGAGTCAGATTTCTAGAACTAATGTTCTACGATGGCTATAATCAAAGTACCAACTTGGCCTTCATGAAAATGACAGAAAGTTGTCATGGTTGTCCTTCAATATAGAACCATAAACAGAGCTCTCATTGGTAAATTTGTAATTCATTCTTCTCTGCTAAAGACGTTAGCCTCTGTTTAGCTTTTGTTGCGACGCATACAAAGTATAATATATACCAATTACAGACGTGTATTTCTGTTAGAAAAATACATATTATAACTAAAGAACATGTAAATAGAGGCACTTCAATAAGCTAATTGTTTGCAGTTATGAGCATCACCCACCAATTTCTAGTGTCGGATTTCAGTGAGCCCATTCCTCTCTAGTCATAACAAAAGTTATGATATGGTTACGGAATTTAGGGAACATCAGAGCAAATGAGGGGCAGGTCATAAAAAATAAAGGAGCCTCATTGCATCCCCTATCACTACGCCGAAATGAGAAAAATTAATTTGAAGGGTAAACTCCAAATACTTAACTGAAATAGGGTAACCAGGTTAAATGAAATCCTTTAGGGCCAAAACATTCAAATCAGTCTGAAAATCATATGACATTGTAGTAGGATGATAAAAACTAGGAAGTACAATTTGCCGGGCGTGGTGGCTCAAGCCTGTAATCCCAGCACTTTGGGAGGCTGAGGCGGGTGGATCACGAGGTCAAGAGATCGAGACCGTCCTGGCCAACATGGTGAAAGCCCGTCTCTACTAAAAATACAAAAAAATTAGCTGGGCATAGTGGCTCGTGCCTGTAATCCCAGCTGCTCAGGAGGATGAGGCAGGAGAATTGCTTGAACCCAGGAGGCGGAGGTTGCGGTGAGCCGAGATTGCGCCATTGCACTCCAGCCTGGGTAACAAGAGTGAAACTCATCTCAAAAAAAAAAAAAAAGTACAACTTGAATGATATTTCGACCACATCCATGCAGGGTGCTAACACTGTGGCATCATTAACTGATCAGTCATTTCAGCTCTCTGCCTGGCTCATTATGCATCGCTATATCTCATCAATATAAATCATATTGATAATGAAGGTACTGAAACAAATGAAGCAGGCATATGTATATTTTCTGTGTGTTTAGTTGCGTATAGAACATGGGTTCACATTCATTAATATTATGTGTATTTATACACATGCACAAAACCTTTTGGGGGGTGAAAGCACAGGAAAAACAAGGCATCCTGATCTATTTCATAAAAGAGAATGCAGAAATATTTTTAAAAGGAAAGATTTGGAGTTTAAAGCCATAAAAACAAGTTATTACTCAAATAGTCTGGAAAAGCAAGGTTGATTTAATTTGTATTGCACCTTAATTATTGGAGAAAGACAATACTGATTTCTGAACATACAATGAAATGAGCAACATAAATGACTGGTCCTTCATAGAGATGTCTTATGTGAAATTCGTGGTAGGAAGTCGAAATGTGGGCAGTGAAATGGATGGTTTTCTAGAAGTATGTAATGGTGAACTATATTGTTAATTTCATAAAGGTTTAAATGAAAGAATGCCACAAAGTCTCTCATAATCCTACATTTTATATTTCATTAGGCATAAAGTAGCAATAGATGCTTGTAAATACTTTCTGTCTTGCAAAAGTGCTCAAATATACTTAATACTATTGTGCCGCATGTATTCTACTTAAATGTGATGACTAAATCAATAACTAATTTTAATTTTGATGAGAACAGAGATTGAAAAATACCATTTACGTGTCAATACTGTCGATGAGTTAATTAAAATGTGACTGGCATATAACGGTGTCTTGAAACATTACTTTTCCCTACTCCAGATGCATTATAAAAACCAAGAAACATATGGATAGCCAACTGTATTCATAAAGCCACAGTTTGGTTTATTTTGCTTCTCTCTGTCAGGGGGAGCATAGGGCCTGGCTTTGGCATACTTGGTGAATAGGTTAGGCTGTGGCTTTAAATTGGCCTATTGAGTTAGGTAATGTATCCAAGTGCCAAGCAGGAATCCTAGGCTGAAGGTGTTTTACATGAAAGCAATGGTTTCTCATGAATAACATTCTTCACACATACAGTTTCCATCACTGGTAAAGCCCTGCACACCCATGGCTCATCTCATGAGCTTGGTGTAGTCTGGAGCACCCAGGCTGAAGCACACTCATGCAAAAGGGTGTGCCCTGTGCCCTGGCAAACTTTTAATAAATGGACAGTTAGATATGTAAAAAGTTCTCTTTCTTGATTCTTGGTGCTCACAGATCACTGAGGAATCCCTTCTTTGAGCAGCACAAAACAAGAAGAGCTGGTTGACAAAACATTTTCTTACAAAGGTGTGTCAACCCTGAGCTTGGAATTAAGAAGTTAAAATCTGTGATTTATATATATATAGATATAAAAATAGATGATCATACTAAGACTAAAAAAGTGAAAGAAATCTCCATGTCAATACTATACATATTTTTTTGTCTTGACTTTTTTTCTGTTGTGAGTTATTTTGTCAGAGAATGCCCTTGTGATGCAGAAACCAACTGACACAAAGTAAATAGTTAAAAATGAAAACTCAGGAATGGATCTAATTGTGTATCAATTCATTAAAAAAAGCAACTCTTGTTTTGGGAGGGGTAATGAGCACAGGGGGAGAAACGTCTAGTTAATGTCAAACCTGTGGCAAAAGCAGAGATTGTATCATTACGATTATTTTCAGTTGAGACTCCTGAGGAGGATGAATTGATGGGGTATCCGCTAGTAACTGGAGATGAAGGGGGAAATCTGTGCCAATTGGATACAGTGGACAGACATTAAGGGAATTCAGAAAAATGGTGCCATTACTAAATTGAAAGTGGGCAGAGTGAGAGAGAGGTGCTGAGTTGTAGTCATTTTTGTTCTCATATTAAAGATGAGATTCTAAATTTAGTATCAGTACCTCCAAATTAATCTGGTATTGTTTGGTTAGGGTGCAAGATGATACCTCCAAGACAACAGTGCATTTTCACTCCATTTAGAACAAACTTCAAGCTTTCTGCCCATAAGCATTTTGTAAACCTGGATTTGTCACAAAAAGCTTACACTGGGAGTTGGCTGTCAATGCTGAATTGATAATATTAAAGTTCATTTATTGTTGTTTGTTTGCTTCTTTGTTGAAAATGCAGCTGTCTTGGGGTTTGGCCTGACTTTACAAGGAAAATTATTTTCTTTCTTCCTTTTTAATTTTAAATGGGGAAAAAAATCCTCACAACGTGAGATTCCTTTACTTCTGCAGCATAAAAGCAAATGAAGGTAAGAAAATCTCCTGGTACGAAAGATTTGAGTAAGAATTCTCTCTAGAATAAACAAGGTCCCCACAGATAGCTGAAGGAAAGAGGAAGCAGTTCAGTCTGGCACCCGGTACTCTTTGGGAAAACAAAAATGGAGGCAGATTGCAGTACTGCTCTCTTCTCATAGAAAACGGTAAGTTTTTCTGGCATGGTTCATTGTCCAAGAGTGTAAGAAAAGAAGTAAGTTGGCCATTCAAATAGCTAAAATGCAGTTTCATTTGACCAAAAACCCAGGATTATCTGCACAGTCTCTGCAGTGCCAGGACAGTGCAAGCGAGAGACCAGGAGAGCAGGGAGTGGCCACGTTGGGCTGCAGAAGAGTCCACCTCTCTCCGGTCGGGATCCACTGCAGGGGCCTCTGTGGTGACAAACTCAAACTCCGTGGGACACACGTCGTCCATGCACCCACTGCCACTCCCTGAGCCACTGGATTCATCACCTAGTGTGGAAAGATTGAAAAAGAAAGTTAGACCACTGCTAGGGTTAGGCTTTGTGGCCACACCCAAATCCCATCTTGAATTGTAGTCCCCGTAATCCCCACGTGTCTGCGGAGAGGATCGGGCGCGCAGGCAATTCAATCGTGGGGGCTGGTTCCCCCATGCTGTTCTCGTAATAGTGAGTTCTCACGGGATCTGACAGGTTTATAAGGGGCTCTTCCCCATTTCTCTTTTCTGCCAGCTTGTGAAGAATGTGCCTTGCTTCCCCTTCGCCTTCCACCACGATTGTAATTTTCCTGAGGCCTCACCAGCTGTGCTGAACTGTGAGTCAATTAATCACTTTCTTTTATAAACTACCCAGTCTCGGGCAGTTCTTTATCGCAGTATGAAAACGGACTGATACAACCGCCAACCAGGAAAGACTAGCAACAACTTGCTCGGCAGATATGGGCCATGTGGTGAGAGGCAAAATCTCCCCATCCATGGTCCCCACCCTGCCCAACAGGATTGTTTTTAATAGGCAGGGGTGTGATGACTGGGTGGGCTGTACAAAAATAGGTGTTTGAAGAACAGTATCAATTGATATCTGAGCACCTAAGAAAAGCATGAGCCCCAGATTCAAGGGGAGGCCATACCTACCATGTTGGCCTTAGAAAGACATTTCTTCTGGCCAGTACTTGAGTTTAAGAAATTCCATTCTTTGCTCTTTTTATACTCAGAGCCATTGCTCCAGGAAGATATCATGCTTTTTAAAGGATTTTAAAAGAAAAATACAGAAGAGGAAAACAAGTTCTATGCATAGGAAATGAGAGGAGCAGTAGCAGTAGTAGTGGGAGGCCTCTATTAATGTTACTTTTGGCCACCTTTCCCCACCTGTGTTCTCCTGAGAGCAAGGATAGGCTCCATCTCAGCCAGTCTCTCCCTTTAAACCAGGAGTTGACAGACTATGACCTGCCGCCTGCTTTTGTATGGTCCATAGCCCCCATATGGTTTATTTACATAAAAAATATATTTTATAGCTATCCATAAAATCTATCTATCTATCTATCTATCTATCTATCTATCTATCTATCTATCTATCTATGTACGTATGTATGTATGTATGAATGACAGGGTCTGGCTCAGTTGCCCAGGATGGAGTGCAGTGATATCATCAGAACTCACTGCAGCCCCAAACTCCTGGGCATAAGTGACCTTCCTGCCTTAGCCACCTGAGTAGCTGGGACTACCGGCATGTGCCACTGTACCTGGTGGTTTTATAGTTTTAAGTGTTTGCAAAAAATCAAGTGAAGAATAATACTTTATAACATGTAAAAAGTATATGTGAAATTCACATTTCAGTGTCCATATATGAAGTTTTATTAGAACCCAGCGACCCCCGTTCACATACATATTATCACGTTAGACCAGCAGTGTGGGATAGTTGTGGCAGAGACGATGTGGCCCTCAAAGGTTAACATATTTAATATATGGTCCTTTACAGAAACGGTTGGCCATTCTCTGCTTGAAACCAAGGCCCAGGGGCCCACAGAGTATGTTGACCCAGGTGGTCTTGTCCCTTCCTGCCCATCTTGCTTTCTTCCCTATTCCCACTTCTCATGGCTTGATTCCTTCTTGTTTGACTAACCCTGTCACTCAAACCTGGCCCAGATCAGGCTATCGATTACTAGCTTTATGAAAGTACTTATCACTGCTTGGAGGTATACTATTTACGTGCCTGTTTACTTGCTTACTTGTTTATATCCTTCTCAAGAATGTAAACTGAGGACACAAACTTTGAGAGGGTAGAGATTTGGTAAATCCAGTTCTTTTCTATACCTCTAAGGCCTTCAGTGGCCCCTGGCATACAGCAAGTGCTCAGCAAATACTTTTGGAATAAATAAATGTGCTTTGGGCAATTACTCAACTTTTGTCAGTTTCCTCAAACTAATACCGTTGACAACATCGACCTTGCAGAGAGTCTGTGACGACAAAGCACGAGAGTGCTCAAAGACACCAAACCCAGTGCTGCCAGTGATGCCTGATGGAAAAACCACGGTTCCTACAGCAAAGGCGACCTGGAATGTATCCTGCCTTTGTTATTTAAATGCACCAGGGCAAGCCAGTTAGACTCATTGAGGCTTTGTTCCCTCACCTGTAAAAGTGAGAGTGGTAACATCTATCTGTTATGGGGAATGATGTTCCTGGAAGGGCTGAGGAAACTGGAAGCTTTTAAGGATATTAGCTATTTCTCTCACTTGCTCAGTGATTTCTAACCAATATCCTTAAACCCCTCCCTGCTAGTCTGAAATGGCGATGCCCTGTTGAGCTGCTCCTGAGAAACCACAGCCAGCTTTAGCTGCTGGATCCTACTTAGGTAAAGCTGGGGCAATGTAGGGACTCTTCTCATGTCCTCTTGAATGAGAAAGACACAGTTAAAAAATGAGCACGGTTTCTTTTTTTAATGGGACATCTAAATACCAGATAAGATCACTTCAATGCACTATACTAGGTTTTTAACATTTTCTCTGATTTATCTTTAGTGGCCTTTACAAGGGGGAAAATTCCCGTTAATTAAATTCAGAGATACCAGAATTGCTAAGGGAATTGTTCTGAACACTGGTGTCATGAACAAGAGGTAATACAACCTTTACAGAGATATTATTAAAATGATTTAGAATGTTAAAAAATGTGGGAAGCAAATATGACAGGAGATTTTGGCTGAAAAAAATGATGGCCCCATCTCTTTCTGAAAAGGAATCACAAATGAAAATATTAAGAGGTGGGATGAGTAACTTAAAAAAATGTCCAAAGCAATAAGGATGGTGATGGCTATAAGATGTGATAATGGTTCATACAACAGACAGTAACCTAAAATAGAGCGCCACATTTGGTACTTGGGTTAGAACTCAGAGATCCTCTAATTTGTTGATTTTATTTTCTTTTGAGGGGAAATGGGGCAAGATCTTTGCCTCCTGGCCATTTCCTGAGCTTTGCAGCTTGGTATGTGTGTAACCTCTTTAGGTCAGAGAGGAATGAGAAGGAACAAAGCCAAGCCAACTAATTCTTATGTATCTTGAATTATTCATTCCAATATTCACTCTCTAGATAATACAATATTTTATTTAATGGAGAAGACAATGGATAAAATGAGAGGTATAAGGCTAAGTGCTAACAAGAGTGAAGACACAATGGCTAAAACATGTGTAATGTTCTCTTCTGAAGAGGAAAGGAGGGGTTTAGCAAAAGGAGGAGAGAAGATAGGATTTTTCTGAGGAATTTTACAGCAATAATGTCCATTGGGTTGGTGATTATTCTGTGTTTAGAAAATTTTTTTGAGTTCTTTAAAATGGAAGAAAGCACAAAAAATTTCTGCAGGGGATGACTTGGTAGGTTGATGGCTAAGACTGAGATGATCTGAGGTCTTCTTTCTGTAACTTGTTTCTTTCTATCTCATTAATCCAAGCAAACAAACATCATCTTATGCTTCAAGGATGAAATTACAGAATCACTGGAAACTTCACATCTTATGGTCAAGAATTCTTGTCCTGGGAACTCTCTTTGTAAGGGTAATATTTAAAAAAAAAAAACGCCAACAACAATGAAAAATGTTCCTTTGTAGTTACTCATCTTAAAACCACTCAGACAAAACCCCTGTATAGTTAGTTTCATGTCAATGTTCACTTAATAGTCCTCCAAATCACTTTTGATGGGTCTTTGATCCTTAGTGAAATAGTCACGTGTAATATTGCACTGGCATTTTATGATTTCTCTCAATATTTCACACACAAATGTCTATGGACTGCCTATGTGCATAGCTGGGTAGAGAAGGAAATGATGTAGCTGAACCTGCTCACTACCCACCAGACACTATCATAGCTCCACAAATGAGGCTCCCAAAAACCTCTGAAGCAGGGATGCTTCCCATTCTATAGAGGAGGAACCTGAGACTCAACAAGTAATTTATAGAGACTCCAATTAATAAGGAATAAGACAAGGAATCTATCTCAGGCTTGTCTAAGCAATCTGCCAAGCTTTCTTCTTTTGTGGGGAACAGAGCAGAAGTTTGGGGCAGATGTGAATACTGATGAGGACAGAAGAAAGTGAAAAAAGTACTTTGCTGTGTTGTTGTGAATGACTCCACTGGTAGATGAAACTCAATTTCAGCTTTGGTATGGCTGAATGGAATCCATTGCAACTATTTCTTGTGTGTGGAATTTATGATTTTATTCATATCCTATGTTTTGTGGATCAGAGCTCTCTGTTCAAAATACTATAACAAGCATTACAGCCTGAGGAAGAATGAAAAAAAATTAAAAGGGCATATTGCTCTAGAAGAAAGTCAGGGTATCATCTTCTAAAACAATTTTTTTTTTTTACTCTGGAAGTTTCTGGTGCTGGGAAGGCTTTTCTTACTTGTGTCCTGGAAATTGACATCATTGCCATTGTAGGCATTTTTCAGTTTGTTGGTCATCACACGGAGAGCCATGATCTGCTGTCTGATGAAAGTATCTGGCCGAGTGATGTCCACGTCCACCTCAGGATTGTTGATCTGGTTGGTAAGCCCATCATTCATGATCTCAGGCAAGTATCTGCAAGGCAGAGAGGGAGAGAACAGCTCAGAGAGATGGCACAGAAACCGTAGAACCAGATGCTGCCATAAAAAACCAGATGACTGACTCTAACAGTCAGCCAAGACACATGGCAAAAACTGGATGTCGTTCCTAGAAAAGAATGCCAAAATAGTGAAAACACGGAATACATTTTCTCAGCTGGAGATGTGGCTAAAATAGCCTCAGACTAGTTTTTTTAAATGGCAGTGAATTCTTAGGTAGGTTTGCCTACAAATAAATGTGAAACTGGGGACCTAAAAGAAACCACTTGTATTAGTCCGTTCTCACACTGCTAATAAAGACATACCTGAGACTGGGTAATTTAGAAAGAAAAAGAGGTTTAATAGACTCACAGTTCCATATGGCTGGGGAGACCTCACAATCATGGTGAAGGTGGAGGAGGAGCGAAGCGTGTCTTCTATGGCAGCAGGCAAGAGAAGTGCCAAGCAAAAGGGGGAAAAGCCCCTTATAAAACCACCAGATCTTGTGAGAACTCACGATCATGAGAACAGCAGCATGGGATAACAGCCCCTGTGACTCAATTACCTTCCACCAGGTCCCTCCCATGTCTCCTGGGGTTTATGGGAACTATAATTCAAGATGCGGTTTGGGAGGGGACACAGTCAAACCACACCACCACTATTTCACATTAATCACTCTTTCCTCCCTCCACCCTAAATGTCAGCTTAGGTTAAGGATTCAGTACCTTCCTCAGTTCTGCTGATTTTGGTAGTAAGAACTGAGCTTATAAATTATGTATGATTCAGGAGAGTTCTCTGTGAGGATGCCCATTCTCAACTGCAAGAGGCCCTACCTCAGATCTTAATCAAAAGAAATTCTGGATGTAAAAAACCTGCTTTGGGGATATTTTAGAAGTAAGCAGTAATTACTGGAATGATCGAGGTGTATATTAGGATTTTTATTTTATAATAGAATCTTGAGTTTCATTAGGTAGATTTTCCAATGTTCAGTAAAATAGAAGGGTAAAATCAAATGATTCTGAATTTCACGTTTCTTTCACTTGTACCAAAATGTCAAAATTGTCAGCCCTTCAATGTGAGCTGCCTAAGCTGCCTAGGGGTATTTATGTAAGTGGAGGCTAAAGATCTTGGAAACGTGCTTGGGGCCCTCTCTGGCTCCTTCTTACTCTCACGATCTGTCCATCTTTCAGTTCTCTTCCTCTTCTTCTCATGGAGTCTCTTATACCTGCTTCTATTTTCCCATCTTCCATGTTCCTCACTGGAGTGCAGACACCCACTGCAGCCTCAAAGCGACCCCTCACACCCTTCTTTTCTCTCTGATGTGTCCTGCACATGCTGTATGATTAATTTTCAAAAATTAGTGCTTTCATCATATCACTCTGCTGTTTAAAAACTTTTGAGGATAGTAGCTAATGTCCAATGAGCACTGACTAACTACCAGGCACTGTACTCAACATTTGACACACATCTTTAAAGTCAGCCCAACAGCAAATCTAGGAGATAGGGAGTATTTGATCCTTGTTTGATTAAACAGTGAACTGAGGCTTTGTGAGAATAAGCAAATGTGCCAAGTTACAGAGCTACTAGCTGGCAAAACCATGACTTACTCCCAGTCTAGCTCTGGAGCCCCAGTGCCCTAACACTGCCCCAGACTGCCTGGAGGATCATCAGCTAGAATTCACGTTATAGCTCAGCAATCAAAGGGTCTCCACCCACTTCTACTTTCTCATACTCTCTCCAGGGTCCCTCCTTGTCTTACAGAGTCGACTCCCTGCAGCCATCCTATGTCTTCCTGTCCCACAGGTTTTCCTTAATTTCCAAAATGCAGTTTCCCATTTATGTCCCAAATACCCTTAAAGACCCAGGTCTATCCTCACTTTCTCCTCAAGATATTTCCCAGCTTTCAGGGACCTACCTACCCTTTTGTAAGACTGCCAGGTTTGGCTGGGTTATTTTGTGCACTGCACAAAGGTACCCCTTGGAGCTACAGGTGTGAGTTCGTGCTGAAATCCAGCGTCACTTCTGTGGTCACCAAGCTACGCCCCTGCAGGGCACCAAACACCAAAAGCGGGGCCTTTTTGTGTTCTTTTCGATACTCTTTTTATTTTAGAAAACTTCGATGCGTATAAAAGTAGAGACAGTAACATAATGAACACCCATGCACCCATTTGGGTGCCTTTTTCTAATTCCTACCAAACTGCTATATTTTTCTGTGTCCTGGTAAGAAAAAGATGGTACTCTGAAAGGGGGTAATAAAGAGAGTTTAAAGAAGAGGCTATTTATAAAGGTGTGAACAAGTTAAAGGAAACCAGCCCAGAGAGGTGAAGCACCCTGGGGCTGGCCACAGGAGAGGGGGCCCCAGGGGGTGAGGGGAAGAAGCTGTTAGTGGAATGAACAAGAACTGATACCACACAGAGGCACCCAATGACACAGTAACTGCCAATCCAAGGTCTATCAGGGATGGGGCCAGAGGAGGATGCTCTGACTCCTGTAGGCTTTCCTCTTGACCTCCAGCTGCTGCCTCCCATTGGTTGAACCAGCTGGAAGCTGGTGGGCAAGGGAGCCCAGCTGATACAGCTTGCAGAGATCCTTCAGGGCTGGGGCCACAGTGGAGGGATGAAGAGCAGGTCTGATGGGGAATCAGGACATCCAGCCCTGGCCCTCTACAGGCTGGGGACAGCCCTACCTAATTGCCATTCCTGTTATTCTTCTACTTGCTCTACTGTTGTTGCTTGAAAGCTCAAAAAAATCCTTTCCTCTATTTTATTATTCCTATTTAGGAATAATAAAACAATAGCAGGTGCATCCCAGCTTTTGCTGACACCAGAGCTGAGAGGTGATGGTCGATTCTGGTGTTGCTCCTCTACATTTTGGAAAATGACTCCTGTAGCTGTACCTAAGCTGTCAGAGGTGAGCTTTGTTTCTTTCAGATGCTGTGTGCACTGCATGGTTAGCCGAGACTCATTTATCAGAATCTCACTGCAATATTCTTGTATAACATCCATATGCTTGAAATTCTTCCCCTTCCTGCAAGTGATTTTCCAAGTTCTGGAAACCAAAAGCTCTATCCCCCAAACTCTAAAAGAAGAACTACACAGAGAAACTTTGATATTTAAGCTATTTTTCAGGTATTGAATCTTATGCTTGATGTATTTGTGTATGAATTGGTTTACTCGTTTTAAATCAGAGGTCCCATGAATAAGCTCCATGCCTTCATCCATATCTTGAACAAAATCGACTTCACAATGCTCACTAAATAATGAATAATAAAACACACAGAGTGCATTGTAAATTCTTTTCCATGAAGCTCCAAGTATTTACTGCTCTAAAAAATTGCCTCATAGAAATTTTTAAAAGCCATGGACTCATATCTCTTTCTTTTTGCCGTAAAGCATACTTCTGTCCTGCCTTTTAATATATTTCTGATATATAAATAAATTCCTGTTTGATGCTGAGAGTGTTTTCCTGGTGTAACTTCTAAAATATGCCATTGGACTGACTATTACTGACAGGCAATTATATAAGCCAGGCTCCGTGAATGAACCTGCCTATTTGAATAAACAATAGCAGGTGCATCCCATCTTTTGCTGACACCAGAGCTGAGAGGTGATGGTCGATTCTGGTGTTGCTCCTCTACATTTTGGAAAATGACTCCTGCAGCTGTACCTATGCTGAGTCAGAGGCAAGCTTTGTTTCTTTCAGATGCTGTTGTGCACTGCATGGTTAGCCGAGACTCATTTATCAGAATCTCACTGCAATAGCTTACATGGGAATGCTACCCCTGGGAGTCTGAACATCCAGGAACAATAAGAGACTGCCAAGTAAACCCAGCCTCTAACTGTGCCTACTGATGCTCAGCTGCTTACAATAAAAACAAGTAACAGTGCCTCGTGTCCTCAGGAACCTTTTCTCCTTTTGGTGTATTCAAAGGGTGACTTTGGAGACATTGTGAAAACTTAAACCTAAAACAGCTGAAAATAAAAATGGCCATTTTGTCACTCCAGACGTAGATCTTGAATCTAAATCTATGACTGTCCATCGCACAACCCAAAGGGTCCGTGAAAGCCCCAGTCAGCATGAGGACCTCATGAGCCCATTTATTTCTTGCCTCTCACATTGTTTCTTTACATAACACTCCTGTCCTGCAAGAACAGACACCTCTTTGAGCTTACAATGCTCTTCCTTTTTAATGGATTTTGCACAGCTTTTTGACACGACAGAATCCTGTTTTTGCACCATCATATCCCTGGGAGACAGAAGGAGAATCTTGGCACGGAGAGCCCAGGTTCCAGGGCAGGAGGCATGTTTACCTGGTCCATCCAGCCTTGGGAGAAGCCAGAATTGAACACAACCTAGAGACTTGAGCAGGGATGTCATGGTTTGCCAATGCTTCCTGCTATGGGCAAGTGGTGGCCTCCATGAACAGCCAGGCACGGCTTCCTCATTTTGGTTGTTTTCTGCTCTGCAAGAGCACGGCTAGGAACTAAATCTTTGGCAGTTTTACAGAATTATTTTTCTTTGCATCTAACTTCATATTCTAAATGTGGATGTCCTTGATTATGTTCAAACATTATAACTGATTATGGTGGAAGAGTCCTATGGAAATTTGCGGGGTGAGAAGGTTGACACATTCAGCCCTGTGGGTAGCTGCAGGCCCTCACTGGGAGAGTTCAGGATTTTTGTCACCTGAGAGATTTAAACTCGACCATTCCCACAGAAGTTTCCCACCAGTCAACCACAGGCTCTGCTATTTTCAACATTCAACATCACTCCTGACAGTTAAACCAATGCTTCCAGAAAGACCCTGTTGGCAGAAGAATGTGCTTAATATTTCTCATCATCATGTTAATGCTGGTAGCTGTTTTGATGTAAGGCACTGCATATTGGGGGAATAGGTCACATGACTCTTAAGATTTAATGAAATTTGAAAGCCAGTAAGTCTGAGAAGTGAGACATTAGGAAGCAAGGTTAGCTGGATGGTGCTTAATGGGGGTGTCATGAATCCAAGTAGGAGCTAAGGCAGAAATGGGGAGCTTAGGTGCTGACCTAGGCTTCTTCCCTGACTGCTACTGTCTCAAGACACAATGGGAAGGGTAAAGTCAAAGCAATTTCAATTCTATTTGTTGCCACAAATGAGCTCTACTCAATACATATCTCTATAGCAATTTCAAATTATAAGCTACCTATTCATTCATGTTAAGCAGGCTTAAGAATTTTACTAATCTAAGATGTAAATCCCCACGTACAATGCCAAAATTCAAGACCCCCTAACTTTTTCTTCAATCTGCTTGTTAGCAAAACTTCATCTCATCTGAAACAAAGTTAATTATAGTCCTCATTTAGCTGACTTACTGTGAATTTCAATACATTTTGCTGCAGAAATACTAACATGTTTGATTGTGAATTGCAGCCCCAGACCCCACTGGAAGTATGATGTAATGTACAGCATTTTCACTGTGGTCATTTTCTAAAATCTAAAAAGTTGTGGATTCTGAAACACATGTGGTCCCAAGGGTCTCAAATAAGGGACTGCAAGCCTGTGGTATCAGTAACCTCTTCTAGAAGATTTCTTAAAATCTAAGTTTTAAACGTCCCACATATTAGGATGGCTATAATTTAAAATAAATGAACAAAAAATAACAAGTGTTGTTAAAGCTGTGGAGACATTGGAACCCTGTGCACTGCTCTTGGGAATGTGAAATGGGGTAGTTGCTGTAGAAAACAGTATGGTAGTTCCTCAAAAAATTAAAAATAGAATTACCATATGATCCAACAATTGCATTTTTGGAGATGTGATATATATATATATATATATATATATATATATATATTCCCAAAGTACCAAGAACCAGTGTTCATAGTACCATTATTTTATATATATATATATATATATATATATATATATATATATATAGTGTGTGTGTGTGTGTGTGTGTGTGTGTGTGTATACATATATATATATGAATAATATATATATTATTATGGCTTCTAGTTGGATTCATGACACCCTCACTAAGCACCACTGGGTTAACGTTCCTTACTAGTGCCTCACTTCTCAGACCTACTGGCTTTCAAATCTCATTATTATATATATGAAGAATGGTACTGTGAGAGAGGTACACAAATATCTTTGGGATATCCCAAGCAATTAAAGGAAAGGATCTGAGCAGATATTTGTATACCTCTGTTCATGTACCATTACCCAAGGAATTAAAGGCACAGATATTTGTATATCTCTGTTCACAGTACTATTATCCATAATAACTAAAAGGTGAAAGGTGTCCACCTTTTGTTTATGGCTAAATAAACAAAATGTGGTATATACATATAGTGGAATTATAACTCAGCCTTAAAAAGGAAGAAAATTCTGTGATACCACATGGATGAACCTTGAGGACTTTATAGTAAGTGAAATAAGACAGTTGCAAAAGGACACATATTTTATGATTCCACTTATATGAGGTACCTAGAATAGGCAATTTCAGAGAGACAGAAAATAGAATGGTGGTCAGCACGTGCTGGGGTGTAGATGGGAGGGAAGAGGAAATTTATGTTTAATGGGTACAGAGTTTCAGTTCAGGAAGATAATAAAGTTCTATGGATGGATGGTGGTGATGGTTGTGCAACCACATGACTACACTTAATGCCACAAAACTATTCATTGTACTGTGGTAAAAATGGTAAATTTTATGCTTGGTACATTTCACCACAATTTTAAAAATTCAAGTTTTAGTTATAACTTTACTAAAGTTCTTGCTAAGAATTACTTCTTTCCCTTTCCATTTTTCTTGGATGAAAAGTTGGATTATTCAATGCAAACTGTGACCTTCTGCTTTAAGTGTATTTATAAATTCATGAAGACCGTTAAGCTAGGGTTGTCTGAGGCATTAGGGACTTTATGAGATGTGACATTGAGATATGGTCAAGGGCATAAGGGTGATATATGACTGGGTCACCTGTGATCTCTCTGGGACCCAGCAGTGTGACCATGGACAAGTCATTTAGCTACTTCATGTAATTATTTACTATGCAATTCTAATGTACTCATAGAAAAATTAAGTTGTTAACATGGCTCCCCATATTGCCAAACTGAATTCTTAGGAGTGGCTGACAGCAGCAGAATCTGAAGTTTTAAAGCCTGCATTCATGTTCAGAAGAAGAATTTGCTGTGGCTCTTTTCCAGTTGGAGAATGTGCGGCAGGAAATGGTTTGGGGAAGCTTTTGGAGAACACATAGCTCATTGATTGCTGCAGTAAGCAGGAGTGAAATTCTTTGACTTGGCCTCTTAATTCATTGGCAGGAACTCCCCAAACCCATTATTAGTAGACCCGGAGTTAGTAAACTACAGAGCGGATAGGAAAAAAGAGACCCATGAGCCAGTTTTAAAAGATGCCGAGCTGTGAACAAGCAACACGTTCCCTTCTTTCTATTTGCAGCCAGCTCTGCCTATTTTTTTTTTGTTTTCCCCCACAGAGGTTCACACAGCTTCCTGCCTGCCGGGACAGTCAGAAAGACTTTATGGGGTCCTCTCTCAAGTGTGCCTGAAGGGAAGTGGGAATTCTAGAATGCCTGGCTTGAAAGTTGCCCGTTCCTTACTAAGACAGAATTCCCACTGATATGGTTGAGATTTGTGTTCAAATCTCATGTCAAATTTGTCTCCACTGTTGGAGGTGGGTCATGGTGGGAGGTGAGGTGACTGGATCATGGGGGTGGATTTCTGCTTTGATGCTGTTCTCATGATAGAGTTCTCACTAGAGCTGGTTGTTCAAAAGCACATGGCACTTCCCACTTTCATCTCTTCCTCCTGCTCGAGACATGTAAGGCATGCCTGCTTCCCCTCACCTTCCACCTTGATTGTATGTTTCCTGAGGCCTCCCCAGCCATGCTTCCTAGACAGCCTGTGGAACCATGAGCCAATTAAACCTCTTTTCCTTATAAATTACCCAGTCTCAGCTATTTTTTTTATATCAGTGTGAGAACAGATGAATACGACCTCTTTCCAAGGTGTTTGGCTTGTTATATATTGGATATTTTACAGTTCTTTAAAATATAGCTAGAATGCTTTGGGGCACACCCCACAATTAGGGTAAAAAAGTATTGTCCTCCAGACTGCCAAGTCACTATCTTTGACAGATTTGCCATCATCATGCATCATTCCCTCTCCTTCCATCTGTTCAGACTTACCCAGTCATGAGCTGCTATTTTCTTTGGTTAGTCAATCTACACTCTGTGGTGAGACTGACTGATCTATTTTCTAGATTTTTCTACTTTTTCTATTTCTTACAATTTACTGTGTTTACCTTCTGGCTTCTGGAAGGATTTCCTTGGGGACACAATATATCTGTCAGGATCAGGTGCCTTGAAAAACAGCAGAGGCTCCCTGCAAAAGCCATGTTTCCAACAGGTCCAATTAATTTTGTCCCTCACTCAACTCCCTGATAGCCTCCTCCCAGAAGGCATTTTAAAGAAAGGACACAGTGACAGCTCAACACTGCCTGAGGATGAGCAACATGAGAAAGCTGTTTCGCTAGTTTTATGGAGGTGAGGGAGGAGTCTGGAAATGACTGACTCAAGACCTCTGAAGACTCTGAAATAATTTATGTCCTATCAGATAACCCGTGTGCCGGTGAGACTTGGGTCTCAGACTGGGTTCCATTTTTACTGCCCTGTCTCATTGTCTGCCATACCCTCCTCTTCTTTTTAATCCCTCTGAGTTTGGAAAAGGGTCTGCATGAAGAGAAACCAATGCTACAAGAAATTAGAGATGATGCAGTTTAATACGGCTGTATTCTAAACAAGAATCTGCCTCTACATGAGCACAAAGTAAGGGCCTATTTGAACACCATGAGGGCTTTATTTTTTCTTTTGCTGCTGCCTGACAAAGTTCTAACCTGTATATGCTAACCATATAAAAGTTTTATTTCCTTTCAAGTCAATGCTTTCCTGCCTCCTATCTAATCATTCTTTTCTAGCTTCTGTACAGACAGTTCATTCCAGCCACCAACTGCCCAGAACGCCCTTCTCAGGGATGACTGATGACTGTAAATGTCCTCCTAGGGTCTCTCAGTTCACCCCAGGAACTTTGGGAGGCCTAGATTTGTAACCTGTACCATGAGTCTTTAATTTTTTTCACTTTGGCCTTCTAGATTATTATCGATTTTCCTCTGTAACTTACTAGCTTCCTTTCAGTTCCTATTTGTCTGAGTTGAGTCAGAATGTTGCTGTATCTTCTCCCATTTACCCCTGAGAAGTTGCTTAGGGAAGTGAAAAATGGAAAGAGTAGAAGTTACACTTGCAAACTCACTTTCCTGCTGGTCACTGAAGACAACTGGGATGCCTTTCTCAAGTAACAGACACTGCCATGAACTCTAAAAAAATCTTTTTTTTTTAAGCTCTTCTGAGAAGTAGGATGTGATTCTGAGCACAATGTCTGTGTGCCACCAAAATACACATGTTGAAGCCCTAATCTCCAGTGTGATGGTACGGTGTCCCTCAGCCAGCTCCTTGATAGCCTCCTCCCAGAAGGCATTTTAAAGAAAGGACACAGTGACAGCTCAACACTGCCTTAAAAGGAGCAACATTGGAAAGCTGTTTTGACAGTTTTATGGAGGAGAGGGCCCCATAGGAGGTAGGGTCATTGGGAAGTAATTGGGGTTGAATGAGATCATGAGGATAAATGATATCTTATACTAGTTCCCTTACAAGAAAAATGAACCAGGACTCTAAGGATACAGTAAGGAGGCCATTGTCTGTAAGCCAGGAAGAGAACCCAAACTGCTGACACCCTGATCTTGGACTTCCCAGCCTCTAGAACTATGAGAAATAAATTTCTGTTGTTTAGGCTGTCGTATCTATGGTACTTTTTGAGCTAAGACACTAATGGAATCAAATGCTGATCAAGGATGCAAAGTATTCATCCTTGCTCCTCATCAACATGGCACTATTAAAGGCCAGAGGTTTGTGTGGATGATATCCTGTATTGCGAATGCTGCGCTATATTTCTAACCTAAAATTCTCTCCTGATGCATGTGTGCAACCTATGCAATTCATTATTGAGAAGACTTCAACCTTGTCTATAACCTGGCTATCATTAGTGGGTGATGTTACAATTGAACCATGTGAACTCTTAGCTCATATTGCTATTGTTATTTTTAATGTAAGAAAAGCCCCATTAAAGGAAACATCAAGGATATCAGTGAAGAAAAAAAAAAACCCAAAATTGGAACATGCTCCCTGAGGCTCGTGTGTAGACTGAAAAAGGTAATAACTTACATGTAAAACACCAGATAAAACACATGGTTGCCAATTAAATGTGAATTGCAGGTAAACAATGAATCCTTTTTTTTAGTGTAAGTGTGTTCCATTGGTTGTCTGTTATCTTTATGCACTAGATCTGGCAATCCTGCCTTGAGACTTGCTACTCCAAATGTGTTCCCCGGACCAGCAATAATGGGATCACCTAAAAGCTTTTTAGAAGTGCTGAATCTCATTCAGGTTCTACCCCAGACTTACTGTCTTAGCTTGGTCTTCCATAACAAAATCCCACACACCAGGCAGTTTAAACAATGCACACTTATTTCTTGCAATTCTTGGGACCATAGTGTTCAAGACCAAGGTGTTGGCATATCCTGTGTCTGATAAGGGCTCTCTTCCCGAATTGCCGATGGCCACCATCTTGTGTCCTCACATGGCAGAGAGAGAGAGAGAGAGACAGACAGAGAGAGAGAGAGAGAGAGAGAGAGAGAGAGAGAGAGAGAGAGACTCTCATGTCTCCTCTTACAAGGGTACTAATCCCATTAATGAGGGCTCCACCCTCAAGCCCTAATTATCTCCCAAAGACCTCACCTCCAAACATCATCACGAGGGGTGAGGATTTCAACTATGCATCTTTGGGGGACACAGACATTCAATCCACAGCACTTACTGAATCAGAATCTACATTTTAACAAGATCTCCAAGAGTTTAGCCTGCACCCTAAAGTTTGAGAAGCACTGTTTTAGGATTACAAACTATTTTATTGAGATTATCTCATTGATCTTCACAGTGTCCCAGGAGGTTGACAAGGGAAGAGGAAGCAGGGAAGACATTCTCTTAACCACTTTGTTTAACCCGTTCTTGTTTTCAGAATGAAGATTTAATTGCTGATAGGGTCACTGTGATTGGGCACACTTGCAATTTCCTCCCATCAAAGGGCAGAGTCTCCTTTTACCCAACCTTCTGCTTCCAGATCTGTTTAGCTACAGAGGCAGAGTGAGATCTGTCAGAGATGGGTGAGGGTGGAGCAAGTTGGGGGAGCAGGGGGATATAAGTGGGTTCAAACCTTAGAGGAGCCACTGCTTACACACCCTTAACCATGGTCTCAACACTGCAGACTGCAACTTGCAGAGTGCCACAGCAGCCACGCCACAGCAGCCACATCTCTGTGTATCCTGTTCTATTTGAAGGCATCATCAATTTCAACTGGTGGCATTAATTAATAACAGCTTTTTAAAAAATAAGATAATCATTGGAGTAAATATCTACTGTAAGAGTCATTTTGACAGAAATGTTAAACTTTGAAATAGGTATGTTTCTGAATCAAGGAAGTATGATAGAAAGCTATGGAGCAAGATTCAGAAAGTAATCAGGAAAAATAAGGGTGATGGGAGACAAGTCTGATCAAACACTTAGGACAAAAGGCTGCAGGAATGGGTACAAACAAAAAAGTGTGGCTGAAGGAGTCTGATGGATAAAACAGAAAGAGAGGAAGAAATGTCTGGTTTGTTGGAGACCTCATCACACAGGCTTGAGTTTATAAACTTCAAGCATGACAATCCCTATCAGTTCTAATACACATCTCTGCTTCATATCTATTAACAGTTGATGGATTAAAAAAAAATTATTTCTTATTTTTTTTATTTTTATGTTTTTAGAGATAGAATCTCACTCTGTTGCTCAGGCTGGAGCGCAGTGGCACAATAATAGCTTACTGCAGCCTCAAACTCCTGGGCTCAGGTGATCCTCCTGCATCAGCCTCCTGAGTAGCTAAGACTACCTGCCACTATGCCCATCTACTTTATCATTTTTTGTAGAGACAGGGTCTCACTATATTGCCCAGGCTGGTCTTAAACTTTTGAGCTCAAGTGAGCCTCTTGCCTCAGCTTCCAAAAGGGTTGGGATTACAGGTGTGAGTCATTGCACCTAGCCAGATTTTCTACAAATAAAGTTTCTAGTTCTTTCATTTCACATAGGTGATAAGAATAACTTTTCTTTCTTTTTCATTTTTGTGAAAAATCATTCCTTAACAATTAAAAAGGCCTGTCATTTTAAAACTCGTAATTCAAAAGTGGGAAAAAATAAGTTATTATCCACATTATAATGGATTCTCACACTTACAAAATAGTTTGGTAAATTTCTTTAAGTGAAAAATTTCTCTGATGTTTTTCTAGATGAATTAATATTTGGATAAGAAAAAAGCTTCAATTAAATTCAATTCAGCAAGTCTTTATTGGTGATCTATTTACTGTGCTAGTATATAAAAATATAATATTAGAAATCCCTGCTAGTGGAAGAATTAAAAAAAAAAAAGAACTAAAGGAAACCAGGTAATTGCAATTGTCCAATGGGTACATAATTTGAGTCATAAATAGTTGACAGTCTCATCTTTTAATAATATACTTATGCATAATAAAATAGATATTTTATTGGGTTGAATTCTGGAGTATTCCTACAAGTGATTTCATTGCATTAAACTTGATCATTTCTCCACCTGCATAAAATCTTCCAGTGTCTTCCCATTGATCTCAGGATAAAATTTAAATCTTGTTGCTGAGGACAGACCCAGGTGTTTCTCTACCAGTGTGGTCCCTTCCTAAACCTGGAGTCCAACAGTAGGGTACTGATGTTCCCAGTTCCGCTGTGCTCACCCCAATCACTGTTCCTTTTCATGTAGTGATCCCATTGTTGTCTTTCTTTTTTTCTTTTTCTTTTCTTTTTTTTTTTTTTTTGAGACAGAGTCTCACTCTATCACCCAGGCTGGAGTGCAGTGGCATGATCTCGGGTCATTGCAACCTCTTCCTCCCAGGTTCAAGCGATCCTCCTGCCTTAGCTTTCCAATTAGCTGGGACTACAGGCATGCGCCACCACATCCAGCTAATTTTTGTATTTTTAGTAGAGACGGGGTTTCACCATGTTGGCCAGGCTGGTCCCGAACTCCTGACCTCAGGTGATCTGACTGCCTTGGCCTCCGGTTGCCATCTTACAGCACTTAATCTACAGGGCCTTGCACAATGCCTAGGACAGAGGGAGTGCTTAATCATATGGCTGGTGGACTGGTGGACTGACTGAATGAATGAATGCTATAGAACCACTCAAGATTTTATAGAGCTTACGATCTGTCTCATTTGTTCTCCTAACCTGGAAAGGACAGTATTTTGCTGTTGTTCGTTTAAGAGGTTTTTGCTATGTATTGCTATGTATTTGCTATGTATTGCTATGAATAAAATACTGGGCTAGGATTTGGGAGATTCCCAGCTTTCAGCCTTGCTAATTGGGTAACAGTGGACTAATTATTTATCCTGTCTGGATTCTTCATCTGCACAATGAGGAACTTGTCTGAACCATCCTGATCTTCAGCTCTAACTTCAGTGGTCTTTATCTTCCTCATTCATATTCTTGGTGGTGTTTAGTCTCTTCCTCTAACCTCAACCATGGCCTTTAAAAAAAAAAATTCTTTTTGTAAGAAATTGCATATGCACTAATATCAGCAAACTTTGTGACCATCCATGAGAATGGCAGTTCAAAACCCAGGCTTTATGTTAGCCAAGGCTGAAAGGTAAACACAGATGGGAAACAGCAAAGCTCAAAAAACCAAGCATTTTATTCATTAGGCCATCTGGCCATCCTTCACAGTGTCTCTCTCTATCGTCATTGGGAAAATACACACTAGAAGCTGTTAATTCACAGATGAATTTTCTGGCCAAAGATATCCTAGCTAAAAAGTCAGACACTGGTAAAATGCTAAGTATTTTTTAGTGGCATGTTGTCAGTATCATGACTAATTTCCTTCTCATGATCTATGATTTGATATTGATATTTTGAGCAATTTGAAATGGTTGCAGCTCTTTTTTGTAGGGACCTTGCTTTCACCTTGGTAAACTCTTCTTGGTATGGTTAATAATATCATTAGCAATGGATATGGTTTGGCTCTGTGTCCCCACCCAAATCCCTTCTTGAATTGTAATCCCCATAATCCCTATGTGTTGAGGGAAGGATCTTGGATCATGAGGGTGGTTTCCTCCATGCTGTTATCATGACAATGAGTGAGTTCTCATGAGATCTGACACTTTTATAAGGGGCTCTTCTGCTTCACCTGCACTCCTCTCTCCTGCTGCCTTGTGAGGATGGTGCCTGCTTCCCCTTTGTCTTCTGCCATGATTGTAAGTTTCCTAAGGCCTCCCCAGCTATAGGTAACTGTGAATCAGTCAAGCCTCTTTCCTTTATAAATTATCCATTCTTAGGGAAGTTCTTTACAGTAGTATGAGAATGGATTAATACAGCAATAGATGCTAAAAACATGCAACTAAGCAGCATGAGAAATAACAGCTAATGTGCACCTCCCTTACCCCTCCTGCTTAACTTCTGCAGTTCCTTCTGAACTTCATAGCCACACACTTTATATTACTAGCCAAAGATTTGTATTTATTTTTATAGAGACAGGGTCTCATAATGTTACTCAGGCTGGTTTCAAACTTGGGCTCAAGCTATCTTCCAACCTTGGCCTCCCAAAGTGCTGGGGTTAAAGGCATGAGCCACTGCAACCGGCCAACCACATACCTCCTTGTTTCCTTTTGATCACAGCTGCTTCATATGCTTGAAACTGCTCAATAAAGCCCCAGAACATACTCCCCTCTTAGACTCTCCACCCACTAGTCAATCCCCAAAGACTCCTTGAGTCTAATTTACCAGCTGCTTTACCCACCGGCAACCTCACTGCTAAGTGCTCTGGCAGTGCCTGCCAACTCCCAACAGGCCCTCCCATCCAGCCTTTCCACCCTATGAAAGTCCAGGCCAAGCCCATTTCTGAGCTGAATCAACAAATTCAGAAATTCCATGTCAAGTCCCACAGCACTGGTCAGCAGAGCAGAATGATGAAAACAGCCGTCTCTTGTCAGCAGGTTCTGATGGGACTTCCCAAGGTGTGACGCCTATTCGAACCCTTTCTCAGTGTCCCTCAGATATTTTCTGTTACCTTGCCGATGGACATTTCAATTATTTTTCCAACAAGGGTGGAAAAAAAATAGTTGGATTTTCATTTCCTGTTTAACTTGTGATTGAAAAAAAGAGACCTGGAAATTTAGCTATGGATAAAAATAGCTTCAGTATCTTAAAGCCATTAACTGAACATAAAAAAGCTCTTTGTGATCACAGAGTATCTGAAACCTGGCATCTGTCACCGTTCCTCCGTCCTCATCCAGAGGCAAGGCATTTCGAACAAGGATTCCACGGTTAATGGCACCTTGAGAGAAAGTGCTCCCAGGTGCCCATCAAACCTGTCACTCTCAACAGCTGTTGCTAAGTGATGACTTGTCCCTCCACCCTCTGTTGCTTTTTGCATAAACAGGTCTGCTGAGCTGTGCCAGGAGTATCTTCCAAGGCTGGGTGTGCTGCGCCCCCATCCATGTGCACATCGAGCCACCCTCACCTGGCTTTGCTGTGCCCGTTCCAGCATTCCTCTTCGTTGGATGTACCCGCTGTCACACTCTCGTCCTTGCAGATGGTGTAGGGTAAGGCCGACCAGACCTTTTTAGAGAGCTTCAATTTCTCTTTTATGTCTGTGACCTGATCAAGAAACCAAGGAAAGCAAGTGAGTGTTCTGCTCAGGCTTTTCCCATTTCTACACAAGGATGCATGCAGGCGAAGGTTACAGAACCTGTGATGTGACCAGCATGAACTCTAATGGCTTTAAGAGAGAGACACCACACTGCAGAGTTCATTGCCCGGGAAAGCCTCCTTTCCTCTCCCTCAGTCCTCCTCTAGCTGAGAGTTCTCAGGTAACTGATAACTTTTTGTTTTCCATCTTTTCTGTCCTTCAATCCTTTGAATTAAAAACTTATGAAGCATTGGGCCTGGCTTCGGGTCCCTCTCCTGCTGAGAGTCCCTAATGTGAACACCTCAAGTATAGTCTCTAGAATTCATTTGCTTGCACGTCAGACAAACGTACCGAAACAAATGCACCAAGAGACGAATACTTTTCCCAATGGACTACTTGTTTCTGCAAAAAATAAATATTGCCACTAATTCAGCTGCTGGTACTTCTGCTCTAGAGCAGATAGATGACAGGCACTTACAGCACACACGTGGATGGTAAGCAATAAAGCAAACTCTCTTAAAAATCTCTAGAACTGAAAGAGAAGTCATTCTGAATACGGGCAAGCATAAAATTCACAGCCCTGTGGACGGATGGCCAGGAAAAGCTTAGTGCCAACATGTGAAGTGTCTTCAGGCCGAACACTGACTTTTTACTTGCAGAAAGGGTAGGGAGAGGAATTTAATGTCATCTGACTTCATAATGAGCACTGGGAAAGTCCAGAGATGACTGGAATGCATCTGCTGTGAATTGAATTCTTTTTCTCCCTTTAACATGCTAACGTCCTAACCCTTGGCACTTCAGAATGTGCCTTTATTTTGAGATGGGGTCATTACAGAACTAAAGAAGTTAAAGTGAAGTCATTTGGGTGGGCCCTCACTCAGTATGACGTGTCCGTACAAAAAGGGGAAATATGAGCACAGAGACACGCACAGAGGGAAGATAATATACAGAGATGCAGGAAGAAGATGCCCATTTGCAAGCCAAGGAGAGAGGCCTAGAACGGATCCTTTCCTCCCAGCCCTCAGAAGGAAACAACCCTGCTGACACTTCAGTTTCAGACTTCCAGCCCCCAAACTCTGAGACAGTAAATGTCTGTTGTTTTAAGCAACTCAGTATGTGGTACTTCATTATGATGGCTTTAGCAAACTAAATAGATGCACGCACACACAAAAAAAGTTGAGTCAGCATATGATGGGGAATGGGATATTTACAGAATCTCCAAACAGCTGATAACACAGATTACTTATTAATCACAAAAGCAAAACTGGTAATTTTACAGTGTGGAAAGTTGGCAGGCCGCCACCTTCACCAAGTGATCAAGGCGAGGGGACAAATTGGTTACATGTTCCTCCTGATGTGATGCGCCAAGATGGACACATCACTCAGGCAGCCCCAAATTCGTAATCTGAACCTAATCACGGGGACACATCAGACGAACCAAAACTGAGGGGCATTCTCGAAACCAGCTGCCCTCCACTCATCCAAAATGTCCATCATAAAAGACAAGAAAAAGCTGAAGAGTTCTTCCAGATGAAGAATAAGAGCTGTGATAGCCAAATGTAGCACAGAATGGGCTGAATGCTAGGTCAGAAGGATAATTGCCAATAAAAGACATTATTGGAATAGTGGGCAAAATTTGTATGCTGCCTCTCTATTAGATACTAGTATTATGTCAGTGTTAAGTTTCCTGAATATAAAATCATACTGTGGTAATGCAGGAGAATGCCGTACTCTTTGGAGATACACGCTGGAGGATTTAAAACAAAAGGGTAAAATTTCCACAAGTTGCTCTGTAACAGCTCAGTAATAATCAAGAATAACAATAGATACACAGATGTATAAAGAAAAAGAGAAAAGATAAATTGGCAACTTTTTAATAACTGGGCAAATCTAGATGAAGAGTATAAAATTTTTCAAAAAATGCAATTTTCCGTTAAGTCAGATTTTTTTCAAAATAAAAATGTGGAAAACAATTTCTCACATTTTATTTGGTATGCATAATGTCCACTTTGGCGTCCGTAGCCTCCACTAAAGGTGTCCCCACCATCGACCACTCATTCTCACTCTTTTCAAAACAAACTTCAGAGAAAGAAAAACAGATTATATATTTATATCTAGTTCAGAAAGTCACCACCACCTTCAGGACTGAAATACTGTCAGGTTTATTCTGTCCCATAATAAAACAAACACAGAATGAGCATTCTCTTTCTGCTGATTTTGTACTAAAATCCTACCTCCAGGTTATGGGAATCTAAACCACATACACAGATTTTGCGACTCAGAGAAAGAACAAAATTGCATGGCGTCCCACAGGTGTCTCCCTTTCAATATGTGCAGAATTTAATTGAGGATGCTCCTCTACTCATTCTCTTTAAATTGTTCTCAAACATTGTTTCCTTCAGGATGCATTCTTGGGTCCCCGAGTCAGATTTAGATTCAACTTTCTGCACTGCACAGTGTCCTCTTGATGATTCTAAGTACTGATCACTCCAAACTCTAATAATTGGCTTATTTTTCTGATTCTCTTTTAGGCAACATGCTTCTTGTTGGCAGAAATGGGGTTGTGATTTATCTTTATCCACAGTGTCCAGTATGGGTCAAGTGACTAGCCATCCAAATTTGTCACAACTTAGGGGATTCCAGGATGATGAGTTTTCAGCCTTAAAATGGGAACGTCCCAGGTAAACCAGGATGAGCTGGTCACACAGATCTCAGCACGCAATAGGTACTCAATAAATATTGGTTGAGATAATGGGTTGAATAGTCCCATTCTATTACAAGGTCATAGGCTGTATGGTTAACATGAATTAGCTGGGGTCACAATAATGTGTGTTCACCCTCCCAAAAGGGGTGGGAGGAAGCTGTGGGCTTGTATTTGACTAAGTGAGGAGCCCATCACGATGATGGGGACAAGGGTTTCCTCTCATTGTTCACCCCAGCACATTTGTAATCAGAGTATGTTCCCTCTGGCATTTCAGTAGCTATGTGTTTTCATTGTACAATTGGAGGAGATAACATCAAAGGAGCGGTGAGAAATGTAAATGCTGTTTTAACATTCTGCATGGAAACACTGGCCAATTCACCTGCAGAAGGTGATGGTGAGGCGGACAGCTGAAAAATGTACACTATTAGCCACTGGAAAAGAACAGGCCTTGGATTCTAAACGTAACTGAATGATTGCAGTTTATTTTTCCATATCACGCAGGCCTTTCAGTTTGCACATCATTTAGAAATATTTTTCTCATTTTATTTATTTTTCTGAATAATATATGTAAATGCTCTGCTGTAGCTCCAGGATCTGAGGTTTTTGTTTGTTAGTTTTGTTTTGGTTTGGTTTTTTTCCTGGAAACTTTTTTTTTTCCTGGAAACTTAAATGCACACAACTGTGAATGAAGCTTTATGTTAACGATCACTCAGTACAAATATATTAGTGACAATGACAGTGAGCTTTAATTCATTAATAACACACTGGATGGAAATGAAGACTTGGGATAAAACACAAAATTTATAACAATTTCCTTTCTCTGATTCCTGAATGAGCTATTCTAGGACAAATGAACTCTCGTCAATACTTGAAATGGTATTTACCATTTCTCCAATATTGTATTAGTGATGTTGTAATATTAGTAATACTGTTACTATTTAAGTATTATTTTGTCATCTATGCTATTGATAGATACTGGAAGTTAAACAATAACTCCTATTATGTCTCAGGAATCTGATCCAAACATATACTGTTGGGGTTCACAGGGAAATTATGAGCCCTCTTTGAGGATTTATCTGGAGTTGATTCTATTTTCTGATAATTGCAACTCTTGACATCAGTAGAGACAAACACTCTCAGTTTAAGACCTGTCAAAAGGTCCATGAATACTTGACTCTATTAGGAAGAGAGGGCACCTTTCTCATATCTGCCATTACAGCACTGTAAAATTAGGCAAAAGAGGGAGGAAGTTGACAAGATGGAATGATTGCTAAAAACAAAGAGATTAGCAAAACCAAGGAGCAGAAAGAACCCTCCAAGTACTGGAGTCTTGCTTTGTCTCCGGGTTGGAGTGCAGTGGCACGATCTCGGCTCACTGCAGTCTCTCCCTCCTGGGTTCAAGCAATTCTGCCTGAGCCTCCCAAGTAGCTAGGATTATAAGTGTGCACCACCAAGGCTAGCTAATTTTTGTGTTTTTCGTAAAAACAGGGTTTCACCATGTTGCCCAGGATGGTCTTGATCTCCCGACCTCATGATCCACCCCGCCTTGGTTTTCCAAAGTGCTGGGATCACAGGTGTGAACCACCATACTCAGCCCCGAGTACTCTTATGTGACACGTTTACCTAAGAAGTAATCTTGCTCCAAATATTTCACCTGAATCCCATCAAGATTCTGACTTAAAAAATCAGTTTACAGGAAATACTGGCAGTAGAGGAGAAAATTAAGTAACACCATAAATCATCAGACATATCCAGTGATGAGATATTATATAAGACTACTGGCCTTAATGCTTCAAAAAGAGGGCAAATTGAAAGAAGAAATCAAGAAAGTAAGCCAGCAAGCAAGCAAGCAAGAAGGAAAGAGAAAGAAAGAAATAACTAAAGAAAGAAAGAAAAAGAAGGAAAGAGAAAGGAAGGAAGGAAGGACTGAATGTACAAAGGAAGGAAGGGAGCGAGGAAGGAAGGAAGGGAAGGAAACTGACTTCTGGATTTGGAGGTGGGGACTGAGGGACCCAGCTGTAAGAGGTTTCATAATTTTGAATGTAGAATAAATAGCAGCTGATATTGAATTACTGCTAATTTTCCTAAGTGTGGTCATGATGTGGTTGTATAGAAGACTGTCCTCGCTTTTAAGAGATTCATGCTGAGATACTTAGGAATAACATGTTACTGCATCTTTTACTGTCTTGAAAATAGCAAAATCGTCAACCATTATTGAATCTGTATGAGGGCTATATGGATGCTCATTTTACTATTTTTTCCCTACCATTTCAGTATTGAAAAAGTCAAAAATAATGAAAAGTTCAGAAAGAGGTAAGACTTTGTTGTCAGGGCACATGGCTTTTAAGAGCCTTGCTGGGTTCAGCATAGGGCAGTAAGTGATTCAAAGACATGGGGATTAACTGTGAGCTTTCATTGAGCTGAAGCACTCAAGCACATTTGATCTTCACCACTCTGAGGGTGCTGAAATATTATCATTATGCCCTTTGCACAGCTGGGGAACAGGCCCTAGAGAGGCTAAAAAACTTGCCACACATCTAGTAAATGGTGGAGATGAGATTCAAATTCAAATGCAGACTCTGGAATCATGACTCCTAACCACTGGGCTCACTATGGCCATAGTCGATAAACTTGGTTTTCGAAGTATGTGAGTTGGGCTGCTAGCAGGAGTGTGTGTGCATCTCTGGGGTGTGCAAGAGATTCAACGTGATTCAGGATGAGAATTCCGATTTCTGTTTTTAAGTATAAAAATAAAAAAGGAATCAAGCTTTTGTTTAATATTTAATCTACAGATTGATATTTCAATCAGTCCATATAGGGATGGCCATTTCTCGATTATCCTAGGGACAGAGTAACACTTTCATAGTGGGGAGGGGCAATATTGGTACCTCCACCACCATTAACTTGATGCTGGTGTATTGATCCAGCATATGTACTGGCTAAAGCATTTATGGATTAGATTAATGAGTTTTAAGTAACTCATTCAATGGAGTGGAAGCTTAAATAGCTTTTAAAAAGAAATTTTGGATGTCTTTCATTTCAAACAAAGCCAGCACAAGTAACTAATACAATGTTCCTCTTACTCTTGATCCATCTGCGACATTACAAAATACTATCTTTTTCTCGTTTTTCAAGTTTTTGTTTTTATGTAAGTTTCATGAGGTACAGAATGTGGTAATTCAGTAGGGCTTATGTTACAATTTATGGCATTCTGGTTGTGTATCCTCTGGATTTTTTTGCTGATAGAAGTGCAAGACTAAAAATATTTGCAGATCACCAGTCTATAGCACAGGAACTCATATAGTATATTTTAAATCAGTGACTTAGCAAGTAAAAATTCAGTAACATTCAATGAAATCAGTTTAACGAGACAGGAAAATGTAGTACAGTTTAGAAAAAGTTCCAAAACATTGGTTACATAAGAAAAAAGGCTTTCATGGCTAGTATCCCTTCATTAAACACTTCTAATGTGCCTTTTACAAGATAGGTTTTATAGTAGACTCTGGGAATGCAAAATATAACTTGTACACAGTTGCTATCCTTGAAGGGTTTGTAGCACTTTCTAGTGGGGGTAACAGACACAGAGCAAACATTATAGTCCCAGCTAAGCAAAGGAAGCACTGATATTCATTTGTCTGGAAATTCCCTTTGTGGGAACACCACCACATTCCTTCTCAAGCAAATAAGGCTTTGCTGCTATTTGTTCTTTTGTGGCTGTCAAACTCTTGTCACGGGAAAGATTAGAAGCAGAATCATTAATAATTTCCATCCAGGGATCAAAACCCAAAACAATGCATCACATTCTCCCAAGTTTTCACCTCCAAGAACGGGATGATTTTGTCCATGTAAAAGCCATGGCTTTTAGCCACCACACTGATCTTCAGCTACTCATTTGCTAAAGAACAGCTGTACTTTCTTGGCTCCCAGGGAATAACTGCTCCACAGCCAGAGACTCAGTAAACAGAGCTTTGTGTGTACCGGTGCTTAATAAATATTTGTCAAATGAATAAATACACGAACAGCGTTGCTGATGATCTGCTAAGGGAAGTAAGATTTCAAAAATGATTGATTACCTGCCAGCACTGCTTTCCAAATGTTACTTTAGAGCATAAAGGGGACATGGGCAAATCCATTCAGGCATTTTGTGGGGGCTGGGGGGGGTCACCAATCTCATTTTCCTTGACCTGATTACCCCCAGAGCAAGAGAGAGAGCTCAGATGACCCCCTCACTTCTCTAATTAGGATTCCAGTCTCCCGTTGTCTTAAATGTCATTCCAGTTGTAATTTACACAGGTAAGATGGACACTGGGGGACCTCAAAAGCAATCTTGGCTTAAGGAAAAGGCAGGAGAATTTAACTAAAAATGGAATAAATCCCATCTGAAATGGCCTTTGCAATCCTCATAAACACGTTCCACCCACCACCTTCCCTTTACTTTTCTAAGCAAGTGACCTGTTGAATTCTGAGTTGTTGTGTTTTTGTGAACTCCATTATTGCTTTTGTATCCCATGTGAATTCTCCGATGAGACATATTTGACTTTCTTCTTCAAGAGACGTTGCCCCTGGCTGTCTATCCACCCACGGGAGGCCCCAAGTCCGTCTACCCTGGACCCTTTATTTCCTCTGGATCTTACCTGAGCAGCCACGGTGAGAAGGCCCCACCTGCTCTCTTCCCTCAATCTTCCCTGGACCCAAATCCACCTCACTGGCTACCTGTTGTGTGCACTTGGACAAACACCCTATTTGTTCCTGACTTCAGAAAGATTCCAGGATGCCTATTGCATCACTAAGAAAACATAATGTAACTGGATGTCAATAATATATACCATATCTTTAGAAAAATATGATAAATATTTAAAGGGCTACACACTAAATAATAAATATCGAAGGAAAAAAAAACCAATGTGAATATTTTACAGGTTGGAGGTCATTTGTTATCTTTGGAAAACAATCTGTTTAAAGAAATGAAGGTAGGCTGGTTTTTGCTCATGAACAAGGCCATTTTACCTGGTCAAGTTCAGTGAAATTCACCATACACAAAACCATTTTTGCAACCTAAGAGTTTACTATAATCCAGTTTTGGAGACGGTGACCTCATCCAGCTTTACTCTAGAGAAGAATGGTCTTTTCTAACAGCACCAAGTCATTTGATTCACTGTGTGAGCCCACATCAGAATTCAAGTCATGCATACTCCTTCAGTAATCAAACAAGGCCTGTGAATGTGCCCGTTCACAGCTTCTCCTGCTCCCTCGGAAACACACGCACTCTGGAGGAGAGTATTTCAAGTTCCTAAGTCTTAGATAGAATCCTATTTTTTTCTGACGTGGCCAAATACCTATAAACACAATCTCCCTCCCTCATATTCTTAGAGGAAATAATCCATATCTTCTGATAATGGCATTTAGCACTGTTTTCACTAGAACATCAGTTTTCCATTTATTCTGAGTTTGTGAAACTCTTTGGTGTCATTTTTCATGTCTCAGATTGGCCCTTCTATAATGTAATGTTTGGGTAGGTTTTGTAATGCTTGGTGGAGAAACTGCTTGTACTAATAACATCTTTTCTTTTAGGAAACTTCTAACTAAGTCTTGGGGATGATCGCAGGGTTCTGCTGAAGGCAGTTTGTCAGTGAACCTAAAGTCGACTTTGACCACACCCAGCACTTTATGGAGTCCTCAAGACTCTATTCAACCTAAAACCACTCCAACATTCTTGTATCTATCACATGTTCCCAGGGAGTCCAATTATAACTTCTAGTCTGTTTCCATATGACACATTTTTGCTGGTGGTATGGTACTTTTTTTTTTTTTTTTTTTTTTTGAGATAGAGTCTGGAACTCTTTCCAGGCTGGAGTGCAGTGGTGCAATCTCAGCTTGCTGCAACCTCCACCTCCCAAGTTCAAGTGATTCTCCTGACTCAGCCTCCCAAGTAGCTAGGACTATAGGCACGTGCCACAACGCCCAGCTAATTTTTGTATTTTTGTAGAGACAGGGTTTCACCATATTGACCAGGATGATCTCAATCTCTAGACCTTGTGATCCACCCACTTCGGCCTCCCAAAGTGCTAAGATTACAGGCATGAGCCACTGCGCCCGGCCGGTACTTTAAACATTACTCCTAAGGTGACAAACAAATGTTTTGTAGGAAAGACTAAGAAGGAAATAAATAAAAAATTTTAAAAGTAGGAAGTGAATCTTTGAAAGTTTGAAAACACAATGCTTAGTTTTGTTGTGTTTCATCGGGAATTGGGAAAGGGTTAAAAATTCAGTGGGAGTAATCCTTTCCGGTTTTAGGTTTGGAGTTTCTTGGCGAGATGATCACACCACATTAAGGGCATGTATGACCCTGAAATGACAGATGCAATCCTTTTCAGGCAAAATTTTGGTCCTTAAATTGGGATAAATGTGGTAGACACCAGACACATCTTCCTACTGCTGTTCAGGTTGGATTTTTGCAGCAGATTTTAAGAAAACAACAACAAACTTTCAAATCTTTGTGTTTGTAGCTAATGTCATGACTGTGCCTCATTCCCTATGGTATTACATTTTAGGCATGTAAGTGCAGTAGGCATCCACACGTCCTTGAGAGATGGCACAGTCTGACGTTGAACTAATAGCTATTGAATTCAACAGTGAAAAGAAAAGCACAAGTCATTTGTTCTTCGGGAATCAAAGTATTACTTTGCACCAAGGTACCTAAAATGTGGCACTATTTACTTTTCAAGACTGAGAAATAGCAACGATTTCAAGGAGTAGTTTCGTTGTTGAATCACGGAATTTAGAGGCTTAGCAGGGCTCTCGCAGTCAGTCCAATGCTTCAAGAGCATTCTTGACAGACTCGTCTAGACTGTATTTAAATGTTTCTAATGACAGATTATCAATGAAAGAGGACGTGGGATTTGCTACTTCACCTAAGCCAACTCATCTCCCCTTGCTAGACAGTTCTGGGTCTTTATGGACAGGGCTTGTGCACACAGCATAAGCATTCTTATTCTTCCTCCTCACTTGGCATTGAGACCGAGCCCTCAACTTTTCTTTCTTGCCTGGCTTTGTTCCTTTGCAAGCTCTAACTGGTTTCAAATTCTGAGAATAGATTCTATTTTTCTCTGCCTGTCCCCTGGTAAATGCTCCTTTTGATTCATTCCTGACCATAGGTCTTTCCCATGTGTTCTCTCACTCTGCTTTGGAAAACAGGTCTGTCCTCCTTGGTGGCTAACTTTGGCCCCTATCATTTCTCAGGCATTATTTTTGCTGTATAGAGGCAGGCATCCCCAATAAACTTGCCATGATTTAGAGCATGAATTGAGACAAGTGCTGATTCTAAATTGGGTCATTAGATATGCAGTTTTCATAAAGCTGGATTGGAAGATCTCAGGTGTGCTTTGAAAAGAAGAGAATGAATTCAGTGTTTCTAGCAGTTACATAAGGCATATTGAAGCATTTTGGATATTTTATTTTAAACCTGATCTCTGCTCCTACCATCATTTATTCTATCATCATTATGGAATGAAACCTTTTGGAAGTTCATTGTGGTTTGAAAGGCAGATTTCCTCCACATTTTCTCAATTTTCTGATATAGCTAACAAGACCACACTAGTGGCATAGGACTGACCCCTTTGTATAGGACTAACCTGGAAATTAGCACTGATTTGGAAAACTGCCAGAGAGTACTCCAATACCTAATAACCACAATTTTGCCAATGCAAAAAAAAAAAAGTTTAATGTTCTGAACACTTAGTTTTGCTGAAAACTTCAGATTCGTTGCCAACTCTTACTTCAAATGTACAGCCCTTTCATAAGGTCTTTGATGATACTTAGGAAACCCACACAGAATTTTCATCTCTATTTCTACCTGTGATTGGCATAATGCAGTGATTCAGTTAAGCTCACAGCTACCTGAAGTTACTTGGAAAATACTGAAATTTCATCTTCAGGGAATGAAATCCAGGAGAAGTAAGTCTGCTAATTAAAAAAGGGGGAGGAGGCATAACAAAGCATTTCACTTCAAGTGTAGGCATCCCTGAATATTTTAGAATCCATTATTTAATTCCAATGGTTTGGGGCTTTTATTCTTCCACAGCGAAGCTGAGAAATAGATGTGTATTCTGGTCTCTTTCTCTGAAGCCTACAGACATTTGGAAGTTACCAGGAAACAAGAAACACCTTTTGCTCATCCAAGAGTGGTGTCATCGAGCATGATATCTTACTTACCTTAAGTAAGATATTGCCAACATGATTCCGCCCAACAGTGAGAGTACCCACAAAGATGTACACACATTGGAAAAGTAATTTAGATGCAGCATAGGAAAATATTCAGCAAGTGGTAGGTGGAAATCAGATTTATCTAAATTCTAAAGCCATTTAGGGTGGAGATGGGTTGCCATAAATCTTTTATGGAATAGGCAACCAAAAGCATATAAATGTCTTTTGGGCATGTGTGATTTGATTTATACTTAACTACATAGACTTGCATTGTGTGGTGTATAATAAATGCTACTTTTACATTTCTTGTGTTATCTTTATGATATCATGCAATGAACTGCCTTTTTCCTTCCTGGGTTTAACTTGGAACTGATTTGAGTTCAAATTACCAAAGATTTTGGCCTAAGGGAATTCTAGGAACAGTAGGATGAAATACTAATAAATATCTCTAAGAACGTAAACTATAGCACCCAAGGCTGCCTACGAACTCTTACTTAAACACTGGAAAGAGAAGAGTACGATTTAGTTGGAAGTCTTTCTGTGGAAGTCTTTCAACGTGACTGCCTTTTTTTCTAGGGCTCTTCCCTTCACACCTAGAGTCACTTAGGACCCCCCCAGAATATGTGCTCACAGAGATCCTGTTTTTTTTGTTTTCTTGTTTTTTTTAGATGGAGTTTCGCTCTTGTTGCCCAGGCTGGAGTGCAATGGCTTGATCTCGGCTCACTGCAACCTCCGCCTCCTGGGTTCAAGCCAGTCTCCTGCCTCAGCCTCCCGAATAGCTGGGATTGCAGGCACGCGCCACCAGGCCTGGCTAATTTTGTATTTTTAGTAGCGATGGGGTTTCTCCATGTTGGTCAGGCTGGTCTCGAACTTCCATCCTCAGGTGATCTGCCTGCTTTGACCTCCCTAAGTGCTGGGATTACAGGCGTGAACCAGCACACCTGGCCCCTTTGGTTTTACCTACCATAAAGATTTGCCCATTCCTAGTGGTCATGGGCCTTCCCTCCCGGCCAGCAGGTGACGTAGGGGAAGGGCCTCTGTCCTTCGTGATCACCAGGTCCTAGCGATGCGGTGCACCTTCTCCTAGCACAATGCCTGGTTTTGGTTGTACTCAATAGATAGTGAATGAATGATCGGCAGAGTGGCAAAAGGGCAAGTTCAAATTCTGGATCTTCAAGTAAAATTGTAAATGAAATATAAATTCTACATGCCCTTCCTTGCAAAATAAATGGATTGCCATAGGGAGGGGCATCTTCCATATAAGCTTCCCTATTTTATAGATAATCGGTTCCTTAGGGTCTGTTTATAAATAGTCACTCCAACTACACACCCCCACGCCACACACCCGCACACATGCAGACACACACATTTGTTTCGTATCTACAATGTACTGGGACTTTTTAAGGTCCTCGGTATACGGTGATTTAAAGAACATGGTCCTGCCTTCAATTAACCACCCAGTGGAGGAAAGATACATACACATAAATGAGCATTAAAAATGGCTCACATGTTTAAGGGTGTGAGAAGTATAATCAATATTTTACAATAAAGTAGAAAGTGGGAACTTTAGTTCATACATTGCTAGGGCACTTGGAACTAGAAGTACTTATTGAGTACAAATGTCACCGTGGGGACATATGGCATTGGGGACTGAGCTACATTATGTCTTGCAAATCAAGTTCTTACCCCTGTGAGGCAAATTACCTGTTCCTGAGAGCCATCTGGTTACCTTAAAGATCCAATTTACCCCATGGGGCACCAACCAGGAAGTGCCATTTACTCCTCTTATGATTAGACCCAAGTGACATAATTTTGCTTGACTTTCACCTTTACATCATAAGCATCCAATAACCTAAACGGGCCCTCTTAGTCTCCTGCAAGCTGCAGAGGTGTCACTTTAGCTCCAGTGGAAGAGAAAACAACTTGTAAAATGGCAAAATGGCCATCCTGTTCAAAGAAGCAACGAGAGTCTAAAGGCAGCAATATCTAATAGAAATATAACATGAGCCACAAATGAGCTACATGTGTAATTTTAAATTTTCTAGTTGCCACATTTAAAAACAAGTAGGTTGAAGCAATTTCAATGTTGTGTTTTGTTTAACATAACATATCCAAAATTTTGTTTCAATATATAGTGAACACGAAACATTTAAATGAGATACTGTATATTTTTAATTTTTTTTGGTACTAAGTCTTTAAGGCTAGCTTGTATTTTATACTTACAGTCCATCTCAATTCATTCCACTGGACATCTCCAGTGCTGGATAGTCACATGTGGCTGGTGCCTGCCACGTTAGATGGCACAGGTCTCAAAATCTGGTATGGGTTTTTCATTTTGAGCACATCTCAGTTCTGTCTACAGCATATCCTTCATAGTCAATAGCCATGTGTGGCTGGCGGCTACCGTATTGAGACCATGGCCTAAGGTCCTTCCTAAGCACGTCAGGAGAGCGGGCCAGTTGCTACTGAGAGAGGTTGAGCATCGTTCTGAGGCTAGGGGTTGCTGTTTGAATGAGCCAAAGGCGGGCTATTAGCTTAACATTAGAGCGCCCAGTATCTTCTGAACTTTTTGAGTAGGTTGCATTTCAAATCAACAGAACTCATTTTTATCCTTTTCCTCTGACCTCACTCTCCTGCCCCTACTCCATACTGCCAGTCAATTGTCCAAAGTACAGCAGGAAAGACCTGAATCAAAGTTAGGTTACAGCAGAAGTCTGTTTGAATCCAGCCTATGTCTAGAATTTGCTTCAGTTTATATAAATGGGAACATGCTCCATTCAGCTTTGTGACATTCATCACAATTTTGCCTATGGACAGATTTTTTTTTGGCTTGCAGTTATTTATTTTTACTGAAGTTTAATAATCATCTAGAAAAGCACACAAATTATGTATCATCAGTTTGATGAATTTCTCCCAAGACACTCATGTAATAAGATATACCAGATATGTGGTGGTTTTAATAAAGGAAAATATTTCTAAAACTTTTTGTTGAATCTAATGAGAACACATGGACAGAGAAGAACGTCACATCAGGGCCGGTCGAGGGGTGGGGTCAAGGGGAAGGAGAGCATTAGGACAAATACCTAATGCATGTGGGGCTTAAAACCTAGATAATGGGCTAATAGGTACAGCAAACCACCATGGCACATGTATACCTAATAACAAATCTGCACGTCCTGCACATGTATTCCAGACTTAAAGAAAGTTTCTGTTGAATCTGATTCTTTTCACAAGATTTCATTCTCCTGAAAATTAATTGTATCAAGTCATGAATACGCAGGGATTAAAGGCTACCAAAGAACAGAGTTGATTATTAATTTACTGTAACTTGAGATTATACATTGCATCTAGGCTCTGGGCATGTGCCTACACTTTAAAGACAAAAGGCTATCAAAAAGTTGATACAATGGCTTGCCTACCTCTTTTCCTTCAAGGTGGTCTGGCCTCAGCTGCAGGCATTTAGCGGCCACCTTCACTATGACCACCAGATGGCAGTGTTGTCCAATATTTGCCCGCCTTTCACGGCCTTCCCAGTCTTATCCCAGAGAATAAAACTGTAGATTGTTCCACCGCATATAAAACTGACAACCCTGTTATTTTAAAACTTGAAACTGACAGGCTGTTATTTTAATGAGGTCTACCAGAGCCAAGGTTAACCAAAGCTTTATTTCCCTACAAAATGTTAAGGCCACAGTTCTAAAAGGGGGGCTGTGAAATTTTATGTTATTGATACTTTCTCTGACTGTACAAGTTTTAAGATATTTTTTGACAGGTAAAGCTACATGATGAATATAGACATATGTTTATGTATAGTAGCCAAATTCTGCATTACAATTGCTTCAAATTTCTCCCGATAGGTCCTTTTACTCTAAGTTAGATTCCCCCGACACAAAATTCTTTGTATCCATGTCAGTATATTTTGAAGCAAAAGTATATATTCTTAGCATTTTGACTCTCCAGCTTAATGAATCAAAGGAAAATTTAAAGCTTATTTCAATCTCATTAATATTCCAAAATGAAATCAAGTGTATTTATTTCTATGAAATAAGCTTAGATCCAGAAGAGTAAAACTTAGAAAGGATTTTTAATAATAAGTACTTCTACAATATGTGATGGCTAATGGCATTATAATTTATTTCCTTTCCTTTGAAATGTCTTTTTATGTTGCTCTAGGAAGGATTTAAAGTCAGTTACTAACTGTGCCAATATTAAAAACATTAGAAACCACCTTTTCCCAAGTGATTTTGCTAACATTTTTTGCACCCTTTAATCTGTTCCAAACAATAATTTTAAACATCTAACTAATCTTCCTGTCCGAATTTATGAAGTAGATCCTGCTAATACTCAATCCATTTCTACATCTACAAAATTTACTTAGAATGATTATTTGTTGCTATTGACCGTACTCACTGGCCAAAGGCTTGTCCACAAAAGGACTTTATAAACTCAAGAGGAGCTTGGATTTCCAAAAGTGGGTATTGAATAAATGCCTTTCATATTCAGTTATTATTCATTAGTGGCAATGTCAGTTCACTTCAAAAAACATCTAATGCAAATCTACTGTCTATAAAGAGCTGTGCCTGGCAGACAAAGTTTATAAAACCCTGTTAGAGACAGTCCCTGTCCTCAGGATCAGCCAGGTAATTTGTAGAGCCCTGAGCAAAGTTAAAATGCAGGGATCCCTGTTTAAATATTATTAGGAATTGCAACATGGCAACCATAGAGAGTCAGGTAATTTTTTTTTTCTTTTTTGAGGTGGACTCCTGCTTTGTTACCAGGCTAGAGTGCAGTGGCACGATCTCAGCTCACTGCACCCTCCGACTCCTGGGTACAAGTGATTCTCCTGCTTCAGCCTCCCAAGTAACTGGGATTACAGGCATGCACCACCACGCCCAGCTAATTTTTGTATTTTTCGTAAAGACAGGGTCTTACCATGTTGGTCCGGATGGTCTTGATCTCCTGACCTCGTGATTCGCCTGCCTCAGCCTTCCAAAGTGCTGGGATTACAGACGTGAGCCACCGTGCCCGGCTCAGCATCAGGTAACTATGCCTTGTGCAACTATGTGTGTAGGATACCCATGAGGCCTGCCTGTCTTCAAGAAGCTATGATCTAGTTGGGTTTTCCTGACATGTATAGCAAGGAGTGAGACAGATGCTGATAATAATCATGATAACAAAAGTGATGGCTATCATACCTATTAGATGCTCAGCAGCAAAACCCACAATTGCCTCCAATTTGTAAAAAATGTTGAAAGGCAGCTACTGATGTCTCAATTTTACAGATGCAGTAACTGAGAATTGCATTTCTATGGCGACATTCTTGTTGAGTGGGATGTCATCAAATCCTCACTAAGTGGCTGGCCCCATGTTAAACCCATGACTCGTATCTCATTGTTTAATCGTCACAACCTCACAAACAGTGAAGACATGGAGGCAGTGAAGAGTCAAATCACTTGGCCTTGATCACATAGTTCAGGGAGCAGGGACTGGTTTTGAACCTCGGCAGTGGGGCCCCAGAGCCTGCAGTCTCAAATTAACTCTTACAACAGAACTGGTGAGCTGGAAAGTGTTCATGCATTCGAAAAGCCCTGTGCCTGTTGGTAGGTCTCACGCATTTCAAAAAAGATAGAAAAGATATTTGCGGGGAGGGGCACAGAACTCTGGAAATCTTTGTACTCTTCCCTGAATTACCAATCCATGCTAATTTCCTAGACCTTCTCCAACACCACTGTGATTCTAGCAGCCCTGCAAACAATTTCCTAATTCTTGGCCTTTTTCTAATGCCACTATGGTTTGAGTAGCCTTTCCTAATTTTCTAGGCCATTCTAACAATGCCTATGGCCAGAGTCCTCCAAACAAATGCAAGACTACACATTTTTCAGGCTAACATTTTAAATCAGTCCATCTTCCTTTAGGAGGCCCAAAGACGGATGAATCAAATGCTATTTGCCCAATTATGCTTCTGGTTATGCATAACAGTGGGTTATACTGTCCCTGAATTAATCAATCGATCAATCGTCTATCATTGATCAGTCATCTATCATCTATTTTAACTATCACTGGAAATAACTTTCAGGTGGTGCTAAGAACATTCTAGATGCACAATACCATAAAAATATGCCATTTCTCTAATAGGCAAGTGTGAAAAAATGAAAGTCCTAAAAACTCCTCCTGGCTTTAAAATGGAAAAAGAGTTCCCCTTCTGGATTTTTTATTCATAAAACACTAAAGACTGACACCTCCCCTGGGTTTCCATGACAAAGAGAGAGTTTTCCCACAGGGCTACATACGTAGGCTGGAAAGCCAGCCCTACATATTTAATGTTCTGTATCTAACAACATCGCATTAGAAATCCTCTCCTTGAGACTATTTCTCTTATGAAATGAAAAGTAGTAAAGAAAACAAAATTTTTACCACCTTGCCATTGGAACCCATGGGGACTTGAAAGAGCTTTGCATTTTCCTATTATATTGTACTTGGGAATAAGATTGAGAAGCCAGACAGTAAATCTGATTCAACCAAATCCAAAGCACTTGGAGGAATCACCTTTTTATTGTGGATAAGTATAAAACCAGTACTGGAAGCACACTGGAATCTTAAAGATCAAATGCCAGGGGCTTTCTGTTAATAGATTTGGTAGCTAAGCAGTGGTACTTAGAGACTAGCCTTTATCTCTTCAAAAACTCCTTTTACATTCAGCAAAAGGAGCTCTGAATGTAAATAATTAGAATGATTTGTGTCAAGTTAGCCTCAATATTAGGTTGCTTTTCTATTCCTTCTTTGAAGAGTGTTATGTTACATTCCTGATGCATTGGAAAGTCATAGCATAATTACCATGCTGGCAGATGAGGCTGCACTGTGAGTCTTTCTGAACAGGGATGGAACCCTAACCTGTCGATTTTTCCCCTAGATTAATAAATATAAAATTCACTGATTTGATTTTTTTGTATTTTTCTCATTAGAAGCTGCTTCTGAATTTTTATACTATACCATGGTAATCCATAAATCACAAATTCTGATATGCTTCATTCTCTTCATTCTTTTTAGTATAATTAAAGGAAAGTTTAGTAGCCTTTTGAAAATAGGTTTCATTTCTTATTTTTTGACATTATTTCCTATGTGGAAAACTGACCTTCTTTTTCAAGCCAAATCAACATTTAAAAAAGGCCTAGTGCATTTTCAATTTGCTTCTTTTGTCCTCAAAAAGGAAGGAGGGTTTTTCAAAGGGTTTTCCAGAGATAATTGAAAGTGGGGTGTTATTTATGCAAGTGCCTAAATGAGATTTGCCACTAAATTCCCCTTCTCCATTATTTATATGGTCGAGAGGAAAGGCTGAACTTCAAAGGAGCGAGAACTTACGTCCAGAACTTGCTTTGACTATTATCGGTCTGAAAAGGTGACCCCACAACAAAAAGAGACACTTAGAAATCTCCTCTACTTTGCTTGACATTTAAAAAACAGTTTTCCCTGAAAACAGAACCATTCGAACACGCTTTCCCAAAACATGATTAAAAAGAGGATTTCAGGAAAAACATGCTGAGCACCCTGGGAAATCATGTAAACTCTGTAGTCATCTTTACAAGGGAAAGAACTTTTCCTGATCAAAATGGTTAAGGCATAGTGGTCCTGGGGTCACCATGCCAAGGCGTTCACTCAACGTTCTGTCAGTATAGACACAGCTACTAGACCTGCAGCCTGGAGATTTACACTCTTAACTAGTATCCCCCAACTCATCCTGATACATGGTAAATTTGAAAACTCAGACCAATGGGGTTAGAGTGGACAATGGGATCTCTCCAGGGCACACTCAACCCTGTGACTCTTTATTTTCTTTCCCTGAAAGATCTTTTACTTTTCGGCTGTAGTCTAGCTTTTTATATCCATCTTTTTAGTTTTTCTAAGCCGATAGGTCAGGTTCTCATGACCGATGAATCTAATGGCTCTACAGAGAGGCTCCCACAGGGGTCTCTCTGAGCTGATCTTGAAGAATGAGCTGGGGTTGGGGCTACCAATCAGATGCAGCCCATGTTCAAAGGCTCATGTGGACCAAGCCCACTCAGGCTTTGAAAAGCAGTTAGTTTGGTGCACCTGAAAGCTAAAGTGCATGTGATGGAGAGGCAGGAGTTGGGGCCACAGAAGTGGGCCAGTAGATCCTATAGGGTTTTATGATCTACTGTGAGCAGTTTCGTCTTTTTCTGGAGAATAATTGAAGGGTGCTAGAATAGCCCAGGTGGGCTCCAGAAGGATACACAGGCATGGTGTGGGGAAAGCCAGGTGGGGCAGACAATAGTCCAGACTGATGACAGAGGGCAGAAGGGTGGTGCCTTGTTCACATCTAGCATGGATTCTTAACTGGTAACTCCATGACACATTTTCCATTTTAAGTGCATTATTTTGTTTTTACCTTTTCTTTCTTTCTTTCTTTCTTTCTCTTTCTCTCTTTCTTTCTTTCTTTCTTTCTTTCTTTCTTTCTTTCTTTCTTTCTTTCTTTCTTTCTTTCTTTCTCTTTCTTTCTTTCTTCCTTCCTTCCTTTCTTTCTCTTCTTTTTTTCTTTCTTCTCTCTCTCTCTCTCTCTCTCTCTCTCTCTCGCTTTCTTTCTTTCTTTCTTTCTTTCGTCTCACTCTCTTGTCTAGGCTACGGTCCAGGGGCGCAGTCACAGTTCATTGCAGCTTCGAACTCCTAGGCTCAAACAACCCTCCAAGTAGCTTGGATTACAGATGCATGCCACCATGCCCAGCTACACTTTTCATTTTAATTACACGCTACTTCTTACAGTCCCCCGTTTCGCTCTCCATGTGCCTTCTGCCAGCTCAAGCCTTTGTTCATGCTACTTCTGAGAAGTAACTTTCTCTACCAGGAGTGATCAGTCTGTTCTCTCAACCTATCCACAGCTCCTTCATCCTTTCAGGCAGATCATACAGATGAAGTAAATTAGAGAAGTGGGCTGAGTTTGTGCATTCATTCATCAAACATCTACTCTTCCAGGCACTCTCCTAGGTACCAGGGATAAAGTAGTGAACAAAAGAAGGCAAAAACCCTTTCCTCCATGGAGCCTATATTTGCATTACAGGATTCCAATAACAAATGAGGTAAACCAGTAATATATATGGCCTTGTGGAAGGCAGTGTCGTGATTCCTCAAAGATCTAGAACCAGAAATCCTCTTTGACCCAGCAATCCCATTACTGGGTATACACCAAAAGGAATATAAATCGTTCTGTTATAAAGATACATGCATGCATATGTTATTTATAGCACTATTTACAATAGCAAAGACATGGAATCAACCCAAATGCCCATCAAAGATAGACTGGACAAAGAAAATGTGTTACACATACACCATAGAATACTACACAGCCATAAAAAGGAACAAGATCATGTCCTTTGCAGGGACATGGATGGAGCTGGAAGCCCTTATCGTCAGCAATCTAACACGAACAGAAAACCAAACATGACATGTTCTCACTTATAAGTGGGAGCTGAACAATGAAAATACATGAACACAAGGAGGGGAACAATGCACACTGGGGCCTCTTAGGAGTGGGAGGGAGGGCATCAGGATAAATAGCCAATGCATGCTGGGCTTACTACCTAGGTGATTCGATAGGTGCAGCACGCCACTATGGCACATGTTTACCTATGTAACAAACCTGCATGTCCTGCATGTGTATTCTGAAACTTAAATTAAATTTAAAAATAATTATATAATAAAAATATATATGGCATGTGCTAAAGTGAAAAATAAAGTGGAGGAGGGGATTGGACGCATGTGTGGAGGTGGATGCTCATGGCCTCGCTGAGAAGGTAGCAGTTGATAACGTAGGGAAGCAATTTCTGTTCTTTTCATAGACACATTTAGGTTGATATTAATAGCACACAACTTCATCATTTCATTTCCTCATTCATTTTCACAAGAGATAGTCTCTCACCTTTCCCTTGAAACATGATTCCCTCATGGACTATTTTTGCATTTTTACACTTTCAATACTATGTGCATGGTGATTATTTTTCTCTTCCCAAAGAAAGCAATAGTGCATGCATAAAACTAAAAGGTAACTTGCCGGGCTTGGTGGCTCATGCCTGTAATCCCAGCACTTTGGGAGGCCGAGGTGGGTGGATCACCTGAGGTCAGGAGTTCGAGACCAGCCTGGCCAACATGGAGAAACCCCATCACCACTGTGCATGGTGACTTAGCTACTCTGGAGGCTGAGGCGGGAGAATCGCTTGAACCCGGGAGGCAGAGGTTGCAGTGAGCTGAGATTGTGCCGTTGTTCTCCAGCCTGGGCAACACGAGCTGGAGTGCAAGAGCAAAAGTCCCTATCAAAAAAAGAAAAGAAAAAAGAAAAGAAAAGAAAAAGATAAAAGGTAACTGACACTTGGCCTTCACTGGGGAGGCAGCTGACAGGGTGGACCATGGTGCACATCTGGAGGACAACGGCCACAGTAAGAGAAGAGCCACTGTGCGGCCTGGGCACCATGCCACCGGGTCACAGGGGCCAGGAGACGGAGACTTTATTTCACAATAGAAATGTATGGGTTTGGATCATAGAGTCTCCTGATTTTTTAATTCTCCCTCCACCTCCATCCTTGTCTTCCTCATGATCATGATCATCATCACCGTCATCCTCACCACCATCATCATCAGAGCACGGGCTGAATGAGAAACATCTGCATAGACAGATTAACAGCGATGGCTGACAGTGTAACCTCTGCCTTGCAGCTTAGTTTAAGAGCAGTCTCAGGTCGGAAGCCTTCCCAGATAATGCCAATTCACCTGCTGTCTGCATTCTTTTCATTTGCACTCATGTGCTTATTTATCCATTCATTCAGCATTTGCCTAGAGCTTACTGAATAGCAGGGACTGTGCTAAGGGCATGCTCATAATGAAGACACACCTTCTGAAACCGTTATTTGAAATCTTTGGCTATTTTCTATGCTACACACAGATTGGAAAGTGTTGGAGCTGGAAGGCACTCCTGAGAGTGAAATTTATTTTGATCATCCTATCACGCAAATGAGCACTTTATTTTATCAGTATCTCATGCAATTCGTTTGTTTCTTGTTTCATTTAGATATAGATTATCTCCATAAAACATCTTCATGCCCCTAGGAAAGAATGGTGTCTTGTTCTTTTTGTGTGTTTTCTGACAGTGAACTGCGTGTTGAACACGTGGTACACACTCAATAGATATTCTTTCAGTTGACTGCTGGATTATGGAGAGAGCCCCATAACTTTCAGAAATAATCTTACATAAAGACTGATGTAGAGTCTTTCAGAACTTATTCATTCCTTGGACAGCAGAGGTTTGACTAGATGAGCACGTGGGAAAAGAACAGGCTTTTGAATATGTTATTCTGTACAAGATGCCTCTGAAGCTAAGCATCTGTAAGAGAAGGTATTCATTGTTGCAAAGAACCATGATGTACTTTTATCAAGCACATGTAGCTATGGGTGTAAATTCATTGTGCAAACTATTATATGACCACAGTGTTTGCACAATTAAAAAGGAAAGAAAGCAGATTTTATGCGATTCTGGATTTGCACTTGCAGGTGACATTTTTTTTTTCCTTCAGAATCACTGGATTGGTGGCAGGAGTGGATAAAGGTCTGAGTACCATTTTTTGGAAGAGTTAGCAAGCTGACACCTTGGTTATCACTCTCTCTCCACAACTTCTTAATTCTGGAAGCAAGAGTGGCAGAATCAAAGCTTAGCTCCATAATTTAATAAATGCTAATTAACAGCCCAAGAAATTTAATTAGCTTTGTCAGGTGACTGGATGAAATTTTCTGCATTGAAGCTTTCCGGAATTTTAATTTTCAGTAAGTGTGATTGCTATTCCAATTTGAAGGGGTAAGTGTTATTTTACTGAATCTGAAATGGTGCCATTTAAAGAGGAATGTATATATATATATATATATATATATATATATATATATATGCTCCTCGCACATGCCTTTTACTCTTTTTTTTTCCCCCTCAAGAAAGTGTTAATTAGCAGAGCGGCCTCTTTAAACTGAACAAACAGACTTTCTGCTGACCTACATCCAGATTGTTTTATTTTATTTTCTCTCCCAAATCCCCAAATGAGGTTCAGCATCTCATTTTTATGAGGAACCTGGGAGGAGAGAGGATAAAGCAATCTCATGTCACTTCAGACACTCATGGTTTGTTTAAACATTAAATTCCCCCCAACATAGGTTTTGGATTAAATGATGAAATGGGTTTCCAGGCAGTGAATACAAAGCTGACCTCATTTTTGCTTATTGGTGGTCCTGAACTTCGATGGCATGCACAGGGTGTTCCCATTGTTGGGTGGTTCAGCAGAAGTTGACACTCTGTGATGGAAGGTCACCCACAGGGGCAAACTCATGTCTCCTTCCTTTTCCTTCCTTGTAAATCATATCTACTTCTTTTTCTCTCCTTAGCACAGAGGCAGGAAGGGAATCCCTCCCTGCACGCATGTTACCATCAGTTGTCTCTCTTGGCACACTGCAGAGACCACTGCTACTCCTCAAGAGCTGTAAAGTGACTTTAGACCAAGAGAAAAACACTTGTTTTCTTAGCTAAGAGATGATGCGGTTCTCCAGATACTAAGCAGATTCCACCAGTTCCCCAAGAACCTCTGTTAGCCACTTCTCTAGACATTTTTACATACAGGTGAATGTCCAGTAGCTCAGCCACCTTGAAGATTGTGCCACCATGGAAGAATGAAGACGTAATTCTGGTCTATCTTGGGTTTGTGGGCTAGGTCAGTTGGGTCTTGGAATGAAACTGGCAGCAGAAGTCAACTTGGGCAATAGCTGAGGATAGTTCAATAAGGTACTTGATAGACAGGTGACAGCAGGGTGTAGGAAAGCCATAAGGAATGGTGCAGAACCCTACAGTGAGCAACATGGGGCGAAGTTACCATCTCAAGGCCTAAAGGACTGAAGTATGGAGGAGGAAAGGAGCTCTGGACAAGACAGCCGAGGGAAATCATGACATTCCGTTGAGGAGCTCAGCTAGACTGTAGCAACCTCACAGTGAGGAAGCCCCAAGAATGAATGCGGGGGTCTTGCTCTCCTCTAGGAGCCCCTGCAGTGCCTCCCAGTGGCCATGGTTAACTGGAGTCAGAAGACATGGGAGCCCAGGGATGCAGTTCATATCCTCAGCCTTGCAGCAATGGGCAGGCTGGAGAAGAGAGGAGGGTGGACCAGCAGAGGCACAGAGAAGACATGCAGCCCCATGAGGCTGTAGCATTTGGGGCCAAGGGAGGTGAGCCTGGGAGCCTGGAAGAGAGCCCAGTTCCACTCTCGTCAGCCCGTTCCCACACTGCATTCCTCCTGCGCTGACTTTAGTCCAGCTCCACCAGGCTCACGCAGACCTGAGACCTGGTTGGCCTCAGCTCACACCATTCTTTCTGTGCCTCACTGCTTTATACACGAGGCGAGCACACACCACTTTCCAGGAGCTTCTGTAACAACAGACAGAGAGAGGAGTGGGTAGCATGTGTGAAGAAGCATTTCCAGAGCCCAAACTACCAAAGCAGGACTCTGATTTCCTGCCTCTTTGTACTGTTTTCTTTTTTCATATTTTATTCTCTCTCCTCTCCTTGCCCTTTGTTCTCTGTTTCTAAGCCTTCCTGATTGGTGTGGTTTAATTACCAGTCTGCCCTTGCCTCCTTGAAGTCATCTGGAATGTCTCTGAGACATCCACTGCTGACTCAAACCCATAAGGGAAATTCAGGAGTATATGCTCTGAGGATCTGATTCCCTTAAGTAACAGCCTCCTTCTGTTTCATGTCTAGTTAATTTGTTTAAATCTAAGACAGAAGGAGTTAGGGTGGGGGGTTAAGGTCATAGAAGGAAGATCAGATGCATGACATCGCCACAGATTTGCATTCCTCTGGAGCTGTGAGTAATTAGCAGACCTTCCTATCAAGGCAAAGGAGGATTACTGCTCAGCTTCGTGTATGAGAATAAGGAAGTAGGCTTCTCGGAGGAGATTGTGTTTGTGTGAATCTGAGGTAGCATCACAAACCCCAATGTGTCATCTCATCTCTGGAGGCTTCCATTATTCAAGTCATTTCCTATTGCTTTGTTTCCCCACAAAAGGCTCTGGTGCACTAGAAAACCAGTCTCTTTCAGAATCAGCATGGTGTAGGGGCAGCTTTATAAATCACTACCTCATGGGGACTTGCTCTAGGTGTATTTTGCTTTCAGAAATTCTCATGAGGCAGGAGAGCGTAGGGGGATCACCACAGCTCTCTGTCCCCAGGTGGTGTTTTTTTGTAAGCTTGGGGAAAAATTGCCACCTATATATACTTTTCCTCCTGACTTTTTATTTTCACCAGTTTCCTTCTCCTTAGTTTCTTTTGGCTTTGGCTGGATGCTGCTAACCTTTTTATTTAGGAATCTTTTCGGTATTGCTTTCAAGGCTCAGGAAGTTCAGTATAGCTGAGACTTTATTCCCCCAGGTCTTGGGTATCTTCTTACACACTCATTTAAAATCTTCCCCTTCTCCTATCCAGCAATTAATTTTTAAAAATCAAAGTCTGTCAACTTCAGCGATTCAGGGCAAGGTCAGCCCTGGCCAACCTGAAAAGAACAAGTTTGCTGGTGGAAGTCTTTTCCCAATTCCAATTTCCTTGACTGTTCTTTCTTTCCTTCTCACCTCCTCAAGTTCTACGGAGATTTCAGATATTCCCACTGTGCTCTCTAGCTTCCCAGAACGGACTGGGAGGATGCCCTAATGCCATCTGCGTGCCCCAGACCTTCCTTTCCAGGCCCTCGTCTTTCACAAAAGGGAATTTGCTTTTCATTCTGCACACAGCTGGAAGATGAATAGATTACTCCTTCCAGGGAACATATTTGCATATATAATATGATACATGTGCAGATATTATATGTATCATGTTACATACATTTATATCTCATATATTTATATATGTAGTTAACGATGCCTTCTGGAGATAATACTATAATCAAAAGAGAATTCTGTTGTCTCATACTGGGTACAATGGGCAGGCAACCAAGAGAGATGTCTGGGGTCAGATGAGTCCCCTTAAAATTCTCCCATGTGTTGTGGTTGCAGTTTTGTCTATTCCTATGACTGAGTCTGAAATTGAAATATCCTCTAGCACAGTAGTTCTGACCCTGGGCTGCGTATTGGGATCATCTGAGCAGCTTTAAACACACTGATGCCTAGGTCTGGACCACAGAGACTCTGATGAAGTTGGTCCATCTGGGGTATGGCCTGAGCACTGAGATTTTTTGAAACTTTGCAAGTGATTCCACTATGTGACCAAGATTGAAAAACCCTGCCTTGACAATTGGCTCTGAGGGACGGACTTCTACTGACAGGGGCACAATGGGATGCAATCATCAGGCTGTATGACGTTCGAAAGAAACTATTTCCAAGATATGAAAGATGAAATATTTACATTATTTTTCTTTGCACATCTTCTGAGAGTAGGATTTTGTGCTCAGCATCGAGGAATCAAAGAAGTCCAATTCCACCATCCTAGTCAATACATGGGAATTGTTGGGAACGTCTTCCCTTGGATTTCAGAAAATTTTATTCATTCCCCAAGTGGGTTAGATAAACATAGTCTTAAGAACTAGTGGAGGTAAAGACAGATAGATATACAGTAAATAATCACCCAGGACTGTGTGACAAAAGGTGTGTGGCACAGTTACAAAGGAAATGTCATGGAAGTGGTTACTTATGACAGAGGAAAGTTTCTTGGATGAGGTGGCTTTTGAGTTGAACCCTGGAGAACTGTTGTACTTTGACAGTTGGAGAATTAGGAGAGGCCTTCTAGGTTGACCAAAAGCAAGGAGCCTTCAGAGAGTAGGGCCATTTGGAGCTCATGTTTGCTCTGGCACAAGTAGGAATAGGGAACAGTATATAGGGATGGGAAGCTGGAAAAGTCAGTGGAGGATAGATGATAGGGACGTTGAACTTGATGCTGTGAAGGTGGGGTTTAAATCCACAGGCAACGTGGATCTATCTATCTTTGTGAGTCCATAAGTGCCTTGATGAGATGGATGTTTCTGGAGAACGACAACTTCAGGGTTGGTGTCAAAGAAAGGTGGAGATGAAGAAGCTGAAACCAAAGGGATGAGTAGGGAGTAAGGAGACAAGTGCCATCACTGGAACCAGAGAGGATGGGAACATTTCTAGGACAGTGGCAAGGGGAATGGGAAAGAAGGGAATGCTCATGTAGGAGATGCATTTCTGTGGCAGCACAGATAGAGATTGATCACACATTGGATGGTTGTGGAAAGTAAGTTAGGAGGTAAATCAGTGATGACCCTGCCGTCTCTACCCTGGGTGACTGAGCCTCCAGGAGTGCACAGCTTTTAAGTTGTAGGTGACTGGGGCTTTTTGAGCTCCCACGAGTTTCAGGCAAGCATCATGAAAACACATCTGCTCCATTCATCACTATGTGCCTGGTCCATCGTAGGCACATGTATTTGTTAAAAACAAACAGGTATTTGTAAAATAAATAAATACAACTCTCTGATAAGGGAGTATACGAGACTGAACAAGATTTCTGAGGAGGAAGGTAGGGTGTTTCATTTTTGCCCTGTTGAATTTGGATTTCAATAAGACAGGACGTGGTTGGAATTTCAAATCTGAGATGTAAGGGAAAGGCCAGGAGATTATCCTCAAGGGGCTAAACATTAAACTAGGGATTCGGGATGTATGCATGAGCAAGTAGCTAAAGATACAATTAGTAGAGATAAAATTACTGTCAGAGGGTCATCCAGCCACTGTATGCTATAGGAGTTCAGAGACAGAAACATTTGTGATATAGAAAGCTCTACCCCAGACCACTTCAAGGCGTAGGTACTAAGGCAGGATTTTGAAGGATGAATATGAAAACCTAGGAAGAAAGGAAAGAAATTCCAGGTTGAAGGAAGAATGTGAACAAAGATATAGGAACAGGAATAAATAAGGGAGTTTCCTAGATCCTTCCCACTCATGAAAACCAAGAGCATCGGCTTTATCTGGGAGTTTGTCAGAAATGCAAAATCTCAGTCCCCACTTCAGGCCTCCTGAACTAGAACCTATATTTGAACTAGATCTTTTGGTGATTTGCAAAATCTCTGAAGCTGGAGAAGTGCTGGCCTAGAAGATCACATTAGCTGTAGTGACAGATTTGTGTCACGGAGTAAGTTACACAGGGGAAGGTAGTGGGGACAGGTGACTGGGAAAAGGGTCAATGCCATATACTGTGGCATTACTCCAGAAGAGGATATTATACCATATACTATTTTAGAAAGATCATTTTGGTAGAAATGTAGGAGAATCCGAAGGCCCTTACAGGCTAAAAGAAACCCATTTGACCAACCAGTCGGGCAGGGGAAGTTAGAAGTTAGGATGACGTCTAATTCTAGGCTATGTTTTATGATGCTGTAATGCCCTTCATGGCACTTGGCAATGTCTGGCATCAGATGAATGGCTGCGTAGAACCTAATCAGCCTAGGCAGTAATGGGAGGTAGACGCTGTCCGCATGCTTTTCGTAACACCTGCCTCTTGCACATCGGGTACCACCCTCTTTGGTGAACAAGTGAACCATTTAACAGACCTCAGGTTTCGCCCAAACTATCCCAAACATGGTTGCTATGCAAGTAAGTAGCTTGATTAAATGTTAAGTATATATTTCCACTGCAGTTTTCTGTGGAGCTTTATTTTGACAAGAAGTCCTCATCCAAATCTCGACATTTATGTTTGATAACAAGGTGCCTTTTCACCACTTTTGAATAAATCATAGAGAGTAAGGAAAATAAAAGGAAATATCTTACTTTCCAATTGCCTCATTCATATTCCTAAATTATTCAAAAAATCTTATTACATTATGTCAAGTCAATTTCTGTCTATAGGTGATTTAAAAAATACCAGTGGGTTCGTTTTTACCACAAAGAAAAATTTAATTTTCTGTTTTAGCATGAAATTATTAGTCACGATATTTGGTTGGGTAACTTCTGAAAGGAAATTATGCTGACGAAAAAATCTGCCAAGTATGTCATACTTCACCAAAGCACATAGTCCTGAAAAGTTATATTTGAAAACTCGGGGAGCTTTCAGGACAATTGTTTCATTTCAATCATCTGTCCTACATGAAGTTTCAGAGGCTTTGGCTTTTATCATTTAATTTACTCCCAATCAAAAATCAGCAGGACTCCCAAAAGACCATTCTGGGTATGGGAAGAACGTGACCTGGATGGTTCGGAAGAACCATTCTGGGTATGGGAAGAACTATTCTGGGTATGGTAAGAGCATTCTGGGTATGGGAAGAACCATTCTGGGTATAGGAAGAACATTCTGGGTATGGGAAGAACCATTCTGGGTATAGGAAGAGCATTCTGGGTATGGGAGGAGCTTTCTGGGTATGGGAAGTACCATTCCGGGTATGGGAAGGACCATTCCGGGTATGGGAAGGACCATTCTGGGTATGGGAAGACCATTCTGGGTATGGAAAGAGCCATTCTGGGTATGGGAAGAACCATTCTGGGTATGGGAAGAGCATTCTGGGTATGGGAAGTTCCATTCTGGGTATGGGAAGGACCATTCTGGCTATGGGAAGGACCATTCTGGGTATGGGAAGAGCATTCTGGGTATGGGAAGGACCATTCTGGGTATGGGAAGGACCATTCTGGCTATGGGAAGGACCATTCCGGGTATGGGAAGAACCATTCTGGGTATGGGAAGAACAAGAGACCCTGATCAACACTGTGGTTCACAGAGCAGTATTCAGGAACTCCTCGAATTGTGCCTCTGAAATGCTCAAATATAACGTCATCCCCCAGTTCCTTGAGCTCACCTACAATGAACAAAATGAACTGTAAACATACTAGGTATTCAAGAGGAAAAAGGGAAAATTATACTCATGATGCTTCTTTCTGATCACATCTGTTAGTATTATGCTATGGGTGCAAAAGCTGATGTGGAAAATAATGAACTAGATGAAAGTGTAGGATGCTGAGCAGTGAGAGACAAAGCTTACAGTCATCTAAGTGTCAATCTCTTTATTTCTTACTTGCCAGGCAAGCTCTCTTTGTTTTTGTTGTCATGCTTTTCAAGCTCAGTCTCATCCCTCCTTCACTCTCCCGTCAAGACCTCCCTCTCTCTCCACGGTGTCCTACCTCCCATGGCTAAGGCTGACATGGCATTGCAGTGATTCTTACAAGAAGTGAAACTTCAGAACATCCATCGGCATGAGTGGAACACTGTGAAGCAAGATGCTGACTTCTATCGGAGGAATCTTATATAGCTCAGCATCCAACATGTAATCAGATTAAGAACTCACACTCCCCCCATCCTCAACAGTCTACAAATTCATAAATGCCTGTTATGGGTTGAATTGTGTTTCCCAAAATGATACCGGAAAGTCCTAATCCTAGGAACCTCAGTATGGAAGGTGGGAAATAATGTCTTCGCAGAATGTAATTAGTTAAGATGGGCTCAGACCAGAGTAAAGTGGGATCTTAACACAATAGGACTGTGTCCTTATCAGAGAAAAGCACAGACATACACATGCAGGGAAATGCCGCGTGATGAGGAAGGCAGAGGCTAAAGGGCTGCAGCTGCAAGCCGATCATTGCCTGGGGTTGTTAAAGAAGGCTTGAAATAGACTCTCCCCTAGATCCTTCAGAGGGCGCATGCTTCTGCCAATACCTTGATTTCAGACATCTAGTCTTCAGAACTGAGTCAATCAATTTCTGTTGTGTTAAGCCACCCAGTTTGTGGTACTTTGTTGTCGCAATCCTAGGAAGCTACAATGCTCTTTGGCAAAAATAATAATAATACCAACAATAACAACAACCTGTCACATATGTCCCAGAGCCAGCCCTGACAGGTGGCTGTTCTCGAGAGAGCTGAATCGCTTTCCTAGACTGTACCTCTTGAGTCCCAGAGCTAGGTCTGTCTGATCCTCCAGCAAACTTAGATCCACGTGTTTCTCATTAAGCATGTAGATGGCACTATGCCCCTTTTAGAGAAGGATCATAACTCTGCAATGGGCATGTTCTTTTAAGGTACAAAGCTGAGGAGTCCTAAATAAAAGTAGATGAACAGGACATTCTCTGCCATGCACTAGTAACGTTTTGGTAAATTAAATCATATTTTAAGTACTCAGAGGGCGCTTGCTATTTAAATTAAATTCTTTTGCAAAGCAAGTATGACTTGTTCTTTTCCTCCACAAAATCAAATTTTTGGATCTCAGTTTTCATAACGTAGGGAGCACAGGCCTGTATTAGATACTATTATAGGGCATACATATGTTATTACTTGGTGTCAGGTTAAGAAAGGCAGAAGAAGATTGCCCTGAAGGTGTCTTCTGAGACATTATGGGCTGACAAACTTGAAATAATTTGACTAAGTGCTTTTCGCTATCAGATTTTAAATTGAGAAACAGGATGAATTTCATTATCTACTTCGAATGTTTGAGATTCTATAAATACAGACCAGTTAATAGATTTGCTTTATAAATGTAATGATACTAGTGGTAATTTGAGAATATTTTATTTTCATATACCAGTCCCACTTGACTGCTAGGAGCCCATGTTTTTCCAAAAAAGGAAATTTCTTGGAATGTTTTCAGAGCTTAGGATAAAATGGGAACAAATTTAATTCAACAAAGAGAAAAGCTAAAGCAGAGGAATTTACAGTTAATTCATGGAATAATCCAGAATATATTGAATAAGTACCACGGGCTTCCACTATGTAGGATATTTTCAAAGCATCATTCATACCCTTATAGAAATACAGTTGCCTATTAGTGACAGGGCACATTGATAAGAAAGGGTTAAATAACAGTTGCAGACAGTGTCAGTGGCCGAATACTAAAAATAGTGTGCAAACAATAAATGCTCTGTGTTAGCGGGGGCTAAAGCTATTTCTGGGAAGGGATTCAGTCTGTCGCTCTGATATTCTCTGCAGACATGCCTTGATTCATTTCGGGGCAATGACTGTCACGAAGAGTATGATTATCAGAGGCATGAAGCTTCGGGATGCTTTTGTGTGCACGAAGAGGCAAACCAGCATCCATGAGTGCGGCAAACTTTCACCTTTCCAGATTCTGGAAAAAGAAAAGTCTGTGAATTGAAAACCATCCCTCCTGTGAGTTTTGTTTCAAGCTCATGTGGGAGACTGCTTCCCTGGTTCTGAGGAGCTTTTACTTCCAAATTCATTGTTAATTCAAATCTGAATGTTCACATTCTCCTCTTAACAAAACATTCTCTGCGTTTTCCAAGGTTCACACAGGGCAGGGCCTAGGAGGCATGGGAGGCATTTGATTACGTCATAAATAAAATATCAAAATTTTCCATAAAGATAAGATCAATATGGTTGATTTTTTTCTTTTTGCCTCTGAGCCCATTTTAGTCCTGGGATCCCAAGTTATTGGTTGTGAGAACACCATTAATAAACATTAGCCATGTATTTAAAACATCCTTAATTTTTTTCTGAGGATGATAAGTTTTCAGTTAAAATAATCGTAATAGGTCAGGCATGGTGGCTCATACCTGTAATCCCAAAACTTTGGCAGGCTGAAATGGGAGGATCACTTGAACCCAGGAGTTTGAGACCAGCCTGGGCAACATAGTGAGACCCAGTCTCTACAAAAAATACAAAAATTAGCTAGGTCTGATGGCACAAGTCTGTAGTCCCAGGTACTCGGGAGACTGAGGTGGGAGGATCACCTGAGCCTGGGGAAGTTGAGGCTGCAGTGAGCTGTGATTACACCACTGCACTCCAGACTGGGCCACACAGCAAGACCCTGTCTCAAAAAAAGTTAATAATAATAATATGTTTTATTTAAAAACAAGCTCTCAAAGTTTATTCATTCCCTTATTCTTCAACAAATATGCTTCCCGTGCCTCTGTTGTGTCCTGAGCGCCTTCTAACACATGTGAGACCACTTTTTAGGCCTTAATAATCCTAGCCTCAATTTTCTATTTTCCCTATTTCATGCTCTTCAACTTTCATTTTCTTATTCCCAGTTTTAGTCATGGAGGATACTGATGTGAAATCAACAGCATGAGTCCCTTTACTCAGTTCTTCATATCTCCCTGTATCTGGATTGCCCTACTTAGTAAGCTAAACAACCTTGTGCTGATTCAGAACAAAAGGAGGGATCAGCCCCATGAAATGAGAGGCCATGTGCTTTTGTGCAGAGGCAGAGGCTACAGGCTTCATTAGAGACAGCTGTGAAGGAACCCACATAGCCCATGTCACTTATGATACGGCAGGCTCTCCTGGCAAAAGGAAAGCCATTTATAGTTCAGGGCTTCTCCTGGTGGGTTAAATACCGTAAATCCTTATGAGTAATGCCAGACTCATAGAATCAATAAAAACCAAAATGACCTTCACTCGGCCTGCCCTCAAAGTGGAAGATCCTGGAGTGACAGACACCTCGTTGCTACACAGGGGAAATGTAATCTGGCAAAAATGACAAGGATCACTTCTGTGTTACTTTATTCTCTGTCTTTCTCACTTTTAATCAGTTCTGGCAGGGCATGAGATTGTCAGATATGTTTTCAAGTTTAATTTTTAAAAACCTCATACTTCAGGGTGACATTGGCCATCCAGTGAATTAGGAAATCCCTCAAATCTCTTTTGGGGGAGTGGCAGGCAAAAATCAACTGCAACCCTGGACAGCTGCTCTTTGCGGTATTGAACAGGAAGCTGGCAAGACAGTCGAGGACTGAGGACAGGCTCACAGGAGAGACAGGAGGGAGAAGCACAAGGGACTCCGGGGTGCAGGAGGTGACCCTCTGATAAAGTTCCCAACACTGAGCACCAGAGAAGAAGAAAGTGCATCAGGGAGTGAGAGATGCAGAAAGCATGTCCCTGTGTGACTCCAGTTCTTAGCTTTGTGCCCGTGTAAGTTTCCCGGGGCTGCCGTCAAAGTCCCACAACAGGGTGACTTAACACAACAGAAATGTGTTCTCTCACACTTATGGATGCCTGGAGTCTGATGGTATTGGCCAGGTTGTTTCCTTCAGATTGTTCAGAGGGAGGGTCTGTGAATTCCTCTCTAACATCTGGTGGCTCCTGGCAGTCCTGGGCATCCTTTGACTTAGGGCTGCAGCACTGCTCTCTGTGCTTCTGTCTTTACATGGTGGTCTTTCTCCGTGTGAGCCTCTCCTGGGTCTCCATGTCCAAATTCTCTTCTTATTAGGAAGTCAGTCATCGGATTCAGGACTCATTCTATTCCTATGAGACCTCATCGTCACTTGGTTACATCTGCAGAGACCCTATTCTCAATTAAAGTCTCACTAGTAGGTAGTGGAAGTTAGGACTGCAGTATCTTTTTTTGGAGGATGCAATTAACCCACAGTAGTGCTTTCTGCTAAATAACCAAAAAGCATATTTTCAGCTACTGGAATGAAATAAAAATACTAGTTCCTCAAAGTCCTTTCTCATAGTTGAGGGCAGTGTCTATCAGATTTGAGTGAGAAGAAGCACCTTGGATGTTCATTTTAAACGGCAGATTTTGATGCAGAATGTCTGTAGTGGGACCCGTAGTCCGCATTTTAACAGTATTTCAGTGATTCTGATGCAGTGATATAAGACCCTAATTTGAGAAACACAAAGGTTTTATGGTACACCTTTAACTCTCCCCAAATTATCAGAGACTTGTTGCTAATTCCCAGATCTTTTTTTTTCTTTTGGAGACGGAGTCTTGCTCTGTTGCCCAGGCTGGAGTGCAGCGGCACAGTCTCGGCACACTGCAAACCTCTGCCTCCCAGGTTCAAGTGATTCTTCTGCCTCAGTTTCCCAAGTGGCTGGGATTACAGGTGCCTGCCACTATGCCCGGCTAATTTTTTTGTATTTTTAGTAGAGATGAGGTTTCATCATGTTGGCCAGGCTGATCTTGAACACCTGACCTCGTGATCCGCCTGCCTTGACCTCCCAAAGTGCTGGGATTACAGGTGTGAGCCACTGCTCCTGGCCATTCCCAGATATTTTCTACATTAGATAACTGTTATTTACCCTTGACTCAGTTTTATAATGTGATGTCTAAAACGATTTCTATTGTCAGTCCTAATGCATTATTAATGTCACTCATTAATTGCTGGTCTGTGAACTGAGACCTTACTCAGGGAAATCACATGTCACTGTAATCCTTATCCATTTTCCAAATTGCTTTGAGATTTATTCAAATTATAAAAGATATTTTCATCTGAATTTTAAAAAATGAGCTGCCATTTTGTTTGAAAATATCAGACTGAATCCAATAAAAATGTAAGGTTCATCTTGACGATATATTCTTTAGCATAGTAACAAACTTTAACATGATATTTAGAGCAACATTAGGGAACGAGCTAAGAGACAAAAGGAAACTATCATTAGCCTGAGCTGAGAAGGAGACTTTAGATATGTTTTTTCATCTACCAATGAAGTTAATTACAGAACTTCTGTTAGTATAGAAGGGCCTAGGAGAGAGTCAATACTCAACAAATATTAGCTATTAGCTATTATTTTATCTTGTTATTAAACAATGACAAACTGTGCATTTGGAAAGGATTTTCCCTTCATTTTACAAATTAATACATAAGAAGCAAGAGGTAACAATAGAAGACACGCCGGTGTTACCTCTTTTCCTGGTGTCTTCCAGATGTTTATGAATAATGAGGCCGGAGATACTAAAGACTATTTGAAGTACTAAATACTTTAAATAGGATTTAGTAATGTTAGCAAGGGGTATATATTAAAACCTTTTATACAGACATGTATTAAATGTTCCCGTGTAGCAAATATTTGCACACTGGATAATCCTTTTCTCATTTTTCATTGTGAACAAAAATAAACCAGAGCGTTCTTTGTCTCCCTTTATTAAACTGTTAATATTTGTAATTGAAACTTAAGAATCGTATACAGTGGTTCCATTTAAGTACCATGACACTACTTAAAGTCTTATTTACATAGAACCTTCTTTGGCTTTATATACATAGTGATCTATACAAGTTACATATTACAGATACACACGTAGCTATCACAATATATACATGCCTTGGGAGGTGTTCAAGATAAACATAATTTTATAGTCGTTAAAGAAGAAGGATCTCCCCAAGGTCAAATAATTGTGTGATGCCTCTAGAATTTTGGTCTTTTAATTTGCACAAACAGAGCTGTGGGAGTAGAATGATCTCGGTGTAGTTCCGTGGTTTTCCTTTTTTAATTTTGAATTTCTTGGTGATCGTAGATACATTTTTTTCTTAATGTTTTGGTATATTGTTTGGAGGAGTTACCTAGCTCACAAGCAACAACCATACTTAGTGGTGGATGGTTTTCTAGTAATGTGTGACTACTACACAAATAAAATAATTTCCCCCAAATCCCAGCCCTACCATTACCATGAGTTTTAAGTTTCTCCCAGTTGCCATTTAACTGTTCTTTACCTTTATGATATCTATAAGCAACTGAGTGGGTACCACCTCATGGAGAAATGAGAATTTTCTCATGATTTATATCTTTCAGCAAACTTAGAAATTATGCAGGTTGCAAACTTAAAAATTGTGCAGATTTTAGTTGCCATAGATCATACCTCTTAGAAAATTTAGAGCAAAAGTACTGCTGTTTCACTGTGTTTCAACTCACTTTTATTTTACTACTTTGACCTACAAAGAGCATCCGCCTTCTGCCCTTCTGATCTTTTCATGCATTTCTGTTCTCAGAGTTCCAATATAACAGTGATCCTAAGTTGCAAAATATTCACATTCAACATATTTTCTCTTTAGCAGTAAATTTCCTGAGGCTGTATCCCTGACTATCACAGGCCCCCAGTGAGTAGTCAAAGAGATAAGTTACCCTGTGTAACTTATGAATGACAGCGAGTGTTAGGAAGGGAGTGATTGGGAAAGAAAACTCCTAAAATAGGCCAGCAGTGGTGGCTCACACCTATAATCCCAGCACTTCGGGAGGTTGAGGTGGGCAAATTGTTGAGCTCAGGTGTTCAAGACCACCCTGGACAACAAGGCGAAATCCTGTCTCTACAAAAAATACAAGAATTAGCTGGGTGTGGTGGCACACACCTGTAGTCTTAGCTACTTGGGGGGCTGAGGCGGGAGTATTGCTTGAGCCCAGGAGTTTAAGGTTGCACTGAGCCGTGTTTGCACCACTGTACTCCAGCATGGGTGACAGAGCAAGAGCCTGTCTCTTAAACAAACAAACCACTCCTAAAATAATACTCCTTCACACTGCACCCGTGGTAATAGCCTTTAACTAACTGATTCAGGATTTACCCACCTAGGCCGATGGCTAGAGCACAATGCCTCATTCCAGACAGAGATCACGGCCTCACTCCCTTCCCCAGCTATCGGCAATAGCAAGATAGAAAGCTGACTCCCTCGATGTTAGGACCATTTCCGAAACATTAGCTATCTCTCACTATGACTCAGTCCCTAATTCAGCCTCAAGTATGTGACAGAGAAACCAATTCCTGGCTGAGGGTTCTCCTCAAGGCATTTTACAGGGGTTTACTACAGACTTCTAAAATGGAAGAAATTTCTTCTGGCCACTCTGACTCCATTTCCTTATCCGTAAAATTAAAGATTGTTGTCTGGATTAAATGAATGAATATATTCATTCATGGCAGATGGCTAGGTCTCAGTAGAGGCCATGACTGGTATGGTTTCCTCGGAGCACACTTGCCCTCGATAGAGTTCACTGATGTCATGATGGAGCACTTGGGAAAAATGGACCATGGCTGGTCAGAAAACCTCAGGACCAAGAATGGCCAAATTACTGAATCTGGTAGATGCAGTAAGTCTCTACAGGAGTGGTGTGAATTCAAGGATGTCACTTGGGGTAGAGGGAGGCAGGCAGAATCTGGCAGCCAGGAGTTTCTGCTGTCTTCAGAGATGGTGCTAGCAAGCAGGATCGGTCACCTCTGCACCTGAGGCAGTGAGTTCTCTATCCTCGTTTATCTTGGGTGCTGCTTGTGGGCTCCCCCAAACTCTCTGGTGTCAGCCACACCCAGAAGCAGATTAGGAACCTGTGGATTTAGTAATCCCTGGAGATTACTAGGAATTGACTAATTAACAATCCCTGGAAGAAGCTGTGATTATCTGTCACATCTGTGACCCAAAAGTGAGCATTTACCATCTAAGTGTGATTTCTGTTTTTTAAAATGATCATTGCTAAGGAAGAACATGAATCACAAAGCTCATGAAAAGAAATCCACTGCAATGCAGAGACAACATGTAAACAAGGGATAGGACGCAGCAGCAATCACTGTGGCAGAAAGTCTTAATGCACATGAGTCACCTTTGTCCAAACTTACTACGTGCCATCGAAGGTCACGGAATGCCTCAGGTGCTTCATGAGACGGACGACCTGACAGATGGCACAGGTGTGAAGAGGTGGGCAAATGGGTGCAAATCTTCACAGGTGCCTCACTGTGCACTAGGCCCAGTTCCGAGGGCTCTCCATGTCTTCTCCCATTGGATATTATCATTTAAATGTAGATCTGATTAATTTGAAAAACACAGCGAAAACTACCTTTTTAAGTACACCATGAATTACACCTGTAATCCCAGCACTTTGGGAGGCTGAGACAGGTGGATCACTTGAGGTCAGGGGATGGAGACCAGCCTGGCCAACATGATGAAACCCTGTCTCTACCTAAAATACAAAAATTAGCTGGGCATGGTGGTGCACACCTGTAGTCCCAGCTGCTTGGGAGGCTGAGGCAGTAGAATCGCGTGAACCCGGGAGGTGGAGGTTGTGATGAGCTGAGATTGCGCCACTGCACTCCAGCCTGGGGGAAAGAGGGAAACTCCACCTCAAAAAAATAAATAAATAAATAAAAAAGTATGTTGTGAATTAAATGCACTATCTTTGTTACTAGCCCAGCCAGCTCCAAGTCCTGACTCTGCCCTCACACCTAACCAGGGTGTGAATTTAGATGACACAAAATTTACAGTTTTATTTGACGATGCACTTTTCCTCATCCCGTGCTATTTACAGCATCCTACAGATGAGAACATTGAGGCTTCAATATATGAAGCTCCCAATACGAGTCAGAGCTGCCATGTGAACCCAGATCCAGGTCTTTTGAAGACTTCTCTCTAAAGAGTTCTCTTAAGAAATGAAGGCAAATGTGTTGCTTCAAAGGCTCGGGGGATGCTGAGCTTGGTGGCCACAGATTTGTCTCTGAACAGGGTGAAAGTAGAAGGAGGTGTAAAAATTCTTTCCTCTTTGTGGTACCCCTTTCTAGTGGTAGACATTTAACTCACCACTTGTATGGGTTTCTATAAGCCTTTATTTTACTGAGCTATCATAAAACAGATTCAAAAGAACCTCCTAGGAGCATTAACATTTGTGATCCCCAATGTATTCATACTCTGGATTTATTTTATTTTTTAAATTCTTAAGAGAATGAACTTTTGGAATGCAATAATAGTGTGAGTGATAAGTCTGCTTCACAAATGATTTTTTTCCTTCTGTAAACATAAATTCAATGATCTTGCATTTTGATTACTTTCCCTAAGACATGCTCTGCTCACATTTACTTTTTTTTCCTTTTTTTTTTTTGTTGTTGTTACAGAGAAAGTAGATATTAGATATTCCATGACCTCTCTTTCATGGAAGGTCATTATATTGAGCACCAACCCTTCATTCATATTTCTGAAAGGTTCTCCATCCTGGGAAGAGCAGCAAATTAAAAAACTGCTATCGACGTGCAGATATTTTACAGCGCAATCTAGTGAGACTCTGCAATTTTCATACTGAGAAGTAAAATATGACCTAGACAAGACCCAGACACAGGCTCATGAGAAAGACTACGGGGCTTTAAAATTATTGCCTTGATCATGGAAAGAAACACGAGGAATCACTGGCATCCACAACTCAGGATGGTCTTCGGGGGCAATCAGTGTGTTGGGGGGAATCAAAGAACATCTGGAAATCAGCATATTTTGAGCTAGTTCACACCCTGTTTGGTTCATATTTCAACAGATCTACGTAGGAAGGCAGTTATATTGCCCTGAGAAAAGCAGCCTAGATTTATCCTTTGGGATTAAACCATTTCAGCAAAGCTAGCAGGAGAACAACAGGAGGTAATCCCCTTCACGGGACTCTGCATGTTACGCCTGCAGCTCTGGTGTGTCATGGCTCATTTTAACCTGCCTCAACATTTTCCCAGCATCTACCAGCAAAATGTTTAGCGGGGCATTTGACTCATGAAAAGGACTATCTAATTTACATAAGAAAATGTCTAACTAACACTTCCTGGGTCTCTGACCAAGCAAAGATTGACACACCTCTCTCTGACTCTCCTCTCTGCACCCTTTATGCTGCAGATGACCAAATAAGAACAACAACAACAAAAAAATCACAACAGTAAGAGAGCAGGATCTTTCAGTAAGACAGAAAGAGAATGATGAGGGAATTTAACAGATGGTGCTGATTTTGGCATGGATGTTTTCTCTCAAGTTCAGATAATAACTCTGGAGTCTCTGTAAGATAGTTGATTCCCAAAGGGTCTTTATTTCAGAAACATTCAGTTCAAATCCACTCACTTATAAAACAACAGATAGCTTGCAAAATGTCTTGGTTTTTTTCTCACAAGAACTCAAGAACCCACCCCACTGTTAGATCCTGGTTCTTTCAGGACTGTATATTCTAAAGCAGGGTTTAAGGGACATTTTATGTCAACTATTTATCCTATTAGATGTCAAACCTAAAAGACTGTAAATTTGCTTCTGAAGCGTCCCAGATTGTCTAACACATGATGTGTGTTACTCATCAAGGTCTCTAGACCTTTTTGAATATGTCTGTGATTGTAGCTGATACTAATTCTTGGTAGGGATTATACATCAAGGTGTACCACCCACTGTGGCTCACAGACTCCTGGAAAAAGATCCCAGAAGGGTACATGGTTTACTTTGTCCACTTCCTATAAGGGTTTATGGACATTCAGCATATCCTACCAACCTTAATTCGAACGGCTTTTTTTTTTTCCTGCTTTTGTATGGTAGTAACCTCTCTATCACCTTATCTCCACAGGGCCTTCTTTCTGATCCTGCTTTCTTCCCTTTACAGCGTTGTTGCCCTCCAGAGGCAGAACCAACATGGTTTTGGTAAGGATAAGATAGCTCACTCTCAAGTACTTTCTAGATTATGCTTAGCAGTAACCCTTTGGGCCACAGCACACTCATAAGTGGAGAGTCATGGAACATGCCTGTGAATAATAACTGCATGTACTTCTACCTTTGAAGAGTTAGGTACAGTCACCGTATTAATAAATCGTTACATTTGCATGGTGTCTCATAGTTTGACTGCCTTCCCATACCTTTAATCATCTAATCACCATCAATTAGCTATAAATTAGGTATACATATTCATATTACTCTTTTCATAGATGAAGACTCTGGGCCTTAGGGATGGGATATAAAGGGCAGAGCTTAAAGCTCTGGAACCATAATTTGAAAGACACTGTTTTCGAATCTAGGACAGTGGTTCTCCCTCTTGCCCTCATACTAGAATTTCATGGCATGCTTTAAACATTTATACTGATACCTGCACTCTACTGTAGAAAGATTTGGTTATTATAGGGAAGAGCCAGGGGGCACAGGTATTTCCTGATGTTCCCCAGGTGGCTGTCATGTACAGCTGAAGTTGAAAGTCATTGTTTTAAGGCAGGGGCCAGCAAACAATGGTCTCCAGTTGCCTACTGCTTTGTAAACAAACACTAGTGAAGCACAGCCATGCTCACAGGTTTGGAGTCAGGGGATCTGAACTTACAGCTGGAGTCAGAGGATCTGAATTTGAATCCTACCTCTGCTACTTAGCTGTGCAATCACAGGGAAACAGACTTAGCTTCCATGGACTTCAGTTTCCTGATGAGTAAGACAGAGAGAATGCCCCACTCTCAGGGTTATTGCAGGGATTGAGAAAGATGAGTTGGCATGCGTTGAAAACTGCACAATGTCTTATTCATTTACTACTTTGGCCACAAGTTCTCAGGAAAATGTATGAAGTGAACTAAAGGACAATGCATTGTTGCACTGATTTCCTTTTGGGATTCACTAGGAAGGGATAGGAATTGTACACCCTCTAAAATTGGGTTTATCTTGGTTTGACAAGAGGGAAAAAACACAAACTTTCTTAAGCTGCTGTTTTAATGACTTGACTGGAAACCCAGGATTAGCACAGAGAGCCGGCACACCCAGATGCTGACCATAGGATGCCGGAGAGCACTGGCCATTAGTGAGATTTATGACCATGACTGCATATAATGCATAATCTGGAAAAGGGCAAAATATGAGTCAAGAAACTATCTTTATCTACAAGTTCAAAGTTAGAAATGAAGTGGAAGAAATTTATAGTAAAAATTAAGGGAGGCCCTGAGTATTTTACAGTTAACTTGTGGCTCACAAGACTTCCTGGCTCAGCACTATATGAAGAGGGTAATGTATACCAATATTAATTCATAAAACAGATGAAGACCCTGGAATCCTTTCCCATCCCTGATGCACAGACCAATTTCATCTCTAAATCCCTCATCTATCGCCCCTGGGAAAATCTTGTCATGTACAGAATCCTCGCAATGATTTCCAGAAACTTTATGTAAACATACAGAGAAAAGAAAATGTTAACCACTGTCATAACTCACAGGCAGTGGCCAAAGAGAAAAGTGTCTTTCTTGTAAACAGAGATCCTCACATCTGTTACTTCTCTTGCAATCTCCTAACATCAAATTCGCTCATAGCAAAACTCATTACTGGTCAATTCACTCAAAACCACCAAACTGATTTTGTTTATAAAAAATTCCAGAACATTGCAAAGAAACAAAAACCTTTTAGAAAAAATAATCTCCTTCTTGCAACAATTTGACACAAGGGCATCATTATTTCTATGAAGCTATCATAAGTTTTTAAGTCACATGTTTCAAGTTCTGCTCAGAAGGCAGATTATCTCCATGCCAGAGACCAACAGCTGAGCCAGCCCCACACCAGAGAGAATAAACTGGCAACAAAAACTATGTACAGAGAGATTAGGCAAAGTCTTCACATTTTCCATTTTGATAAAAACTTGCAAAATGGAACAGCAAGAATATAATTTGAACAATCTGTGAGACCCAAGACTGCTGGTATCTTTTTCTTTCTTTCTTTCTTTCTTTCTATTTTTTAAAGTTATACTTTAAGTTCTGGGGTACATGTGCAGATTGTGCAGGACTGTTACAGAGGTATACACATGCCATGGTGGTTTGCTGCATCCATCGCCCTGTCATTTACATTAGGTATTTCTCCTAATATTATCCCTCTCCAACCCCTCTTATCCCTCTCCTAGCTCTCCCACATCCCAACAGTCCCCAGTGTGTGATGCTCCCCTCCCTGTGTCCAGGTGTTCTCATTGTTCAACACTCACTTATGAGTGAGAACATGCAGTGTTTGGTTTTCTGTTCTTGTGTCAGTTTGCTGAGAATGATGGTTTCCAGTTTCATTCATGTCCCTGCAAAGGACATGAACTCATCCTTTTTTATGGCTGTATGGTATTCCATGGTGTATATGTGCCACATTTTCTTTATCCAGTCTACCATTGATGGGCATTTGGGTTGGTTCCAAGTCATTGTTATTGTAAACAGTGCTGCAATGAACATATACGTGCAAGTGTCTTTATAATAAAACGATTTATAATCCTTTGGGTATATACCCAGTAATGGGATTGCTGGGTCAAATGGTATTTCTATTTCTAGATCCTTGAGGAATCTTTTACTTCCCCTGCTTGGAACTTCCACAGTTTTCACCATGCAGATCTGGAAGCACTATTGGAATAAGATGAGGTGATAGCTAATTACTACAGTTCAGCTTAATCCAGCTGCCATCCATGGGCCTTGTTAAACACCCCAGTGACCAACTTTTTGGCCTCATAAGAATTTGAAGCCTCCCTTACTAGAAGAAACCAAAGCCAAACTAGGATGAGAGATGCAGTCCAAAAGAATTATAAAAGAAAAAATTAAGTTTTTAAATATTAGATCATAGTCAAAGGAAAGTCCAGTTTCTAGAACGTGTTTGGAGAGATTCTTCTGGTCTACCCTTATCCATCTCTCCCTTCTTTAATTCCTGTTGCATGAGCATCACTGCCTCATAGTTTGCAATGACTGACTCTCATATGGAGAGCAGGGATAAAATCTCACATGACTCTAGATTTCTCCAGAGCTCATTGACAGGAACAAAAAAAAAAAAAAAAAAAAGAGAGAGAGAGTGAGAGAAGAGCACATGCTTTTAGTTTAAAAACTCTTTGATATAATTAAAAATCGGCTTAATTTCTATATTCCAAGTGCTTAAAACTTTCCCTGAGGAAGAAATCTCTTGCTTGAAAAAGGCTGGTAACCAAATTAATTTACCTTTTACTTTTTCTAAGTAGTGATCCTTGCTTTTCATCTTGTCTAAAAATCTTTGTGTTCCCAGGTTTAACTTAGGATTTTCATATTAGGATCCTTTCTAATAGTATTTGGAAATGCATGAATTTATGAAAGGAACATTTTAGGTGGACAATCAAGCAATATTTCCAGCAACTTGACAGACAAATGCTGCTGTCCACAGACAAAGATGAACCTCCCTTTTTTCTTGTCTGTGCCTACAATGCAGATAGATCAGTTTTTGGGCTCTCTGCCTGGCTCCATGTAACCACACAGCTGCTGAAAATCTGCTTGGGATTAGGAGCATACACTGGGCTATGGAACCAAGTAAAACTATGGGCCCAGATGATCAGCAAACCCTCAACCCTGGCCTCATTTAGGGATTGCTCTAAACCAGGTATGGGGAAACTTGCTCTCTGTAAGGCTAGGTAATATTCTTTTAGGCTTTGCAGGCCATAGGGTCTCTTATCACGAAGACCGAGTGCTGCTATTGTACTGTCAGTACAGCATTAGACAATACCTAAATGAATGAGCAGGGCTGTGTTCCAATAAAGCTTTATTTATTAAAATAGGTGGCTTGGCCCATGGGTCATAGCTTGCTGATTGTTACAAACAAACTTGTCTGACTAGCTGAGCCCAACTCATACAGCTTCCGGTTTACCTATTTTGTTAGTCCCCATCCTAAAAACCACTGCATACGGTTTGCTGAGTCTGCCAGTTAGAGATGATGTAGAACCCCCAAATCAAAATGATAGAAAAAGGAGGCAAATTTTATTAAATATTTGGAGGGAGGCCCAATTTCTGAGATCAGAGAAAGATACTAAGCTGGTAGAACAGTTTTCATGGCTACATCAATGTAGCAATCAGCCCCTTAAGAAACCCACATAAAAGGACAAAAGACCAACCCAACAAACCCACCAGATTTCATAACCAGAGCTTTTTGAAATACACTAAGGTCTTAAGCGATATCTACATGAATGGGCAGTTTCTCCTCGGTACCCTTTTGAGATCACACAGGGAAAACATGGGGCACACAGCTCATCGCGTATCAACTATTATCATCCTCCTTTAACAGAAAAGGATTTGAGCTGTGCTTCTCTTAGCATGATGTACCTATGAATGCTGCAGGCCTGGGGTGGGACCTGCGATTCTTCCTTTTTAACAAGTGTCCAGGTGATGCTGATGCTGCCAGTTTAAGATTCGCATTTTGATAAATAAGGACTTGGGGAAATGGCTAGCAACCTTGGCTGCACACTGGAAATGCCAAGGAAGCTTTCCAAATACAGATGCCAGGCCAAATAGATCAACATCTCTAAAGATGAGGCCCAGGCATCAGTATTTATTAATGTTCCCCAGGTAATTTTGATGTATAGTCAAGACCGAGAATTGCTGAGTTAGCTGCTCAGAGAAACTAACGGACTCGCCCAAGGTCACTTGGCCAGTGGCCAAGGAGGGGCTTTAAACATGGTAAAAATTTTTGCTGGCCCCATGATCTTTGAAGACGATCTTAAAAATTATTACTAGGCAGGCATAACACAGGCAAGGGTTGTATTGTTTCCAGAAGAATTGCTAATGTGAGAAAGAAGAGGAAAGGTGGGATTAAATTTATTCAGGGAGCTACTAATTCTGATCGAGAGAACACAGAGAAAGCAGGCATCACAGCTGCTCTGTCTCAGTGTGAAATTCCCTTTCAAGAATCATTCTTTCTTCATGAAAGCAACGTGCTAGGAGCCTCTTGGAAGGCATATTCAAGTTCAGTAATGTGCAGTACCTTCAGCTCCTTTGATGAATCACCACATGATGAAACTTTAGAGGTTGAGTAATCATATTTGGCTTCCTTTCTGCCTCTTGGGAGGTTCAAAAAGTCATATTTATGGGAATGGGCAAAATTTCTGACCCAGGGATTTTTTTTTTTTGGTCCCACATAGGACCGAGGTAACAGAAGAGGAGGCAACATTGGGAAATTATTCGGACAACTTAAGACTTTATGAGTCTCCTAGACGCGTCCAACCCCATGTTGTGAATGGAGGTCCGTTTTCATCTGGAAACACATGAATTTCAATTACTTTACACCATTGTTCATCCACAGTGTTCAAGATCAGATCCATTTTCTCACTGTCTGCAGATCCTGCGGAGAATAAACCTCCCCCTGGGATGAAGACCTTGGCTGTGTAATTTGGGACATGCTACCTCAAAAGGAAAATGAAAGCGTGATTCTCTCCTGAGGGAGGAATTGGACGTCTCCCAGACTAAGCAAATGGCAGCTGCAGACGGTACTGTGAGGCGCAGATCCGCTGCTGGGAATGGCATCCTTCGAAGTGGAGGATGTGAGGGGCCCAAGGTGCAGTGGGCCCCGGGAACACTGTGAGCTCATGTGAAAATTCCTAACATTGAACATGCAGGGAGAACCCAGTGTTTTGCCAAATGTTTTCAGGAGCTTAAATTTTAAGCTGCACTTCTGTTCCTTTTGGACATTCTTAAGGAAATTTTAGTTTCTTTATTTTGTCCCTCTCTGGCTCCATTCTGGGCAAGAAAGAAATACAAATCATACCTTAAAAGATATTAACCAGCTCTTTCAAAAGGGAAATAAAGCTGACAGCCCCAGTGTTGGGAGAAAGCGTCTCAGCAACTCTATTTCAGCCCTCTGGGGTTCTTCCTGAGGAGCTCCAGGGGGTGACGAGGACCCACTGGTCAATGTTCAGAGCGGTTACAGCAAACACATTCCACACTTGCACAGAAACTCACGATCCTCTCACTCAAAGGGACTGCAGAGCCTCTGCAGTTCACCTCTTGTTTTAATGACAAGCAAACCAAGGCTCAGTGATAGGAAGTGACCTGTCCAAGGTCACATAGTGATGCACGGGCCACAGTAGGACTAGAGCCAGGGCTCCTGGCTTCCCAGCCAGCATCTCCTCCCACTTCCCCAGTGGATGTCAGCAACAGACTGGAATAAGCCCCCTTTTCCCTTCCCTGAAATACTCAGTGCAGTGACTAACAAACGGTTCAGAAATCATATTTGTTTGTTTATCATGTAGATACAATTGCTTCCTAGAAAGACTTCTAAGAGGCAGGGCCATGCTGCTGGCTGTTGATGGGGGTCTCTTCATGTCTGCTCCTGACAAACACAGAGCGGTGACATTAGACTTCAGCCAACATGAGTGAGACCAACGACAGAGCAGCCAGAAAGCAAAGCTTGATCCAGTATCCCAATAAGTCTTCGTGTGGCTTTTCCCTCTTTGCACTGGAAACCTCACTTTAGGGTGAATTCATGCATGAGCCACGAAGTCATCTTACATGTCTAATTAAGAGTAGTCATTCTTCCAAGAAACACACATTGGCATTGGGCACGGAAGGATGGAAAAGGTAGGTTCTCAAAGGCAGTAGCAGTCTACTTGGCATGTGAGGTGGCATCTATCAGCATCACAGGTGAGGTTGTTGAAAACACAGATTTGCTGTCCCCTGTCCCACCTCAGCTGACAGTGTGGGTTGGCCCTTGGGAATCAGTATTTTCATAAGTTTCTCATGTAAATGATCCAAGTCCCACATATTCTGAATGCTGGTCTACTGTGCAGAGGAATCCTTTGAGACAACAGCCACAGAGGCTTCTCTACTGCTGGCTTTGTAGGCGATCTGTAGGAAGCAGGAAAGACCACCCTTTCCTATTTTCTCTCCCAACGAAATCGGGGGGAAGGGTGAGGAAGCATGTGTGGTTGAAGAAGGCAGTTTTACCATCTCCAGGTGTGCAATATGGCCCTGTTTCTTCTTCCAGGAAATCTCTCAGTTAAACTCCTGTCCTAAGAAAAGGAGGCACTGAAGCTATTTAAGGAAAGAGAAAAGTGGGTGAAACTATTTGCACTTAGATTCCACTTTATAAGAAGCGGTGACTTTTTTTTTTTTCCTGGGTATCACGCTTCCTGTTAAAACGAATATGAAAACCTCTCACAAAATACTCTGACCCACTCACTTTGAATCTATATTTTCAGTCAGTGTGACTACCTCAGTGTTACTGTAACAGTGAAACTCTTGAAAAGAGGATCAGGGTCAGAGCAAAGCATCAGTTTCGTGAGTAGACATTCCTCCAAGTGCTGGGCATTTTTAGAATGTTTTGCTTTCGTTTTTTTTTTTTTTTTTTTTTTTGCTCTGACTGCAGTAAATGAACCGTGAAATGAAAACGCCTTTTTTTCTTGCGTTGTGGCCTAGAATTTCCTGAGAGAAGCCACAGCTGTGAGGCAGCAAGGGGACATGGTGAGTGCAGAGGATCGAGAAGAAGAGAAGAGCTGGGAAAGAGATGCAAAAGGCCCACAAAAGGGAGAAGAGGAAAATATCTGTGATGAGATGCTCTGTAATTAATCATCTCCATCAAATTCCAATAGTCTCCAAGCCCCGTCTGCTATGCAGTTTGCTGACACAGAGGTGAAAAAGTACATCCACCAACATACAGCTAGTAAAACCGTTACAGTTACGTGAACAGTCGGGCTCCAGCAGAAGGCAATGGTCCTTATTTTTAAATGTATGCATGAAATCATGCATGTGGAGAAAAAGATAACAAATTCCCCCCTCTATGCCTTGGAACACGGGAGTCCCAGAGATATCCCAGGAGTATTTGCTATCTCATGTTGGTGCTGGTAGATGCTAAACTACCAACATATTTAGCTGTAAAAGTCCCTCGAGAACGTTATTGTTGATAAAATATCAGTCAGGGAGCTGGAGGTAGACCCTCCTTTTCCCAAGCTTGCATTTCTATAATAGATTGTCTCATAACAAGAGGGAAGAAGTTACTCTGACTTAATTTTCATTACCCACGAGTGCCTGTGTTCGCAAGCTGGAAAGACTCCTTGAAATCTCCTCTTTTAATTTCACTGACCTGAGTTGTTTCCTGCCATTTAACTAAAAGAGGAAAGGTGGGCTGGTCGTGGTGGCTCACGCCTGTAATCCCAGCACTTTGGGAGGCCGAGGCGGGTGGATCACGAGGTCAGCAGATTGAGACCATTCTGGCCAACATGGTGAAACTCCATCTCTACTAAAATCCAAAAACTTAGCTGGGTGTGGTGCCATGTGCCTGTAGTCCCAGCTACTTGGGAGGCTGAGGAAGGAGATTCGCTTGAACCTGGGAAACGGAGGTTGCAGTGAGCTGAAATTTGAGCTACCGCACCCTAGCCTGGCAACAGAGCAAGACTCGTCTCAAAAACAAAAAAAAAAAAAAAAAGAAAAAAAAAAAGAGAAAAGGCTAAAGGACTCACTAAGGTTTCTAGCACATTTTCTATGTTTTCACTACAAAGTGACAACAGGTAAGCCATAGAATTTCTCTTAAAACAACTAATTTTAAATGAGTTTGAATGAAAAGCATAGTTAACGTAGGTTTAGTAATGGTAACAAATGGACCAGGGGAGGCTGTGTTTATGTGGGGGCAGACTTTCGCTGTGAACCTAAAACTGCCCTAAGAAAATAAAGTCTATCAGGAAGAAAGGATCCATCTTGTTTGTGAAAGTGGACAGTGAATCCAAGGAGTTTGATTCTACTTTATTTTTCTTTGTGACTATAATTTTGTGAAATAATTTTATTTCTGTTCTAGAAAAAAAAAAAACAACCTAGGTTTTGTTCTGGTTCCTTATCTCTGTGCCTCTGATCTGCTATCTTTGTGCCATAAATCTTAACTTTGTGCCTCTGTTTCTCCTACTATTTTAGGAGGAGAGGAGTCAAGATGAGGGAAGATAAATAAGATAGGGTAATTCTTTATTTTGGAATGTGTATGTGTGTGTGTGGGCAAAAGCACACCAAAAATTCCTGATCTTAGTGGAAGAAAATATAATTAAATACATGCTTACTACAAGCAGCATGACATTCTTTTAAAAACTGCATTACTGGATACATTATTGGACTGGAGGTTAATCAGCATCCCCCACTACCAAAAAAAAAAAAAGTCTTAGCGCTAAGCCTGAGTGATTTTGGCTATTTCATCTTTCTGGATTTTGGTGTTCTCATTGGTGAAGTGAGGGCATGGAGATGGACGTTGACATCCCTTTCAACTCTAAACATCCCTGAATGTAGAGCAAATGTTTGGAAACGTTTGAAATTGTTCGTCCCTGGTAGTGATGGCCAATCTGCATGCCTGGCTCAATGCTATCTTACTGGGTTTCTCATGTGAACACCACGAGGGAGTGTCTTTGAAAGGAAGAGGTCACGGCCAGTGCTTCTAAGGATCAGGCTCTGGTCTCACTGTCGCCTTGCTCTGCTTACCCAAACAAACTATCTTGCTTTTAGATTTGGTGTGATCCAGCTCAAAGCCAAACATGGTAAACCAAAGAGCTCTTTGGGTCACACGGGTCAAAAGGGTTGGAAAGAAGCTGACCTCAATCCAAGAAAATGCAATTATTTGAACCCAGGAGACAAAAATATGTAATAGGGATTTTAACCAAAAGCCAGTAATCCTGGAGGGGCTTTTTACAATTCCCACGAGCCTTTTAAATAACGTGTGCTGAAAGCTTCTTATTGTTTTAAATCAATAGAGCCATAACTTTAACTCCTAATCATCAGTTCAACCAAAAATAATTTACCTGATACTATACTATCCGTATATAGGAAGAGCTTATAAAATGAGGATCTTGAATCCCAAATGCCTGTGATCAGCAGTCTTTGAGAATATAACAGTGATTTAATGAAAAGCAAACTCAGGTGCATCGCTGATTTAATGTTCTGGGAGCACACAATATTTATTGGCACCCAGACCGACTGCCCTCTGCCCTGCCTTTCACCAAGTTCCCTTCTTTACTCTCCTTGGAGTGAGCGCAAATGAGTGAGCTGTGTTCTTCTCCAGGCTTCATCACAGAATTCTGTGAAGCTGCTCTGGGCACTAAAAATAGACCTGGTGTCAGAAAGGAACGTGTTTTCCTCCTTTCTTCTCTTGTTCCCTTCCTCCTTTCTCCCTCCCTCCCTTTTCCTTTCCCCCAAAAGAGGATCTTAAAGCAAAAAACAAAGAAGAGACAAAATAGCAATAAACCCCCAAAATGCCTATTCACCTCCTGTTTGACCTTTGATGGCAGTAGAATCATCCCAGGTACCAAGAGGATTCTAAGGTTAGGCCCCTGGGAACAGAAAGCCAGCCCTGAGAGTCTCTTCAAGGGAAACATCAAATTGCTGGTTCCAGTTGTTTCAAGGTTTACAAATGAGATACGGGATGTGAAAACCTGTTGTCTATCCTCACGCACTTCACAAACGTGGCATGTCCTTATTATTATTTGGTGAACTACTACGGGCTGTCAAGCAGATTCTGATTTAATCTGGAACTATGTTGCATTTTCTGAGATGGGACAATTAGTGGACATAAAGCTGGAACAGAAATTTAAAAAACTCAGGTCTTGTTCTGGTTCCTCGGCCTCTTATCTGTTATCTTTATGCCATAAATCTTAACTTTGTGCCTCTGTTTCTCTTATTTTTTTTTTTTTAAAGGAGAGGGGTCAAGATGAGGGAAGATAAAAATAGCTGCAAGATTCTTCTTGTGGCTGTCATTCCCCATAGCCAAACCTACTCTCGAAGTGCTGAACATTTTATAGTTAAATTACAGTTGGTAACTTGTCCCTGTGTTCACCTTCAAGGGAATTTTTATAAAAGGCTATTTCAAATGCTGTTCACCTTCATATTCAATTCAGCCACCTAATTTGGGGTTTTCATGTCCTCTACCAGTATTTCTATCTTGCCTGGCTTGAATTTTTTTTTAAAGGCTTTCAGAAGTGGTTCTCGGTGGTGACGTAAGGCCACAGGCATGTTCGCTGCTCTCAGAAATGAGTCCCTGGGGACGCCATGGGTCCCCACCTCTCTGTATGCCATCATTCCTGTAGGTTATTTTCATCCACCATTTAGCTGCACCCTTCCTGAATACCTTCATATAACTTGAATCTCTTACCGGCTTCCCAAATGTTCACCATGGGACTTTTCACTGTCATCTTGCTATGTGGCTGTTAACTCGGAAAGAAGCTCCAGAGTTAACTTTATTCGACAACAACACCAGGAGCCAGCATTAGCTTGCAGTTATCGTCTAGTCCTCAGCGACTAGTCCTAAATGTGCTGAGAAAAGCTTTATTTAGTAGCTTTAGCTCATCGTAAACGCTGCAGCATGGAGCCATATCAGCCACTTCCCGTAAAGACTAAGGCTGGGGAGAGTGTGTTTACCTCTAGGCTTTGGGTTAAAGGCTCATTGAATAAATCAAAAAAATCTTTAAAAAAACTACTATTTCCTATTGAATAATTGAAATCTTTGTACTTGAATGTTCTTGAGATTTTTTTATTTGTACAAATTTAAAGGGTTCAAGTGCAATCTTGTTACATGGATATATTGCATAGAGATGAAGTCCGGGTTTTTAGTGTAATTATGCTATGAATATTGTACATTGCATTCTACCCTTTACATTCTCACTGTTGACACTCCTCCCACCCTGCTACCCTTCCAAGCCTCCAGGGCCATACTCCACACTCTATGTCCACATGCACACATTATTTAGCTCCCAATTACAAGTGAGAATATGTGGCATTTGACTTCGTATTTATTAATGTGATTAATAAGAATAACAGCTAAGCTTAATCTATGATTGTTATTGCTATTATTATCATTAGTGTTAAGAATATATAGGCTGAGTACAGACAATGGCTGAGCTAGGAGCTTTATGCACATTGGCTTCTACCATCATTACAAACAATATTTTACAGAAAATGAGATGACATTAGGTAATGAGCACACAATCACACAGTCAGGATTTTGAACTTGGCTTGTATGGTTGCAAAGCTTTGAGTTTGGCATTTATGCTGAGCCATGCACAAATTAAAAGGGGCTGTGCCTCTGGTGGGCTAGGGCGGGCTCTGCACAGGGATTGGGAGGGATGAGAAAAGAGAGGTAAGGGAGTTACAGCCCTAAGTGTGTGGAGCTGGCTTCTTTCGCAATCCTGTCATCCTCATTTGGACCACACAGAGGCAGGTTTTATGAGGCCGCTCTTTTCCCTCCCTACCTGTGCTTGCTCTCTGTCTGAGGCAGGGAATAAATGCATGAATAAATAAATGAAACAAAATAAACATGTGTGTCATGCCAGTCTATCTAGCTGGTGTATATTAGACACCTCACTAGCCCATCAGGTCCAGAGTTTTGGCCTGGGAAGACTCCTGGTCTGCAGGAGAAACTGTCAATTGCAGAGTTTAGGCCACTCTGGTTCTGCAACCCACAGCAGAACCACAGCATGTGACCAAGCCTGCTGCTTGTGAAACCTAGCACCTGAGGTCGCCACAGACATGGCCAATTGTGTATCTCTATCTAAAAAGTGCTTTTTGTTTTCTTTTAGGAAAAACAGAATGTACACGTTCTTTTTATTTTCTTAGTTTTAAATTTGGGTGGGGAGACAGCCAAACCATATCAGTTGGTAAGTAGTCTACCTATGAAGGAGAATCTTTCTAGGTGCTAGCAAGGAGACAAAATGAAGGATGTGTCTGAGTTTGTCTCCCTGAAGGTGTCTGTGGATACAGGTGACATCTTTTAGTTAAAATAACTCATGAAAGAAGCCCAACAGCATGGGTTCTTGAGATGTTTGCGGCACCAAGAGCCTAGGTATTGGAACGAAATGCTGTGGTGCCTGGGGCAGGGGTCTGGGGCTCCTGCGATGGGCTATTGCCTTTATGGAACTGGAAGTTTAGGGCTGAACCTGGAATGATATTAACCAATAGTACCAGCTACCACATGACCCAGTGAAACAGGGTTTCTTAGAATACCTATCAGAAACAGAGAACTCAAATAAATAAATAAATAAATAACTGTTCCAGTGCTCTGTTCTGAAATGGTATGATGCCCCATCAAGTAAAAGATGCTGGCGAGGCTGTGGAGAAAAGGGCATGCTGATACATTGCAGGTGGGAGTGTAAATTAGTTTAGCCATTGTGAAAAGCAGTTTGGCAATTTCTCAAAGAATTCAAAGCAGAGTTAACATTTGACCCTGCAATCCAATCACTGGATATGTACCTAAAGGAAGAGGAATCATTCTCCCATAAAGACACATGCACATATATGTTAATCGCAGCAAAATTCATAATAGCAAAGGCATGGAATCAACCTAAATGTCCATCAGTAATAGACTGGATGAAGAAAATGTGGTACATATATACGAGGAAATATTACACAGCCATAAAAAAGTGAGGTCATGTCTTTTGCAGCAACATGGATAGAACTTGAGGCCAATATCTGTTCCTATCCTAACACAGGAACAGAAAATTACATATTATGTGTTCTCACTTATAATTCGGCACTAAATGACAAACACACATGAACACAAAACCCTGAATAAAAGACATCAGGGTTTATTTGAGGGAGATGGAGGAAGGTGAAGATAAAAAAACCCAAAAAACAAAAAACTACCTATTACCTACTAGGCTTATTATCTGGTTGGCAAAATAATCTGTACACCAAACCTTTGTGATATGCAATTTACCTGTATAACAAACCTGCATATGTATCCCTGAATCTAAATAAAAGTTTAAAAAGCAATCTTAACTCAGAGTTGGTGAAGGGTTACCTTGTGCATGCCTACACGTGTATTTTCCTGCACATTTCCTAAGTTCAGCTAATATGCAACACGAACTGGAGCATGAAGGAGTCAACAAGTTGGTGAGAAAGCAGCAAACCTTCAAAGGCCTCAAACTAAGTGAAAATGGGGACCCAGAAAACATAACAAGAGTACTAAGAATGGATTTGGCCCAAAGGACATTCCCCAGGCCCAGATGACCTCCGGCTTTGATGGCCTTAGATTTGCAGGGTGGGGCAAGGACAGGAGAGCCAGGGTTCCCAAGGGCAAATCCTTAGGATAAGATGATATGGAAATACCCTTCAGTGCAGGCCACCCAGGCTTTCTATTGATTAATTTCCAAGGAATATAAAGTCACAAAAAAACAACAGGAACAAAGAAAGCATAACATCTATAAGGAAATAAAGTGCCACTTGTAAGAAACTGTAGAAATGCCACATGAGACCAGGAAACTCTTCAGCTATTAGAAGTATCAGACACAAAGCATGAAATAAACATGTTTAACACCACATGTTCTCACTCATAGGTGGGAGTTGAACAATGAGAACACATGGACACAGGGAGGGGGACATCATACACCAGGGCCAGAAGGTGGGGAGTTAGGGAAGGGATAACTGGGGCTAGGGGGACAGGGGGGGGATAGCATTAGGAGAAACACCTAATGTAGACAACAGGGTGATGGATGCAGCCAACCACCACGGCACGTGTATACCTATGTAACAAACCTGTATGTTCTGCACATGTACCCCAGAACTTAAAGTACACACACACACACACACACACACACACACACACACACAAATAAAATAAAATAAACATGTTTAAAATGGAAAAGGTAGAATTTAGAAATGTGATGAGGAGGCAGATACTATTAAACACAGGATCAAGCATATCTGAAAATTAATTCATTAAGTATTAGAAATGAAAAATAAAATCACTGAAGTTAAAAACTAAGTGGATAGGCTTAATGGCAAATAAACTAATTTATTTAGCTGTTTAATAAACCTGTGAGACTAAATCAACTGAAAAGTATAGCTAAATACATTATTCTGAATGTGGCAAGAGACAAAGGAAGGTTAAGAGATATACAGGATGGAGTGAGACAGTCTCACGTGTCCAGTCAGTTACTGAATGAGTAGAGAAAGAGAGTGAATTAGGGTGAAGCAATACCTGAAGACATAATGGCTTAGAATTTTCCAGAATAGTCAAAGAAACCAGTCATGAAATTCAGGAAGCCCAATATATCCTAAGCAAAGTTAATAAAAAAAGAAATCTATACCTACACATTTGAATAACAACAAAGAAGACCCTAAAAGCAAATTAAAAGAAAATACAAATTACTTACAAAGCGAGAACTGATAGCCAACTTCTCAACAGCAACAGTGGAGACCAGGAGACAGTGACACATGAGAATATAAGCATCAGTGCACCCAGAGAAAATAAATGTTGACCTAGAATTCCATATTGAGCACAAATGTCTTTCAAGAATGAGGGCAAAAAGACATTTTCAAATAAAACTCTCAGTAAAGGAAAACCTATCATATGTATTCCAGACCAAGGAAGTGACTTCAATGGATGGTTTTATGCAAAAGGAATGATAACAAAGAAAGTGGTAAAATGTGATTGATTCTATATTAAAAGTTCCAGTATAAAACGGTAACAAACATCTTCACTTTCGTTTTGTATAAAACACACATATAAGAAAGAACTAAATTATCCCATAATAATAGCATATAATTTGGGAGGAGAATTATAAGAATCAAGGTGTTCTAAGGTCCTTGTATTGTTACAGAAAAGGAAAAGATATTGATGTATTAATTAAACTTGGACTTTGATAAGTTAGGATGCATGTTAAAATTAGAAGAATAAAACTACAGTATTAGATTCCATACACTAAAAGGAGTGAGGTAAGAAAATATCCTCAGTTAACCCACAATAAGGAAGAAAAATAAGACCAAAAAGATGAGACAAATAGAAATCACAAAATGAGATAGAAGAAATGAATAACTATGTCAATATTTCTAGTACATTTAGGTGAACTAGGTGTTCCAATTGAAATAAAAAGATCGTTATTCTGGATTTAAAAATAAATCTACCTATGTGATGTTTACACATTTAATGTTACACATTTAAAATATAAAGGTTCAGAAAGGTTGAAAGTAAAATGAAAAAAGATATTTCAGTTAAATATTTTTAAAAATTTGGTGTAACTACATTAATATTGGAAAGAAATAGACTTTAAGGAAGAAAACAGTAGAGACAGGAAATTATTATCCATTCTGATGAAGGCTCAATTCACAAGAAAGATAAATTTTAACTCTAAATATAGATGAGAAATATATCCATCATCCACAAACAATTGTTTCTAGAATTTTCCATTTAGTATATTCAGACTGCAGTTGACCATGAGTAATTGAAACCACAGCTTTCTGTGGTTTCAACTGCAGTCCAAAAATGTTAAACGGAAAATTCTAGAAACAAACAATTCACAAGTTTTACACTGTGTATCATTCTGAGTAGTGTGATGAAATCTCATGCCATCCTGCTCTGTCTCTTCTTAATTGCAAGAAGGGTGAGTATAACAGAATATAATATTTAGAGAGAGAGAGAGGGAGAGAGAGATGACATTCAATAATTTTTATTACAATGTGTTATTATAATTGTCCTATTTTATTGTTATTGTTAATATCTCACTGTGCCTCACTTCTAAATTAAACTTTATTATAGGCATGTGTGTATTTAGAAAATAACAGTATATATGGGGTTTAGCACTATCGATGGTTTCAGGCATGCACTAGGCATCTTGGAATGTAGCCTCCGTGGATAAAGGGGAGCTACTGCAAAAAAAAAAAAAAAAAAAAAAAAAGGTCTCCTGGCATAGTGAAAACCTCTCCTTCAGTAATTGATAGAACAAGCAGATAAAACAAAAATCAGTAAAAACATAAAATTTGAGGCCTATTCTGGAAAGGATCCTCTTATCTTCTTCCCTCTACTCTTCCATGAAGCAGAGAGCAGTGACATCTCCTGTGTGGCATTAGGAGATATTGGAAGTTGGCACTCACATTTTGTTCACAACAACTGAGTGTTCCTGAATTTTAAAAAGTAGTGCTGAATCACAGACATTTATAAAAAATAGCATCCTTTGGCTATAATTTGGTAAATTAATTGTAGCATCTCTGAGTTGTCCCCTTATTGGGCACAAACAGTGCAGAATAATTAAAAAAAGAAACGCACACACACATGCAGGCACACACACACTCTCACACTCACATACACCATACCTTTGCTTGTCATACTACGGTCCAAGTTATTCAAAGTCAGCTTCTTAAAAAAATTCCTAACTATTAATTTTATTTCTTATCCTCCAAAATCATGGAGAAAGGAAACTTTTAAAAATGATTATACTGTAAAGAGCTTTTAATTTTATTCATTTTGTCAAAAATACCTGACAAAAGAGAGCATGAGGACTCTTTCACTGGAGCCCTGACCATTAAAATCCTAATGAAATACTGTTCCTTGAAGACATTTTGCATAAAGAGGATTTGATTTTCCTGAGTAACTGGAAACATTTTTGTGCGGACATGTCTTGCACTAAAGATAGCCTCTGGGTTTTTGGATTTTATGTGAGTAGATCAATTAGGGAAGTTTGCTGCCTCTATGTTTTCTTCTTAGAGCTATTCTAGATGCTTTGTGTTTACCCTTTTTTTCTACTATTCAAGGAGCTGCAAAGAGCAAGCAAAGGAAATGCTTAGCTTTTTCAAGTACAGAGATGAGTGTTTTTCATGGAAGTGAATGCTGTCTGCTTTGGGGAGTTTTCTGAGGTCAAAATCTCTTAGAATAAAGTTTACAAATTCATTGGTTTCCTGCCTCATTATGCATAAATGATTTATGAATTTGTATTCTAATTTTTCTTCCAGCGGAATCAAAGCTCTAGAGTTTTGCAAATAATTCCACGCAGAAGCCAATGACACACACATTCCTGAGACTATCATTGCCATGGATAAATTTACTGTTGCTGTCAGCCAGTGCAGTTTCCCCGATTAACCTGTAAAAATGTTCTCCTTCAATGAATGCCATTCAGAAATCATCTGACACTGTGCTAGAAGACAACGGCAGGTTCCAGAACCTGAATTCTTGGTGATTTTAAATGATGATGTATGAAAGAGAGAGAAAGGGAGGACAATTTGATTTGCTCCAACCAGTTTGACCCAGAAAGAAAAGCAGAAAAATTGCTTTGCCTAAGCAAACATGACATGAAGTCATACGAGAGCAGCACTCACAATGGGCAGTATCGAAGCCTCATTTAAAATACATACTGTCTGGATCTGAAAGACATCTAGATGCCAGTAATAAAAAATTTTTGCTCATTTTGTTTATTTATTGCCACTTTCCTGCTATTTCTAGGCAACAACTTCTGTGTCCTCCTTTGAGACACGGTCTTCTGATTTGGGGTGGGATCCCTTGCTCTGGTTGGATGATGATTGAACTCAAAGTTCAGGTAAGCTCCATTGGCATCCGATGCTGAAAAGCAACATGACTGAACAGGGATGGTGATTTTGTAGGGCAATGTAAATATCCCCTCTGTAACAAGGACTTAGATTTCTCCTATGATTCTAATTTTTTTTTTTTTTTAAATACAAGTTAGTTCTTTCAAAAGACCGTAGAAGAGTCTGTTGGTTTGCAGGGCAATCTTTACAAGAACATGGTCTGATTTTAACTTATAGTTACTTTTGCCTGTCATCCCCTAAAGCAGGGGTGTCCAATCTTTTTGTTTTCCTGGGACACACATAAGATATACTAATACTAAAGATGGCTGATGAACTAAAAACAAATTGCAAAAAAATCTTACAATGTTTTCATAACGTTTACGAATTTGTGTTGGGCTGTCTTCAAAGCCATCCTGGGCCACATGCAGCCCATGGGTTGTGGGTTGGACAAGTTTGCCCTAAAGTGTTGTGAGTTCTTCGATTATGGTCTAGTCACCTACACATGGTTCATGCTAGTGCATGGTAAATAGGTTGAATAAAGGAATGACTGATTTTTCTGTTCCTTTTCATGTGCAGTTTATCTTAGGGTTGGAGAGTGTAATAACACGGATTTTTATCAATTTAAAAACCTTGCCTTGGCTTATGCCTATAATCCCAGCACTTTGGGAGGCTGAGGCAGGTGGATCACCCGAGGTCAGAAGTTCGAGACCAGCCTGGTCAACGTGGCGAAACCCCGTCTCTACTAAAAATACAAAAAATTAGCTGGGAGTGGTGCCACACGCCTGTAATCCCAGCTACGTGGGGAGGCTGAGGCAGGAGAATCGCTTAAACCTGGGAGGCAGAGGTTGCAGTGAGCTGAGATCCGCCATTGCACTCCAGCCTGGGTGACACAGCAACTTGGTCTCAGAAAAAGAAAAAAAAATCTTGCCTTGATCATAGTGTTTGTGGTCGACAATGCTACCGTTCACTAGCATGTCCTTTTTCTCTCTCTGTGTGAGGCACATAGGAACATATGTCCCTGACTACCTGATGGCTTCATCATGTGACTTGCTTTGGCCAATGAGATGTGATCAGTATGATGCGAGCCTTCCAGATAGAGACGTGACAGCCACCTTTGCTACATTCTCCATTTCCTCTGCCATTGTGACAGGTGGACCTCCAAAATGGCTGCTTTGTCACCTAGGATACTGGAGTAAGGGTGATGACCACATGTAGCTGACTCACAGCCAATGTGTAACGAGCACTTGGCACATACAAGAAATAAACTTGCATTGTTGTGAGTCATTCTGGGGGTTGTCTATAGGTATGGGCTTGCCTGGCCTGGCCCATCTGGATCAATACAGCACTGGAAAAGCTTCTATAGATATTACACAAATCAACTTCCAACAAATTATTTGTTAGCCAGCCATATAATGGAGCTGCTGCTGGTGGTGGTTCATTCATTTACTATCAACGTGACTTTTTATTTTTTGATAGCTGGCCAGTGTTACGGGTATAAGAAAATACCTATGAAGTCAGAGCCTTTTATGATAATGACTGTGAATGAGCTTAGTAATAAAATTATTGTGTATTGCAAATATCTTTCTACCTTTAACAGTTATGAAGGAAAGGCAATTTTCACTCAAACACGTTCCTTTTCATCTGGTTTTCTCTACAACGTTTATGCCTGAAGTTTATTGCTAGCAGTAAAGAGTGTCCTAGTATGTTATGGGAATAGCCAAATTCCTGGTGCTTTAAAATGTATTCCATAGGCCCCAGAGCCTGTTAGAAGCTGATTGATTATACAGCAAATACATCAAAACTGGTATTTATGAAATATCCCATTTCTTCAGCTCTATTTCTCATAAGCATGAACATTACATTTGGGAGTTGTGCAAATATCTCAGACAGCTTAGAGAAAATATTGTTGCAGATTTTCCATGACAAGGAAAAGGTTCTTTACTCAATACATTAATAAAAGATCTGTGTCAACTGATAAGTCTCATGAACAAATATTTTTAAAGGTATGGTTTGAGCAGTTTAGTGTGTTTGTCTATTCAGATTTCCATAATCAATCCACCAAAACACCAATTACATAGCAGAATAAAGGACAGTTACTGTGAATGAGAGTGCAGATGGACTTTTGCTTCTGACTAGTTCATAACTGATAAAGTTTTGTTTAATTTGTTCAAGATTTGGACAGAAAGTTCTGGCCTAAGAAGAGAAAATGGGCTTTTAGACATGGCCTGTATTAAGGATGCTACAGATGTTTAATGTTTTTAATTTGTGTATTTGGTCAATGATTACTCATTTGCTAATATACCTTCTACATATTCTTTTTTTGCATAGCCAATCTGAGATTGCAAAATCAACTTCCTATTTATTGTATGCTAAGATTAATATTCCATGAGGCTCTACACTATGTACTATTCTCTGGAGAAGACAGCGTGTCTAACTGACTTGGAAAGCAACGTCTTTTCTAAACAGTCGCTTGTTTTGATGGTGCCAGCACTAACAGCAGGCTATGATGCAGACTGGACATAGTAGCTAGCTTTACTAAGTTCTATGCAACAGAGAAGAACTCATTCTATACATTTATTGACAAATTGATACCTACAGAATGCATCAATTTGGGTTTAGCTGAAGTCTAGGAATTCTCCAAGAAATCTTAAAGCCTGAAGCAGAAAATAAGCATATCAACATGCTATAAAATACATATAAAATCTGTAATAGTCCTATTTTGGTTCTGAAAGTGTAACATTTCATTTTTTATGATACAGAGGTCACCCAAGCTCTTGCTTAAGTGTTTCTGAGGATAAAGAAGAGTTTAATCCAGAGTCGAAAAGGGTTTTGTTAATAAATTGCTCCCAACATGATTTAATATCATTCACACTTACTATAACTTGTGCAAAATTGTTCCCCTTCCAAAACATGTGGTGTAACATTATTTCATTGTCAGAATCCATATATTTCTCTAAACATGTCTTAAAACAGTGATGTGGACTGGGCTTTAGTATCTCCCTGGGAGTGAGCGTACTCTTCCTTCTCCCCAAGGTATACAACTCGGTGCAATTAAACACAACTTCGCCTGGACTGAAAGACAGGTCTATGCTCCTCCTATTTTCATGAATTCCTCCACATACCCAAAAGAATAGGTTCCCCGGGGTATAAAAATAATTCACTGTCCATTGGGTGTGAGCTGAAAAATCCACACAAGGGCAGGAGTTCCATCCAGGTTTCCAACAGTGCATACCACTGAATTAGATTTGTGCATCCTTCCAGCCCATGGAAGAAGAAGAATATCGTGGAGATAAGCCATCATTTTTTTATATGTGTGTCTTATGATATTCCCCACCTGGGCCTCATCAACCACAGCCTCCTAAATGGAAAGGAGCCTGTGACAGGCGGCTCTCCCTCCTACCACATGCTGCTGATGTTGCCCAGAGAAGAGCAGAAACTGAGACAGAATGAGTTGGGTGGTTTGATTTTAATGTTTTTTTATTATCTCCCTGCTTTGAAAGCTCACTGCATTTTGCTTCTGTTATTACCAAGGGTTCATTCAAAATGAAACTGGTGTGTCTCCGTGGGGTTTTGCAGCAAATAGATAAAGTAGGTTCAGGCAAGACCAGGCCATTCACAACCCGAAGTGGATGAAGCAGTAGCCATTTGTTTGCTGGGGTGAATGGGACATAATTTATTCAGCTGCAGCGGAGGCTGAAAGCCAATCTGGCCTTGACCCATTTATCTTTAGAAAACTAATTAAAGTAGAGAATCTGGCTTACTGGTGTTATTGAGGTTTTACTTTTTTTGTTAGGGCCAATTGAAGATTGTGTGTGCGTGTGTGTGTGTGTGTGTGTGTCTGTGTCTGTGTTGGGGTGGAAGGTGGGAAATATCAGTTTCACCTAAAGACAGTGGCTGAAGGTCTAGATAATAAAGTAGTTTCTTAAACACAGCCTGACATCCTTTTGAAATGCAAAATAGTGGATTCAGCTGGGTGCAGAATCCTTTGAGGTGACAATGAAATGCCATGGCAATTTAAAATGAACAACAGACAGTTTCCTAAATCCTTACAACCAAGCCTTTCTAAATCGCACCAAAATGGCCCCACAGAGTCATGGAAGAACATTTTTATCACCAGCATTTTACTGAAACTGGTACTAACCATCAGGCAGGAAATGATGCCAGAATGTTAGTTGCCTTGTCCATTTTGTCTCAGAACAATTTAAAAAGTTGCATATCTTGATGATCTTTTGTAAGTACTTAAATATATATGTGAAAATATTAACAACATGTTTGTCACCAATTACCTACCAATGAATCTCAAAAGTTGCAGCGTATTTTTGGAAGACCTATAACAAAAACAGGCCTCTGTTTTTTTCTGTTGTTTGTATGTTTTGGTCTAGATAAGGTTATAGGAGACAAGTAGGGAAGTGAAGCAGTCACAGGGATGTTATGAGATGTATTCATTCCAGTATGTTCAAGGAAGTGATAACTCTTGGGGAAAGCTACAGGGTCATGATAACCATTAGGTAAGGAAACGGAACTGGACCAATTGCAGGAAAATCTGGAGTTCCCGAGAATGTGTTGGAAAGGGCAGACACTACTGTCTTAACTGAAGCCACTCTAACTATTAGTGGGACCAATCGAACAGAGCCCTGACTTGTCCCCTCCCATTTCCCTCTTAGTATCAAGAGCTCTTTAGCTATTTGTTTTCCCTGTTGCCTCCTCAAGGTCTTCGTTTCGGCAGTGTTCCTGCTCCAGATTTACCTCCTAACTTTCTTCACCCAAATTGTCCTGGTCTCAGGGAGCGGAATAATGAATGGGGACACTATTCAGAACAATTTCTTTTTAAACACATGATTTCAAAGAAGGGATTTTAGACATCATGTTATTACTGCCTGGATTTAAGGTCAAACAGTGAGCACTATGATGTCACAGGTGGGCTGCACAAATAAATAGGTACTCTCAGGTGAGAGTCACCTTCTCTCTTCGGTCCATGATACCATGTAGGGTGCATGTTTTTAAGAAGTCTTATCAGGGCAGGGCGCAGTGGCTCTCGCCTGTAATCCCAGCACTTTGGGAGGCTAAGGCGGATGGATCACTTGAGGTCAGGAGTTCGAGACCAGCCTGGCAAACGTGGTGAAACTCCATCTCTACTAAAAATACAAAAATTATCTGGGTGTAGTGGTCTGCACCTGTAATCCCAGATACTTGAGGGGCCCGGGCAGGAGAATAGCTTGAACCTGGGAGGTGCAGGGAGTAAGATTCCATCACACACACACACACAAAAAGTGTTATCAGCATTCAGTGGTATTGTGGCAACCAGATTAACTATTTTGGTTAATCCAGTCAAGTGAGATAACCTGAGCATTCTTATCCTCAGCCCTGTATTGAGGGTAAGCTTTCAAGTAAAACATATCCAGTGCTCCCTCTCTAAATGCTCTGAATGCTCTGAAAGGTATCAGGAAACTCAAGTAGAAAAAGAAAAGCAAACAACCTATTTTTTAATCCCTTAAATTTTCTATGTCTCAGCGAATGGAAACATTACCACCTTATGCATGAGGGCTGATGTTGGTTTGTTAGAATATATTGGCCTATTGTTGTTACAGGCCAATATATTCTAACAGGAAAGAGCTAGTTTTCCAGGCAGACTACACATCGTCTGAACATTGGGACAGAATTTAAATCAGCCATTCGATGAGCTCGTCTTACACCAAGATCGGATTGAAAACTTGGCCATTGGAAAAGAATATGAAAAGGTTGTTAACCATAAATCGCAAGCAGAGAGGAAACCACTGAACAAGTTGGCCATGTGCAGTATTCAATCCATTCCAGATCATTAGGAAACGGGCAGTGGGGGGAATTTCTCAGGGACTCTCCTGAATGACTGTACAAAGATAAATGGGGATGAGAGGAAGAATAAGACCAGTGCTTACACTATGCTGCATAGTCCGCCACACAGTCCTCTGGGAAGCAAGAGGAAAACAAATTTAAAGGAAAAAGAAAAGAGATTATTCTATACATAATAGCATAGCACAGGCACAAAGTTTAGCTTTGTAAGTTGGCATTTCACCCACTCCCCACCCCAAATTCCCTCAGAATGACCAGTAGGATATTTGAGAAATCCATATTCACAGGACAGTGTTGAATACTTACTGGAGATTTATGGGTCCAAATCATCACCCACTTGTTGAGTTAACGTGCAAATCTGCCTTTAAAAAAAACTTTACTTTTATCAAATCTATTTCTCTAAGATACACCATGCACAGTGCATTTTTACTCTAATGAATCAGCTGGAATAAAGTAACTGACACTCCCTGCCCAAGTATGTCTGCCAGCCACAGAACACGCTGTGCTCTAATTTTCTGAGCTGAACAACTAATTGCCTTTTACGGAGGCTAATTTGAAATACCTTTCCATGCTCAGATCTTAAAAATCAAGCTATTTTGTGCTGATTTATTTTTATACTTGACATTTCCAGTGAATTGGAATTGTCTTTTAAAAAAATTATAGTTTCACATCAAATTATTGAAGAGAATTTGCAGAGTATACATTTAAGAATAAAGGAACAGAACCAGTCTCTTCCTGAGCACAAGCAATAATCTCTGGTCTGTTTGATTGAAAGTCATTAAATATCAGCTGGGACAGAGGGGCTACGAAGCGGAATTTGTTGGTGACAAGAAAGCAACATAATGGTACGATGACTCTCTTAACTGAATTACCGCAGTTGATAACATTTGTATCCTCAACAAATCATGGATGTTGATGGTAGGGACTGCAATATTCTCAGATGAGTTGGCTTTCTGTCAGCAGCTGAATTTATAAAAATACATTCACTTATTCTTGGATAACAAAAATCATTTTAGGGTAGTCTGTCTGAAAGCTACTGACTACTTAAACTCTTTCTTATGCCCATATAACTTTAAAGGAGCAAATGGAAATGTTCCCCAGTGATACAAAAGAATTTCTAACTTCCTTATAAATAGAATAAGACATTAAATGATGAAATTGGTGTTTTTTTTTTTTAAGAGAGAGTTTTGTTTTCAATTATTTTATATAAGGTTTAGGAGCAGTTTACTCAGTTTGGGATTAGGAGTTTTATTTTTAAAACAAATCCCATAATTACCCATTCAAATGTTAGAAAATGGCTTTAGAATAACTGATATAAGAAAATTTACCTACAGATCCCAACGTTACTGCCACAGGTACTAATTTCAATGGCACTAAGAAATAACTCTCCAAGTGCCTTATGCTTTCTAGTTATTTTCATTTTGGCAAAAGTGGGGGGTGATTGGAGGAGTGTTTTGATATTGTCCTTTGAAGCATTTTTCTGCTGAAACACTTCAAGAAATGAAGGGAAATCTTTTCCAATTATCCTCCTTTTCTTAGACACATGCTTCTTATAAATATTCAGGAAACGTCTTTTCCGGGGAAAATTAAAACAGGAGTAGGTAATATGAGCGTTGTTTATAAACAGCCTAAATAGGCTGTAATGGATGACAGACCCATCTGGATAGTTTGGCAGTGCATGCTTCTTGAAGATGAGCATGTTTGACTGTTGTACCACAGTCTGGCCAAGGATAACCGCCCCAACTTTCCACTGTTCTGAGCTATATTGGAATCCCCAAAGGAAGAAAGCCTCAGGGGAGCCAATGGCTGCTGAGACTCTGTTATTCGCTTTGGGCCTAGCTCATGTCTCTCAAGAATAACCTTGGTATAGGTCTGTTTGATGTGGAAACAGTGCCTTACTCTCAGAAGCTGAGCAAAGTGGGCTTATGGCTGGCTGTGCATATCACTAATTCTTACCATTTGAGAAGGGATTAGAATTTAATGTAATAAAAAATCAACAAAACTGCAATTTTCACTTACAGAGCCTGAAGCCACACCTTTAAATGAAGTAAATGCTACATGCTGTCTTAGAATGTTTTAGAATAAAACTGGCTTATTGATTTAAATACCTATGCATGGAGTCTGGTCCTTGGCTTTTACTTGTGATCATATGATTAACCATTATCAATAATTTCCAGAAAAAGATTGATAAAATATATTTTTGAGGGCTGCAAAAGGTTTTCATTCTGTTTGCTACTGTGTACACTCGAGATCTTTATATCTAGAGCATTTTGAAGTTTACCAATGAAGTTCCTTTATAAAAGGTTCAAATCTCAATTTTCATGTCCATCAGATTTTAAACATCAGATAAAATTCTCAAAGTGTTGATGCTTTATTTAGTTTATCCTAAGCTGAAAAAATATTGTCTTTAGAAACATATTTTTTTTGCTCTACTTCCCCTGTTTAAGGGTGTTTCTCCTGAAGAAGAGAGAAGACTGCTTCTCTGTTTCAAAGGGAAAAAAATTAATTGTTGCCATACATATCATTAGAATGTTCAAATTCAATGCAATTTTAACTAAGTGTGTAATGTACCCCAGCTCTTTTAAATCTTGTTTTATTTTATTGTGGTAAGGACACTTAACATGACATCTACCCCCTTAACAGATTTTTTTTTCATGTAAATATTTTAATGAGTTGTTTCCATTTTGTGTATTCTTGACAATGTTCTTGTATATTTCAAGACTATGGAATAGATACAGGCAAAATCTAAGTATTCTGGTGCTGTGAAACAGCACAGATTTTTTTTTAAGTGAACAATACAGTATTGTTATCTGCAGGCACAAAATTGTACCTCGGATCTTTAGAACTTACTCATCTCACATTGTACGCCTGTTCTAAAATTAAATTCTACAAAAATTAGGAAAAGACTGGATTGTTCCAATAACTAAGTTAAGAGCCAGTGAAAATGGGGAAAAAGGAATCAAATCCATACTCAGCATGTATGCTTCTGGTTAGAAAGATCTTGATATACAATGCAATTTGTAAAATAAAACTTAAACAATGGAATCTAATGAAAACCATCATTTCTTTTAAAACAGCTGACTAGTTATTTGGTGGAATCTAACTGGTTGTTTAAAAGAAAAACGGTGACTATTTTTAAACTTTTCCTGAAACTGCAATAGAGAACAGATAGAAATTGGTAGGTGTGGTGGCTCACACCTGTAATCCCAGCACTTTGGGAGGCCAAAGCAGGTGAATTGCTTGAGCTCAGGAGTTCGAGACCAGCCTGGGTAACGTGGCAAAACCATGTCTCTACAAAAAAATTAAAAGCCGGGCATGGTAGTGTATGCCTATAGTCTCAGCTACTCAGGAGGCTGAGGTGGGAGGATCACTTGAGCCCAGCAGATCAAGGTTGCAGTGAGCCATGATCATGCCACTGCACTCCAGCCTGGGCAACAAAGTAAAACCCTGTCTCAAGAAAAAAAAAAGAATAGATATAAGCAAGGTAAAGTAGAAGGTTGCAGCAACTCCAAATATCTACACTAGAGAGTAGGTTTTATTTGCTAATAAATGGTAATGAATTTATAACATAATTTAGCAGTTAATAACTCCAGTTACCCCTTTATTGTGATACTTCGTGGACAAGCCTTTAGGTTGTAAGCACATTTGATTTTTATAGAGAGAAATGCTGATAATGTACTTATTTCAAAGCCAAATTCAACCAATTTAATCTTATGAGTTCTATACTATAGAAGAATATTAACTAAAATCATAAAGTCATTTATAACAGTGACTAATAAAAGTATTTTCATAACTGGCAATCTTTGAGAAGAGTTTATATGACATGGTCAGATGTGGTTCAAGTGCTTTATGACATTAAGAATTTTATCTGTTAATTTTACATCAAGATAATTGGCAAAGCAACATTAACAGCACTAACAATTGCAGGTATATAAAGTGTTTATAGTACTATAAATGGAAGAAATTGAATTTAAAATATTCATGCAGTATTTCTTTGAAATTATGAGCTTTTATTTTTTGTAGCAAAATTTGGTCTTTAAAACACATTTAAAAATTATATTTACTATGTTTATGGTTGTATTCTCTGAGTATTATAAATTGCTTTGATGATGGATATCATTGAGTCCCCTGACACACATCTAAATAGCTCAAAGAGACTGCTTCTAAGGATCCCAACTTTTTAAAGACACATACAAAAGAAAAAAATGGTAGTAACATTGATTTGGGGTTTCCTGGCAAGGTCTTTCAAACAGAAAACTTTGCAAATAAGAAAAAGTCATAATGAAGTTGCATTATATCATAATTGAATAAATAACCAGTTTCAGAAAACAACTAAAAAAGCTGAGTAGGAAATGTGCTATTGCAATTATGTCTCTGGAAGAACTGGCCACTTAGTTTTCAAATTAATATTTCATGAGAAATATGAAGTCGAAAATTTGGTCGCTGCACACATGCATTAATAGTTTCTTAATGAATTAATAGATTTCTTAAATAATCCAATTCATGACCCAAAAGAAAGGCCCATTACTTTTCAATATTTGAATTAAGAATAGAAGCAGATGTAAGAACGAGATGACTTTTATAACCCACTTTTTCAGAATCTCCTGGGAGTTTCAAAGAATGACTTTGGTAACACAAAGCACCCGCCCTGGTTATCAATCTGAGGACACTCACCAGCCGGTCCAAGCTTGTGCCTGCAGCAGTTGTTGGTCTTTCCTCAGGATTGTAGGGCCTGAAACGTGTATTAAAATTTTCAGGAGCTGAGCGGGCAGATCTGAGAGCTGGAGCAGGTTTGGGCTGACCACATCCCTGAAAGACCTGGAAGAAACATTGAAAAGTAAAGAAAGTTATACAATGAGTTCTCTCCTAAATTCATGAGGCAGAAGTGTGCAACGCAATGGTGTCCACATTTCTCATGAAGCTTTTACCTACAGTAAACTCTAATTTTGAAAAGTAAACAACTATAACCACCAATAGAACAGAAAGAATTACCCAGACAGATACAGAGTGACCAACTATATGCCCTGACTCACAGTTTCAGCATACACCGTCAATCCTTATTATTTGCAAATTTGCTTACTCACCGAAATTTATTTTTAACCCCAGAATTAATATTCACAGCACTCTCATGGACATAAAGACACATTGCCAAAAAATTTGAGTCATGTTCCCAGCTGAGGCTGGAGAAGACACACTCTCTTATTTCAGCTCTCAGATTGTAAAAAAAGTGTTCTCTTTGTGATCTATGTAGTACAATGTTTTTCACATTTTTGTGCTTTTTCTTGTTGATTCTTTACTTTTCAATGTTTAACATTGTCCCCAAGCATTGGGCTGAAGTACTGTCAAGCGTTCCTATCCACAACATGTGTCATGTGTCGTATGGCAAAAATGTGTATGTTAGATAAACTTCATTCAAGCCCAAATTATAGTGCTATGGGTTCAATGTTAATGAATCAACAATATAGATTAAATAATGTGTCTTTTCACAGAAACACACATAAAACAAGGTTACGTATTGATTGGTTGATGAAACTGCTGTGGCCAGTGGCTTGCAGGAGCCTAAACCTGTATTTCTCATTGCTGCAACTGTTCAGTATTTGCTAAGTCAATGTTTGCAGTGACTCTATAGAACATAACTAAAATAATGGAAATCAACTGAATTCAAAATAGAGATTGGAATAGTTACTCCACAGGATAATTTCAGGATTAAGTGAATTGTATCTCACTTTTACATACTTGAATTTGGTATTCTATAAACATCCGTTTGGGATTCCCGTTATCATGGCAAATGTATTTCATTGTATAGCATATAAGGCCAAATAATTTCAGTGACTCCCCTTTGAGTGATGAAAATCTCTACTGGAAGAATTCTTTAAAAACACTCTCTTGAGCAGTGGTGTAGAAATAGGACAAGCAAATGTGGATGAAATCCATATAATGATAGCTTCCTCTAATTTTGTTGTTGACAGCTGTTCATGTCACAATTAAGATTGCTATGGGAAATCAAACATTTTATTGTAATGATCTTAGGGATTGAGCTGCCAATTCTTTTTCCACAGTGATTTCACTCAGGGTGGTGTGGAGACACTTCCTTTGCTGTTTTTAGAAGCTTTATACCCTGTGCTGGTTGTTGAGAGATAATACTTTTACTGAAATTACAGAAAATGCAGTAACATTTTCAGAAAATTTTGATTAAGTTTGACTTTATTCTATTTCTTTCATTTCTCCATAGCAGATGATTTTTATCCTAGATGCTTTTCCTTCAGTCAACTTTTTGGGGTTATTTACGTGAGCCAATCCTTAACTCGCATGTAGTATATTTGCAATGCAGTTGTTCCAGTTTTGTTATTTCATTCTGTGTTAACTCTAAAATAAGCATTTTTCACCATGCCTATTATGTGATTCCACTGAAGTACACAGAGAGCTCTTGAGTGCCATTCACAATGACAAATTCTGTCTTGAGACACAATTCATTTTGTTTTACCACTACAGCTAATTTTTCTTTCGTTGTATTCAAAAGTTCTCCTTCAACTCAGCATTTTGCAGAGAGGTGGTGCTTCGTCTTGGCATTCCTCGAGATTGGTCTTAACACACTATTGATTATTTTTCTCTCACACAATTTCTGAAGCTGATGGTGTAAACCGGTGTGATAAAGATAGTGGCCCTTTTCTCCCTAGTGCCTAAATCACTTCCCCCTGGCAAGGTCGCTGCTGATGGAGGGCATTAACATTTCCAGAGCTCCAGGGAATGGTTGAGAGTGCTATTCTGGATTGCTCTGAAAGTGACAGCTGACTTTTAAAAAATGTAAAGCCTAAGGCAAAACAATACTAATGGCCTTGCTGAGATTTCATTAAGCCAGGTACTGAAAGAGTTAACAGACCTTTCTGATTCACCCTTTGGGAAAAATCTGGCTCACTGGGTTAAGTTAAAGCGAAGAAACATGAATGCCCTGAAAGAATATTAGTGTTCTAGGGAGATATTTCATCGGAATGGAAAAACTTAACATTTGCTTGGATTTTTTTTTTTTGGAGGGTTTTAATTATTACAGAACAGAGGTTAGTTAATATACTCTAGTAGCTTTCTGTTATTTAGGTCAGGTTTGGATGCTGAAGATAGCTTCCATGCAGAAATCATTGTGTCTGTGACCAAACTGAGGAAAACACTGACTTATAATTACTTTGTATAACGACACCTGGCCACCTAATCAGGTGGAGACCTATAGGACAATCTGTCGCAACAGCCTCACATCCTGAAAGCCCCTAAAAGGAGATCCTATCATACATACTCCTAGAAAAACAGAAGTGCCGTAAGAGAAAGCCTTTAGTGTGGAAGCTCCAAGCCTAGGGATTGAGAGCTATTTTTCAGAATTTTACAAAACCTAATGAGAATGGTTTCCAAAGGAATACTTCGCAGTAGTTGCCTTGTTTTTGCTTAGGAATGATTTTAAAAACCCGCTGTATTCGTCTCATACTGAGACTATACCTTAACATATATCCATCATTTAACTTAGAAGTCTTACAAAGTGAAAATTAATAATTTGATGTTCAATACATGTGCTATAGCCTGAATATCTGTGTCCTTCAATAATTCATAAGTCAAAATCTAATCACCAATGTGATGGAATTAGGAGGTAGGTCCTTTGGGAGGTGGTTAGACTCCACCCTCGCGAATAGGATTAGTGCCCTTATTAAAACAACAACCACCACAACAAAGGATCCAGAGGGCACCCTTGTCTCATGTGAGAACACAGTGGGAAGGTGCCATCGTCTATAAAATGCCATGCAGATCCTCCCCAGACATCAAATCTGCTGAAGCCTCGATCTTAGACTGCCAGCTTCCAGAATTGTGAGAAATAAATTTCTGTTATTTATAAGCCAGCCAGTTTATGGCATTTTGTTGTAGCAGCCTGAGCAGACTAAGACAGCAAGCAATCTGTTAGCTTGAAAAAAAAGATTTTTAAAATATGGGGTTCATGGGGTAGGTGACAAAGGACATTTGTAGGCAGAAAATTTCGACCATCTCAATTTTCTGAGTTTGCTCTAGCAGCAGTTGAGTTAGGCACAGATTCGTGGCTCATGAGGGCCATGGCTAGGTCAGTATAAAAGGCCAGTGAGCCTTTTCCTTGGTGGTTTGAGTGTCCCAACATTTTACATTTTGAATAAGGAAAAAAACAATTGAGAAATAATAATGTGATAGAAAGGGCTGTAGGTTCAATGAGAGTCAGTAGATCAACTGGTTATGGCTGCAGATGTAGATTTGGATCATCAGCTTAAAGATGGTATTTAAACTTGATTGCATTTACCAAGGGCAAGTATACATAGGTGGGCAGATGGATGGGGCTGAGGACAGCCTATTGCAATGCCAGCATTTACAGGTCCTCTCTGAGCCTCAGTTTCCTGCTCTCTCAAATGGGAATAACAATATTATGTACCACACAGACACACTATGATGATAAAATACAATATGTAAGGCAGAAAAACAGAGCCATGTGTCTAGAAAAGTATGTGCCTGATAATTAGTTAATTATATCATACCATAATCTGTATTTTCCAGAAGTTTTGCTGTCTAGATAAGAATATATAAAGGAAAAATGTCTGGGCTGATGTTTCTTTCTTTTTTTACCTTTTAAAAATCTTTCAATGTTTTGTTACAGACAAGGTCACACGCTGTTGCCCAGACTGGAATGCAATGACACAAACACCACACACTGCAGCCTCAACCTCCTGGGCTCAGACCATCCTCCTGCCTCAGCCTCCTGAGTAGCTGGGACCACAGGTGCATGTCAACCACACCCTGCTAATGATGCGTTTTAAATGTTTTCCACAAAGTATTATTTTCAAGGGCAAACGGCTGTTACATAAATAATAGATGCCATCTATAAAAGTTAAATTAGGTACCTTTACAAGGGTTTCATCATGCTAACATGTGTTCAGACTCATTGAAAGGGAGGATGACATTGGTAGTGTTTCCCCAAACTATTTGATTGTGGTTCCTTTTTCTTATAAGACTGGTGTTCCAAAGAACACACCCTGAGATATACCGTGAAGGTTGTCATAACCTGCCAAGGAGAGGCATGCTTCAGATAGAACTGCATTTACTTAGAGGTATTTGTGAAGCTGTTCCACCTTCCTCTGCCTTTAATTTTAGATAAGAATGTTATTTTAAGACACTAAAGGGCTTCTTTTTACAACAGAACAGAAGTTTCTAGAGGTTATCCCTGCAGGCTAAGCCAACTTTTTGCGGTACAAATCATTAGCCTTACCCCTTTAAGAAATAGAATCAGTATTACCACCTTCCGACCCCTGCCTGCTTCTCTCCAAGGGATATTGAAAGCGATAATTAGATAATTCGGGAAAGTATTTGGAAGTCCCAATGTAGACAGATGCTACAGATGTACAAAGGAATTCTCCTTCCACCTAGCTGACTTGCAAAACCTGTGGATTTTAGAAAGACATCTGGCTCATGAATCCTTTCTTTTAAAAGGATTACTAAGATAATGTCTCAGAAGTCTGTTGGTATTCTGAGATTAAAGAAGCTGACAGTAGAATAGGAAGGGAAGAAAGGAGAGACATTTTATAATTTTGGAGGGGTGGGGAGAAGAAGGAGGTGCGGTGATAACAGGTTTAAGTGCTGTGTCTTAGGTTTCTAAATACAAGTATTTTTCCTTTAAAAATGTTAGGGCGGCCGGGCGCGGTGGCTCAAGCCTGTAATCCCAGCACTTTGGGAGGCCGAGGCGGGCGGATCACGAGGTCGAGAGATCGAGACCATCCTGGTCAACATAGTGAAACTCCGTCTCTACTAAAAATACAAAACATTAGCTGGGCATGGTGGCACGTGCCTGTAATCCCAGCTTCTCAGGAGGCTGAGGCAGGAGAATTACCTGAACCCAGGAGGCGGAGGTTGCGATGAGCCGAGATTGCGCCATTGCACTCCAGCCTGGGTAACAAGAGCGAAACTCTGTCTCAAAAAAAAAAAAAAAAGTTAGGGCATCTTAACACATTTCTCTGAAAATAAACTAAGGTGTCCACTATTTCAGAGGCACATGTAGCTTTACACCTATATCTCTTCATCTTCTTTATCTTCTGTATTGTCTTTTGCAACTTGATTATACATTTAAAAAAGCCATTACTGGCAACTTGAGAAGCAGTGGCTGCAGGTAAATTCTGTCTCAGCTCCTGTATTCTTAAAAAATTCTGTCTTGTCACTTTTCTACTCAGTAGGTTTTTTTTAGTGGGGGAAATGCACTGCTATTCTCATACAGGCAAATATTGAAATTTGCATACAGAACTCTAATCTGTTATATTAAATATAGGTAACAGTGTTACCTAGATTTAATTAGATTTGATGCTTTGAGGGTAAGCAATGTTTTATTTATCTATTAGATTCTAATTTATATTACAGTATCAATGAACGAACTATTAGATTACTTCTTAGGAAATTCAAATCTATTCCATTCACACTCAAGTAAATAGAAGCTGTATCTCCATTAGCATGGACACCATACATTTGTCCAGGTGAAGCCATTGTTTTCACAAGAGATGGCTGTGGAGTAACCAATAGGTGTATCAGTGCATTCTGGAGACCATAACAGAATGCCTTACACTAGGCAATTTATAAACAACACAAATTAATTTCTCACAGTTAAAGAGGCTGTGAAGTCCAAGATCAAGGTGCCAACAGATCTGATGTCTGGTGAGGACTAATAAGCTCCTGCAGGCCTCTTCTGAAAGGGCACAATTCCCACTCATGAGGGCTTCACCCAAATGTCTTAGTTACCTCCCAAAGCCTCCACCTCCAAACACTATTACCTGAGAATTTAGGATTTCAGTATATGAAATTTGGAGGGACACATACATTCAGATCATTGCAAAAGGTCACAAACACAACTCTAAAAGTTTGGAGTGTTAATATTAGTCTTTCTCCTAATGCTTGTGTGACCTTGGGGTAATAATGTTTTCTCCAATTCTCAAAGCTGTTGGGAAGATAGAATGATATATGCATAAAAAAATACTGAAAACATGAAGTATAACAGTATCTTATTTTAAATAAATAATCTGTAATTAAATAGAACAATAATGGGTAACAAATCAAATCTAAGGATTATGCAGAATTACACATGAATAAATTAAGCTCTATGATGAATAGGGTTTCATACATTTCATTCATTAGTGTATCCCAGTATCTTTAGGAGTTCCCAGGACATGGTATATGTTTTAAGAAACTGGGAATGAAAGGTTATGAAGAAATAAAATTTTTAGTAATAATCTTCTCCTTTTGCAAACATTTATTAAAGGCAATTAGCATGTAGATTTTTGTAATGAGAAAGAAAAGAGAGGAAAGGAAAGACAATGAACACTTGCCAAGTGTCTGATAGGACAGACATCTCACTGTGCTATGTATTTTATATGTATTATCTCAAATAATTGATTATCTCTTCAAAATCAAGGTTGAACACTTCTTCCTCAGACTGAAGGGATGAATCACGTATCCATGTAAAACAAATTATTTGATATTTCCTTGACTACATTTACTGGGCTAAATTAAAGCAAAGCCAAATGGACAACTTTATTTAAAGTAACAACTAGACTCACAATACTGTTTCTTGATCACTTGATAATAGCTACTCAGTGACCTTGATAAGTCAGTTAGGAAGCAGAGGACCTTGCATACAAAACAGTTAGATTGGCTTCCTGATTGGCCCATGGGAGAGCTGTCATAGCTGTGGGTGCTGGAGATAGCTGGGCTCAGAGCTCAGGCAATGGCCATTGCTTACTGCAAAGTGGCAGACAACTTGGGCTCTTTACAGAGCCACCCTCTTTGGTATCACCAATCGGTGAAAATGATGAACAGTGGCACCTGTACATTGCAGCAGTTGTATCCTAACCCTGTCAATGATCATCTAGGTTAAGCACAGAGCTAGGATCTTTCTCAAAGTGGAAGTGGTGACTGAGACGTGTGTGCCTGGGAGCATTCACGTATCATTAGTAAGCAAATCAGATTTAGTTTAAACATTTTAAAAAAACATTTCATTAAAAGTAGCAGCAAAAAGGACTATCCTATACCATTACATATGATAACTGGCACCTTAGAAACTCATTTCACACACTTTAAGGGGATTTCTAACAGTATTTGTTTAATAGCCTAAAAAGTGTTTTCCTGGATATAAACTTAAAACATCTTGATGATGACTTTTTCTTTAGATATAAAATTACTATATTCCCTACAAAAGCATTTTAAATGTCAGCTTTTTAAAAATTGTACTTTAGGTTCTGGGGTACATGTGCAGATCGTGCAAGATTGTTGCATAGGTACACACATGGCAAGGCGGTTTGCTGCCTTCATCCCCATCACCCACATCTGTTATTTTTCCCCTCGATATCCCTCCCTGCCCTCCCCATCCCCTGCTGTACCTCCCCAGGCCACCCCCAACTGTCTGCAGTGTGTGATGCTCCCCTCCCTGTGTCCACGTGTTCTAAGTGTTCAACACCTACCTATGAGTGATAACATGCGGTGTTTGGTTTTCTGTTCTTGTGTCAGTTTGCTGACAATGATGGTTTCCAGATTCATCCATGTTCCTATGAATGACACGAACTCATCGTTTTTAATGGCTGCGTAGTATTTCATGGTGTATATGTGCCACATTTTCTTTATCCAGTTTATCATTGATGGACATTTGGGTTGGTTCCAGGTCTTTGCTCTTGTAAACAGTGCCACTGTGAACATTTGTGTGCATGTGTCTTTATGACAGAGCAATTTATAATTCTTTGGGTATATACCCAAGTAATGGGATTGCTGGGTGAAATGGAATTTCTATTTCTAGGTCCTTGAGGAATCGCCACATTGTCTTCCACAATGGTTGAACTAATCTACACTCCCACCAACAGTGTAAAAGTGTTCCTATTACTCCACATCCTCTCCAGCATCTGTTTTCTCCAGATTTTTTAATGATCGCTATTCTAACTGGCATGAGATGGTATCTCAATGTGGTTTTGATTTGCATTTCTCTAATGACCAGTGATGATGAGCATTTTTTCATGTTTGTTGGTCTCATAACTGTCTTCTTTTGTAAAGTGTCTGTTCATATCCTTCACCCACTTTTGAATGGATTTGTTTGTTTTTTTTTTCTATAAATCTGTTTTAGTTCTTTGTATATTCTGGATATTAGCCCTTTGTCAGATGGGTAGATTGCAAAAATTTTTTCCATTCTGTTGGCTGCCGGTTCACACTAATGACTGTTACATTTGTTGTACAGAAGTTCTGGAGTTTAATTAGATCCCATTTGTCTATTTTGGCTTTTGTTGCCATTGCTTTTGGTGTTTTAGCCATGAAGTCCTTGCCTATGCCTATGTCCTGAATGGTTTTGCCTAGGTTTTCTTCTAGGATTTTTATAGTATTAGGTCTTATGTTTAGATCTTTAATCCATCTGGAGTTAATTTTAGTGTAAGGTGTCAGGAAGGGGCCCAGTTTCTGCTTTCTGCACATTGCTAGCCAGTTTTCCCAACATCATTTATTAAACAGGAAATCCTTTCCCCATTGCTTGTTTTTTTGAGGTTTGTCAAAGATTAGATGATTGTAGATGTGTGGTGTTGCTTCTGAGGCCTCTGTTCTGTTCCACTGGTTTATGTCTCTGTTTTGGTAGCTGTGCCATGCTGTTTGATTATTGTGGCCTTGTAGTATAGTTTGAAGTCAGGTAGCATGATGCCTTCAGCTTTGTTCTTTTTGCTTGGAATTATTTTAGCTATGCAGGCTCTCTTCTTGTTCCATATAAAGTTTGAAGTGGTTTTTTTTCCAGTTCTGTGAAGAAGGTCATTGGTAGCTTGATGGGGATGGTGTTGAATCTATAAATTACTTTGGGCAGTATGGCCATTTTCAGGATATTGATTCTTTCCAACCATGAGCATGGAATGTTTTTCCATCTGTTTGTGTCCTCTCTTAATTCATTGAGCAGTGGTTTATAGTTCTCCTTGAAGAGGCCCTTTACATCCTTTGTTAGTTGTATTCCTAGGTATTTTATTCTCTTTGTAGCAATTGTGAATGGGAGTTCACTTCTGATTTGGCTCTCTGTCTGTTATTGCTGTACAGAAATGCTTGTGATTTCTGCATATTGATTTTGTATTCTGAGACTTTGCTGAAGCTGCTTATCGGTTTCAGAAGATTTTGGGCTGCGATAATGGGGTCTTCTAAATACACAATCATGTCATCTGCAAATAGAGACAATTTGGTTTCCTCTTTTCCTAATACCCTTTATTTCTTTTTCTTGCCAGATTGCTGTGGCTGGGACTTCTAATACTATATTGAATAGGAATAGTGAGAGAGGGCATCCTTATCTTGTGCCAGATTTCAAAGGGAATGCTTCCAGTTTTTGCCCATTCAGTATGATATTGGCTATGGGTTTGTTGTAAATAGCTTTTATTTTGTGATATTTACCATCAATACCTAGTTTATTGAGAGTTTTTAGCATAAAGAGCTGTTGAATTTTGTCAGAGAGCTTCTCTGCCTCTATTGAGATAATCATGGGGTTTTCGTCTTTGGTTCTGTTTATGTGATGGATTACATTTATAGACTTGAGTATGTTGAACCAGTCTTGCATCACCGAGATTAAGCCTATTTGATCATGATGAATAAGCTTTTTGATCTGCTGTTGCATTCTGTTTGCTGGTATTTTATTGAAGATTTTTGCATCATTGTTCATCATGGATATTGGCCTGAAGTTTTCTTTTTTAGTTGCATCTTTACTCGGTTTTGGTATTAGGATGATGTTGGTCTTATAAAATGAGTTGAGGAGGATTCCCTCTTTTTGTATTGTTTGGAATAGTTTCAGAAGGAATGGTACCAGCTCCTCTTTGTACATCTGGTAGAATTTGGCTGTAAACCCATCTGGACCTGAGCTTTTTTTACTTGGTAGGCTATTAATTGCTGCCTCAATTTCAGCCTTTTTTATTGGTCTACTGGGAGATTCAACTTCTTCCTGGTTTAGTCTTGGGAGAGCACCAGTGTCCAGGAATTTATTCATTTCTTCCAGATTTACTGGTTTGTGTGCATATAGTTGTTTGTAGTAATCTCTGATGGTAGTTTGTATTTCTGTGGAGTCGGTGGTGATGTCTCCTTTATTGTTTTTTATTGTATCTATTTGATTCTTCTCTCCTTTTTTATTAGTCTGACTAGTAGTCTATCTATGTTGTTGATCTTTTCAAAAAAACCAACTCCTGGATTTGTTGATTTTTTGAAGGGTGTTTTGTATCTCTATCTCCTTCAGTTCTGCTCTGACCTTAGTTATTTCTTGTCTTCTGCCAGCTTTTGAGTTTTTTTTGATTTTGCTCCCTCTTTCAATTTTGATGAGAGGGTGTCGATTTTAGACCTTCCCTTGCTCCTCATGTGGGCATTTGTTGCTAGGAATTTCTCTATAGACACAGCTTTATATGTGTCCCAGAGATTTTGGTATGTTGTATCTTCATTCTTATTGGTTTTGAAGAACGTCTTTACTTCTGCTTTCATTTCATCATTTATCCAGGCTACATTGAGGAGCAGTTGTTCATTTCCCATGAAGTTGTGTGATTTGGGGTTAGTTTCTTAATTTTGAGTTCTAATTTGATGCCCTGTGGTCTGAGAGACTGTTTGTTATGATTTCCATTCTTATGCATTTGCTGAGAAGTGATTTACTTCCAATTATGTGATCGATTTTAGAGTAAGTGGGCTGTGGTGCTGAGAAGAATGTATGTTCTGTGGATTTGGGGTTAAGAGTTCTATAAATGTTTATTAAGTTTGCTTGGTCCAGATCTGCATTGGAGTCCTGGATTTCCTTGTTGATTTTCTGTCTTGTTGATCTGTCTAACATTGAGAGTGGAGTGTTAAAGTCTCCCATTATTATTGTGTGGGAGTCTAAGTCTCTTTGTAGGTCATCAAGGACTTGCTTTATGTATCTGGGTGCTCCTGTATTGGATGTATATGTATTTAGAACAGTTAGCTCTTCTTGTATTGATCCTTTTACCATGCCCTTCTTCGTCTCTTTTGATTTTTGTTGGTTTAAAGTCCATTTTATCAGAGACTAGGATTGCCACCCCTGCTTTTTTTGTTGCTCTCCATTTGCTTGGTAAATCTTCTTCCATCCCTTTATTTTGAATCTATGCGTGTCTTTGCATGTGCGATGGGTCTCCTGAATACAGCACACCAATGGTTCTTGGCTTTTTATCCAATTTGCCAGTGTTTGTCTTTTGATTGGGGCATTTAGTCCATTTACATTTAATGTTAATATTGTTATGTGTGAATGATCACTTTGCCCTTTGGTTGGTGTAATTTCTTCATTCCATCACTGGTCTTTATCATTCAATTCTTTTTGCAATGGCTGGTACTGGTTTTTCCTTTCTATGTTTAGAGGTTCCTTCAGGAGCTCTTGTAGGGCAAGTCTGGTAGTGGCAAAATGTGTCAGCAATTGCTTGTCCATAAAGGATTTCATTTCTTCATCACTTATGAATCTTAGTTTGGCTGGATATGAAATTCTGGGTTGAAAGTTCCTTTCTTTAAGGATGTCGAACACTGGCCCTCACTCTCTTCTGGCTTGTAGGGTTTCTGCCGAGAGAGCCACTGTGAGTCTGATGTGCTGTGTTCCCTTTGTGGGTGACCCAATCTTTCTCTTGGCTGCCCTTAGTATGTTTACCTTTGAGGTGGCCAAATAAGAGGCAACTCCAAAAGCAGCTCCCAGCACGAAAGACACAGAAGCCGAGTGGTCTCCACAATTCCAAATGAGGTACCAGGTTCATTTTGTGGGTCTGGTTGGACAGTGGGTATAAACCAAATAGGGCAAGTTGAGGCAAGGTGGGGCACTGCGTCACCCAGGAGGTGCATGCAACCAACCAAAGGACCAGGGGATCTCCCCCTCTAGGACTTCACTTCAGATGCAGTGCTCCACCTAAGCCCTCTACAACCCACAGAACAGGAGATCTTCACCAGAGTGAAAAGCCTCAGTGAGCTGCATGAATAGGGCAGAGCAGCAACTTTGGCTGGTGCAGGGGCTGTCAGCATAGATCTAGGCGGAAGCGCTGGCTGACTCTGAGGAAGCCAAAAAGCTGGCGGGATGGAGCTACCAGCCCCACAGAAAGAAGGGAAACTGAACTGCAGGGAAACAGCCCAAAAGGCAGGACAGTCCCCCCCACCCACCGCCACCTCCCTGCCCCCGCCCTGCATCGCACAAAGCCCAACAGCCTAAAAAACTCTCTCTTTAGAGTTATGCACCCAGAACATCAGTTAGAAAGCAACCAGGAACGATTGAGCTCGGCAGGGGGAAGGGAGGCCACCATTACAGAAGCTGATCTAATTTTCCTGAGTAAATAAAAGATGCAGCAGCTCCACTGAATCTGTGGCAGCCAAGTAGCACCTCTGCAGGCAGACGAAAGCTACCTGAGATCAAAACTAGGTAAATCCAAGAGATGGGAAGAAACCAGCAAGAAGACTGAAACCATCAAAAACCAGAACGTCTCTCCCCCACCATGAGTTCATGACTCCTCACTAGCAAGGGAACAAAGCAGGACGGAGAACAAATTTGATGAATTGACAGAGCAGGCTTCAGAAGGTGAGTAATAACTTCTCTGAGTTAAAGGAACATGTTCTATCCCAATGCAAAGAAACTAAAAACCTTGAAAAAGGGTTATACGAAATGCTAACTAGAATAACTAGCTTAGAGAAGAACATAAATGACTTGATGGAGCTGAAAAACACAGCACAGGAACTTCATGAAGCATACACGAGTTTCAATAGCCAAATAGATCAAGCAGAAGAAAGGATGTCAGAGATTGAAGATTAAATCAATGAAATAAAATGAGAAGGCAAGAAAAGAGAGCAAAGAGTGAAAAAGAAATGAACAAAGCCTTCAAGAAACATGGGATTACGTGAAAAGACCTAATCTACACCTGACTGGTGTATCAGAAGATGACGAGGAGAATGAATCCAAGCTAGAAAACACTCTTCAGGATATTATCCAGGAGAACTTCCCCAACATAGCAAGGCAGGCCAACATTCAAATGCAGGAAATACAGAGAGCACCACCATAATATTCCTCTAGAAGAGCAACCCCAAGGCACGAAATCGTGAGTTTCACCAAGCTTGAAACGAAGGACAAAAATTAATGTCAGCTTTTCTTAAAAAAAATAATGTGGCAATTTTCTTTATGGATTGCCTTCTAACAAAACAGTTACTCATCCTTAGATCTTAGAATAATCTCTTCTCTTCTCTAGTCATCCCTTTTCTTCCCTTTCCTCTCATTTTGCTTTTCTTTCCTTAAAAATTGATTACAATGGTCCCCAGGCCAAGTTCTCTGGCAAACTCTACATCCCTGGATGGGTTCAGCATTCTGTTAGGAGAATTTTGGGTCCTACTGAACGAAATCAAGCCATCAGTTTTAGTTTTGTCCATTTTTCACTGGCCTCAATTTTTAAAAGCCAGCTACTGTGTCAGTTTTAAGGTTTAAAAAATTTACTCCTGATGCTCACACAGCTTGGTTTCAGAGTATCTGTCCAATGTATTGCATACTTATAATCTTTTCTACAATAAAAGAAATTCTTTTCATTTGCATGAGAAGATTTTTTTTCCCCCCTTAAGGATTTGCTTTTCTCAGGCAGCAGAACACTGTGATATTTCCTCCCAAATGGTGAGGAAGGAGGAGTTACAAGGAACTTTACAAGGCAAATTTTTGCCTGTGGAGAGGAAAGAAACCCTAATCCTCTTGGCCTGACTAAATGATTATTATTTCATAAGCCCGTTGCTTGTAAGGTTTAAAGCAGTTCTGTAAGTTCACTTTGCAGAATGTAAGTAAGCATGTAATTTACATCAGATGGGCTCTACCATTCCTTCTACCCACGATTCAGCAAATATTTGTCAAGTGTCACTATGGCTAAACGTAAGTGCTGGGGATATGCCAGTTGGACATGTCCCTGCTCCCAAGAGGGGCTGGACAAGAAATCAGACAATTATTATAGAATGTAAGAAGTGTGACAGAACACCCACATACAGGGGCAACTCACCCAGGCTGGAGCATCTGAGAAGTCTTCTTAGAACAGCAGTGGTGTGCTGGACCTCGCTCTTACTGGCTCATGAAACTACATGTTAAATTTTTAGGAATTTTGTAAGCCAGTAACAACTGTGTTTGACAAACACATTGTTATTAATAATAAATGCATTATTAATAATGTGGTTAGCAAACACATTGATTATTAAAAATTAAGTTGTACAACTTATATAAACTATGTTAATAACAAAGGTAATATTTATACTAAAACCTCATTACTTTCTAGCTATTTTACTATTATCTGTGCTCTTGAGGTTAATCATGTCGGTCGTATCTATAAGGTGGAAATATTAAGTCTGGGTGTGCTACTGTGTTCAGTGACATCATGTGGGTAGTTTGAAATCCACACAGAGGGAGTAATTACACCACAGAAATGAGCAAACACTACAAATGAGCATGTTTCCTGCACAGATATGGCTCCTTCATATGTTTAAATGTAGGCTGGCTGAGGCAATGACTCCATCAGAACCAAACCAGATCACATATCCCACATAGAATGGAAGTGTTATGAGCTGGGGTAGGGAGGTGTATTTCTGAGACTGAGAAGAGGCCATTGAAATTTCTCTAACACAACACTTCACTGCCCATGAAGCATGGTTCTCCACTTAAGAAGGAAGAAGTCGGAAGGAGACTTTTTTTCAGGAGACCAGGAGAGTACCTTCGCTTGTTTCTAAGAATACACACCGAGTGTTAGAGCTGAATTGTGTTTCAATCATTCATTCTTGAGTAGGCTACATAAAATGTAATCGTCTCATCTTTGGCCCTGAAGTTAAAGTGAAAGCAAATCTTAAGATAAATCGCCAAAGATTAGAGATAAAGGAGTTTTCTTTTATCATCAAAAGGAGAACGTTTTTGTTTTATCCCTTTTACAGGCAAGGAAAGTTAAAACTAGTTTGCTCTGAATGCATGGATGCATATCATATAAATGCATCATAAGCATTTTTTCAAATCTTTGTTTTATTTTATTAAAAAAAGGTGTGTTTCCTCCTCCCCCTGCCCTGTATCTAGCATCTGAAAAATCTGACCCTGTTATGCAGCAATGTTACAAACAGAAATAGAACAAACCTCAATTTTATGTGTGCTAGGTAATGAAGACATCAAAGATAAACGATGTTTCAAGGTCACTGTTTCTCAGTGGAATGTGGTAAGTGAGAACTGATAGGCAGAACACAAACTGAATTTGAATAAACCAGAGAAAATATTGTGAATCTAGAAATCATTGAGAATATGTTCTTTTTCTTTAGAAACGAAACTAAAGAAGTAGAAATAGAATGTACAGCTTTATAAATAGTATGACCATTCACTTTTTTTCTCAGAAATCAGGCAGAAGGGACCAAATTACCTGTCAATGGAGCAGGCCAAGTTTTCTCTCAATGTAAGAATAATGTGGAAATCAGTATTACATGAAAATTCCTCTAAAGCTCTTGCTGTGGTGTTATTGGTGTGGCCAACAGGCATAGACTACAGTTGGATTGCTGACACAGTCTCCAGTACCACCCCTTCCCTTGAGCCTGCTTTCCCCTAAAAGCATTGTTCGTAGACATTTAGAGATCCATCTCCCTTTCTAAGTGATTCCCTGCCATCAAAAATAACACATCAGTGGGTTTAAATGCAGGGGTATAGATCGCAAGTCTGATCTGATCTTAGATGCTAAAAACAACACACAGACTATCATAGGTGAAGCAAGACCAAAGAGTCAATGCTCTTTAGAATTCAGGTATCATAGATGTTCTTAATAAGAAGAATTAAAATGCTTAGCCTTTAGGGGTGGTTTTGATTTGACTGATTCCGTGCTAAACATTTTACATGGATTATCATCTTACCCTCAAACAACGTTAGTGTAGGTACTATATTCATTCTCATTTTTAATGTGAGTCAATTTATATAGACAAATAATTTGTCCCAAATCACACAACATAAAACAACTAGATCCCATGTCAGTCTCATGTCAAAATCTGACCTGGTAACTGCTATGCTGTTCCAAAGAATGCTAGATGAACTTCAAGTACATTTTAAGGTATTTCCTATTCCTTAATGTTAGAAATCTTTCTGGCATTATATTTTCATGTTCTGAATTCAATTCAGCACAATGTACTGTTTCTTCCACGTGTAAAACAATTGTTAGGAAGACTCTCTGCAGAATGTTAGAATGAATAAGATGTAACTCTTGTCCTCAAATAATTCTGATCCTGGGCAGGAGAAAGTAAGTACAAAAATAATCATAACAAAAGGAATAATATGCTCACTGTCTTACAACTGGCATGTGTAATACAGGGGCCCAAAGAAAAAAAGATAAATGCTACTAGAATAAAAATATATTTATTTGAACTAAATTCTAAACTAATCCTGATATCTGAAAGGAGATATTCTCTCCATCTGAATTCCCAAGACATTATTTATCCCTGAATACTTGGAAAGGAAAAAAAAAATCTAGAGAAAAAAGAAAGATCTGGGGATGCTGGAAAAGGAAATCTGTAATAATCAGCAAAGCAATAATGTTCATAAAACTGTAAACTCTTAGAGCTGGCAGGGGACATTTAGATTAACCCTTCCTTTTACAGTTGAGGAAACTAAGCCCCAATAGCTAGAGACAGAAGTTATTACATTCTCTGTTCTGCTCTCTTATTTTTTTTTCTTTTTTTCATCTTCATTTGAACTGTAGATTCGGGAAAACTGTCTAGAGAAAATTAAGTCCCTGAAGGCTGTCCTGCTCATCTTTAATGGGCTCTACCCTCGTTGGTAGTAAGTATTAATTGAATGGCTGGTTCAAATTGGAATGTAATAAGTCTTCCTTCTTAATTTAGATTATATCTGACAAACCAATCTTTTCCTAGATTAGATTTGAAATTATTCCAAATATAGTTAAATGATATCTAGTGAGATCAGTTTCATCTTCCCTGATAAGACAGAAAGAGGTTACCAACACATGTGAAATTCAAAGGCAGAGATTCAAGATTTTTCTCCCTTCCCTTGGGGAATTTCCATAAACCTGCAAAGTTCTGAACTGCTTTGATTTGGGTGGGTAACTGGAGTGGTGAAAGGTGGTGGAATAATGAAGGCTCTTCCCTGCCTTTGATGAAGATTGAAATTGGTGAATGTAGTAAGCTTGGTCGGGGCTTGAAGTACTAACGACTACGTTTCTCATCAGTAGGTTCCCTATAGTATGTTGTGGGCAACAGCCCTCCCTTAGATGGCTGGCTCCTCAAAGGCTGACGTTTATCTGGTGCTTTGGGGAGGGTAATTATGGAGGTAACAGCATGACATGCTGGGTAAGTCTTTCTCTTTGAATCTCACAGATCTGGGCTGCAATCCAGTTCAGCCACTTGTTTGTTACATGGCCTCAGGCTCTCTACTTAATCTCTAGACTTAACATTTCTTATAACAAAGAAATGAATGCTCTTTACAAGAGTGCAGTGAGGCTTTGAAATAAATACATAAGGCATCTAGAAAGACCAAGATGTCACCAGAGCCAGGACTCTGTTTTGTTCTCTGTATTAGTCCATTTTTTCGTTGCTGTCAAGAACTGCCCAAGACTGGGTAATTACAAAGAAAAGAGATTTAATTGACTCACAGCTCTCCATGGCTGGGGATGCCTCAGGAAACTTAAAATCATGGCAGAAGGAGAAGTAGGCATGTTTTATATGGCGGTGGGTGAGACAGAGTGTGTGAAGGAGGAACTGTCAAACATGTAACCATTGGATCTTGTGAAAACTCTCTCACTATCAAGAGAACGGCATGGGGAAAACTGCTCCAATGAGCCAATCACCTCCCACCAGTTCCCTCCTTTGACATGTCGGGAGCCTGGGGATTGCAATTCAGAGATGACATTTGGGTGGGGTCACAGAGCTAAACCATATAATTCTCTATTGTACTCCTTGTGCCTGGTACTTGGTAGGGTATTTGTTAAGAAGATACAGCAAATGTTCAACCAATGGTAACTATGGTGGCACTGTTACTAGGAAATTCTTTCCCCAAAAGGAAACCAAGAAAGTTTTAATACGCTCTTGCCCCCAGTCTTTAAAAATGTTTATGTACATATAATATTGTACGAAAGGCATACAAATGGAGTTTGAAATGAGAGTCATGTTATTATAAAAATATTCTAACTTGGCTATACAACTGGGCATAGCCTATGTATATTTTGGAAATAATCTCAATATGCCTCATCCCTAACAGCTTCCTTGTGTGCTAAATAGGAGAGAAAACAGATCTGACAGTCCCCATAAAAACAGATCTGAGACAAGACTGGAGCATGAACATCCATAGTGAGAATAAATATTTTCATTTGTCTGTAAATCTCACTTATTTATGATCTCCATCATTAGGCAGAAAAAGATTAGCTGTTCCTTCTTCTAGAGATGAAGTGAGAGTTTGGGGAAAGAGATATCCCATCTGGAACTGTGGTGTCTTCACCTTTGGCCCTCAGATACATATGAGAGAAACAACAATTTTATATCGTGTACTATCAGAACCCTAGGAGAGGCTGGAAGCAATGAATGACTGGGCTGGATAAGAGAAATATTTAATTAGAATGTATCTCATGGAAGTACTAGGCATAGTTGTAAAGGGAATCAGGCAGAAAGACAGGGAGCTTGGGTCCTCCTAGCTTTGCTACCTTTTCCGTACCTTCTCATGCAAGTTTTGCTGAAGGCTGTTGAACTTTCTCCTAATACCTAATCTATTCAACAAATTTTCTGAACCTCGCCCTTGTGTGAGATTGACTCAGTAGGCACTGGCATCATTACAAGGTATCGATTAGTGAGATGGGCTTTGGAATCAGATGCTCTTCTATGCTTTGCTCTGTGAGACCGAACTTTTCTGTCTTGGAAAATAACTTTTCTTTGCAAAATAGGGAGCTCTATCTCATCACAAGCACTATTATAAATATTGTATAATAGAAACCATGCAAAAGCATTTAGTACTATCCCCGGCAGTAAGCATTGGACAAATATGAGTTGGCAGTTATAAATATTGTTGCTTTTCTGAAAGAGGCTCTGTGGATGACTTCCGATAGTAACGGCTTTAATAAGTGATTTCCAAAGGAGAAGTTGTCAATCATATCCTGGAGGAAAATGTTATTTTAATTTCTAAACTTTACAATTCTCAGAATGCCTGGTCCCCTTAGGAGCTAGCTTCTGGCCTCACCTGGAGCTTGCCTCTCAGAAGTTAACCAAATTTCTGGTAATGTAAATACTCAGCCCCAGTCTAGAAATCCAGAACTTCAAATGTGATGAGACGGTTTATCAACAGTGTCTCAGGGTTTCTTTGAAAAAAAAAAAAAAAAAAAAAAAGAAGAAAGATAAGTTCAACCACTCAGTTCTTAGCTAGAATATAGATTTTAGACTCTACTTAATGTGTACTATAATTTCATGTATATGGAAAATGAAACTACATATTTCTAAATTTAAAAGTAAATTCCATTCCCTTGATGAAATAAAATCTCTTTTCAGAATACAACTGTTCCACCAGCAAATGCTGATGGTGTTTCCCATGGAATTTGTCCAAATTCCAACCACCTTTACTACTCCATGGTACTTCAAGATGGCTTTAGTTCTTCCTTAACTCCATCTTCCATAGCAGACTCCTGGCTTCCTTTCCCTCTTTCCTGAAGAATCCGGCTGTTTTCTTCTCCGTCTCCTCTTCGTTATTTCCTTGCATCCTCTTTTCTCTGTGCCAGCCCTACCAGACACACTATTTTGTTTCTACCATGTTTTGACCCTTCGTCCTATATCCTTTCATGTGAGTGGACTCTTATATGCCCTGTATAATCTCTCTCTCTCTCTCTCTCTTTTTTTTTTTTTTTCTTGAGATGGAGTCTTGCTCTCTCAACTAGGGTGGAGTGCAGTAGCGTGACCTTGGCTCACTGCAACCTTTGCCTCCTAGGTTCAAGTGATTCTCCTGCCTCAGTCTCCTGAGTAGCTGGGATTAACAGGCATATGCCACCATGCCTGGCTAATTTTTGTATTTTTAGTAGCAGTTTTACCATATTGGCCAGGCTGGTCTCAAACTCCTGACCCCTAGTGTTCCGCCTGCCTCGGCCTCCCAAAGAGATGGTATTACAGGCTTGAACCACCATGCCTAGCTGCCCCCCAACCAATATTATTTCTATTCTTAATTTAACATTTCTTACAAAGATATGTGTCATATTAAAGTACATTCGTTTTTAACAGAAATACTGTAATAATGTAGTTGGAAAAATTCCACAACTATCTCTGATTTACATTCCGGTAACAAACAGCCTATCTGACCTCTTGAAAAATTTTTAATGAACTATAGTTAATAACAATGTATTTTTTCATATGTTTGTTGGCCTCCTGTATGTCTTCTTTTGTAAAGTATCTGTTCATATCCTTCGCCCATTTTTGAATGGGCTTGTTTGTTTTTTTCTTGTAGATCTGCTTTAGTTCTTTGTAAATTCTGGATATCAGCCCCTTGTCAGATGGGTAGACTGCAAAAATTTTTTCCCATTCTGTTGGTTGCCGATTCACTCTACTGACTGTTTCTTTTGCCTTGCAGAAGCTGTGGAGTTTGATTAGGTCCCATTTGTCTATTTTGGCTTTTGTTGCCATTGCTTTTGGCGTTTTGGTCATGAAGTCCTTGCCTACACCTATGTCCTGAATGGTTTTGCCTCATCAGAGAAATGCAAATCAAAACCACATTGAGATACCATCTCACACCAGTTAGAATGGCAATCATTAAAAAATCGGAAAACAACAGATGCTGGAGAGGATGTGGAGAAATAGGAACACTTTTACACTGTTGGTGGGAATGTAAATTAATTCAACCATTGTGGAAGACAGTGTGGCGATTCCTCAAGGACCTAAAAATAGAAATCCCATTTGACCCAGCAATCCCATTACTGGGTATATATCCAAAGGATTATAAATCATTCTACTACAAGGACACGTGCACACGAATGTTCATTGCAGCACTGTTTACAATAGCAAAGACCTGGAACCAACCCAAATGCCCAACGATGATAGACTGGATAGGGAAAATGTGGTACATATACACCATGGAATATTATGCAGCCATCAAAAACGATGAGTTCACGTCCTTTGTAGGGACATGGATGAACCTGGAAACCATCATTCTCAGCAAACTGACACAAGAGCAGAAAATCAAACACCGTATATTCTCGCTCATAGGCAGGTGTTGAACAATGAGAACACATGGACACAGGGAGGGGAGCACTACACACTGGGCTCCGTTGGGGGGAAATGGGGGAGGGGCGGGGGGGTGGGGAGGTGGGAAGAGATAGCATGGGGAGAAATGACAGATACAGGTGAGGGGACGGAAGGCAGCAAAGCACACTGCCATGTGTGTACCTATGCAACAATCTTGCATGTTCATCACATGTACCCCAAAACCTAAAATGCAATAAAAAAAAAATAACAATGTATTGTATACTTGAAAACTGCTGAGAGAGTGGATTTTAAGTGTTCTCACCAAGAATAGAATAATAAATACGTGAGGGACAATGCTTTTGTTAATTCGCTTGATTTCACCATTTTTCAATATACACATATTTCAAAACAATCTTGTAATATCATATGTATATATAATTTTGTCAATTAAAAATAAATTTAAAGAAGATAATCATTTAGTTAGCCCCTTCTTTAAAATGGGCCAACTTACTTTTTCTTTTCTTTTCTTTTTTTTTTTTTTTTTTTTTGTCTTTCTAGAGCTGGCGTCTCATCCTGTTGCCTAGGCTGGAGTGCAGAGGTGTAATTATAGCTCACACAGTCTCAACCTCTCTGGCTCAAGTGATCCTTCTGCCTCAGCCTCCCAAGAAGCTGGGACTATAGGCTTATACCACCATGCCAGGCTGATTTTTATTTTTCATAGAGATGGGAGTCTCTCTGTGTTGCCCAGGCTGCTTTTGAACTCTTGGACTCAAGTGATCCTCCTGCCTTGGCCTCCCAAAATGCTGGAATACACCCAAGAGCCACCACACCTTGTCTCTCCTTTTTTTTTTTTTTAATTAGTGGTTTTTATTACTTCACTAACAATTTCTTAAATGAAACTGTTTTTATGCCACTGAATCGATTCATACTAAGCTACCAGCCTTGTTTTTGTGCCATCAATACAAACGTCAACATAGTGGGGAAAGGCAAGTCCTGTCTGTATTATCATAAAGAATACTTTTGATTTCTCAGACAACTGAAAAGGCTCACGGGGACCCCTAGAGTACCATAAACCCCAACTTGAGAACTGTCATTTTAATTTGCAAAGGTATTCCACAAAATCTTATTATTTCTTCTTTATATTTAGCCATTTTATAGATGAGGATGGAGCACTAAGGGATATTTCAACACTTAGTATACATTAGGAACTTAAAAGTCTCTGTGATATCAGTGCACACTAGACATACCTAAAATCCAGGTCCTGTGATAATCTGGTCCTGTGTTCCTTTATTAAAGATTTATTTATTTTTCTAGGTTTGGATGGACAGAGGGAACCAAGCAATGTAAAGAAGGAACATCTAACTCTCTAACCTCCAACTGTGCCACAACTCCGTCAATTTGTATGGCAGCGAGTGACATTAGTTACCCTGACTTGTTACACTACAAAACTTTGTGGGTGTAATTTCAGGCACTGGATTCAATATACACAGACTACATTCTCAGAAATAACATTTTTTTAAACTCGAAGTTGGCCTCCCAGTCATCTTCCCGTGTGAACAGGGCAACTCTCTTGAGAAAGGAGCTCTTTTAATTTTAAGTGAAGAAATGTAACTCCTCAAGGAAAGCAGGGTGCAGCAGGGAAATGGCTGGCCACCTGGCAGACGCAAGACAGACTGGTTGAGGACAAATCGTGTAACTATGACAGAAGTGGTTGCTTTTCTTGATTTTTTTAAATCTTTTTCTTTTTAACCTTTAAGCTCTGTTGGACTTGAGAAAGCATGGTTTCTTTGCTTGAAATGGGTCCATTTCTTAACAGTTGTTTGCAGCTCACTCACTGGTGTATTTCATTTTTTTTTTTTTTTACTATGCATTCAATAAGCATCTGCCTATAATTTCTATGTGCCAAGAGCTGGGCTATGTTCTAGCTACACAGCTGGGATCCTGGCCACTCATGGAGTTTCAGATGAGTGAAGTCAGGAGAAGACGGGTAGGGAACCGATACCAAACAAATACATATATAATAGATGCAGTGACAGATTTCTGTGACCGAGAATGGCAAGATGGACCTACAGAAAGATCAGAGGAGTGAAAAGCATTACAGGACAAAGAAGCTACAAGTATAATCAAAGAACTGAAAGAGAGACCATGTGGCTGAACAAATAAATAAAAGGGCCACTGGTGTGAAACAAGGTTAGATGACAGGCAGGGGCCAGATAATGCAAGATCTGGCAGGAGGTTTATTCCACTCTAAGTACAAAAGAAGCCACTGAAAGGCAAAGCGGGGGACTGGGGACACGGGGGAAGGTGGGGTGTGGTGCATGACCATACTGATGTAGAAATACTTCGGCTACTGGATGAAGAACAAATTTGAGGGGGTTCCAGAGTGGAAGCCAGAACACCAGTGAGGAAGCTGTTGCTTTTAGAGGAACTAAGGTTCCTTGAAAAAATATATATAATCAATGGTAGGAACTTCCTGTTCAAATACGTCCAGGCACTGGGGAAGGAGAAGCTTCTTCCTATTACTTATTATTGTCTGGTGCTATGTTATGTTAATTAATTTATATAATTGCTGATCTGTTAGGTGTCTGTCTCTCCTCTTAGAAAGTAAGCGTACTGAGGACAGGAATGGTGCCTTGTTCACTCCTGTATCTGCAGTACAGAGTACCGTTTGCCACATGGATTCTCAATAAATGCGTGCTGAATGAATAAATGAATGGAATGAAAAGAGTAAAAAGGAATACTTGACTTGGAAAATGTAGGCACACACACCAGCGGAAACAGATACCCACTTGTAAGAAGTTGTGATGGTCTCAAACTGCAGATAATTTTGTCCATGTGTTGCTCATGTCCTATTCTCTAGAGCTGTTTTTAACAGTAGCAATCTTAGCACCTGATTACTTGAGCACCAATGGGATACCGTGACTCTCAAAATAACATTAACTGGTTTCTAGGCAATAGATTTGAGAGGAATGGATGATTGCTATTTTTTTTTTCCACAGAAAAGAAAGAAAATGGCCTTTTCATGGAAACCCCAAATGTGCTATTTCCCCAACAGATGATGGTAATTTGGAGCATCTTCCTTTATACAGGCTACCCCGAGTTCCTTAAAACCCCAGAAAAGGCCTATGAAACTCTCAGATCCATCTTCCAGGGAGAAAAAGGGACCCAGGCCAGATTCTTTCTTTCCCTTCATCCTACCAGTTCACTCTGGAAAGCCCAAATCTAGCTGGATTCATGCTTAGCCATGGAGACCTGGTAGGAATCTGTGGCTCTTTTTTTCTGCTCTGCAAGGTCTCTCTACCACCTGTCCCCTCCTCCATGATTTTATTTGAAATCTCTTCCAAAAGGATTTTAAAAATTAAAGAAAGCTAATCATGCAACTCGTTCCCTGACATATTTTAGTGCGAATGACTTTCAATCAAAATGCAATCACTCAGTTGCCAGGTTTAAAGGACTGATATAGATTTGGTGAGTGTTGAAACTGTCATGAAACACTCACCGAATCTATAGCAGTCCTTGTGCAGTCATCACAATGGGAGAAAAAAGCTAACGAAGGAAGAGGCGAGAGATCTGATGCACACGTCTCAGTTTTGCTTAAGGTGGTCCTGTTTACCTGGGTGGAGACAAATAAAAACTGTGCACCTGGCATACGTGTTCTGCAGCTGCAAACCCAGAAGCTCTGTCTCATATGATTTATGAAAATGTGCTACCTTTTTCCTTTTCCTGTGTGCTTGACTTCATACAAAGAAGAATTTTCCCCTGAAGATTCATTAATGAAAGTTACACTGTAGTCTTAAAAGGAAGTCAGATGGGATGTTTAATTATTTACAATTGAAAATATAGAACATGTGCTTGGTTTCTGCACAGCCATATATATAATTAGAAGTTACTAGAGAGAGAACAAGGCGAGGGTGTGCAGACATTCCAAACATTGAAAAGAAAATTCCCCCCAAATTGATCACAAATGTAAGGGATTGGTCAATATACTTGGGGCTCTCTGAAACTTTTTGGCAGCCCGAATTTCTTCGTGATTGAGTAGTTGCAAGCTAAAAAATTGCTTTCCTTCTCAATGCCATTTTGTTAGACATTTTTAATGAAGTAGCAAATTTGTAGCTCAACAGGAAAAGCTCACTGACAGCATTTTAGAATTTATAAGCCCAGCCGACATATCTAGTTACTTCGTCTTTAGGTTACCACATCTGTATAATGTACATGTATTGGTAGATATATTACTAATGCAAATACCTTTGCAGACACCTGCATGCTGTTTTCTTGCATGTTCATAATGGCTTCAGAAATCTTGACATCTATGGGGTCCATGACCGACTCAATGTTGAATGGCCCCTCCAGTCGCTCTGCCACCAAGAGCATTGCATCTGTTAAAATACAGGAACATGATTTAGTTGCGAACTGGGAGCTCCAAGTTCTCAACCTGTGTTTAAACGTTGTTAAAACAACTGGATGAAAAATAACCATGCATTCGCATTTTTAAGTTTGTTTTCATATAGTCCAAAATGAAATAGATGACTGAATCTTATGAACATATTTTGTTTGAAGATTCAAAATTATTTATATGTCTAGAACCAGGCTGAACATAAGAAAATTAGTACAAATGCAGAATGCTGAATATATCTAGTGATTCCACATGAAGTAAAAACAGTATTAGTTCAAGGATCAACTGCATTTAGAAAATGAGGTCCCACCTATCTTCTTCTTGAGGCTGGGGAAAACTGAGAATAGGAGGGAAGAAATGCTGATTTGCCAATTTGTATGCAAAAATGTCAAGACCCCATTGAAGCATATCTGCCTGTGTGAAGCATTTTTGGATCTCTCAAGATGTATAGACCTGCCTAGGTTTGATCACACTATGCAGCGTTCTCTGAATGCTATACTTTTCATTCATTGCGGTACTGTGTACAGTAGTACAGACCTGGAACCAACCCAAATGCCCATCAATGATACACTGGATAAAGAAAATGTGGCACATATACACCATGGAATACTAAGCAGCCATAAAAACAGATGTGTTCATGTCCTTTGCAGGGACATGGATGAATCTGGAAACCATCATTCTCAGCAAACTGACACAAGAACAGAAAACCAAACACTGCATGCTCTCACTCATAAGTGGGTGTTGAACAATGAGAACACATGCGCACAGGGAGGGGAACATCACACACTGGGGTCTGTTGGGGGTGGGGGGCTAGGGGAGTGATAGCAGGGGGTAGGGGACTGGGGAGGGATAACATTAGAAGCAATACTTAATGTAGGTGATGGGGGGATGGAGGCAGCAAACCATCATGGCATGTGTGCACCTATGTAACAATCCTGCACAATCTGCACATGTACCTAGAACTTAAAGTATAATAAAAATAAATAAACAGAAAAATAAAGAAATTACACTGAACTTAACTGAACTCAGTATTACCTAGAAAGATTTCGTTTTCTATTGAAAACGTCAGCTGTATTCAAAGTCTAAAAGCTACTGTGGCCTGGGGGAAAAATAACAAGTTTTTGGATTGTATCATAAGGACTTAACATAGAGTCAGAGTTTAAAGTTATGGGGTTGAAATAATCTCTGAGCAGGTTCTCTTCTTGTTTAAATTAAAACACTCTCTCCTCTATCTCCTCTAGCAGAACTTATCTTTCTTTTTTTTTTTGAGATGGAATCTCACTCTGTTGCCCCGGCTGGAGTGCAGTGGCATGATCTCAGCTCACTGCAACCTCTACCTCCTGGGTTCAAGTGAATCTCCTGCCTCAGCCTCTTGAGTAGCTGGGACTACAGGTGTGCACCACCATGCCCAGCTAATTATTTGTATTTTTAGTAAGATGGGGGTTTCACCTTGTTAGCCAGGAGGCTCTCGATCTCTTGACCTTGGGATCCACCCGCTCTTGGCCTTCCCAAGTGCTGAGATTACAGGCGTGAGCCACCACACCTGGCTACAGAACTTATCTTCCATAGGTAAGGCGAGAAGCTGTTTGATTTGTACCATAAAGTGGGGAAGTTTCTCTTTGGTGATTTCAGTGTTTCTGTTTCATGTTGAACCCTGATCGTGGCACTAGGCTTGTAGGTTCTGAGACCTGCAAACTCATATCTCCCAGCCATGATAAAAGTGCTCAGGTTAACCTTCTCCTAAGCAGGTGCCTTCCTGATCTTGGGAAAAGGCAATCCTACTGATGACCCAGCACTACTAAACATAAAACTAAATGGCCCCATTTACCCAAACTACTGGTTTCTCTGTTTCTATTCATTAGTTCAATTCATTTGCCTTGTTCCATAAACTACGATAATACCTTTTTGATGTAAGTAGGCACCTATTTATTTTTCTTTTAATGTAGATCATCAGTCAGAATACGTCGCTTTATGCTGTTTCTTATCTGGTTTGTGTTATTGCTAATTTTTAAAAAAATAAAATATAAATAAAAACATGAAAAAAAAATTCGATTCTCCTTTGAAGACTCCAAAGCCAGTATACAGTATACATTGGCTTAAAACTTGAGAATTATGCTTAGTGAGATCCTTTGCTTAAAACTTAAAAACTCAGAAAACTTAAAAATTTTCTGAGAGTAGATTTCATGTTATGTGATTTTTTTTCTACCCACAGTAATAAGAACATTAACAACGATTATACTGATTAACTTCAGTAGTTCTTCTTAATCAAAATATCTGTTGATAAATCATTAAATAGTGTGAATGTATACAAGTACATTGAAACACTGTATTCTTTTTATGCACACACAAATTATTCAAATTCTTGGAAAAGCTCAGAAAAAACTGTGTGTGAAACATCTAGATAAAATAATGTGAATGTGCTGATTATAATTATACATAGGTTTTTGTGCAGAATGGGAGGAAGACTGACACAGGACATAAATAGTGTGTTTTGGGGCTTATATTCTTTTGATGACAAAGTTGTTTGTGAAAAAAAGCTACCTGATAGAAGGCCAGATAAATCTACACAAATAACATGATGTCTACACGTGGAAAAAAATTTAAAAACAAACATACACGTATCCATATGATATAATCACCTCCATTTCCAGTTCCCCTTTTTGTTCTAAATAGTCATGATATAGCAGGAAAGGCAGCTTTTCAGAAAACTTCTCCAATATTTTTAGAGGCCACTGTAAAGGGTCAGGTTCATAGCTACTGCCTGTAGAGGCCAAGTTCAAACACGTGACGAGTTGAGAAAGAAGCAGTGGAAGGTCAGAGCTGTAGGCCCTGAGACTTGGGAAAGTCCTCAAACTGAATGGTGGCTCTTCTTTAACCCGAGGCCCCAGGTGGAGAGAGGGTCTGTGTGGCCCACCCAGCAGCCAAATGCATCTGTGCTTGACAGGTTTGCTTCCCACCTGCCAGGCCAGGCTGTCATCAGTCAAGCTCCCCGGGTTTAAGGAGAACCTTCTTCCAACCTTGGGGCTGAGGGAAGCCATGCCTTGGGCTCTCAGGCTCTCTCTCACCTCAAAGTGGAGATAACACAAAACAACTTTGTGATATCAAGGCAGTAGTTGGTAAGTTTCTCTGAAACCAGTGGAGTCACAACACGGCATAACTTACTCCAGATGCTGCCATCCTGCGCTGTCTGAATTATCACTGTGCCACTTATATTTTGAAACATTGGGAAGATTATTTTTAACTCTGCTGTTGGAGCTGTTTTCTTTTGCCAATTAAACCAGGACAGTTACAGTATGTCAGCTAATGAAGTAGATCCTTTCTGCTTACATCTCCTGTGTTGTCCGTTTTGTTTCTCCTTAAAGAAGACTGTTGCCTCCCCAAAGCAGTATGCAATTTTTGTATGGATAAGAAAATTTAGATATTTTAGAAATAACTTGTATCTCAGCATGAGGTGTGGATGTACACAGAGAGACAATGACTCTGTTAGTAGAGGTTGGTGGGGGGCATGTAGCAGCTCCACCACAGTTGCCCAACCAAAGGCAAGAAGCCTGGATGCAGGTAAAGCCACGCCTCTGGGCCAAGGTGTTCCATGTGTTTCTGGTTATGAATGAAGACTGTGGAGTCAGGTGCCCGGGTTTCAATCTAAACTCCTCCACTAAATGGCTGGGAGATAACATATAAGTCATTTACTTCACAAAGGATCTTAATCTATGCAATGGAGACTATGACAATATATACCTCATAGTGGTGGTAGGCACAATGAAATGAGATTGTGCTTGCAAAGTTATTTAGCACAATGCTTAGCACATAATTAGCTCATAGCAAAACTTAGCTTTTATAAGTCACCACCTCCAGGCACTGCAAGGGGAAAAGAAAGGACAATTTGTAAGATTTTTTGGTGGAAGTATTGACAGCAATTGCTATGAGGAATAAAGGCATAAAAGGTACATGGATGACTTTAAGATGCATAGCTGATGCTCTTTTGTATGCTAGATTATTCTTTTGATAAGAGTTACCTTTTGATGGATGAGTTCGTTAGTGAGAGATACAAAGCTGCATTATTTTCTCATGATGTGCTTCTTTGCCAGTTAAATATGATTGCAGTATCTTTGACACTCTTTTCACTGAGAGGTGGGGTTTATGCCCTGTCCCCTGACTCTGGATTGACTCAGTGACTCCTATGACTAATAGCCTATGGTAGATGTGACACTCTGCCAGTTTCCAGAGCTAGTATTTAAGAGACCACTTTTTGTGGCATTCCAGGTGACAGTCCCAGTTGAGCCTAGATTTCCATCCACCCTTGCCAAGGTGCCAGACATATGAGCAAAGCCAACTTGAACCTTCCAGACCAGACTATCTGACAGCTGATCACCACTTGGTGACCCCAGTCAATACAACACGGAGCAGAAGAATCAACCAGTTGAGCCTTGCCTGAACTTCTGGTCCACAGTGACGTGGTTTGGCTGTGTCCCCACCCAAATCACATCTTGAATTGTGGTTCCCATAAGTCCCACGTGTTGTGGGAGGGACCCAATGGGAGGTAATTGACTTATGGAGGCAGTTACCCTCATGCTGTTCTCATGACAGTGAGTGAGTTCTTACAAGATAGTTTTTATAAGGGGCTTTTCCTCCCCTTTGCTCACACTATTCCTTACTGTTGCCATGTGAGGAAGGACATGTTTGCTTCCTCTTCTGCCATGATTGTAAGCTTCCTGAGGCCTCCCCAGCCATGCAGAACTGTGAGTCAATTAAACCTCTTTCCTTTATAAATTACCTAGTCTCAGGCAGTTCTTGATAGCAGCATAAGAACAGACTAATACACACAGTGTACTGATTTATAACAGTAGGATTATTATTTTAATCTTCTAAATTTGAGGATAATTTATTTTGTGGCAAGAGAAAACTGAAAAAGCCAAATGATAATATTTATAGACTACTCAGATAATTTTCCCTTTTTGTTTGACAGGACCTAAATGTTGAGAATTCTAGTAAATTGATATTTAAGATATTTAGCATTTATGATGTCCCCTCTGATTACAAACACTGGGATGGTCAAGAAAAAAATAAAGTTGTCAGAAGGGAACAGAAGGATTTGCTCTAACTGCTATACGACGTTATGGTACACCAAAGGCATGCCAGCTAGCCTCAGGTAAAGAACCACGTCTCCCCTGGGATGTGCAAGAAATATAGAGTAGGTCTGGAAGAAGGAAACAATTCTCATTTTTGCCTAAATATTGACTTTATGAAGAGTGAAGCGTCTTGACACAGAGAGCTAGCCATTATCTGCTATGCCTGGATGACAATGGATTAAAACTCTCTTACTGTTGTTTTTGGTAAGGGGATTCCTGAATGTTTATGTTCCCCTAGAATATAAATCTTAAGTGTGACTCTATATGATCATACATATACTTTCCATTTGCTTCTTGAGAAAAGGAGACATAAAACCAGAAAGGGCTTTTCTGAATGCCATCAACTTTAACCTAGAAGAAAATGATTTTCAAAGTTGTTTTAGAGAAAGAGTGAAGAGAAGACAATTTTTAAAAAATTATATGATATTCAATGAGAACATATGGACACAGGGAGGGAAACAACACACACCGGGACCTCAGAGGGGTGAGAGGGAAGGGGAGGGAGAGCATCAGGACAAATACCTAATGCATGTGAAGCTTAAAACCTAGATGACGGGTTCATAGGTGCAGGAAACCACCATGCACATGTATAACTACATAACAAATGTGCATATTCTGCACATGTATTCTGGAACTTAAGTGAAAAAAAATTTTTTAATGAAATGATATGTTTTTAAGATTCTCCTAGGTAGAAAAAATTTTGAAAATTCAATTCAAATAAGTTCAACTTTATGTAATAACTATTTGTTATGTACCAAAGAGGGTCACCAAAAACTGGTAGGGGCACAGAAGCTGTCCATGGTGCTGCCTTCATGGAGTTTAGCATCTTTTTTGAAGTGACATAGATGAAGCATACTAAAATTAAAAAAATAAAAATAAAAGCTTTCCTTCTTTTGGGAGAAATTTGAATTAAGATGATAATGTGTCATTTCAATGTTCTCATTCAGTCATCTAAATTTGTCCATAATAATCTACTCTGTGAAAAATGAAATCTGTAAGCACAATCTACCTTATTGTTGTATCAGCATTCCAGGGCACCCAGTTTTGCTCTTTCTTTTTAGAAGCAATGCTCACCTACTCTTACAGTCTGCTGCATGTTGGTTTTAGCTTAACCAAGATATTTTCCACACTGAGTATCATACAAAAGAATTTTTTTTAAATTAAGCAATTTTAAAAGCACTCTGGTAAATTCACTCATTCACACCCAGTTATTCATTAAAAGAAAAAGAAAAACATGGCTGCAGTGTTTATATATAGGCTGATTGATGCCCATGGCATGAATGTAATTAGGGGCACTGCTGTCTCCTGCGGCGTGCTGGAGACAGGCATGCTGAATACACACGTCCTTTGCTTTCACCCAAATCGATGAATTAAAATGCCTGTGAGATCTTGGGCTGGGATGTGTTTCAAGAGAGGCTGGAAAGAGAGCACAGCTAGTGGGAACTGAGAAGTACATAACCATAGCAGGCAGCCAGGATCTGAATGACCCTGAAAGAGGGCCAACTGGGACTAGAACTTACCCAGGCAGAAGGTCCTAGCCCCCTTTGGAGTTTTAAAACATTTTTGTTTCTGATTTTAAAAATTATCTCTGGCTTTGTTGCTCTCTAATCTGTTCTCTGACATTGTCAGCAGAGCTGTCTTTTAATAATGTGAATTTGATTGGGCCACTGCCTCACTCTAAAGGCATAAAGTCTGACTCTCTTAGCCTGGTATAAGAAAGGCCCTTATGGATAAAGGCCCTTAATTGGATAAAGAGTCAAGACCCATCAGTGTGCTTTATTCAGGAGACCCATCTCACATGCAAAGACACACATAAGCTCCAAATAAAAGGATGGAGTAAAATTTACCAAGCAAATTGAAAGCAAGAAAAACAGGGGTTGCAATCCCAGTCTCTGACAAAACAGGCTATAAACCAACAAAGCTATAAAAAGGCAAAGAAGGGCTTTACATAATACTGAAGAGATCAATTCAACAAGAACTATCTATCCTAAATATATATGCATCGAATACAGGAGCACCCAGATTTATAAAACAAGTTCTTAGACAGCTACAAAGAGACTTAGACTCCCACACAATAATGGTGGGAGACTTTAACACCCCACTGTCAGTATTAGATCAATGAGACAGAAAATTAAGAAGGATATTCAGGACTTGAACTCAGATCTGGATCAAGTGGACCCAATAGACATCTACAGAACTCTTTGCCCCAAATCAACAGAGTATACATTCTTCTCAGTGCCATATGACACTTATTCTAAAACTGATCACATATTTGGAAATAAAACACTCCTCAGCAAATGCAAAAAACCAGCAATCACTAACACAGTGCAATCAAATTAGAACCAGGATTAAGAAACTCACTGAAAACCACACAACTACATGGAAACTGAACAACCTGCTCCTGAATGACTTCTGGGTAAATAATGAAATTAAGGCAGAAATCACAAAGCTCTCTGAAACCAATGAGAGCAAAGATATGATATACCAGAATCTCTGGGACCCAGTTAAAGCAGTGTTAAGAGGGAAATTTATAGCAGTAAATGCCCACATCACAAAGCCAGAAAGATCTCAAATTGACACCCTAACATCACAATTAAAAGAGCTAGAGAACCAAGAGCAAACTAATCCAAAAGCTAGCAGAAGAAAAGAAATAAATAAGATCAGAGAGAAGACAAAGACACACACACACACACACACACAAACAACTCCAAAAGATCAATGAATCCACAAACTGTTTTTATGAAAAATTAACAAAATAGAAGGACTGCGAGCTAGGTTAATAAAAAAGAAAAGAGAAGAATCAAATAGACACAATAAAGAATGACAAAGGGGATATCATCACTGACCCCATAGAAATACAAACTACCGTAAGAGAATACTATAAACACCTCTATGCAAATAAACTAGAAAATCTGTAAGAAATGGACAACTTTCTGGATACACACACCCTCCCAAGACTAAACCAGGAAGAACTCAAATACCTTAAGAAACACTAACAAGTACCGAAATTGAGGCAGTAATAGCCTACCAACCAAAAAAAGCCCAGGACCAGAGAGATTCACAGCTGAATTCTACCAAAGGTATCAAGAGGAGCTGGTACCATTCCTTCTGAAACTATTCCAAACCACTGAAAAGGATGGACTCTTCCCTAACTCATTTTATGAAGCCAGAATCATACTGATACCAAAAACAGGCAGAGACACAAGAAGAAAAGAAATATTCAGGCTAATATCCCTGATGAACATTGATGTGAAAATTCTCAATAAAATGCTGGCAAACTGAATCCAGCAGCACATCAAAAAACTTATCCATCACGATTATGTCAGCTGCATCCCTAGGATGCAAAGCTGATTCAACATATGCAAATCAATACATGCAATCCATCACATAAACAGAACCAAAGATAAAAACCACATGATTATCTCAGTCAATGTAGAAAAGACCTTTGATAAAATTAAACATCTCTTCACGTCAAAAACTCTCAATAAGCTAGGTACTGATGGAACATATCTCAAAATAACAAGAGCTATTGATGACAAACCTGCAGGTAATCTACTGAATGGGAAAAACCTGGAAGCATTCCCTTTGAAAACCAGTACAAGACAGGATGACTTCTCTCATCACTCGTGTTCGACATAGTATTGGAAGTTCTGGGCAGGGCAATTAGGCAAGAGAAAGAAATAAAGCATATTCAAATAGGAAGAGAGGAAGTCAAATTGTCTCTGTTTGCAGAGGACATGATTCTATATTTAGAAAAGACCACCGTCTTAGCCCCAAAACTCCTTACACTGATAAGCAACTTAAGCAGTCTCAGGACATAAAATCAATGTGAAAATATCACAAGCATTTCTTTATACCAACAACAGACAAGCAGAGAGCCAATCATGAATGAACTCCCATTCACAACTGCTACAAAGAGAATAAAATCCTTAGGAATACAGCTAACAAGGGATGTGAAGGACCTCGTAAAAGAGAAGTACAAACCACTGCTCAAGGAAATAAGGGAGAACACGAATGGAAAAGCATTCCATCCTCATGGATAGGAAGAATGAATATCATGAAAATGGCCATATTGCCCAAAGTAATTTATAGATTCAATGCTATTCCCATCAAACTACCATTGACATTCTTCACAAAATTAGGAAAAACTACTTTAAATTACATATGGAATCAAAGAAGACCCATATAGCCAAGATAAAGAACAAAGCTGGAGGCATCATGCTATCTGATTTCACACTACGCTACAAGGATTTCAAACTATACTACAGTAACAAAAGCAGCATGGTACTGGTACCAAAACAGATATATAGACCAATGGAACAGAGACCTCAGAAATAACACCACACATCTACAACCATCTGATCTTCGACAAATCTGACAAAAACAAGCAATGGGCAAAGGATATCTTGTTTAATAAATGGTGCTCGGAAAACTGGCTAGCGATATGCAAAATACTGAAAATGGACCCCTTCCTTACATCTTACACAAAAATTAACTCAAGATGGATTAAACTTAACTGTAAGACTTGAAACCATAAAAACCCCAGAAGAAAACCTAGGCAATATCATTCAGGACATAGGCATGGGTAAAGACTTCATGACGAAAATGCCAAAAGCAATTGCAACAAATGCCAAAATTGACAAATGAGATCTAATTAAACCAAAGGGCTTCTGCACAGCAAAATAAACTACCATCAGAGTGAACAGGCTGACTACAGAATGAGAGAAAATTTTTGCAATCTACCCATCTGACAAATGTCTAATATCCAAAATCTACAAGAAATTTAAAAAATGTACAAGAAAAAAACAACCTCATCAAAAAGTCAGCAAAGGATATGAACAGATACTTTTCAAAAAAAATTTTATGCAGCCAACAAACGTGAAAAATGCTCAACATCACGGATCATTACAGAAATGCAAATCAAAACCACAGTGAGATACCATCTCATGCCAGTCAAAATGGTGATTATCAAAAAGTCAAGAAACAATAGATGCTAGCAAGGCTGTGGGGAAATAGGAAGTCTTTTACACAGTTGGTGAAAATTACACTATTGGTGAAAATATAAACTAGTTCAACCATTGTGGAAAACAGTATGGCAATTCCTCAAGAATCAAGAACCAGAAATACCAATTTACTCAGAAATCCCATTACTAGGTATATAGTCAAAGGAATATAATTCATTTTACTATAAAGACACATGCACACGTACATTTATTGCAGCCCTATTTATAATGGCAAAGACATGGAACCAACCCAAATACCCATCAATGATAGACTGGATAAAGAAAATGTGGTACAGAGAGATACACCATGGAATACTATGCAACCATAAAATGGAATGAGATTGTGTTCTTTGCAGGGATATGGATGAAATTGAAAGCCCTTCATCCTCAGCAAACTAACACAAGAACAGACAACCAAACACTACATATTCTCACTCACAGGTGGGAGCTGAACAATGAGAGCATGTGGACACAGGGAGGGGAACATCACAAACCAGGGCCTGTTGAGGGGTGCGGCATGAGGGCTGGGAACTTAGAGGATGGGTCATTAGGTGGAGCAAACCACCATGGCACAGGTATATGTATGTAACAAACCTGCGTGTTCTGTTTATGTATCCTGGAACTTAAAGTAAAATGAAATAAAATATAAAAAGAAATGCCCTTTGTATGCTGGTCCCTATCTACTGCACCAGCCTTGCCTGATATCACTCCTGGCACCTCTGCCCCTAAACAAGGATTCTTCCTTTCAGCTCAAACAGAGCTCTTTAAACAACATTGAACTCGGAGCTCTTCCCAACATACAATCCATCCTGAAACCAATGAGAGACATATTTTGATAAACACAGCTTTGTTGTCATTCTGCCTGCTCAAGAGTTTCCAAGGATTCAAGTTTAAAAAGAGATTCATAATCAGACTCCACTCCAGGCTTCTCATTCATTTCTCACTACTCAACATGTCCTAGGGTTTTCTGCTATTACAAATAGTGCTGTAGTAAATACCCTTGTACATAATTCAACCCATGTACAAACACATCTGTTGGATAAAGTCTTAGAAGTTAAACTGCTGAGTCAAAGATGTGGGCTTATAATATTTTGATAGTTTTTCCAAAATTCTCTTCATAAAGGCTGTACTTGTTTATATCTCACCAGCAATATATGACAATATCTGATTCTCTAAGTCTCAAACGTTGATATGTTAAGATCAAACGTTTGGACTCTTGTCCATCTGAAGGAGTAAGAAATTGGCATCTCGGCGTGTTTCTACCCTGAAATTCCCTCATTAAAGGTAGACTTGGACATCTTTTAATATGTTTAAAAGCTGTTTGTTTCCAGTGCGTTGTCTCTTCCTTTTCTTTGTCTATTTATTTTACTACTGGATCTTTTTTCATTTTGATATAAAAATAGTTTCTTTAAAAAAAAAATCAAGAAAGCCCACCCTTTGTTTCATGAATTAACAGTATTTCCCCCTAGTTATTGTTTATCTTTTCTCTTCATTCATGGTGAATTTTGCTATGCAGAAATTTTGGATTTTTATAATTAAATTTACCAATCATTTGTTTATATTCCCTCAGTATTGGGGATACTTACACAGGTCTTCTCCTTTTCAAGTTCACCTCTGTGACCTTATCTATCACCATTTATAGTTTCACTCCCTCGCCTCATTAAATACTGGCCAGACACTCTCCTGTCCCAGGGCCTTCTTCCTGGAATATTTTCCCTCCAGATACAGATATAACACATTCTCTTATTTTCTTCAGGTCTCTACCCAAATGCCCTGTCTCAGAAAAGCTTTCTCTAATGACCCTACAACTCCTAATCGCCTTCCCATTGCTTGAATCTTCATAGCAATGATCACCTGCTGACTTATTGTATGTATATTTGTTATTGTTCCTCTTTTCCCAAATAGTATGGAATTTTCAAAAAGGAAAGGATTTGTTTGGTTTGGTTATTGCATAGTTCCAACCTCTAGAAGAATACTTGGATCCTAAGAGGTGTTATTAAACATTTGTTAAAAGAATTGTTAGAATAAATTTTAAAAATCTTTCTGTATTTTCTTCCAGAAAGTTCATAAAAACTAACTTGCTACCTTCTCCTCTGCCCTAAAACTTCCCCTCCCTACTCCCCGGCCGTGAACACCATCACAAATGCCCACAAAACTTTATTAGCACGGGTCTACAGGATAAATGGCCCCTTGGTAGCTTTTGATGAGTTATAATATAGATGAAGAGTTCCTGTGGGAATTCAGAATCTTATTGTACTTTTTTATTAGGTAGAAATAACTTTTTAGTTCTTTTAGCTTGAAATTGAAAAGTGTGGCTGCTTTTGCTTCTGTCAGAGGTTATTTCTAGGTTAAGCTAAAAAAAAAAAAAAGATGTTATTATTTTTGGTTTTACCAAACAAGGTAGTTCCTGCTGCTTTTCAAGACTCTAAGTTTGTCATTAACTTTCAAGACAATCTCTGTGATGAATGTCATTTTGGTTTCCTCCTTGTAATATGTCCACATTCAGTAAACATCAAATTGTTGATTGTCTTTTTCTCATTCTGCCAATCTGGTATGGTGTTTAGGTTCATACAAAAATACCTTTAAAAAAGATCAGACCATGACTAGGAATCAGATGTAGCTACAGAAATCATAGTGCCACAGAGCGAGGTTAAACAATAGAAAGTGGAAGTGAACCAATTAAATGCAACTTAAAACAGTGCACAGATATCAGATTCAAAAATAAAACAGGGACAGCCGTCCAGAATAATGAAAGTAACCAAAGAACTAAAGCCAAATAAAAGAGAATTTAATGACAACAACTGTTTACTTTGAAACCAAATCCACGAAGAGGAGGAGAGAACAAATATACAAACTAAATTAATTCTGAAACCAATGCAAACAAAGAGGCTTATTTTGCTACAACACTGCAAAAGAAAATGCAAATTGTGGTGAAAAATAACTCACCAGTAGTCCTCGCACAGTGCAGAAATTAGAATCTACAGGATGCATTTTCAGACATTGGCTTCCTTTTAGGAGAACGATACATTGTGTTTCATAAAAACATAATGTATTCATGTCAGCATCATCTCATTGCTATATCTTTGAGATGTTTAGTTTCATCATAAGCAAGGAAGAGTAGGCCTTATAAATCATGAATTTGATGGACGTCAAAGTATATACTACCAACCGTAACTCTTTATTTACATTTTTATTGCTGATTCTTCATAGGAATAAGTTTTAATGTCATTTGTAGCTTGGAATCTTCAAATAATTCATGTCAACTTATCATTCCTTGCCTTGATGACGAGTCACAGAATTTAAGGGGTAAAGAGTTCTTAAAGATCTTTCTGAGAGAAGAATTGTGTGTATGCTTCTAGTGCCTCCCACAGTGTTTTCGTAGCTAGTGGATTAATTTGGACCAACCCAAAGCAACTCATGCAATGGAAACAGCAGCTCCTGGAGCAGCAGCCCTAGCGTCCGCTCTTACTCCATCTGGTATACCAAGTGCCTAAACTGCACAAATAGTATCAACATGCTTACCCAGTATCTTATTTACTTACTAAATTCCAAGTGCTTCACCATTTTACAAGAGAATATTGAAGGAGAAAGCACAGGTGATAGAGGCAAAGCATTTTTGTCCTGTCTTAGATTTTTTTTTTCATTCTTTCTTTGCTGCAATTAAAGCTTCCCTCTAAGTCTCTCGTAGTGACTGTTCTTTTAGCATAGGCACCGTGATCCTGAATTAACCTTCACAAAGCTATAAAAGCATTCACATTGCTCCTCCCTCTTTATTAATTTGCAGATTTCTCTTTAAATCCTTAAAAGCTTGGATGGTGTTTCCACTTCTGCTGCTGAGAGGCAGCATGGAGAGAGGCATGATCATAAGATGTGCCTCCGGCCTTGAGGCTTGGTACCACTGGCCACATGCTCTGTGACCTAGGGCAACTTACTTAACCTTTGTTAGTTTTAGGATTCATTTCTGTTATCAGGGGAACTCTTCCTACTTCACTGCGGGGGCGGCGGAGGAGGGGGGTGGTTTAAATGCAACGCCAGGCAGGCAGCACAACTAATGACTATTATTGTATTAAGATTGTTTTATATATATATGTGTGTGTATATATATAATCTTTCTTTATGGATGGGAGAGTTCCTTTTACTTCCTCACAAAGGTTATATGGAAGGTATGACGTATTATCAGCCCTGAAATGACAAAACCTTACTAAGAGAGGGCTGTATCCAGTTCAAACTCTTTATGAATGAAGGACTCTGAGTCTCAGGGACGCAAGGAGCCAGGTGATGTGCCTGGGCACGTGTGGCAGAACTGTGACTGTGGCCCCAGTCTCTGTCTTTCGGCCACGTATCTTTCTACTTCACGCTGCCTCCTTCTCTACAATCAGTCCATCTATCATCAAGAAATAGGACGAGTTGCTCACGCCTGTAATCCCAGCACTTTGGGAGGCTGAGGTGGGCGGATCACGAGGGCAAGAGATCAACACCACCCTGGCCAACATGGTGAAATCCTGTCTCTACTAAACATACAAAGAAAAAAAAATTAGCCGGGTATGGTGATGTGTGCCTGTAGTCCCAGCTACTCGGGAGGCTGAGGCACGAGAATTGCTTGAAACCAGAAAACGGAAGTTGCAGTGAGTCAGGATAATGCCACTGCACTCCAGCCTGGCAATAGGAGACTCTGTCTCAAAAAAAAAGGAAAAAAAAAAAAAAAAAGAAAAGAAAGAGGACCAGTTAAAATATCTCAAAATGTCTTTGAACTACAAAAGTCTAAACTTTTCACCAGCATATTGCAGTTAACCAATTCTTCTATTTCTCCCCTCCTTTGCCCTAAAAGTTAATAAACCAAATCACCCCAGAGACCATCTGTTCCTGTAGTACAAGGGCTTGCAGCCTACATGGAATGAATCACAAACCTCTCCCAGAACCAATAAAAAATAAACAAATGAAAAGTCAGGTGTGTTGTAGAACTCCCCATTGAATTCAGACAAAGTGATTAGTGAGCAATTCAGTAAGCAATGGGAGCTTTTTTCTCCTACTTGTGTGCATACTGGTATTATTAATATATATATATAAAATTATTATTATTTTCTTGCTCAGTGCCATGTGAACCAAAACGAAAACGAAAAAAAAAAAAAAAAAAAAGCACAGTATGTCCTGTAATCATGGGTCAGCAAACCGAAAGAAAAAAAGTTGAATTATTTTACAAAAACAAAAATCTCATTTTAGGCAGTGAACGACTTCATCTCTTTTCATCTCTGATTCACCCCGTGAAATGGCGAGATGACTTTTGTTATTTCTTTTACCTTTGCATCGTGTTTAAAGCTATCTTCAAAATGCTGCATGGTGAAGATAAAGATCACTTTCCAGATGAGGAGGGAGAGAGGGAAAAAGGGAGAGGGAGTCAGAGAAAGAGAGAAAGTGAGGAGGATGGAGAGAGAAGCAAAAGATGAGAAAGACACATCTTCTGTCATGTAGCATTTTCAATGGGCCTGGTGCTGTTCTAATAGCTTTAGGGCATTGAGATTAGTTTTATCTTCCCAGCACAATAATGAAGTAGGAACTACTATTATCCTCTTTAATGGTAGCGGAAACTAAGACCCTAGAAGTAAAATAACTTGCCCTAGACTCAAGGTTGTAAAGGGCTAGGGAAGGTCCTGTTCAGGACAGGTGAAAAATAACATTAGTGCATTTGCCTGGCCTTGTCCTTCTAGCCAAGGAGACCTGCAGGAGTCTCAGAGGTGAACGTGATGGGGTGTGTGTGTGTGTGTGTGTGTGTGTCTTTAACAAAAGTGAGACAGGGGAATCACTGTCTGCTCCAGGGCATTAAAATTATACTTCTCTGTCCCTGGATCTTTATGAGACCACATTAAACAAAACAAGTGCCCCTGGGAACTGCAGTCAGCAGTCTTGAAAACTGTGGGCCCATACTTTCTCTTTCTGACTCTTCTCTTGGTGTTCAGACTCTTTTAGAACTTGCCAGTGAAAAGTAGCCTTGTTGATTTTGAGAATGCAGTGGTATATTCTGGTCTTAGAAGATGCATAAGATTGGAGAAATAATATTTCACCCTAGCCATAAAATGAAAGGTAATTTATTTGTTTTTCAGAAAGATGTAACTACATTTTTATTAATTTTTTTAAACTTCAAATGTTTTCTTTGTATGTGTTTGTTATACAAAGTTTGGAAAAAGAAGATGAGGAGGAGAATAAAAATCATCTGTAATTAACTAAGACAGAGAGAATATTTTGTGACACGTTTTTTCAGATGTTAATTCTAACAGGTATAATATTAGAGTCAGGCTATGTATGCAATATTTATCCTTTGTTTTCAATTCAATAGCGTATAGTTAGATATCTCCTCATTATTCTATGAAAGCATCCTTTTTACTGGCTGCATGATATTCCCTATCAGCAATGTACTATAACCTTTATAAGAATTGTCTTATTGTTGGCTTTATAGATTCTTAACTGATTTTGCACTATTATAAAATATACTTCTTATCTCAGATTTGTCCATATTTCTGATTATCTACTTAAGATAGATTTCTTTAAATTGACAGTTATTTATTCATTTAAGAACAAAGTATAGTAATCATATTTTTATTAATAAGCATAAAAATTCAAACACATACATTAGTATAGAATTCTTATAGAGAGATAAATGAAGGCAAAAAATATAGCTCTGATTCCACAATGTAATATATTTCCTACCCATTTAAGCAGACGTTCTATTTGTAGATTTAAACTTTTAGATATTAAAACAGATCATTTGTTTCACCCATGCAATCATAAAGGGGTTTATGCGCATGAAAAGAAGACAGAGGCTCTGGTCCTGCCTGCACCACATCAGCATCTGACATCCAGCTCACGAATTCCCATCTGTAAAATTATATGCTTGAATCTGTAAATATCTCACGGACTTTCTCGTTTCTAAGTTGTATGAATCTATGACTAGTTTGGTCAACTAGGAGGGAGTGCAGTAAAGCACCTGGAGTCAATCACATCAGGAATATTGGGCAGGTGTCCAGATAAACCAAAGAGAAAGTGGGCAGAGGCAAACTGATCCCAGACTCGGGCTCAGGTTGGGGATAAACGTGGACAGAGGTGTTCAGTGTCAGCGAAAAGAAGCAGGTGGTGGAGACGAAGAAACGCTATAGGGATGTAGCCCATGGAAGCAAACACAAGCTGTGTGGGTTGGGACGATGAACGCTGGGGAAGATGATTCAAAAGGCAGAAGGACTGCTGAGATTTGTGCCCTGCCACAAAAATACTTGACCTTTACTTTTAGCTTCATTCTTTAGACTGTTTCCTCTCAAAACAAAACTAAAGCAAAGAAAAATTATGAAGAAGGTAGGCTTTCAAGAACCAACAGGAAGACATCAATATCATAGGAAAATGGGGCACAGGCCCATGAATCCATCTGAAACCACAATGCCAGTGAAGCAGGATTTTAACTATGGGGACAGCATTATCAAGCTGTGTGTGACACTGTGTTAATGACAGACATTTTGAGGAGACAATAATAAAAGATGTAGGTACAGATACATATAGGTTCATCACATAGTCAGTATCCAGATTCAAAAGCGAATGTGTGGCTTAGTTGTTGAGAGGTCATCTGTTAACATCCACTTCCCATGTACCCGTAGGAAGTGTTACATGCAGTATCTCATTTAATCTCCTTGATTCTAACAGGTAGATGTTATTCTTACCCTTATTTTGAAAAAAGAAATAGAAAAGAAAAGAAAACAAGTTTAGTGGAGTGAGAGGTTCTGTACTGAGAACAGAATTGGATGCCTTCCCAGATCCTGAGCCCGCAGCATCCAAGCTTTCCACCATTAATGTCTCTGCTTCTAAACACTAATAAGTATGTTAAATGTCCATACCCAAAAGGCAATGTGCAAGGCCAGGAAATGCTTCCATAATTTGTCGCAACATTATAGTAAGAGTTATGAAATATGAGAGATGTTCTTCAATAAAGGAAGCCTTTGCTGTCTTGGTCAAATAAAGCATCCCATGTTCTTGATGTTCTTTTGAATGATTTCCTCGTATTTTCCTTAGGTACCTACGCAAGGTTGTCAGATAAAAGAATGAAAAAAATGTCTACTCACTTAGGAATGAAATAGAAAAAAATCAGAATATCTACTATTTGATGATATTGTCAGTGCTCCAAAAATTGATTTACAGTGCCTTCCCATCTGTGTCCTCATCTAGCTTCAAGAGACTTAGATAAGGTTATTTTTGCTAATACTCTTGAATTAACCTTAAGATACCTTTGAGTATTTAAAGATCAATAATACCACTTTTTCAAAGCAAACATACATCTTAAAAACAGGAGAAAAGATTATTCTAAGAAAGGGAATAGATAATTTGGGGCTACTGAAAGACAATGAAAGGGATTACTTTTAAAGAAAAAGCATACTGATGTGTTCTAGAAAGGAATCATATCTATGTATAATCAGTTTGTTGGCTGCCAGACTTTTCAAAAATGTGGCTGTCTTTCAAATGCCGCATGTAATAATGTTCAATAAATTTGCAAAAACTGTTTTATTCTAAAGTCTATGGAGCTCTGAATTCTGTAGTTAGCATCGACACATTTGCCTACCCTAAGTACCTCTTGGAACTGCAAAATATCACTTGCAATTTAGACCTTAGCAAGATGGCAGATGTGCTGGAAGATACCTTGTGCAATTATTTTCCATTCTTCTGAATCATTCAGAATTTCAGATCTAGGTTTGAAGTTGCAGTGTAGCAACCCCACTAGCCTCTCCACTGTTAGCTGTTTAACTTCATCTGTATTTAATTTCTGTTTCTTTCATATTTCTTCTACACATATTCCCCGATGCCTTTAGGAAATAGGTCCGTTCTGAATATATTACATAAATAAACTGCAATGGGGGAAGGCCTCTTCATTTTGAAAATGCCACACTGCACAACAACTGAAAGGAAGGCTCATTGAGTAATATTAGCTTGCGTTTCTACGGGAGCTCTGTAAGTGCTTTTCCCCCCAAAGCACTTAACATCACAAAATTGCCTCACTCATCACGGCAAAGCAGTCACCTTTTGAGTGGTGTAGGAAGCTGTTTTTCAGGATGGAGTCACACTTCAGATGGGGCAGGAAATGAAGAAGAATTCTGTGTCAAATGGCAATGGTAGGGAAATTTAAGCAGGCAGAATAAGATTACTTAGTTGGAATTGGGTCAGAACCCCGAGACTACCAACTATATTGATACTAGACTACGCTGAGAAAGGCTAGTGGTTCTTTATTGAATAAATCCATTCTGACTCTTGGCAGAAAGATGTGTCTACTGCATGCATAGTATACATCCATCTCTTTTCCTTCATATATATTTATTATGTATAAGCCTTTAGAATATCAAAAACATTTTGACCCAGAAAATGTGTATTTGTGTTTTAAACTTGCATTAGACTGTACGTATTTACCAACACTATTCCATCTACTTCCAAGCTAACCCTTATAGTTTGCCATTTCCATATCAATAAACCAAACCCAGTGTCTCAGAAACCAATGCTTCCTAAATTTTATTACAAAATTATATTGACTGGACAACCAATCTCTTCCCCATGTCTCCTAAGTTATCTGATGCACCCCTGGCCCCACACACCCAGGCCACAAGAATACTGAGTCCGGACTTCCATTTTTGTTGTTGGTGAGAAAAAAGAGGCTTTAAAAATCATTAATTTATTTTTAAAGGCTAACTAATAATATCACCATAGTGCAAAAATTTAGGAGATTTAAAATATAAGAAAAAATATAATGCTCATAATAGCACCTTTGAGATTAAAAATGGGTGGGTCAGACACTTAACCCTTCATGTTAGTATAACTTTTGAATGACTAAGTCATTGAAGATCAATAAAAGACTCCGAAGAACTAAGGGCTCTCAACTCTTGACTTCATTGACAGTTAAAGAGCATTATCGTTTTCTCTACTCATTCATTTGATTAGCCAACATATGCTGAGTACCTGTGAGGTGTAGGACTCTGTCCTTGCTGCCAGACTTCAGGAAAGACAGACAAGCAACACTTGCAATCAGAATTCAGTGTGATGAGGGCTAAATAGGAAACATATACCAAGTGCAATGGATCCTTGAAGAAAGAGTATATAAGTCAGTCTGGGCAGGGAAAGTGGACCACAGATAACTGGGGCTGGATATTTGAAGTTTGCTAGAATCGCTAGAAGTCACTGCCAAATGAAAAAGAAAGACTGAGGGAGGGTGGGGAAGAGCAGAAGTTGGAATATTAGACAAGAACAGCAGTCAGAATCAACAAGGCGACAGGGAGAAGTGTAACAACGGCAGGAGAATGAGAGGTCAGATTCTAAGGGAAAAGAATAGAAACTTTTCTTCCAATTCTGCTGCTATGTTCTTTAGCATTCTTGGGAATAATGCCAACAAAACGAACTGATAATATAAATCATGTATGTGGATGGCATATACTGATACAAAACTAATTTACAAAATCGTCCACGGCACAGATTAAGCAACTGTGATATGTTCTGACAGGCTTTTCTTGTGATTTGGCCCTATACTGTTTTGTTCAATCACTTCCTGCTCCTCACTTTTCCTTCTCTGTAAGTTTTACCCACGTCCCTTACCCTTTACACTTCTTGCTGTCTCTCCCGTCTCGTTTTCACCTTCCTCCCTGTGATGGTTAATACTGAGTGTCAACCTGATTGGATTGAAGGATGCAAAGTGCTGATCCTGGGTGTGTCTTTGAGGGTGTTGCCAAAGAAGATTAACATGAGTCAGTGGACTGGGAAAGGCAGGCTCACCCTTAATCTGGGTGGGCACCATCTAATCAGCTGCCACTATGGCTAGAATAAAAGCAGGCAGAAGAACCTGAAAAGACTAGACTGTTTTAGCTGCCCAGCCTTCATCTTTCTCCCATGCTGGTTGCTTCCTGCCCTCAAACATCAGACTCCAAGTTCTTCACCTTTGGGACTTGAACTGGCTTCCTTGCTCCTCAGCCTGCAGATGGCCTATTGTGGGACCGTGTGATTGTATGAGTCAATATTCCTTAATAAAATCCCCTTTATATATACATCCAACCTATTAGTTTTGTCTCTCTAGAGAGCCCTAATACTTTACCTTTTCATATTACACACCAGTTATCTAACCACTGGATTCTCATTTTATTTGTGTGTGTCACATTAGGATCTTGCTCAAGTAACATGTTGATATGGTTTGGCTGTGTCTCCACCCAAATCTCATATTGAATTGTTGATCACATAATTCCCACATGTTGTGGGTGGGACCCAGTGGGAGATACTCAAATCATGAGGGTGATTTCCCTTATACTGTTCTTGTGATAGTGAATAAGTCTCACAGATCTGATGGTTTTAATAAAGGGTTTCCTTTTCACTTTGTTCTCATTCTGTCTTGCCTGCCACCATGTTAGATGTGCCTTTCACCTTCTGCCATGATTGTGAGGCCTCTCCAGCCATGTGGAACTAGGAGTCTATCAAGCTTCTTTTTCTTTCTAAATTACCAGTCTCAGGTATGTCTGCATCAGCAGCATGAAAACAAACTAATACACATGAGTTGCCATGTAATGGATTAATCTCAAACACCTCTTTCTAAATTTTACCATGGATTTGGAGTATTTCTAAGAGCTTCTTCCTCTTGGCTTCCACAATCTTGATTATCTCTATGCCTGCCTTTTATATATGTTGACATAATGATCTGCTTTTTAATGTACTTTTCCTGCTAGACTTTGGCTCTTTGAAGCTAGGTACTAAAAATTATTTATCTTTTACCATTCCAGTGACCAGAACAACATCTAATGCATAGCAAATACATATTTTTCAACAATAAATATATGCTAAAAGAAAGCATTAGAGGACTTTAGATCCTTGTGTGTATAGCAAATGCATAGATGGAGGTTTCACAGGAATGGTAAAGAACTACTTCCAACTCCAGGATCTTGATTAGATGTAAGGAACAAACTTCTAACCTTGTCAGATCTTTATTTATTTATTCCTTAGCACAGGCTGCGTGCAAACCAAAGGGATTCAATAAATGAATGCCTAACTTCTTCTAATTATTTCACTCTTAACCCATTAAGAAATAAATTAGCTAAACATAGAATGTAATAGAAGCTTTGGTTTTGCCTAACATGTTAGATCCTTTGTCACATCAACAAGGGGTAGAGAGGAAGAAATTGATGTCTCTTAACTGCAGATGTTGGAACCAGGGCATGTGAGAGATCAATGACTAAACACTAAGTCTCTGCCAAGTCTTCTGCCTATTGATGGAGGGTCCTAGGATGATGGCAGGTTGCCACGGGAGACAATAGTGACAGCAGCCACAGACTCAATTTCAAATGACAGTGACACATACACTCTACACATATGACACAGTTCTCTGGTGGTGTCAAAATCAATGGTGGTGACTCTATCTTCCACTTGTGTCTTTTATTAAAATAAAAGTTTACTCTAGATTGCCTGATGCATGTTTAAAAGCTTGCTGCCAGGCTGTAAATTTCAGAGCTGTCTTGCAGAGTTTCTTTTCAGACAAGGTTCAATACTTCCCAGAACACTGACTTCACACAGATAAAGGAAAAAGGGAAAGGAGAGATTCTTTTCTGGCTAAGAGCTGGAACTCTTCAATAGCAGTAGCCTGGGAATGCTTCTGTACTCCCAAAGGGCAGTGTGTGCCTAAGATGTTCTAAGTCAAAATGACTACTATGATTAACCTATTTATTATTTTGACATGCTAGCAAAAATGAGAGGGAAGAGCCATTTTCTCTGCTTTTATCTGGCTTGGATAACCATGTTACTGGGCTAGAAGAAAAAAATTGATCGAAAGCAGAGGCACAGGGGTATAAAAACCGTCATGATCTTCACAGAAACCTTTTGAGTTTCTGTCACCATTCCTTTTAATGGATTCGTGTTATGCTAAAGGGCAAAGGTTATTCTAGAATAATGAAATGTCAAAGTCAACAGAGGGTGAATTGTGTAGCAGGTGTTAAACAAATGTACAGTACTTTAAATATTTACATCTGCAAATGGAAGTCATATTTCTATCCTCTGATTACTTTCTAAGGCTTTTATCTACTGAGAGGGAGAAACTAGTGAATTCCCCTAATCCTGGGCTTCCCAACTCTTTTCCAAGTCTTCTGAAGCCCTAGGACCCTGCTTGCCCTTCCTCTTGTTTACAAATGAGGCTACTTTCTGAGTCTTAGTTTAGAAATCTGTAAAATGGGTTGTTGAGAAGGTTAAATGAGACAACATATGAAGGAAGCAAATCCAATGGTTGGCATGTGATTGGCATTAAGTGAAAGTTATTTTCATTTTCTGTTTATATGTTCTTTCAATAGCCATGTAGTTAGGCAGGGAGATGGGCAATTTTCATTGTTATTGTCTGGTATGTTACACAATGTTTTGTTGTTACTCTCAATCTCTTTGTAATTATTTGTCTTTTGCTCTCTGTTTTACATAAGCAGAATGTAATAAAATCGGGGAAACAAAGGAGAGATAAATTGTGATTAAATCCTAGTTTACATTATTATAGGCAACAATTTCTTCACGACACTACCTCTGTTAGCTCATTAAAAAGCAGCCTTACCTTACTCTAAGCATGTTTCAAGTTTACCTTTAGACCAGTGATGATTCACTCCTTTTCTTTTTTTGGAGACAGAGTCTCACTCTGTTGCCCAGGCTGGAGTGCAGTAGTGCAATCTCAGCTCATTGCAACCTCTGCCTCCCAGATTCAAGCGATTCTCCTACTGCAGCCTCCCAAGTAGCTGGGATTACAGACATGTGTCACCACGCCAAGCTAAGTTTTGTATTTTTAGTAGTGACGGGGTTTCACCATGTTGACCTTGCTGGTCTTGAACTCCTGGCCTCAGGTGATCCACTTGCCTTAGCCTCCCAAAGTGCTGGGATTACAGGTGTGTCACCACACCCGGACCCTAGACCAGTGATTCACTCTTGACTACAATGAGAATCCCTTGGAGACTTTTTAAATTCCCCATGCCCAGACTGAACTAGCTAAGTCAGGATCACTCTTGCCTCTGGACCTCCTATGCTCATTCCTAATCCAAATATCATATACTTCCACCAATAATTAAATAAAACAAACATCTGTTGAGCAAATACCATATGCCCAGCTCTGTGCTGAAACATTAGGGCCAATGAATTTGTTCTCTATTTCACAGAGAAATTAGAGGCCATTAAAATGCCTCCCAAGACTTCTTTACCTTAGCTGATTACAGATCTCACTTCCTCCCCTCCCTCTGCAGGGGACCTTGTTCCTTCAGTCACTCTGTTTCCCTTAGGCATTTGAACATGTGCAAATATCTGCCATTTAAAAATAACTTGAAAATCTACCTCTTATGCACTATTTTCAGACAAGCTCCTGAAAAAGAACAGCCTACATCCATGTCTTGTTTGCCTTCCAACAATTTCTTAATTCATATTCATCTGCTTTCGGTCACAAACTGCTCTCACTAAAGTATCAACAACTAGTCAATTGCCAGTGTCTGTCCTCTCTGTCACACTGGACGCTGTTGACTTGGGCTTCACATTCTTCTATGGATCATGATGGGGCTCTACGTCTCTGTCTCCTCCTACCTTGCTGTATCTCTGGTCACTTTTTGTTTGTTCACTAGTTATTAATTATTAGTTTGCTCATTTCTTTTTTTTTTTTTTTTTTTTTTTTGAGACGGAGTTTCGCCCTTGTTACCCAGGCTGGAGTGCAATGGCGCGATCTCGGCTCACCGCAACCTCCGCCTCCTGGGCTCAGGCAGTTCTCCTGCCTCAGCCTCCTGAGTAGCTGGGATTACAGGCATGTGCCACCATGCCCAGCTAATTTTTTGCACTTTTAGTAGAGACGGGGTTTCACCATGTTGACCAGGATGGTCTTGATCTCTCGACCTCGTGATCCACCCGCCTCGGCCTCCCAAAGTGCTGGGATTACAGGCTTGAGCCACCGCACCCGGCTAGTTTGCTCATTTCTTAAGCATTAGTTCCTCCAGGGTATAGGCCTGAGCCCTCTGTATATACTCTCTGGGTAGTTTCACCCATACCCATTAATCCATTTTCATTTTGATTTTTAAAAATTTCTGTTTCTGCAGACTTCACACATAAACCTCAATCCTTATTCATAGGTAACTAACCAGTAGACAGTCCCCTTCAAATGTCTTATATTTGTCAATTATGACCTGTGCAAAAGAGAACATGGCACTTGCTCTTTCTGCTGAACCCACTGTTCAAATGCCTTCCTCTTTTTCAAGAACAGTATCAAACCCTGTTGCCCAAACCATTAAAGAATGCTCTTTCCCTTACCATTTTTTTTTTTTTTTTTGAGATGGAGTTTCTCTTTTTTGCTTAGGCTGGAATGAGGTGGCGCAGCCTCGGCTCACAGTAACCTCTGCCCCCTGGGTTCAAGCGATTCTACCACCTCAGCCTCCCAAGGTAGCTGGAATTATAGGAAACCACCACCATGCCCAGCTAATTTTTGAATTCTTAGCAGAGATAAGGTTTCACCATGTTGGCTAGGCTGGTTTTAAACTCCTGACTTCCGGTGATCCACCTGCCTTGGCCTCCTAGAGTGCTAGGATTACAGACATGAGCCACAGTGCCTGGCCTCTTTTCCTTACTTTCATAACCAACCCAACACTAAGGTGTTGCCTTCCAAATTTTTCCCCATACAGCCACGATTTTAGTTCTAGCCAAATCATATGATAATATCTAAAGAGTAATCCTAACCCTCCAACTTGTTTCTAGCGTTCTGCTTTTCTTCCCTTCAACCTGGCCTCCATCATGCTCCCGACTGATAGGTAGAAAACTCAGATCTGATCTGACCCCTTCTCTTCAGGCAATCATTTAGACTGCTGGCAACTCCTTCAAAAGATCAGTAATCACCAGGCCCTATGATGCGGCTATGGGCTGTACTGGGTCTCCTCTTTCCTCCCTGCAGATTCAGATGCTGAAGTCCTAACTTTTAGTACCTCAGAATATGGTTGTATTAGGAGATAGAGTCTTCGAAGGGCTAATTAACGTGGTCATATGGATGGGCCCTAATCCATTATAACTGGTGTTCTTAAAAGAAGAAGAGATTAGGACACAGACACATCCAGAAGGAAGACCACATAAGGACACGGGGAGAAGGTGGCCCTCTATAAGCCAAGCTTGGTCTCAGAAGAAACCAACCCTACCGACACCTTGATCTTGGACTTACAGACTCCAGAACTGTGAGAAAATAAATTTCTGTTGCTTAAGTCACTCCAGTCTGTGGGACTTTCATATGGCAGCCCTAGCAAACTGATATACATACTATCCTTAACTGATCTTCAAATATTCAGCTCAAATATTTCTGAATCCTCAAGCTGAGCTAGGATTCCTTTTCGAGCTCTGCTTCTGTGTTCCAACAAGAAGAAACAAAACAACAATAAATACCAGAGCATGGCAGCAGGTGTCACTTCTGAAGCATCTGTGGCATGCTCTATATTCAGTACTCTACCTATGTTTTATTACTTATAAAACATCTGCAACAGGTTAATAATGTCCCCTTTTGTCCCTAAGTTTCAGTGAGGTTAAAGATAGTACTAAAAAGGGGACCTTAAAGAGATACTATATGCCCGTGGACACAGTGACAACATTCACAATAGTCAAAAAATAAAACAATGCAACGCCTATTGGTAGATTAATGACAAACAAAATATCGTACATGTGTATACATACAATGGAGTATTATTATTCAGTCATAAAAAGCTGTAAGATTATGACACATGCTAGAACATGAATAAACCTTTAGGACATTTTGCTAAGTGAAATAAGTAGGACACAAAAGGATGAATACTATGTGATTCCACTTTTATGAGGTAATTGGGATAGGTAGATTAATAAAGATAGGAAATAGAATGGTGGCTGCCAGGTACCAGAAAAAAGGAGAAAAGGGAAATGGGAAGTTATTTTTAACGGGCATAGAGTTTGTTGGGATGATGAAAATTCTGGAATTGGATAGGGGTAGTTTACACAATATAGTGAGTATTCTTAATGTCAACTGAATCATACACTTAGAAATCACTGAATATTTTTGAAAAGCACAATGAAAGCTAGTTTTAAAAAAAAGACAGTGCTAAACCAACCAGCACTAGCATGTAAGCAGCATGTAAGCAGCCCAGCCTAGAGTTGTCTAACTGGATCACCTTAGAGACTACCAGCCCACTCAATAATCATTTCCTTCATCTTTCATGTGACTGGAGCCCTGATTTGTCCCAATAACCAAATACACTTCAGCTCAGATAAATTCTGGTTAGTCTAAGCCCATCATGGAAATCTCATTCTCCTTGTTGGTTACTGGTTTAGGGTCAGGCTTGTAGCTGTCTGGCCAATGACACATAAAGTAATGTTTGCTCGGGGCTTCTGGGAAAGGTTTCCAGTGAGAAAGGGATTTCTGGGAAACGTTTTCAGTGTGCTAGGGGCTTCTGGGAAAGGTTTCCAGTGAGGAAAGGGTTTCTGGGAAGGTTTCCAGTGTGTGAGGGACTTCTGGGAAAGGTTTCCAGTGTGCGAGGGACTTCTGGGAAAGGTTTTCAGTGAGGAAGGGGCTTCTGGGAAAAGTTTCAGTGTGCTAGGGGCTTCTGGGAAAGGTTACCAGTATGCTAGGGGCTTCTGGGAAAGGGTTCCAGTGTTCTAGGGGTTACTGGGAAAGGTTTCCAGTGAGAAAGAGGTTTCTGGGAAAAGTTTCCAGTGTGCTAGAGGCTTCTGGGAAAAGTTTCCAGTGTGGTAGGGGCTTCTGGGAAAAGTTTCCAGTGTGGTAGGGGCTTCTAGGAAAGGTTTCCAGTGCCACCCTTGTTATATATTTGTTTGATGCCTCGAGAAGCAACAGTCATTTTGCAGGAATGAGGGTAATGTAGCCTGAGGACACTAGAACAGAAAGATGAGAGGAGCCTGAGTTTTCCAAGAAATTGTGGAGCCTCAGAAATAATCAACCTGAATATCACTTTGTGTCATTATCTTGTTTACTCTAGCAAAATTATTATTGCAACTGAAACCACCCTGTGTCTGTGAATGAACATAGACTAGTTCAGTGTTGTGTCTCTAAGCCTTTGTCCTATTTAATGGAATCAGGCCTTAGATGTTGGCTGAATGCATGAAGATACCTCTATACTAACAAAGTTAGAAATAGAGTATAAACAAAGAGGCAAGATGAATACTCTGAAAACCTTTGTGGAAACAACAAAAGATACTGACTAGAAAAAGCAACACCATATTTAAATTTGCAATTATTAGTGTACTTTTTAATTTATCAAAACTCAAATAGAGCCTTCTTTTGGTGTGAAATATATTATGTGTATACCTATGTAACAAATCTGCATGTTCTGCTCATGTACCCCAGAACTAAAATATAATTAAAAAAAAGAAAAATATTATTTAAGGTAGCACATGGCAATTCAACTTTGAATTCTTACGCTTTACTTAAATTTATTGCACTAGAAGGGTGAAATAATAGCTATGCCTAAAGAGCACATGTTTAATAATGCCCAAGAAATCAGTGGCGATTGTTTCTGATTCCAACCAAATGTTTGTCAGCCCTGGGGAGTTGTTCTGTGGTCAGAAAAATGCAGTCAATCCTCTGGGGGGCTCACCTGCATCAATTATTACTTGCTGAGTGTAAAGACATGCTCTAGAAAACAAATGTTTGCTAAATATGACACTTAACTGTCAACAAAAATTCTAAAAACAGCTATGGCTTATAGGATCTCCTATGTTAATCTTGGTGGGTAAAATTTTAACTCTTTTAATACTTTACAGTTTTATCATATCTCTACCCTTCTAAAAAGTATTAACTTCCATATTCTTCGTAATAACTCAACTCTCTTGGGATTCGCTGCCTCATGCAATGTTTATTCCTAATTTAATATCTGTGCTTAATGCTAAGGAAGGAAGCGTAGTGGCTGTAAGAATGAGTGTGTTCAAGTTTGTTAGTCTATCTTTTCTCATTTTTGACTTAGTTTCTCGGTATGGAAAATGAGTTTAATGGTCTCTCTTGCCAGGGCGGTTGTAGTAATACAACAAAATGATGTACCTGCAACATTTAGTGCTGTTTCAGCCACTCAATAAATCGGAGCTAACTAGATTGGGTGCTGGTATCTTTTGTGGTTTGGAAGCTGCAGGTGCAATATAAGAACTCTGCAGGAAGTTGAGAGAGGCTGGTGTTTACAAGGAGAAGCCAGCTGGCTGGCCTCACAGGCAACTGTGCACTTGTCAAGTCACTGTGTTCAAGGGTCTGTATGTTCCTCGGCTTGCAGATATAGAGGCTCACTTTGGTTTATTCCTCAGGGGGTTTGGTGATGAGGGAATACTAGGGGGAGAGCTAGTTGTCTGATAGAAATGTTTGTGGGATTCAGATTCTAATTATTGCTAAGAGAGGTGCACCAAGGCCAGGGCGAGTTCTTGACCACAGTGCCTTGTCCCTGGACAAAGTATGGACAAGTAATGCAAAATTAACAGGTACCCATGAGACTCTAATTTCATCTAAGACCTGAGCTACCCACACGTGCTCTGGATTGACGGATTTGGTGTTCTTCATATACATAAATAACATTGATTAGGACATAGCTCCCTGTTCTGTGTGCTTTCGGCCTAGGAAAGTTTTGTTACTTTGTTTCTAAAGTGTCTTTTGCATTTCTATAATCTCCTTTGTTATATGTTGATTTTTGTCATTCAGGCTATCCCTGATATTACGGCCCTAAACTCTCTGTAGGCCAGGGTGATACTGGAGCTGTAAAACCATAAACTAATCTAAAAACTAAAGAAAGAATACATCAGTTAGGGTCTCCCTAAACTCTCATAGTAGCTACATGTCAAAAGAAACACTTAATAAATGAGCTTTTCTAGTGAGGAGAATGCTTGAATTCTTTCAGATCAGAAAAGAAAGCCTAAAACACTTTTAACTTGCAGACTCAACAGAATCTATGAAAGAGAAACAGATGAAAGGCAGATGGCTGTGCTATCCTGGTACTTTTTAGTATGTGATTGACACAAAGAAAAAAAGAAATTTTGTTCAGTCTAAGGAAGAACTTTCTTTCTTAACAATGACAGCTCCCTCTACCTATAAAGCGTTGCTTGGTGAGTCATCAAGATCTCTGTCTCCGGAAGGATTTAGGGAGGAGATGGGAATTAGGATTACACATCCCTACCAGATCCCTTCCCAATCTACGAGTCTCTATTTTAAGGTCCTTGAGGTTAAATCCTGTAGAATAGAATCTAACAGCTACTGGACTTCACAGTATGGCTGATATGAGTCTATATCACTAGGAACGATGACCTGGAGAATGTAGTGTCTGAGCTGGACCTCAAAGGATGATGATGATGGAGATGGGAGGACAGGAGCAGATGGGCCATGCCATACATTGAATGACACTGACGAAAGTACAGGCATGAAATTAGCAAAACATAAATCTCCTCTGCCTGGACTTCTTGCTCTTGGTCTTTTCCTGGCATCTTGTAGCAAAATGCTTCTTTCTAAATCATTGCTTTCACTCTATTTCTCCTTATTAAATCCAATGCATCCAGGAAAAGCATGAACACACTTTAGTTGTCTTTCAAGAGTCCCCTTAATTGTGCTCCAGCCCACTTTCAGAATTTAGTGCATACTATGCTGAGACACAAATCTTCTGCACCAGTTGGACTCCCCTGGCCTGTTACAAGAACTAAATCTTCCCTGACATGGCCCACACTCCACAATCTTTGCTCCTTCTTAGCTACCGTCAGAGTTAGAAGAAAACTTCAAGTTTTATGACTGAGATCCAAAATCCAATGTGATAAATATTTCAGGCATGAGCCAATAAATGTGGCATCTACACCTCTCTATCTTTACTCGCTTTTGTTTTTCCACTTTGATTTTGGCCAGTGCTTCTCAACCTTTCATATGCATATGTCAATCAGTTGCAAGTTTTGATTCAGGTGATCTGTAATGCGACTTTTGATCCTGCATTTCCAGAACATTCTCAAGTGATGTGAGTGCTGCCAGTCCAGGGACCACACTTTGAGTAGCAAGGCTCTAGGATCAAACACACCTTCCTCTCCTTCTTTGACCAAATGGCCTTATGAGTTGATTCCCTCTGTGATCCAGTACATTCATTTCTTATTTTCAATACAAACTGATGCCCTGGTCTCAATCAGTTTCCTGCTAGTTCTCCCAAGTCTGTAGAGGCTTCCTGGTTAGTGGGGCTTCTGTCCTGATACTCCTGACCTCTCTGTTCCACTGCTGTCCTTGCTTTGACTGAAGCTGAAGTTATGAGGATTAATGAGCCCCAGAGCAGGTGACTCTATAAGGAAAAGAGCAGGAGGATAAGGATCATGTTCCTGAGAGAGAAAGAGGAGGGACAATTTAGAGAGAGGAGAGGAAAAGACAGAGGGTTGCTGAAACCAAGTATTTCAAGTTCAGGTTGCCAAACCATCCCTCAAGTCTCTCCACACATGGTTTATCTGTTTTGGGATCTCATTCTTCCTATTTTTCTAGTGGTAAATTGTGCACTTGATTGTATACTCTATGTCGTTTCCAAAACGGAATTTAAGATGGTTTATAAGCTTAAGGGTCTATAAAAATGGCTGGTATTTTCAAAGAACCAAAAGTTGTCTTTTTATTTTTTTTTAAGGAGAGAAATCTGCAAGTCTTGGTTTTATTACAGACATGAGCTTTATTATAATGTTCTTTGATGGTAAGTCCTTTCCCCCACTGCACTGTAAACTCCTAGTCAGTCTTAAGTTTTTGCACTGAAAGGATCAATTGCTTTCCTATTTTCCAGCCTGCCTGGACACAGCTGGGCTTCTAACAACTGCTAGTGAAATAATTTCTGGCTTGAACTGGTAACATTTATTACCTGTTCTGCATAGCACTAGATTTTGAAATGGAATAGGAATTTTTTGGGCTTCTCAAACACCGATGAAAATTACTGTTGACTGCTTTTATAACACCTCATTGTTTCAAATGCTTTCCAGCTGTTCTAAGTGATTTCCTAATATTTATATGTAAAACTTAGAGCATAAGGAGTTTTTGTGATGATGCAGGGCAAGCTTACGGTGCAGATGAGGAAACTGGAGAAGGTTAAAATGTTGTTCTGAAAATCACTGATGAGCAGTGTTTGGAATCCGTGTTTATTATATTACATATTTGACTATATTTCATTTTAAAATTTGAGCCAAGGATTTTGTACTTTCTGGGCAAAAAAAAAAGAGGTTTTTTGAAAATTTGAATTGCCTTGTTTTCTTTAATAAAACATTCAATGGCTTAGTATCACACTTTTTTTTTTTGTCAAAAAGCCTTTAATGATTTGAGGAATTTGTATATTATATATATTTATTTATTGTACTTTAGGTTCTGGGGTACATGTACAGAAAATGCAGGATTGTTGCATAGGTACATACATACATACATGGCAATGTGGTTTGCTGCCTGCATCCCCCCGTCACCTATATCTGGTTTTCTCCCCATGTTATCCCTCTCCAATCTCCCTACCCCGTACCGTCCCTTCCCTAGTCCACCCAACAGACCCCAGTGTATGATGTTCCCCTCCCTGTGTCCATGTGTTCTCATTGTTCAACACCCACCTATGAGTGAGAACATGCAGTGTTTGAGTTTCTGTTCTTGGGTCAGTTTGCTGAGAATAACAGTTTCCAGATTCATCCATGTCCCTACAAAGGACACGAACTCATTGTTCTTTATGGCTACATAGTATTCTGTGGTGTATGTGTGCCATATTTTCCCTGTCCATCATCTATGGACATTTGGGTTGGCTCCAGGTCTTTGCTATTGTAAACAATGCTGCAATGAAAATACGTGTGCATGTGTCTTTATAATAGAATGATTTATAATCCTTTGAGTATACACCCAGTAATGGGATTGCTGGGTCAAATGGAATTTCTATTTCTAGGTCCTTGAAGAATTGCCACACTGTCTTCTAAAATGGCTGAACTAATTTACACTCCCACCAACAGTGTAAAAGTGTTCCTGTTTCTCCACATCCTCTCCAGCATCTGTTGTCTCTAGGTTTTTAATGATCACCATTCTAACTGGTGTGAGATGGTATCTCAATATGGTTTTGATTTGCATTTCTCTAATGACCAGTGACGATGAGCATTTTTTCATGTTTGTTGGCCTCATATATGTCTTCTTTTGAAAAGTGTCTGTTCACGTCCTTTCACCACTTTTGAATGGGTTTGTTTGTTTTTTTTTCTTGTAAATCTGTTTTAGTTCTTTGTAGAATCTGGATATTAGCCCTTTGTCAGATAGGTAGATTGCAAAAATTTTTCCCAATCTCTTGGTTGCTGGTTCACTGTAATCATTGGTTCTTTTGCTGTACAGAAGCTCTGGAGTTTAATTAGATACTATTTGTCTATTTTGGCTTTTGTTGTGAATGCTTTTGGTGTTTTAGTCATGAAGTCCTTGCCTATGCCTATGTCCTGAATGGTTTTGCCTAGGTTTTCTTCCAGGGTTTTTATGGTGTTAGGTCTTATGTTTAAATCTTTAATCTAGCTGGAGTTAATTTTAATGTAAGGTGTTAGGAAGGGGTCCAGTTTCCGCTTTCTGCACATGGCTACCTGGTTTTCCCAACACCATTTATTAAACAGGGAATCCTTTCTCCACTGCTTGTTTTTCTGAGGTTTGTCAAAGATCAGATGGTTATAGATATCTGGCATTGCCTCCAAGGCCTCTGTTCTGTTCCATTTGTCCACATCTCTGTTTTCGTACCAGTACCATGCTGTTTTACCGATTGCAACAGCACATCCAAAAGCTTATTCATCATGATCAAGTAGGCTTCATCCAGGGGATGCAAGGCTGGTTGAACATATGCAAGTCTATAAACATAATCCACCACATAAACACAACCAAAGACAAAAACCATATGATTATCTCAATAGATGCAGAGAGGGCCTTCAACAAAATTCAACAGCTCTTTATGTTAAAAATTCTCAATAAACTAGGTATCGATGGAACATATCTCAAAATAATAAAAGCTATTTACGACAAACCCACAACCAATATCTCACTGAACGGGCAGAAACTGGAACTTTGAAATCTGGCACTAGACAAGGCTGCCCTCTCTCACCACTCCTATTCAATATACTATTGGAAGTTCTAGCCAGAGCAATCAGGCAAGGAAAAAGAAATAAAAGGTATTAAGTCAAATTGTCTCTGTTTGCAGATGACATTACTGTATATTTAGAAGACCCCATTGTCTCAGACCAAAAGCTCCTTAAACCGATAAGCAACTTTAGCAACGCCTCAGGATACAAAATCAATGTGCAGAAATCACAAGCATTCCATACAGCAACAGACTAAAAGAGAGCCAAATCAAGAATGAACTCCCATTTACAATTTCTACAAAGAGAATAAAATACCTAAGAATACAACTAACAAAGGATGTAAAGAACTTCTTCAAGGAGAACTGTGAACCACTGCTCAAGGAAATAAGAGAGGACAAACAGATGGAAAAACATTCCGTGCTCATGGTTAGGAAGAATTAATATTGTGAAAATGGCCATACTACCTGAAGTAATTCATAGAGTCAACGCTATCCCCATCAAGCTACCAATGACCTTCTTCACAGAACTGGAAAAAACCACCTTAAACTTCATATGGAACCAAAAGAGAGCCCGCATAGCCAAGACAATCCTAAGCAAAAAGAGCAAAGCTGGAGGCATCACGCTACCTGACTTCAAACTATACTACAAGTATCACAGTTTTTAAATTCAGCATTATGTTTCATTTACTCCCAATCATTCTAAAGTGATCAGTGACATCAATCAACTGCTCAAGGTTATTAAATTTTTATCAGTTTTATTATTATCATTATGTTAAGTATGTTTGTGGCACAGATAAAGTGTGTGTAGTTTATTCTGTGGATGGAGATAAAGTAAAATGCTGGATATCTTTGGAATATTGCATTTGTAAGAAGTTCAATGCTACTTTGACCCACACTGAATAATTCAACAGTGTATGATACATCAAAGGTAGAGGCAAACAAATCTCAATCCAGATGACTAGGGAAATATTTCTTCAATGAAGTACTTTGAAAATAACTTCAGGAAGTCCTTAATTAGTTGGAAGCATCACTGCAAATGGAAGGTCATAGGCTTTTTGGCAATTCTTTGTGGGATGCTATAGATATTACCTATAGCTCAGGAAGAAAGGCCAGTTCATGCCAAAGGCACTTTAAGTGACTCGATACATTTTATAATCATTTTAATCCAGGGTCATTAAAATGTTCTACAAGGGACAAGAGCTGTGTTCTTTATTTCTTTGTAAATATTAATGCATTTTCACTCATTTTGTCAAGGTTGGGAAGGAAACACCACTTATGACTTGTGGTGCTAAAGATGATATAGGATCAATGAAAGACTAAATCATCAATACGTCAATCTGTGTGCTACCAACCTAAGAGACTAATGTGAAAATTAATGACCTTTAAAATTCAAGGAGTGTACATACATCAATCTAATTGAAAAAAGAACTGATAAAGTGTTCCATCATTTACTGTCACCAAACAGGAAGAAGAGATTAATGACACATGTTGATCAAATGCAGCACTTAAAGAGTAAGATCTCATTTTGCCATCATCACAAGCCCTGATATAGTCTTGGGTTTCTTTTGTAGTGAAGATTGGAGGGGGAAAAATGACTAACTAGTTGTAACAAGACTCCCATTGCTCTCCAGATACATAAGAGAAATTTTCTAGGATCTAAAACACACCCACTCAGCAGTTTGTACCAAGATTACAGATTCGTCTTGGGAACAGAAAAGCTCACAAAGACTCCCACATCTTAAAAAGCAAAAAGCCTTCTTTATTGTGTTGTTTTCTCAGCTCATGAGTGTACAGAATATTATTTTGACATCATGAGAGTTTTCTTTTTATTCATGAAACTCCTTTCTTATTAAATGAAAAAAAAGAACACTTGAGATAAATGCAGTATTATTATAGGGCAGTTCTTGACGTTGGTATTGCTTTTGACTACCTAAGTTGTAGAGAATCAGCTGGGAGAAGAGAGCACAATGTACAGTCTAGGAAGACAGACACTTTCAATCATTTTAAATAGCATCCTTCTTTTCCCAGTGGCTGCCTTGGGAACACAGGCCTCCCTCTTATCTCTTGTAACTCTTCTCATTTAGTGAGCATCGGAAAGTAATTTTCTATAAATGTGGAGGAGATCACATGTTGTACATACATGGTGTGCAGATATAATGCATCATTCTGTACATATAATCTCTACATACCTCTGTAGATTCACAGGACAGAGTTTTTCCAGCTTATGCAGAAAAAAATTGCTGAATTCCCCTGGGCTTCATGGCCTCTTATTCTCAACACCAGTCTAAACTTGACCGAAGCTTTTCCTTCAGAAAACTGATTTTTTTTTTCTTTTTATTCTTGATGTCCCTTCCTCAGCCACCTGCCCTGGAAAACTCTAATTATCTGTCACTGAAAACAGCAGGCTTGGGATTACTAGAGAGCGTATCATATTTTTGAGTCCCATTTCTATCCATTTTAGTTGCATTTTTCCTCTCTTTACTGTCCATTGATACTTGCCCTATCATTTATGGCTTTTGGACTTACAGCTCTGGGGTTTGTTCTGGGGCAAAAGAATTTGGGGCCAAAAGTCCAGTGAAATTGTAAGCTTCAATAAAAGGATGAAACTCTGGGAAAAAAATAAAAAGAATGCATTTTAAAATTTCTTTAAATTCTGTCTTCCAACTTATAAACATATAAGCTATCCTCATTATTAATACTAGAGATAATATTCACAAAGAGACAATTTTTGTTGTTGTTTGTGGTGGTGAGTACAGGAGAGAGCAGCAAAAAGTAGTTCTCTATAACTTGTGTCTTATTTTGCTCTCAATTTCAGCATTGAAATCTCTGTTATCTGACATATGTAGCTTCCTATTAATTTAGCTTTAGTGAAGGTTTAACCAGCATGGGGGAACATGATAATATCTCCTTTCATTGCTTAATCACCACAAAATAAATATGAGGACGCAGCCTAACAAAAACAGACATCACCAGAGCCAAGAAGTTGGGCTTTTATGCATGACCTGGTTTCAGAACAATCTTATTACTCAATATCATAATTAATAAACTATTTAGCAGCCAGTATTCAGGGCTCTGCAAAGAACCTATAAAGGACACATTAGCAAAAGTAGTGTGACGAGCAGTTCTGCTTCTAAACCAAGCTTCAATATAACAAAGTCGCAGAAGAGCCTTGATTCCAGACACCTGGGTGACAAATCCTTCTTAGGATCAGGGAAGCGAGAGGAAATAAGTACAGGACATGTAAGGCCACCCAAGGAGCATTACAGCAGCCCCATCTCAAGAATGACAAGAGTTCCACAGTTGTTCGCGGTGCCAGGAGAACATCGGGAGAGAAGCCAGAAACCTACTGGGAAACTAACTAGACAGCATGCATCAGCCAGGCCAGGGATGGAAGAATGTGTCCCTGAGATTAATGTTTCACAGCTGTGATGCAGACCTGGATACAGGCATAGCCGATGGATTTTGCAGCAGGAGACAGATGAGAAATTACAGCATCCAAAGAGCCTGTTACACTAAATCAATGATTAATATACATCCATCAGACAATTGGTGGTGAAAAAAAAGGGTAGCAATCCTTAGCTCTGATTTTTCCCTTCATCTTAATTTGTACAAGTTCTTTTTTTTTTTTTTTTTCCTTTAGCTTTCCAGGAGCACTTTATTCAGCTGAAAAAAATAGCAAGGTACCACTTCAGTTATTTTCAGAAGTTGTAACAAAGGATGTGGCAACCACACTTTTAATTTAGTTTTTGTCCTGAGACTGATAAAATAATAAGGTGGAAAACAATTTCACTTTTTAACCCACAAGTTCTGGGATTTTGGGGCTTTGCATATTCCCTCTCAATTCTGCCAGCAAAGTAGTCAGTCCTTTATTTATTTATTTATTTATTTATTTATTTATTTAAATTCTGGGACAAGTGCAGAAATATCATTTTATTTTTATTATTATTTTTTACTTCAAGTTCTGAGATACATGTGCAGAATGTGCAGGTTTGTTATATTATACAGGTATACGTGTGGCATGGTGGTTTGCTGCAACCATCAACCCGTCATCTAGTTTTGAAGCCTCACATGCATTAGATGCTCTCCCTCCCCTTGCCTTCACCCTCCGACTGGCCCCCGTGTGGGTTATTCCCCTCACTCTATCCATGTGTTCTAATCGTTCAACTCCCACTTATATGTGAAAACATGCAGTGTTTGGTTTTCTGTTCCTGTGTTAATTTGCTGAGGATGATGGCTTCCAGCTTCATCCATATTCCTGAAAAGAACATGATCTCATTCATTTTTATGGCTGCATAGTATTCCATGGTGTATATGCACCATATTTTCTTTATCCAGTCCATCATTGATGGGCATTTGGATTGGTTCCATGCCTTTGCTACTGATTTGCACAAATTCTATACTTCTTGGTCAGGCAATTCTGTCTCCCCTATTTACTTACCATGGTTTTACATGTTTTCTCTTTTTCCTTCTGTGTCAATATCGAAAATCCCCTCTGTGTCTGAAACTTTACATTGCTCTTGCATCTTTAAGAGGAATTTCAGAAACAATTTTAGAGTTCATGTCCTTTGTAGGGACTTGGTTGGATCTGGAAACCATCATTCTCAGCAAACTGACACAAGAACAGAAGGCCAAACACCGTATGTTCTCACTCATAGGTGAGTGCTGAAAAATGAGAACATGTGGACTCAGAGAGAGGAGCATCACACACTGAGAGAGTGTTGGGGGCATGGGGAGAGACAGCGGGGGATGGGGAGGGAGGGGAGGGTGGGGAGGGATAACATGGGGAGAAATGCCAGATACAGTATGCACCTAAAGTTAAATAAATAAATGAAAGAAAAACAAAAAAACGAAAAAAAACCAAACCTCTGCTCCCTGCATGCTTGGGGAGACTGATTTGAGTAACAATAAAACTGATCTCCCCTCCACCCCCCAACACACAAAGAAACAATTTTATAACAAATTTCAAACATATACAAAAGCTGAGACAACAGGATAATGAATTGTCATGTATCTTCACCCAGCTTAATCAATTACCCACTCATGGCCAATATTGTTTTAGCTATAACTCCCCTGCCACCTCTTCATATCCAACCTCCCCATTCCCAGTTAATTTTGAAAGAAAATTCAACCTTCCATTATTTGTTTTTCTCACAGGAAAGTTGTAATCAAGTCTCCTCCAGGAAACTGGAAGTTTCATTTGCAGTTTTACTTTTTCTACTTTTATTGGGAACAAAGGATATTTGGGCACTTTTTAAATTTACTTCTTGTCCATTCTAACCATAACTACAATCACAATTGTAGAGTTAAGGTAATTGCTAAAGACATGCATGTGAGCATAATTTCAGATAAGCAAACACAGTAGTTATTCAAAATGTTTAACCCCTTTTGCGATGTAATTGATCATTGTAAAATATTTCCACATGTTGCAAAATAAATGTAAGAAAACTCAGCACTCAAACTACACAGAAATTCTAATAAGGCCTTTTCTACAACTGTATTTGATCCCTTCATATTCCCTTCAAAGGACGTTACATTTCACAAAGTTGGGCTCCTATTGAGTGATCTGTCCCTTTATGAATCTGCCTTGTGTTTACAATCAGTATCAAAAGATTAAAATCTAAGTGCTTGCTGCACATTTAATTTACTTCACAGATTGAATTGTAAATTACATAGGCAAAGACTTTCTCTTAAACTCCTTGGTGTTCATCCACAGTGCTTAACAGAGTGCTTGGCATTTATTAATGCTTAACAAAGGCTTGTCAACTTACTGATCTATGTTGCTTCTCATCATAAAACCAGAGTATGTTTTATAAAATGTCAGATTCTTTAGCATAGGAAGAGCAAATATATGTTCCCATTAGACATTTCCTGTGCCCATCGCAAGTATCTCGAATTTGCCATTGCACTCTTTTCTACTAACTTGGGATGCAGCCTCAGCATCCTTGAAGTGCACATTGCAACGTACCTCCTATCTATGCTCTAATATTGCTTAGAGAAGAGATTCAAATCACTGGGCCATCAAGCTTGTCAAACGCTGTCCTGTTTTAAGCATTCTGCAAGTGACTTACACTACTCCTGTTTGTTTTAGTCTGCTCATTCACTCCAGGGGGCTTGTATTGTGCTCAAAGCCTGGGTTCCATGATGGGGTTGGTATGAGGAGTTCAGATTCTGATTCCATTACTCACTAGCTGGATGATTTTTAAAAATCACTTACTCTTGATCAGCTTTTGTTTTTTCCTCCATAAAACTGGGAATAATAACATCTTTCTCTTTTCAGAGGGCTTTTATGATGTTTAGATGAAATGATGAGTCTGAACAGCTTTTTAAACAGTGAAAATCTATGCAAATGTCTGTTAATATAAAAGATATCTTAGGGGTCATGTAAAGAAGCATAGATCTTTGTCCAGGATAAGCTAGTACAATGTTAACCAAACATCAGTTTCCAAGTTTATATGCGCTCACTTATCCCTTTGCATCCCACTTTGGTATGATTGTTTTGTGGCTCAAATATTTATAGGGGATCTCTTCAAAATGTAATCTCAGGTCTAATGATGTGCGATTACATGCTATTGTTACCAGCCTATGCTGAGGAGTAGGGTATGGGATCAGATTGATAGGAAAGAAAATTAGATAGGAAGTACAACGTAAAGTTTGAGGTTAAGGGAAAAGTTTATACCATTTTGGGATACAGTTGGTGAGGCTACTTTTTAGAGAACAGCCTCAGGTGATTTCCCTAAAGCTTTGGCCTCATCAGCCTCACGTTCTAACCAAGTGACTAACTGGCCATATGTTACATTTAAACAGCTTTCCCAGAAAGCTGCTCCTGATTCTCTTAGCACGTTGGCATATATGACAATATGGAAAATATGCAGCAGTTAATTTTCCTAACCACCCTGAAACTAACATATTTGCAATGCATTTCATCAGCAACTTAGTAAATTGCCATTTAAGAGGTACATTACTTTTACAATAGTATCATAAAACTCCTGCTGCCAGCCATAATTCACAGGTGGTAGCTGAGGAAAGTGGATTCAATAGTACTTCAATATCCCTATGTCCTGAGGTGCTAGTTTCTAAGTAACAGGCTGGCGATGTGTGTGAGCATGTTTCTACTTTGGAGGTTTTGAGTCAAAATAATTTATAAACCTTTCTCTCTCTCTCTCTCTCTCTCTCTCTCTCTCTCTCTCTCTCTCTTTCTCTCTCTTCTTCTCTCTCTTTAAGCCTGAAATGCTCATGGGCATCTCAGCAGTTATATGGGAATTGTTTTGGTGACTAGCGGGTCCTATATGAAGGTCACTTTCTGTATAATTTGAGAAGGCATTGTACACTTATTTTTGTCATTCAGGTTCTTGGGTGATATTTACAGGAATTTTAAAATGCATAATAAGAATGATAAGATTTGATTTTTTTCATCGACCGTATTATACAGGGAAAAGAAAGACTAATGAAATAGGGACATAAGGTTCCATGATGTTGGTTAGGTTAAATTTTTATATCATCTGATCTCTAATTCAAATGTCAAATGAAATGTCGAGTCAAAGTAAATTTCTTAAGTACCTTAAAAATCTCTCCAAATCATTTAACCAAATTTGGAAGCATTCATCCAGATAGACATTGCTGTCAGAACAGGAGGTGAGGACAGAGAAATCAGTGTCACAGGCAAATCGAATTGGGAGCGGACTGAAAATTTTTTGAGGGAAAACACAAATTTCATTACCAATGGCTTTTAAGGATATAACTTTTAAGGCTTCTACAAATATGATCCTAATAATTCCATGACTAATGTACTTTCCACATCTTTTCAGAAATAGAGCTGAAGGAAATGTTTCCTAGTACATTTTATGAGGCTAGCATCACCTTGACACCTAAATCAGACAAAGACACCATAAGTAAAGAAAATTACAAAGCTGGGCACAGTGGCATGTATCTGTAGCTTCAGCTACTTGGGAAGCTGAGGTGGGAGGATTGCTTGAGCCCAGAAGTTCAAGGGTGCAATACACTGTGTTTGTACCTGTGAATAGCCACTGCGCTCCAGACTGGGCAAAATAGAGAGACTTCCATCTCTTAAAAAAAAAAAAAAGCAAGAAAGAAAAGAAAACAATAGGCAAATATCTCCCATGATCATTGATGCAAAAATTCTCATTACAATATTAGGAAATTGAATTCAACAACACATCAAAATGATTATACAGCATGATCAAGTAGGATTTACTCCAGGCATGCAAGTCTGGTTCAACATATGCAAATCAATCAATGTTATACATTGCATTAATTGACTGAATGACAGAAAACACTTGATCATAGCAACCGACACACAAAAAATATTTAACAAAGTTCAACATTCTTTCGTGATAATAATTCTTAACAGTTCAGGTATAGAAGAAAAGTTCCTCCACATACTAAAAACCATTTATGCAAAATCCACGGCTAACATCGGAATCAAGGGGGAGAAACTGAAAGCTTTTCCTCTAAGAGCAGGTACAAGGCCAGGATGCCCACTCTATGCACTTCCATTCAACATAATCCCAGAAGTACTATGAAGAGTGATGAGACAAGAAAAAGAAATGAAAGGTATCTAAATCAGGAAGGAATAAGTAAAATTGTCTGTATCTGCAGAAAATGTCATCCTATATGTAGAAAAACCTAAAGACTCCACCAAACACCTGTTACATCTAATAAATTAATTCAGTAAAGTTGTAAGACTTGAAATGAACATGAAAATCCATGACGTTTCTATATACAAATAATAACCTAGCTGGAAAGTAATTTTAAAAAACAATCCTATTTATGGCAGCATAAAAAATACCTTAGAAATAAATTTAACCAAGGAGGTGAGAGATCTGTACATTAAACCCCATAAAACACTAATGGAAGAAATTGAGGAGGACACAAATAAATGAAAATACATTCCATGTTCATGGATTGGAATAATTAATATTGTTAAAATGCCTATACTACCTAAAGCAATATAATCTCTATCAAACTCCCAATGTCATTCTTCACAGAAATAGAAAAAACAAACCTAAAATTCATATAGAACCACAAAAGACCCTGAATAGCCAAAACAATTCTTGGAAAGAAAAAAAAATCCCAAAGTTGGAGGGATCAATTTAAAATCTTCCTGATTTTAAATTATATCACAAAGCTATAGTAATGAAAACAGTATGGTACTGGCATGAAAACAAACACACAGACCAATGGAACAGAATAGAGAGCCCAGGAATAAATTTAAACATATATAATCAACTACTTTACAACAAGATCACCAAAAAGACACAATGAGGACAATAGAGTCTCTTTGATAAATAGTAACGGGAAAATTAGATTTATACATACCAAAGAAGGAAATTGGACCCTTATCTTATGCCATGCATAAAAATCAACTTGGAATTAATAAAAGACTGAAATTTAAGATTAAATTAATTAAATTAAATTTAAATTTAATTAAAATTAAAACTCCTAGAACAAAACATAAGAAAAAAAGCTTCTTTACATTGGCCTTAGAAATGATGCCTTGAATATCACACCAACATCGTAAGCTACAAAAGCAAAAATAAATATATGGGACACATCAAACTAAAAACCTTATGTACTGTAAAGGAAACGATCAGCATGAAAAGGGAACCTACAGGTTGAGAAAGAATATTTACAAACCATATATCAGATAAGGGCTTAATATCCAAGATTTATAAAAAGCCAATACATTTCAGTAACAAGGAAATATAAACTCCATGGAAAAACAGGCAAAGGACCTGAATACACATTTCTACAGATATGACATAAAAATGGCCATCAGGTACATAAAAAGATGCACAACATCCCGAGTCATCAGGGAAATGAAAGTAAAAACTGCTTTGAGATACCACCTCAAATTTGTTAAAATGTCTACTATCAAAAATATAAGTGTTGGCAAGGGTGTGGAAAAAAAGAAACACCTGTCCACTGTTAGTGGGAATGTAGATTGGTGCAGCCGTTATAGGAAACAATACAGAAGTTCCTTTAAAAAATTGAAATAGAATTATCATATGATCCAGCAATTCCTCTTCTGGGTATAAATAAAATAATCAACTCATAAAGATATTTGCAGTCCCATGTTCACTACAGCATTACTTAGAATAGCCAAGATATAGAAAGGCCCTAGGTGTCCATCAATGGATGAATGGATAAAGAAACTATCACACACACACACACACACACACACACACACACACACTATTCAGCCTTAAAAAAGGAGATCTTGCCATTTGCCACAACATAGATCGACCTAGAGGACATTATGTTAAGCAAAATAAGCCAGGTATAGAAAGAAAACTATTGCATGATCTTACTTTTTCAATTTTTTTTTTTTTTTTTTTTTTTTTTTTTTTTTTTTTTTTTTTTTAGAGACAGAAAAGGTCTTACTCTGTTGCTCAGGCTAGAGTACATTAGCATGATCACAGCGCACTGCCACCTCTAACTCCTTTGCTCCAGCAATCCTCCCGCCTTGGCTTCCCAAGTAGCTGGGACTACAGGTTTGTGCCACCATACCTGGCTCGTTTTTACCATTTTTAAATTTTATGTAGAGTGGAGTCTTGCTGTGTTACGCAGTTTGATCTCAAACTCCCGGCTTTATGAGACTCTCCCAAGTCAACCTCCCAAAGCACTGGCATTACAAGCATGAGCCACCACACCAGGCTGTGTGATCTCATTTATATATACCATCTAAAAAATAAATAAATAAAGATCAATCGTATAGAGATAGAGAATAAAACAATAGTTACCAGGATTGGGCTGGGGAGAAGGAAGTAAGGAGATACAGATCAAATGATACAAAGTAGCAAATATGCAGGATGAACAAGTCGAGAGATCTAATGTACAATATGAAGACCATAGTAAATCACGGTATATTCGGAATTTTTGCTAAATGAGCAGACTATGCCTGCACACACCATGGGTGGGTGGGGAACAAGTCAAGATGTGAGATGATAGCTGTGTTCATTTGTTCCACTATATAGTAACCATTATACTGTATGTCTCTTATAACATCATGTTGTATATTTTAAATACACAAAATAAAATTTAAAAATAAATAAAATTATGACTTGCAAAACTCCTATAAACATGATCCTAATAATTTTCATGACTAACTGTATTTCCTACATTCCCTACATCCCTCTCTGACATTCTGCCTGTCTTTTCAGCAAAAGGGTAAAATTTGTATTTAAAAAATCACATGGCTACTCTGTCTTCACTTGAAACTGTCCAGGACGTCAATGCCCTAAAGCTTTATCTCTTAATTCTCCTAACACTCATCTCTCATATACATGGATGTGATTTCCATGGTTGAACTTGATGACTATTATTTTTAAGGTAACACCATTTATTATTTTATCCTTCCATAAAATAAAAAAAAAATAAATGTTTAAGAAATTTCTTAGGTCATTGTAGGTAAATTTACATGTTATTATTTTATTCCTTATTTCCTCTCCTTGCAAATTTGGTCAAGTTATAGATTTATTGTGTGATAGATATTTAGTTCTAGATGGAAACCTTGAGATAGTGCCCAAATCCTTAACTTCACAGATGATGAAACTGAAGCTAGGCATATATAATCCTTGACAGAGGTCACACAGGAACCAACCAGTGTCAATGTCTTTCGATTGTTTTCCTAAAGCCACTTCTTATCAACATAATGCAGACATAATTTAGCTTTTGGAGCTATGTACTGCCCCAGAAATGATCAAATATGGTTTTTAGATACTCTGACTTGGCACAGCACAGATAACATCATTTGTATTCTTCCTCTTTGCCCTGGCACGCAACAGATCTATAACTTGCCCAAATATGCAAGGAGAGGAAATAAGGAGTAAAATAATAACATGCAAAGTTACCTACAATTACCTAAGTAGTTCCTTAAATATTTATCTTGTCTTTCTTTTTCTGAGAAGAGAAAATAATAAGTGCTTTTACATTTTAAAATAATAATCATAAGTTTCAGGCATGGAAGTCACATCCGTTTATAGGGAAAGCTTTACTGCTCTGCAAAGTGAGAAGGAAACGGAGGCAGAGAAAGAGAAAGCATCCTGTCCAGCCTACGTGTCACAGCCTTTACATCTAGTTTGTTACTTACCCTCATCTGGCTAAATAGTGTTCTGAGATGGACTAGCAGCTATCTGTCTGCACAGGATAAATGACGAACCAAAAATAGTTTGTGTGGTCTACCAGTAGACATAAAAAGCAATGAGGTCAGCACAGAGTCCATAAGGAACAAGCACTAATGTATTCTTCTGCCTGCTTTGATTTGCTAACAAAATCATTCAGTTTTTAAAGGGGGAGGACAGAGTTTAATGACTGGGGAAAAATTAGAAATGTCAAGTGTAATCCTTTGAAACAGGTAGTGAAAGCTCGGGAGTATTACTATTTTGATGTTCCCAGTCCTGCCAGTGAGTGACAGGGAAAATGAAGACCCTTTCAGACAAACCGATTGTGCTCCTGTCAAAGGTGGCTCAAGTTCTGTTCAAACACCTGTTTCTATCTTTATGAATATTAAAAGCCTCTGTGATTTTTTTTTCTGGAAGCAATGATTTTGAAGTGTTACAGTATACAAAAGACATCATCTCAGTCTTGCTCCAATTCACTGTCAGTCCTTAGTTTTCCCTGAGGATGTGAGTAATTTTAAAATTTTGTGGCAGTGAGATTTGTAGATGTAAGGCCTGTTGAAACTGAAAAACAGGATTGCTTTATTTTAAATTAGTATTAGTCATTCTAATTTTATTTTACATGTGATTTGCTTTCAATTTAGCATAAAGCTGCTAACCACAGAAATTGATATGAAAATGTAAGATAAAGCATCCCTTTAAGCCAGTTGTTCGGGAATTCTATACAATATCTAGAAGCAAAAAGCTAAACATTTTAAGATATTAAGGTGAGAGTGTTTGGCTCTTTGTTCCATTCAGCTGATCTTGGAAGATCAGCACTATTCACCTTTCAAATGTTGTTTATGGCGAGATATGCTGTGTGACACTTAATGAAGGCAGGGCTTTCCAAAGATGTCATTCCATCGTTAATAGTCAGCACTGTCAGTTGTATATGGAGATCAACTCTCCAGGATAAATAATCCTCTGACAATTAAAATAACATGTAGTTGAAATGAGCACAGGCATTCCACAATGCAATACTACTTTTTCTTCTAAATTTAGTTACCATGGATCATGATTCCCTCTAAAGTTAAATAAAGGTATGTGACACAAACCAACAGGATTTTGTATAGCTTCTTGGAAATTTGTATATTATAAACCCAACAGACTGTGTAAAATATTGTCATTAAATCTTCCAACCACTCTTTCAGAATTCTTTCTCCTTGTGTCAAATGATATTGTGTTATATGAATCACAACCCCATAAAATGATCACTTGTAATTAACTCCTTCCAGATTTCACTCATTTTAGTCTAGACTAATCCTGACTTTTGTGAAGAAATCCAACCCACTATAATCCATAAACACAGGAGCCACTTTCAGTGTGTATCACATTAAGGCTGCTGAAAATGAATGGTCTGATTGCTTCTTGAAATTCAGAAGGCAAAGACTTAGGGGTCAGGAAATTACATCTGGTTTGTCTAGAATTTGTGATCAACATTTCAAGCCACTCATTCACATTTAGGGATAGAGATAAAGCCAACATCTTTCTTACACTGAGAATGGATCTAAAAGGATTTTCTTCACATTGCCTGGTCATGCTTCTTTTACTCTTTGGAAGTTAATGCAGATAGTGTAGAAACAAGGTAAACTAGCCCCCTCCTTTTTCTGTTATAGCTCCTGGGTACAACCAGTCTCTGGTCATCTTTGATGGCTAATTCCAGACATTTACAAAAATGCGGAACCTGCTGCCTTCCTAAGAGGAGTCACCATCTCTGCACTATGACAATGACAAGATTACCATTCTTCTGTTCACAGATACATGGCATCTGAAAACTCACCTAGATTACATCTTATTGTCTAAACTATAAAGGTGAAAATATGTATAACGAGTCCCATAAGATTCATCAGTCTCACGGAAGCAGGACTTTCTTAAGACCAAAAAGGTATGGCAGAAAGTCATGCAACTCAATTTTCAGATTCCAAAAACAAGAACAGAAAATCAAACACCACATGTTCTTACTCATAGGTGAGTGTTGAACAATGAGAACACATGGACACAGGGAGGGGAGCATCACACACTGGGGTCTGTTGGGAGGGAATGGGGAGGGACAGCAGGAGGTGGGGAGGTTGGGGAGGGATAACATGGGGAGAAATGCCAGATATAGGTGACGGGGGATGGAGGCGGCACACCACATTGCCATGTATGTACCTATGCAGTAATCCTGCATGATCTGCATGTGTACCCCAGAACCTAAAGTACAATAAAAAAATAAAAAGCCAACAATCAGTTTCCAAGCCATAGTATCTTAGTCAGTTCAGGCTGCTAGACTAGAATACCATAGAGTAGGTGGCTTGAATAAGAAATATTTGTTTCCTGTGCTTCTAGAGGCTGGGAAGTCCAAGATCAAGGTGCTGGCACATCTCCTGTCTGCTGAGGACCTTTCCCTGGCTCATAGGCAGCTGTCTTCTCTCTGTATCCTCACATGACCAAGAGATTGCACTTTTAAGGACACCAATCCCATCCTGGGGGCTGCATCCTCATGACCACATCTAAACCTAATTATATCTCAAAGGCTCTACCTTCTAAGACCATCCCATAAGGGATTAATATGAATTTTGGGGAGACACAAATATGCAGCTTAAGTACCATCATTGTTCATTCTGCCATTTCCCAGGTATGGTGAACTCAGCTCCAGAGTGAGAATACAGTGTTAATCTAGTCAAGTCCTTCTGTGCAGTATACTCTCAGAAGCTTCCCAGCTGGCCTGGAGAAAAACCATTCCTGCAGACACCTAAAAGACCTGCTTCCTCTCTAATTCCACCTCCTACTCTCTCCTTCACGCTCATGTGGCACCTGCAGCACTGGCCTCACTGCTGTGCCCCCACACTCTTGGGCTGTTCACTGCTCTGTTCTCCTCCAGTGCATTCATCACTCTCTGAAATACTACCTCTATTACTTGTTTATCTTATTTTATTTACTTTCTGTCTCCCTACACTGGAATATATATTACAAAAGGGTAAGAATTTGCTTTCCTGGTTGCTGTTGTTGTTTTTCCAACTTCTACAGCAGGGACTGGCAAAAACAGGCACTCAATCATGATTTCTTTAATTGAGTGACTTTATCCATGGTCGCTCCTTTTCTCCTTACGGCTTTAGACTTTAAGGCGATTGAGTGTCTCCAGAAGAAGACAAAGAGGTCCTCTTGGGTAAAAAATATCAATCTGATTATGAATAAGTGTCTAGAGGATGCCAAGTTCCACAAAATGTGCCATTTCAGATTGACAAAGTGAGCACGAACTGTCTGTTTGACTCCGAGGAGATAGCATTCTTCTTTCCCCAGATGAACTCAGAGTCAGCCCCACCGTAGTTGTCTATGACTATGCTGTTCATGTACTGTGCAAAGGTGAGGAGGGTAAAATTCAGCCCAGTTTCTGCTAGCTGACTTCTGTGCCCTTCAGGGTGGCAGGAGAGGCGGGAAACGTTTTTGTAATTTATGATCCCAGGGGGTCTATCATATTGCAGTTTACAAAAGCATGCCTCTCTGCTATTAGCTGGTCCCTTTTTATGAACACCTTCAAATACCGAGAGTCAACTTTAAGCTCACAGCTTCACTCTCAGCCTTCAGGATTGATTTTCCATTTGGTGCTGTTTTACTTTAAGTATGTGAGCATCACTTCCTAAAGAAAACTGGGTCCAGTGGTCCCAGGAGTCTCTCCTCTGCACAACACGTCTCCCCACAGACGACACTTGAACGGCGAATAGTGCTCATTTTCTAAGAGGGAAGATGAGCGGGACTGAGAGCCAAACACTCTCACCTTAATATCTTAAAATGTTTAGCTTTTTGCTTCTAGATATTGTACAGAATTCCCAAACAACTGGCTTAAAGACAACACTTAACTTTGGCCTTTGCTAACTTCTTAATTTGGAGGTAAGATTCCCAGGAAACTATCCATCCACAAGAATGAATTCATAATTCACGTAATGACTTCATTAAAAATGACTCTAATGCAAAGAGTGCTTTGAAGCACTTATTTTCTGTACCTGAAATGTTTACCCTAAAATGTATCTGAAATCAGAATTTTTAAAAAAGTTAAAAAACCCCTCTATTTCCTACTAAAATCATTCCAAGAATCATCTATATGTGGTGTTCTACATTTTTCCCTGACTTGATTATTCTTAACAATGATAGTGTCCATTCCAGTTGACACAGAAAAACAGTTATGCTCAAGTACAAATTATTTAATCACATGTGAGAGTCGAGAGTAAATGACTTCTCCTTTGCTTGTAACAATGACACATTGTGGGTTGTCTAGTGCATTTCCCTTCATAGCTTAGATCCCAACATGATGCTTTTTCACAATGCTGCTCTGCTATCAAATCCAACTGCAATCAGTTTGCTTAATTGATCATCAGCTGGAGACAATTAGGGCCCCTAAATGGGGAAACAGGTAGAGGAAGAATCTAGGCATGAAATTATTCTGAAATCTGTTCCCAGATCTTCCACCACTTACATTGTAAGCTAGTAAAATCTGGTGTGTGATAAATGTTTTGAGTTGTATTCACGTTATTAACTATAGAACAGTAAAATGTGTGAACACAATCTTTATTTTAGCCAAACAGTCTGTAGTATAGCATAACAAATGAATGAATGAATGCAAAAGGCATTTTCCCACCTTTTAAGTTGTGTTCTGCTTTCCAGCCTTGCTCCACAGCATCCCCTCCCAGCTTCTCAGCAATCTACATTTCTGGCATCCCCAGTTTTATTTATATTGAGAGTCCCTCAATGTCCTTTCTTTAGCTCTACAAGCAGGTTTTAGCCTACTCCTTTCTCAACCCATCTCTCCTTAAGTGGGGATCACCCTCACTGCCATGTGTCGGCCCCAAACTGTGGGTGAGCCTTGCTTATATCTGTAGCCTCTACTTTCTCATACGGTGTTTATTCCCAAAGCTCCCTAAAATCTGGCTTCAAATTTCAGCACATGATTGAACTGCTTTCTCAAAAGACTTCCTATAATTGTCAAATTCAGGGACTTATGCTGTGTCCAAATCCTCCACGTGAATTCTGTAGTGGCCAACGTGCCCTCCAATGGAGGAATTGTATTCCCTTAGTCCTCGTGGTGGAACCTCATTGTGCCCTTCTCTCTGGTAAGGCAATGGTGACTGTGTATCCTCTGTTTCCTCCACCTGTGGTCTCACGTGCTGTGTCCTTTTTTTCCTCCAGCCTGTAACCTAATTCAGGATGTAGAGCACGCAGGGCTCTGTCCTCGAGCTCATTACCTCTTCAAGCTACGTGCTCTCTGAGGGGATCTCATCCAGAAGCTTGACCTTAAATACAGTCTTTCTGCTAATGGTTCCCCAATCCAGATTTCTACTTGTAATCTCTCCTTGAACTCCACAACTATTTATCCAATGCCCACTTGACATTAATAAAGGGACATTTAAAAGCCATCTTCAAAACAGCCAAAAATGAAATCTTTATTTCCACTCCCCAAGCGCCTCTCTCAGTCTTCCCCCATTTTGGTAAATGGCACCTTTATCTACCGCATTGCTCTCTTCAAACTTCACAGGAAATCTATCTTCCAGTTCTACCAAGTCCTCCTCCAAAAACGATCTTGCATCTGCTCACTTCTCTTCATCACTATGATTACCTCCTTAGTTCAAGCCAGCATAATCTCTTGCCTGGAATACTGCAATAACGTCTCTTCTCAGCTCCTTGTTTTCATTTTTGCTCATTATTCTGCAACATCCAGAGTGCTATTTTAGAAATGTAAATCAGGTCATGTTCACAACACTGCTTGAAACCCTCCAAAGTTCCCATAATAACCCTGGCTTACAAATCCTGTTGGCTTACAAACCCTGCACCATCCAGCCCACCTACCTTTTTACTCACATTCTTTTTTTTTTTTCTTCCTACTCTATTTCACTACACCAGCCTTCGTTCTGTTATGGAGACACTCCTAGGTTATCTCCACGTTAGGGCCTCTGCACCATATGGTTCCTCTGCATAGGGCAAAGGCTCTTTGTTTCCTTGTTCAATGACTGGCTCCTTGTCATTTACATTCCACTTAGCTATCACCTTCTCGGAAAGTTCCTTGCTACCTACCTAGTCCAAGCTGCCACCCACCTACAAAGGTACCTTACCACTGTTGAGTATGTTAATTATTTATCTGTTTATTTGCTGTCTATGAGCTGCTGTTTTTCACAGCTGTAGCTGTCATAAAGAAGGCACTCGGTATGTATTTACAGGTGGGAAGAACGGCAGGCGAGAAAAAAAGGAAAAGAAGGAGGGAGAACGGAAAGGGAGAAGGAAGGAAGGAAGGAGGGAAGGCAGAAAAATCGGACTTAAAAAGCCTTGCTTCATTCATTGGGTTCTTTTTCCTAGTGCTCTGCTCTCTACCAAGTTCCATTTTCATCCACTTCTGTAGTCTTTTTCTACCTCATCTCACTTCTTGTCCTGCCTGCTCTGCAGCTGATAATGGAGCAAGTTCTCATCCTGCTACCCAGGCAGCAAAACCAACCACCAGCTTCTTGCATCTGGTTTCCTGTCCTTTTAACCTCCTGTGTATTACTTTTGGAGCACGATGACTTGACTCCTTGCCTTCAAAGCTTCGTGAACAAGGTGCTTCCAACCTTCTTGTCAAGTTTCATTTTTCACTAGTCTTTGACACACCTGAGGCTATTCACATGTCCAAAATTTCAGGAGAGAAAAAAAAAAAAAAGCTTTCTGCTTTTCTCCGCATATCCCTGGTGGAAAGCAGGGATGTTAGAGGAATTCTCTGTCTCCATTCTTGCCTTCTGTGTCTCGCTTTTTCTACCTCAGAGTTTAGATCAGACCCTGTTAGTATATGCTCAGAAAATAGTTGTAGAATGAATAAGTGGCAATAAAGGAAATACTTGTAGAATAAAGAAATGCAAATAAAGGAAATACTTGCAGAATGAGTAAAAGAATGCCTCAAAATCTGACCACTGGTATATTTTCTATCTTTAAATAACCTGCTCAGGGTTACTTTCATTTTACAGTTTTCCCTGATCTGCTCACCTTGGTTTATATTCTTCCTCTCTTCAATCTTCATAGCATTTCTTTTATAATACAGATTTTTACCTGATATTTTAGCATTTTATGCAATTGTCTTGGTGTCTCTCTATGCTCTGGAAACAGGCACTGTCTCATACACCTAAAGGCCCCCTCGTCTTATTACTTATTTCCCATCTGTTAACACATTCCTTGTCCAAAGCAATAGCTCAATATCGACTTCTGAGTTTTAGTTCAAGGACTAAAATACTTGGAGTGGAAATCACAAAGTTCCTGCTGATTATAGGTTTATAGAACAGCCACAGTAACCGTTAACTCAGGATATGCTGCTGTTCCGTTAACTAATCTCTCAGAATTTCATTTTCTTTATAAATGGGGCTAATAATATTTATCTAATAGGGGGACTCAGAGGATTCTCTAATTAATGATGAAACACTTTCCAAGATCCTCAGAGGAAATAAGAAGATAAATATTATTATATCTCTTATTACTGCAGATAGCAGTTATTAAACCTTCCCATAAACAGGAACCAAGAACAATTTTAAGCCAAACTAATAGAAGTAGCCAGGGGCTATCACAGTTGAGCTAACATAAACACTTTGGCAGAAATTAATCCCTTCTTTAGTTGCTGTTAATACTGGACAGGAAGAGCTCTGAGGGTCTCAGTTTCCTCACCTGTTTAATGGACATATTGGACAAGCTGACCTCAAAGGTGTCTTCTAGCTTCAATATTCTCTGCAAATCTCTGATCTTATTAACATCTCAAATCTCCAGCTAATTGACTGGTTCTGCATATTTAATATGACCACTGTCAGTGCTTTCTCTCAAGTATTCCATTTTACCCAAAGAGCTGAAGGACCAGTGTAGATTTTCAAAAAATCATTAGGAGGTAGGATGCTGTATGACATTTTTCAGAGAGCTTGAATACGTAAATTTAAGTTTTTGAGTCTTGGTGTCCCAGAAAAGTTTTTGGCATAAGGTAGAGAATAATCAGGAAATATCCATGTGTATGCTACTACCTCATTTGCTAATAAGGGTTTCTTGAAATAGAAATTAGTGTTTCTCATTTGTATGTCCCCTGTGGCTCAAGGTAATAATGCTTATCAAGGTTCCCTAGGAACACTGCAGAGCCTTAAGGATCAATCGGCCCTGGTAAAGTAAGGCAGCTCAATGAGGATGGTAGGCATTTAGCAACAAATCAAGTTAGTACTTTGTTTTTTTTTTTTTTTTTTTTTTTGGTTTTTTTTTTTTTTATGGAATGGATATTCTGAAAGGTCCTGTTGAACTGTGAGAGATGCGCCCAGAGATTGTTAAAAAATTCCTTCCTTGGCTCATTATACCTGAGTTGAGTTCAAAATGGTCTTGAAATATCAGAACCACTGGAGTGTAGCACTTTATAGCTCACTCTTTGATCTCTAGTTTGACATTGTTCTCAGAAAGTATGCCCGGCTATCCTCAGGATTTATCAAGCTGTCTTTCTTTTTTTAATTTATTGTGAAAAATACCTAACGTAAATTTACTCCCTTAACAATTTTAAGCATACAGTAAAGCCTTGTTAACTCTATGCCCATTGCTGTACAGCAGATCTCTAGACCTTTCTATCTTGCATCACCGAAATGCTCTATGCTTCGAATAACTCATTTTCCTTTTCCTTAAGCCTCTGGAAACTATCATTTGACTGTCTCCGTGAGTTTGACTACTTTAGATAACTCATATAAGTGGAATTATGCAGTATTTGTCTTTTTGTGACTTGCTTATATCACTTAGCATAACGTCCTCGAGATTTATCTATGTTGTAGCATATGCTAACTTTTAAAACACAATTTTTGTCCACAGAATCCTTATTTCTATTGCCCCTGGTGGTAGCCTGTTAATTTCTGGGAGGGAGAAAACTTCCTGAAACACTGGGAAAAAAAAGGGTTAATAGGTCAATGCCAGAATTTTTATTCCGTGGTTCATGAGACAAGTTTTAAGAGTCCAAGGAGTTCTTTTTAAAAAGATGTATCTATCTTGACATATCAGAATGACAAGATAATATTAACTTGCTTTTTTAAGTTCTTGGGTCATATTAAAGTGATATTGCCCAAGAAAAAAAAAAAAAGCTAACAAAAGAACAGCCTCCTTTTGTTCAACAACGTATTTTCACTAGCAGAAAGTAATTTTTAGCTTCAATATTACATGTAGAAAAGAAACGTCTTCTAGTGATCATAAGGTAGTCTGGTGTCTGATTCCATGAGAATTTTATGCCTATTAATACCCTAGTATTAATACAGCAGATAAAATAATAATGAACTTAGTTACATCAGTAAACATGGAATACTTCTATGTTCATAGTAGGTCTTGACCCATTTATCACAGAATCTTCAGAAGGATACATGGCATGATTTTTAGACTAAGGTTTATACTGGCTTTAGCATTTAGGCTTTGAATCACCTATCTGAGCCTCAGTTTCCCCAGATGTCTCATCTGTCTCCCGGCATTGCATGGGAAGTGAAGTGTGACTAAATAAGCTTGTATAGGTCATGGATTTTGACCCAGGAGAGTTACTGCCCTACAAATAAATGCCTCGCCCTGACTATTTCTCATACTTGGAATGCCAGTGCTTCAAGTTGCTCTAAAATTTAGTCCTCTAAAAAAATGTAGTCCTCTAAAAGAAATACTGATACAGTAGCCCCCCCTTATCCCTTGAGGATATGCTCCAAGACCCTCAGTAGATGCCTGAAACTGTATAGTACCAAATCCTATATATGCCATGTTTTTTTTCCTCTGTACATATATAACTAATGAGAAAGTATAATTTGTAAATTAGGCGCAGTAAGAGATTAACAACAAGAACTAAGAATAAAATACCACAGTTATAACAATATACCAAAATCATTCCTCTTGTGCCTTGGGTCATTATTAAGAAATATAAAGGTTCCTCGAACATAAGCATCTCAACACCAAAACAACAAATGCAAAAACCAAGGTGGCTACCAAGTGACTCACACGTCGGGAGTGCAGACAGTGTGGAGATGCTGGACAAAGAGATGATTCATGTCCCTGGTGGGACTGCATGGGACAGTGCCAGATTTCGTCATGATATTCAGAATAGTGGGCAACTTAAAAAGTATGCATTGTTTCTTTCTGGAATTTTCTATTTAGTATTTTCGAGCTGTAGTTGACTATGGGTAACTTAAACCAACAAAGTGAAAGTGCAGATGACGGATGGTATTTAAGAGGTTAAACACAGAACAGAGATAAATTAAGAGCTATTTGCTTCATGAGTTACTTCTTTATTGACAATAAGATTAATGGCTCCTAATTTTTTATCATCTCTTAAATATATATATATATATATATATAATTTTTTAGATCTATATTAGAGCTGGGCTTCACATAATTCTCTCCATCCAAAAAAGTTTCCTTTATAGAGCCAGGTCCCCCAGCACTCTTAAATATGATTCAATTTCTCATATTTTTGTTTGCCTACAAGTTTTTAAGAAGACAGTGATGGGTACATTGTGGTGCATATCTGTAGCTCATAGAACTTTGAAAGGAAATACAAATTAAGCCAGTCTGACCTCCCCTTGCAAGTCATTTCCATCTTTCCTGGACCCACCCCTCCCCCACCCCCGCCCCACACCCCACGCCAAAAATAGTCATAAAACCTGAACTATTGTGAATTCTTCCAGGATCTGAAATGTGATATTTACATTAACCATAATTATATTACCTGATTACGCATACTAGTACTTGACCTAACTATTCTTTTGGCCAAACGTGGTAACAATCAGCCGGTCATTTGAGTCCTTCCTACTTGTCCAAGGCCCCCACCTTGGCCCAGAGACAGGTATCCTAGACACATAAAAACGCACGGATGTTCTTCCAGCCTCCAGTTTCCAAGGCTTCTGGAACAGGTGATCATTAATGCAAATTTATGGGCCATTACAGAATCTAAAAAAATGTGTCACAGCTGAATAAAAACCATAAGCTTTTCACACTTGGTTTTTAATTACCAAATATGTAAAATAGAAAAGTTATAGATTTAGCTGTACTGCCTGCTAGAAGAGGTACTGAACTGAACATTCTTTGACACCCTGTCCCCCCAACCCCCCAAAAAACCCACCTCCTGAAGGAGGGCATTGCTTTGGCAGAAATTTAGATTTCCTCTATTTAAACATGTTGGACAAAAATCTAAAGTGAGCACCGTCTCAAAACAGGGTGTGTTGTTACTGTTCCCGTCAGTGCCAGGGTGTGACGTGGCAGGCGCCCATGAAAGCACTGCTCCGTGTTCTGGGGTGTGCACACCTGCCACGGCATTGCAGGACATGTCTCTCCTGCTCCTTTTCTTAAGGATTGGGTTAGACTGAAAGAAAGCAAATAGCTTGGAGTATTATTAGTTCTTGTTTACATTTAAAGTGAGAACTAAGCTAAACATGGTCATATGAAAGGAGTACTTTTTAGGAATGAATGGGTTAGTCAGTACATGAAGAGTGGATTTTAAAGAAACCATTGCCATATCTTGGTAAAGAAACATGTCTGTAACAGAGATCTCTGCTTTCTTAGAAAATATATTTTTCGGTGTCATTTTAAAGGATTCTCTATTCACCACAGCTAACAGTTCTCCTGTTTTGCTCTCTCAACATGATCAGCTCTTGTTAGTTTACAATAGATAAATAGAGTTGCCATTTGGCCCTTTGGGATATTTCTTGCCTTTTGTTTTTGTTTTTTTCCTTTAGATCAGAATGAAAGAGTCGAAAACCTTTGACAAGTTTTTATTAAAACGAAGGCTCAGTTATTCACATAGTCACAAGCAGATATTTTTAAAAAATTTTAATAGCCAGATCACTTTGTTTCTATTTTATTTCATTTAATAAAGTCTACTATTTCCTCCGACATTTATTTTTCTGGCCCCAAGATTAGGAAAAGCTGATCATCGGAAAAGATCATTTACTGTCACTCTGCTTAGATTGCACTCTAATGATAAAAAAGCCATTTTCTGAGATCTCTTTCAGGCTGAAAATGTTTCACCCAGTCTGTGTACATTTTTTAATAACAGTAAAATAAGCAAACCCTCTGATGACAGCATTTAGCATTAATTTTTAATAACCTCATGCCTTTTAAGTTGCCCTTTGTATCTCATTGGTGGGCAAAAACCTTTCTATGGAAAATTAGTCAGAAAACAAATTTATTTCTGATGCCTTCCTTGCTCTTGGGGTTTATGAGAGGCAATGGCTTGAACTGCCAAATGTTTCTGAACTTGCTTCTTCAGAAATGGTGCCAAGGCTAACAGCCAATAGGATGGTTTTTAAATTTTGTGCTTAGTAACATTTTCTCTCTTTTCATTGTTGGATTTTCCTTGGCTTCACAGTGGGGAGTTATCTCTACAAACAGCCCTTGTGATGACTACACTAGCCCAAGGGTCCCTGGAATTGTCTGTTGGGTCAACATAAGGATGTGAATGTGACAATATTTATTATTTGGTCACTCAACAAATTAATGAAACTTTGCCGAACATCTAGCATATGCCAAACCCTGTGCTGGGCTCTAGGGGTTTAGCAACGAACAATTCAGCCAAAGTTTTGACAAAATGGAAATGGAGACACAGCTAGGATTCTGTACATTCTTTTTTTTAAAATTGCATTTTAGGTTTTGGGGTACATTTGAGGAACATGCAAGATAGTTGCATAGGTACACACATGGCAGTGTGATTTGCTGCCTTCCTCCCCATCACCTGTATCTGGCATTTCTCCCCATGCTATCTCTCCCCAACTCCCCACCCCCCACTGTCCCTCCCCTATTTCCCCCCAACAGACCCCAGTGTGTAGTGCTCCCCTCCCTGTGTCCATGTGTTCTCATTGTTCAACACCTGCCTATGAGTGAGAACATGTGGTGTTTGATTTTCTGCTCTTGTGTCAGTTTGCTGAGAATGATGGTTTCCAGGTTCATCCATGTCCCTAAAAGGAGACAAACTCATCGTTTTTGATGGCTGCATAATATTCCATGGTGTATATGTGCCACATTTTTCCTTTTCCTGTTCAGTCTATCATCGATGGGTATTTGGGTTGGTTCCAGGTCTTTGCTATTGTAAACAGTGCTGCAATGAACATTCATGTGCATGTGTTCTTATAGTAGAACGATTTATAATCCTTTGGATATATACCCAGTAATGGGATTGCTGGAGTGGTATTTCTATTTCTTGGTCCTTAAGGAATCATCACACTGTCTTCCACGATGGTTGAACTAATTTACAGTCCCACCAACAGTGTAAAAGTGTTCTTTTAAAAGTACCTACATTTTACCTATGTGCCAGGCAATGTCCAGAAGAATCTTCACCTCTCCCTTCCCCCAAACCTGATGCCTTTCTTGTTTCACTCTTTGCCTGCAAAATGAGTAAATAATGCCTTCCTCATTGCCTTGTTGGAAAGATTGTAATGGAAGATGCTTATTATAATATCCGGCGCAGAGTATACTCATATATGTTACTTATTCTTATTGTCATCTCCAATAATGGTAAGAGTTCCAAAAATAATCATCATTCATCATCTGCTATGCATTTGTACACTGAACATTTTTAGGTACATTGTTTGCCACTCTCGATGATCCTCTGAGTTGAATCTGATCATTCAGGTCAAGGGAATTTAAGCAGCAAAACAAGGGATGCCCAGCTACTGAGACAGATGGGTTTTGCACTGTTCTGAGAAGATCCCCCTCTTGGACTAGATGGTCAGCGGTGGCTCATGGCTTGATGGTCCAGGTATCACATGGAGAATGCAAGAGTGTGAGGAGAAAGGGTGTCTGTAGCACACGTGTCAGGAGTCAAGGATGGGACTGTCCATGGCCAGTGATCAAGTCCATAATCCTAACACCAGTAGTGGGGAGAGTCCTCAGATTGTCCCAGTTAGATCTGTTCTTCTCCCGTTTCTTCGTGTGAGATCACTGTGGGGTTGTGTGGAGGTCTTGGGAAAGCCCTCCCCGGGGCACAGGGAGGGATCCAGCCATGTGACCTGGAGCAGGACTTGGCCATTTCTAGGCACTAGTTTCCTCACATAGAAAATGGGAAGAGCAGTTCCAGAAGGCCTTTTCTCTAGATAAAGAAGGGAAACTACTAAGTGCTTTCAGTCTTTACATACGGTAACTCGTTGAAAACTTCCAGTGACCCCGTGAGGAAAAAATACTATGATTTTACCATTGAAAAAAATGGAGGTTCAGACAAACTAAATAATCTACCCCAAACTGTCTAGCTACTCAGTGGTAAAATCAGCCCACAAATCTAAGTCTGCCCAACGCCAAATCTCAAGCTCTTCTCCTGTCACCGCACTGTCCCTGGCTTCCCGTTCCTTTCCCAGTGATAGTAACTCGGGGATCTTCTCTCTCACACAAAAGGTCATAGAATATCTGTCACCAAATGGATCCTGAAACAGATGTCATCCAGTCTCGAAGGCCTTCTGTGAAACTGCCAATTTTCAAGTGAGTTGGGACGAACAGTCACGATTTTCTGTCTGTGAGTTACTGTCGTCTTTTTTGTTCATGTCTTTTAACCTGGATTATCCCAGCACTCTTTTTATCTCTGCCTTTCACATGGCAGAGGAACTGCAAGGTTGCACAGGTCTGGTTGTTTGTAAGTCAATGAGGCTATCCTTCTAACGCTGCGTTACTGAGCAGGGGGAGATCACCCAACTGCAAACGTTTTTCATGCAGCAGTCGACCCTAACCTAAATACTTGCACAACCATACTCTTGTTGCTGGCATTTTTTCTGAAGTGGAGTTTGTAATTAAAATACTCCTTGGCTTCTGTAGTTTCTTTCCTATTCAGGCTACACATTTCAAGTGGTTATTATGCTTAATACAGCTACTGCAAAATGGAAATTAAAATATTAATGGTTGAATGCCAAAACTGAAACAGATACCAATAAATATTCTCATGATGTTTCTATATAAAGTTGCCGTTGATAACCAGGCCCTCCAAGGTTTTGTGTGTGTGTTGGAAAATCAGCTTACACCTGATCAAATTATTCCCTATCTTGCCTTTCTAAGATCGTAAAAGAACAAGATTATTTCACCAAAGGCAAATAATACTTAGAAACGATTAGGAAAAGTTAATGAAAGGAATAATTAAATGTATGTTAAATAACAATACATCAAACACATTTGTGTTCGAGATGAATATAATTTCATGAGCATGATTCTGACTGATGTCAGCATCAATCTTCATTCGCCCAGATTCTCATCCAACTGCCAAAATATTTCTCCCCTAAAGGATTGTAAAATAAAGCATATTCAATTTCCCACCAGATATGATAGTGTTTAACATTACCATATTTAGACTTTAACATTCCAACAATACAGCAGGGAAACAATTCTTGAAATACTCCTCATTTTCAGCACATTCTGTTTAAGTAATCCCCCTGGCCAGCATTTATATCTGCCTGGTTACTCCTCCCACACTTGTTAGCAGCACTTTGAAAAATCTCATTTGAAACTCATCTGTCTAGACTTTTTTTAAAAACCAAAGAGGATATATGTGTATTGGAGAGGGCATTCAACAAACCCCACTGGAGGATAGGATGGCTTCAGGCCATCAGTCTTTCCAGGAGTGGAGAATATGCTTTAGGCCTACGTGTACGTGTGTGGTGGAAATAAAAGCTTCTTCATTTTCCAGGATGTTTTACTCTGGGATATTTTCACCTTCTGGGAAACAGCCTCCCCTATTTAGATACCAAGGCTATATCACGCTCCTTCTGCCTTATTATATTTTAAGTCTGTCATTTTAGCTGAAGACAAAAAAAAAAAAGTCTCATGTAAAGGCACGAGATTTCTAAAATATAGTTTCTAGAATATCATTTCTAGAAAATAGTTATTTTTCAGATGAGGTCACCACTATGAAAAAAACATCTTTTTCTTTGTAAGATTTCAATATTTCCTCACATAATTAGTGAAAAATAATAAATACATGTATTTGTGTTAAGGGTGAAAAATATATAAAGAACATATCCAGTGTCTCCAGATCACAAGGAAACCCCCTCATTTTTTTTCACAACATTTCACTGGTGCCACAAAATTGAGAATGCTGCATTCTCTAGGAGGCGATCAATGCATAAAGGATTACTCCGTAAGTGTGTGTGCAGCAGGCATTAGGAACAGAACTGTCTCCTCCTTGGTTCTAGAGTCTATGTTTCTATCAATGCGGCTTAAGTTGGCATTGGCTGTTTTCCCAATCTTGTCCCATGGAACAATTAATAGGCTTATAGTCAGAAAAAAAACTCTTAAGATACTTTCACATCTGCTATGTGCTACCTGCAAAATAAATCTGGTTCCCTTCAATTGCAGGCATGTTGTTGGACTGTGTTTTCTCACTCCTTGCAGTTGGACTACTGAGGAACTGAGAATGAAGTACTGTGTGTCAATTCCAGCCCGGTGCTTTTTCTTGCTGGTATGAGACTCTCCAGAGCTCTTTCATTGTTTTATTTCTACCTTGGTGATTGGCAGTGTTCAAGCTAGTGTCTACATCATCAGCCTGGGTTCTAGAGTAACAGATATGGAGTCAGCAAAAGCCAACATGGATGGACAGGTAGCTTGAGTGGAAAATAAACATTTGTTCTGATATGCCACCAAGATTTAGGGATTGCTTGTTACTGCTGCATCACCTAGCCTATCCAGACTGAAGTAAGAACAAAATCATATTTAAAACAAAAAGATTACATTATAGAGTGGGGAACACAAACTTTATAGGCATTCATGGCTGTTACAGTAATAATTCTTTCTTGAGCTATTAGCTTATTCCCCCACTGGCCTGTATGGCAACTTTACACAATTTAGAATAAATCCTGGCACCCAGGCGAACGTCCTAGTAGTCAGAGTGTGACATGAACTTCAGGCCCAGTATCCTTCTTGGCTTGGCACCTTGTGCAATAATCCTTTTAATTTAAAAGATGCAATAACATATTTGGTACTAATTTTTAAGTGATTTTTTTTTCTTTCGTGTGATGTAAGGATTACACAGATTACACATACTAACACACTTCCTTTTGCTGCCTTTGAAATCATTGATTTCTTTTTATAGTACAAGGATTTGTGCAGTAGCTTTCTGTTTGAAAGGACTTTATCACAAAATGGCACCAATTATAATTATCGTTAACTGGCAAGGCAGATGTGAGCATCACATGAGATAATGTATATGAATAATGCTTTGTTAACTACAAAATCCCCTACGCAGTGAGTCATTAGTATCTCCTTTCATTACCACAGTCTCTGGAGGTAGACAGGCAGATAATGCCACCATTTTACAGCTGAAGAAGTTTGATTCTCAGAGGTACTGTGGCTTGCCTAGTAAGATCAGTGACTCGTAAAGCCAGGCTAGAGCCCATGTCTTGGGATCAGTGGTTCATCGCATCTTTCCTTGGCCCACGCTGGCTGGAGACAAGCCATTGTTTTCACAGAACTCCAGTAACTGAGTGGCTCCAGGAGGCATGGATTGTACAACCCTTAGGCTTCCTCCGTCTTCAGCATTCTTGCCAATGTTGAGGATATCATCCTTGCTGATTTATTTCTTGTTTTTCCTCAGTGGAGAAATTTGCAGAAGGGAAGTGATCCCCTTCAGAGAAACGGGTAGATTCCAGAAGGTTCGTGGTGAAGATAAGAAACCATCATGTGGTAAGAGGAGGCCACCGTGATGTATGCGTTTGTTTCTTTAGACTCAAGTATGAATTCAGTAGCGGAATGAAGATGCTTAGAAAACAGCTTCAGGCACTTTTTTAAAAAAATTGTATTCCTGGGGTACAGTGTAATGTTTTAATACATGTACACATGGCGTAATGATCAAATCAGGATAATCAGTGTATCCATCACCTTAAACACTTACCGTTTCTTTGTGGAAATTCAAACATTCAAAATCCTCTCTTCTAGTTATTTTGAAAAATACAACATTGTTAACTATAGCCACCCTACTGTGCAGCAGAGCACCAGGACTTAGTCCTTCAACCTAACTGTGACTTTGGACCTGTGGACCAATCTGTCCTGTTCTTGCCCCCAGCATTTCCTTTTTGTCCCACATTTTGCATCTTCATTTCAGAATCTGACTCTCACTAAGTACAAATTATTTATGCATATAAACTTGCTCCAAGCTAAATCAATTAAAGTAAATATTTGATGAGCTTGCTTTACTGTGTGCGCTGTTGTGTTTTCTTCATAATGAGGTTGAGAATCTGTTGGTCATCTCAGCAAAAATGCAGAATGCCAGTGTGGTGTCATGTTTGAGTGAATGGTGGTGGTTAGCAGGAGGGCTGGGGAGAGGGAACTGTCACTCATGGGAAATCTGAAGATAAATTAAAAGCAAAGGTGCATCACACAAATCAGAATATTATGAATTCACAGAATGTATGTAAGGCCAGATGGTGGGTAGCAGAAGAACTTGCACACTGGAAACACAGACAGTCAGTTCTTATATATGGTAATAAGTTCTGTAAGGTCACCGTGAACACTGGATTAGTGAATACTGAACACTGCATTGGTCCTAGAGGAAATACAGATTTAGATTCCTGCAAGCCTTTGGCCACATTTTCATCAACTGACTAATACATATCCTTGTTTTATGTGTATTTCTATTTAAAGACTATAGAGTTTATATATATATATATATGTATGTGTATATATATATACATTTATATATATATATATATATATATATATATACACATGGATATATATAGATATAGACAGAGAGACTTTATATATATCTATTTTCTCTAAAGACTATATATCGTTATATATAAGGGGGTCTTCAAAATGTTTGTGAAAATATATATTAAACAATATGCATGGATTTCAATTTTTTTTTGTACCAAAATAAACTTGTATTAACTTGTTATAACATGTCTGAACAGGATCTAGTTTAAGGCACTAAGAAGGATAAGCCATCAGTTTGAAAAGAGTCCATATCAGAGCAACATGAATTCTGCCAACATTGAAGCAAGAACAAATATCAAACCTGTGGTAAAGTTTGGTGGAGGAAGGGTGAAATCATGAATACTTCACAAAACATTTTTGGGCACAATGCCTCAAAGAAATCAGCAGTTTACAAATGGATAACTGGTTTTAAGAAGAGATAAGACGATGTTGAGAAAGCCCTCAGGAGCAGACCATCCCCATGAATTTTTGAGGAAAAATATTAATCTTGCCCTCTTCACACCCTAATGGAAGAGGACCAATGATTAACAGCACAAACAACAGCTGACACCCTAGACATCTCAACTGGTTCAGCTTACACAATTTTGAGTGAATAATTACAGTTGGACAAACTTCCCACACTCCCTGGGTGCCAAAACCATAGTGCCCAGACGAGGTGCCAAACAGAACAGAGCTTTCTATGGAAATTTTAAACAAGTGTGATCAGGATCCTGAAGCATTTCTCTGAAAAATAACAGGAGATGAAGCATGGCTTTACCAGTATGGTCCTGAAGAGAAAGTACAATCAAAGCAATGGCTACCAAGAGGTGGCAGTCATTCAGTCTCAGCAAAGGTGAACTTTGAGAGCAAAGGTTACACAACAGTTCTTAGGAATGCTCAAGGCATTTTGCTTGGCGACTTTCTGGAGGGCTAAAGAATGGTAACATCTGCTTATTATGAGAGTGTTTTAGAAAGTTAGCCAAGCTTTAGCAGAAAAAAAATGCCCCAAAAGGCTTCACCAGAGAGTCCTTCTCCACCAAGACAATGTTTCTGCTCATTTCTATCATCAGACGAGGGCAATTTTGCAAGAGTTTCCATGGGAAATTATTAGGCATCCACCTTACAGTACTGATTTGGCTCTTTCTGGCTTCTTTCTGTTTTCTAATCTTAAACAATCTTGAAAGAGCACCCATTTTCTTCACTTAACAATGTTAAAAAGTGCATTGACATGCTTTAATTCCCAGAACGCTCAGTTTATTAGGGATGAACTTAAATGGCTGGTATCATCAGTTACAAAACTGTCTTGGCCTTGATCAACTTATACTGAGAAACAAAGTTTATATTTTATATTTTTAGTTTAAATTACATTTCCACATACTTTTTGAAGTCCCCTTGTATATTTGATATATAAATACATATATTTAAAGATGATATATAAAAATAAAGACTCTCTCGATATAGCTCATTCCTATTGAACTCAGCCAACAGCGTAACTCATGCCTGAACAAAGCTTATCTAACACACATGTTTTCTGCACACAGCACATCACAACCTTCTTGTACTTAGAAACATGAGACAGCACTTTAGCCCTACACTTATGGACCATTTTAAACAGTGCCATTACCTCAAAAATACATAAACGCAGAAAGAGTGGCACTAAATAAACCATAAAAAGGACACTTGTTGACAGTGTGAGAGCCTAAACAAGAAGGCAGAGCTCTGCCTTGCTCAACCTCAGCTGGAAACATGCATGCCTAGCATCGATCAGTGCGAGTCTGCAAATGACTGTAAAAATTCTGCAAATACAGATTTTGGGGTTACAAATACATTTAAGTTAGTAGGTAAATTTGCAAATAGAGAACCCATTAATAATGAGGTTCTACTGTACTGGGGATTGCATCCTTGCTGTGCTACTTTTTAGCTTGTTGAAGCTACCCCAGCCATCTGAGTCTGAGTTTGCTCATGTGTAAAATGATAATGACAGTAACTGTGTTGTAGCATGAGGGAGGATTTATATGATAATGTGTGTGAGGTGTACAGTAGATATTTAATAAATGATAGTTGCATTTTTATCATCATGGAGCTGCATAGGGAGGGAAAAAACATCCTGGCAGCAAAGCAAAAGAATGGCAGTGCCAGAAAAATCTGGTTTCAAATCCAATTCCATAACTTGGTAGGTAATGTGACTTTAGGTAAGTTATCTTTTGTGAGACTCAATTTTAGGTCCTGTAAAATGAACATAATGATATTGAACTCACAGCAATGTGTCTAGTGTGATCTGAAAAGCAAGTGCCCTGGATTATAATGGCTGCAAGGAAAGTCAGTTTCATTCTCTGCATCTTTGTATTATTTCATCACGAAGTAGAATTTTTACCCAATTGATGGGAGTATCTATAATGTTTTTATTAAATTGGATATTCTTTCAATTTGTCCGGAGTTTACATAATATATGAGACAACCAAAGGCAATTAGGTATCCATGGGCACATACATACATACCTCTTTTGTCATGTTAAAAACTATTAAAAACACTTTATATCGCTTTGTGGTCATTTTAAAAAATAGGATTTGGGAATTACAGTGTAAATCACAAAAGGAAATTATAACCATTCTTCTTGAAAAGGTTCCCAAATTTATTTCATTTTAAGGGTTTCCTAGCATACTCAGTAAAGAATAATCAGTTAGAGGGACTATCTCTGAACTTGATAGAAGACAGGAGCTTTAATCTGGGTTAAAAGAAGAGTCAGTGACAATAACTAAGTTGGTGAAGCACTGCTGCACTGATGCCAGCTCAGAATGCAGCTGAGCACAGGTGGAGAATGGATCACTGATAATATGAGCTCAGAATGAACTGGACCTTCAGCCGAGAATTAAGAAGCAGATGAAATGAAGGACTGTTAGGAAATGTCTTATTTGACACATTTCTTTGTTAGATAATTCTTGGTTTTAATTCATAGTTTTGTTACATAATAAAAGGAGATCCAGGCACAGGTAAGACATTCATCTGAAATTTCTCTGGCTCACTCTATTAATTTTCTTGGATGAGTCTAACCAGGGAGCTGCCCTTTCAATACTAAGGATCATCCTAGTCTTGAGTTATCAATGCAGGTAAGGAAGAGTAAAGAACACCCCACTAAGAGCTATCAGAAAACTTGAACTGACTTAAAATAGTGGCCAGTCCAGTCACTCCCTAATGTGTCTTTTAGATTAGTGACATGTTCTCCAGAGGCAAAGATATGAAAGCCCTTCCTTAGGTCAACTCCTTGGATCTTTGCTTCCTACAAGATATAATCTGGAATGCCCCTCCAAATATTTGCCTGAGATCCAATGTTTTAGAGACCTGGATTTGTATTATGAACTGTACAATTCCAAACTCCTATAACATTTATGAACAATCTTTTATCACTCAATTTATTTTGAAAAGAACACATTTGATTCAAAACTTGAATGAGGCTCAGGCTTACACTGATCATGACAAGTCTACAAGCCTTTAACTTGTTCATTAATCTAAATGGGAATGGATGAGAATTAATATTCCCATTTGGTTTGTGACAAAAACCTGGATATGAATAAATTAATCAACTAGATTGGGGCAGAAAAACAAGATAGACCAAAAAGGAAACTCTATCACTAGATAAGGAAAACACATGGTCAAGAACTAGAAAGTTTTTGACTTCTAATTTAGATTGCTTCTGATTGATAGACTGTAGAGTTAATTCTTGATATAAATTAATGATATTCAATGGTTGTTTCATTAATGCAAATGAGCAAGTTTTTAATCATACCCTTGACTACCACCCAATTTAAATTTGTGCCTTTGAGCTTTATTTTAGGAGCTTTGCTCTTGTTAATCACAATATCTTAAGTCTTGTCAATCTGCACCAAAAATCTCTAAGTTTTTTTCTGGAAAGATAAAATGAGAATTTAACTTTCTTCTTTGCAGAAATTTTCAGTGAGGGCAAAAAGGAATTCCAAGTCAAACATACAGGAGTCAAACATGATTCTGTCATATAAAATTAGTTTAAAAGTGAAACTGAAAAGCAATCACACTGCAGTATATACATGTAAACAGAACAAGGTGTGAACATAATGTGAGTGTGCCAACCCTTAACCTCAAGTAATGTCTTTTACATATGAGGTCTAAGCATTGTAATGTGATTTCTGATTTAAATGTCAATTTCCATGAAAAATAAGTTGGCTTAGAGATGTTTTTCCCTACGGTTGCCAGAAGGTAAATTTTGATGATTTTAGTTAGGGCAGTTTTCTTAGTTTCATTGGCTTATTAGTTCCGTTAGAAGACTGACATATTGCTTATTTTTAAATAATTGGTTTACTTCTTGGAAAATATTCAGGAATCAATCCTTACACAAAGTCGAGACCATTTAAGTGGTGAATATGATATGATCCCATTCCTCAGGTCAAGTCATTTAGGTATTTATGGACGTAAGTCTTTTAAAAACAAAACAGTTCCATGAGGCTCATACAGAGAAACTCCTACAGAAATGGTAATCGCCAGATAATCCTTTGCAGGGACATGGATAAACCTGGAAATCACCATTCTCAGCAAACTGACACAAGAACAGAAAACCAAACACTGCATGTCCTCACTTATAAGTGGGTATTGAATAATCAGAACACATGGACACAGGGAGGAGAACATCACACACTAGGGCCTGTCAGGGGGTGAGGGGTTAGGGGAGGGATAGCAAGGGGTAGGGGTTGGGGACGAATAGCATTAGGAGAAATATCTAATGTAGATGATAGGGTGATGGATGCAGCAAACCACTATGGCACATGGGTCCCTATGAAACAAAACTGCATGTTCTGCACATGTACCCCAGAACTTAAAGTATGATATAAAAAAAATTAAAAGAGAATGAACTTTCTAAAAAACATTTTAGAAATAAAATCCTTCACATTATTGTCCAAGATAATAAAGATGGATTGACAATAAAAAAATACTTGTTTTAAGAAAAATTGTAGGCTAAAGCCACTTTGTTCTCATACAACAAATAAAAATTGGAGAACTACAAACCACTGCTCAAGGAAATAAGAGAGGACACAAACAGATGGAAAAACATTCCATGCTCATGGTTAGGAAGAATCAATATTGTAAAAATAACCATACTGCCCAAAGTAATTTATAGATTCAATGCTATCCCCATCAGGCTACCTATGACCCTCTTCACAGAACTGGAAAAAACCACCTTAAACTTCATATGGAACCAAAAGAGAGCCCACATAGCCAAGACAATCCTAAGCAAAAAGAACAAAGCTAGAGGCATCACACTACCTGACTTCAAACTATACTACAAGTCTACAGTAATCAAAACAACATGATACTGGTACCAAAACAGAGATATGGACAAATGGAACAGAACAGAGGCCTTGGAGGCAATGCCATATATTTACAACCAAGTGATCTTTGACAAACCTCACAAAAACAAGCAATGGGGAAAGGATTCCCTGTTTAATAAACAGTGTTGGGAAAACTGGCTAGCCATGTGCAGAAAGCAGAAACTGGACCCCTTCCTGATACCTTACATTAAAATTAATTTCAGATGGATTAAAGACTTCAACATCAGACCTAACACCATAAAAACCCTAGAAGAAAATCTAGGCCAAACCATTCAGGACATAGGCGTAGGCAAGGACTTTATGAACAAAACACCAAAAGCATTGACAACAAAGGCCAAAATAGACAAATGGGATCTAATTAAACTCCAGAGCTTCTGTACAGCAAACAAAACAATCATTAGAGTGACCCGGCAACCAACAGATTGGTAAACAATTTTTGCAATCTACCCATCTGACAAAGGGCTAATATCCAGAATCTACAAAGAACTAAAACACATTTACAAGAAAAAAACAAACAAAGCCATTTAAAAGTGGTGAAAGGACATGAACAGACACTTTTCAAAAGAAGACACATATGAGGCCAACAAACATGAAAAAATGCTCATCATCACTGGTTACTTAAGAAATGCAAATTAAAACCACATTGAGATACCATCTCATGCCAGTTAGAATGGTGATCATTAAAAAATCTGGAGACAACAGATGCTGGAGAGGATGTGAAGAAATAGGAACACTTTTACACTGTTGGTGGGAGTGTAAATTAGTTCAGCCATTGTGGAAGACAGTGTGGCGATTCCTCAAGGACCTAGAAATAGAAATGCCATTTGACCCAGCAATCCCATTACTGGGTATATATCCAAATGATTATAAATCTTTCTATTATAAAGACACATGCATACGGATGTTCATTGTGGCACTTTTTACAATAGCAAAGACCTGGAACCAATTCAAATGCCCATCAATGATAGACTGGACAGGAAAATGTGGCACATATACACCATAGAATACTAAGCAGCCATAAAACATAATGAGTTCGTGTCCTTTATAGGGACATGGATGAATCTGGATATCATCATTTTCAGCAAACTGACACAGGAACAGAAACTCAAACACCACATGTTCTCACTCATAGGTGGGTGTTGAACAATGAGAACACATGGACACATGGAGGGAAGTATCACACACTGGGGTCTGTTGTGGGGGACTAGGGGAGGGACAGCAGGGAGTAGGGAGGTTGGGGAGGGAAACATGGGGAGAATTGTGGAATGAAGGCAGCAAGCCACATTGCCATGTATGTACCTATGGAACAATCATGCATGATCTGCACATGTACCCCAGAACCTAAAGTGCAATTATATATATATATATATATATATATATATATATAAATTAGGCTACAGTCACCTTCTTATACAACAAAACTTTGGTTCCTAACTGATACTCCTAAAAATGTGCCCATAAGAGTCTGTTATGGCTTGAATTATGCTCTACCCCTGCCTTAATTCATGTGCTGAAATCCTAATTCCTAGTTCCCTAGAATGTGACCTTAATGTAAATAAGGTAAATGTGGACATAATTAGGTAGGATGAGGCCATTGCTTATTAGGGTATTATGGGCCCCGAATTCAACAATACTAGTGTCCTATTGACAAAGGCAATGTGGACACAGACACAAACATGGGGAGAACGCCATGTGAAGATTGGAGTTATGCTGCCATAAACCAAGGAACTACCAAACACTAGGTGAGAGGCCTAGAGCAGACCTCTAGCACCTATTGAGGGAGTGTGCCCTTGCTGCTGTCTTGATCTTATACTTCTAGTTTCCAGGACTATAAGACAGTAAGTTTCTGTTCTTTAAGGCCCTCTGTTTGTGGTACTTTATTACAGAGTCTAGTAAAGTATTACAGAGTCTTTTCAGAAAACTAATAGATTGGATCTGTTTCTCTCTCCCTTTTTATCTATACCAATATTCGGGTGCTTTGGTTTTCAATGAATGCAGATATAATTTTCCACTTGAAGCTCCTCAGAAGAATGCTAATCCTGCCCTCTTTAGATCTGGTACCTGAATCGTACACTTCTCACTCTAGCAAGTAATACAAAAGATTTGAGCAAGCTGGACTCCTAAGATGAAAGGTGATGGTGCTTGTGTAGTTTGGAATGAAGAGGAATTGGAACCTAAGTGAGAACAAGTCAGTGTTTCCTTGGCCCTGTGTGCAGGGAAGAGGGTTTGTGCTGAGCCTGTGTGATGACAGTTTTCCACCTGTCATCTCTAGAATGACAGGAAATTCATCTGACTGTTGACGTGATTGAACTCTTCTTTCCGTAGCTCTGCCTCATTGGTACAGGAATCTAACTGTAAACTGGACTTCTGTTGGCAATGAAATGTTGAGTTACCTTTTAGTTATTGCAGAGCCCCAGACTGGAAGTTCTGCAGCTCAGGCATGCAGAATAGACAAAAATTTGACCTCTAATAACACCTGAAACCACTGAATCCTTCTCTTGAAACCAATAAGACTAGGACATCATCAGAACCTGAAGGACACAAACTCTTTTGGAAGCCAGGGATCTGTTGGCCCAGAAGATCAGGGTATGCCTCAACACATGTTTCTGTAAATGGTAAAATTTAAAGTCTTCCAATCAGATCCTGCCAAGTTAACATTCCTAGATCATTTCTCTTGCCTTCTGAACCCAGACCCCAAATTGGGGGAGGCAGATTTGAGTCTGCTTCTGTCTCCTTGCTGACCACTTTTGCTAACAAAGCCTTTATTTTTTTAAAAGCTGGTGTCACATAGTATTGGCTTCTGTACACATCAGGGCAGTGAACCCATTTGCTTGATAACATAACTGTAATGAGCACTGGCTTGGTGTGTCTTGCTTTTATATTAGAAATTATGTTCTAATATCTAGCGTTTCAAGTAAAAGTTTGTGAGTTCAGATAATGAGAAGAACTTCCTGAACCACTATGTTTCAAAGCATGCCAAGCACAGAATGATGGGGAAAAGTTGGGTGGGAAAGAGCTCCTAGTGTCTGGTATGGAGGCAGTGCCTCTTGTAACTGCCCCTGCTACCCATGTGGGTACTAGCACTGACTACCTAACAAGTGCCAGGGCCCAGAGACAGGCCCTTGATAGCCAGCAAGTCCTCATCGCCATTTTGTAAATGAAGAAATAGCAGAGCAGGGTCAGATAACTAGAAAATACTACCGTCAAAAACTCCAAAGCCTGAGCGTTTACTCTCAGTATAATACCTGTATCTCTGCTTGAAAAGCAGTCGACTCTTTTAAAAGGCATGCTATTGCCCTTGTTGCTGCTACTCTGTCACCTCCAAACATATTAGAAAAAGGAAGTTAAAGACACCTGCTTCTGACGCGCATTAGCATATGTGAATCAATTCAGGCTATGAGGCTATTTATCATCTATATCATATCATTTTTTAAATGATCACATATTTTAGAAATCAAGAATTTTAAAAATGCTATAGTGTTTCTCCAGGTGTCTTCCAGAATAACCACCTGCATCAGAATAAACTGTGATGCTTACAAAAAATACGAAGTCCAGAATTCTACCCCGGACCTACTGAATTGGAATAGGTTGAGGATGCCATGGAATCCGCATTTTTAAAGAGTACCCCAAGGTGATTCTTATGCAAATTAAAGTTTGACAGCCACTGCTGTAAAGGCTGGGGAACCAGAGGTCTCTCAGGAAAATCTCTGCCTCTGGCACACTGAGCTTCTAGATGTAGAACTTATGCCAAGCTGTGTTGTTACCAAGGGCTGCAGCAGGTGCACAAGCCTGGGGGTACAGGAGGGTCACCCAAAGGACACAACTTTTGCAAGGCCTGCATCAGAAAGAAAGAGTTGCAAACCCTGTACAAAACAATTTAACAAGTAGATTCGAGCTCATCTTAGAGGAGAGAGCTGTAGCTGCAGAATAACGGGGATGCACTGGGATTCTACAAGTCTTTGTCAAAGAAGTGGTGTCTTGATAGCGCCAAACAAATCCTGTCATCTTTACCTCTTCCACCTCATAAAAGATTCAGCCTCAAGCAGTTGCTTCTGTATCATTTACTCAAAGTGGGCATTGGGTAAAATGTGAATGGAGAGTTTGATTTTGGTTTGTATGAAGTTAAGGAGCAGAACCAACTACCTATCTTTTAAATTATCTTGCAGCTATGCTGTCTGCCTTAAAATGCCTAACTTCTTCCATTTTACAGGAGGAAAAGGGCTCTCATAGTCAGAAGGGTCGCTTGAGCTTATCAAGCAATTTCAGTTCACTGGAGTTTCACTTTCGAAATAGCAGTTTCAGGAATCTCAGCAGCCCGAAATAAGAGCATTTTATGTGTCTATCATGTTCTCTGATAGAATCCAAATCAGAGTTAAAATTCAATATAATACCATTACCACATACTTATGTTTAAATTACAGAATTGAGAAAGGAATCTTATCCCATATTTAAATAGCAACCACTAATAACCACTCATATTGGTGAAGTGCTATTGTGCTTGGCACTAACAAACATGTCTTTTAATCTTCACAATATCTCGAGTTAAGTTGTATCATGTCCCTTATATGGCTAAGAAAATGAAAGCCTTGAGAGGTTAAGTCATTTCTGGGATACAGAATGTAAGTTAATGGCAGAGCTAAGATCAGAACTGGTGTCTCCTTGATGCTAAAGCCTGTGCTCTTAACCACTGATCCTACTGCTTTATTTATGATGTTTCACAGGATACAGTAGTCACGCTTTGTTCTGTTGGAGGGGACGATAGCAGTTTTTCATCATTTGAGCTTGAATGTTTCTGTTGAATGCAGTGTTCAAAATTCCTGAACAACAATGAGACAGAATAACTAACAGGGCCGTAGCAGTTATATCACCCAACGGTCTGTCACTGGGGCCATACAGATGAATGGGATGCTTGTCATGCCCTCTCAAAGATGCATCCCAGGATTCACCGTGGGCTGCCATTAGCATACAGATTCTCATTCATTATTGTCTGTTTACTTCCTCTTTCAGTATCTCACCATTTTGAAATGGGATATAAAGAGACAACAAATAAGCCTGAGGTCATTGATTTAAGGCTCAGAAAGAGGTATAAGTTTTGAACACTTTTGAACATAACAATATGTTCATGTTTGCAAAAATGTTGGTGTAGATGATACTAATAACATACAGTTTTGACTAGTTTGAATTCGGTACTTACATTGGGATCTCATTGGTTTCCCACTTGTTATTCTGTCTCATCATTGAACAAGATGCTGAATACTGCATTCAACAGAAAAATTCATACTCAGATTATGGGTTTGCAAAGGGTGCTAATGGTAGTCTCTGTTTTCTATGGGGCAATTTTAATATTTGGTAGCTATAATGTGCACAGGGGCACTGCAGGGTACACACTGACATCTCCATTTCATAGGCAAGAAAACTGAGGTTTAGAGAGTTTAAGTAGTTTGACAAAGATGGTTTGAGACCCAGATCTTTTGACCTTAAATTCAAGTTCTCCAGCTTTTATATCAGGCTGTGTTTCTTAGAGGGGTTATCCCCGGCTTCCTATGAAGTGACTGTCAATTATAACGAAAGAGAAGACTTGAAACGTTTTTGCTTTTCTCTCTGTTAAAGTTTATAGACTATTTGGGCTGGAGTGGAGTAAAGGCTGGTCTTATCATAGTTTACGAACTAAGGCTTTTTAAAGTGGAGTCCTAGGGTTCTGATCACTATGTGTGAATGAGCCAGCTCTGGAGACCAGCTGGCAGAACAGAGGACATGGAAGTGAACAACCAACTTTCAAAGAAGAGATGCTGCTCTCCACTGCCAGCAGAGGGGCCTGGACACCCCTGGGAAGTCTTCTATGTGTCACGTTTAGTTTCAGACTGGGATTCTCATATCGATTCGATTAATTTAAAAAGTTAAGGCAAGAGACTAGGAATTAGTAAGAATGTGGACAACTTTTCAAAATTTATAATAATAACTGTTGATAACTGAAATGTGAAAAACTTTCTTGTATGTATTTCATAGCGTAATAAAAAATAAATCAACCAACAAAATCCCAACCAGATCTGAAGTTCATGACTTAGATTCAAGTCATGTTCTTCCTCAGTTTCCTTCTGTGTTAATGGGGAAAGTAAAAATAATAACCAGGCCACAGTGAGATAATTCCATATTATTTCCTAATTGATACCTTAGGAGAAGTCAACACTTTTGAAGTGGGGTTCAAAACAAAAGATTTCTTAGCTTGCTTAGAGAGAAATGAATACAATGAGGAAGGCAGTGCAGGAACTCAGAAAGATAAAACAGTGATTTTAACAAGCATTAAGATACATTCGGAAGAGATTTGGCCCTTTTTCACTCTTCCTGCAGATTCATATCTGACATGTTTGTCTTTTTGACAAAAAATAGGAACATCAGAAATTCATTCTAAAAAACATATTTGAAATACACAGCCTCATATCAGTGTGGTAAGGTGATAATACTTTTGGGGTTATTATGGAAATACTGATGGTTATTTTATGTCTTATTATTAATGAAATTAAATGTATCCCTTTTCCTTTTGATGTTTTCCAGATTAAGTCTAGGTATCAAAACAAAATAAAAATAAAATTTGTGTACAAAATGTAATATAAAAATAAGTGCATATTTGTTCAAAAGGGATGCTTTTCCACAAAAAGGAGACAAAAGTCTTGAAAATAGATTTTTCCCTGCAAAGTAATCAAATATAATCAACTGAAGCTTAGATTTGTAACTTTAAAGTCCTGGTAATTCTTACTGAAAGCTTGGCTCCCTCCATGTAAAAACGTCAGGACATATTTATTATTAAATTTGTCTAGATATATGTCAAGATATTGCAATGTGTCAACTATGCTATTGTGCAAGTTATAGGATCTCTGGGCACTGAAGGAACATTGCTTTCACGTTTTATTTCCTTTTGCCTCATATGTATATCATACTTTTACATAGTATATAGAAACAATTATACATAAGGAAATGATTCTTTTAGGGCAAGTCTGTCTGCTTACAGTTATGTGAATTGGGAAATCTGGACAGATAAAGCCCATGACAAAATCAGATTTTAGAATTCATAGAAGCAGATGATTGTAGAACTAACTGGTGACGTTGATAACCTCTTTATTTTCACAGGAAAAAGAATGCAGCCAGTTAGAAGCTGGGAGTAGAACTGAATTTTATCATCCTAAAACACCACTCCAATTCACTGCACTAAACTGCTTACTTTGCATAATGGTTCATACTCTGCAAACTTTTCATCGATACAGTGAAGGCAACTTTACAAGTAATGAGTGTGCTGTGTGTGCATGTGTGAGTGTATGTGTGGACATGTAGGAGCTGCAAAAAAAGGAACATTTGACGAATATTCTCTGCTACCTGAAATTTTGCACATCTGCAAGAAAAGGGGCCAGACTGAAATTTTTAAGACGTTATCCAGAATAGGCTTCTTTCTTTTTCTTTAAGTGAAATGTCACACCTTAAATTGTGTCTTAGCCCAAGTGCTGCAAACAGTTTAATTAAGTGTATCTATTTCAATAAATTCCTTGGGAGAACAGACTACCAAAGGGCACATAAAGAATGAGAGCATTAATTGCATTTGAGATTAGCCCTATTGAATTGAATTCTCACACACGGATGCCCTTTGTTCTTAACCCATAAATAGTGATTGTTTATATATTCAACTATTGATAAATTTACTATAAAATAGTTCTTCCATCAACATGGGAAGATTAAATCTGAAAAAGAAATCTCCAATTCATCTAAATAGATAGAGGGCCAACTTGAAAATAACCCAAAAGGAACATTGACGGCATATTTTATTTCATATAGTGTTTTGGGGGAGAAACAGCTAGATTCCTTGTCTACCTAATAAAAATAACTGTAGGTAAGTCCAGTTCAAATAAGATTTCTAATATATAATATCAAGAAAAAAGATTAAGTACCTAATAAAAAATTCAATTTGTTGATACATTAATTAAATTCCCTACCTACCCAAGCCTGACAGAATCTGTCCCATGAGAATGAAATTGAAAGATGAATTTGCTAATTAATGGTAATACAGTGAATGACACAATTAGAACAAACTCACAAAAGAACGAACATCCCTTGGTGAGAGAGTCAGTGCGACTGTACAGGGGAATTCTCCACATACGCACAAGCATTTGGAACAGAACAACTGAAGTTCTATTAAATCTGGTTTAACAGGGATAATGCCTGAGGTAACTTTATAGAGAAACATAAATCAAATCTGAAATTATTACTGTAGGATTATCTTTATTCACAGTTAGATAACTTCAGTCCAAAAGTCAAATCCTAAGAGACTGACAATATTTTTGGCTTTTCTAATCACAGATATTTGTGCAATTAAAGAATACTTAGCATACCATCCTAACCTCTGCCAATAGAATAAAATAGATGTTCAGAAAATGTATATTGTCATATAACTCTTTAAAAATATTTAACAGCGAAAGTTGTATTTATTCTGCCAAAAGTGGCCACCATTCTTCCCTCACCGTACCATGATCCTTACAATGAGATTTGCAGCATCTTCATCAAGAAATAAAGTCTGTTTCTTTACTTCTGGAAACAGGGATGATGCTGTGAATTGATTTAGCCAGTGGAAGTGGTGGAAGTCATGTCTTGTCATCCAATTCCAAATGTGGGTCTTCAAGAGACCCCCTCAGCCCCTGCTCAATCTAACCTTGGCACCACCATGTGGATGAGCCGGGGCTGGGATGCTGGAGGATAACAAAGCACATGGAACCGAGGTAAGTCATCCCAGGTGACACCATCCTAGACAGATGGCCCTCTGCCAACCCAAGGGCTACCCACAGGACCACGAGGGAGCCCAGTGGGGACTAGAAGAACCACCCAGCTGATTTTAGCCCAAATAGCTGACCTCAAAAATTATGAACAAATAAATGGTTAGGTTTTTCCTCAGCCACTCTTTTTGGAGTACTTTGTTATGTAGCAAAATGCTAACTGATAGACACCTGCATAGAGTTCTTAGTTTTCTTTAAAATTTTACAAGGCATTGCTTATACTGCCCAGTTGAGAGTGATCACAGATAATAATAATGGCTATTCCTGTTATTTTTATTGACCTTAGCCATGCTATATCTTTCTAAAGAAAGATAACCTTCTTTCAAGTTAGAGAGAGAAAGAGAGGGGAAGGGCACAGGCTCCAATCCTGACTCCAGAACTTAGTAGTTTTGATATTGACTTAATAGTTAACATATCTATGCCTTGATTTCCACACCTGTAAAATGGAGATAATGACAATCTGGTTTGTAAAGTGTGTGAGGATTCATGGAAATGATATATATCATGCAATCAGTACATGCTTCCTCAAAATGTGTTAGCTTATTATGATTACTTGAAGGGCTTCTAAGCTATTTCAATACTTTGAAGGATATGGTTGACATTGCACAAGTTAAGACATGGGCGACAAGTGGCATATAAATTTTAAGTAGTTAGATTAAAATAGAACTATATATTTTTCCTGGTTTTAAACAATTTTGGACCCCTAATAATCTCACATGTTACACACCCCCAATGATTCCATGTCCTTCAGCTAATTAATGTCTAAAACAGTTGGGAAATTTAATACCTTCACGTAATTAACAACAATGATAATATTTGTATGTGGCAAGTATTACAGATGTTACCCTGAAAAGTAGTAAGCTTCAGAGACATTAAGTGACTTTTCTAGATCCACATATCAGTGAGCAGTTCAACAAAGAAGAGAGTTAAGTACTCTTGGCTAGGAGTTGATTGCTTTAGCTGTCAGAGATTACTGTAGCAGGCCAAGTCTCTCATACATATTGATGCAAGAAAAGAAATCATGACTTGTTCGAAATAAAGACTGAGATGTTAAAAAAGAAAATAAGTTCATTTGCTGGTCCATCTCAGTATGGGACTAACAGGCCTATGACATTAATGTCAATTTTTAAAAATAGGAAAATGGGTTTCCTACCATGTTTAGTCCTTAGGCAGAACCCATCTTCCCAGGTTACAGAATTGGATATAAAAAAGGGTGTTAATAAAGTCCTCATTGATTTCCTTAGACAACGAGACGTGTGTAGGAGAGAATTCAATATTCACTTCAAGGTATCGATAATTAGCCCCTTAACCAAGAATTCGTGCCCATCTCCTAGGTGTGAAATATAAAGAGAATATTGATAAATTTCTTACACATCCAATGTTTCACAGAATTATGTGTCATATTGGGCTACACTCTTCTCCCCATTGTAAATTGCTCTCTGGAAATTGCATTGGCTTTTTCAGGAACTCTGCTGGTATACAATAGGGCCATGAAAATGACTGATTCTGAGCTTGTGGTCTTTAAGCCAAAGCTTAAGACGAATATTGCTTCCACAAGTTACTAACTCTTTAACTTTGGACAAGCCATTTAAACTTTCTCTCATTTAATTGCCTTGTCTGTAAATGGGTAATGATACTAATTCCTCTGTCCATGGCACAGGGGCTATCAGAAGTACACTGAGTTTTTTCTAGCTAACTTATTCCCTCCAAATGACTCTTCTTACGATTTTCCCAATCCAAATGTAAATATATGCCTTAAATAAACTTATTTTTTATTACTCATAATTGACAAAAATAATCTTTGCTTTCTAGGCTATGAGACAAAAGGCAAATGCATTTTTCTTTATGTTCTTATATTGACATAGTCTTTTTGGATGGAGTCAAGGTTGAAGGGTTCTTGATACATAACTTTTCAGGCACTTAATCTTAGTTACTGTATCCAGTAAGTACCCTAATCAGTATCTTGCTACATAAATAAGCTATTTCCAAAAGATTCATTTGTTATTTTAGGCAACTAAAGTATTATTTTAGGGCATGGAAGCAGCAAGATTACTAATATTTCTAGGCTGTGCAGAAAACAACTCAAAAACAAAAAACAAAACCCCAAACAAAAACCCAAACCCATGAGCCAAATGACACTTTTGAGTATAGGAACAGCATAGGAAGGAAACTTGAGCATCAGTGGGATTTTCAGCCCCACATAATGTCTCCACTGGTCTAGTCTTGTCTGTTTCAGCTACTGTAGACCAACACTCCCACACAGACAAAACGGATTCCTCTATAGAGTGAAAAAATTAACTGTGAAGGTTTCTGATTTACAAGTATAAACTCCCATACTTACGCAGAAATTTCTGACTCAATGAATAAAACAGTAATAAGCTGTAAACCATTTTAAAACTGTAATGTAGGATTTGTTTTATGCCCTGGCATTTGTAATTGGAGCTTTTCCACTTGTGCTAAGGTATTTAAAGTACCAAATAAATAAAAGTTTATTCATAATGTTTTTATTTTCTTTAAGTACTACAGTAATTTCTCTGCACGATTTCACATGCAAACATACAACTTTAAGATGAAAGCTTAGCCTTGTACTATTGGTGGTTATAAAATATTTTCTGCCTTCACAGTGTTTAACTCTGTGTTTTAAACAAATTCTAGTTTACTCTGACTTTTATCTTCTGTTCTAATGCAATTTCATGTAGATATGACATATTCTTTACCTTAAATTATCTAATTTAGGTAGTATATACCTAAATTATGGACAGTACTGAAGGACAGTTATTTAAAATGTTAATCTTTTAATTGTAAAAAATTTTGGCTGGGTGTGGTGGCTCATGTCTGTAATCCCATCAATTTGGGAGGCCAAGGTGAGTGGATCACCTGAGGTTAGGAGTTTTAGACCAGCCTGGCCAACGTGGTGAAACCCCGTCTCTATTAAAACTACAAAAATTGGCTGGGTGTGGTGTCGGGCACCTGTAATACCAGCTACTTGGGAGGCTGAGGCAGGAGAATCACGTGAACCCAGGAGGCGGAGGCTGCAGTGAGCCAAGATTGTGCCACTGTACTCCAGCCTGGGCAAAAAAGCAAGACTGTGTCTCAAAAAAAAAAAAAAAATTAATCATACAACCAGGCATGGAGGCTCATGCCTCTAGTCCCAGCACTTTGGGAGGCTAAGGAGGGAGGATTGCTTGAGACCAGGAGTTTGGGACCAGACTGTGAATCATGGCAAGACCCAGTTTCTACAAAAGATTTAAAAATTAGCCCAGTGTGGTGGCATGTACCTGTGATCCCAGCTACTCAGGAGGCTGAGGCAGGAAGATAGGTTGAACCTGGGATGTTGAGAGGCTGCAGTGAGCCGCATTCATGCCACTGCATTTCAGCCTGATTGACAGAGCAGTACCCTTTTTCAAAAAACCCCAAATAAGTAAATAAAAATTAAAAAATTAAACATACAGAAAAATAGTACAATGAACATTCATTAAAGGTCACACACAGATCCAACAATTATGTAATCTTTTGTCATTTATTTTTCTAACACTAAATTTGATAAAATGCATGATATTTGTAAAGAGATTCTCTACAGTGATATTATCAGAACTGTGTATTAGAGTTCATTTTTCTGGTGTTGTCTTAAAAAAAGGCAAAACAATGGAAAAGAAAGTACAAATTTTCTTCTTCCACTGTTTTCAAATGAGATGAGACCTGCAGTGAATTTTTCTTATCAAGCTATTTTTTTATGGCATATTTCTGCAGGAGCATTAAAGTGTATTCTGGTTGCAGATCAATATGACACTGACTAAATATAGATTTACTTATGAGGTAGACTGAAAGGAGCCATGTTGGACAAATGAGTAAATAATGTCTCTTTTAACAAGTTTATAATTATGTATTTTATTACATAAGCTCTTCCACAAATAGCTCCAGGGAACCATTACAAACCATGCCTAAATAATGCTCACTCTAACAACCAAACCAAGTATTAGAGGCAGCCATGAGACTGGAGCATAACGCCTGAAAGGAAATGAACAACACGAGTCACATTATTGCCTTTTCTTCCTTCTTGAGAAGAAATGAGATTAAGAAAAACCCTGTCTGCAGCGACCAGGGAATCCTAAAGAAATGCATTTATCTTGGGATATCTGACAAGTGCCATATGGATGAGAAAGGGGAAATATTAATAAAATAATACACATATCTATTATATAAACATAAAAGATAAATGAAATACAAATGATATAGATAATGAATATATTATATATCAATGATGATATTATCTTAATACAATATGAAGAAATAAAAATAGCTTTTGTCTGTTTGTTTGCTTTTTAGAGATAGGGTCTTGCTCCATCTTCCAGGCTGGAGTGCAGTAGCACATTCGTAGCTCACCGCAGCCTTGAATTCCTGAGCTCAAGCAATCTAGCAATCCTCCCACCTCAGCCTCTCGCGTAGCTGGGAGCATCACCATGCCCTGTTTTTTTTTTTTCTTTTCTTAACTTCGGATGGGAGTCTTGTTTTGCTGCCCAGGTTTGTCTCAAATTCAAGTGATCCTCCTGCCTTGGTCTCCCATCATGTTGGGATTACAGTAGTGAGCCCCTATGTCTGGCCCAAAAGCGAAAGGAAAAGGGGAGAGGACAAATCCCTGCCCTTTGGTTTCTACGTGGCCACCTCTCAGTGCTCTGTGCCTGCTGGCCTCCCTGTGTGGAGTTCTCCCCCCTCCTTTTCACCTTGAATTTCTATTTATTTTTTAAAGATGTACATCAAATATCATCTCCTTCCAAACACTTTCCATAACTAATCTTGGCAGCCAGCTGCTTCTCTTTCGCACAGCTATGATAAGGGCTAACATTATGGAGTGCTTACTGATACACTAACTGCTTTATGTGCTTTGTCTTGTTTAATTGTAAACAACACTCCGAGATAGGCATTTCTTATGCCCACTTCAGACATGAAGAAACTGAGGTTTTAAGACATTAGGTGATTTACCCAAAAACACCCTTTGTAAAAACTTTTGTTAGAGCCTGTTGCAGAAATATTTGAAATTATTTGTGTAGGCAAGAATGATGTCTTTTTCACACCAGTTAACTGGCACCAAGCAGTTCCTCAATAAATGCTAACTGAATAAAGAATGCAAGCTACACTGAATATTCTCCCACTGCAAGCCAGGGAAATGAACCATTATGTAAAAACTTACTAATCTTTACGGATTGGAGAGATGTGTCATTAATTTTACCTTCTCGGTAACGCTTTGGGTCTCAGAGGTGCCAGTGATTTATCTCAAATGGGATCGTTCAAATCATAAATTGTAAAAATAATATAAGGTTGGTGCAAAAGTAATTGCGGTTTTGCCATTGAAAATAATGACACCAATATAATTCAGGTTTTCTGTTTACAGAAGAGTAAGTTGAAACCCCTAAGAGAACAACAGTTTGCCCAGGGACATGTAATTGGTCAGCAGGGATACTGGAACTCCATCCCAAGCCACCAGATTCCCAGCCCTGTGCTCCTTCCCTGCAATCACGTAGAGTCCCACATCAGTTACTCTGTAACTAAATTCTGCTGATGGTCATTACCTAAGGGGGAAAAAACAGTATACATTCTAGAAAATTAAAGAATCATTAGTTAAGGAGCACATACACTCTGTTCTTTGGAGATCATATCATTGCCTTGTAAGCCAAATGCCACTTGTCTTAGTCCACTTCGTAGAAGTGACTGTATCTTGGAGCCTAACAGATCTAAGTTGGAATCATTTACCAGCCATATACCTCAGGACAAGACACGTAACAGCCTGTGAACCTCAGTGTTCTTCCTTGCAAAATGGGAACGATTACATTTATGTCAAAGGGCTAGTGGGAAGATTGGAAATATGTGCTTGTTAAGATTTGCTTTCATTTTAATATCCAAGGTTGCTAATTGTTTTTAAATGTACCAAGGATTTGTCTGAGTGCAGTATGGTAATGCCTGCAGATATGGATGTGTGTGTCCTGAAGGAAGGAGCACAGACACCCAGGAACAGGTATCTCCGACAGGGCCACATGGGTAAGCACCGGGGCTCTCAGAGAGGCAGGAAAAACAAGGAAAAAGCCTGCATTGTGGTTTTCTGGGGAAGAATGGACTAGACAGGGTAAGTACCGTGAGCTAGCTTAGAATTGGGTAATTTGAATAACTTCAGTGGGTTCTAGCGGTGTCTCTAGTCGTCTGTTGCCTGGTCATGAGATGATTTAGGGCAAAGGAATATTGGTTTAGTGAGAGTTAGATAAAGGGGTTGATTGGAAATACGGGTTCTGGACTGGTTGGCTGGCATATGAAAGGCACATACATAGGCACATTGTTTACTGTCTTTTTTTTTTTCCCTTTTTTGAAACAAGGTCTCATGCTGTCACCCAGGCTGGAGTGCAGTGGTACAATCTCGGTTCATTGCAACCTCTGCCTCTGGGGCTCAAGTGATCCTCCCACCTCAGCCTGCTGAGTAGCTGGACTACAGGCATGTGCCATGACACCCAGTTAATATTTCTGTGTTTTGTAGAGATGGGATCTCACCATGTTGCCCAGGCTGGTCTCAAACTCCTGAACTCAAGTGATCTGCTCACCTCAGCCTCCCAAAGCACTGGGATTACAGGTGTCAGCCACCATGCCTGGGCCCTTATTTACTATCTTTAGGAATTAGCTCGGCGTGGGAGAGGTAGTCTCTCCAGGATTAGCAAGGCCTCAACGTGTCAAAGCATCATGAACTATAATACCAAAAAACCCCTCCATAAGTAATATGCTAATCTTAATAGAAAATTAAACAAATACTACTGAAGATGGTTGCTCAGACTCCCCTGTTATTAAATAATGTGGTCTCCAGCAGGCAGCGTGAATGTGGGACACATTTTCACAGCATCCACTAGAGAGATACAGAGAGAATGAGAAGGAAAGAAGAGACACAAACCAGAACAAAAGAATGGAATATTCTCATTCACTTCTCATCTATTACTTCTCATAGAAAGGCATTTCCAAGCACTATCTTCCTGATCAAGATTTTCTATTTGTATGATTCGTTTTTCCCATATTTTATAAATATAAATTCCCACAGAGCTTAAAGAGGCTTAAGATTTGGATTGCGAAATGTTCTTGACAAATTCCAGGCCAGGGTTTCTCAACTTTGGCACTATTGAAATTTGGGGCCTGATGAGTCTTTGTCTGCTCTGTCCTTTGCCTTGGATGTTTTGTAGCATCTCTGGTCCCTACCAACTAGATGCCAGCAGCACCCTACACACAAATGTGATGATCAGTAATGTCTCTAGGCACTGCCAAACATCCCCTAGGGGCAAGATTAGTCCTAGTTGAGAACCAGCATTCCAGATAACTCAAGGTTTAGTTTGGCCATGTTTTCACATAGCTCTTTAGAGTCAGCATCCTGAAAGCCATTTATCATTTGTAGTTGAAATAATCTTCAATGAAAGAAAAGTGAACGTATTCTCCCTGGTCTCAAAAAAGAAAACGAAGTCACAAAGCATGGAGAGCCAAATGGCAAACTTAAGATGAGATTTAGAAGATGCCATCTGAAAGAACAATCACAAACTCCTTGTGGAATAGATTGAAATTTGTTCGGGTACATCACTGCTTTGCAAGGCAGGACAGAAACTTTCTCAAGCTATTCCAGTTGTGCTTTGGTGAGGAGAGAAACAAAAGAGGCTTGGAAATTTTTCTAGGTTCCTTTGCCTGCTCTAACCTGGTAGAGGAAAGCTTACCTAACAAATAGGCATCTTGGTGTTTTTGTTTCTGATTTTTTTAAACAAGATGAACGTCAAATAAACAGACAAACTCTCAGCTGACTCGTGTCAATAGTGGTTGCAAAAACAGACAAGAAACATAATGACCATTTGAGATTTGCTATAATAAGATGGGCCAGATGTTCACAAATACAAAGAGACCTCAGTGCAACTTCAAGTCCCTTGATTTTTCTGTGCTCCTGTTTGTTGGAATCTGATATGCAGGTAAAATTAGAGAACCAAATAGAAGCTGGAAAGAATAAACTAAATGCAGATAAAGATCAAGCAAGCACATATTTTTACAGGCAACAGATACTTTAAGCACACAATAAAATGTTTTTATATCACATTAAATTTGTCTTCTCATTATCCATCGTCACTAAATATTCATTCTTATCATGGAAAAGATTATTGTATTGATTGATCCAGGGTTAAGAATATTGAATTTAAAATATGCCAGGTTTAAATTTTTAATTTATACCTTTTGCGTTCTTAGTTTATTAAGTCATGTTGTAGCTCATAAATTGAGAAAAGTGTTTTTTAAGAGGTAAATATTCATTAAAGAAAGATTCGTTGAATATACACATTGAAAATACAATGCTGAACAAGGCTGACTGAGTTCTATAATGCTGCCTACAGAAGCGAAGGATACAAAACTGGAACATGATTAATTCTAGTGACAGAATTTTAAAAACCTTCTTTTCCAACCTGCTCATGTAATTCAACCAGCAAAGGTACTGAATTTCACATTTGTCTGAAAAACAAATTTCTCATGCAAGGCTTTTATAAGTTCAAATCTATGGGATGTATTGTTTCCGTAAGCATTGTATGTGTTAGTGATGTCTCACAGAGCCATAAAAGAAGGTAAGCCTGAACTAATTAGAATAGTGATTGAAGAAAATGTCTCTGTATTTTTATTACAGTGACATACTCCCACTTCAAAATGGATTAAGTGTGTGGTATATGAGAAATGGTTCACTGATCTATGTATTGCCTTGTCGCACTTTTGTAGGCATCGGCTGGCATACTAAAGCAGTCACACCTTAAAGCTCTCAGATGTGGAGAATATATTCATTTCCCATTGTGTGGAATGCACATAATTCTTAGGCACTGCCCTGATTCTCTGGAGGATTAGGTACCTTTTTATCCACAGTTGTTTTTAGTTTAAAATAAGTAGCTACCCTTTTTGTTTATCAGCTTAAAGTATTTATATGCTACAGAAAGCTGAAATTTTGTATATAGAAGGATTTGCCTAAGTTTTGCTTTTTGTCTCTCTGTTCTCTTTTTTTATTTGAGATGTTATTTAAATCTGTCCCTTCTAGAAAAGGAGAGAGAGAGGAAAAAAAAAAAAAAAAAAACCAAAGCAATGATTTTCTTCAGTGCCTTTGCCTTGGGAAGTGTAAATGTATTGGCTATTCCTTCAAAGTTATATGTTTAAATACACAAAGTAGGTAAACATACAGTAGTTTTTGCTCAGACTTTTGGTGAAAATGGCTGAGTGAATTCATCCCTTCTCAGTTCTAAACACACCAGTGACAGAAAAACTATAAAACAAGAAAAATAAAAAAGCCATAGCAATGAAGCAATACAAAATATGAAAGAATAGTTATCAGACATGCCATATGGATTGGGAAACTCTGACATGTATTTGATAGAATTCCCAGAAGAAACAATGGAGAAGATAGCAGAGAAGAAACATATAGATTTAATAGTAGTTGAGAATTTTCCAGAAGTAAAGTCTAAGTCCTGAGATTGAAAGTTATTGCAATGTTAGTCTCCCCAGTCCCAATAAACATAATGTAGAACAGAGACAGAGGTATTATAATATTGTGTTTGAGGGACTGTCAACATAAGGTTTAAAACTAATGGGTATTGTGTTTCAAATGAAGAGCCCTATAATAAATGCACTACCTTAATATTTATTATGGTGAACCTAAGGACAAGGAAGATTAAATATGACACATCATTTATTTTTTACAAACTGAAAAACAACAGGAAGTCATAATTTGAGATAATGTAATTGTATAAAGCTGCTCATTGCTTTCCAGAACCAATATAAATGTATTCTTTCAGTAATTCTACTCACAATAATTGTATATACAAGTTTTTCTTCTAAATTTTCATGTTTGTTTTCTTTTATTTTGCAGGATAAAAAGAATCTGGTAAAACCTGGGTCAGTTTTTTTTTAATATAAAAAAAGGCAACAATACAAATTCCAGTTCTATAAACATATGCCCTACTTTGAGCAATTGTAATTTGAAATGCCCCAAAAGTGATAGCTTTAAAAGATTTTTATATGTTTATAAATATGACTCACTATAAGTGAAATAATAAAATATAAGTGAGTCTTATATTTACAAAAGCATAAAATCTTTTTAATCTATCACTTTTGGGGCATTACAAATTACAATTGCCCAAAAATAATAATCTGATCAAGGAAACTAGTAACTTTTCTCTAATGCTATCAGCCCAGAGGTGTTGAAAACAGGATTAAATTTTCTGCCTTTCATGGAGAGTTCTATTTTCATTTCCTTTTGCACTAGAAAATGACCCATATTCTTAGGGCCTTCTAAGAGGCCTCTCCCTTTTGACCTTACCAGGCTCCTCCTCACCTACTCTGGGGCTCTGCTGACTTCACCTTTCTAAATACCACACCATCCCTGTGAGGGTCCATCCTGAACAGCCATCTCTATCAGCTAACCCATTTCCCCAATTACTAACATCCAACATTTCTCAAGGCTCCAGCATTTCCTTATGTAAACAAACCATACTTTTTCTTGCATTAATATGGTTTGCCTGTGTCCCTACCCAAATCTCACCTTGAGTTGTTGCTCCCATAATTCCCACGTGTTGCGGGAGGGACCTGGTGGGAGATAATTGAATCATGAAGGCTGGTTCCTCAATACTGTTCTCATGGCGGTGGGTAAGTCTCATGAGAGTTGATGGTTTTATAAGGGGTTTCCCTTTTCACTTGGCTCTCATTCTCTCTTGTCTGCCACTATGTAAGACTTGCCTTTTGCCTTCCACCATGATCGTGAGGCCTCCCCAGCCACGTGGAACTGTGAGGCCATTAAACCTCTTTTTCTTTATAAATTACCCAGTCTCAGGTATGCCTTTATTAGCAGCTTGAGAACAGAGTAATACAAACATCTTAGAGAACTTACATATCTTTTTATTTAGTGAAATTAATACATCAATATGATTTCATTTAGTTCTTGATATGCTAAAACATGCAAAGGATTGTGGGTTGGAAACTCTAAGAATTTATAAAGGATTTTAAGTTACAATGGCCCTCCTTTTGCAGGAACTTATGATCCATTTGAGAAATAAAGATAGGACATTAATTCATTTGAAGAAAGCTAGAGCTACATGGCAATATATAAATGTCAGGGGGAGTGGTGAAACTGTTACCATTTCAGAGCCCACCATTCATGGAATTATCAAGATTTTTCTCTTATTTAGCATTTGTCATGTAGCCAACTTTGTCTTTTTTTTGTTTTTTGTTTTTGTTTTTGTTTTGAGACAGAGTCTTGCTCTGTGGTCCAGGCTGGAGTGCAGTGGCACAATTTTGGCTCACTGCAACCTCCATCTCCCAGGTTCAAGTTAGTCTCCTGCCTCAGCCTCCTGAGTAGCTGGGACTACAGGCACCAGCCACCATGCCCGACTCATTTTTGTAATTTTAGTAGCGACAGGGTTTCACTATATTGGCCAGCTGATCTTGAAGTCCTGACCTTGTGATCCACCTGCCTTGGCCTCCCAAAGTGCTGGGATTACAGGCGTGAGCCAACATGCCCAGCTGCCATGTAAACATCTTAATGATCATTTATTGATTAGCTAGTGCTTATTATATGCTTCCAAATGCAAGTATGTAGGTGATCATGACAGATATTTGTTAATTTTATCATAATTTATACTTATTTAGATCGGAAAAGTAAAAAAGAAGAGGCACTACATAAATTGTATTCCCAAAGGTGTAAAGATATATATATATATATATATAGTTTGTGTGTTTTGTTTTCTGAATGATAGTGGCCTGAATTGTCAAGTTACCTCTAACATTAAGCATCCCAGTTTCAGGCACATAAGGTTCCAGGCAGGGATGTCTTCCTGTTTTTCATTATTGATATCGCAAGCGCTCTGGCTCTGTCTCCTCCCGCAGCGCCAATGTCAGCATATTCAGGAGGTGATTCATTTCTGTCATCTGCATCATAATCAGCCTCAGCATCCTATCACCTAATGCATCACTGTCAGACCCCCTGACTTCTTGATATCTCTGTCCCTGCGAGAGGCCTGGAGATCAAATCACACCTGATAGTGAAACCCAAAGGCAGCACACCCTGTCTGAGGAAGTGAACCATGAGGCACACATTTCAGTGTGCTCACTTCATGCAATCTCCCTGACAGCCTTGATGATGTTACAGTTTTACAAGCAGCATCTTCATTTATTTCATGTTAATCACTTTGTTAGGTCCTGCAACAGAATCAGTCAACTACCAGTGCTGCTGCTTTGTGCACCGCCTGTTTCCTGCCATTCCTGAGACCCCAAGCTTCATCGAGGCCCTGGTCATAAGACTTGATCATCCCACTCTCCTCTGACATCACCGGCACGTGGTTCAAACACAATGTGGCTGCCGAGTCAATTTTGGCATTTGTCACTGACACAATAAATACCTCAAAAACAGCTCAACTTTGTTATTCTTCAATTCCAATCAGTGCAAATAATCTCCTGCACCTATACAAAGAATGCGGTAGGACATTAGCAAATCTGCCAACTCAATCTCTCTATTGAGTTTTTTTGCCAACCATGCAAACTGTCATGTCCCTTCTTAAAGTCTCTGTTTTTTTGTTGTTGTTGTTGTTGTTTTTTTTATTCCTGCCATGTTGCTTAGCCTCTCTTTTCTCCACCATCACACTTTTCTTTTCTTTTTTTTGCTGAGACTGAGTCTTGCTCTTTTTCTCAGACTGGAGTGCAGTGGTGTGAACTCAGCTCACTGCAACCTCTGCCTCCTGGGTTTAAGTGATTCTTCTGCCTCAGCCTCCTGAGTAGCCGGGATTATAGGCACGCGCTACCATACCTGGCTAATTTTTGTATTTTTAGTAGAGGTGGGGTTTCACCATGTTGGTCAAGCTGGTCTCAAACTCTTGACCTTGTGATCCGCCTGCCTTGGCCTCCCAAAGTGCCATACTTTCATTTGAATAGAGACACGATTTATATCCTCATCTGCTCCATACAGGACCCACAGCCTGCAAATACCAGTCACTTGGCTGGTGTTAGAGGTAGACCTAAAATCCCTTGAAGTTAGCCAGATTATGTCATGATGCTAGCTTTGGTCCCAGTGTTATACTACCTGAGTTAATGGCCTTAGTCACACATTTGTTACTTCACGACAATAATAGACTCAAGTGTGGTTGAAACAGATTCCTTAGATAATTTATTCCAGTTCCCTCATTTTATAGCTTAACATGTAAAGAACAGAGAGATTGAGGGGCTTGCCCAAGGCCACCCAGCTTTGTAAGTTTGTATCTTTAATTATTTTAGAAATTCTTTTCCAGCACTTTAGCTCTCCATGACTTTGAAGTTTCCAGAGAGCATTTCCTGAACAGTGTTCAGAGGAAGGCTCCTGGAAACATGTGGAACTTTTTCTTTTTTGAGATGGAGTTTCACTCTTGTTGCCCAGGCTGGAGTGCAACGGTATGATCTCGGCTCACTGCAACCTTTGCCTTCAGGGTTCAAGTGATATTCCTTCCTCAGCCTCTCGAGTAGCTGGATTACAGGCATGCAATACCACATCCAGCTAATTTTCTATGTTTACTAGAGACAGGGTTTTACCATGTTGGTGAGGCTGGTCTAGAACGCCTGACCTCAGATGAGCCACCCACCCCTGGCCTCCCAAAGTGCTGGGATTACAGGCATGAGCCACCACGCCTGGCTTGGAATATTTTTAACACAACAGAAACTCTGCCTTCCAGTTTCTATGTGTGGTCGAGGAGGGCAAATGAAGGAGAAAAACGGAAGCAGAAGGGAACATTAATTGAACATAGTGCATTATTGAGGGCTTGCCATGCACCAAGCAATGTTCTGAATACTTCACGTATATTATCTACCCATTGAAGCCTCAGACAACTCTATGAAAAAGAACTGCTTTAGGCCAGGTGCAGTGGCTCATGCCTGTAATCCCAGCACTTTGGAAGGTCGAGGTGGGTGTATCACGAGGTCAGAAGATCAAGACCAGTCTGGCCAATATGGTGAAACCTCGTCTCTACTAAAAATACAAAAGCATTAGCTGGACATGGTGGTGGGTGCCTGTAATCCCAGTTATTTGGGAGGCTGAGGCACAGAATTGCTTGAACCTGAAAGGTGGAGGCTGCAGTGAGCTGATATTGTGCCACTGCACTCCAGCCTGGGTGACAGAGCAAGACTCCACCTCAAAAAGAAAAAATTAAAAGAACTGCTTTAAAAAAAATCATCCTTGTGTCAGTTTGCTGAGAATGATAGTTTCCAGCTTCATCCAGGTCCCTGCAAAGGACATGAACTCATTCTTTTTTATGGCTGCATAGTATTCCAAACACTGCATGCTCTCACTCATAAGTGGAAGGTGAACAATGAGAACACGTGAACACAGGGAGGGGAACATCACACACTAGGGCCTGTTGAGGGGTGGAGGGCTAGGGGAGGTATAGCAGGAGGTGGGGAGGTAGGGGAGGGATAACATTAGGAGAAATACCTAATGTAGATGACAGGGTGTTGGATGCAGCAAGCCATCATTACATGTGTATACTTATGTAACAAACCTGCACATTCTGCACATGTACCCCAGAACTTAAAGCATAATAAATACATTTTTAAAAATCACCCTTGTTTTACAGATGAGGAAACACAGCGGAGTGTGCCAGCTATCAAGTGGTATAGCAGATGCAAGCCAAAGCCCTGTGTTACCTTGCCTGCAGGAAACCTCAACATCACTCTACGGAGTGGGTGTTGTTCCGCATTTACAGATGAGGAAACTGAAGCTCACAGGAATTGTATGACTAAAGATAGGAAAGTAAAAGCAGCTGGTTATGCAGTCTAGTCTACCTGTTTTCATTTTGCCATGCAATTCCAGGATGTAGGGATCCAAATATGACAAGGCATTTTAGTCCGGATCCAGAGAAGCTCAGTCAAAATCCATTTAGCAAATTAATAAAAAGAGTCGATGACTCAGCAATATTACATTTGGACTTTCCCATCCTTTCTCTCTGTCGTGAAGGAAGGATAAGGCAGATTTTCGCTAGGATATTAGGCTTGGTAAAGTTCTTCCAAATGCGGGATGAAGTGCATAATGTGTTACTTCTTCCCAAATGCCTAATGTAGCTTCCAGCACAAAGACTTTTCAACAAGCATGTGGCAAATGAGATTATAATGCCAGCCTGGCATGCCATTGCCCTAAACTCTCCATGGTGGATTGGTTCTCCTGGCTTATCTGATTCATGAAAGAAATTTCCCGTGGGTCATTATCTCGAGGCAGTCCTCTGTCTGTCGGTGGTGGTGCATTTTAAGGCAGCTGTACCATACGATGGAAAGAGAACAAAGATTTAATCTGAATTCACTCATGAAATACAGCTTCAGGGTGTGAATCCCAGCTCCGGCAGGGGGTTGAGCAAACAGCAACAATATCACTGTGGTTTTTCACTTAGGATGTGTAACTTGTCAGAGCGGTGAAATCTCTTATGAAATGTGTGTTAGGATGATGTTGTTCAGGCAGAAGGCTGTTCAACAGTACACTTCCCTAAAGACATTTTTCAATTACAGATGCATTGCAACTAGAGATGGAAAAAGGCTGGATGGGGTCACCACGTTTATTTCATCTGGAAGGACGGACAGAGCCTGAGATTTTGTTTCATATAAAACATCTTCCAGAATCCAGCTTATATGATTTCATGTGGGAGGCTTGTTCATAATCTTATAATCCAAAGATTGTTTTCCACTAATATAACTTGAAATTTGACCTTATTTTCACTTTTTTCCAAGTGAGATCTGTTTACTAATTTTTACCAAATCATCTTCCTAGTTTGTTTCTTAGGATGAGAGAATGTTATTCCTGTAATGGCCCTAAAAGATCACCTAGCCCAAATTACTTATTCATAAAAAGAAAAACTAAGGCTCAGAGAAGCTGAGTTAGAGCTTTCACCTGCTTTTCAATCCATTACCTGCATTAGGACGTTCACCTGAGTCTTTATTATTTTTCCATTATATACAACTTGTGACCATCTTACAGGTTGTGAATCTAAACTGTTAGATCTAAGGTGAAATTTCTTTATAATTAGAGCACCAGAAAAAAAGTACTTAACAGCTGAAACAACTGTTTATATTTATTGTATTTTGGGAGATAGAATTTGATCAGTGCTAGATGTCATGCTATATAACAATGATTAGTATTTTATAGGGTACAATTAACTCAAAACATTATTTTTCTTGCATAGACATCTGCATAAAAAGCAACATTCCAAAATAAGTCAACATTTAACATGCTAATCATCAGCTACAAATATTTGGCCTTCAGGGCATAGAGCTTTTTTTTACACTGCTAAGTTTTTACATTGCTAAATTTTGTTTCTTGGTAAAATAGTCTGTTCACTGTTTTGATGCTAAATGCGTATTTGTTGTGGGTGACAGAAAAAAAACATTTACAGACCAGATGCATAATAGTAAGTTGCCAAAATATGGATACTATCTTTTGTTCTTAATTATTGTTATGGACTGAATTGTATCCCCCTAAAGAGTCACATGTTGAAGCTCTAATCCTCAATCTGTGTTTGGAGATAGTGTCTTCGGTAGGTAATGAAGGTTACATGAGGTCATAAGGGTAGGTTCCTAATCCAATAGGGCTGGTGTTCTTTTTTTTTTTTCTTTTTTGAGATGGAGTTTCGCTCTTGTTACCCAGGCTGGAGTGCAATGGCGCGATCTCAGCTCACCGCAACCACCTCCTGGGTTCAGGCAATTCTCCTGCCTCAGCCTCCTGAGTAGCTGGGATTACAGGTATGCGCCACCATGCCCAGCTAATGTTTTGTATTTTTAGTAGAGACGGGGTTTCACCATGTTGACCAGGATGGTCTCGATCTCTTGACCTTGTGATCCACCCACCTTGGCCTCCCAAAGTGCTAGGATTACAGGCTTGAGCCACCGCGCCTGGCAGGGCTGGTGCTCTCATAAGAAGAGACACCAGAGAGCTCACTCTCTCTCTGCCATGTGAGGACACAAAGAAAAGGTAAGTCAAGTGAACGCTTCCCAGAAACTGAACTGGCCAGAACCCTGGTCTCGGACTTCTAGTCTCTGGAATTCTAATAAATGCCTGCTGTTCAAGCCACCCAGTTTGTGGTATTTTGTTATAGCAGCACTAGCAGGCTATGGCAGTAGCCACCTTTGCACATTCCCTTAAGAAGGGGAACCATTATAGTTCCCCTTCTTAAAGGTGAGAACTTGATGATGCTTGGAAGGGAGCAGAGTGTATGTTAAAGTAAGCAGGTTTTGACTAACATCTGGGTATGTGGAAGATCCCTAGCAATTTACAGATGACGTGGGATTTTCTTAATACTGTAGAGTTTCTCAGAGGTGACAGTATTCCATGGAACTGGCCCGAAATCTCCCAATTCTTTCACCCCATTCGATCTTCCCTACAGACCTAGAAGCTTTAGTGATTTCCTTTCTCCCTGTAGATTCATACAGGAGACCAAAAGAGAATAGTATCAGTGTGTTAAAAAAAAAAAAAAAAACCCACATTTTGACATCATTAGTTATAGAATGGTATAAGCCAACAAACAATTTTTTATTCCATCAGAGATATGAAAATTCTATCATTGATCAGACATATTACCATGCCTCTGACTAAATCCATAAACAAATTAGACAATATAGCAGCCAATATAAGTGTCTCTTTAAAAAATATTTTGCATTTCCTACTTTTCATTTCATCGAGGTTAAAGTTCCAAACATGAAATTGAAGTTCCTCTTCCATCAAATATGGTTGTGTGGCAATTATGGGAAGAAATTGAAAATGAACCAAATAAAGGCATATTTAAGAAACACTTTGTGGGGTTATGCCAACTCTCCTAACACCAAGTGGTTTTGACAAGCAGTCTGAAATCCACTAATCACTTGGGTAAAATTCTTCCGCTTGTTCCCGTTAGTTTCAACTCAAACAGCAATCCGACTTGACAGGTTTACTGTAGCCTTGAGGAGAAGTGTATGTAATGCAAGACACAGCTTTGAAGGTAAAAGGTCAGTGTTGAGAGTCTGAAACCACCAGGCATCTTCAAACGATATTTTCTATTGTTACTTTTGGACACACTTCCCTAGAAGACCCCTTTAAAACTTTAGTTTCTTGCTTGGAAGTCACAGATTAATGACAGTTGACCAGAAGTTAAGGTACAATATAACATCTTTATGTAGCATGCGCTCGGCTTTGTGGTTTTCAAAAGGAGGATAGCTTTGAAAACAGAAATGTACAGCTTGGTTTTTTTGCAGCCAAAATAAAAATTTAAAAATTTTCTTAGTTACAAAAATCCTCTCTTTTATAAAAGATATTCTTGTGCTGTAAGCCCTAATGAAAAAAAAAAAACTCAAAAGGTTATTCAAGTTAATTGTGGTATGCAGTATGGGCCAGCTTCTTCTGTCTGATAATGACAAAATCTATTTCACTAGTGACAGAGTGTCTCAAAGGCCATCTATCTTTTGACTACAAAGAACATTGAGAGATATGTATTTTAATTTGTCAGTATCAAAGAGAAATTTTTTCTCATAGCCCCGAGATGCTCCCAGCACACTGAGCAAACATTCCAAGCAAGCAATGGGTTTTGGCTTTGGGCCATATCTCGGGAAAGCCCACACTTATTCCTGCTCAGTCTTCTTTTAACTATGGCACTGTGGGTTCTCCTTGGTTTTCCAAAGATGAACCTCAGTCACCCCGAAACTACAGTTCTTTATGTGAGTACCTTGGTATGGACTCTTCGCCATGTTTCTCAGAACACGTGAGAAATGTCTGAATTGACTTCTGAGACGGTGGTTAATGCATTAGAGCTGCATACCTGAAGCCATGTTTGCACACCCCTAAGTCTCACAGCTCTTACTACATCTTCCAGATATTGCACTGAGTTCTTTATTTGCATTACCTCATTTAATCCTCATGACAGTCCTATGGGGCATAAACTTAACCAACTCTGTTTGATGAATGAGGAAGCAAGGGATTTGTGAGTTAAGGAATAATCTCAATGTCAGCTAGAACATTAAGGTGGACACGCTTGTACAAGCTGACTCCTATGTAGGGAAAATCAACTGTTTAGATATGGCATATGATTTGAAAAAATCAATTTTATTATTTAAAGCCATAATACGTGGTTCCGTATAGAGCTTCCGAACTGAAAGTATCTCTGGTCCTCAATGGTTGCATTAAAGTATTCTTATAATCCAAGCGATGTCCTTGGATTTTCAAGGTAATTTCTATGCTCACAATGACCTCTTATTGGGGCTGGTTGAGAAAAGAGGACTATGCAAGCTTTAACCAGGAAGGAAATGCTGGAGGAACAGGGAAGGAAGCCAAAGAAACCAGGGAGGTTTTAACTTCTTTGACAACTGCAGATCAGGAGCTTGTAACTGGACATGGGGACGCTGGTACTTACCACTATCTGTTCAAAAGACACTTAAATAGAAAAGCAGTCACAAAGAAGGCATGAAAACAGCCTTATTATTTTTATTTATTTATTTATTTATTTTATGAGACAGAGTCTCTTTCTGTTGCCAGGCTGGAGTGCAGGGCATGATCTCAGCTCACTGCAATCTCCGCCTCCTGGGTTCAAGTGATTCTCCTACCTCAGCCTCCCAAGTAGCTGGGACCACAGGCATGTGCCACCATGCCCAGCTAATTTTTGTAGTTTTAGTAGAGATGGGGTTTCACCATGTTGGCCAGGATGGTCTCAGTCCTTTGACCTCATGAACTGCTCACCTCCCCGCAACCCCCCAAAGTGCTGGGATGACAGGCGTGAGCCACCGTGCCCAGCCCAGGTTTCTTATTTTGAAAAGAATAAAACTTCAGTGCTCACATCCACAGGCCTTGTTTTCAGTTACTTTCTACAGTACTTCTCACACTCCTCTCTCTTAGATTTGCCCTTGGTTGTGTGTGTGTGTGTGTGTGTGTGTGAAAGGGGGATATATACACACCTAAGTACATACCCATATATGCATACTCATCTATGGATACACATACACACACCTATATACACAAAGACACACACATATACAGATACACAACACATAATTCTGTGTAGAGTTTCAGAACTACAAGCATCTCTGGTCCTCAATGGTTGAGTTATTCTTTTTTTTTCATCTTTTGCATTTGTATTTCCATAAGTTTTTGGGGAACAGGCCATATTTGGTTACATGACTAAGTACTTTAGTGGTGATTTGTGAGATTTTGGTGCATCCATCACCCAAGCAGTCTACACTAAATTCAATTTGTAGTTTTTTTTATCCCTCACCCCCTTCCTACCATTCCCTCCTGAGTCCGCAAAGTCCACTTTATCATTCTTATGCCTTTGCATCCTCATAGCTTAGCCCCCACTTATGAGTCAGAACATACAATGTTTGGTTTTCAATTCCTGAGTTACCTCACTTAGAATAATAGTCTCCAGTCCCATCCAGGTTGCTGCAAATGCCATTAAGATGCACATAAAGACCCACACACAACACACAGACATGCACAGATATGCATACATTAGGTTGCCAGAAAAAAATGCAGGATACTCCCTTAAATTTGAATTTCAGATCAACAACCCTCTCTATAGTGCAATACGTCCAGATACTGTATGGCACGTACCTATCCTAGAAAACTACTAGCTTACCTGAAATTCAAATTAAACTGTATATCCTATATTTTATTGGCTAAATCTGCCCACTTAATAAAGAAGTGTGTACATGTATGTATACACATATATACATGTATGAATATACATATACTGTACATATGCCTACAGGTATATTTCAATCTATATGACTGTATATGCAATGATATATAACACTCCCTGATCCTCACGAGATTAGCAACCTGTCCTTATATATGCCTGCTTACCCAAAATTTCCCATACATCAAAGTACTCATAATTGTCATTTCATCTTCAATATCTGCTTTTCCCACTATATCATAAGCTCCAAAATGACTGCAACTATTACAGACTTAACCCCAGCATAAAACATAGTGAATGAACTATGGAACACAGAATTAATATGGAAGCCCACATCCAGAACTCTGCCAAAAGCTCAACCTCACTGTAAAAAGCAGAGAGAACCCGTTCAACTGTGGACAAAAGCAAAGTCAGCTGCTGAAAACCACGAGAGAGATAAAGCGTCTGGATTTAAAGGACTTTCACTGCATGACAAAAATGATCATATGCATTTCAATGTCTTGATCTCAGTGATTTTGAAAAAGTATTAAACATTTTTTCTTTAATCTTTGTAGTTGGGTTAGCCCACTGGGCAACAGCAATTTTGCACGTGGGCATCTTTCCTATACCCCCAGCAACACTGCAAACACTTCTGGCATGCCACATGCTCACCGGTTCTGTTTTCATATTCTACAGCACACTCGAAGAGTATCCCTTTGACTCAAGTTCTGTTATGAATGCCATTTAGAAATTTTTATTTTTGCCAAAAGCATTCAAAGCAGAGGATAAAAAAGAGAGGCCAGAAATGGCGGCCCCCCTCCCACTCCACATTACATTAGTGACATTTGAAAACTACAGCCTCACCAGCTTTCTTAGGAAATACTACATTTTTCATCTTTGGTAGCTGTCATTAAGTAACACTCACTTTGCACAGCTCCTATGGTGTCACAGCTCCACTATAAAGGCCTCCTGGGTGGCATCCTGGTCATCAGAAACTATACAAACTATTAGGAAACAGTAGCAGATCTGCTAACAAACCCTTCAAATTACAGTTTCCTTTCTAATTGTGGCAGAGAAGACTGAATTCATAATAGTTTTGGAGTTGGATAAAATAAATATATGTGGAAATACACACACACACACACACACACACACACACACGAGGAGATTCACAGTTTCAAATATATTTCTTAGAATGTTTTCTCATAGAGCTCTTAATCTAACTGTCCTGATCCCCAAAAATAAGGTTTCATTTTCAGATTCCACAAATTCCTTGGGTCACCTCATACTAAACTATCATGTGCTTATAAACACAGGCTTCAGCAAACTCATGCCCTACACTGAACTTTAGTCTCTGAATGTCTTTACTACGGACCTGGACGCCACAACTGGGGCTCACCCACGACTACATTGCCTGATATAAAAAACTGAGTCCCCAGCAGAGGGCACAACAGAGGTGCACAGTTGTGTTCTCTGGGCTGCTGACCAGCACTTCCCATACTCTGAGGTGCCCATTCCCATGAGGCAATTTTGGCTCGGACCTCATAATGGCTAAGGCAGCTTTTTCTGTGCATACAGATATACACACATCAGAACATCCAAACATATGTCAACCTCAGAAACATTTAGCCTGCTTGTCTTGACCTCCTCATAGCATGGAAAATGCAGGCTTATATTTTACTGACACGTTGACTAATCTTTAGGGGAGATCTGGCTTATGTGGGAAGTGATTGACTATGTGGTACCCTTTCCCTTGAGCTAGTACTAACCCGGATCCCAGACATACTCTTGGCATTCCATCTTTTTGATGACATATAAAAATGAGGAGCCACACACTCTGGGCCATTATGGATCCCATGGCACTTTTAGGAAGACCTGAGGCTTTATCCCAAATGTGGCAAAATGCCAGCTCAGAGAGTAAAGTTCCAGCTACTCAAAATCTTTCTATACTTTATAGATTGTTCTGTTATGTTCTGCAAAGATTAACTAGCATGAAGTAGGGGTCCATTTATCTGTTCACACATTTTGTTTTTCCCTCCAGAGGTGCCTACATTTCAGCAGCAGATTTAAGCAATCTCTGTGTAAAATATTGCTGCATGTTGAGGTAAGTAAAGGCTACATAAGATAAATTATTTGATGGCCAAGTGGGTATTTTCCTATAAACAATCTTTTTTTTTTTTATAAAAATCATAAAATTGTGAATGGTGCGAGGTGAAGGTAGGAGTGAAGTAAGAGGACAGGTTTCATTTTTGTGCTAATGAGAGGTCTTCTCTTCAAGCATAAGAGGTTATTTTTCATATGAATCCAGCACTTAAGCTTCTGCTCCATATATCAGAAAATTTAGTTCATATGAGCATCATTTTGCTATTAGCTGGGTAATGCCTTCCATAGCCACTCTATTTGTTACCTTCACCAGTTCACCTTTGAGATTAAATTCAACATCTCCAACTCAGAGAAGGAGCTCCCCATGGGAAGATCCTCTGCCCCAGTCATTAATAGAACAGACAGGAAAGGCTGGGGCTGGAGGATAGGATTTATATAAATGGAAAGGTAAGTCTCAATTTTTTTGCTTCCTTTAAACTTGCCTCAACTATTATTTTTTTCCAGCGCTAGATATTTCTTGTTTCCTGCTCTAATCTAAGCTTTATCCAAATGATGACATACAGGAACTGAGGCCACTTCCAAGAACATCGCTCACTGTCTTGATGCCTTGCAGTGTGGGTTTACTGTCTCAACTCTCCAAAGATCCTCTTCTATCCCCATTCATATTTATTCCACACCTCACCAATGCCTTCAATTGCAACTTGACACTGGCTCAAGTCATTTAAAGCCAGTAATCCCCGAGCCACACTTAGCAAATCCATGCTGCCAAAATCACCATAAAATGCCTCAGACTCTCATGGAATACCAAGAAGATTTATATTCAGCCTTAACATGAGCAATCCTCACCCAGGATTTCCAGCATCAACTCATTTCTTATGAAATGCTCAAGTCTATCAGTGAGGATGCAATATCATACATATATATAAATAATGAGAGAGCTTCTTAGGTGCCACACGTAAAATCCAGTCTTCTTATTTCATCATTGCATATTAAAGAAAGCCCTTTTGTTTCTTTCTTTGGGAAATGATCTAAAACTCATAGAAAATTTATAAGAATGGTACAAAAGGGGCTGGGCGCGGTGGCTCAAGCCTGTAATCCCAGCACTTTGGGAGGCCGAGGCGGGTGGATCACGAGGTCAAGAGATCGAGACCATCCCGGTCAACATGGTGAAACCCCGTCTGTACTAAAAATACAAAAAATTAGCTGGGCATGGTGGCGCGTGCCTGTAATCCCAGCTACTCAGGAGGCTGAGGCAGGAGAATTGCCTGAACCCAGGAGGCGGAGGTTGCGGTGAGCCGAGATTGCGCCATTGCACTCCAGCCTGGGTAACAAGAGCGAAACTCCGTCTCAAAAAAAAAAAAAAAAAAAAAATGGTACAAAAACATTTGTATACTCTTTTTCCAGAATCACATATTGTTAACATTTTGCCTCATTTGTTTCTGCAGCTTGCCACCACTCTCTCTCTTACATGTATGAGAGAGTATGGATATATATATATATATCCATTCTCATGTATGCACATGAATACTCATATGTTAATATATATAACTTAAACTATTTGAGAATTAGTTACACACATTGTGGCCTTTCACTCCTTAAGACTTCAGGGTATATTTCCTAGGACCAAGGATAACTTCTTACACACTCACAGTGCAGCTATTAACCTAAGTAAATTTGACATTGATGCAATAGTTTTATGCAACCTACTGTCTGAATTCCAACTTTGTCAGCTGACCCAGTCAAATCCTTTATATCATTTTCTTTAGCCCAGGATCAAGTCTAGGATCCCGTATTCTATTTCGTTGACATGTGTCCTGTCTTCCTTAACCTGGAACAATTCCTTAGTCTTTCTTTGGCATCGACTAAAGTGATGGAGCATTTGGTGCTCCAGGCAGTGATCATATGCCTCAGCAGCCTGGAGAATGCTGCTGTATTTTCAACAGACAACACATATGGGATGATCATAATGTGGATGTCGTTTTACTACGAAAAAGGAGAATTTTCTTCTGCATACTTTTTTTTTTTTCAGAGTCTTCCTTTCTGGCTGGAATGCAATGGTACAATTTTGGCTCACTGCAACCTCCACCTCCTGGGTTCAAGCAATTCTCCTGCCTCAGCCTCCTGAGTGTTTGGGTTTATAGGCACCTACCACCGCACCTGGCTAATTTTTGTATTTTTAGTAGAGATGGGCTTTTGCCACGTTGGTCAGGTTGGTCTCGAACTTCTGGGCTCAGGTGATCTGCCCATCTCGGCCTCCCAAAATGTTGGGATTATAGGCATGAGCTGCCGCACTCGGCCTGCACACATTTTAATGAGAAGAAATGTTTGACTGTGGAAAGATCTCCACAAAATGGAATGAATTTTTTTAAGTTTTGATACTCTTTAATTTATCTGGAAAATCTACTCCTTCCTTGACATTGCAAGGAATGTATAGATTGACATAGCAATCTAGAGGTATCCTATATTTAGAATCTATCACCTCTTGCTAATTTACTCATATTCAACACTCACTGTTTTTTATTCAAAGAAATTCCAGCCATCTTGCAATCTTCATGACATCCAGTAAAGCAGTAAGTGATAGCAGGGAAGGGAGCACCCCAGGGTGGGCAGCATGCCTCCCTCTCCTGTTCTCTTTCCGGGCTTGAAAGGCAGGGGGCACCACTCAGGAATACACATTCTTCCTGCCTCAGTTGACAGGGTAAGGATTCCTCCACTCTTGTGTGAAACTTACATGTTTCTCTTCCTCCTCCTGTCCACCCCCAAAGCCCATTTTGTACAGAGGAGAGAAAGGGTCTATTCAGCACAATTAAACCACCTACACAGAGGCTTACCAAGCAGAAAACAAAGAATAAGGAAGAAAACATCTGCTATCACCTGAGAAATTGACGTAAGCAGTTTCCTGAATTTCTGCTTGTTTTTCAGGGATAATGTCTCTCGAAGAAGCTTCTGGGTGATATAAGGTGAAGCCTTACCAACACGTATTAGGAACCCCTATAACAACAAGGGGGAAAGGAAATGGTGGGGATGCTTACCATTCAGTGGCAAACTGGGGCTGTTTCTCCATAGCAGTAGAAGAGAATAAAGCAACTATACGATGGAGGGGAAAGAGGATGGATTTGGAGTCAGACAGAACTGTGTGACCCATGACCAGACTGTGAGACTTTGAGGAAAGCTCTTTAGCAGCTTGAGTCTCAGTCTCACTTTCTTTAGTATTAAGGAGCTCTAATAACAAATGAGTCACTAGCTGTGGGATGGGGTGAGGTGTAAGTGCCCCCCAGATAGAGATGTCCCTAAAGAACGGAATAGAGGTGAGCATCCAATCCTCAGAGCAGCTGGAGAGTATAGGGTGGATATACTAGTCCCACAAAGGGATCTGGTGCCACCTCACAGCATCCACCATGGCTCCCCTCTCCTGCCTCATCTGAATGAGGAAACCTTGTAGAATGCAGAGCTAGCTTCTTTGTAACTGTAATGATTTCACTTTCTTTTTTTCAACTTTAGTTCAAAGAAGTGACCACTGGCATCACAGAACTCTCTGAGGCATGCTGGGCTAATTGACTCCATTGAGATATCCTTTGTTGTGATAAAAATCTTCTATTCCCCCAGCCAAGAGGAAAGGCACTCTTGCCTGTGGTCAAGCTTCAGGCAATCCCAGTGGCCCTTTGCTGTCTCCTGGGAAGAGGTGCAGAAGGGGAAAGTGCTTAGGCCTGCCTCTCACTGACACCACTCTCCTCTCTGTGTCACTGCCTTGCGTTCGGGCTCAGCGTCATTAGAGCACTGCCGCACCTTACTGCACATACTCCTTTCTAAGTCACTGAGACATGAAGCGAACATCGTTTGTAATATTCATACTTTTCTCTGAGAACTGGCAGGGCGATGGAGAAGGGCAAGAAAGTGGGAACAGTGTCTGCTGGGAGGGTGGAGAGTTAATTTGCATTCATTTCTCACCCTGTTAACTGGCATGTCACTTCTCTACTCACACAGTCACCATGTGGATCTAGCAATTACTTAGCTCAGCAGAGGTGATGCGCCCCATAAAATGGCAGAGGCACTGGCCGAGGCTGGGCCCAGGAATTCAGTATGGATGATATTCTAATTCTGTTTCACAATGTAAGACGCAAATGTTAGCTATGTTTTTCTCTGAAAATTACCTATATCTTATTAGGCACATCACAATGTGTTATACAGACATACCTATGTATGTTTATATATTTATCTAAAGTTTTCTTATGTAACTTTTGGTCTTTTCTTCCCACTGGACTCTAAGCCTTGTGAGGGTAAAGGTTTTGCCTATTCACTGTTGTAACTTCAGCACCCAGAACAATGTTTGCCCAAGAGCGCACACTCTGTAAGTATTTGTTGAATACCTAAATCCATATTGAGATCAACTCTTATGTTTGAAATAATCTAGAAATTTGGGGGATAGGTGATTATGTGCTCCATTTTTAAAACAAGACGTTTATAATCAAGTAACGCTATTTTAAAGGAATATCATTTTAGTTGAGGTGCCAATAAAATTCAAGAATGCTTTATGCTAAAAAAAAAAAAAATTGGCTTATGTGGCCTCTTACCTTCTGACTCATCGTTCTGCTTTCTTTTTCTTAGCTCTACCATAAATTTGAATCTGTAATTTCTGCTTTGATCAATTTGATGTATAAGGAGTGGAGCCAGTCAAATTTGGAAATAAAGTTTTGAAGTTAGAATTTCAATTATGCCGATGATTCACTGCATAAAACATATGAGCCTCAGTTTCTTGCAAGCGTCATTTTGCTTCAAGCCTTCTTTTGAGGGAGGGTACACATGTTGCCCAAGGCACCGAGAATAGAAATTTTCTTCCTACTCTTTCCCTCTTGTCAGTTTTCGTCTGAAATAAAAGGAGATCGACTCCAGGATCTTCCAAGGCTGCTATTCCAAGAACAGGTTCATAAAGGTGATTGCCAATCTCCAATGCAAATGCTAATAATCTGGACTTTTCTGTCAAACCATCCTGCTATTCAAAATACAATTGGGTCACACTGGAAAGGAGACAGAGAGCTCTTATTTATATGAAAAGTCGAGAATTGGACCTTCATAAATTCCGTACTTCAGAAAGGTAGCTAAGCATACTCATTTTCTATCGGGATTCTGGACTGCTATTTGGGTGTATGCAGAGGGCAATATCCTAACTCTGGCGTAATTCCACTAGTAACTTGGTATTCCAAGGTTTGCTCAAAGAAGATAGCATATTTAATCTAATAAATTATGTTTTAACCAAGATAAAACTCTATATAAATAGTTCTGCATATATAAATATAGCCAACTTTTCATTTTTTACATTTAAAGTACCTGTGAGAATGTCCATGTCATTTCTACCACTTGAGGCTGGTAGGCTACTCTCTAATCCCCCATCAACATCAGGAGCCAAGGTTGAATTTTACGCTTTAAAAGAATGCATTGCAGTGAGCCTAAACCTTCTTACATTATTTGTAAAATTGAACAACCCATTAAATATCAGTTTAGAAAAATACATTAAGTACTTTGGAAGTCTAGGTCAAGTAGAATGGCTGAAAAATATTGATAAAGGTAAGACAATGATACCAAATTTCAAGAAAGGGGGGCAGGGAACGGGACTCTGCTCTTGTTGGTTTGCAAGTATCTTTAAGTTCTTTCACTTTTTCAAAACCAAAAGCAGAAATTATAGTGATTGCTTTGTGTTTTGTGCAAGAAAGATCATGCTAAACTCCAACTGGTGAACTCCTATTCCAATAATATGACCTCATATTAAAAGATTGCTGAGTAAATATTTATGTTTCTCTATTTATATTTGTGAGTTAGACTATACTTTCCCACTTTTCAGTTTTCTTCTGGAAAGGTTTATGTGCATATATATCTTAAAATAATTTCTTAGTAAAAAACTCACTTTTTTGAAAACTCTTCAACTTTCAATCTCTTACAGTTGAATACTTCACCTTCAGCACTGAGCTCCATGATGGGGATACAAAGATGACCAAATTATGTTTCCAAACAAGAGATTCTCAGTGTGATGGAAGACTTCCTTATCGACTGCATCTAATGATCATATTCGTTTTTTTTTACATTGATATATTTTTATTTTGTATATAACCATTGGGGATTATAAAATAATTTATCTCATTGAAAAACATTTTCTTTTTTTTTTTTATTGCATTTTAGGTTTTGGGGTACATGTGATGAACATGCAAGATTGTTGCATAGGTACCCACATGGCAGCAAAGCACACTGCCATGTGGGTACCTATGCAACAATCTTGCATGTTCATCACATGTACCCCAAAACCTAAAATGCAATAAAAAAAAAAAAGGAAAAAAAAAAAAAAAAAAAAAAGAAAATGTTTTTCAATGAGATAAATTATTTTATAATCCCCAATGGTTATATACATGAGAAAACCAATGTTTAGGAATATATATATTCCTGTATATGTGTATATATATATATATATATATATATATATATATATATGAATTTCAAGGTGACACAGAGAGAAAATAATGTCTATGAACACACTGTCTATGTCATAAAGTTATCTGATTCAACAATTCGTAGATTTTCCACTACATTATGGTGATAACCCTAATGTGTTAAATGAAAGGATGATCCCTAAAGGACTTTGAGCATCATGGCAGATAATACAGAATGTTATTTTACAGTTGGTTGATCTTTTAGATGGCCAATGGCTTTTTTTTTTTTTTTACAACTTGTATTTCGGAGTCCATGTACAAGTTTCTTACATGGGTATACTGCGCCCAGGTAGTAAGCATAGTATCCAATAGGTATTTTTTTTTTTAAACCATATTCCCCTTCCTCTTTCCCGACTCTGGTAGATCACAGAGTCTACTGTTCCCAGGTTTTTGTCCATGGGTGCTCAATATTTAGGTTCCACTTATAAGTGAGAACTGGTATTTGGTTTTCTCTTCCTGTGCTAATTCATTTGAATTATGTCCTCCAGCTGCATTTGTGTTGCTGCAAAGGACATGATTTCATTCTTTTTTATGGTTGCATAATAATTCATGATATATATATATATATATATATATATATATATATATACACACACACACATGTGTACCACACCTTCTGTATCCAGTCCATCACTGATGAGCATGTAGGTTTATTCTACATATTTGCTATTGTGAATAGTGCAATAATGGACTTAGGAGTGCATGCATCTTTTTGATATAATGATCTGTTTTACTTTGGGTAGATGCCCAGTAATGGGATTGCTGGGTCAAATAGTAGTTCTGGTTTGTTTTTTGGGAAAAATCCAAACTGCTGTCCACAGAGGCAGAACCAATCTACATTCCCACCAACAGTGTATAAATACTTCCTTTCCTCTGTAGCCAAATTAGCATCTGTTGTTTTTTGGCTTTTTTATAATGGCTATTACTAACTGGTGTGAGATACTATCTCATTGTGATTTTGACCTACATTTATCTGATAACTAGTGATGATGAGCATTTTTTCATAAGTTTGTTGGTTGTGTGTATGTATTATTTTGAGAAGTATCTGTTATGTCCTTTGTCCTTTTTTTAATGGGGTTGTTTTTCACTTATTGATTTGTTTAAGCTCCTTATGGGTTCCAGATATTAGGCCTTTGTTGGATGCATAGTTTGCAAATATTTTCTTCCATTCTGTAGGTGGTCTCTTTACTCTAGTGATAGGTTTTTCTTTGTTTGTTTTTGTTTTCTTTGTTTATATTTTGCTGTGCAGAAGCTCTATAATTTAGTTAGGTCCCACTTGTCAATTTTTGTTTCTGTTGTAGTTGCTTTGGGAGACTTAGCCAAAAATTCTTAGGTAAAGTTGATGTTGACAAGGATATTTCCTAGATTTTCTTGTAGGATTTTTAGAGTTAGAGGTCTTATATTTAAATTGTTAATTCGTCTTGAGTTCATTTTTGCATATGGTGAAAAGTAATAGTTATTGGCTAGCCATACACAGAAGAATGAAAGAGTTTCATTATTGCTAACCAACTATCACAGCATCACTTATCGAATAGGGAGTCCTTTCTCCATTGCTTATTTTTGTCAGCCTTGTCAATGATCAGATAGTTTTAAGTTTGTGGCTGGCTTTATTTCTGGGTTTCCTATTTTGTTACCCTGGTCTATGAACCACATTCGTCAACCCTGGTTCTCCCCTTCCCCATAGTTTGAGTAAAAATAATCTTCCCAAATACCAATTAAGAGACTAAACATGTGCTTTGATGTCTTCAACTTAGCTTGCTGAAGAGAGTGTGTGTGGACCCGTTTGAATGGCTATAATGTGGGGAAGAATCCTAAGAAACAACTACTATTGGCAAGGGTGCAGAGAAATTGGAACTCTTGTAGATTTCTGGTGGGAGTATAAGATGATACAGTCACTGTGGAAAACTGTTTGGTGGTTTCACAAAAAGTTAGACATAAAATTACCATATGACCCAGCAATTTCACTCCTAGCTGTGTACCCCAAAGCACTGAAAGCAGGGACTCAGCGAGATACTTGTACATCAGTGTTCACAGTAGCATTATTCTCAATAGCTAAAAAGTAGAAACACCTCCAGGGTTCATCAACAGATGAATAAATAAGCAAAATGTGGTATATATTAAATACATACAATGAAAAATTATTCAGCTCTAAAAAGGAATGAAGTTCTAATACATTCTACAACATGGCGAGACCTTGAGAACATTTTGCTAAGTGAAGGAAGCATGACACGAAAGGATAAATACTGTATGATTCCACTTACATGGGGTACCCAGAGTAGGCAAGAGACAGAAAATAGAACAGAGATTACCAGGGGCTGGGAGTGAGTAAGGAAGACAAATTACTGCTTAATGGGTACAGAGTTTCTGTTTGGCTTAATGAAACATTTTGGAATAGATATAGGTAATGGTTGCACAAAATTGTGAATATAATTCATGCTATTGCATTATGTACTTAACAATGGGGAAGGCTGGGTGCAGTGGCTCATGCCTGTAATCTCAGCACTTTGGGAGGTGGAGGCAGAAAGACTGTGTGAGCCCAGGAGCTTGAGACCAGCTGGGGCAACATAGTGAGACCTTGTCTCACTAAAAAGAAAAAGAAAATAGCTGAGTGTGGTGGCACACACCTGTAGTCCCAGGTACTTGGGAGGCTGAAGTAGGAGGATCACTTGAACCTGAGGGGTTGAGGCTGCAGTGAACCCTGATTGTGCAACTGATTGAAACTGGGTGACAGAGGGAGACCCTGTCTCAAAAATAAATACATACATAAATAAAATGTTAAAAATGGAAAATATTATTAAATATATTTGCCATGATTAAAAAAGTAAAGAATAAAAATGTTGTGTGGTCAACCTGTGATCATTGTGGACTTTATCTGCCTGCAAGATAGTTTATTCATTTCCTAAATTTCCTCTTTTTATTTCCACTTTTCTTCAAGGTTTAGGAAAGAAAAATTATGCAACAGTGGTCTACTACCACTTCCAATCGTCAGCCAAGTCATAATTTTCACCCAACTTCCCCTCTCAGAAAATATATCATGGTGCAATTATCCACAGTTTTAAAACAAAACCATAAAGTGTTCTCCTTATAGAAACACAAAGGGTCAGCTCCACACCTACCAAAACTCAGGAACGAAATCCATGTTCCTGTAACCATCCTATAGTCCCAGCACCTGGAACCACCTGACCTCTACCTGAAACTCTGACCTGCCCCAGGAAAGCAGTCCAGCTCTCTCATCAGACTCAGATCATTAATCATCAAGTCAGTCTTTCTGCAAATTGGTTTCTGACTTCACAACCTGATTCCAGTGACTCAAGCATTTATCATTTTTTTTTTTAAGAAAGAAAAAAAAAAAACCTCAAAAATCAAAACCTTGAGATCCATGTTTTTCCACTGTATCCCTCTTTCAGCAAGTGGAATCTGCCTGGTTATTCTTGGCCTCAGGGCCCGCCTTGTTACCATACAACCGAGGCATATACCTTTGTCAGTTCTCATTTGGGAGAGGAGGAGCTGCCTCCTTGTTTTAAATTGCATGGCTCAGCTATCTCCCAACTTATGCCTGTCCTCCTAATGTCACTTCCTAGCTGCATGTATTGTACTAAGCCATGCAACCTCTCTGAGTCTCAGTTTTCTCATCAGAAAAGTAAGAACTATGTGACCTGTTCCTCAGAGCCAGTTACAGATTAGCCAGGACCCGTGGATGCAAAGTATAGCACCAGGCACTTTAGTGAGTGCTCAATAAATAACAGATAGTAGTAGCTAACTTTCCTTCATAACCATGTCAAAAACGTGGCAGATGAATTTAGACAACTGTCTCACTTACATGAGGCACCCTAAATTGTATGTCATTAATTTAATTTAATTTAGTTCCAGAGTCACTAATAAATTTCCTTATAACAAGTTTATTAATGACTCTGGAATTAAAGTTGCAAAAGCGAGGTGGCAAAGTGCAAAGACTGTGTGGTCTGAGAGTTCAGAGACAGGCGTATTTTTCTCCTGGTGTCACCAGTAAGAATCTGCGGGACCTTAATAAAGTAAATTAATTTGTTGGAGCCTGACTGTCTTTTTCCATAGACAATAGATTAAGTCAGATAACGTTTCAAATCCTTCTTAACTTTAAATTTTTGATTCTTCGTGAAAAATCATATCTTCACAAATTTACAAGAAATATTACATCCAACTGGCCCCCAAAGAATGATGAATTTAACTATTGATGTTTTAGGTCTCCTCTCCTGCATGCTAGTAAGAACACTGTGGCTACTTGGTATGAGGGGGAAATACGATTGATGAGTCCAGAGCTCTCTGGTAGAGCGGATCTCAAAGTGTGGTTCCTGGATCAACTAATCATGCCCAATTGCAGGTTTTCACCCAGACCTATCGAAGCAACAACTCTGGGGATGGGTCCAGCAATTTGTGCTTTAACAAGCCCTATAACTGATTCTGATGCTTGATAAATTGAGAACAATTGCTGTAATACATTAAAGCATCCTTGTTTCAGTCTCTCTCTCTCTCTTTCTCTCTCTCTCTCTTTCTGCCTCTCTTATACACACATATACACAAGAAACCTGTTACCTTGAATTAGGTGATACATTTAAAATAAGAATATCTATTCCACCTTACTTACTTGTCCCTATTAATTCTAGATTTTTGAAAAAATCCTCTGACTTGCCTATTGATCAACTTCATTTCCAGTAGATTATTATATTTTGAAGGAGAAACGTATGCCCAGGAGAAAATTAAGAAAATTGCAAAGGACAAATAAACATTGATTGCTAAGGGAGAGGAAGGCTACTTATCACATTATCTCTTTAGTGAACAGTCACTCCCTCGGCATGTAGCTCACTCTAAACATCTTACGCTTTAATACGACAAGGATGCCTCCAAATAGTGGTTTCATTCATTGATTTCTCTTGCTATTTTCATTATCTACTTAAGCAGAAAATACATTTATTGTGGCTTCAAAGACTGTATTCAGTTGATCAAATTGCCATATTTGAAGCAGGGTATCATATATAAATGGACACCACTAAACATACTGTTCATCAATTCAGAAGAGCATGATCCAAACATGCGGTAAGGCCTCAAACCAAAGAACGTATGTCTTAAGCAGTTAGTGTTCACGTACAATATGGCACCAGATGAACTCAGGATCTAAGAACTACTTCCAATGTCGTGGTCATAGGATGTGTCCGTGTAAAGTCCTCCGCGTTCTTCCTTATCCTCCAAATAATACTCTTTTCAATGAGGCCTTGCAGGCTATCTCCCACCTTGTACGCCTTCTACTCCCTTTTCAGCCTTCAGGTAGGGATCCTCATCCTGTAGGTATGTCCACACCCTCCTCCCCCTGTGCCTCTACCAAGTCCTGCACATAATGGTACCGGCAACACATCTCACTATTTAGTTTACATCTTGCCTTCCTATGAGGATGGTAAGGCACCTTGGGATCAGGTATTTTTTCCTTTGAATACCAGTAGCAACATGATAGGTTCCCGTAAATATCTATTGAGTGAAATAATTTTATCTTCTGCTCACATTTTCTGTTTTCCTGCAGATATATTATTACCCCAAAAGTAATGGGCCAGTTAGAAGGTAAGGAAAATACATAGAAAAAAAGAGAATTTTCTAGTGGTATTACCTCCCAGGAAAGAGTTGTAATCAAAAGTAAAATTATCCTCCTGTTGTGCTTTCTCAGCTAACCACAGAAATAGTCACTTTTAGAGAAAGCCAGTCAAAAAGCTTGTGAACAGCAGTTAAATTCACTTTCCATTTGTTTTCAATGAATAGATTGTAATTAGAGTATATATCACTTTTATTGTTTTTTTTTAACTTTTTTGAGCTCTATCAGAGACTAGCATCTCCTAGAAAAACATGAACTAAGTTAAACAAATTTTTTAAAATTACATATATACAAACACAGATGGAGAATCTTTAAAAAAAAAAACATAAAGCAGGCAATCAGGAACCCCTGTGAGTCAGAAAACTTAGTAAATTTTTATTCCTGTTACCCAGGAGCTATGTGTTCGTGAGTAAGACCATGCCCTTTCAGATTTCACCTTTCCATCCACCCTCTCTATCTCAAAGCAAATGCCAACAAGACACAAGAGGAGACTTCTGAGGAAATGATGTATAGACAAATGCAGCATCATTTGACAGCTGAAGAAGATGCATCTTAGAAGGATGTCAGTGATAGAACCTTGGTTGGCTTTCACACCCACTTCTCACTTCAAGAACAAAGATAAGCAGGACAGTGAGGATATGGGAGATGACGAATACATGATCAAGACAAGGTCACTGGCGCCTACCAACCATGGGGTTTCCATAGAAACAAGATGATCAGAGCCAGATTCAAAGCCTGAAACAAGAATGAGATAAAATCTAGACGGTGTGTATCTTGCAATAGGCTTTAAGATCAAGAAAGGGGGAACTCAGTAACAAACAAGCAGGAGGACTGAACTCCAGCCAAGTGTTTGCCATTTGAAAATTGCTTAGTGCTTAGCTGATGCACTGGGTGCCCATATCTCCTAACAAGGCAGGAGGACTCATCCATCCAACCATTTAGATTCATCATCTCATCTGCTCTTCCCTTTATGCTGGCTGCACAGACCAAACGTTTGCTTGGCTGCAATGCAACAAGAGAATGAATATAAATAGTGGAACTCTGAGAACTGCTGTTCAGAGATGTTGGGAAGGAAACCAGAAACTCCTTTTTTTTTTTTAAGTCTTAAAGGAGGGTTGTGAGTACAGTGATCTTTTGAAGAAGAGAGCAATTACTTTAATGATTTGCATTTTCATTCTGGAAAAAGTATATCCTAGAGAGGAAATGTGAAAAGTTTTGAATATTCAAAGGAGGAAAGAAAAACAAAACCCGCTGTCCCATGAGTGAAGCATAATAATTGGGTACAGTCTAGTGTATTTGCTTTTAGCTTCTTTTTCTATGCATAGGCACTAAATAATATTGTTGAAATCACTTTTTCTTATGGTTTGCATACAATTTATGTAGTCACTTTTCATTGAATGGCTTTGCCATACTTTATATTATTATACCTCTGTAGTTGAATGATAATGACAGATGGAAGACAAGATAAAATATTTAAAGACCATCCTGGTGTGGTGGGTCACACCTGTAATCCCAGCATTTTGGGAGGCCAAGGCAGGTGGATCACAAGGTCAGGAGTTCAAGACCAGCCTGGCCAATACAGTGAAACCCTGTCTTGTATAAAAATACAAAAATTAGCTGGGTGTGGTGGCAGGTGCCTGTAGTCTCAGCTACTTGGGAGGCTGAGGCAGGAGAATCACTTGAACCTGGGAGGCAGGGGTTGCAGTGAGCCAAGATCACCCCCACTGCACTCCAGCGTGGGCAACAGACTGAGACTCTGGTCTTAAAAAAAATTTAAAGACCACTGAAAGGGAATAATACATGCTTTTAGAGAATTTCAGACTAAGAGACCAGAAGACAGAGATCTGGAAGGAAAGAACATATGAAATTTTGAACAGATAGAATATAAAAAGTATCTTCTTAAAATTGAGGACAAATATTTTTTCAGAGGAAGATGATAATGACTTGGATGTCTTTATATTTGGTCATGTGGTTTATTATTATTACTTTGGCACTGGAAATTATGACCTTATTTAAAAATAATTGTCAACTTATATGATTATTTCTGGAGATTATATTGAAATAACTAAAAACGCTATGTTAAAACATACACATATTATTAATATTTGTAATGCTTCCCAAAGGCCTTATATAATGTATAACCCAAACATATGTGATTGCCTGTGTATATTTCATCTTTATCAAGCTACCACCATGCTGATTATTTATTTCAAAACTGTTTGCTAATTTGATTGGTGACAATTGGTATATCTTTTTTTCCCCCACACTAGTAAGGTTAACATTATTTTGATGTTTTCTAACTCTCTCAAGTTTTTTCCTAATTTGTCAGTTCAAAACTGTTGAAAACTTGTCTGTTAAGGTGTTTGTTGTGAAAAATTGATATACAGGAGCTGTTTATATAACTAAGGTATCATGCTTCCTGCAAATATTTTCCCAGTATCTTTATCTCGGTAGTTGACACATAGAAGTTTTACATTTTTTAAATGTAGTTATCCTTCTCTTATGGTTCAGAAGAAAACAATTCAGTTATTTCATTCAGTCAATTTTCTCAAGATGTTTAAACAAATTGCATCCTATTCTCTTACATGTTGAAATTTGGGAAGGAATTACACATTCATCATGTCACATGTGGGTCAGGTGCAGACATTAGCCATTTAGCTGATTGAGTTAAATAGGATATGGAATTGATAACTACTTCCTCAAGGCAAATCTTCTGAATGGGTTTCTAATTCTATTCTGAAAAGAGGATGCACATAACCTTTCATTTGCTAGTTTATTCTCATATTTCTCTCTTTTAAAAATAGTTTTAAAGCATTTGTCATTGGTAGTTTGTGCTGCTTAGGGTACTTATGGATGCATAACATCACATAAAGAAGTTCTGCAAAGTTTTCCATGTTCGACTTTTTTTGTTTACTTATATTACCAGGATTCTGATTGCATTAAAGATTCTTTCTTTCACCCAGGAGAAGCATACATCTGCTTCTGCTGACATCTGTTCTCCTTTGTGGGTTCTGAGGAAACATTTATTTCTTTTTTGCTTTTCTCCCTGTTTTAGCAATGTCTGCTTCTCATCTCAATAAATCACCTTTATGTAGCAATAACTTAATAGAAGGAGAATACATAGCTAATGAGAGAATGTGTAGTACAGAATATAGAGTTCTTAGCAACATTCTTGGCTTGTTTCAGGGTATCTGCCAGGCATTTAAAAATGAGGTTCATGAGTACTGGCTTCTTTTTGAAAAGAAGATTACAAACAACAATATCGAGGTCATTCATTTGCCTCTAAATTCGTTTGCACAGGGAAGCTGGAATGGTGAATGAGTTAGGAAAACCTTTGCTTTGGGGGAGTAGTTCCACATATCGGTTCTGCTACATCTATGAGTTCTTTTCACCTTCCTCCCTGAAGGTTACTTTTCCTTCAAGATCCTGGTGCTCTGCCTCCCTTTAGAGGCATAAAAGATCACCATAGTCTCAGGAGAGAAGGGATCCTATTCCACATCCTCAAATGTACTGATCTTTCCACAAGCTCTTGGACTTCTGAGATGTTGTTCTTATGTCCTGGTTAATGCTACAACCCACTCAGGGCTGATTTCACTGATGAACTGAAAGGGTCTTATTGAAAAAAAATAGGAGAGTAACGGCTTATCTCGCCTTAGGAATGAAATATTAACTGGGATGAGAAATGCACAATATATATAAGGAACATATTTCCAGGGCATATAAAGAACCTCTGCAAACCAATAATAAAATGAAGAGCTCATTAAAAATGGTGAATTATAAAAATTCACCATTGGACTCTCTCTCTCTCTCTCTCTCTCTCTATATATATATATACACACACACACACACACACACACACTTTATATATATATATATACATATACACATATATATACACACACCACATATATATATACATACATATGTATGTATATATGTATTTATATAAAAGATACTTTTACATATATCTATATATGCTTATATATATATATATATATATATATATGAAAGATGCTCAATATGCTTATCAAATAAATATAAATTAAAACCATAGACAAGACTGTCCTTTAAGATCTAGAATAATTAAGGCCGGGCGCGGTGGCTCACGCCTGTAATGCCTGCACTTTGGGAGGCCGAGGCGGGTGGATCACGAGGTCAAGAGATCGAGACCATCCTGGTCAACATGGTGAAACCCCGTCTCTACTAAAAATACAAAAATTAGCTGGGCATGGTGGCTCGTGCCTGTAATCCCAGCTACTAGGGAGGCTGAGGTAGGACAATTGCCTGAACCCAGGAGGCGGAGGTTGCGGTGAGCCGAGATCGCACCATTGCACTCCAGCCTGGGTAACAAGAGCAAAACTCTGTCAAAAAAAAAAAAGATCTAGAATAATTAAAATTAAAAATATGGCTATACTAAATATTATCAAAGATGCAGAACATGTAGGACTCTCAATCCATTGGCGGGAGTATACATTGGTTCAACCACTTTGAAAAACTGTTTGGCAGTATTTCTTAAAGTCCATCAGAATACCAATTCCATGACCCAGTTATACCATAAAAACCAAATCCATGACCCAGTCTTTTTAGCAAATGACTAAAACAATCAAAATGTTCCTCAACAAGAAAACTGATAAACAGTAATATATTCATACAACAGAACACCACAGAGTAGGAACTGGCAAAGTTGGTCCAAAGGCTAAATCCTGGTGAATAACATTTGTTGGAACATAGCTGCTATGCTCAGTCATTGACATATTATTGATGGCTGCTTTTGTGCTACAAAGATGGAATTGTGTAGTTGCAACAGAGAGCATATTATCTGCAAAGCCTAAAATATTTACCACCTGATCCTTTATAGAAAAAGTTTGCCAGCCCTGCAAGAGGGGCAATGACTAATAATAGACTGCTGGTACAGGCCAGAACATGAGATGAATCTCATGGATACGATGTTCAGTGAAAGAAGCCAGACAGAAAAATGTACATACTGTATAATTTTATTTACATGAAGTTCCAGAACAGGCAAAATTGATGGTGTTAGGAATCTGAAGAGTGGTTAGATTTGAGAGACACACACTGAGAAAGACACCAGGAAGCCTTCAGGGATCCCGGAGATGCTCTGTATCTAGATCTCAGAGATAGCTACAGGAACCTGTACTCATACATAAAAGTTAACTGAGCTGCACACACGAGATTAGTGCACTTAACTTTTTTATAGGTAAATTTAAAAATTAATGGAATCATGAATTTTCTGGCTCTTAAATGGGAACCTTGGCTGAAACTCTCCATACATAGTTGAAAAGTGAAAACCTGTTATTTTCTGTGACTTTGGAAGAAGTTGAAGCTTAGTTTTCATAACTGAAAATAAGACTGGCCAAATTTACACGACATTTACAAAAATATTACAGTGCTTGATGAGATAGTACACACTTTTGCTAAGAAGCCTGTCATCTACAAAAGAATGTCTGTATTTTTTCTTACATGCTTTTCTTTCTTGTTCACTGACCTCCTGCTTTGCCACACCATTTGTTTTATGCCATTTTTTACTTATAAAAATGTATTACCAATTTTGTGCTTCCTTGTTCACCTACATCTGTCTCTTTTCCCTGGTATATTTATAGTAAATTGCTTGCATAACCCTTGGGCCTACATTAATTTATCTTTGAATGTTTTTCATTTCCCATTGTGTCCTCTAACTCCATTGATTCACTCTATTTGATATTTCTTCATTATTCTAAAATTCACTTGGCTGCTGTCCAACACTCTTATTTTCTCCCCTTTTGGTTATCCCTCTGTCCTAATTACCAACCTAACTAGGTTATGAGAACTCTTGTGCAGAGGGTTCCTAACCCGTGCATTTGAATTATATTGGATGGATTACTCAAGCTTCGCCAAAGATTGATTTCTTTCCAGCTTTCTCTTTTTCAGGTGCATAATTCAGTAATCTTGTGCCCTGTCTGCCAACCTACAGGAGCATATGATTTATTCATTTCTTGTCATTTATTTCCAGAGAGCTAAAATCATACGTAACTAGTAGCCTTTTCTATTAGCACAAATAAAAAGCAATAAGAAGATATCAATGGAGTAGGCTATTGCCATAGTTGGTAATCAAGATGATAATGAAAGATGAAGCCTGCTTCCTTTAAAGAATTCCTGAGCACTTTGCAATTATGTTACCACTGATCCTCTTAACATTGCTGCAGTAATTGGAAAGTTGCTAAACATTTGTTACAGATAGAAGGGAGCAACAGAAAGTACAGGAGCTTTCCAAGTTTCCCTCAGCTTATCACCAGTTGTGTAGAAGAAGCAGGATATTCAAATGAGAAATCAAAACATGCTTTTAAATCTCAGTTCAAATAGAAAAATAAGCGTTTGGAGCTAATGATGTTCTCAAAACCTCAACTTGAGATGGGACTCCATCTTGAGGTGTGCTAGCTTGGGCATACACTGAAACCTAAATATTTATATTTCTAGAACTGGAAAATCACCACCTCTCCTTTATACCAGCATGCCTGGGAATAAATCAGCTTGTAAGATACTTGTGAAGTGCTCCTGAGGTCATGTTTTTCACAGAGTCAGACACTTTAGGGTTTGAAGGAATTTTTGAAGTCACCAATGTAACCACCCAACTGATACCTGGATCATCTCCACAATATTCTAAACTCCTGTGACCACCAACTCCATCTGTATACCACGAAAAGTTCTCTTCCTTGGTTCCGACTGTACCAAAGAGCTACACTGAATAGTGAGCTCTTCAAACATTTGAACACAGATTGTGTGTACCCCTGAGTCTTCTTTTCTTGAGTCAAACATAGCAATTTCTTGTGCCATTTTTTATATAGTGTAGTTTCAAGTCCCCAGCCAGACCCAGTCACTCTCTTCAGTCTCTATGAACTTCACTAGTTTTTCATTCCTTAAAAATGTGGCTGGGTATGGTGGCTCAGGCCTATAATCCCAGCACTTTGGGAGGCCAAGGTGGGCAGATCACAATGTCAAGAGATGGAGACCATCCTGGCTAACATGTTGAAACACCGTCTCTACTAACAATATGAAAATTAGCTGGGCATGGTGACACACGCCTGTAGTCCCAGCTACTTGGGAGACCAAGGTGGGCAGATTACGATGTCAAGAGATAGAGACCATCCTGGCTAACATGTTGAAACACCGTCTCTACTAACAATATGAAAATTAGCTGGGCATGGTGACACACGCCTGTAGTCCCAGCTACTTGGGAGACTGAGGTAGGAGAATCACTTGGGAGGTAGAGGTTGCAGTGAGCTGTTATCAGGCCACTGCACTCCAGCCTGGCGACAGAGTAAGACTCCATTTCAAAAAACAAAAAAAGAAAAAAGAAAGAAAAAAAAAAGTAGGGGCACAAAACTAACCAAAGTCTTCCAGTCGTGGACTGAGCTGCACAGAATGAAGCTGAAGTATTCCTTTCCTCATTCACGATATTGATAAAGTCTCAGAATTTGTTTTTCTAGTCAACACATCTCACTATAGGCTAATCAGAGCTTAAGCCCTAACCAAGGCCAAGTCCTTCTCAACCACTGCTCTGTACTCATGTGTGCCTCTTAGAGATACTATGAGTTGACAGCCTCTATCAGACCATTGCCCAGGAACAGTCATTGGCAGTGTCCACCTAAACTTTACTTAGCTCAAGCCCTTTTACCTGAACATACTGTCTCTCATGCCTTGGTTAAGAGCTCCATAGGCTTATATACATGTTAAGAGGCTTAGAAGTATATGTAATTTGGTCATTTATGTAAGAGTATACGTAAGTCCATTTATTCAGCTTCTAAATCTAAGACTGTTTTTCCTAAGAGCAGGAGTTGTTGACGTTTTAATGTAAAGAGCCAGATAACAATACTTTCAGTTTTGTGGGACACCTGTTCTATATCACAAGTTCTCGGCTCTTGTGAAAGTACCCATAGACAATATGTTAATGAATAAGTATGGCTGTGTTTTAATAAAACTTTATTTACCAAAACGAGCATCAGGCAGAATTTAGCTGATGGCTTTATTTGTTGACCTCTGCCATAGAGTATCTGAAAACATTTTGTGATTATTATTTTTTCATTATCTTTAAACAATACCATGAAAATGATAAGCTATCAATTGTATTTTACAGATAGAGAAATTTAGTAATACAGTGAATACGATCACTCGATCACCTTGTAAGAGGAGTTCATATATATGATTGAGATAATCTCTCAAATCATCTCCCTTCTCACCAAATGGAATCTATGAGATTATCATCTTTATTTGGGAAAAAAAAGATTTCAGTGGTATCTTTACTTGTTTCTTTTGTTTCCTGGTGGTACGTCCTCAGGTAGATTTGATTATAATGATTCCATAACACTACAATCTAACCAAAACTTCTTTAATCATTGCCCCTGTGCCTGAGAGCAGGCTGCTGTTGGTAGGACTCTGGCTGTACAGTGTAGGGGGCATTTAAACAATGCTCACTGTCTTTCCAAACTATTCACCCAAATCACCTGGCCTCCTAAAAAAAAATTGAGAATGCTCATCAATTCCACGTTTTCGGCACTTAACAAAATCGCGCATGGGCTTCACTCCTGTACAGCTAGCACATGTTCCATATGGAGCTTCTGACACAGGATGTGGTAGTTTCATGGTGTCTGCATTTTGGGGTAACAGAGGAGGTTCGTTTCTTCCAGATCGCTGTCATTTTGAGAATCAAGTAGAGGTTCACTGAAGCACACAGTTGTGCTTTTCATACTAATCTGCAGCTACATTTCATGAAAAGTGTTAGAAAATCTCAGATGATAAACTAGGGCCTCAAGAAACTCAAGCTAGTAACCACTAAAATGCATGGAAAGGACAACTTCCTTGGTTTTACCCCCTACTGAAATCCCTTTTGACAATTCGGGCATCTCCTATCCTGAATATACTTTGGAATTTTCCATTTTCCCTATAGTTTCCTTCCTTAGCATTTTAGTCTAGGAGGCATTTGTTCTTCTGAATGTCATGCAGTGTGACAAATTAGTTCCCTTGCTTTTACTGAAGCACTTAATAAGCTGCTTCACTTATATACCCTGATTCTTCCCAGGTGTTCTCATAGTCAAAATGTAACAACTTTCCATTTTCCCCAAAAAGGCTCCTAACGTTTCATTTGAGAACATCCAGAAGACACAGGTAAAACAAATGACATAAACATACCATAAAAAGTAGGTATAAAATCTATGCTGCCCTGGCTGTGTCTTCAATGATCTTGTGTGTTAGGGTAAATTTGCTGTAGGATGAGAAATTCAGTCTTATTGATTTATTGAGACCATCAGTAGCAGAATCAGTACTGTTAGATCCCACTGGTGGTGAATGGCCTTTCTGCATGACCAAAGAAGCTAATAAGCTGTACTCTTGGGCTTCTGCCAACCCAACCATAAACAGGTGAAAAGAATCAAAGACACTAAATAACCCTCAGCTAAATTAAAAAGGCACACTTATTTTCACAGGGACTTCACCACTAAGCAACTGAAGAGCCAATGTCTTAAGAAACTAAGCCTCTAAACATTAAGAATATTCTAGATTCGTTCAGCTCTGGACATGGAGTAGGTACAAAACAACACAATCCCAGAGAAAGCCTGTAAGTCTCACTCTTTTCAATTCTCCTCTCTCAGGATCTTTGTTAAATGGCTCAAATTAAACATGATGGCTCCAATGCACTCACAAGAGAGTTGTTACAATCTACCTAAGCAAATTCAATTTCCTGAAAACTCTTAGGGCTTTGCTTCCATTCTCTTGAGCGTTTGCAAACACTCTGGTAGCTTTTAGTATGGCATTTTCTATCAGTTTCAAATCTGAAAACGTGAAAATCCAGTATGATTCTGAGGATACCAAAGAGTTAATACTTATGAGGAAAAGCCAGTACCCAAAAGGAATGAACTACATTCCCTTTTCAATTTCTCTGTCTTCTGGCTAACTTTCCAAACAGATTTAATCACTCTCTCAGTATCAGTCACCATCAGAATCTCTCCCCAATGGCCAACGCACAGCGGCCACTCGGTTCTGAGACTGCCGAGCAGCCAGCAGCCGCCTTGCAAACTCATCACTCAGCCCAACCAGCTCAGTCCCTCCGGCACCCTTCAGAGGCTGAATTACTGGCACAAATACATTCAGAAAGTCCAAGTTAGCACGGGGCTGTTTCGATGAAATTAGCGGTGAAAACCATCAAGCATGAAAATTTGATTTCCATTCAAGGAACATAGGTTGATTTTTATCTGCTCTTCCTTGGCATCAGAGAGGGTAGGATTTCAATAGCTGTGGTTGTCATTGCTTGTATGTTACTGCTTTCTGGTTGAGGACCACGTGTCTGTGTTTTCTTTCAGAGCACTCATTATTCCTTGTTCTTTTGGGGGCGACAACTCTAGTTTCCAGAAATTAGCATTTCCTTTTCTTGCCTCCAACAGTAGCAGTGCCAAAGGAAAGCTCTTTTAATCAACTCCGTTTCACAAAATAACTTGAAACAGTGACGGGTGAAAGTTCATCCCCAGAGGTCCCGCCTGCCTAACTCCCAGTCTTCACTTCTCCTCCAATTTCCCTTCATTCTAAAGCAAAAGTTCAATTTTTCATTTTCTCTGGAACTGAGACAGTAGGAAGATGCTGGAGTAGGAATCTCCAGCAACACCGAAGTGGGCTCAGCACGTAGCGTTCCTGCAGCCACGTGTGTTCTCTGTGACACTCTCTATGGGTCTCCAGAGAGTGTGAATCTGACTCAAAAACCGGGACTCTCAGCCCAATCAATGGCTCTTCCAGTGGCGTGTTTCTCAGGATCCTGCAAGGGTTGGTGTTCCTTTGTACCAATGCTTTCCAATGTGCCTTTATAATTTGTTGTGGAAGAGTCAGTCACGTCTTTATCCTCTTTGCATCTGTTTATATCTGGCTCTGTATGTTTTCTGGCCGTCCTATTAAGTATTCATCAGAGACACAATAAATATCCTTTTAATCTTCCAGAAGTTAACCCTCTGAGTTCTAGCGTTTCAAGATTTTAATATTGTCTTTCTTCATCTCTTGCGTATCTTTCAGGCTTTCTAATTACCACCCCCGATCAGTGCAATTTCAGAGGGACAGTGTTTTGGAGGTGCTGAGTATTTTGTTTAAAGCCCCTTGCCCGCCTCTTTCCTGCCCAGATCAATCTGTGATCGCACCCTGCGTTCCTTTTCCGAGACTGAGGTATTTGGTTCTTGGATATTTTTCTGCAGCACAAATGAGATATCGAAAGTTACTGCAACTGCATCAACAGAGGAAATCATTTATTGAAAGCTGTCGCTTTTCTTTTAAAAGTGATATTGCAAAAGTTGCCTCCTATCCAGTTGTAAATACGCTTGTCAAAAAGTTAAACTTGGTCAAGTCTTCATGAAAGACACAACTATGATTTAATTGTGTAGTAAGTTAAGGTCTGCCTTCCTTAATGGTGGCTCCCACTTGGCTAGGCCTCTTATGAGACTGTTGTCACAAGTGGAAGTTACTCCGGTCCAACTTCTGTCCCCACGCCCACGGAGGGTAATGCCTTCTGGAGTTACCTTTGCATTATTTTACCATATAGAGGTGGATAACACTCCAGTCTTCCCCAGGGCCTATGTACCCACGGCACCCAGGGCCCACGAAAGTGTTTTCTCTTTAATATTTAAAAATCAGAATAAAAAATGAATATAATAATTAATGTATAATCATGAATCCCATCTAGATTATATTTGCCTTTACTCCAATTCAGGTGTAAAATATAATTTTTTATATGTATATAATATGTACATATATTTTATGTATATTTATAAATATATAAATATGTATTTATAATATATGGAGATATACATAAAGATATATTATAAAGATATATTTGTTAATATAAATATATTAATGAAATTTAATAAACACACACACACACATATATATACATATATATATATATATATATATATATATATATATATATACATTTTTTTTTTTTTTTTTTTTTTCTTCATGGAGGAAGGTACCTGTAAAGGCAAAAGGGCCGAGGGTCCATGAAAGTCCTAATGTGTCTCTGTTCCAAAAAGATTTACTTATTATTTAGGTCCAGAATATGTTGGGAACTTAGCACTACTTGGAAAAAAAAATGTGATTTGGGGAATGATGATTTTGTTTCCGTTATGGACTCCTCCCTGGCCCCCAACATTACTGGCATCACCCCTACCCTGGGCTGTGTCCCTCAAGCTGCCTTCTCCTTTCTTCAACAGCCAACAAATCTATGCGTGAGCATGCTGACCTAAAGACAGCCAAACAGAATCTCCAAAACAGCAGTGATAAGCCTCCATCCAGGATCACAGAAGTGGCACAATATGTGTTCACAGAACGCAAGAATGACATTGTCGTAGGATGTAAAGAGGGGAGGTTTGGGGGTTTTGGAGGCTAAGGGACCCAAGGGCAACGTCTGGCTCTGTCATTTACTGGCTGAGTTGTCTTGGTCAAATCAGTTAACTCTTCTGAACATCCTGTGACAACCAGTGACGATAATGCCTATCTTGCAAGTTGCTGTAAGGAAGATAATTATTTATGTACAAACACTTACCATAGCTAAATATTATGTAAGCACTTTGTAACCTATTATATAGTGAGGATAAATAAAACTGTCATGGAATAGGTAAGAACTGGTGGTAAAATAAAAGGTACTGAATAAGCAATTAGCATTACTATTATTGGTCAACTTCCTCACTCAAATTTTGAGTAGGCATTTCCTGTTTACGAGACTTCAGATATAGAACTCCTCTGCAGTTTACAAAGCCCTTTAGATATGATGGCTAGCCTTCTGTCACTGTTCTCTCCCTTTTCCCTGATACCCGTCGTTTTGCTCTTGCCAGCCTTGCGGGTCTTCTCACACTCCCGTGATTTGCATACGCTGTTCTTTCTGCCTAGAACACGCTCTCCTCCCTCCACCTTCGTTTGTCTAGAAAATTCCTCCCCTTCTCCTTCCTTACACTCTTTTATCCTCATTCTTTCTTATTCCACATTCCTTTTCATTCTTCTTGCTGTAATGTAGTTGAAAAATGAAGACATTGTTTAAAAGTGCCTATATCTAGTTCTCATGAATTTAAATGCAGTATCTATAATTTCTTAGAGGACCATTTAAACATAATGAGGTAGGGTGAAAAAAAAAAAAGAAGTTTTGAAGAATCTTCTTGTCCATCTTTAGTTAATCCTTTAACTAAAATCAAATCGGAAGTTTCATTCAGAGGGACCTTAGCTTGGGACATGTCCTCTTTCTCTCTCTCTTTCTGTTCACCCTCTAACACTGTTATGGCTACACAGTTTTTCTGCTGTAAGCAACTAGGCAATATTCCAAATATTTCTATTCTTTATGCTAAATGCTTTGGGCCATAAGTTGTCAGAAATTAAATAACCAAATTTGGAAAGACTTCAAAATTTCGTAACGTTATTAACTATGCACCATTTAAAATTTGGCTGGCTGATCATATAAATGGAAAAAAACATCTTGGGTCTAATTTTACATAATTCTTGATTAAGAGATGAAATCTAGATTTTTATTAAGAAGTAGATAGCAACTTCCAAATGGATGATTATTTAATTTATTATTCTATTAAGTCCATGCTCATTTTATTCCATTTAGCACTTGAAGCTGAGAAATCAACTTTACCAAAATAAATTTGATCACTGTAGGTAATTCATAATTAAGTTCTTAAACTTGGTTACAGAATTTTAATGTATTTGGACTAAACACATTTAATGAAAATTTAAAACTAAATGTTTTCAGGTTTCAAATATTTATTATGAGTCCTTTGGATGTCAGCATTCTTTGACACAAGTATACTACAGCTTAATGCTTTTGAGGAGATTAAAAGACGTGTTGTATTAATATGAGTGATGATTTATGTCAGGATGTGCTGTCCTTTTCTGTAATAAAAATCATTACATAACAGATAGCTATAATGTATGGTGCAGGGGGAAGGGGCTGATTTGAAATCTCTATGTTCAATTTTTAGCCAGGAAAGCTATTTATAAGACCTCTCCGAATTAAAGAATACCCAATCAGTTCTACTGACAGAGAGATGACTTCTAAAAATGAAAAAGGATGAGGTGCAGGCCTGTTATTGAGAGTGGAAGTCAGGCTCAGGTTGCAACATGAACGGGTTTGCAGCGACAGGCGATCTCCTGAGGAAGAAGGCAAAGTCTAGGAAAAGAGTGGGGCATGGCAACAGGATGCGATAGAAGAGCTATTATGATGTCTTACCGTATGAACATTCTTTAAGATTCTGAATTCAGAGTCTATTTAAAATGCATTATCCAAAAGGCTATTTGCTATCTTTAGAAGTTTAATGCATTTTAAAGTAATACTCCTGCATTATGAAGTGTGAAATCACGAAGTTCGACGTGGATGGCTATAACCAAGGGCCCCTCCATTATCCAGTGCCAGGAGTCAGGCAGGGGTCCCATTATCGACAGGTAGGCCTCACATTCACATCAATTTTGCTTGCATAGGTCATAGAGTATGAAGTAGCCAAGAATCAATTAGTAGAAGAAATTTAACATGCCCTACTTTTTAAAGCTTATACTTAGGCATATACGAAATATTTTCTTCCTGAAATCTCTTCTGTATATATAAATAAATAAATTCATAAACATAAAATATGTATTTGTAAATTTACTATTAGGAGGTCAATTATACCCCACAGAAGAAAATAAGAATAGAAGACGATTCGATCAAGCAAATAGCTATTATCTCCCTGCAACAGGATCGTTTTTTTCTCATCGAATATATAATTTTGGTCAAAGAAACTATTGTTAAAGTACAAATAGTTGGAGTTGAGTTTTGTAAAAAATAGTAATGAATGCTAGCTTTGTAGCATTACAGCATACCTAGCAAGACCCAAAGTTGATTCATGAAATTTGTGGATATAATGAAACATTTTTTTTTTTTTTAATTTCCATAGGTTTTTGGGAAACAGGTGGTATGAGTAAGTTCTTTAGTAATGATCTGTGGGATTTTGGTGCACTCATCACCTGAGCGGTGTCTACTGAATTCAATGTGTAGTCTTTTATCCCTCACCCCCTTCCCACCCTTTTCCCTGAGTACCCAAAGTCCATTGCGTCGTTCTTATGCTTTTGCATCCTCATAGCTTAGCTCCCACTTATAAGTGAGAACATACAGTGTTTGGTTTTCCATTCCTGAGTTACATCACTTAGAATAATGGTCTCCAATTCCATTCAGGTTGCTGCAAATGCCATATTAATTCCTTTTTATGGCTAAGTAGTATTCCATTGCGTGTGTGTCTGTGTGTGTGTGTGTGTCTGTGTGTGTGTGTCTGTGTGTGTGTGCAGACAATTTCTTTATCTACTCATTGACTGATGGACATTTGGGCTGGTTCCATATTTTTGCAATTGCAAATTGTGCTGCTATAAACATATATGTGCAACTATCTTCTTCGTATAATGACTTATTTTCCTCTGGGAAGATACCCAGGAGTGGGGTTGCAGGATTGAATGGTAGTTCTACTTTTAGTTCTTTAAGGAATCTCCACACTTTGTTCCATAGTGGTTATGTTAGTTTTCATGAATATAACTTGGAAGAACAGAATGACAATGGGGTTAATTTATTTAAACTATAAATCCTATCTATATTAAAATAGAATTATTAAATGTCACTAAATTCTGTTTCATTATATTTCCAGAAATCTCTAGTTACTTTATTTTGTTAAAAAAAATTTTATTTTCACTTCTCATTTGGAGGATTTTTGCCCTGTCCATAGACAGTAGAGTGAGAGATGATAGTTATGCTGAGATTCTTTAAGTTCTTCTATCTCTGTTATCCTATCACTGTAGAAAGTATTCCCATTATTATCCTAAGAAGAGGAAGATCTCAGTATAAGAAATGTGAGGTTTATTTTGTGCTAATAGCTATTTTAGAACCCTAAATCAGAAAATTTAACTGGATGGGGCTTTCATGTGGTTCTTTATTGCTTGTTACGCATTCACCTTGTGGACAGTCTTCTACCCAGAGATGTATGTCAGTATTTTGCCTTCCCTAGACTTTCTGCTTAATCATACAAGAATAACAATAACAATACCTTTCAATTACAAGTTGTATGTGACAGTGACAAATCACTCTGGAGGCCTGAGTTTTCTCATTTGGAAACTGGGATGAGATCTACCGCACTGGGTCCAAAGCAAAAAAATGAAGGTGATGAATCTGGAAGTAATGTGCAAACTACAAAGTTGTATCCCAATATGAAGTAGCTTCTTACTGGGAATGTGCTATGTAACTAACACAGGACTAATGACATTATTTCAATCGACTTTGAAAAGTTCCCATGTGATAGAAGAGAAGGAATTAATGATACAGTTTTACAGATAAGAAAAACGAGTATTCAGAGTTTTCAGCCTGTTTGCTCAAGTTCACATGTTGCTATGTGACCAAGCTAAGGCTCCAACCAGGTGATCAGTGATCTACCATCTTGTAAGTGCTTTATTTTTCTTCCTTGCTTCTCTGCTTTTTGTGTGGCATCTCTTAGATAAGAGTTAATATCTTTCCTGCAAATGTAAGCACTGCAATTCCTCCACACTCAATCACAGGCCAGATCACCCTCCCAACACCCTCTACACACTGCATATTTATTCTCATTTTTATCTAGTCATCTCTACTGTATCTGATTGTCCTAAATCCTGCCTCCAGTTTTAAGAAAAGTAAGATTATGCAATGTCTTTCCAAGGCTCAGTGTAAAGTTGCATTGGAGTCCTGACATTTTCTCCAAGGGCTCTCTTGAACCACCCAGCCCTTCAGTGACCTTGCAGAGTGGCTGGGTTGTTACTTGGCAATCTAGTTCTTGACTAGAATATAACTTTTCTAATTCTTTTGTGAACGTAATTTTCATCTCTCTGAACTAGATTATCAAGTTAAGGAGAGGGAATAAAGCTACCTTTTAAAAATACCTCCCATAAAATTTGAACACTTACTGTGGATTAGACTAAGGGATTGTTTTTAAAGATGTTTTTTAAGATGAGATGATGGTATTTTGGCTATTTTTTTTAATGAGTTACTATTTATTGGAGATACATACATGAGAATTTAGGTGGGAAATGATATAATGTCTGAGACTTGCTTGAAAAAATCCTACAGGGAGTCAGGGGAGGTGGAGGTACAAGGAAGTAGAGGGATGGAGATGAAACAAAACTGGGCAGCAAGTCTGTGGATAATTATCAAAGACAGGATAACAGGAAAAGATGAGTTCACCAGATACCATTGCATCTATTTTTGCATATGATTAAAACTTCCCATAATAAAAATTAACAAAAAGAGATTAGCCCAAAGGAAAACTGATGTTTCCCATCAATTCTGGCACAACATTTTGTATACAGTAGCTTTAGTTAAGTCATAAATAGATGGTGAGAAAAATACTTTAACGATTCAGATCATCTTAAATTAAGATGGAAGAAAAGAAAAGGTTTTGAAAACTTTTCACTCCAGAAATAAGCTTCATGGTGAGTTACTTCTATCCTGAGAGACACAACCAAAGGTGAAAGAGGCTATTTCTTGAATGACTCTGGTCTCTGTACGCCCACATGTAATCCTTATTGTCCATGTCCATGCTGTCTTAAAGAAACTTAAAACGGGTAATTTTAATACTGAACTTAACTTACTTTAAACTATCCATAAAGTCAACCATTTCCTGAACAAATTAAGAATCACAACACATACATGCTCAGTGTCCAGTTGTCTAACTGAAAATGTAGAAGAAAAAGAATAGATAACAGATGTAGGAGAAAAACATTTGACCCAAATTCCTAAATTCTTCAGTTTCCTAACATCCAAATAGGTCACTAAAAAGAGAAAGTAACAATGGTGGTCATCTTCTGTCCCCCCTCCTTTCAGTCACTCACAGAACCCTGCATTTCCAGGCACAGCAGCTTGGGTGACAATGATTCTTCAGCTGCCAGGGTAGCCCTGACTGCTGTGAGCCAGCCAACACAATCAAGCCCCAGCCACTGAGTGTGTCATATGGCTGGGCCCAGTCCCATTCTGAGACAAAAAGATGAGAGGAAACATTTGCGGAGGGATCCTTGCAAAGCAGCTGATCGGTTCCCAAGGAGCAATGTAACAGGACTCTCTTTCCTGCTGGACATGACTGAGGAAGCAGCTAGCCTCAGTTACTGCTGGCAGCCAGCTTGCAACCCCAAGGTGGCTAGTCTCAGGAAGAGACCACCTCAGACAAAGCAGAGCAGAGTGACTCTGGTTCCAGGTGATACTGCGGAGCCACTGAATCCAGCTTCACTTCACCAGCAGCTTACTTTCTCTCTTGACTCTCCAGTTTTGAGAAGCAATAAATTTCCTTCATTATTGATATGGTTTGGCTGTGTCCCCACCCATATCTCATCTTGAATTGTAGCTCCCATAATTCACATGTGTTGTGGGACGGGGCCAATGAGAGACAATTGAATCATGGGTGCAGTTACCCCCATACTGTTCTCATGGTAATGAATAAGTCTTATGAGATCTGACGGTTTTATGAAGGGTTTCCCCTTTTGCATGGCTCCCATTCTTCTTTTGCCTGCCACCATGTAAGACATGCCTTTGCTCCTGCTTGCCTTCCATCATGATTGAGGCCTCCCCAGCCATGTGGAACTGGGAGTCCATTAACCTCTTTTTCCATATAAGTTACCCAGTCTCAGGCATGTCTTTATCAGCAGCGTGAAAACAGACTAATAGAATTTTGAAAGCTAGACTTTTTTTTTTTTTTAAATCTGAAGTGCAGAGCATTCTAGGGGACACCCTAGTCTTGTGCACGGCTCCTTAGATAGTACTGCTGTTCTCTGATGAATGGCCATACTGTATACATATCTTCTTGTCTGCAGCATAAGACTTCATCATAGTTTAACTCCAGATGGCCTAACTAAATGATGAATCTGATGAGCTCTGGTACACAGGTGCTCAGAAAGGTGGATGGCAATTCCTGAAAATACCAAATCTTTGAAAAATATATGTCAACCTGCCAGTAAGACATGTAAATGGGCACAGCACATTAGAACCCTTAACTGTATACAGAGAAGGTAAAAAACATTAAACTGTGTCTGTGAACACCAAGAACATATGACAATCTACCTCCATCAGTGTAAAACACAAAGATCAGAAATAAACTGAAAGCCTAAAGGGATTTTTAAACACTCTATCTTTGAATGAAGAGCAAATAGATGAGGAAATGGTTGTGGAGGCATCTGCTTCACTTGTTAGATTTTTCTCTCTGCTCTTTGAATCATGATTTGAAAAAAGAAAAGTGTAAGAACCTTATGTGTGCAAGATTAAGGAAGCTTACAAAATGTATGGTAGAGGTGGGAATGTTTGCATTAAATAAAATACGATTCACTGAGGCAAACACCCTAAACAAACATCTTAACTCATCATCTGCTGCTACTATAAACCCAAAGGGCATAATTTTCAGGACACAGCTCTGAGGGGGGCAGGCACTGGCTTGGTAAAATTAATCAATACTTTCTGTCAGAGAATGAAATATGATTTATCACAGTACTGTTCTCCCTAGAATTGAGAGAACATAAGGGTAAAAAGTAAAGAATGTCAATTGAGTCATCTGAGAAGATATCTTTTGTTATGATTATTTGTGAAAATAAAATTTTAAACTAGTGCTCCAAAATTAAAAAAAATTATGACAAATTAGTTTTGCTTCTAGGTTAGTTATTTTGAATCCCATATGTACATGAATAAGATGAAGAAAGAAGAGCTATGTTTAGTATTTGGAGAATCCAGACCAAGAGGCCTGGAGTGGCTGTGAAGATTTCATCTAAAAAGGGTTATGCATGTTTTCATTAGTGAAGCAGTAAGTGTTTACAGAAAGTTAATTATGTATCTAACACTTCACCAGGTGTTGAGCTTTTTAGGGCTGGTTTCATGGGCCTGCAAGACATGCAGTGCATGGAAGGGCCCCACATTTTAATATCCTGTGGTTGCCATCTTAAAATTCCTAATAATTATTGAACAAGGGCTCTACATTTTCATTTTGAATTGGCCCTCAAAAATTATGCAGCTGGCCCTGGTGCTTATAAATGCCTTACTTCCTATCTGTAACTTATATAGGAGATAAGACCATAAGAGACATGTAGTAATCTCTCCTTATCCACAGGAGATATACATTGCAAGATCCCTGGTGGATGCCTGGAATTGCAGAGCACCGAACCCTATGTAGACTATGCTTTTTCTTGCATATACACAGCTATGGTAAGGTTTAATGTATAAATTAGGCATAGTAAGTGGTTAACAGTAGTAACTAATAATAAAATAGAACAATGACAACAACATACTTTAATAAAAGTTATGTGAATGTGATGATTTCTGTCTCACTCTCTCAAAATATCTTTTTCTATGAAATATCTTTGTATGGTGATTGGCCATATGAAACTGAAACTGCAGAAAACAAAAACTCAAATAAAGGGGGATTACTGTACATAAAAAATGAGCAGGCTTATTATTTAAATATATATTGCCTTATAAACTGTCATAAAGTACCAAAATGGGTAGGCCGGTGGATGAGACATAAGACATCACAGGCTAAGTTATTAGTTGATGATAATCTAACAAGCCTAGTAGTCTTAGAGAATGGTGACATTGGTATGGGTAGGATTTGCTTAAGAAGATTCCTTAGAGGACTAGAACATACTATTTATTATTCACCTTTTAACTAGTGACCATTTATTGAGCATAGACCTTGTCTTACACATATAACTATATATTGGCAGAGTAATTCTCACGTAAGCTTCCACAATGGAGCTTCAACTTGATTTTCTAGTCTTAGTTGTTTCCTGGTTGATGTCATCTGGCTCTGTCCCTCCCCAAATCTCATCTTGAATTGTAGCTCCCATGATTCCTATGTGTGGTGGGAGGGACCTGGTGGGAGATAACTGAATCATGATGGTGTGTTCCTCCATACTGTTCTTGTGGTAGTGAGTAAATCTCATGAGTTCCGATGGTTTTATAAGGGGTTTCCTCTTTCCCTTGGTTCTCATTCTCTCTTGCCTGCTGCTGTGTGAGATTTGCATTTCGCCTTCTGCCGTGATTGTAAGGCCTCTCCAATCATGTGGAGCTGTGAGTCCATTAAACTTCTATTTCTTTATAAATTACCTAGTCTCGGGTACGTATTTATCAGCAGCATGAAAATGGACCAATACACTGGCTTCCTTTGCACCTCTGTGCTCCCACCAGTCTTTACTGCCCACCACTTTTTCAACAAGTGAGGAATCTGAGGCTCGGAAAGAATGAGTGATGTGCCCAAAGTCTCATGGCTAGCAAACAGTTGATGTGAAATCACTACCCAAATCATCTGACTCATGACACAGACTCTTATATTTTGTTCCTGTTCGTCATCTCTGCCTAGGTATGTGTACATCTGCATAGATGTCCCCTGAGATAAATTATACATGCCAGGGCCAGGCTCGGTGGCTTACGCCTGTAATCCCAGCACTTTGGGAGGCCGAGGCGGGTGGATCACGATGTCAAAAGATCGAGACCATCCTGGTCAACATGGTGAAACCCCGTCTGTACTAAAAATACAAAAAATTAGCTGGGCATGGTGGCACATGCCTGTAATCCCAGCTACTCAGGAGGGTGAGGCAGGAGAATTGCCTGAACCCAGGAGGCGGAGGTTGAGGTGAGCTGAGATTGCGCCATTGCACTCCAGCCTGGGTAACAAGAGTGAAACTCCATCTCAAAAAAAAAAAGAAATTATACGTGCCAGGTGGGGAGAAAGTGCTAGCACATGCCTACAGGTGGGAGAGAGAGAAAGGGATGTGGTACTCGGTTGGGGAAAATCTGGATGGGACAGAGTCAGGTGAAGTAATATTGGGGGATAGTGGTAAAGATCAGAGGCTAACTTAAAGGTAAGTATTAATAAAAGCTACCATATGCTAAGACTTGTCATTATCCTTGTTTTACACACATGTGGATGGAGATGCTCAAGACTGTGGTAGCGAATGGATGCACTGAGGTGTGAACCCAGATCTAAACACTTGTGTGATCTTCACTAACATCTCACCTGCTACTCCTGAGCTGAGGTATGAAGTGGTAAAATTTTACCACTTATCGAGCCTATTTTCACTCCTTTTTTTTCTTATTTTTCTTCTTATTCTCCCCTAAACCTTCTAATTACCTCCTAATTGCTTGCTCTCATTTTCTGTTTCTCTTTTCCCTTGTTATTCATTTTCTTTTGCCTCCTTCTGTCCTTCCCCTCTGTTTGCTAAAAGTTAGGCTGGATTTTGAATGCTTATCCTTGGGAATGTTTTTCTAAATTGCTTTTAAATTAAGCATTTCATTTATAAATTGTGTTCTCTTTAAAGGAGTTAATGGCATGTGAGCTATCATCTTTTTCTTCTTGGATTAGTCTCTCTCTCTTTTTTAAAGCATCATCAAAATATGTACAAGAAAGGGTAATTATTCAACTCAAAGTATAATTGTATCTAATTGACACTCCAGAAATATCCTTCCTAGTAACATCTGAAACAATTTATTAAGTTTTTTTTTGAACATTGACTCACAGCTAGTATCTCATTTGTAGCACTGAAAAGGCTCTTGATAATTTTGTTATTACAAAATGCATGTTCTATGGAGATGTTGCATATTATTTTTCAAATACTATGAGGCAAAATCTTAAGCCTTTAAGTCTGCCATAAAATAATCCTTACTGACCATAAGCCAACTGGCTGGCTGCCTTTGAGATCTGGCAGTAAACTCATCATTGGCAGGTCAGTGGGGAATGGGTGTTAGACTTAACATATTATGGGTGCTATGTGTTGTCTATCTTAGTCCATAGTAATTTCCATCTTCCCAGCCTCCCCATGTTGAGCTCTCTGTTATCCTAGACTCCCCCTTTCCTGCTCTGTGCATGTTCAGTCATCGCTCAATTCTGCAACTTCTTTCACATCTCTTTGCTCTTTCAGCTATCAAGGTACCAGTCAAAGTTCAATTATGCCTCATCGTGGCTGATGTGGTACCTACTGCCTGCTGTCTTCCTGCCTTCCATTTGCATTCCTTCAGTGCAGTGTGCACACTGCTGTTAGGGGGAACTTCCCGGGTCACAGCATGAATCAGAGTAGTCTCTTCCTCCAAGTCCTTCAATGCCTTCTATTGTTGGGAATACTTAGCAAGGCACCAAAGCTTCTACAATGGGGCTTTGACTTGGTTTTCCAGCCTTAGTTGTTTCCTGGTTTCCTTTATTCCTCTATGCTCCTGCCAGTCTCCACTGCCCACCATTGTGAGAACATACCCTCAGCCTTTACTTCTCCCATTCTCTGCACCTAGAGTTTCCTCCCATGACTATTTCTACTTCCACTATCCATCCTTTCAAGCCCATCAGGGCTTCGGCTCCGGTCATAAAGGCTTCTCTGATTCAGCCTCCAGTTGGAGGTGTTCTCTCTCTTTATTCTCCAGATTCCAAAAGCAATGACCTTTTTTTATCTTCCTTTGAGCTTTTCTCTCTCACTAGAAAATAAATGGCTTGAGGATTGGAGTCACAATAACACTTTTACAGGCAATAACTGATTTAGTCCTTTAAGCTTTATGAAAAAGGGACACATTCCCTTTTATAGATGAGAACACTAGGGCCCTGGCAGGTGAAACCACTTTGCCCAAAGCCATACATCCGGAGAGGGGCAGAACGGAGTTTCAGACTTAGAAGTCTTGGCCCCAGGATCTTTTTTTGTTTGCTTAACCCCTATACTCATCAGCCTTTCTGACCACCTTATACCCACGTCTGACCCATAGCTTCTAGTACAACTCCCTGTACATAGTGGGCAATCAGGATAGGTTGGTTTTCAAAACTGAATTGAATTACACTGATTTACTTAGCCCTGGAAAAAACCTCACCAATTTGAGGATATAAAATGTTAACAATTAGTTCCTTTCTAAAGTACTCATTTGATTACTTAGAACCATGGCTATCAATATAGCCATGAAAGGCCCCAGAAAAATATGCACAACCTTAAATGAGAACTATGTATATTTTATGCCTGTTTCAAAAGCAACAGTTCTGGGGGCTCCTGGGCATACATCTGAATATAAATGACACTCTTATTGTTTTATTCAAATTAGTTAGCATGACACCGAGCCCTGTACTGATTTGTCCTAGAGCAAATATGATTCAAGCAGCCTCACAAAGTATTAATAGAAGACTTTGCAGCAACAGAAAGGATCCTGAATTTTTGTCAATGAGGTGTGCCTAGCAATGCCTATCACATTTGTGGTCTGGGTGTGGTTGGGCAGACACAACAATACAATCGTTCTCACTTTAAAGGTGTACCTGTTGGATCACATGTTTGGCATTTGCAGTATCTATATATCTATGTCTATATCTGTATTATATATACCTCTATTTTTATCTGTATCTGTATCTATATGTATCTATAGGTATACCTATATCAATATTCATAACCATTTTCAGATCTATAACTTGTGCTCTGACATTCATGATCTTTCTCAAGGATCTGCTTAAAAAGTATCTTTACACTGTGACTACTGTTCCCTTGATCTGTTCTCTGGTTTTTCAGCAGTCCACAGCAATGCTAGGACTTGCCAGTTTTTCCTTATCTTACTTAAGTTTACCCTGTTTCATTTGGCCATAACTGGCATAATTGTAGTTTGACATCTCCCATTTTTCTGAAGTATGTCCTATGGTAGAAATATGGAAAAGCGAAAGATGTTTTGATGTTGGATCATCTTGGGTGTAGCCTTGATTCTGTCACTGCCTCTGAAGCCCAGGCATGCTACCTGACTTCTTTGGGCTTCCTTTCTCATTCTTCGAATGGAGATGGTAGCACCTGTGTGAATCAAATGAGTGAATGCGAAATGTGTTCTCAATCAGTTCTAGATCCCTCCCTTGCTCCTTGTCTCTCTACCCCTCTTGTTCCTGTGCAGGCAACATTCACTCACAATTGCATGTATGGGTGGGGTGTGGCAGAAGACAAGTCTAGAAAGGGAGGCAGAGGACGAGTGGTGAGTGCCCATGTCAAGGACTTTGAGCTTTATCCTAAGTGGGAATGGGAGTCACTGAAGAGTTAAAAGAAGAGAAGTGGCATGATTAATCAGATTTGTGTATCAGAAGAGTCATTCTTTCATGGTAGAGAATAGATTAGGTCGGTTCTCCTAGTCTGACCTGGCTTAGTGCCCCAGGAGGGCAGTTGTTAAAGGCAAATTCTCTCCACATCCTGCACTGAATTAAATGTTTTGGGCTTGGGGATCTACATTTGATAAAACATGAAGATTCGTTTTAGGCTCTTTGTGATTTTAGGAGAAGGCAAGGCTGGAGGCAGAGAGAAAGGTGGTTATTGTTCATGTGAAAATTAACAAAAGCTTGAATGAAAGCTGTGGAAAAGGTATAGAGTGATTTGAGATATTTACATGGTTAAGCCTGCAGCTTGTCTACTCAATGGTATTTCAAAGGTTTAGGAGAGAGAAAAATCCAGATAACCCAGTTTATAGGTTGGGTCATTAGGAGAATGGTGGGGCCATTAATAGAAAACTAGAGAAAAGACAGAGAAGCAGCGTTGTGGGATAAGAGGGGGAGCTCAGTTTCTGACATGTTTTGGAGTCTAGAGGGCACCACCAAAAATGACTTGTGAGTGGGTGGATTTGTGGGAGTGGCATCAGGAGAGGTGGTTGACCTGCAGATGCAGAATGGAAATTCTCAGTAGTTAGAAGGCATAAGTTAGAGGGGTACCCCAGGGCGCTAGACTAAAGGACCAATGCAGAGCCCTGGGGACACCAGTGCTCAAAGGGCAGGAAACAGCAGAGGAGCCACAAAGGTGGCTGAGGAGAACACAGGGAGAAAAACACTCAGTGCTTTGTGTGGGGGGTTACTTTTTGAATATCTGCAGAAAGCTTACTGAACAAAATGATGTCAGGTACCGAAGGTACATACTTTAAAAGAATGGGAAAATAATTTGAGTTTGATGATCGGTAGAAGCATAATCTGTTAAAACCTCAGGAGAAAAACCAAAGGCCTTTATAGAACATCTTATAAAGCAGAGTTTAAAATTTCCCTTCTATTTCTTAAATACCATTGTTTCTGGTGCCATTTTTCAGGTTGTGAAATCGAGGTAGGAAGTACAAAAAATCTATGTGAGACTCAACTTTAAGATGAGCAAAGCTGGGACTTAGGCCAAGGTCTTTTGATTCCAAGGCCCATAGCCTTGCTCTCTGTGAAAACGCCAAAGCATGCCAATGCAGATTCAGTTGTAGCCATATGGTACAGGTGAGCAAAGTTGTTAGCCCCAACGGAGGGAAGGGAGGAACACCGAATGGGGGGTCAGCACTCCAGGCTTCTGGCTTCACACTGCTCTTGCTAACTTCTGTGTCTTTTTACTTTAGATCTTCAAGATATAAACCTTTTGCCATGTAAATATGAAGGGAGGAAAAAAAACATGGAAGAGAATCTACAATTTTAAAAGGCATATTTTAGCGGGTTACAACACATTATAATTGGTATTTCTTACTGTCCTATAAACAACGCTATTTAAAATAATCCTGAAAAGCAGAGTAGCTATTAAAAAATCAGAGCAAAAGAAAAAATCCTCCCATAATTAGCTAAAATACAATATGCATTGTGGGATATTTGCTAAATTGGCATCTTAATATAATTTTATGATCTCATCTGGGATAAATACTCTACCTGAACTATGTCTCGTTTGATTACCTTCAATTTCCTGAGTTCCAGCTATTTGTGTTATTTATATCCAACTGCAGGACAAAATGCTGATACGGACGACTGGGTTATTATATATTAGATTAATAATTATTATTTTATGAAGTTTTATATAGTGCTTTTTCACATAAAAAGTGCTTTCTTCTACACTACACTATTTGCACAATTCTATGAGTTTTGTTGTATCCAACTCAGAGACAGAGGAACTACCGACACTAGGAGCTTCTCGGATTTATTGCACGTAAGAATCACCTGGGGATCCTGTTAAACTGCTGCTTCTGGTTCAGGAATTTTGGGAGAGGGCCAATTGTTTGCATTTTCACAAGCTCCCAAGTAATGCTGATGCTGCCAGTTTGTGGGTTACACTCTGAGTAGCAAGAACCTAGTCCAAATTTAAGTCTTGTACTAATACATACTATACCTTTTTGTGACCCTTAATTTCTAAGAAAGGTCACAGCAAGGTTTTCTACTACATGACATTTTAAAGTGGTAGATAGGACACAAGCATTGGGTGGATGCCACGTCCACTAGCTACCAGTTGAGTCATCTTGGAAAAGTGACCTTTCTTCACCCTTTCCCAATTTCAGAGTTGGTGAGAGGATCAAAGAAGTCATTTTATGTTTCTGTGCGTCATAAAGGCTTGTTGCTATTTATCATACTTTGGGTTTACATAACAAGACTCCCTCCCAGTTCGTAGATTCATAATTCTCTTATTTGTTAAGACTGAGCTTTGCTTTGGCCTTTTAAATATTTCACCTAATTGGTAACAGTGATGATCTTTGTTTTACTAAGCTATGGATGTTGAAAAAAATTTATGAAGTGAGAAGGGAACTGGTGAATGGAATTTGGCTTGCATGAAGAGCTATGCGAGGGTACTAATGAAAGAAATGGGGGCAGTCTGCAGCTGGGTGGGTTGCTTAGGTGGCAACATCCATTAAACTCTCCCGTGCCTCCCTAATATTTTCCACCAAGAAAATTATTTCTCCTTGCTTTCAACTCCTCTTCCAGTAATGGTTGTACAACGCATAACTTACTTGAAATTACATAGGGTCCTATAGAATCCTTTGTCATATCAATCATTTAAAACTTTTGTTGCTTTCAAAATGTAGCTTTTTAAATTTAAATGGGTTGATATGTTATTTTCACAAATCATATAGATTTCAAAACTCATGAAGGTGGGGATTACATCTTCCACATGATTTAAATCATAGTAGGTGCTTAGTAATTGTTGGTTGCCTTGATCTGACTTCCATTACAGTTAAAAAGCTCCAGCTTAAAAATAGTAAGTTATTTATGAAAGCATAAATTCCCCTCAGGGCAAATTTCTGTTCTTTACTTAGGTAATCAGATTGATACCTTAATGAGAGTTGCAGCACTGAAGCTGATGGGAGGTTTAATTCTTATAAGGGGGTAAAACAATTTTTTTTTTTGTAAAAATTAGTCTTGAGGATGTAGCAATATGCTTTAAGTGTTAACTGTAAAGTAAGCAATGGATTGGATGCTTTATCTCACTTAGCTTCATCTCAGTAATGCTCTTCCTATTATCCTTTACATTTTGCCTTACCTACTTACTCTTGGGGTAGATGACATTCAACAAAAAATTAAAAATACAGCTCTAATACATAGCATGTACTAAGCCCTCAGAACTATTTGTTTGATGAATAAATGAATGACTTTTTAATTTACAGCTACAGCTTGGGAGATTGAGACGCAGCAAATTTAAGTGAATTACCCAAGATCCCTCAAGCAATGATTGACTGGGCTGGGTTCAAACTCATGTTACATGTCTCAAAATCCAATCTTCTTGCTTCTTTATATTAAGTCAAGAACTTTGGACATCCAACAAAAGCCAATCCATCCCTAGGTAAAGAAAAGGAGGTTTGGAAGAAAATAAACTTGACTGACACTGTAATTCTGCCTCAGGCTCAAGGGAGCTTCCAAAGCTTATCATCTCTGCTACATTTGGGCTGCCATAGAGTGCTAATACCTGCATTATTCCAGTTCATCTGATAGACTTCAGAGCCTTGGGTCAAGCCAATTTTTGAATTCAAAACAAGTTACCATACATTGCTGTAATATGGGTCTGTTCAGTGCTTACCCTTTCACACTGAATAGAGGAAAACAGGGTCAATAAAAAAGAAAGGAAAAGTGAAAAAAGAAAGAGGGGAAAAGGAATGTCTATAGCCAACAAATTATGTCATACAATTAACTTATATATTTTTGTTCCCAATAGACTTTATGTCACTTACTCTGAACTAAGGATAACAGACATTCTCCTTTGTGTGCATACTCATAATGCACACACCATTATCCACCTCTGCTGCTAGTTTGTGCACCACAAACTAGCCATATTTTCCCTAATCAGGCTGTTTAGGGATGCCCTTTCAAAGGAAGGCTCTGGAAATGTCTCAGAACGGCTGTAGTGTGTTTGTCGACCTGTGCACCATTGCCTGGGATAAAGACATCTCTCTGCCACCATAGGGCCCCCAACTCATTTAATTTGTCTGTAGTTTCCATGACTTGCAGTGTTTGGCGGATCCTTCTATTTTTACTCTTCAAACACCAAAGAAAGCACCATTGAGCGCAAATACCCATTTATATTTATTGTACGGAAAAAGCACTGTAGTTTTATCAGGGCCCTTCACACGTCAGCTTCTGTAGCATCCTGCTCACTTGCAAGAGAAGCCACAGAGGGATTCGGAAAACATAACAACAGGATCGCTCTCAGTGGAGTGTCAAGGGGAACACATATAAAAGGTCTTAACATTTCTCTATTGTTCAGTTTATAACAGATCTTTTCCAGTTACGATAAAAATGTGGTTTTCATAAAGAATAGCTCATCCAATGCTTTCAGCTTTTTGATATATATATTTCTGCTGCCTGCCTTCCTTAAATGTCCTCATTTCTTGAGATATTTCATTTTCACAAAGATTTTCTGGTGTAAAAAAGTCAGCATTAGACCATTCAGTAAGCCTGGATTCCACACCTGCCTCTTCCTCGCTTCACGAAAGTGCTCTTTATCTTGGTGTCTGGCTTATCTGTAACTACATGGCTCCGTCCATAAGGCCAGGCAGCTTTAGTTTCCTTATGTTTTAAAATGAGCTATTATAAGAATATATTTCAAAATGCTTAGAGCTTTCTGGAGAGAGAGCAAACTAGGAGAAAAATTTATATTTGGATAGTTTTACCTTGTGCCTCCAGAAAGAGAAGCTACAAACAGAACATTGAGGTCTCAGTGATGGGCTTTTCAGATGCTTCTTGTCAAATTGTCTTCATTCATTCATTTGCTTATTCACTCATTCAATAAACTTTTTATTACCTATATTACTGCTGATCTCTATTTACTTCATTTGATCCTATTCATTCTTTGAGTTTCAACCTAGACATCTTTTCTTCCAGGGGGAAAAAAAATCCCTTATCCATGCTGGTCCCAAAGTATAGTTTTAAGAGCAGCAGCTAAACCACATTTCTTAGGAGCGTGGTTGTCAAAGAATGCTTCCTATGAGAAGGGAGAAAAATAAAAAGAGGACATAGAGCAGAGAGGGGAAAATGTTCCAGGTGGAGAGGATAATAGACATCAAATTAGAAAACTATATTGCATTTAAGGAACTAAGAATATCTCAGTATATCTGGGGAAGGAGGTAGGTTGAGGTGAGAAGTAAAGCTGGAAGGTCAGCAGAAGTCAGAACAAGAAGGGTTTGGAAGACACACTAAAAAGCTGAGACTTCAAAGCTAACGAAAGAGCAAGATGGTCAAATTTGTGACAGCAAATGATCATGCTGGTTGCAAACTGAAGAGTAGGCTAGAAGGACAAAGAGGGACAGGGAGATCAGTCCTTGCTGCAATAATACAGGCAAGAAATGACGGTCGGGTAAATTAGGCAAATGGCAAATGGAATTAAGTGGACAAATTCCAGAGATGCTAAGGGAAAACGATTAACTAGAAGTGACTGGCTAGATTTGTGCAGGAAGGGAAGAGGGCACCTGGATGCATCCACCATTAATACTTGAGCTACTTGGAGGCAGATGGCACTGTTCTCTGAGATGAGTGGAACCAAGAAGGACTGGATTGGGAGAACTGGGGAGGAAGTTTATGATACAGAGTGTCTGGGACTCCAAACTCCATGTGCTTCCTGTTATCCTGACCTATACCTCTTTTTGTGTGAGATCACCGGTATAGGGCAGCATGCTGAGTGATGTGACACTCAGAAAAATGATGAAGACGCCATTCCAATCTCAGAGATTCAGTCTAGTGTGGACAGAAAACACCCCCCAGAAAAGTCAAAGACGAGGCGGAATATGCGAAGCCATGGTCGAACTACAAGGTACACTAGGAGGGGGTGACTGCTTCTGCAGGCTTGGCCAACTGGGACGTGCTAAGCCGTCTTGAATTTCTTCTCTGTGGGTCAAGGACGCTAAGAAGGTCGACTAAGCATTTTTCTCTAGGATTCTGAGTAAAAACTCAGGCTCAGACTTACAGGGCTTGGCCCCTTTATTAGGAAAGATCACGATTCCAAATGGGACGACTTACAGCATTCTGACCCTCACTGTGGGCTCTGCTGCACCAGCAGTCCCTCTTCTAAATGTTCTGCCTGGATGTTCAATACTCTACTGAGGGAATGTGTTCTCTTTCCAGGTCCACAAGAGGGCGTAGTTTCAAGGACAAGACCTTCCCAGCGCCAGGCACCCCTCCCAGTTCTCTACATCCGGGACATTTAATGGTTTCTGTTTTAATTTTTCGTGGGCGTGGGAAATAATCAAAAAGTCAATCACTCCAGCGGAAGTTCTAAGGAACTCCTTTCATTGGCCAGAGGTCTTGGAGAAGGTGGGGCTTCCTCCCAGGTTAAAAGTCCCCTTCTTCCACACCCCTTGGGACTCCATGTTTGGATCCCCTTCCAGGAACGCGCCCTTCGTGGAAGCCACCTTTCTCTCTCCAGGAATTCCCCTGTGGAGTCCCCTTCCACACTCTCCAAGGAAGTTTTCTCTTCTTTTTCTCTTTCTCTACTTAAATCAAAACACTTTCTGCAAAAACTCTGTTTGGAGTTCGGTGTTTTCTTTACCAGTGGACCGCGTACCCTCTCTCAATCTTGAGAGAGCAGGAGACCAAGAACCTTGGAGAAACGTCCCCTTAGGGGAGCTAAGGGCTCCCCTGAACCCTGAACCCCTGAACCCCAACACTACAAGGTTGAGCTGTAGGAGTTCATACTATCACACCTAAATTATGTTCTAAAGGCACACGGGGTATATGTGAACACCGTCACATGAGAGAATGCCTTGGACCCAAGTTCTGTCTTTATTGCCATTAGTAGGAGTTTTCTGGCGGCAATAATACCCTTTCTTGTAGCTTTTCCTGGGGACAAGCAGGCCATCTGAGCTGGCATTCCCAGATGCTTGCTTTGCAGTGGCTATCTCCATTGTGTCCTCTTGGGGGACTTTGAGGCTCTCTTTGTTCATTTTGTTTTCTTCCATTCATGCACCCAAATGTTTTGAGTCCTTACATTGTCCGTGGATTCGGAGAAGGAGGCACACAAAGATGACTAAAATGCTACCTCAGCTGCTATAAAAATGTGGGAAATCAGGCATGTAGAAAGAGACCATGAAAAAGTGAGCGTGTTTTGCAAATTCCAGGATCTGTAAGCCAAGTTCAAGTCCTAAGATCTGTAAACATAAACTGAATGGCTAGAAGTAGTAAAATTTCTGTTTACTCAATAATTTTTTTGTGTTAGGCATGGTGCTAAATTTCACTCATATGTCATCGCCATTGACTCCACAATAACTATGAGATACATTTTTATCTCCGTTTTATAAATGAGGTTACTGAAACTCTAAGAGGTTAAACCCCTACCCAAAGTCCACAGAACTGGGAGTAAACTCAGAACTAACCTCACTGAAAACTTTTCTTTTCTTTCTTTCTTTTTTTTTTTTTTTTTGAGATAGAGTTTGGCTCTTGTTACCCAGGCTGGAGTGCAATGGCGTGATCTCGGCTCACCGCAGCCTCTGCCTCCTGGGTTCAAGCAATTCTCCTGCCTCAGCCTCCCGAGTAGCTAGGACTACAGGCGCACGCCACCATGCCCAGCTAATTTTTGTATTTTTAGTAGAGATGGGGTTTCACCATGTTGACCAGGATGGTCTCGATCTCTTGACCTCATGATCCACCCGCCTCGGCCTTCCAAAGTGCTGGGATTATAGGCGTGAGCCACCGTGCCTGGCCTGAAAACTTGTTCTCTTATCTCTTCTCTATCCTTCCCACCACCAAACATCATTAGTGCTTTTGCTTTATTTTCTCTTTGTATGGGGAAAGCAAATAACAAAAATAATAACGTTTGAAAAAAAAAATCACTGGGTATGGATGCCTAGAGTGTTAAAATAACATGAAATGTTTGCTATCATTTTAAGTAAATATTTTTACCTAACGTTTACATCCTACAGTAGAAATCTGTCAGTTAAATTAAATTGCAGTTGTCTTTGACTTGCAAAATAGTATCTTATATTTCCATTGAAACTATTAGCTGAATCAGCTTATTTTACTCCTATAATTCAATGTAACATGTTGCTTTCTATTTGCTATTCCCAGGACACCCTTGTAAACAAGATGTTTCCTGTAATGAGTTTTTCCTGGTAAAAATCATTTAATAAGCAAATATCTCCAATCCCTGGTAATATGTGCTGACAGCCCCCTAACCATATTTGAAATATGAAAGCAGTGTTTCCAAGATGACTCAAGCCAATTGCTTTAATACTTCAATAAAAATAACTGCTATTAGAAGGCTCAATACTGAAGGCACATAATTTCAATCCTGGTTCATAAAATTTAATTTGGATTTATTTCACGATAATGATCATTGAGAAAAGCATGTATTGAAGTGGTTGGACACCTGGGTAGGGACCACTAATCTGCTTTGAGAGATTGCTGGGCTCCAGCAGGGTAGCTGGCAATATATATATACACACCATTAATTATTTGCTGGAATATTTTCTGTGACATTGGTCTCAAGGTGCTCTGTTCAAATACTCTACCTCAGCAGAATTCCTACCACAGAGCACTTGAGTAAAATAACTTTACATCAAATTGGATTCTCTTTGGCTCTGACCACATGACCAGGTTTCATGAGCCTACTCTTTTTCCTATATCTTATATGGTTTTCATGATAAATGAGTACAATTCCAGTGATCTACCAGAATGTTATGAGTAAAATTGTGGAGCATGTATTCAATTAGAACATAGAACTTTGGATCTAGAAGGGCTCTTTAATGTAGTCTGCTATGCCTCTCAGTTTACAGATGAGACAACCGGGGTTCTAGAATAAATGACTTGCCCAGGGTCATAAAGCCAGGGCCTCAGGGTGGGTGATCTAATCTTCAGTCCAGTGTCAGTTCAGTGTGCCACGCTTTTTACACTAAACCAGAAGGAAGAGGCATTGGCTAATCATGGTAACAACAACAGTTTATGCTTATCTTAAGTTTGGTAAGCATGGTATATGTATCATCTTACTTGACCCTCAAAACAATGCTACCGCTCATATTTTATTTGTGAGAAAATGGAGGCTAGGAGCATTGAGATAACTTGCTAATGCTCACTCAGGTAGTGAGTGGTAGCCCTGAGATCTGACCAAGGCTATAGAGCCTAACATTCTGTAATGATGATGCCTAGTTGAAATTATCAAGCAAGATGCTGGGAGTACCCATGTATACATCTAACAGAAGTGATAGGAAAGGCAAAATCTTTCTATGTGCAAAGAATTAAGAAAAGGCGAGTTGAGGTAGGAAGACAGATTAAGGGGATAGGAAAATGAAGGATTTAAGAGGCTAAGAGGGAGAAATTAATTTTTGACCTGAAAATAATCTTTATAATCACTTCAGTTTTCTATTTTATGTCAGTCAGGGTCATCTGGCATGGGTCTTTCTGTGTTTTAAATTTAGTAGTATCCACAATTCTCAATATTCACTTTTAAAGCATACACTGATTTTAGGAACTCCAAGGTAATAACTTGTCTTTAGTGGGAGTGAAATGAACACTGGAAGCAGATTTCAAGAACAAATTAAAAAACTATTATTCCTTTGCAGTATTTTACTGCTTTTCTATTAACAGTGGAAATATGTACAACCTATTCCTTTATTTGGCAAATTCAAACATGCAAGTACTTTGCTAAAATGTAATGTTAAAATAATTATCAACACTCATTTTATCCCCAAGTTATCTAAATGCTTTTTGATCTGGTCAATAATATAATTAATATATTTCTAAGAAACTGCTTTTTGGTATCATTTTCGATGTACAACCACTGGTATGGGACTTTCCATCTGCAAAGTGTTATATGCTCTCTTTTTTTAAATGTTGTGAGGTATATCATCAAGGAGTTGATTTATAATCCTGCTTCAGTAACCTTGGACATGTCTCTATCTTGCACATTATTGATAAAATGATTCAACGTTTGCAACCTGAGATTTGAAAAACACTGTTATCTAGAAACCTGGAAAAGATTGTTTTTTGAAAGCTATAATTGCTCCAAGGATGAAAAAAGACAGGCATTTTTCATAAGTTCAATTTTGCTATAGTCCCAAGTTGGTAAAAGGTATTAATAATAATTGTTGAAGGTAAATTATCCTCTCAAGGTCTGGAGACAAATGTTTGATTGGTGAGACTGTCCTAGATAGTAAATTACAACTGTGTCTAGAGGAAATCACACAACTTCTGTTTTTTTCTTTTATTTTCTATTTTTAATATAGTGTTGGTGGGTATAAGCCAATTCTAAGCAACATATATTGCACGTCTGCAATGTACCAGACACCCTGCTGAGTGTTCAGGATACAAAGGTGGATAACATGAAGACTCTACTTCCAAGGATCTCACAGTATCAAAGGTAAACACAGCATGTGACATGATTATGGGTCACACTGTGAGCTCCCAGAAAGTAGAAATAGCAGAAGACATACATTCTTGCATAACTTATGTGGCTTTGAAGGAATGTCATTGGCTACTTGCTCATTTAAATTATCTCTCTCATCCTTTTGTGAGCATTTAATTGGTTATAAATAAAATCTTAGCTGAGACCTGTTTCATTGCAGACACAGAGAAGTCCGTTTGATCCTCCTGTCACCTGTCCAGTTGCAGCTTAATATTGATTTTCTCTACCCAAATCTCCAGATTGAGTTAGTTGCTTCATGCTTCATGTTCACTCAGTCTTTTATTTATACATCCACCATAACACGTTCTGTTCTGTGAAATTACATATTCACTTATTTGTAAGTATGATTTCTTTTTTTTTCTTTCTTTCTTTCTTTCTTTCTTTTTTTTTTTTTTTTTTTTTTGAGACGGAGTTTCGCTTTTGTGACCCAGGCTGGAGTGCAATGGCGCGATCTCGGCTCACTGCAATCTCTGCCTCCTGGGTTCAGGCAATTCTCCTGCCTCAGCCTCCTGAGTAGCTGGGATTACAGGCATGCGCCACCATGCCCAGCTAATTTTTTGTATTTTTAGTAGAGACAGGGTTTCACCATGTTGACCAGGATGGTCTCGATCTCTTGACTTCGTGATCCACCCACCTCAGCCTCCCAAAGTGTTGGGATTACAGGCTTGAGCCACCACGCCCAGCTCAGTATGATTTCTTTAATCAGTATCTCCTAGAGATTAGGACCAACTCATCTTTAAATTCCTCCATACTTGGAAAAGTTCACACATTTATGGAAACACGTTCTAAGAGTTTACTGAATTAATGAGTAAGTTGCTTAGTGTAGAATCATCTGTCCATAACTTCTCATATATACAAAGCTTATACTTCTCATGCTACCATTTTTTTTTTCTTTTTCAACTTTTATTCTAGATTCGGGGGGTACATATATGGGACTTTAAGCAAATCAGTTAATCTCATTGGTTTTTAATTCCCAAACAAATATTATATGTTGAAGTAGCTGGGCTATATGACTGCTGACATTCCTATTTATTCTAAGATAAAATTATTTGGATACTTTACCATTGGCCTACTGAAAAAGGCCTATTGGATAAGCATATAATTTGACCATAAATTGGTAAGCTTCAATAAAATAAAAACATTATACTAATGTAAAAAAACGCAATAATGAGCATCTATCACACAGAAGGTGCTTTATATAGAATGTTAGGTAAATGGCCAAGTATAGATTTTAATATATTTTATCCATTCATCCATCCATTCATCATCCATGCATCCATCCGTCCACCCACCCACCCACCCATCCAGTCATTTAATAAAGATTTGTTAAGTGTTTACTAGGTGCTGGCATTGCTCTATGCAGTAAACAAGAACAAATAAAATCTAGAACTTACTTTCTAATCAATATTTCAAATTCTATGCTTTTGCCCATAAATAATAAGGTCTCCAAGGTTTGTTAAAACTTTAGTCATACAAATATTTGATTTCCCTCAGTTTAACTAGGGCCTAGTTCCTAAAGATTTTCATTATGTAAATTTAAATGTACAAAATTTTTCATAAAAAGCAAGTATTCTAATACTCTGCTCCATATTATAAGAACCGTTAAAATTCCTTAGTCTTATTCCATGCAGTAAGAATATTAACTTCAGTTCGGCATTATCTTTCTATCCTCAAAGATCACTCTGAATTATACTAAATTAAATAGATTTAAGAATAAAAGAACAAATTATCTATTTTTGTTTGCATTCTGGGAACAGGTGTTTTAGATAAGTCTTTGTAAAATATAAGTATATCCTTTAGTTAAACTAGTGTTTGCACACAGATATCACTCTCTCTCGGTCTTACACACACACACACACACACACACACACACACACACACACACAAAGAATGATCTTTTCCTACAAAGGAACTAAAAACTGAACAGATAAGCTTGGAACTATTAATCTTGAAAAATGGATGTTCCATTTCATGTGTGCGTGTGTGTGTGTGTGTGTGTGTGTGTGTGTGTGTGTGTGTGTTAAAAGTACCTAAGAGGCAATGAGTAGAGGCCGAGTTGCATGAATGGACAGCAGCCATCATAGACCATTCATGGAAGTAAATCCAGACTGCATATATTTTGGGATCATGAATTGGAAAACAATAATGACTATTCACACTCTGTTATTAAAAAACTATGTGGCCTCTATTTCAACCCTGATGTTACAGACCCTGTCCTCTCTGGTTACAGGTACTTGCTTGCTGCTGGGCGGTTCTCAGTCTTTTTCTTACATACTCGCAAATAGGGCAACAGCTGTATTAAAGGAGAGTGTGCAACAGAGGCTGGATCCATTTGTAATGATAATGCAATCCTATCTCCTTCAGGAAACGTCTTCTTTCACCATTAAGACAAAATCAAACGTTTAACAGCTTTGCTTCAGTGAAAACAAAATACGTGTCTATAAAGCTATCATGTGTTAAAACCACATGACAATCACTGATGTCCAGATCAAGTGAGCCTTACTTTCAATTGCTATAGTTTTATTTATGTGTTTATTTATTAATTTTTGAGACAGGATCTCACTGTCACCCAGGCTGGAGTGCAGCGAAATGATCATGGCTCACTTCAGCCTTGACCTCCCAGGCTCAAGCAATTCTCCCATTGTACCCTTCCAAGTAGCTGGGACTACAGGTGCATGCCACCATGCCTGACTAATTTTTGTGTTTTTGTAAAGACAGGGTTTTGCAATGTTGCCCAGTCTCATCTCAAACTCCTGGGCTCAAGTGATGCATCCACCTCGGCTTCCCAAGTGCTGGGATTATAGGCATGAGCCACTGTGCCCAGCCTGCTATCCCTTTATACTCTTTCTTTCAGGCTGGAATGGGAACCACATAAATGGCATCTTTCTGCATTTTCGATTGCATAATAAAAAGTTAATAATTAGGTATCTGAGAAGAATGTCATGATTCTAAAGAGTGACAAAAAATTTAACATGAGTTTTGACTATCATATTTAAAAATCTAGATTCTAGAAATCAGAACCTTTGGAAAGACAACACTACCTATATAGAAATACTCCCTGTCAAAACCTTCACGTAAGTCTGAATTAAAACTAAAATAAAACCCATGAATGATTCTCTCACATTAAAACCTTTCTCTTTTTCTCAAAAAAATCCTATGAAAAGTAACACAGCTCAATTTCCTTCAAAGTACTACAAAGGAAGACAATCTCACCTAATCTTGAAAATAAACAAATGAGAAATTTCAATTATATTTTGTTGCTTTTATATTTTTTTCATTAAAAGGTAGCCATCCATGACCAGAATGTTTCTCTCTCTCTCTGTCTCAATCTCTCTCTCTCTGTATATATGTATGCATACATTTATATATATAAATATAAATATATATGTGTATATGTATATATACATACATTTTTTGGAAATAGACATCAAGTTATGACTGGAGAAATATAGTATTTTATATCTATCTATCTATATTACATATAGATAATATTCTGTAAGCTTAATATGGGAAGAAGAGAAAGACAATACCCAGTTTCAATGACTCAGAGAAGGCTGTTTTGCTTTGTTTTGTTTTATCCAGCTATATTTAGCTAAAAAGTCCTCTTCCTCATTTAAATATAAGTGGGTTTAGCTGTTTAAAGCAGAATTAATTTTTTTTAAAAAAAGGAAAATCCTAAAGTATTAAGTGGTGTTACCTGAATTGTGAGATTATGGATAAAGTTTTAATCATACTTTTCTGAATCCTCCAAAAGGTTTACCAGAACATATACTATTTTTATAGTCATCAAAGGATGTGTGTATGTGTATGGTGATAAGCTATCTGACTGTCCTAGTAAATTAAAATTACATCTAAATCACGTCATCTATTTTGAGACATCACTTCGAAATATTCCTCCAAACTTGTGAATTTTCTCTCTTACCACTATACAAGGCCAAAGGAAAATTGTCAGTTTTATGTATTCTTTTAAAATCCTCAATAGCCAATTACACATGTGTATAGAAGTATGTATTCTTTTAAAAGTGTCTTCACATGGCACATGGACAGATTCTAAATCCCCACCAGAGGTGACCCATAAAAGAGTAACAGCAACATGTTCTAGAACATTTAACTTTTAATGATAGTATAGGCAATAGGATATTCAATAAGATTTCAGACAGAGGATACAGAATCACACATGCATAGAGAAATAAAAAGGTTAGCTTTCATCCATGTGGTCACACCAACAGGGGAGGAAAGTAGACGGAAATAAACAGTTTCTAACAAGAATTCTCCAACTTCAATGGAAAATCCGCACTAAAATGAGCAACATGCTGGAAAGAGAGAGTTTGGTTCTTCCCCTTTGTTCACTGAGTGCATTTAGCATCTATTCCTTTGGTTATGCAGCGCATATTCTCTATGAGAACTGAATCTTAGTGAACAGATCATTGTTAAAAAACATAGGTTTCTTTTCTCCATTTTACATGTGTGAGACGATAAGTTATTGTCACTTATCTCTGTTTTAATTTTTCAATTGTTAACTAGATATTTGGAAACTAAAAATAAAATCCAAAGCTCCCCACTAACTGCACGGACCCCTCTTGGTCAAGGGGACCCCAGAGAAACCTGAAAAATGGGGTCCTTGGTGGTGATGGAAAGGGAGGTGGGACATGACTCATGATATCTCCCTTCTTGGAGTTTAGGCACAACTGAGCAGTGTTAATGTTAAAATGGAGATCATCAGACTAGCCAAAGGGACTCTTTGTGACACTAAGAGACCAAGTTATAAACAGGACCTAATGCCATGCCAGACAGGGGTTAAGTCACACACCCCCACAAGTCACTGCCTCCCAGTGTATTGGTTAACAGACTTCCTTATCTTAAGCATTTCTGCTGACTCCAAATTTCTAGACAAAGCTGTACTCCTTTAACTAATTGCAAATTAAAGAATCTCTGAATCCACCTCTAAGCTCCTGCTTCAAGGCACCTTTTGGGGAGATACCAATGCATACCTTCCATGTATTGATTTATATCTTTGCCTGCACTCCTGTCTCCCTGATATGCAGAAAACCAAACTGTAACTCACCCATGTCAGGCACAGTTTCTCAGGACCTCTTCAGACTGTGTTTCCACAGGCCACGGTTATTCCTACTGGCTCAGAATGAACCTTTATTAAACCTATATATTAAAGAGGTTTTTTTTCCCTGTTAACACATGCCTACATCTATTTGCATCATTTTAAAGATCTTTTACTGGTTTTGTAATCGGTCCTTTCCCTTGACAACATGCAAAGTTGGCCCTGGCAGATTTGAAAATGGCTGTGATTTATGAAAGCAAAATCTAAAGACATGACACTTGCTTCTGGTGGCCTCAAACCACGATGCCAGCTTGGAGTTCTGCCTAATTCAATCGTCCCCTCTGGAGGTTTGCGATGACCTGGACAACAGCCATCTAGTCAGAGAAGCCACATTTCTGAATAGAATCGTTAAAGGCAGTGCCTTCAGGTCTGAATTTCAATCCCTGCTCTGCTGAATTTCAGTTTCCTCATCTGTAAGGTAGGAACTTTACAATTCCTAGCTATTTTTATGAGGATGAAATGAGCCATTGCTTGTGAATGCATCCAACAGTTCCCAGCACATAGTTCATGGAAAACAATTGGAAGCGTCATCATTATTTTTTTAACTAATAATTTCCTACTGGTTTCAAATGTACACATATTTTAAACATGGCACGTGCAACTCTGGTTATCCAGGCCCCCAGTGCCAAACACAAACTAGTTTAGTGTATTGTGAGAGACTTCACATTTACTAATTCAAATTAAAACTAAATGCGAATTATAATAGCATAACATGCTAATGAACACAGAGGAACTGTCAATCCCTGTGGTGCTACATCTTGTACCATGTAAATACCATTCAAATGGGTCCCACCCAAGGTTTGTACTGCACTTGCTTCTTGGAAACTAAAAGGTTTTAGTTTTTAGTTCCTGAATTCCTTGAAGAAATATACTATATGGTATAATAGACTGTTAACATGTAAAGAAAATTTGATAGAAGAAAAAGAAAAATATAAACCCGAATGGGCTTATTTAAAAAAAAAAGAAAAACAATTTTCTCATGATGATAGACTGAATCAAAATATAAATTCTCTTTTACATTCTCCTGAGCGTTGTGGGAAGGGGTCAAATGAAAAATAAACATGCGCATAGAAGAAAAACAGTAGTTTTTACTACGTGCCGATGTTAACAACAACGTTGGTAAACTGCAGCCCCAGTAAGCTACAGCTGGTAGAGTGATTGGACGTGACTGAGGAAAAAGGCACGGGGCTTGCTAGGCAGTAGAAGCTGTGTTTGCAGAACATCATCAGAGGAGAATGAATCTCATGATATACCAGCATGGCCTAACTGTGTCCAGTAGAAAATGAGAAAAAGCCGCAGCCAGAGTACAGGAAATACCACTGATGAGGACCACAGTTAAAGATTGATGTTTGAGCAATCGCAGACAGGTGGGAGTACTGTCTAACTTCCCAGCTGTCTTGATAGGATCCATTTCAGCTATCACAATAAAGTCAAGTCTTTAGAAGGATTCTCACTAGATCTACAAGATACTCGGCAGTCAAGGCAGAAGCGAGATGACAGAAGAAATGAGAGATTCAAGGAGCTTCAGTCTTGAGATATTTATTTAGCATCATTTTCCTGACAGATTTCCAATTCTTAAGGTGGGGGAACTGGATACTAATACAGGACAAATTCTGTAGTTATGCCTGTATGTTCTTTGTAGTTCCTTTCTGAACTGTTCTATGTTGTTTATTTGCATAAATGAATGGGTATAAGAATAATTTTGTTACATGCATAGTGGGCTTTTAGGACACCCATCACCCAAATAAAGTACCATTGTTCAACTGCATATGAATCATGTCATAAGGTGGACTTAGCCTTGTCTAGTCTATAGGTTTTGCGGCTCCTTCATCTTCTGATCCCAGCCTTATCTCCTCTCTATCACGCTCTCCAGAAAATGCATCATGCTTTTTTTTCCGCTCAGCTAACTCATATCACATCTTCAAAAGTCAGTTCCAGTGTCATCTCCTGGAAACTGTCTGCCTGGATCTCTTCCCTAAATCAGATAGGCGCCCCTCCTATCTATTCCCTTACCATAATCACATTCCTTATCCCAGTATGCAGTAAGTTATCTGATTTCCTGCCCATTGCCCTAGACGGAGACTAATTTCAGAACAAGGAACAAGTGTTTCATCTCTGCAGCCCCTAATGACACACATCGTTGGGTACCTGTTACTCAGTACGGACAGCTTCTGCCATCCTTGCTGCTATTGTCACTGTTAAAGGCTGGTGTCTGGCTGTGCTACCTGTAGTGCAAGTTTTCAGCCCCCAGAAAATAATGATACCTTAAGCAGGTTTAAGCTTATAGTAAAATTTCACAGGGTAAGATCAATAAACATAAAAATAGCAGAAGAGCTTTACTGTCTTGACAAGAGCATCAGCTCTGAACTAACTGTGTATATGAGGTTGATTATAAACTTTTGTGGCTGAAAATATGAAGAAGGTACTTGAAAGTGTTTCAAAGAAGACAAAGCAAACCATTCCACCCAAGTCAAAGTTTCTGCCTTTCCTGGAACATGATAAGAGGTGGAATTTATGAAGCATCACAACTACAAAGATGACTCGAATGATTACAGGAATGGAAGTTCTTTGAGATATAAAGATAAATCAAACAATTTGGTTCATCAATCTGGTACAACAAGGGCTGTGAGGTGATTATTAAAGTTTATAGAGAGAGGGCAAATACAGTTTGAATATCCCTTATCTGAAGTGCTTAGAACCAGAAGTGTTTCAGATTTTGGATTTTTTTTTGGGGGGGGTTGGAATATTTGCACTATACTTACTGGTTGAGTATCCCTAATCCAAAAACCTGAAATCCAAAATGCTCCAATAAGCATTTCCTTTGAATGTTATGTTGGTACTCAAGATGTTTCCGATTTCGGAGCATTTCATATTTCAGATTTTTGTATTTGGGATGCTCAACCTGTATATATAGATATTTAGCAAACACTAGACAATTAGCCCTCAGGAACACCTCTTAAATATGGAAAGAAGGATTTTGTTTGCTTATTTGTTTTTAAATGGAAAATATTTCTCAAAATGTTGTCCAGGGACCAACTGCATCATTATCACCTAGAAGCTTATTAGAAATGCAATTTCTAACCCATCCTAAGTTTATTAAATTAAAAATGTGATGTGGCTGCTCCACTTCCCTTCTCCCAATCTGTGCTCTTAACAAGTCCCCTAGCACTACTGTTTTAGATTAAAAAAAAAAAATTAAACATCTTCCCTTGTCTCTGCCTGGAAAGTCTTTCTTGCTTTTAGTTGTCTGTTCCAGATCCCACTCCTTAAGGCTCAGCTCAGACTTTATCACTATGAGAGTCTCTCACTTCTCTATATTCTCATTGCACTCTGCTTGAATTATAGTGATTGCAGCCATTGTCACAAATCCCCTGCCTAGTTTCTAAATGTCCCAGCTGGACAAAATTTCACCCTGGGCCCTGTTCTCATCAACAATAGATTCTCTCCACACAGCTTATCCACTCCTTTGGTGTCAATGATCACCCTTCTACTGACTTCTGAATTTATTTCTCTAGCCAAGATCTTTTCCCCAGACCCCAGAATCACGTCTTCAATTGCGAGATATCATCTCTAAGATGTCCTACGGATATGTCAAGTACGGCCAATCCAAAATCAAATTTCTCTAACTTCCCAGCTCTTTTTCAATTGATCAACTAGAAAGAATTGAGACATTGCCACCTATTAATTTTATTGTGAAAGCTAGGAATTTAGGATATCTTCCATTATTTTTGTCTTTTTTCCTTTGCCCCCAAATCCAATCTATCATTGAGTCTTATTGATGTAATCTCCTTAAACCTCTCAAATGTCTATACTTCCTACCTACAGACTCCATATTCCAATCAGTAGTTCACAGAAGTAAGTCCAGTAATTAGTACTAGGTATGAAAAGGATCACCAGTGAAATAAAATGAAAAATAAAGATGATAAACTTATTCAAGTCAAAGAATCGTCCTTTATTCTAAGATTCTTTCCTTTTCTATATTTTGTTGTTAACCATCCTTTGCTTTAAGAAATCATGAGAGTAATTGCTTTTATGATTGGAAATGACAATAAAATTTGGTTACCTTTTATCCATTCCCTAAATAGTGTTCGAAATTTGATTTCTAAATGATGGTTAAAAAACTAGGAACCATCTGCAGGCTGAGAGGTGCTATTCTTCTGCCTGGAAGCTGCCTCTGTATCCAGCTAACCTGTAATTTTTCAGACTTTAACTCAAAAATCAACTCTATCCAAAGGCCCTAAGAAGTCCTTTCCTGGGCTCTGTAGCCTCCCTGGCCAGTGGTGGCTCAGTGCTTAACACCCTGCATTGGAAATTAGCTGTTTGTGTTATTTTCATGCTCTTCTGCAAGCAAGGGCTTCTTTTTCCTAATGTATTGATTCTTGCTAATTCAGTAGTGATTTGATAAATTCCCTTTATAATAAAAAAGAAGTACTGGTAATCTGTGTTTTGACTGGAGTTATTGGTATACTGGCTGATGCATTAGCCATGTGGATTTATGTCCTGCATTACAAAGACAACCTGAGGGGTAGGTGGGTCATGTCTTTTCAACTTTCCATTCCCCTGCAGGTTCTAGCACTGTTCTCTGCAGATTTTGCTCTCAATGAAGGCTTCTGAATTAAATTGAAAGTAGAGTCATAAAGAAAACACAAAATTAAGACACTGAAAAATTAAGATAACACAAGCAAGCTACATGGGGAAAGTCACTTTAGCCAAAAGGCCCTGGACAATTATTTAAAGTAACAAGATTACCTTCAGGACTTTTTTCAAATGCACATATTTAATCATCTAATGTGTAAGTCAAATCTGAGATATAATTAATTCAGACTGCCTTTTTTGAAAATTTTTTTTGCATACTAGCTTACATTAGATAAAGCTAATCTGTAATACAGCTACTGTTAGCCCATATCTGTGAATGTTAAAAAGAAAGAAAGGAAATTTTGTAGATGTCCTGTCTTTAGGGCACCCTTGGGTTCAGCTTGACATGTACTATGTCAATGAGTCTCAAAGGGACCTCAGGTCTGTGGCCTCATAGTCCTTATTTCTGAGGAAAACACTGTTAGATTTTATGGGAGGCAACTGCTATTTTGAAGGTCACATGTGTTACTGCCAATGTTTCTGTTACGAATGGGGGACAAGGTGAAGAAGTGATTTCAGGCTGTGATGCTGAACTTTAATTGCCAACTTAACAAATTAAATAGATCTTATATGATTTAGAAGAAATAAATCATTTGTCTTTAGATTGTGAAAATGAGACTATTACACATGACTTAGATTTTTCTAGGAAATCTAGTGAAAAGAATGGGAGGAACGACCCCACATAGAAACTCGAGTCCTCTTAAAGGAATAGTATGATATTCTGAATATAGATTCCCTACAAAGACCTTAGAAAAAATGCAATACTTTAGGTCTTTGCTAAGATGACGAATATGCTTTTCCTCTAAGGGTTATTTAACACATTCCATAATTTTATTATAAATGGTCCAATAAAATGGAACAATAAGTTATGTGCTATATTAGGAGGACAACTCATTTATGAGTAATGTGGTAATTTGTAAAACTAATGGGCATGTTTATGAGCATAAAGGGTTCTAAAGAATAAATAAAATACTTTTATAGGCAAAACTGAGGCATTTAGCATGAGGGGCACACATTCTTTTGAGGGATCTAAATTTCCAGGCAGTTAGTTGCCTAAGTCTGGAAATGTGGCACTTCCTAGGATCTGTTTGGGTTGAGAGACAGAACAGCACAGTGTAAAAAAGATAATGCTGAACTTGGAGCGGGGGTCTGTGTTGTCTTCTGGGACTGCCATTAATTAGGTTTTCTAGGGCTCCGTTCCCCATCCATGGGCTGAACTGATCAGAATGTCCAGTCATTAAGACTCTGTCTAATGCTCACACCCTTTAAATATAGTAATTCAGCATTCAAAGGTGAGAATACGAATTTAATAATTTCTAATTTGTCACTGCCTTTATGATTATGAAAAGGAAATTAGAGATTGGATTCAGAAATATTAGCTTTTAACCTCATTGTAGGGTGTGCTGAGCTTTGGAAGCAACATATTTTTGTTGATTTTGCTGATTTCTACTGGAATGTTGTTTTCAGCTGATGATTAATGTCCTAATAACTTGTTTTTTAGTGTGGCTCTCTGAAAAAACAGGCTGCTTTTGTGTATGCATTATGTGCACCTGTCTTTGGCAGGAGGTGGATCACTTTTAAGGATGAGTATCTCACATTTGCTATTGCACACAATGGCTCCATTTATGGCTCAAATCTGGCCTCCTGTCTCTGACAGAGGTACTGTTATCAGTAATCCATGAAATGTTTCTTGTTCTTTTAATGACTTTAACATTCAGCTGAGACCAAAAAAACAATGCTGTTGTGTTCTTTTCAGACATACTAAATTCACTTTCTCATCCTCCCCACTTCCACATATTCATGGAAGGGCACAGACCCAGAGTCTGAAAGAAAGGTAAGCTCTGGATGGTGAAATTGTACCTAGAAAGCTAAATTTATCAGTGCTCTTATATGTCATGTACTCTCCATTTTGATTTTATTTTGCAAAGGGAAACAGAGGTCTTAGATTAAAAGTTCTACCAAGAAATCTTGTATAATATAAAATGAATACATTCCCTGTTTGTTCTGATTTTTTAATTTGGTTTTTTATTTTTTAGGTGTAAAGTTTTTAAGTAATGATATTTTGGCTGTGCTTTTTATAACATGCTATTTCACACCGTACATTTTAACAGTTTGAATTTTTTTTAGGACCATGTGTTTTTAAAGCACTTAAGGGTTTTTTGTTTTTGTTTTTTTGTCACTGGTTAGTATCTGCATGGTGGGCACATACCTGCTGGTTTACAAATATGGGAATGAAGACAGAGTCATGTAGTCATTTTCTAATTCTTGTTTTCATCTTTTTTCTTAGTCCAATGTCTGACCATAGTAAATACTCAGTAACTATCTTCTGAATGAATGACAGAAAAGATGGTTCTTCAAATCCCAGAATGAGAATCAACATTCCACAGCATATTTCAGAAGCTAGACATGCTTTCAAGTTGTCAGTACACTTTACAATGGCCATAGAGGGACATCAAAATCTGATAAGATACTGAAAAATAAAACATTAACATACCTAGAGCCTTATAATTTTTTGTATTTTGCAATTATCTTCTAATGTGTACTGTCTACTCTACTTATTAATTCTAGACTAACTCTGAAATATCTTTTAGCTTTAGGAAGTCTATCCAGGGGCTGAGTCCTCAGGAGGTATTTGGTGGGTCCTAAGAGTTTATTCTATTTCAGCATCTGACTCCATGACAGTGATCTTATCTGAGAAACTAATCAATACCTAGGAGACAGACAAAATGGCCTTCATGCCATGTAAATGCTGTGCCTTTCATATAGGTTTCGTGGAATAATGCTCTAGTCTTTAATGACTCATTTAGATGAGGAAGGTGAGGGCAACTTTAAAAGACCCAGGAGGCTGGGGAGGGAGTATTGTATTATTATTTGGCCCATATTTTTGAACAAGAAAGAGATCTTGAGTTTTCTTATTTTCTTCATTTTATGAATGTAGAAAACAAGTCTGCAGGTAGAGAAAATGCCCTGTTCCATGAGGCCACAGTGCCTTAGTCAGACCACGAGGCTATGGTTAGGGGTCGAAGGGTCCTCATAACAATGATTTTCAAGACTCCCACACATTCAAAATGGAGAGGCAAAATCCGAGGAAGGCATGCTCATTCCTTTGGCATTTTGACCTCAACCCTGCCGAGGTCGTCATGTGTAAGAAATAGTTTCAGGGAAATGTAACTACACTGATCCTGTACCAAACACATTTATAGGGAACAAGCAAGAAACACTCAGCTAAAATCACCCTCAGGAAGTTACTAGTGCCATCAATTCTGTGGTAGCTTTGCTCCATTGAGTCTTCTGTACCTCACTCATTAACACCCTAAATGAAAAACCACCATGGCCTCTGTGTGCTCTGGAATCACCTTTTTCCACCAGGGTTCTCCAGATGGGTGACAGGACATGGAAGCAGGGGGGTTCCAAGGTCCAATGAGGTAACAGGCAGAATCTCTTCTCTCTTCACAGAAATCTCTGTCACTGTTTCCCTCTCTGCCTCATGTGTACAATAATCTAAGATTTCCTAAACTCTGACTATGAAATCCTTTCTTTTTATTTTCTTGTACAGCATTTTTGTTGACCACACACATGATTTTTAAAACGTTTCATTTGTATTAGCTACTCTCATCCTTAGGCCCACCGTTTGAAGAAGGCAAGTTACATGTTACTTTACGTCTTTGAGAGATGAATAAACAGAACCATCAATGTTTATAAGTTGGCCAGAGTTATATAATTATTATGGGATGAAGCCAGGTTTCAAGAATTTTAACTCCAGACTCAGGGCCTCTTTCCCTATTTATTGTGTTGTCTCTGTTTTTGAACTCTAAAGTCAGTTTAAAAAAAAAAAAAAAAAAGACCCACTAATATTACATATTTTTCTTAATGATCTCATGTATACAGAAATTAAAGACGATTCCCAAGACCATCACTTCCCAAATTAATTGACATTCAAACTTGGAAAAAACTCTGTATTTGGTATTATAGAGCTGTGTTAACAAAATGTTCCCAGAATGTGGCTTATTAAATCTGTTATTTTAAGTTATTTGTATTTTTATCAATGAATTAGTATTTCCTATGTAAAGTGAAATAACTATCACAGCCACAGAATAAAAATCTTTATTTTTTGAATTTTTAAAGCCCATTGTAAATTGCTGGAGGTGAAGTGCACAATAAAGCCATAAAAATAAAACAGAAATCCTTTAAAGAGGTTTCGGCATTCCCGAAAATATATACTTATCACAGATCATAAATGCAGTCCTGGATAATTTTAAACATATGGTAAGTTTCTTCTTAAGTACTTATATTTTAGGAACCTTAATTATGCTCTAAATCTTTTTCTCATCACAGAATGAATAACTTTGCTTTGAAAATTTGTGTAGGTAGGACTGCTACTTCTTTCCCCATAATATTTATAGGCGTTGGATTGGCTTACAATTTGCAATTCATTAATTCAGAATCTAATTCTCCATAACTAAGGAGTTTCTTGTCTAGTTATTCAACTCAGTAGTGCTTCATTACATTAAACTATGAGCTGCAAAAACAAACAAATTATTTCTCAAGCACTTTACAGTCCATATGTTATAAAAACCGCCTGTGAAGGTGTGATACTTACTCATTCCTATGAAGTAATGCTTAGTATTTACTACTCCACTGTCAAGAGTAGCTATAAGCTTATTAAAACTTTTCCCTGCCCCCATGAGGACTCTTAATAAAGCAGAATGACTGCATGGTCATTTTCTCTGCAGCAAAAGAAACTGTCAGAGAGCCTTGTACTCTTGAGATTCTCTAAGTGAGCTGCCTGGGTGTTGCTTGCCTTCATATTAATAGTAACTAAATAGAATTTCCAAAGAGGTTTCCTACTCTAATTTCAAAATTAAAATGTGGAAGCCTTGGCCCCATTCTCCTTTCCCTCTGACATTCCTGAAGTTCTCTTCGTTACTCAGAATGCTGGTTTAGGCTGGGTGTTTGCATTTGCCAAGCAAACTAAATACATGTTTTGTTCTAACACAGTAGTATGACATTAACACTTACTTACTCTTGTACTTTTCTTTCTGAATTATGATTTATTTCCCTTTGCTTCACTGTAGATAGTCAAGAGTATAAAAGATAACAACCGTTCCTTTTGGATACTATCAATTGCCTGACTGACTTAGGAAGCTAAGATAAAATAAAAAAGCTAGAAGGCCCGGTAGGCACGGTTAGTTTTGAAACAGAAAAGTTAATTTGGATAGTGGAATGGTTAGAAGTACTTTCTGTTGAAAACAGAAAAAAAGAAACTTTAAATCCTTCAAATATTGCATGTGTGTTCATCTCAGTTTTATTTATAGTACTCAAAAGTCCAATAGATTGTAAACATTAATCAGCAGAAAAGCATGTATCATGTTCCATCAATGCAATGAATATGACTCCATCACAAAACAGACCTTTCATATTTACATGGAAAAAAGTATATCTTACATTTTAAAAAATCCACAAAATGGTATGCATATAAACATATTTGTGTAATATGATCTTCTGTGTAACATATAGACCCTGCCTGGTTCATTATACTTTCCATTTATCCTACTGACCTCATTCATTTTAAGAAGAAAATTGCTTATGTGGCCTTTGAATCAAAATAGCCTTTCAAGGAATCTCTCAGTTTCATAGTAGGCTATTCTATTAGTCAAGATCTAACCAGAAAACCAGAAACTACTCCAGGTTCAGAGTGGTTTTCAAACAGAAAGTATTTAATACAGGGAAATAGTTATACAGGTGACAGAAAGAGCTGAGAAATCAAACAGAAGGTAGACCTAGAAATTATCAAAGGAAGCCACTCACTCTGCTGGGGCTTATGGGATAACAGGAGGAGATATTACCCAAAACACAAGCCAAAGTGTCTAGTGGGGGATTGGGTCATAGAAGAGTGAGAGGCAGAACCCCGGGGTAGACATAGTCGCTGCTGTTGCTACTGCTGTAGACTTGGAAAGGAGGCAGAGTGAGGAGGAAAACATAGTCCAGCTTCTCTCCTCTGGACAGATCTTCCATGAGCCCCTCTGATTGGCTGAACTGACCCTAAAGGGGTAATGTAATTCCCTGCTCTACATAGGTGAGTGGAGGGAAAGAGAGGAAGGGATCTGAGAACAGGCAGCAGTCATCCAGCACAGCTTATGGTTTGTTCATTACAGTTTTCATTCAAGTGACGGTTTAGAAAAATCCTGAGATTTCTCATTATTTCAGTTTACATTGTTTGCACTAACTACTGAGTAACTATAGCGTGTTTTAAAGATGTGCTAAACACACATTATAAATACCTACGTAACCGAATACTATAATGCCACAATTTAGTAACTCCACAATGTAATCACAAAAATTTAAAATTTATCAGAGAGACTGTAGTCTGAGCCCATTTTTTGTTGCTGAAACAAACTGAAGTTCAAAGAAGTTAAGGGGAATTTCAGAAAAGTGCTTAGAGATACTGGTTTGTGTATTTGAGTAACATGGATGTGGAAAAAAAAGTAATTATGAATGAAGAATGGGATCTAAACTAAATGATCATGGCAGTAATTGACATTGTTTGATACACTTATGATCCTCTGTCCTTCTGGAGAGAGATATGCTAACATAAGGGGTGATGGCAAATTCACACAAATGAATAGGAGAGTCACAGTGTTGCTCACCAGACCGTTCCAGTTCTCTTCATTTCTGGTCACATGGCAGCACTGCAATTTCTGGCTCTCTTGTGGTTAGATAGGGCCAGGTAAATTGTCCTGGCCAGCGAGTTGTAACATTCTGTCACTTCCAAGCCAGAGTATTTAGTTGCCCGTTAAGATCAGCCAGAGCTCTGTCTTTCCTACAGTCAAAATGACTGGTAAAATTCCACACAGCAACTGCGAGGTCACCTTGGATCCAAAGTGAGGACACAAGGTATATCGTCACCACCTGACTCATAATGGGCATGTAACGCCAGAAAGGATGTTTCAAGCCACTGAGATTTTGGAGTTGTCTATTATCACAGCATAAACTAGCCTATCCTGACAGATACAGTGATCTATTGTGCTCTGTATAAAAAGTACACAACTACAACCAAATCAGCTGGCAAATGATCATTATTTTCTTAGCTGTCTATGGAATTATTATAAAAATTTTCCTACTTAACAGACAATAATCTAACTTAGTTAATAACCCACCTAAAAGATGATGAGTGTCACTGATAAAATAAATCAATTTTCATCAAAAGTCTAAGGTGTTTCCTTCTAAGCAAACACATTGATTTTAAAATTTAAGAGAAGAAACTTCTAACATTTGAGAATTAAGTGCTGATTAATAAGTGTTAAGAAGGGAGTGATATATGGAAAGAATACATTACCATATAAAATAGATTACTATCCCTGTAGGGGAACAGAAATATTCATGACTGTGGACTGAATAACATTGTCTACAAAGCAATCTAACTCCCTCTGTTTAAGCCTTTGATTATTAAGCACCTTCTAATTCCTAATTTGGCTTTCTAGACACCTTGATGTCCTGGAGAGCAGATAGGAACATTCAGGAGCTAGACATGATTATTCCCTTACTTACTCTAAAAATAATTTCAAAAATAACACCAATTTTCTGACATGGTAATGCTAAACCAGTCACCTGTGGTGACATCATCCCCATGTGGCCATCTGACTAGCAGTATCCTGGCACTCTTCTTGCTTTTACAATTGAAGCAGCAATGATTTGGCAGAATATTATCTTCCTATTTGTAATAGGCAATGACCAGGGCTGGTCCAGATGCTCCAGAATCTAGGCTTTGGGATTTTTACCACTGTATTAGGTGGTTCTTGCATGGTTGTAAAGAAACACCTGAGACTGGGTAATTGATAAAGAAAAGAGATTTGATTGGCTCACGGTTCTGCAGGCTTTACAGGAAGCATAGTGACGTCTGCCTCAGGGAGGCCTCAGGAAGCTTCCAATCACAGTGGAAGGCAAGTGGGGAGCACGTACATCACATGGCAAAAGAGGAGCGAGAGAGAGAGTGGGAGGGGAGGTGCTTTCAAATGACCAGATCTCATAAAAATTCACTATCACAAGGTCAGCACCAAGCCGTGAGGGGTCTGCTCCCATGATCCAAACACCTCCCACCAAGCACCAAGCCCCACCTCCCGCACTAGGGATTACAATTCAACATGAGATTTGGGCAGGGACAAATATCCAAACTATATCAACCATGTACATGGCTGCAAACTCTCCTTCATAGGTTCAAACCACTCTTAAGAGTGAACAAACAATACAGGGTGATTATGCAATGATACATGTTAGCGTTTCTGAATTTTCTATATTTAGTTCAGCTGTCAGATCCTTGGCCCAGATTTAGAGTAGGAAAAAAAGTTCCATATTGAAAAAGGACTAATACATATATATTTTTCATAAAAGATAATATAACTTCAGGATTTTTAAAAATCAAAAATGAATAAAATCTTACAGATTTTTACTTTTAATCTATATAATCAAAAACATTTCTATAAAATACTGTAAATAGGTATTTAGTCCTTAGCTAATGGGTTCCTGAAGGCAATTTTCAGAACAACACAAGTTTCCTTAGAAATACAAGGATTTAACTGTGAATACTTGTACCTCAAGAGACAGATTAGCTCAGCCAACTTCTTATGTTACCAATATACACAGAAAAAGTATGAGTATAGGTCTGAAAACATCAAGGAAGAAAGGAAGGAAACGGGTAATAATATTTGATGTTTTTTTACTCCTCCCATTATGCCTGTTACTTATTACCCCTCCTATTTTTATAATTCTGTTGATTGATGAGAAGATGACATCAAATGCCTAGGATGCATGGAAATAATTTAATAAACCAGAAATTAATTTTAGAGGCCCTCAGCTCTTTGAAAACAAATTAGTAGTTCAACTTTTTCCTGGTAGAAAAGTCACTAAAGGACAATTTCATATTGGCTTTTTTAAATAAGGCTTGTACTGGTAAGTATAAATTTGAAATCTTCCTCAGGCATGATCAATGATAAATTGCTTTATATTTTATTTTTTTGAGGCAGGGTCTTGTTCTGTCACTCAAGCTGGAGTGCAGTGGCATGATCAGAGCTCACTGCAGCCTCGAGCTCCTGAGCTCAAGTGATTCTCCCACCTTAGCCTTTTGAAGAGTTGGGAATACAGGCAAGTGCCACTGTACCCAGTTAATTTTCAATATTTTTTTGGAAAGATGGGATCTTGCTATGTTGCCCAGGCTGAGCTTCAACTCCTGCCCTGAAGTGATCCTCCTGCCTCTGCCTCTCCCAAAGTGCTGGGATTACAGGTGTGAGCTACTGGTGCCCAGCTGGTATTGCTTTATTTGTGTAGTCCTAAACTCAACTTCGTTGTTACCATGATCTCCTCCTTATGTTATTCTTTAATTGTTTAATGTTTCATGCACATAAAATACTGTATGTATCTCTCTACATGGAGATATATTTACGTGAGATGTTACTGATATTCATCATTTAAGACATAATATTGCACATAAATGGTTTATAAGTTGCTTATTTTAAAAAATGCATATTTTTCAACAAGCGTTTAATGAACCTTATTATGTATAAGAAAGGTCTGGAGCTTATAATGCAACTTTTAAGGCTTGGTGGGTTCCCACAGCAGTGCTCCATGCTCATTTCTTTACTTACTTCATGAAACTACTTTGTATATAAACAAAAAAAAAGACAAGAAATTGGCCTTTAAAATTTGATAACACCTGTGAGACATAACATGATCCAGTGTTCAGAACTGGACTGGCTGGGACACCAGTGCTGGTCTCTCCTGGGTGGTTTGTTCCCAGGATTTCCATCTTCCTATGAAGATGATCTGGAAGACAAGGTTATTTGACTTTCTAGTGGTTTCCAGAAAGAAAAAAATCTTCAAAATGAATAACTATATTTTAAAAAGTCCTTTTTCCCCAAAAGCAGTAGTATTTGGTGATAAATTGAATACTTCTCACTGAACTGAACATATCATGATATAGGTAGAAACCTCAGTCTGGGAAAAAGAATATACATACCACTTTTCATAGGATCACAAGATGAGCTATTTCTGATACTTAAAGCATCTAGATTCAAGAGAAGGAGTTTCTGTTAAGGCAGGTTCCTTTTTATGAGATACAAATGATATGTTGCATACAAGACCTTGTCATGAAATAACACCTGTTTTGTTTATATATTGCTATGATTGGTTCATAAAAGAGAAATTTATATAACCATATCTTACATGGAAAACATGGTATACACACATAGAAAGAGCACAGATACAGTATCTTGTAAAAGTAATTTACAGAGACACATGGGTGGCTCTTAGCTCAACTCTCGTATTTAAGACTAAGTGTAAAAATACAGAAAATACTGTTAGGAGAGATTCTCTCCTAATTTATAAGATTTGTGTTTTATTTTACTAAATTTTTTACCTTTTCTGTTTGTTTGCTTGCTTGTTTTTCAGTTTATCACACAAATTGCCTGGCTACGTATAACTTCTCCTGATGAGTTAGTTCCACCTCTAGCGTTCCTTCTTGCCATTCATTTGGGGAGAAATGGAAAAATGATAGGCTTTGAAAGAAAAAAAGTTGTCTCTTCACATTATTCATATTATTTTTAAAGAGACAGTTAGAAAAGCCTGACTTGTGTCCTTCCCTTCAATCTCTGCCTCTACAAATTGAATTCTTAAAAACCTTTCAGGTAGTCTGAGATCCTTGTAAAATTAGGTTCAAACTTTTGAGTGTGAGCAAGAGGGCATCCCTGATGTACCTCCTTTTTGCCTCACTAGCCTCTCTTGATCTGTCTCCCCTTTTACTCTATACCTCCTCCCAAATGTCAGTGTTGACCTCTCCCCTCTCCGCAGTGTGTGCCAATTCCCGCTTTTTTGCTTTGCCTAGGAAGTCCCGTTCTCCAAGACTGTAAAGCCTTCTCTGGTTTGTCCACATGGGCTCATCACTTCTTCCTCTGTTTTCATATGATGACTTCCTCAAAGGCAGGAATCATGATTTGATTATCTTTGCATCACAAGTGCTAAGTAGTGCCTAGTCGTTGGGCATGATGGGCTTTTCAGAAACATTTGTTGAATGAATAAATGAGCCCAATGACCAAGATGCACACAATTCACAAAGGTGAAATGGGACACTGAGAACAACTTGAATGACATGTAAGTAATGGGGTGTCAATCTGGAGTCATGTTGTAAAAATGAAACTACTTAAAGAATACATATATAAACCCATGGACTTGGAAGTCATGGTTTTAAGAAGGGTTTTATTTTTCAAAGGGATATATGGGGCTAAAGTCACATTTTAAAAGGTAGTAGACTTTCCTAATTGTGCTTTTACAAGATTAAAACGGATTTTAATTTTATAAATGATTCCCCCTCCCCATTTTCATTAGTGTATCTTATTTACTTCAGCAATTCAGGAAAACATTTTATAGCAGCGTTCTATTTAGTATCTGCACATCTGCTCCCAGAGAGGCTCCTATCTATAATAAGAACATTTTGTGATTTCGATTTAATCTAATATTTGTCTTATTTCACACACTGGATAAACAGGGCTCATTAGCATCAAACTCACAGAATCTTTGTTTTTCATGACTGTAAAGCTGACCTTTGAAATATAATCTTGTGTTCCCAAGATTAGCATACAATAAATCACAACATGAATTATAGGGATCTCTCCCCCTCCTCCTCCTTTTTCAAACACAAACATGCATGCATGCATGCATACAATTGCTTAAGGGCTCAAAGATTTGTGGCATTTTGGGGAGCTTTTAACTCTCAATTTCTGAAAAATGATAAATAAGATGTTATCTCATGATGATATTGATATCACTATATCTTAGTAACCAAGACTAGGAATAGAGACATAAAATGCCTTATCCAACAAGAAATGACTATTAAAGAATGAGGTATATGAATTAAGTTTACATCTTCAGTAATCAACCGTGTTTGATATACCTGTTTCGTAACAGGAGTTAAAATATATATTAACATGATTAAGAGACAAACGTTTTTGTTGTAGGAGTGTTTGCATTTAACAAAGTGTTTCGGTTTCTTAATTTTTTCTTTCAAATTGAATCCAAAGTGACACTGAATATGGCTATTTTATAGCTCAGACTTAAAGATTTTCTAGCTCTTATATTTTTATGATTGTACATATTTTAAGCATATTTCTGTAATATTTCTAAGTATTGATACTTAAATATTTACTAATAGCATTTTGACAATGTCTCACAGTTTTTTTATGTTTTTAATATTTTGAAAAGATTTATGGGATTTATAATATAACTCATATACCAGAATGGCTAAAATATTATGAAATGCATTTTTAAACTGGGTTTGAGCTATTTCAGTAAGATATTAGCAAGGACCAACACATTATTCAAAGGCAACAGGGGTTCTTTCTTTAGCTTTCTAAATAGCTAAGACAGAAGCTCAGAAACATTTTAATAATAAACCACTACAGAAGTAAACACATTGTGCAAACAAATTAGGTCATGGTTGCATGTCAGAGGCATGTCAAAAACACACAAAGTGAGTAAGTATTATTTCTGAAGTAAGCATTAAAATTCAACATACACTGCTTCATATAATGTTGAAGCTTTATCTGCAAAATGAGGAAGTTGGAGAGATTTTTGCAGCAATTTAAAATATGGAAATAGCTCTCTGCTGGCTGATTTACGACGTGTGTAGAGTAGTGAATGAAAGAACTAGAGTTTAGTCTGGGAATACTTTTTCCACCAAATAACATTTCAGGTTTAATCCTGCAGGGTGGTTTCATCTATTTCTCATCTCCTTTCTCACCCATGCCAAAACTGCCCTGTAACGAGTCCCAGATTAAACGGGAAAGTTGGCCAACAGGCTAGAGTTGCAGGACTGGTCATCCAACCTAATTACTAATTTTGGGCAAAGCCAAACCTAACACACCTCAGGGAGACAGTTATTTATAATACACACTTTAAAATATTGAGTAAATGTCAGAGGTTCCAAGAGTTTGAAACACAGTCAGGCTGGACATGACTTTAGATCCAGGCAGAACAATCTGAATATCTAATTTTCCTGCTCCATAAAATGAAGTCAAATGAGACTTCACAGAGGATCAAATGAGAAAAGCCTGCAAAGTGCCCAACACAAAACACAGCACACAGTAGTTTCCAAAAAATCAGGTCTATTCTCCGTATTTTAAAAAATTGTGGCTTTCATTTTTATAGCTCTTAAAAATAGAAAATTGTTTTTTATGGATATATAATAATCCTGCAAGAAGGACCATTCACATTTTTTTTATTACCCCTCCAAGCACTAGTCCATCCAGACCTATTCCACCTTTTCGGGTTGCCCCATGAACTAGACCAGTAGTTTTAAAATTGTTTAATGGTAGCACCAAGACTCTTTCTTTTCCAAATGAAATCTTAAGCTGAATCGGAGCAGATACAGATATGACTCATATTGGAACAGTTGTGTTGAGGTGGGGAATGGGTGGTTGGATAGGAGCACAGTGGCCCAAGGACCCCTGTGTTACTGCGTGTGAAGAATCTGGAACATGACCAATGCTGATTCAACAGGAATCCACAGACATTGAAGAGGTGCAACGTACAGCTCTGCTTTAAGATTAAGAAGAAGTATTGATGATAATCTTAAAGAAATCATCTGGATGACTAAACTAATAACCAGATAGTTATACATATCTCTGTGTCTATGTTTTGTTTGGGTTCACGACCATGTTGGCTTCCAGCTATCATCTAAATTGATAACGCTTAACAGATAATATATCATTAAGCATTGCTGTGTATCCTAATTTCAAGGATGATAATCATCCAATGTTCATTATATTCATGTTGAATTATTTTTACCAGTTGTAAAAATGAAACTTCTCTTCCTAAGGGATAATTACTGCTTCGAAAACATTTTTATTGAATGACTTTTGTGTTTTGAGTTATTTAATAAACTGAGATTTGGAGGTGACATTATAAAAACCACAAAGTGCAATAGGATAATATGCAAAAGTAATTATCCTTGGCTAGAGAGAAAATAATAAAGGTAGAATTAATCTGTGGTTTTGTGTAAAACTAATGTCAACGGCCTTTATTCCTATGCTGCTACAGGACCCACTCTGGGAGCACAGGAATAAAGATAAGCAGTCATTACGATGGAGGAAGGTGGGAGGATGGGGGTATGGTACCCCAACAGCACACGGGGGTGTGAACTTGCTGAAGTCAAAGGGACCTGTTGAAAGAGGTTTGGGCACGACTCGGCTCTGAAAGACTCTGCACCAGATCTGTACCCAGCGCTGACTCTCCATTAACATTTTCCAGCCTCATTTCCTCTGGGTGCTGCCCTCCCGTTAATCTTTTTAATGGTCCCTCTGTGAATGTGCCATGCCTCCTGGGTCACTCTCAGACATTTTAACAGAGATCACCTGGAGACAATGCTCAAAGCCCAAAATATTGAACTAATGGGAGTATCATCTGTCTTTGCGGGCTGCTGGGAAAGGGAGGTAGCACTCCTTAAATCACATCCCTAGATGGCTGTCCATCTTACTTAATCAGAGAAGAACTCACTGGCTCCCCTGAACACTTGATTCATTGACTCCTCCTGTACCTTTCCCCACATCTCAGTGTTTGCCTTTCCTATTAAAACACTCAATTTCCTCAGGCTTTATTTATAAAGTCTATATTTATATTCCAAAGCCTTTTATCAGTTTTATTCCATTGTGGGGGCACAAACAATACTACGATCAATTCTGTGGTTCACAGAGCAAAACAGAATGTTTTCTCAGTTGTAAAATGCTGTCAGTTGCTAAACCCACATTGATTTCATACCAGCTTTTCAGGAAAAAAAAAAAAAAGAAACTCTATGTATGAAATGTACATAATCAGCTTTGAGATATATCCCAGTTTAAACCTGATTTCAGAAACATTCACCGAGAGGAAACCTGGCCTTTAAGAATAGAGGAATGAAGGCAAGTGACTAAGACCAGGATCATACTCTCATGCTCTTAAGCCCAGGGAAACCATGTGCAGGTGCAGATTTTGTCCAGACATTTTCTTCTGAATCCTAAAGGTTTTGGAAAACTTCCTCACTGGTCTCCCTGATCCTGCTTTTGACCACCTATCGCTGATTCTCAGTACATCACAGTCATCCTTCTACAGTGTGGTGGTGCATGTCTACTACCTGTGAACCCTCACTCTGAGGAAAACCAGTGGTGTGCTGAAGCCAGCTCATACCAGATCAAGAGAGCTGACACATTTTGAGAAATTTTGCAAGCTTGTGAAACACAGTCATTCTTTTTTTTTTTTTTTTTGAGACAGAGTCTTTGCTCTGTTGCCAGGCTGGAGTGCAGTGAGTGGGGCAATCTTGGCTCACTGCAACCTCCACCTCCTGGGCTCAAGCAAGTCCCCTCTCTCAGCCTCCTGAGTAGCTGGGACTACAGGCATACACCATCACGCTTGGCTATTTTTTTTTTTTTTTTGTATTTTAGTAGAGACAGGGTTTCACCATGTTGGCCAGGGTGGTCTCGATCTCTTGACCTCGTGATCTGCCCGCCTTGGCCTCCTGAAGTGCTGGGATTACAGGCATGAGCCACCGCGCTCGGCTGAAACACAGCCATTCATAAAAATTAAATTATATAAACTATATTTAAAACATAGGTAATCTATTCTCAAAGCTCACCCCTTTCTTATTATTTTATTACACTTTACTATATTATCCATGCTCTGGCAGCTATTTCCATCTATTATATCTGTATGTAAGAAATACGATGTGAGTATTGGTACAGCTGCACTTCTCTTCCCAGCTCCACATTCAGCAATGTTCTGCTTAGCGTCAGCCCTGATGACTGTTTCCACTCCGGCAACTGACAAATGCTACAAAACAAAGTCAAATCTCTTCCCCTTCTCTCCCCCAAGAGCCGGTTATTAAACATTTACTAGCACACTGATGAGTAAAACAAAGTCCTTGCACCGGTCTACAAGGCCCTCTGAGATCTGGCTCCCTTTTCTCTACTCAAGCCACACTGGTGTCCTTGCAAGGGCATACTCACTGCACAACTCTAGGGGGCACTAGTCACAGTGTTTTCCGTGTATGGTGCTTCTCCTTCCCACTGCCCTCTGCCAAGTCGTATAATTTGGAGAAATGGTTCTCTCCTGCGTCTGGATGAAGCCGAATAGAGTCCTGCCTCCCGGCTTTGCACCTGCTGTTTCTCCTGCCTGTAATGGTATTCTCCCACATCCCCTGCCCTGCTGGCCCTTTGCTGGGCTCCTTCATCTCCTTCAGTTGTCTACTCAAAGATCACCTTGTTGGTGAAGCCTTCCCTGACCATGCCATTTAAAGGAGCAAACGTCCCCTACCCCTCCTTTGGCCCCCTTCTCTGCTTTATTTTTCTTCACACCGCTTATCACCAATTGATATACTGCATCTTTTACTTTATCGTTGTCCCTTTTTTCCTTCCAGAAGGTAAGCTCCAACAGAACTCAGGCTTTGTTTTGTACATTAGATACCAACAATCTGGAATAGTGCCTGGCACATAGCAGGTGCTCAGTAATATTATTGAACAAATGAGTGAATGTATGAAGATTTTAATAAGAATTCTGATTTTATCCATATAAGGACACACATATATATTGTAAATTTAAATTTATATATATATATATATATATATATATATATATATATATATACATACATACAGACCAGGAATTTGAATATCTAGATTTGAGTTATGGCTGTGATGCTGATGAACACTTCTTGCGAGATCTTTAGTCAAGGAGCCTGCTTATGCCCAGAGACACACCAAAGCAGAAGTAAAGCATGGGAAGTGTTTCTCTGGTATATAACAGGTTTCTCTTTCCTTTAGGACAACATACAAGAGACTGACTCTGTTGAACTCTCTACCTTAGAGACAGGGAATTTGCTCATTACTGAAGGAAATCAAGGCAGGAACTTAAACTAGTTCAAGAAAGGTGGCTATAGCTAAAGAAGGGAGAGGAAACTTCAAAAAGCAATTGAAACTTTGACTAAAAGAGTAAGTATGAGTTTTCCTGAATAGGGACATATGACATGAGAAACAAAAAAAGAATATTGAAGGACAAACAGAAAAAGAGAAGGAGAAACACTGGATGCCCACATGAAATAATTTGGGAAACGGCAAGAGTGAAGATCTGTCAATATCTAAGACTCTCCTGATCATCCCTGTATTAGTCCATCTCATGCTGCTGTAAAGAACTGCCCAAGACTGGGTAATTTATAAAGGAAAGAGGTTTCATTGATTCGCAGTTCTGTAGGGCTGGGGAGACCTCAGAAAACTTAAAATTATGGCAGAAGGGGAAGCAAATACATCAATTTTCATGTGGCAGCAGGAAGGAGAAGTGCTGAGCAAAGGGGTAAGAGCCCTTTATAAACCCATCAGATGTGAGAACTCACTCACTATCATGAGAACAGCAGTATGTGGGAAACTGCCCCTATGATTCAATTATCTCCCACTGGGTCCCTCCCACAACATGTGGGGATTATGAGAACTACAATTCAAGATGAGAGTTGGGTGGGGACACAGCCAAACCACATCTGTCTCCATTCTTCTTCATATCTCTTCCATATTCAATAATTTCATTCTGATAACAGGCAATTTTACATTAAAATCTTAAAATCTTCCTTTTGTATGGGCTTTAGAAATCATTTTGGACATGTTAAAGAGGAAACATATTTCAAATATTACAACATTTATTTCAAAAAGTTTTCAATGTTTCTCAATTACAAAAGATGTCCTCAGGAAAATAATTTTCCAAGCTTGCTACTACTCTTATGCCAATAACCTCCATATATATATTCAGAAATCATCTTTACCTATGAAAAACTAGATGTGTTTGTACTATTCATTTGCCCTAATGAGTAATTGCAGTAAATGAGAAGTTGGCCTAAAATGGGGCATCCCATAGGTAGAACTGAGAATTAGCCATGTGGTCCATGGTGCATGCTGAAGTTTAAGTGTTCTTTCGTTTCTCTACTGCTTGCTTGGTTATCTTCTTGTCTGCAGGTCCCAACACTGAACCTGGCAGAGTGACTGTTTGGTAAATCTGTTCTGAGCAAACAAAAGCATGACTCCAATAAACAGGATGACTTGATTTGCCTTGGCCATCTCTGCTTCCTTTTCCTATGATTCTTTACGAGCATGTGTGATTTAGGTAATTGTACTCTAAGCCCTAAATTGTAAATGGTAATCAAGACCAATGATAGATTAAGCCAAATTCTGAGTGACATTTCTTCTTCAGAAATAATAAAAGTTGGCTCTAACATCTACCCTTGATATTATTCACCTATTTAAATAATTGGCTGGGATTTCCATTTATTAATGACAGAATTATTATTCAGGATATAACACCTTTGGAATTATAATTAAACCCTGGGTTTCTCTGACCAAGCCACACTACATGTCTGGTGCTGAAAGCAGAGTCCGTGAGGTGGAGTGCATAATGAGTAATTTTCCTGTGCATTATAAATCATTTGGGAGAAGAAAGCAATCTTATTAAGCAAGATGCTTGTACAACTATGTTGGATACCAAGTAAGGAACAATGACTGTTATGGAATTAATAAGATATTAACGTGGCTGCTCTTAAGTGCACTGCAAGGGTAATTGAAATACTCTGACGCTAAATAATCTCATGGGCTTCAGAAACATTGTCCTGTATTTGCAAGGGGTAGGGAAAGAATCTCAAACTCTGTTAGGTCTCATTTTCATTAAAATAATAAATAATAATAATAGTAATAATAATGAGGTATCAACTCGTTATGCCAGTGCCTTGAAGGTTGACAAAGAAGTTGATGTTAACATGCTCACCTAATCTGGGAAGCAGTATGTTAGAACAACTGCTGTTTGAAAGCCATTACTCCTTTTAATTGCTATCATCTTCACTCAAACATCCTTGAAGGCAGTGAGTGGCTACAGCTGTAGCGACAGAATCATCATCAGGCAAGACGGAAATAGAAAAGACCATGAGCTCATTCTCCATCATAGAATACAAACATAAGAGCTAGTGTGAACACTCGTTTATTCCAGGCATACTTGTTTTAGTGATGAAAATGGAAAGATATCTTCTAGGAAACGATCAATTATTGTAAGAAGGTAGGACGATACGACAGGAAAGAAACCACGGGCTTTGAACACAGCCATACCTGGTTATATTTATTAACCATAAAAGCCTTCACGTTTTATGCATGTGGATTCTGAGCTCAAAGTGTTCAGGGGCTCAGACTGAAATGTTCATATGTTAGTTCCCCTGTCCCCTCCCAACCCTTTGTGTACCTTTACATAAGACCATTCGGACTTCTTTAACTTTCTCTGGTTCTTTAGCTTCCTGAGTTTGGAGGTTGTGTCTGTCACGTTCATCACTGAAACCCCAATATCTAGCACAACTTCCGGCACGTATAGGCATTTCATCCATGTGCAATGATACAGTAAATGGGGGTGTTGTACAGATTAAATTAGTTAAGATACATGAAGTTCCCAGCATCCAGGAACTATTTTTTAATATATATTTTACTGCATTTTAGGTTTTGGGGTACATGTGAAGAACATGCAAGATTGTTGCTTAGGTACACACATGGCAGTGTGGTTTGCTACCTTCCTCCCCATCACCTATATCTGGCATTTCTCCCCATGCTATCCCTCCCCAACTCTCCACCTGTTTAGTTAACTATTTGTCTTCTCTCCCCAGCAAATATGATTTGTTAAAATGTCCAATTTATGACTAAATTACTAAATTATAACTAAATTACTAAGGCACTTAATGCTGATAAATACTTATTATTTATAATTATCCTACATTTTCATATCAATCTCAGAAAATTAGGGGTTTCTAGACCTTGAGTCCTTATAATATTTCTATGAAGTAGGTAAGGGGCAATACAGGCCCCTCATTATGAAATCTTGATACATAAAATTAACTAATTTAGAGAATGAAAAGAATCAGCTTAGGATTTCTATAAATATTAGGCTATTTTTGTAAACTGAAACAAACGTTCTTATTTACTACAATGTGATTTATAAATAGGACTACACATACTGTATAAAGTTAACATATCCAATTTTTACAGTTTAAGAAGTGGAAATGGTATAAACATTCTTTATCAAGCATCCACATAGAAATGTTTGTAGGTGGGCTGGGTGCGGTGGTTCAAGCCTGTAATCCCAGCTCTTTGGGAGGCCGAGGCAGGTGGATCACGAGGTCAAGAGATCAAGCCCATCCTGGTCAACATGGTGAAACCCCGTCTCTACTAAAAATAAAAATTAGCTGGGCATGGTGGCACGTGCCTGTAATCCCAGCTACTCAGGAGGCTGAGGCAGGAGAATTGCCTGAACCCAGAAGGCGGAGGATGCAGTGAGCCGAGATCGCGCCATTGCACTCCAACCTGGGTAATAAGAGCGAAACTCCGTCTCAAAAAAAAAAAAAAAAAAAAAAAAAAGAAACTTTCGTAGGTTTGTGTTGAGAACTTAGGAATTCCAGTTATTGGGCCACGAATTTCTTCTCTAGAATACACAGGTTTCTATGAGCTACCAGTATACCTGTAAACAGTATCCTCACATCTCATACCTGGATTACAGATTACCAGATTCTGTCTGTGACTAGTCGGTTTGGGACCTGAGGAAGAGTCAATGAGTCTGTTGTCTGATATTACATAAGATAAAGGACTAGCCCAGAGACAGAGAAATCAGGATGAATGAAAGAAAAGGCAGTCCTTTTGTTTGAAGAGATTTATTTCCCTTTGCTTAAAAAAATTCAGCTGGGACCATCTCCCTTGTAACAGCTGAACCCACTTAATACTAAAGCTTTGACCCTCCTCCCCTGCCTCTGACATAAACCTCATTACCAATGCGTTTCAAATCTTTACAAAACCTTTAGGTGCAAAAAGGAGATAGCTAAATGGCCCCCTGGAGGACATTCGCAGCCACATGACTGTATTAAAAGGTACGGGTCTATCTGCCTAAGTACTTGGAGAGGATGAAGTACATCCTTCAAAGTGATGATTTCATTCTATAAACCTATGGCCTGGTTTCCTTAGAGAGCACTTGTCCACTTTCTGTTTTCTCAGTTGAAATCAGATAAAATATTCCCAACACTGCCCTGAGTTTAAACTAGTTGGCTCTTATCACACATTTATCCATTTACTTATTGCAGACAGTAGAGTTTAATGGTTGAGAATCATACACAGACTGATTCTAATGGCTTGTGTTCACGAACTAGCTTTTTGACTGAGTCAGCAATCTAACTTTGATGTCTCATTTTCTAAATCTGCAAAATGAGGAAAAAACAGTACTGCCACTTAGAATTACTCGAAGATTAATTGAGACAATACATGTAAAGCATTCAGCTTGCTTCTAACAATACATAAGTAACTATTATTTTTAATATTTTCTCTTCTGATTAATTTGGGTCTTGGTCTTATCTTTTTCACCTTGGTTGTATAGAATCTGAAACCAGATAGGCATATTTAAGCTTCAATGGTAACATAGCTGGTTAGTCGTTGCATGTCATAGCCGAAACTTCTATAAATACATCTGAGGAAAAAATTCACTCCCAACCCCACCCACTATCCTAACCTATCCTACAAGATAAAATTCTGTAGTTTTTAGACAGAACCAAACTTCCCAGCCTAATAGATAATGCTGAATAATTTAGATTCTGCCTGCCTTTCCACTTTCTAGTAGCCACCTCTGCAACTCGGCCAAGGGAAACTGCTTCCTGCCTGTTGAATATACCCCTGCCCGCTCCCTTACAACAAACATTTCTCCTACCAGTCTGACCAAATTGGATCTAGTCTTCCATGCTAAGGCCATGTGATCTTTCTTCAAGGAAATCTTTTCCAAACTATTTAGGACATCTTTTTGTCCTTGGAGTTTCCAAAGACAAGAAACACTCCATTTTTGAGAGAGAAGGCTACAGATTTAGTCTTGGGATTTAATCCCAGAACCAAAATTTAGGTGTGTGCCATCTGGCTGGTCACTTTTACCTTTCTTAGACTTTCTTTGTTTCTAAATTTAGAAAGTGGGGATAAGAACACCATCTTGAATTTTTTTTTTTTTTTTGGTAAAGCTAAGGCAAAAACCTTAGTTTCCATGAATGGGTGAATGGGTCCTAGTCATTGTCATCTATCTCTGCCTTCCAGGTTCAAGCGACTCTCATGCCTCAGCCTTCCCAGTAGCTGGGACTCCAGGGTCATGCCACCACCAAGTCTGGCTACTTTTTGGAATTTTAGTAGAGATAGGGTTTCACCACATTGGCCAGGCTGGTCATGAACTCCTGTCCTCAAGTGATCCACCCACCTCGGGCTCCCAAAGTGCTAGGATTCTGGGCATGGGCCTAGCTCATAGTCGCTGTTTAATAAAGCCCACCTAGCACAGTCTAAATGTCTCACAAACATGAAATCACTTCCCATTTGACTGGATTTGATTATTTTCCCTAACATCCTATGGCTCCATCATTTACCTATTTTATGCGTTTGCTAAAGCTGTATTGTGTTCAGGTAATAGTAAACAAGGTTATTGACACCGGAAAGCTTATTACCCTTGAAAACATGGAAACTTCACAACGCTGCATATTGTGCAAGGTGCACACATACTTAAGGACATACATCAAAGTCATTAGAGTGGGTGGGGATTCCTGGGAAATAGGAGTCACGGGTAAGAAGAAGAAAATGAAACAAGTCTTGCAGGAATGGATGATAATAATGAGCTAAAAACTGAGAGTATGATTAACTCAACTTTTTTTTTTTTTTTTGGCCCCTGAGGGTCCATTTAAAAATAAAAATTCAAGACTCAGCAGCTCACAAATGTGAACTGGAGCATTCCCACTTGTGCTTTTTTACACAAAGAACACAGACAATGGGTAATGTTTTATGGCTGAAAAGTCTGTCACATGGAATTTATAAAGTCTTAGGTTAAAATTAGAAAAGTGACCTACTCCATCAGAATGGTGTTCTTTGAACTTTATTTGAGATTGTCCATGTATTCCAAGGCCTGAGAAAATGTTCTTAATGAAATTATGTGAAAAGAGTATGCTTTCCTTCAAAAACCACTGTGTGACAGAAGAGGTGCCAAAGACAGGTCTCTAATCAAATCCTCTGTGAGTGTGGGTAACCAATTAACAGGCCCAACTCCAGTCACCACATCCAGGAGTAGCTAGCAGAGCATTAAAGTCCATTTTTGCATGTGCTATCATCAATGAAAATTAGGTATTAGGTAGCAGTAGTTTAACTGACAAAAAAAAAAAAATAGTCCTTTCTTTCAGTAATCTGTATCTACAGACAAAAATAAAATGAAAATGGCACTTTTAATAAGAAGACTGTCAGCTCCAAAAAGTATCATCTGTGATGCTACAGAGCCACATAAAAGACGTGCCAGTCATACTTAAGATAGCACTGATGCTTAACAAAAAAAATAACACCTTAAAATATGCAGCAAAGCAAAGATAAGAATGCTGGGAAGCAAATTATAAAAGAAAAAGAGTATGCAATTTTCCAGGCTGTCACTGTCCTGTAGGTATAAAGATGATGCTCCAGAACGGGAGCTTGGACCCAAAGTGTGTAACATAAATTTTAAGGAGTTCAAAGTGAGTCAATCTGGTAGCTGTTATTTGATCATCAGCATCTGGTCAATGAGTGTGTGTGTGTGAATTCCAGAGACCAATCTCACTGCCACATCCTCAGGGAGGCTGCCAACAAGTCAGGTCACCCCAGCACGTTACAAGGAAGGCAGTGGCTCGCTAAGAACTTGAAGAACTGTACTTTAGCAAATAAAATAACTATCTATTTTTGTGAATTGGTAGCCCTCTAGGCATATATTTGAATCTCAAATATTTTTTGAATAGAAACTTTTTAAGTTACTTTAGAGTTATTTATCAAAGTTCTTTAATCATCTTCATTAAAAATGGCAATACTAAAGTTTGTGATCAACATTTTGGTTTTTTTTTCTAAAAGTTACAGCAAATGTCTAGTGGATGTGATATTTATCTTTTAATGACAATTTTAAAGATGTATACATGGAAAATATTTTCTTTACAATGCTTATTTTTCTTGGAAAGAGTAAAGAAAAATAGTGGTTCAAGTGCGTTGATGAGCCTGAGATCATGGTTAATTCAGCATCTCTTACATGAGGATTGACATTATAGTAGAATTGACATTATAGTAGAATATGAATATGAGCGAGAGAGATAGAGTCCATGGCTTCAAAAAGGTGAAAATCTCTCAGAAGTAAGTGTAAATGGTATGTTCATTTTTCAAAGAGAATTCACACTGAAAAGCAATTACTGAACACCCATTCTATCCTGGAACCTGGGCCAGCTTCTGGGAGTAAAAGGTAAAGAAAACCAATTACATTGGTTTATTTATATAACAATCTAGATTGTAAACTCTGTAGTTTACAATCCAATACAATAAACCAATACAATTAATTGTCAGAGGTACTATAAGATTCTATATTTTAGAGCATACAGTATGTAAGAAAGAAGAAAGGAAAGACAAATCTTTCACATAAGAAATCAGAGAATAATTCATAGGAGGACTGACATCGCGGGTGAATCTTGTAGGATAAAATGTCCATGAGTAAATAGAGTTTTTAAAATGAAGAATTATTATTATTACTTTAAGTTCTGGAATACATGAGCAGAACGTGAAGGTTTATTACGTAAGTATACATGTGCCATGGCGGTTTGCTGCACCTGTCAACCCATCATCTAGGTTTTAAGCCCTGCTTGCATTAGGCATTTGTCTGAATGCTATCCTTCCCCTTGCCTAAACAATACAATAAAATTTATATTTCAGAAACAGAGGAACATATGTGAAGTTAAAAGAGACAAATGGGAAAAAGATACTTGCCAAGGATTAGCATCATATTATATAAAGAACACCTACAATAACAACAAGAAAAACAAACATAATAGGGAAAAATGGGCAAATAATATGAAGGGGATATTCAGAGAACAGGGACTCTGAATTACTATTCATCATATAAAAAGATGCTCATTCTTATTAGCAATCAGGGAAATGCTATTTAATAATAGATGCTGTTAGCACAATGTTCAAAATGTAAATAACAGTAAGTATTGAAGAAGTAAAACTCATAAAGAGCTAAGGAAAATTTATATTTGTACAACTGCTTCAGAGAGTAAGTCAGCTCTATCAAATAAAATTGAAAATGCCATATTCTATGAGCCAGTAATTCCATGATAAAAATAAATAAAACAAACAAAGATTCTTGTACATTTTCACAAAGAAAAATGTACTGTAGAATAATATATAGCTTAACTCTCTGATGAATATTTCTATTTGTTTTTTCTTCTAGTATTTTCACTTCTACACGTCTAAATCTTTTATAACATCAGTTACTATTAAATAATTTATCTTTTAATTTAAATAATTCCATTAATTATTTCAACATTTCCCAAACTGCAAGCCTCAATGTTTTCTTTGACTCCAGCCTTTCCTGCCATACATTTAATCACTCACCAAACATAACCACATACACGTCCGAAATCCCTTCTGTTATTTTCTAACCCTTTCTCCATTCTGTCTTAAAAGATCACTACCTTATGAATTTGTGCCAAGCAGATCTTTCTCCTACTGATTTCCCCTTGGTCCCATTTTTCCACCTCACACACTCCTCCACCTTCTACCTTACTTCACTTACTATAATAGGCAGATCAGTTTTTCTTTCTTTTTTTTTTCCATACTTTAAGTTCTGGGGTACATGTGCAGATCATGCAGGTTTGTTACATAAGTATACATGTACCATGGTGGTTTGCTGCACCCATCCCCCTATCATCTATATTAGATGTTTCTCCTAATGTTGTCTCTCTCAACCACCCACCCCCTGCTACCCCTCCCCCAGTCTATCCAGTGCCTGATAGTCCCTGGTGTGTGATGTTCCCCTCCCTGTGTCCATGTGTTCTCATTATTCAAAACCCACTTATGAGTGAGAACATGTATTGTTTGTTTTTCTGTTCTTGTGCCAGTTTGCTGAGAATGATAGTTTCCAGCTTCATCTATGTCCCTGCAAAGGACATGAACTCATCCTTTTTTATGGCTGCATAGTATTCCACGGTGTATAATGTACCACATTTTCTTTATTCAGTCTATCATTGGTGGGCATTAGTGGGCATTAGTGGGCATTTGGGTTGGTTCTAAGTCTTTGCTAAGTCAGTGCCACAATAAACATATGTGTGCATGTGTCTTTATAACTGAATGTTTTATAATCCTTTGGGTATACCCAGTAGTGGGATTGCGGGGTCAAATGGTATTTCTATTTCTATATCCTTGAGGAATTGCCACACTGTCTTCCACAATGGTTGAACTAATTTTTACTACCACCAACAGTGTAAAAGTGTTCCTATTTCTCCACATTTTCTCCAGCATTTGTTGTCACCAGATTATTTAATGATGGCCATTCTAACTGGCATGAGATGGTATCTCAACGTGGTTTTGATTTGCATTTCTCTAATGACCAGTGATGATGGCAGACCAGTTTTTCTAAATTAAGGTATTAGTCCCCTGTTTACGAACCATCTGCGTTCTCTACTGAGTGCTCCGCAATTCTACATGCCTCTCCTGGAAGTCATGGTTTTCTATAACGTGGCCCTTGTTGATCTCATCTTCTATTACTTCTTGACAATGATTTCACATTTACTGAGATATTTGTCACCCCAAATGTCCGAATAATTTTCTATGTTCATATTCCACCGGACTCTGGATCACAGACAAGAAGCCAATAAGACTCCTGCAGATGCTCTTCCTAAGGTGACCCTTGCCTTTTACTACAGTTTTCTTTTAGTCCAGGGCGATGAGACATTTGTTTTTATCTAGGACACACAAGATAATTAACTTTTGAAAGCTTTGCAAATCATTATGTTACAACTGAACCTTTAAAGAGGTCCCAGTATATCCATCAAGCACATGATTACTGTAACAATGACACTAAGTTCTGTTGATGGAGCCACAGTGACTAGAACACTTTATTTTTAATGAGGGAAAGCTTCTGAGTGTAAGAATCAATACTCATCACTAAAGAGATCTGGGCAGCCTTATAATTGTTACAAATTCAATTATTTTGCCAAAAGTAAATACGAGCTGTATAAATACTCTAATATGACTTGGCTTTAAAACATTCTATTAGAATTATGAATTTTTGTCCATAATACACAAGAGTTATGGTTTGTAGGTACAGTACTGACCATATTTGAAAAGACTCCTATAACTGAATTGCAGAACCCATTTCCAGAGATAGTAGTGTTTTTGCTTACTGAATTCAACAACTACCTAAGAAGTTTATTTTTCTTCTCATTAATGTCTAGATGGCATGCGGCTGTTTGTCTTACATTTGTGCTTAGACTAAAACTGTCTTGAAATATATGTTAGAATTTAAACTTAGTTTGTGTCTTAAGAAGTTTACCATCTAGTGAGGACCAGAATAAACTGATTGAAACCATAAATCAGGTTATGATTAATCTCAATGATAATAATAACAAAGGATAAATTATCAAGAATCCAGTAATGTTAAATTATGCTTGGGGAAATGAGGCTTGGGAACTATTACAAGAATTCTGTCATTCCAATAAAATCAGTGCTGTCACAGCACCCACCCACTGGGCACTCGTTCACGACAGTCACAATGCTAGGTCCTTTATGCACACGATCTCTGCTCATTGCAAAGGTCCTGCAAGGCCATGTGAGGGGAAATCAGAATTTCACATAGTTAAGCAATTTTCCTAAGGGGATATAAAGCTTTTACATTTGGTGTTTAGAGGAGAAACACTGTAGTTTAAAGAAAGAGACAATATAATAAAGGTGCTCTTATTTGAAAAAGAAAACTCAGGCAGAATAGTATTTTATGCTGGTGGAAGAATAACAGGTGGTAAATCAGGCAGAAGATTGGCCACCAGTGAGGCCACTAGTACAGATGAGAATAGAAAAATAGGAATTTTTAAAATTATTAAAAACCTAAAATATTTTTGTTTGTTTGTTTGTTTTGAGAAGGAGTCTCGCTCTTGTCACCCAGGCTGGAGTGCAGTGGTGCCACCTCGGCTCACTGTAACCTCCCCATCCCGGGTTCAAGCAATTCTCCTGCCTCTGCCTCTCAAGTAGTTGGGATTACAGGTACCCACCACCACCACACTCAACTACTTTTTTTGTATTTGTAGTAGAGATGGGGTTTCACCATGTTGGCTGGGCTGGTCTCTAACTCCTGACCTTAGGTGCTTCACCTGCCTCTGCCTCTGCCTCCCAAAATGCTGGGATTAAAGGCATGAGCCACCACACCCAGCAACTATTATATTTTTACAAAATTTCTTGTTTAGGATTTTGTGGAAAAGGCAGCATTTTGTTACATAAGTAAGTTCTTTAGTGATGATTTCTAAGATTTTGGTGCACCCATCACCTGAGCAGTGTGCACTGAACCCAATTTGTAGGCTTTTATCTTTCACCCCCTTCCCACCCTTATTTCCTGAGTCCCTAAAGTCCATTGTACTATTCTTACGATTTTGCATCCTCATAGGTTAGCGCCTACTTACGAATTAGAACATACGATGTTTGGTTTTTCCATACGAGTTACTTCACTTAGAATAATATTCTCCAATCCCATCCAGGTTGCTGCGAATGCTATTAACTCATCCCATTTTTATGGCTGAGTAGTATTCCACTGGATAGTGTGTGTGTGCGCATGTGTGTATACACACACACGTGTGTGCGCGCGTGCACACACACACACACACACACACACACACTAGTTTCTTTATCCACTCATTGATTGATGGGCATTTGGGCTGGTTCCACATTTTTTTCAGTTGCAAATTGTTCTGCTATGAACATTATTCATCTTTTGTGAATAATGACTTGCTTTCCTCTGGGTACATACCCAGAAGTGAGATTGCTGGATCAAATGGTAGTTCCACTTTTAGTTCTTTAAGGAATCTCCACACTGTTTTCCACAGTGTCTGTACTGATTTGCATTTCCACTAGCGGTGTACAAGTGTTCCCTTTTCACTCCATCCATGCCAACATCTGTTTATTTTTTATCTTTTTGATTACGGCCATTTTGCAGGGGTAAGGTTGCATCCTATTGTGGTTTGGATTTGCATTTCCCTGATCATTAATGATATTGAGCATTTTTAAATTTCTGTTGGTCATTTGTGTATCTTCTTTAGAGAATCGTCTATTCATGTCCTTAGCACACTTTTTGATGGGATTGTGTTTTTTTCTTGCTAATTTTAAACCTAACGTATTTTGTAGTTGTACATGATTTATCCTCAGAACAGCCTCGGGTGGGAGAACTCATGAGTCCCATCTTGCAGATGCCAAAAAAAAAAAAAAAAAAAGTCTAGTGAAATGCCTTGCCTAAGGTTATTTATCTAGTAAGGAGTAGAGGGAAGTATAGATTCTGGACTAAATCTAATTTGAGCCCCAAAAGAATGGATTGCATATGTTGCCTAGGGTGGTCTTGAACTCCTGGGCTCAAGTAATCCTCTTGCCTCAGCCTTCCACAGTACTGACTGGGATTATATGCTTCAGTTCTACCCTTTACCCATATTACAGAGTTGTGAATATCTGAAGAAAATGATCAACACAGGCCAGCAAATGTAGAAATCACTCATAGGATATTTTCCCTTTAAGCTGCCTGCAGGCAGGGACAATTTCTAACTTGAAAAATAGAAACTCTGGAGGAACGACATTTTTACTCTCTGGCAACCTTCACACTTGCTTTACTGCAGAGGGTTCCCCGCAGGGAAACAACTTCATTCTCTTCATCACCTAAAACTGTTCCCTTGATCACAACCTTGGATCTTCCCTCACCCTTTCTGGACCAGCTCTTTGCCCTTTGTAAGGTTTTCACTTCTCAGCCCCTCCCTTCCCAAGTTCACCAGCCCCGCTTCCTCTGAGCTGAGAGTCTTCATGACTCAGCCCCAAAACATGGCACCCCCTTGCAACTGTGTCTTTTTTCGCTCCCTTCATGCCCTTGATCTGATATCACAGGTGGGTCTTGCCAACTCCTCACCCTTAGTCCAGCAGAACATCTGTATTTGCTTTTCTTTTGTCTACCAGGCATTTGGAGAGGAGCCACGTTAAATGTGATGAATGAACTTACTACTTATGCTTTCCAAAATCAGATGAGATTTCAAGTTCACGCCACAAAACTTTCAGTCATCACCAGTCTTCCAGAAAGACTGCTATGAATTTGTTTTCCAGTCCCCAAACTCTGCTCTTTTAAACTCAGCCATTTATACTTTACTACTTCCCTGAGAAAAGTCATCTTTTGTGAACTTCTTCAGTATCTCTGCATTTTAAAATTCCATTCATTTACCTATCCCTTTCTTCCTTTTTCAAAACGATCTTGCCCCAATTCTATTTTTGTACTCTTAACCTTTACTTTCCTTATTACTGTAAGGAAAAAATATGCATTGTTAATCTCTTTTTCACATGTTTATCTCTTTCCCTCCCTCCTTCCTTCTTCCTTCACTTCCCTCACTCTTCTAACTGTTCTTCTTAATATAGAAACAGGTTCAAGTCCCTTTGATTCTTAGAAACAAAGTAACCTTTGTTTCCCTTGCACCTTACTTTCCAGCTTCTCAGAAATCACCAGGCCTTGTAAACTGTGTCTCACAACTCACTTTCACCAACCTTATCCTTTCACAACATAGGTAAACTTTTTTTCTTATGTTTACCTAATTTCCAAATAATAGGACCTTTTCTCAGATTCTCAGGGCTCCTAACACTGTCGGTCATGACCTTATACTTTAAGATTCTCAAACTTGGCGCTATTGACATCTTCAGCTGGATAACGCTCAGCTGTGGGGAGCTACCCCGTTCACTGTAGGAGGCTTAGCAGCATCTACGGCCCCTGACTACAGGATGCAGTAACACCCATCGGGTTGTGTTTCTATTTCCAAATATTGCCAAATGCCCCCAGGGGACAAAAGTGTCCTGGTAAAGATCCACTATTCTAAATGATCTCCTCTCTTGCCTTCCCCATATTGCATTAACTTGGTTTGCTTTCTATTTAACTGTTGTGCTTTACAAATCTGATTTTCTTTTCTTCTTCCAACCACACCCTAAATTTTTGTGGCTCCAAAGTTCCTGCATTTAATGTCTTCGTTTCCCATATGATCTCTCTCACCTTCCTTCAGGCTGTCCATTCAAAAGTCTTGAGGTTATACCTCTATGATGGTAACACAAACATCTACGTTTTAGCTTTTATTTCTCTTCTAAGGTTAACCCTTAATTCTCCATTTGCCTGAAAATCATGAGAGATATTTGTATATTGAAGGTCTATTATGTAAATGGCATTACGATAATCACTGTGGGAGAAAAATATGAATGAACATAATTCTATTTTTCGTTTTTTTCCTTTTATTTCTTTTTTTTTTGAAACAGGGTCTTGCCCTATTGCTTAGCTGGACTGCAGTGGTACTATCATAACTCACTTGCAGCCTCAAACTCTTAGATTCAAACAATCCTCCCACTTCAGACTCCCGAGTTGCTGGGACTATAGGTGCAACAAACCACATCCAGCTAATTTTTTAAATTTACTTATTTATTTTTTTATAGATACAGGGTCTTGCTATGTTGCCTAGGGTGGTCTTGAACTCCTGGGCTCAAGTAATCCTCTTGCCTCAGCCTTCCACAGTACTGACTGGGATTATATGCTTCAGTTCTATCCTTAAGAAATTAAAAATCTTGTGGGAGAGACATAACTAATTAAGTTGTGTGAGATTACAAAGCTTGTTAGTGGCAGAGCTGAGAGCAGGGCTCAGGTCTTCTGACTTGCGTTTTAATATTCTATTTGCATTTTAAAAGGAAAACAGAACTCCATTTTCTGTCACCTGAAATATATAGTGTCATACTGGGAATATCATCATACCATCTTATATTGTCATCTTTTTTTTCTAAATAGACACAGCATGTATAAATAGAATAAGATAAAAATCATAAGGCTGTTTCCTATAATGTACATTTATGTCTTACTGAGGATCATAATGCATGAACTCACCACTGGCTTATTAACAAGGCTTAGTTTTAGCTAGGTCCAGGATGATTTTTTTTTTTAAAACCTGGGTCAGAAAACAGGCTCATGTTGGTTAGTGAAGCACAGGAAGACTTGAGAAGGAAGGTTTTGCATTGGAAGAGTGGGTTCAGAGGAAAGTCTTAAAAGTAGGTACTGGAGAGTCACAGAATGTTACAGGGCTGGGCACCCAGGGGAGGATTATGGCATAGGGGATAGAAAGGTCCAAGTCTGGTTTAATTAACTCACTTGACGCTTTTGTCAGTGACATACATTCTTCCTACCTGAACACAGCTTTGAGAGAGTCCTGGTTGCCCACCTAGACTATTTATTAAAGAATAACAACCTAAAATGACTTAAAATTGTCAGAAAAGAAAAAGATGAGAAGCATCAAAATAAATTTTTACTCCCTGTTACCAGTTCATATAGTGAGCATAGCATGGAGCCACTAGTATAATAGTATAATTATTATATAATTGCATACTTATTATATAGTTGTATAATAATATACTTACTATGTACACCTTTTAGTATACTTCAAAAGAGTAGTTTTTAAAAAGTGTATTTTAAATTCCTTTTGCAAAACCATTTGAAAATTGCTTATTCCATTGTCTCCTTTTTACAATCAGTGTTTTTCCATTAATAAATGAAGGAAAAACAACTCACAGTGTTTTGCGTCATAAAGGTAAACAGCAATATTTGAGTCGTTCCATTAATTTTCTATTCTGCATTTGGAGTATGAGCACATGACTCATGAAAATAAATATTTGCTTATTTTTTTTCTTTTTTTGGTTCCCAAATGTGCCACTAAGATGCATTTAATCAACAAACATTGATTTACCATTTAGAGACAGCATAGAGAAGAATCCAGGACCCACCTTGTATTATTGCATTTTCACTCACAGATACATTCATTGTCAGTCCAAAATTGAGGAAGCATTCTTTCCCTGCATTATTCAAAACACAGTTGCTATTGAACAAAGTTATCTATTACTATAACACCTTTCTTATGAGAACATCTAAAGCATTTATGAGCTAGTTCCACTTTTATTATTTTGTGTAATATATGAGAGTTCTATACGTACCAAAATAAGGTGCTAAACTGCTCTCTACTGAGGTGAAATCACCTACAACACAGATACTCGACTTTAGATGACTTAAAGATGGGGCTTCAGGTGATCAGAGTCCATGGACTTAAGATCAAGTGGCGATTTGCAGAGGAGCTACATTTTTCAGATGAGTATGACTGAAAGAGGCTGCTGTTGATAACATGGAACATTTCAGTACCTTTAATGGTGCAAACATTTACTGTTGTTCCCAATGTTAAGCTGCGCTGCACCTGAGCTTATTAGGCGCTCCCACAGGGATGTGGACAAGATCTGCTGCCCTTGAACTGAGAACTAATAACGTATAGTGTAAAATGGAAGGCTGGTAAATAGGCCCCAGGGAAAGCTGCTGCACTGCGTGGGCACTGGAAAAGAGAAACAAGAGAAAACGGAGAGAAGGACTGAAAGAAATGAGACCCAGAGCACCGTGCTAGGAATCACAGGCTGTGGGTTGGGTCCTGGCTTCAACATTTAACCAATTTGCCTAACACAATGTCCAGTGCTTAGCAGATGTGTAATAAATGAATGACCTCTTGTAATTCTTTCAATCTATTGAATGCAATATTCCCCCAGTATATCTTCTTTTACATGCTCACACACTGTTATGGTGAGAAACAACATAAATGCTCTTTGTAGAAATACTTTAAGGACTAAAAATGGTTCATGGCTGGGCACAATGGCTCATGCCTGTAATCCAAGCACTTTGGGTGGACGAGGTGGGAGGATCACAAGGTCAGGAGATCGAGACCATCCTGGCTAACACAGTGAAACCCCATCTCTACTAATAATACAAAAAACTATCCAGGCATGGTGGCACATGCCTGTAGTCCCAGCTACTCAGGAGGCTGAGGCAGGAGAATCGCTTGAACCCAGGAAGCAGAGGTTGCAGTGAGCTGAGATTGCACCACTGCACCCCAGCCCGGGTGACAGATCAAGACTCTGTCTCAAAAACAAACAAACAAACAAACAAACAAAACGTTCACATATTTCTGAAAGAAATTATTACCATTAGCATTATTGCTATATACAGAGAAAAGGCCAATAAGAGTCAACATTCAATACTAAAAAGAATGAAAGTATTCACCCAGGCGATTTCCTATCACCCACGAATTCAGGGATAGATGGAATCACAGATTTTAACTGGCCTTGCATGTGGCCAGCTGGACCAAACCAAGTGACTCATCTCAATAAATTCAGATCCTTAGAAAATACTAGCCTGAAGGTGACCATCAAAACACTGAACTCCAAAGGCAAAACCACAGTAAGCTCTGCAGGGTTCTAGGACTGGGGGATGTGGGCTGAGGATATTAAAAAGCCAGTCTTTGTAGAAGTGACCCCAAATGTAGCCATGCAGAACCTAATACCTGTCTTTTAAGTCCTCTTTTTAATATTTCTGGACATTATAACAATCTTGGCTTCATTTACATAAAGGAAAATGGTATCTTTGCCTCTTTAGAGTAATGTATTAAACACTGAAATGTGAAGAAATCTAAGTATTCAAAAATTTCATATAGCTACTTAGATTTTTCCTTTGCTACCTCATTTCCTTCAAATAAACAACAAGAATAAAAACTCTATTTACTTAGCTTTCTTCTTCACTTATGTTGAATTATCTCTGTGACTTTGGGCAACTTACTTATTTGAGCCTGATTGTCTTCATCTGTAAATATGGGACATTGTATCAATGAATATCTGCAGTTTCTTATTAAAAAGTATTTTTGGTTCAGGGGCACATGTGAATGTCTGTTACATAGGTAAACCTATGTACTCATATACAAACGATTTCATCACCTAGGTATTAAGCCCAGTAGCTAATGGCTATCTTTTCTGCTCCTCTCCCTCCTCCCACCCTCTACTCTCAAGTATCTGCAGTTTCTATTAATTCTAATGCATGCTAAGAATAGGTAAAGTCCACAAGTCTAAAAAAAACAATGCCAACATTTCTAACTCATGCTATTTAAAATCTACTTGAATTTATTTTTCTTTCTTACCAGCATTAAACACAACATACAAGACACAAATATGTTCTAAGCCACCTGATAATTTACATCAACCAAAAGAAAAATGGTTTATTGTAACCCTTTCATAAGTGCCTGGTCCCTTGGCACTCAGGGTTACAATAAACCATTTTTCCTTTGGTTGATATAAATCAGGGGTCCCTAAACTTTTTACTCAGGGGGCCAGTTCACTGTCCCTCAGACCGCTGGAGGGCCAGACTATGCAAGGTGTGATACCCTTCGCAGCCAGCGCTGCTGCCTCCACTATCCCAGACAGCGGTATACAGTGTCACAGGCCCAGCACCGCCTCCAGGGCTGTCTACAGGGATGGCGGTGATCAGCCCGTGACACTGTGTATACAGCATCCTGGACATCTGCAGCAGCGGTGGGCCTCTTCTGTGGGAAGCCCACTGCTGCATGTTTCCCCTATTATAAGACACCTCCTAAAAATAAGACAGCCCCCGTCTTTTGGGGGTAAAATTAATATAGGACAGGGTCTTATAATAGGGGAAACATGATGTGTAGTAATGTGGGGGGAGACTTTCGGGCAAAGGGAGGTTATAGGGGCCATTATGTTGTTGTACATTTGGGGGAGTATGGGGACCATTGTACTGTGTAGTAATGGTTATAGTGCTTTGCCTTTCTTCCTACTTCTGCTGTTATTTCACACTGCTTCCGGTGATGTGGGGCGCCTACAGCCGCAGACCGGATGTGCGTCATATGACGTGCTTCCGGAGCCATGACGTGTGCGCTCCTGAGCAGGAACAGATGCATCCTGTGCTCCTCTCACTGACCACCAATGAAAGAGATGTCCCTTCCTGAAGTGCGGCAGGGGCCAGATAAATGGCCTCAGGGGGCCACATGCGGTCTGCGGGCCGTAGTTTGGGGACCCCTGATGTAAATTAGACCCCTGATGTAAATTATCAGGTGGCTTAGAAAACCAAACACCACACGTTCTCACTCATAAGTGGGTGTTGAACAATGAGAACACACGGACACAGGAAGGGAAACATCACACACTGGGGCCTGTCAGGGGGTGGGGGTCCAGGGGAAGGAATAGCAGGGGGTCGGGGGATGGGGAGGGATAACATTAGGAGAAACATCTAATGTAGATGACAGTGTGATGTATGCAGCAAACCACCATGGCACATGTATACCTATGAAACAAACTTGCACGTTCTGCCCATGTAACCCAGTACTTAAAGTATAATAATAACAATAATAATAATAATAATAATAATAATAAAGTGCCTGGTCCCAAAGTCCCCTGTTGTGTACTCCTATCTTCCATCAACCTTCCAATGAGAAAAGACAAACAGCAAACTTTTATAATGGATTCAAAAAAGTGCCAATGCATTTATAAAGTAAGCAAATACTTTATCTTGTAATAAAAAAACCAGTTTCAAATTGGCACAGCAGATGAGAAGAAATAGGAAATAATTTTTACCTGAAGTAAAATGTCACACTGGGGGATTAGCTTATTGTCTATTTGTTCATTTGCAAATAGAATCTCCTATATGCACCTTCAGTTTCTCCCCAAGCAAGCCATAATATGCAAAAATACCCATGAATGTGCACCAATAAGATTTGTTTTAATAAATATCAAGAAGGGAAAATTTACATCTTATACACAACATTGTATCTCTTTATTTCTGAAGCAAACATAAGAATGCTACTTAAAGCTACTTATTATTTTTAATCCCCAAACTTATTTTGAAAACAAGAATGTCAAATGATTTCCATTTGGAAATTACAGGAATATATGTCCATAAGACATTTAAGATGAATTATTACAATGAATCTGTTATAAAAACAGTATATTTTATGGGTCAGAATGACACAGAATATTTATCTTCATCATGAGAAAGAGTCTCTGTGAATTAGTTATGGCTTTAGCTCTCTAGAGTAATCAATTCTCTCCTCACTTGTGGGATAAATATATTTTACTGCAGTCATCATGCATTCATGGAGACTGTTAAGGGCTTCAGACTTCTCTTAGGATCACGGGTATATAAATTTATTTCTATGGGTGTAGCCCCACACGATGTGCATACTGACTATATTGAGCAGAAATTTGCAGATTTATTCCCAAATAAGTGCAAAATGTGAAGAAATTATATATATATATATATATATATATATACACACACACACATATATATATATATATATATATATATATATATACACACATATATATATACACACACACACACACATATTACTCTTATTGTCCTGTCAAATATTTTGCTTTCTCATTTATTCAAATAATGTGCATCAGGACACTTCAACAAGATTAAATACCTGCCTCATAGGAAATCAGACTACAGCATATGAAAGTCGAATGTCTCATTTTTTCCTATTCAGAAGATCATTTATAAACTCCTCAGGCTCACATTCATACACTAAAGAAACAATCCAACATATTAAAGGAGACCAATGTGAAGTCCAGTTGTACTGGACCTATTTAATGGATAATCAGAAGCTTCCCAACAAGCTAGGTCCTGGGAATGCTCTCGTCTACATTTCCTCTTATAGGAACTCTGGTAGATTCCAAAAGAAAAGCATGAAATTGATTTTGACAAATACTCTTAGAATTTATTAATATTAAAGAAACTGTGTACCTAGCAATTTACTTTGCTTCCTTCTCTGCATACATCGTTTTACAACTGTCTATATAGGCTAAGGAAAGTAACAGGATTGGTCTACATGGGTCAAATATCAATTAATCAATGATTTGTTTCTGAAATATCTCAGGCGTCCTCAAATTTTTTACACAGGGGGCCAGTTCACTGTCCCTCAGACCGTTGGAGGGCCGCCACATACTGTGCTCCTCTCACTGACCACCAATGAAAGAGGGGCCCCTTCCTGAAGTGCGGCGGGGGGCCAGATAAATGGCCTCAGGGGGCCGCATGCTGCCCACGGGCCGTAGTTTGCAGACGCCTGATCTAACTGCTTGACATCTTATAGGTGAAACATCGGACTCTTTTTCAGTTTACGTTAAACTACCTGGCCTTGCAAAGCCAAAGCTATGAAACAAGTATCCTATGAAATGCATCAAAAACAGAACTAAATGACAATGAACAGTCATTGTCATTAAGTTTCTTAATGAACAGCATGTCTGATCTTCATTAGTTCATACAAATGCCTGGGGTTTTGAGTTCTGACCTGGCCTATGAGCTCTCATACACCTACGTATTTTCTCAGAGCCAGAGAACTTGCGTCAGTCCTTTTAGTTGTTTCTGATATTAGCAGTGTTTTTGAGTGAGAGCGATTTCCTGGTGTGGTTTTCTATTTACAGAGCATTGATGATATTTTCTTTTAAATATTTTTAATGACTACAAATAGAACAATTGTATTGGTCAATAGGTCTGTGACACTTGATTGTCTCAAATTAAAATGACCATGGAGGAAGAGAGCAAGAGAATTCAATGCCAATTTGATGGCTACTGGGGGAAAGGATAATTGATAATATGTTAATCAAAAACATGATGTATAACCAAATCCCTGATAATTTATTCCCCAACAGCGTTGCATTTCTCTTTATTGTGGTAAAAAAAAATGGGTAACATAAAATTTACCATCTTAACTACTTTAAAGTGTACAGTTCAGTGGTGTTAAGTATATTTACGTTATTGTGAGACAGATCTCCAGAGCTTAATATTGCAAATCTGAAACTCTATACCTATTAAATAACAACTTGCCTCATTTTAATAATACCCCTATTTGTACATTGTTTTATTGTTTTTAAACAACTTTCACACACATAATTACCTAATTTGGCATCTCCTTTACCCTAAATGTTAATGATACTAGGTAAACTTGAGCACTTACTGTGTATTGAGCATTGTATGCATAATGGGTATTAAAAATATTATCAAATGAATCACTGTGAGAACTACACTTTTCTGAGTTGATGGCTTTACATGTCCACATGTTCTATTCAAATGAAGTCTAAAACCTTTTCTAAAAATGTTTTCCTATAGGAAATATAAAGTATATCAAACATACTATTATTATTAATAGAAAGTTTAATAGATGCTAACTTCATAGGTTTTTTAGTTTAAAATATTCTTCTCTTTATATGGACATTTAAAAAAATTGTTCTGTATTTTATTCTCATTCTTCAGTATCTTACTAGTGACAATGAATATTATGATTAGTATCATGCCACAGTCATGAGATATTATAGACTCCCTGCAGCAAAAGTCAGGTTTTGAGGAAAATGGTCTCACCAATTCACTTACTTCTGGGTTGATATCCTACACACTCACACGTGTTCATCGTCACGTCTAACATTTAAGAATTCGTCTGCTCTTAGCTGCTTAAAGTCTCTATCTAGGTGGGTATTCTGTTTGCTTATAAATAGAGACAAGCTAACTCCCAATTTATTAGTCTTTTCTTCTGTTATGGTGTACCACCAAAGATTAAGACTTGGATACAAATGCCTGGGATTTTTTTATTTCTGACCGGGATCATGAGCTCTGTGATTATGGACAAGTTACTTCTCTCAGTCTCACTTCTCATGTAAAAAAATGTAGGCAACAATGCTGTGTTTCAGGAGTTACCAGGAACAAAAATCATATGTGATAATGGATGAGAGAGACTCTGAAACAATAAAGATCCTCTCAAATACATTGGCTTATACACAGGAGACTGGCTAAGGGTAGGATCCATTCATTAAAAGGTATGTGTATGAAGCATTGCAGCTAGAATCCTATTTTCCCAACAACTTGCATGGAAATATTTTTCCAGCAAGAAAAAAAAAAAGGTCCTGAGACATATTTAAATCTCTGATTCCATGGCAGGTTCAGTAATGTAGTCCCTTCTCTGCTCCTGTAAAACTAAAAATTGTTTTTCTCAGTTTACAAATACCCATAAAATCCAATTCTGTATTTTAAAGTAGAATTCTGTATTTTAGGTTTTCAGCACCAAACCAGACTTAAGACATTTCTGTTCTATTAAAAACAATCATTCTGTGTTTAGCTCCAGAAACTGGGAAAAAGTAAAAAATCATAAGAAGAATCCTTTCCAGCAAAACTTTTGCTTATTTCCTCTACATATTAATATATGCATTTTGAATATCTTTTGAGTGCTATGTGGCTTTCTCTACTTGGGTGGCATTCTCAGTGATCAGAGACAACGCCTCCTCTGTTTTTCTGTTTTCTACTTCTATCCACACAGGCCTGAGAGTAAAATAGTATATGTAATAAGCATTAGTAAATATCATCGCCATCTGTACTTCCCTGATCCCCTTTTCTGTTTACCATAATAGGTTGAGTTTTCTTTCAGTTTCATGCATTATTGGAATAGGCTATTAAATGTTCTCTCCTTCCCCAATTTCTCCCGCTCCATCTATCTCATGTAATAATATGGCAAATCTGAAGCTCCACTCTGATCCCATGACTCTTCTGTTAGCAAACTGTGAGCTGATCCTTACTCCCAAGAGCTGTGTCATTCAACAAGACAGTCACTAGCCACATGTGACTATCGATCACTTGAAATGTGGCTGGTCCAAATTAAAATACCCTGAAAGTGTAAAACTCACAGCAGATCTTGAATAGTTACTAAAAAAAATTATTGCATTAATAATTTTTATATTGATTACACATAGAAATGATCATATTTTGGATATATTGAGTTGAATAACACATATTATTACAATTAATTTCACCTGCTTGTTTTAGAGTTCTTAATGTGTCTACTAGAAAATTATATATTATATCTGCGACTTGAATTACTGGTTCCCATTATTTTTCTATCAAAAGACACTTATCTAGAGGACCAAGTTTAAATCTTTGAGACTGGTATAATTCCCACCCTCACCTTTACTTGATACTACTCTTTTTTATATACCATATGTTAGCAAAATTTAAAAAACTCACTGGTTCCAATACATTCCTTTCCAAATGCTTCCCTCTCTTTGGGTCTTTCAATTTTATCTCTGTATACCTTGGGGAATTCAACACTGCTTATTACTTGCTATCTTTGCCTATAAACATGCTTCTTTCAAGGTAGTAGGTAAATCTAATTTTTATTTGTATTCCTCCAAGCTCCTAGGATGATCCTTTTCCTGTAGGTGATACAATTGCCAGATAGAATAGAGGATGCCCAGTTAAATTTGTATTTTGTATAGCCAATGAATAATTATTTAATATTGCAATATTTAGGACACACTTATACTAAAAAAATTTATTGTTTATCTGAAATTTAAATTTGACTGTGTGTCCTGTATTTTATTTGCTAAATTTAGCCAAGTTACATAGTAAGCATTCTGTAATTTTCATTAAATGATTGCAGTAGAATGCATACATATAAAATATTTAAGTGATAATTAAATGAAGGAAAAAGTAGTTTGCATGAGTGACACAGAGCTCTGATTATCTTATATACTTTCTTGTTTACAATTTCTTAAAAACTAAACCAATAATTACAATACAATCATAAAGCTTAGCTAATAAGAAGGAACAGTACATCTTACTGTATTTTTCCTTTTATAAAGGAGTGCTCATATTTTGAGGCAAATTTGGAAAAAAATTGATGGAAAACATTTCTGATAGCAGGCAATGGGAAATGGCATCACCAAAAGGAAGACATGCCTGCATCTTTCTTTCATGACTTATCAGTTTGAAGTAAATCACATCTAGGGTTTATATGTAATATCTTACCTTTATATTTAAAAGGCTTTGTGGTACTGCTGGGCTAATAGGAGAAGCAAGAGGTGGCAGTAATCTCCATTACAGACCTTCCTTCACTGATACCCAGATAATAAATACACTTTTGTTTAAAGTTAGCTGATTAAGCTTGCAAACTCTTAGACTTATCATTTGTTTATCTAGCACTATTGCTCTCCTGTCTATATCCTGTTAAAGCTGTACAATTACTCTATGAAGACTAAGTATGAAGAAAGACTTCAGCTGTTTCATTTTTTAAAAGAAATAACAAAAGTAACATCCTCCTGCGATTTAGGACAAGTTACTTCTCTCAGTCTCACTTCTCATCTAAAAAAATGTAGGCAACAATGCTGTGTCTCAGGAGTTATCAGGAAAAAAAATCATATGTGATAATGGATGAGAGAGACTCTGAAACAATAAAGATCCTCTCAAATACATTGGCTTATACACAGGAGTCTGACTAAGGGCAGGATCCATTCATTAAAAGGTATGTGTATGAAGCATTGCATTTAGTCGCAAAGCACTGCGACTAAATCTAATGTCACTATAAACTTGACTGATGCCCGCATATAAACTTAGCACCAAGATAAACAAATTTAATGTGAAAAAGGCACAGTCCTGTTGCTGAATTTATTTTCCTTAACTATTTGTCAGCAGTAATAGGACTCTCTTTCAAATTTAATTCAAATATTACATTTTCAAATGAATACATTTAGAGTGCAGGGCCAATTTTCTTTATGCTTTTCCCTGTGCTAGCATCATCTTAAACTTCATAGGAACTCTGCATATACACTGAATATTCAGTGAGCTCTCCCTAAAATTACATGTGCTGATCACATCCAGATGGTCTCACTTTACAACTGCTGCCATCAGGTCATTAAATAATAAGTTCACAGAACTCCTGCATCCTGAAAGCAAGTGTTCATTCTTTAGAATCACTTAGAATTAAAAATATATGTTAATATGTTCATACTATTCAGAATGATCTACAAATTCAATGCAATCCCTATCAAAATTCCAGTGATATTTTTTCACAGAAATAGAAAAGACAATCCTAAAATTTATATGAAAATACAAAAGACTCAGTTTAGCTAAAGCAATCTTGAGCAAGAACAAAGCTGGAGGCATTGCACTAATGGATTTCAAAATAAACTACTGAGTTATAGTAATCAAAACAGCGTGGTACTAGCACAAAAACAAACATATAAATCAATGGAACAGGATAAAAACCAGAAAAAAGTCCACACTTGTAAGGTCAATTAACCTTGAAAAAAGGTGCCAATAATACACAATGGGAAAAGGACAATTTCTTTAACAGATGGTGTTAGAAAATCTAGATATCCATGTGCAGAATGAAATTGGACCGTTATCTCACACAATATAAAAAATAAATTCAAAAATGAATTAAATACTTACTATAAAACTGTAAGAAGAATAAACAGGAAGAAAACCTTTTTGACATTGGTATTGGCAATGATTTCTTAAATATGACACCAAAAGATGAGGAAACAAAAGCAGAAGTAGACAAATGGAAATATGTTACACTAAAGACTTTCTTCAAGTTAAGAAAATAATCAATTGAGTAAAAAGGCAATATAAGAAATGGAGAAAATCAATATAAGAAATGGAGAAAATATTTGTAAACCACTTATCTAAAAAGGAATTTCTGTCCCAAATATATAAGGAACTTAAATAACTCAGAGCAAAAACAAATAATCCAATTAAAAATGGGCCAGAAATAGACTTTTCTCAAAAGAAGACATACAAATGGTGAAAAGGTATGAGATATCACCTCATACCTGCTGGAATGGCTATTATCAAAAAGACAAAAGATGAGGTTGGTGAGGATGTGGAGAAAAGGAAACTTGTCTACACTGTTGGTAGAAATGCAAAATAGTATAGCCACTGTAGAAAACTGTATGGAGGCTCCCCAGAACTAAAAAATAGAACTACCATATGGTCCAGCAATCCCAGTTCTAGGACTACATCTAAGGAAATATTAGTATATCACAAAAAAAATTTATACTCCCCATGTTCATTAAAGCACTATTCGCAATAGCCAAGAGATAGAATCAATGTAAGTATCCATTAACAGGTGAACAGATAAAGAAAATGTGTTATATGCACACAATGGAATACTATATAGCATTAAAAAGAATGAAATTCTGTCATTTGCAACAATATGGATGAATTTAGATTACCTTAAGTGAAATAAGCCAAGCACACAGAGACAAATATGCATGATCTCAATTATACGGAAGTCTTAAAAATCAAGACTCATGGAAGCAGAGAATAGAATGGTGGTTGGCAGGGGCAAGTGGGTGGGGAGTATGGAGAGATGGTGTTCAAATGGTACAAAGTTTCAGTTATGCTAGAGGAATAATTTCTGAAGCTCCAACATAGAGCATGGTAACTACAGTTAATAATATTCTATTGTATACTTGAAATCTGCTAAGACAGTGAATCTTAAATGTTCTTACCACCCACCCAGACACACAACTATGTGAGGTGATGGATATGTGAATTAGCTTAATCATGAAAATCATTTCACATTGTATATGTATCTTAAAACATTATGTTGTACACTGCAAATATATATAATTTTTGTCAATTATCCCTCAATAAAGCTGGAAAATAAAATATGCTTGGGCTACATTTAAAATACACAAACACACACAGAATTTGGTCTTGGGTTTCGTGAGTTTTTCCTTGCCAGTTACCATAGTGAGGAAAAAAATTAAAAGGGGTTATGACTCTTGTGTTCTTTTCATTTAGGTGATTTTATAATTCAAGTTGAAACTGATGATCCCAGACACCCGTATCTCCTGGTCATCATCGTCTTTCATATTTTAATGGGTAGGGAATGCACCAAGTTTTAAAGATTAGATTTAAATAACCACCTAGTGAATATGAATTCATGGATCACTGGCTCCAGAGGTCTAAGTAGCAAAATTAATTGCTTGTCGACTTGGGCTGGCTACATCTGATTATACTTCTAATACAAACTTTGTTGTGTGGTTTCTTGCAGAACTCCACAGTTATCTGCCTGCTTTGTTACCCAAAAGTGAATCAAAATATTATCTTTGCTATAATTTTGAAATACTTTATTGATTTCTTTGCAAAAGTAGAATCAGATAGGTGGAAGGCATAGCCCATTTCCACAAGGTAGCTAAAGCCATTTAAGAAGAGGAATACAACAAGACCAGAATCCTCTTGGTTTTCTTTGTTTCAGTTAAATAAAATTAAAGTTCCAAGCTGCACGTTTATATCCTGATACAGAAATGGTAAGAATCCAAGGGCTGCTGCAGTGGCTTTTCTAGCTTTAATTTCTTGCTTTACATTTTTATTATTTTCATAAACTGGTCAGTAGATGATATTATTACTTTCTCAATCAACTTGAAACCAAAAATATTATCTTTGACGAAACATTTGTATATTTATTCTTGTTCAGTATTTCACAGCATTGCAAAAAGTGGATTGTAGCTACATTGCAGTGAATAGATGACTCTTAATTAAATGATAGAAACACATTGGCACCCATTGACTGACATTTTGTGACAGGATGAGGCCTCTAAGATGCAGAGAACCTCCCAAAGCAACATGAATTGGCTTTCAGTTTCAATTCTGAGATCCTATAAAGAGCCATGAACAGTTCTAATCTTCCACATCTAGTGCCACATGATCTAATCATTTCAAACATTACAATATATTGGCAGGTGAGGGGTGACAGTGATAAGAGTAATTGTGTGCTAAATAGGTTACAGAGTCAGACAGCTGGGGTCTTAATCTTGGTTCTTCCACTTACTCTGTGGGCTTGATCAATTTCCTCACCCACCCAAACTCATCCATAAAATGGAGATCATCATAGTAATGTTCATTTTGTGAAGTTGATGTAGTAATGCTTGTTAAAAAAGTTATTAAAAATAAAATCAGATCAAATTTTAAAACTGTACAAGTTTATACAAAAGAACAGTTTGCAAATCAAGTAGTTAGAAGCCCCACTCACAGCCATGACAGCCCAGCTTATAAAGCATAAAGGAGAGAGTATTTTTACCTTTTTCATGATCAGCTATTATACATTAGCATTCTTTTTAAGGAAAGCAGAGCTGTTTAAGCTGACTTGTCTATAGCTGATTGATTTCATTTCACTGTCTCATGCTAATAAGAATGTATAATGATATGGTTTGGCTGTGTCCTCACCCAAATCCCACCTTGAAATGGAGTTCCCATCATTCCCCACGTTGTGGGAGGCACCCCATGGGAGGTAATTAAATCATAAGGGTGGGTTTCCCCACGCTGTTCTCATGATAGTGAGTAACTCTCACAATAGCTGATGGTTTTATAAAGGGTGGCTCCCCTGCACATGCTCTCTTGCCTGCCACCATGTAAGATGTGCCTTTGCTCCTCCTTCACCTTCTGCCATGATTGTGAAGCCTTCCCAGCCATGTGGAACTGTGAGTCCATTAAACCTCTTTTTCTTGATAAATTACCCAGTCTTGGGTATTTCTTCATAGCAGTATGAAAAAGGACTAATACATACAGCTTACATTTTGCTTCATTTATGATTAGAGTTAGCATTTCAGGAAAATCAGAATGACTAAATTTTGGCTACAGAGTTATGGGTGCTGGTCTTGAGGTATACCTAATATATGGTATCTACTTTTTTAAAACACAGTCAATCTCATTTAAAGATTTCGTGTTTGCAAATTTGCCTACTTGCTAAAATTTATTTGTAATCCCCAACTCAGTACTTGCAGTTATTCAGGGATATGCAACCGTGTACAGTGAAGAAAACAATCTGAGTCACCCAATGGATACATTCCCAGCTTACATTGAACAAAGTGAAGTTCTATCTTCTTGTTTCAGCTCCCATCATGTTAACAAGTGTCCTTGTCATAGTTAGTGGTGTGTTTCTCACATTTGTGTACATTTTTTTTTTTTTTTTTTTTTTTGCAATTTCACCCAAGTATAGGGTAAAGTGCTATGTAGTGCTCCTAAACTCAAGAAGCTGTGAGGTGTCTTAGGAAGAAAATATGCACATTATAGAGGGTTTGTCCAGGTATCTCTGAAGAGTCCCTGCTTTCAAGCTGGAAGCCACGGTGCTGGTACCATGGCTGCCAGCCTCCTAAAGGATATAAGAATCCTTTCTATCTGATTTCCTAGGCTGAAAATTGCACAGCCAAAAGATTATGAAAAGCCTTGCATGACCCAAATCACAAACATCTCTCTGTCTTCTGCAGTGTCATTGAAAGTCTTTGGCTGGATTGAGGGTTTCCTGGGTAGGGACTCTGACCGAATCCATCTCTCTCTCAGGCTTATCAGCCCAGTCACTGTGCAGAGTCTGCAAGAGGCTTGGTGATCATTTTCACATCTTCTTACCCACGGGCTTTAAGAGCATAGTCATTAGCATACAGCAGCTCCTGGATTACTATACAAAGGGCTTTTAATCATGTTCTAAATCAATGGAATTGGGAGAGTTTCTCAGAGACTCTTCCTGGTGCCAACTTTCATGTTCTTTATTAAGTACTCATGCACAGCTGCATAAAACTGATTAAGCCTGAACCTATTATGCTTCCAGTTCTTGACTTCACTGACAAGAAAGAATATGCTCGATAATCTCATCAATTCTGACAAAATCAATTCTATGTCAGGTAGAGATTTTCTATCAGTGACCCCCAAGGCAGTTAAAAATGTTTAATACCTAATCAAGTCCTGAGATCACGGAGACAATCACATAATTTTCTAAAGTCAATGAGTAGAGCTTTTTGGATTTTTGTCCCCAGGTTTTATTTTCCAACATCCTGCTGTCCTCTGTCAGAGTCTAAAACCACATTGAAATTACAAGGTGACAGCACTGATAATGATATTCAACCTAAAACCTTGATTGAATCAGGCCTGGTTCTTGTTTGGCTGCTGTTAATGAAGAGAAGAGTAGTATTTAATAGTTAAATTTCCTCCCTTCCTGCCCTTGCTCCCTCACTCCCTCCCTCACTCCCTCCCTTGCTCCTCACTTGCTTCCCTCCTTCCTTCCTTCTTTCCTTCCTTCCTTCTCTCTCTCTCTCTCCTTTCTCTTTTTAATCTAGAGATAGGGTCTTGCTATGTGGTCCAGGCTGGTCTCAAACTCTTGTCCTCAAGTAATCCTCCTGCCTTGGCCTCCCAAAATGCTAGGATTATGGTGTGAGTCACCATGCCTGGCTCCACTTTTCCTCCCTAAGGATGTTTCTGTGAACATCCTTAAAACTTATTATGTTCATGCAAAGACTATGCAAGAATAATTAAATTATTATAATTCCTTATAAGTATTATAGTTGCCCTTTTCCTAGCATTTACCATGTGTTAGACTCTGACTTATTTAAGTCAGTTGTCTTTACTTGCCATCGTTGTGTTGTGTAAAGTCACAATGAACACTGAATTAGTAAATATTGAACTATTGCTGCTAGGGGAAATACAGACTTAGGTTCCTACTAGCTTCTCGTGTTTGGATTTCTGAACTGTTCTGAAACTGAACCTGTCCTAGCACAGCAAAATAACTCACAGATGAACTTGTAAACATCTATGTCTCATTCAAGAGGTCCACCAGTATTAAGAAAATGCTCATAGCAGTAGGTTTAAAAGGTTTAAAAGCCAGAGAAGAATGGAGACTGATATACTCTACACAGTAGAATTCTGCAGGCTGGTACCCATGCCCACAAAAGAATGATTGATGCTCAGTGCTTTTCCAAAAGAGGCAAAAGATCTTGTCAGGCTCTCAGGCTCACAGAATTCATGATTCAAAGTAGTACTGGACTCCAGAGCAAGCTAAGCTCAAAGATGACTATGAGGTTGTTACATAATTGAATACAGAAATGTGGAACATGTCTCATTCATTCACTTTGCCCAATTGAAGGGCAGTAGGTAATGAAGAACCATTAGCTCTGAAGTCCTACCGATCTGATTTTATGGTTTATTAACTAAATGACCTTTGGCAGGTTACTAAATTTCTCTTGAGCAGTCATAATCTTTATCAGTACCCTGTTGGGATTGCTGTCCACACTTGGTGAGATTCTGTGGATGAGGTAACAGTGCCTGACACATATTGGGATCTTAATAAACATCAGTTTTTATTCCTTTGTTTCAAGTAGCTGATCAAAAAATGATACCTGAATTGGTGTAGTAGTGCTTCTGTTCTCTACTTTGCATTGGCTAAGAACTAGATTCTTGGTTCTGATTTGCTTCTGTTTTAAGGCGTGGCTTGCATTTTATGCCTCAGAGGTGGCTTAATCATCCTAGCCTTGCTTTACATGTCCCGATTCTAGTCTGTTTCCCAGCTCACATAAGCTTTGATGCTTACAATGGCTTGCAGGTCTCTGCCCTGACTCTTGGCATATCTCCAAATAGGAAAGGTAGAATTTCTTAGATCTGCTCATTCGTCTGCTTTCCCCAACAGGGAGCATGTATAAACACCATCAAAAATTCCATTTAAATCTATGAAATAACGTGGGATTGGAGCTGTCTTCATAATATTTCATAAAGCACCACTGAGAGCTTTTCCTTAACCAAACCTTACCTCTTTGTCTACTTAGTTAATAACTAAAAGTCACAATTTCTCTAATTTTTTCACAGTGCCTCACATAACATTAAACTTCCTGAGAAAACTAAAGTAGCCAGTTTTTAAGGCAAGGTAACTACCAGTTTTACTTTTGAACCATTAATAAGATAGTCTGCCAAATATAGACACGTCTTTTTATTCAGACTTCTTCATGAGAAATAAAATGTGTTTTATTAAAAATAGTTCCTTTTCCTTTTTTTATCCTGAAAAAGCTTTTTAAAAAGATTATTAAAAAAATCAAGACTCTTTGGTTTTCTAGTGATGCTGTTGAGTTTCATACAATCAGTGTTAAAGTACAGTTATCTGATCTACAGTCAATCATGTCTCTTAAGACAGCCTGAGGACCCGCCGTATTCACCTTGAAGAAAGAGATCCCCATCATGAATGCTGCGTTGGGATGTGGGATGTGGCAAAAGAACTAGGAACGAGACTTCTGCTCTTGGTTTCTAGAACTCTATTCACTCAGTCATGCTCTCCCACTTAGAATTTCTAAGACGCACATTTACTTAGGAAACCGTGCACATTTCTACAGATTTTTTTTTTTATGTAGAAAATTAATTGGAATGTGACCTACCTCTCCCAAGCCCTTGGGGTGCTATGGCTGGGGTGTGTAATGCTGGAAGGTGCAGAGAGCATTTCATTCCACTCATCTGATCTCATGGTAGTCACAGGCTCTCCCAGCCTGTTCCTGGGGGAGGTGAACCCATTTCACTCTTTCTCAAGCCACTTTGTCACCTCCTCTAGCACTCAGAACAGAGCTCTGAAAAAAACGTGCTTCATAAATGCTGTTGGCCGCGTGCACTGTGAGAGTCTTTACGTAATCCTCTTTTCTAAACCCCTTTTTTTTCCAATAAAAAAAAAATGCGTGTAAGTAGCTTTGTCAAATGTATAAACCAATTTTAAAAATTCACAGAAGCAGAGAAAGTTCTATTTGGATCCCTAACCTAGAAACAAAAAAAGAACAAAATCAAAAAGGAAAAAAAAAAAAAGAAGAAAAAAGGAAGAAAGAACATGAATATTCAGTGTCTTTGCAGAACAGAAGGAATAGGCTCTTTTTCAATAACCCATTAGTAGAAGTTACTCTTTGAGAGGTAAGGAGTAAATGGACTATATGTTATATAAAGTAAAGTCTAACAGGTGGGTAACTAATGAAAACTCGGTGTATTTTTTTACCTAAATATTTCCATTATATAATTATTGAAGGGAACGAACAGCAAAATACATAGTGGAAGGGGCACGGGATTTTCAAACCCAAGTTGAAGATGTAACTACCAGTTCAACTACTCCAGATTAACAGTGAGAACAAGTTACCTGTTTTTTTGAGGCTGCTGCTGTCTATACCTCGTAGAATAGGTATGACTACTTCTGCCTTTTTCACAGGCTTGTGAGGATTAAATATCATTGCATTGGTAAAAGTTAAGTTGTTTGAAAAAAATAAGGTCATTAAAATGTAAGATACTATTATTTGTACATAGGCTCTTCTTATATCCCAGAAAGAATGGTGCAGGTAGTCTCCTAACCCATCGGTCGCCTTCCTTGTTATACCTTGTCTTATTCAGCAAAAACTGACAGTCCTAGTTTGGTCATCCAAAATACTGCCTTGCTCATGATATTTCCTGCTCAAAAGCAAAAACAAGCCCAAGACAAACAAACTCTTTTTTATACATGAATTGTACCACTGCTCACCAGATAAAGTAAAAGATCCATGATATATCAGGTTATCTCTTTCCAGTTTTACTTTTGACATAAACTCTCACCTCACCTGAGCCAAACCATAATCCTCACTGCCTATAATCCTGCCATGAGATTTCCAACTTCTCTGCCTCTTTGCAGTGTTACCTACCCTTCAAGACTGATTTCCAACATAGCACCTAAAAGTGACTCAGAACTGCACAAAGAGCATCATATTTGAGCTCCAGCTTTTCTTCTGCTACCAAATAAGATTTGTGATCTTGAGCAAGTTAACTAACCTCTCTAGACTTAAACTTTTTCAACTTAGGAAGGGATAATAAGATTCCCAAGGTCTGGAAAAGAGAATTCTCAATTCCCTTTCAACTCATTACATGCAAAACAAACAAACAAACAAACAAACAAACAAACAAATGCCTCCGTGTATTGTTGAAATAAGTTCTAAGAGTATTCAGTTTCTTTTCCATCTATGACTATTTTACGTTTTTTTTTTTTTTTTTTTTTTTTTTTTGAGATGGGGTCTCACACTGTTGCTCAGGCTGGAGTGCGGTGGCGTGATCTCAGCTCACTGCAACCTCCGCCTACTGGGTTCAGGTGATTCTCCTCCCTCAGCATCCCAAGTAGCTGGGAATACAGGCACCCACTACCATGCCAAGATAATTTTGTGTTTTTAGTAGAGATGAGGTTTCACAATGTTGGCCAGGCTGGTCTCGAACTCCCAAACTCAGATGATCCACCTGCCTTGGCCTCCTAAAGTGCTGTGATTACAGGTATGAGCCACTGTGACCAGTCTTACAACCTTTTTTTTTTTTTTCATTTATAACTATTTTACAAATATCAAATTGTATTTTTACCAGCATATGTATGTGTGTGTAAGAGAGAGAGAAATAAAGATAGAGAACACTTCCAGAAAAAAAAAAGAGTATTCAGTTTCTTTATCACAAATAGTGCTTACCCTAATATGAAGCATTTAACTGACATTTGAATTCATTTGCATATAAATCCCACTTTCGTAATTGTCGACCTGGGGATATAAATTCATACTCTTGTGGATAATAGATCATATGAATTTCAATCGATTTCTATCATGAATCATGGCTCGTAAAACTCTTCCTATCAATTTCCTCCTTTCTCAAATAGAATATATATATAATGAAGGTGCTTTACTTGGCAGGGAACTGAAACACTGTGTAGAAAGGGAGAAATACATAGAGAAAGAATTTGGATTCAGCAGGTTTTCTAATGATGATTCAGTTTTTGGCCTTGGATGCAACTTCCTAAAGGAAGAATTGGCAATAACAGATCATGGTTTCTCTGGATTTATGTGCAGTTAAGAAAAAATGTCCACAGAACATTTCACAAAGTGCTACACGTATTTTCATTAAAAATAATAACTAAATACTGACATGAAATAATTTTGTTAAGAAGCACACTTGATAAACTTTAGCTTCTTGGAAGATGGAAGCACGGTATCCATTGCATAATAATATGAGGTACAAATCGCTGGTAATGAATGGGAAAGCCATGTCATTTACATAAAATGGTTTAAGTCATTCCTTATTCCACTTTCTCTTGTTAAAGTCTCATTTTAGGTAACTAATAAGCATTATATACCCCTGTGCTCTGTGTATTCTTATGTCAGTAGGCAAAGATTGGTAGAAAGACACTCAGATCTGAGTCCTGTGTTTTATAAGAAAAGTGAGAGGACAAGACTCAGTTACTCATTAAGACTTCCCTTCTGGCCGGGCGCGGTGGCTCACACCTGTAATCCCAGCACTTTGGGAGGCCGAGGCGGGTGGATCACGAGGTCGAGAGATCGAGACCATCCTGGTCAACATGGTGAAACCCCGTCTCTACTAAAAATACAAAAAATTAGCTGGGCATGGTGGTGCATGCCTGTAATCCCAGCTACTCAGGAGGCTGAGGCAGGAGAATTGCCTGAACCCAGGAGGCGGAGGTTGCGGTGAGCCGAGATCGCGCCATTGCACTCCAGCCTGGGTAACAAGAGGGAAACTCTGTCTAAAAAAAAAAAAAAAAAAGACTTCCCTTCTAATGGGGGGATATCCTGTCTTCCTATTAAAACTGTCACATAGTGTTTATTAATACGAGTCCTTTCTTAATATTAATGATATATAACATCTACACCTGTGTGCCTGAACTGGGACTTGAGTCAAAATCACAACTGTTTATTGTCTATCGGAAAACTGGATCTTAAACAGATTCACTAATTCTTTCAACACTTGCTCAAGTTCTCTCAAGAGCCAGGCACTCCTCTGGTCTCCAGGGCTATAGCAGTGATAAAAACAAAGTGCCTGACCTCATGAAACTTGCATTTTTATGGGAGTGAGACAGACAGTTAAAAAAATGAAAAAAATAATTAACATACAGCAAAGTAGAGATAATTGCTATTAAAAAAAGAAAAGCCTTGAGCAGGATAAAGGTGCAGAGTATTAGAAGGGTCACAGAAGTCCCTCTGAGTAGAGGACATTCCAGCAGGGACCTAGCTAGGTAAAAATCTCTGACAGGTCATGAGTCAATTCGTGAATCAGATATGCCATGGCCAATCCCTAAGCATTCTAGTCTGGGCTGGGTTCTAGAAGAAATGCAGAATCCAACATTCAGACAACTACACTCTGTGGAGAGACTGGCCCAGAATGCATAGAATTACCAGATACTAATTGATGATAAACTGTGTGTCCGTGACTATTTACAGGATGGGTCTACAGATGAAAGGCTACAGGATTTGCTGAGTATTAGGGAGAAGATTCATGGAGGATGCATCTACTTCTAAATATCAGAAGAAACTAGGAAAATGGAGGATGCCAGGAAATGATTCGTAAGCAACACAGTTAGTGAGTGTAAAGTATGAAGAAAGGCATGGAGCAGGGTACAAGAGCGGAGAGCCGGCTTAGGGCCACTGGAAGGCTGGGACTGCGGAAGGTGGGTGATGAGGTTGTTTCTCTGAATGCTCTCACGACACTTGAGATGTCACTAACTGAAAAGCAGGTTAAGAAGTTTATACAGGATAAGATCTTTGGAGAGGAGAAGGAGAAGACCTTATCTTTTCTAAAGGGGATTCATGAGGGATAGTGAGGAAACTGGTCGCCTTGTAAAGTTACTGTTTTGGAGAGTGGAAATAAATAAGTTGAAAAAGATAACATGAGTGCAAAGTATTTTCGGGGCAGTGTGTCTGGGGCCTGAAATAGGAAAACTACTGAAGAGATGGTGGAAGGAGTCCAGGTAGGAAGCCTCAATTCTGATTTTTGAGTAGACACGGAGGGCTAGGAGGGTAAGGTGTGAATCTGAAGACATGGAGTCATGTTGGTTGTAGGAGAGTAAGGATATGCAAGTCTCATTTCTTTGTAAGAGCCTTTTAAAAGGGGGAAGTAGCAGAAGTTATAGACAGAAAGCAGCTGGGAAGAAGATTCAAAAGGTAGATAATATGTGTAGTATAATTGGGAGCCATGGGTTCAATCTGTAGATACTTCCTAGTTATATAACAACCACATTTATTGCACAGTGCCTGGAATTAGCAAGATAATTTTATATATAATTAGGCTTTGCAACCTGAGTCATTCCTTCAAACCATATTGTTTTCCAGGACTTCCAGCTTCTTCCTTTCCAATGTCGACTTTGTCTACATATGAAGCATTTTTGTAAAACTCCTGCTTGCAATAAGGTGTCACTTAATTCTGAACTCTCCCTTGGCTCTTTTTCCCATTTATACTTCTCTTTCCTGTGTCCATTTCTTGTAATTCTGAGTAGTAATACTATACGGATAGTAGTAGTTCAGTGCATTCTCTTAACAAATTAACAAAGCTATTGTTACTATAATCCTTTAAGAGAGATATTAAACATGGGAATTTCAGTTATGACAAACCAGTAGGAGAGTAACTGAAGAGATAATCCATCTTTGAGTTACAGAGAATTGATAAAAAAATTAAGTATCATTGACAATTAAATAGTAGTAGTAGTAATACTGCTGGAAACCTAGTTTGATAAACACAGTAAAACAGTTTTAAAGATGAATGGTTGGCTAATACAAATATTATAAAGTTGGAGGTATTTCTTTATTTCTTAGTTGATGAGTCTTTTAGAGCTAGCCAGCATCAGTGGCAATGCCTGCTGATAAGCCTACTGCTTGAGAGACTGTGGTCAGAACTTCCCATATTAACACCTTTCCCCAGAGGCACTGCCATAGACATCATGGTCTTTTCTTCCATTAGAACTCGATATCATCCTAAACATACCATCCTTAGATTGCTAGCTCCTATCAATGATGTTCATCAGAAGACTCTAAAAGAACATCTTTGGCATTGATGAGCTGAAGTAAACTAAAATGGTGAAATATTACCTCTTTGGTATGAACTGATTTGTATCCTTCCAAAGTTCATATGTTGAAGCTTGACCCACCAATATGATTATAGTCGGAGATTAAGTTTTGGGGAAGAAATTAAGGTTGGATGAGGTCATAAGAAAGGCATCATGGTGGGATTAGTGGCTTTGCAAGAAGAGAGAGAGAGAGAAGTTGCTCTCTCTTAGCCATGTGAGGACACAGCAGGGTGGCCACTGGCAAGTCAGGAAGAGTCCTCACCAGGACCTAAATCAGCTGGCACTGTAATCTTGAATTTTCCAACCTCCAGAACTGTGAGACATAAATGTCTGTTGTTTAAGCTACTAAGTCTATGGCATTTTTAATAGTTGCCCAAGTAGTCAAATAAACTCTTAGAATTAAAAAAATAATAATAAACTGATTATCATTCTTACTATTGTCACTGGGGTTTACCTATTTCATTTACCAAAGTAGTGAGTAATAATCCCAGTGTCTTTAAATAATTTTTCCAGATTAATAGCTTGGAGTAGATCTCTCTGTGTTATGTACTCTAATAATGCATTTTCCCCCAGATATAATTAAAACAGCTTATCAATTTTTCTTCAAATTCTCAGCTTTTAAATTTCATTGACTAGATGAAGTCACAAAAGAAATAAATGTTTTAGTCAGTCCAGGAGCCCAGATTCACAGATCCTAAATTTCCAGACACTAAGTCTGTCTTTTCTTAAAAAAGTTTCACCTGGGGGTTGGGGAATTGGGCTCTTCGGAAATTGAATTCTGGGATGATGAATTTCAAATGACTGGTCTCTGGTTTTTCAGTCTAAGAGAAATGAAATCTCTTTGGGATTCTTGTAAATAATTGCATCGTGTTGTCCAAGAAAGAGGGAATGTGTAGAACCAATGGTATCATTTAAGGCATTTCTTATGATTCATTAAAATAACAAAAAGCATCAGGACATTGTGCTCTCTCAACAGACTGGATACCAAATGTGTCAACCACGTAATTTATTTAATTAGCAAATATTTGTTGCAGCACTCTTATGTGTCAGGCAATGTGATAAGAGCTGGGGAAGTAAAGATAAATACTACTAGACCCTATCATCCAGGGAGCTAAAATGTCTAATGCAGGAAACAGACACAAAGAAATAATTGCACAGCAATGTGAGGAGCAATGATGAAGACAGATTTTATAATGATCATGGAACTCTGTGGAAGCAGTGCCTATGTTATTCACAATTTTTGAAATGTAGGTTGTCAGGAGGAATATAGGTTCACGCGTATGGACAACCATGAGACATACACTTGAAATGTCCTATTAGTTAGAAATATTAAAGTGTAAAGCAACCTCGCAGAAACATTTTTTGCATTAAGCTCACCATGGGTGAAATAACTGTCCTCGACAAATTCAAATACATCATCTGCAGAGATCCCGATGACTCTACAAACATTGATAGGTATGAAAACACCTTCAACATGGATCTACTAGTACTGCTAAATAACAACATGGCCCTGTCTTTACATTTATCTCACAGTTTTAAACTATCTTGTTAAAAATTTCTGAAATATCACTATGTCTATTTCCGAAATAGAAAGAAAGGATCACAGACTTTAATTGGCAGTTCTATCTCATGCAGCTTTATAGCAAAATGTTCCTGGGAAAATTTTATATGCAGTCATTCCTCAGCATCCTTGGGGGACTGGGTTCAGGACCCGTGAGATACCAAAATCTGCCAGTTCTCAAATCTTTCATATATTTTTGCATATAATCTATGCACATTCTCCCCATATTTTAAATCATCTCTATATTACAATGTAAATGCTATGTAAACAGTTGACATATTGTACTGTTTTTTATTTGTATTATTTTTCTTGTTATTTTTTAGTTTTTAAAAGTATTTTCAATCCCCAGTTGGTTGAATTCACAGATACAGAACCCATGGATATTGAGGGCCTACCGTAAGATATAAAAATATGCTTACCTATATTTTTTTTTCCTTGTACTGTTTTTGTCTGGCTTTGGTATCAGGGTAATGCTGGGTTCATAAAATGAGTTTGGAGAGATTCCTTTCACTTCACATATTTTAAAAGAATTTAAGAAAGATTGGCATTAATTCTTCCTTAAATGTTTAGAAGAATTCACCAGTGAGGCCATCTGGTCATGGATTTTTCTTTGTTGAGAGGTTTTTGATTCCTGAGTTAGTCTTGTTACTTCCTAGTGGTCTGTTTACATTTTCTTTTAGTTCATGTTTCAGTGTCAGTAGGTTGTATGTATCCAGAAATTAATCCATTTTCTTTCTACAACAACCCATTTGTTGGTGTGTAATTGTTCACAGCAGTGAAACAATCCTTAGTATTTCTGCAGCATCAACTTTTAATGCATCTTCTTTAATTTCTAATTATATATTTGCTTCTTCTCTCTTTTTATCTTAGTCTACCTTTTCTTAGTTTGTCAATTTTATCTTTTCAAAACACTAACTCTTTTAACTATTTTTCCAATCTCCATTTTGTTTATATCTACTCTGATGTTTATTGTGTCCCTCCTTCTACTAACTTTAGGTTTAGTTTGTTCTTTATTTCTACTTTCTTGAGGTACAAACTTAGGTTAGTTGAGATCATTCTCCTTTAATGTATGTGTTTATTGCTATAAACTTCTCTTTTAGTAGTAATTTTTTTGAATTCCATATGTTTTTCTCTGTTGTACTATTATTTTCATAGTTTCAAGATATTTTGGGATTTGCCTTTTGAGTTCTTCTTTTTCCCATTGGTTGCTCAAAAACGTATTATTAAATTTCCACATATTTGTGAATTTTCCAATCTGTCTCCTGTCGTTGATTTCTAGTTTTATACCACTGTCTTCAGAAAAGATACTTGACATGATTTCAGTCTGCTCAAATTTGTTAAGATTTCCTTTGTAGCCTAACATGTGATCCATCTTGAAGAATGTTCCACATGCAGTTAGGAAGAACGTGAATTCTGCTGCTGTTGGGTAGAATGTTCTTTATATGTCTTTTGGGTCCCTGATAAACATAGATGAAAAATTCCTCAGTGAAATACTAGCTAACCAAATTCAACAGCACATTAAAATGATCAGGTACCATGATCAAGTGGAATTTATCCCTCGGATGCAAGGATGGTCCAATATATACAAAACAATAACTATAACATACTATATTAAGGGGGTGAAGGATAAAAAGCATATTATCATCCCTGTAAATGGAGAAAAAGCATTTGACAAAATTTAATACCCATTTATAATGAAAAATGCTCAATAAACTGGATATAGAAGAAACGTACCTCAATATAATAAAGGCCACATTTAACAAGCCTATAGCTAATATTATACTGAAGGATAAGAAGCTGAAAGATTTTCCTCTGAGATCAGGAAAAATGCAGGAATGCTCACTGTTATCACTTATCTTAAACATAGTACTGGAAGTCTTAGCCAGAGCAATTAAACAAGAAAAAAAAAAAGGCTTCCAATTGGAAAGGAAAAATTTAAATTGTCCCTATATGCAACTGACATGATTTTATATATAGAAAACCATAAAGGCTTCACCAAAAAAAGTGCTGAAGTTCACAAATTCAGTAAAGTTGTAGAATACAAAATCAACATTAAAAAATCAGTTGTGTTTCTATACATTAACAATGAACTATCTGAAAAAAAATTAAGAAGTAATCCCATTGACAACAGCATTAAAAAATAAAACAGGAATACATTAACCAAAGAAGTGAAAACTTGTACACTGAAAACTGAAAACTATTGATAAGAGAAATTTAAAAAGACATATAAATGGAAAACTATCTCATGTTCAGGGATTAGCAAACTTAATCCTGTTAAAATGTCCATATTACCCAAACTGATCTACAGATTCAATGTTATCCATGTCAAAATCCCAGTGGCATTTTTTACAAAAATGGAATAAAAGTCCTAAAATTCATATAAAACCACAAAAAACCCAGAAGCACCAGAGCAATCTTGAGGAAAAAGAACAAAGCTGGAGGCATCACATTTTCTGACTTCAAAATATATTAGAAAGCTACAGTAATTAAAACAGCATGATACTGGCATAAAGACAGAAATATAGACCAGTGGAACAGAATAGAGATGCTAGAAATAAAGCTACCCGTAAATGGTTAACTTTTCTTCAGGAAAGATGCCAAAAATACACAATGGAGAAAATATAGTCTCTTCAAGTGGTGTTGGGAAAACTGAACATTCACATGAGAAAGAATGAAATTGGACCTGTATCTTACATCATACTTAAAATCTCACCCAAAATTGATTAAAGACCTAAACATAAGACCTGGAACTCTACAACAACTAGGAGAAAAAATACAGGAAAGGCTTCTTGACATTGGCATTAGCAATAATTTTTTGGATATCAAACCCAAAGCACAGGCAATGAGAGCAAAAATGGAATGGGACCACACCAAACTAAAAGTTCCTGTGCAGCAAAGAAAACAATGAGCAGAGTGAGGAGACAACCTACATAATGGGAGAAAACATTTGCAAACCATTTATCTGATATAGACAGTAAGATAGATAGATAATATCCAATGAATATAAGGAAGACTCACATCTCAATAACAAAAAGACAACCTGATTTATAAATGTGTAAAGGACTTTAACAGACATTTCTCTAAAGAAGACATAAATTGTCAACAGGTAAAGAAAATGGTGCTCAACATCACTAGTCATCAGGGAAATGTAATGAAAGCACAGTAAATTATCATCTCACACATACTAGGATAGCCATTATTATTATTATTATTATTTAAAACAATAACAAAAAAGATAGTGTTGGATAGGATGTGGACAAATTGGAATCCCTGCACTCTGTTGGTGGGAATGTAAAATATTACAGCTACTATGAAAAGCAATAAGGAGGTTCCTTAAAATATTAAAATGGAGCAAACATATAATTCAGCAACACTAATTCCAGGTATATGTTCAAAAGAATTGATAAAACAAGATTGCAAAGAGGTATCTGCATTCTCATGTACATAAGCATGAGCAGTAATCACAAGAGCCCAGATAACAACTCAAATGTCCATGGACAGATGGATAAAGAAATGTAGTATGTACAGTCAATGGAATATTATTTAGCATTAGAAAGAAGGAAATTCTGTCATAAAAATAAACCTTGTCATAAACCTTGAGGACATTATGCTAAGTGAAATAAGCCAGGCATAGAAGGACAAATACTGACTGCCTCATTCCACTTATAGGAGGTATCCTGAAATAAACTCACAGAAGCAAAGAATAGAATGAATGGCGGTTGCCAAGGTCTATGTTAAGAAAAAATTTGGGAGTTGTTCTTCAATGGACATAAAGTTTCAGTTTTGCACAATGAATAAGTTCTTAAGAGCTGCTGTACAATATATTGGCTATAATTAACAGTGTGGTAATGTGCACTTAAAATTTATTAAGTGGGTAAATCTCATGTAAAATATTCTTAACGCACACACACACACACACACAAACCCACAAAAAAGAAAACACAAAGGGACACAAGGAAATTTTGGGTGGTGATGAATATGTTTATTACCTTGGTTGGGTTATGTTATCACAGGTGTATGCACAGTCCAAATTCATCAAGGGTAATGTATTCATTAAATGTGCAGTGTTATATATATCAGTATTATCTTAGTAAAGCTGACACACACAAACACACACACACACAAACACACACACACATACACACACACACCATCCTAAATTTTGAAGACTCTAATTATGTTTTAAAGCTTACTGTATTATTATATTCATAAATTGGTTACGACTTCACACACCATTAATGTAGATGATTGTGTATAGCTACTATTCTGCGATAAATGCAAAGATATTTTTCCCATGTGTTGTAACTTTGGAGTTTAGACAAATTTATAATCATACTGAGTATAAAAAAAGTTTAAGGTCTATGAGTTAAAAACATCTGATAGGCCAGCCACTTTATTTCTTGCCCAGTTAAAACATTTACATAACCACCTCAGTTCTGGAAAGAGGTTATAAAATTTCCATTTTCCCTCATGCTAGTTCACTGTACCATATTCATATGTTATACCAGACTCACTGTGATATAATCAACATTTAACTAAGAAAAGAATACATAAATGATGGGGAGATAAAATTTTTGTTTCAGTCATGGTTATTGAGGTCATATTCCTACCAAGGCAGAAATGTAGTCATTTTCGTGACCAAATTCTGAGAGACCCTTACAAATTGCTTCCAAAATATTAGGGAGGCAGCTAGTGTTGAAGTGCTGAAAGCCTGGTGATTTTGGATAATTATGTGGGGTGCTTCCATCTTCAACATTGTGTATCAAAGGACAACCATAGTGACTTTTCTATCTCAAGTCATGGGCACACAAAACGTATTTGTTAGTGTAGGAGCAAATACTGAAGGGTGACAAAATTCAAGTGGTATAATATCAAGAAGAGGCGTCCTGAGGGGGAGGACTTTCTGAGAGCTGTAAGTTAGCAGAAGGGGTTCAAGTAGTTTAAATCCAATGTGATTTCTGAAATCTGTTGAAAATCATCTTTAAACCTTCATTGTAAAACATAACCTTGTCTATACTGCACATAGTAGTCTTCTGAAAATTTTATACCACATATGCTCTTGAAACAGGGGATGAGCAAGTGTATTTGCCCCCATTTTGAAAAGTATTTTTTTTTTACTGAGCTATTACATATGAATTATTTAATCTGTACTTTCCCATGATGATTGCTATTCTGAAAAAATGCATGGAGGCTACCGAAGATTTTTGTCAAATAAAGTATGATATGTTTATGCTCAGTATTTACTATTGGACTAAAGGGATTTGTACTTCTGGGGAAATATGCACAGCTAATGTATGGTTCTCTAACACACACTGATTTCTAAAACAACAGAGACTCTGCCAGAGAAAAGACTTTGCTGAAATAGTAACTCATAGCTTCACCTTCATTTTTAAATGACATTATTGTATGTGTTCTTGCTAATAGTACCATTTCCCAAGTGGCAAAGAGATGGGACCTAGTGTAGTTTGGATGGTTGACTGTGACCTCTAATTTTCTGAAGCATCATTTACATCACATTTTTTTTTTCTTAAAAGTTAAAGCTCTGGTGAAAAATTCAAGATGATGATGACGATGATTTTATTTTTTAATTCAAGATTATTTAAAGGTTTATCCTAGAGGGTCCTTTGGCCTCCTAGATGTCCAGGAGAGAAAGACCACAGGATGGATGCATAGAACCTCCCCATATTTGGACCTGTGAAATAGGTCTCATCAGCAGAATTTCCACGTAATCTGACACCTTTCTCCCCAGTGACTCTCTTCTATAACCCAAGGTCCATGTTGAGAAAGATCTCCTCCTGCTGCAGAAGGAGAATGTTAAAATAGCAGATTACTTCTGCTTATGCCCAGTACTACCCCTAGAGCTAAGTACAGGCAAACGAAAATATATCCAGCAGCCCCTTAACATTTTTTATATTCTTGCTGGCATTATGGTGGCTCCATTTTTTGTGCTGAGCTCTGTCACTGCAAAATCTTTAAAGTATTTTATTTTAAGTAGATTGTGAGATGGGATCAAAGGCACATTTTTTACAAAAGAAGCTTATGTAAAGAACCTTGCACATTTCATGACTATACTGCTTTCATCTGTGAATACTTTAGGAGAGAGTAATAACGATGGTTTTCCTGGATCAGAATCAAACCAATGCTTTATTTCAGAATCATTACTAAACTACTTCTTTTAGTGCAGGGCTGGCACTCTTATTTTTGGCCATTCAAGGCAGACGTCAAGGAGGGAGAAGGCTGTCTGGAGTTTGTGTGTGAGCTGGAAAATGATTAGCTGTAGACATCACTCTCTTCCTCTCTCTAACATAAAGATACTCTTTTTTTTTTTTTTCTTCTATCTTCAATTTCTTGAATGGGGCCCAGTATTCTTTTAATTCAGGACTCCTGCATGTGTTCTTTCTTTCTCTTGCAGGCCTTCCACTCTTCTGACCTTACTCACCCTTCATCTTGCCCCCACGTATTATCCAAATGTCATTCTCCCGCAAGGCCCTAGGCATCACCCCTCTAGTCTGGGTAAGACAACATCCTTTGGACTCCAATGCCCATTAAGCACACACCACACTGTCATCATTGCTGTTTGACTTGTCTGACTTGTTCCTGCAGACTGAAAACATCTTGAGAACAGGAACTCGTGCTGTTGCAATATTCATTGTTGTTTCCCTAGTGCTTTAGCAGAGAATAAGTCAAGATACAAGAGGCTTTATCATGCCATCCAACAACTAGGAAAAACTGTAAGCAAAAGATGTTATGTTTTGAAATATTTGTGTTACGGTTTTCCATCTTCACTAAATATTTATTTTAGGATAATTGTGCATAGGTGATATGTAAACTGTTCAAAATAAATACATGCAAACTATCAGTTGCACAGTTAGATAGTAACTTTTTTCAGTACTCAAATCAGTGACTCCTCTTCAGTTTTTAGGTTCTCTTAAGTTGTTTAGTTGGTCTTTACAAGGTGTTCAGAGAAAAATAATTCACAAAAGAGCATGATGAAAATAAACTTATTTAGAAGGGGAAATAGATGGTAGTAAAATTCATTAATTGTGCCTGAGGCTAAATACATGCTTAACTGTGTGTAATTATGGCAAAAAATACTTAGGAACATTCATCTGTATGAAAATGCAAGCCCTATACTTGTTCTCCAGGTCATTAGAGTTTTGGTGTCCTATGACACTTCAATTCAGTAAAAGGCAAAATACTCTTAAATACCACCTTTTTTATTTGTAACTTTTTATTGTGTTTGCACAACAAAAAATTTACATGAACTTCACCGCATATTTTTTAAGACAAGATCTGATTAAGCAAAAAAAAAAAAAAAAAAAAAAAAGCCTGTAAGTATTGGTGCTTTTCTGAAACAGAGCACGCAGAAATTTTGTCTTCTCTGAAGTTTTACACTAAGGAAAGGCATTGCTATTTTGTAGATGCATGAATTTATATTCCAGGCCATGGAACTTCTTTATCACCTCTGTTGAAGTTCCAGATAAAACCACAGATACAGCCTCCTGATTGTCAAAGCACATTTGTAATTGAGCTCTGTATTGAATAATTTCCTTTAAGCCAGGCAAACTTTAAAAAAGAACAAAGGGCATGTGGAAGTCAGACACAAGGCTTCCCAAAACATGAAGACAGATAGATTTTCAATAATTTAAATGGCCAATTTGGATTAGTTAAATCCTCTGATTGTTCATTATAATCTTTAATCAAATCATGTCATCCTAAAAGAGACTATAATATATACCACATGCTTTATACTAAGTTATAAATGTATAATTTTCAGTTAATTTTAAAAACCTTCCACACGAAAGTCTATTCATCATTGAAATTTCAAAACTGAATTAACCAAATATGCTCAGGTGCATAAAGAACAAAGGAATATAATGAAAAATCAAATGCTGGAAAATGGAGAACAGACTTTTCTTTTTGTCTTTTAAGGTCATGATGGCACATGCCAGGCGTGTGTATCAGAATGAAATTATTCCTTCACTTCTTTTCTGTGTAACACCATTAATCAATTACAATGCTCAGTCATACTGAGCCCAAAGGTGACCTCAGGATTCTTCTCAACACAGCACTCTTGGAAGCCACAATTATTCTACTGGATCAATTAAACCAAACACCATCTCTGTTTTTAGGTTTCCTTTGTGTTCTTATTGGTATAATTGCTCAATGATGTCTTGGCACAGTTTTAGACTCATTGTTGAGAAGGACTAGATGCTGTCTGCTTTAAACAATTTCTGCAGAATCTCCCAGAAAGGTGTCACCTCCATTAGAAACCTTTAGGAGTACAGAGCCCCACCTCATTAGCAACACATGACTTTCAGACAACTCTTAAAAAGTACGAAAACTATTCCTTGTGCTGATTTAAAATACGTCTTGCTGTAATGTTCTCACAGAGTAACTCTAGAAAGGATGGACTTTGAGTACTCAACGCTGAATTATATCATAGTTTCTTTTTCTAGTCTGCTCTTTGGGAAAAGTATATTTAAATGCTTCCATGGTACCTCATGCAGCATAGTTCCCAGGCCCTTTGCCACCTCAAAAGGACAATAATTCTTTTTAGTAAAGAGTTACTATCAATATTTTAATTAATATATTCTCCATCTAGTGGAATACTATTTTTAAGCAGCAAAAAATAAAGTGACAAAGGATAAACACTGTATATCCTCCGAGTTCTCTGCATTTAGACATTGATATGGTTTGGCTGTGTCCTTACCAAAATCTCCTCTTGAATTTTAACTCCAACAATTCTTACTCCAACAATAGGAGGAACCCCGTGGGAGGTAATCCATCCACAGAGGTTGGTCTTTCCTGTGCTGTTCTCACGATAGTGAGTAAGTTTCACAAGAGCCGGCGGTTTTAAAAACTGAAGTTTCACTACACAGGCTCTTCCTTTTTTCTGCCACCATCCACGTAAGATGTGACTCGCTCCTCCTTGCCTTCTGCCATGACTGTGAGGCCTCTCCAGCCAGGTGGAACTGTAGGTCGATTAAAACTCTTTCTTTCGTAAATTGCCTAGTCCTGGATATATCTTTACTAGCAGCATGAAAATGAATTAAGACAGTAAATTGGTACAATTACAGTGGGGGCACTGCTAAACAGATACCGCAAAATGTGGAAGCAACCTTGGAACTGGGTAACAGGCAGAGGTTGGAACAGTTTGGAGGGCTGAGAAGACAGGAAAATGTGGGAAAGTTTGAAACTCCCTATAGACTTGTTAAATGGCTTTGATCAAAATGCTCATAATGATATGGACAATGAAATCTAGGCAGAGGTGGTCTCAGATGGAGATGAGAAACTTGTAGAGTACTAGAGTAAAGGTGACTTTTGCTATGTTTTAGCAAAGAGACTATCAGTATTTTGCCCCTGCCCTATATAGATCTCTGAAACTTTGACTTTGAGAGAGATGATTTAGGGTATCTGGTGGAAGAAATTTCTAGGCAGCAAAGCATTCAAGAGGTGACTTGGGTGCTGTTAAAGGCATTCCATTTTAAAAGGGAAACAGCATAAAAGTTTGAAAAATTTGTAGCCTGACAATGTGCTAGAAAAGAAAATCCCATTTTTCTGAGGAGAAATTCAAGTTGGCTACAGAAATTTGCATAAGCAATGAGAAGGCAAATGTTAATCACCAAGGCAATGGGGAAATGTCTCTAGGCTATGTTAAAAACCTTTGGTGCAGCCCTTCCTATCATAGGCCCAGAGGTTTAAGAGGTAAAAATGGTTTTGGGAATCAGATCCAGGGTCCCCTAGGTGCAGCCTAGGGACTTGGTTCCCAGTGTCTCAGCTGCTATAGCCATGACTAAAAGAGGCCAAGGTACAGCTCATGCTATGGCTTCAGAGAGTGCAAGCCCCAAGACTTGACAGCTTCCATGTGCTGTTGGGCCTTCAAGTGCACAGAAGTCAAGGATTGGGGTTTGGGAACTTCCGTCTAGATTTCAGATGTATGAAAGTGCCTGGATGCCCAGGCAGAAGCTTCTGCAAGGCAAAGTCCTCACGGAGAACATCTCCTAGGTGAGTGCAGAAGGGAAATGTGGGGTTGGAGCCCCCACATGGAGTCCCTACTGGGGCACTGCCTAGTGGTGGAGCTGTGAGAAGAGGGCCACTGTCCTCCAGACCCAAGAACGTTAGATCCACTGACAGCTTGCATTGTGCACTGGAAAAGCTGTAGGCACTCAATGCCAGCCCATGAAGGCAGCTGGGAAGGAGGCTGTATCCTGTAAAACAACAGAACCAGAGCTGCCCAAGACCATGGGAGCCCACCTCTTAGAGCAGTGTGACCCAGAGGTGAGACACAGAGTCAAAGGAGAACATTTTGGAGCTTTAAGATTTGACTGCTCTGTTGGATTTCAGACTTGCAGGAGACCTGTAGCCCCTTTGTTTTGGCCAATTTCTCCCATTTGGAACCACTGTACTCCGATTGTATCAAGGAAGTAAGTAACTTGCTTTCGATTTTATAGGCCCACAGGTGGAAGGAACTTTCCTTGTCTCAGATGAGACTTTGGATTGTGGACTTTTGAATTAATGCTGAAATGAGTTAACACTTTGAGGGACTGTTGGGAAGTCACAATTTGTTTTGAAATGTGAGGACATAAAATTTGGGAAGAGCCAGAGGTGGAATGAGATGGTTTGGCTGTGTCCCCACCCAAATCTCATCTTGAATTTTAACTCCCACAATTCCCATGTGTCATGGGAGGAACCCAGTGGGAGGTAATTCCATCATGGATGCGGATCTTTCCCATGGTGTTCTTGTGATAGTGAGTAAGTCTCAAGAGATCTGATGGTTTTAAAACTGCAGTATCTCTACACACATTTTTTTAGCCACACACAGATTATTTTGCTTCATATTCTAATGATTGCCAGAATATATGGACACAAACACAAATATCTCTTTTTTCCCTCCTATCTGTCTATCTGTCTGTCTATCTATCTGTCTATCCACCATCTATCTGTCTCCAATGGACTCCAAATGCACATTAAGCACACCTCGTATTACCTCTCTGCATACACACACACACACACACACACACACACACACACACACACACGGGGGGGGGGGGGAGAGAAATCTATGTTTCATGACCATCCTTAATTTTTGTAGCAGAATAAAGCATAGTAAAAAGAATATCAGATGTGGAATGGGAGATGTGTATTCTAAATTCGGTTCTTTCATGTATCTTGATCAAATATCTTTGCTTCTATAGCTCTCCTTTTCCTCAGCAGTAAAATAAGGGAGTGAGTTAAACTTCTAATCCAAAATTTTATGATGTGTGAATAAGTTATTCAAGTTTCAATCTGATAGATAATCAGTTATTATATATTCCACATTTACCAGAATATTGAGTTCAGTCCCTGGTAACTTTGGAATTTGAGCTGGAGACATTTTTCAATTAAGAAGAATCTGTCAATTATGTAGTATATTCCTCATTAGTCACAAAGAAAGTCTAGTGACCTAAACTTATTTATTACCCTAAAAGTGCTTATGCATTAGTTTACATAACAGTTAAAAATACCTTGAAAGTTAAAAATGTAACGTTTTGGTGATTTCAAAGATGCACCAACACATATTCACTGAAAATATTAAAACTACCCAAGTTGTATTCCATGTAAGGTTGCCAGGTAGAACTGAATTAAAGGTATCAAGCATCTTTCTCAGGTAGCTTTTCCAGAAAGGGAATTAATACTTATATTCAGATACTTAGCTTTCAGACCTACATTATAAAATGAAAGTTGTTGGTAGATAAAGTTGTGTGTTCCTTGCAGAAAAGGATGTGTCATGTTCACCTGTGGTTTCTCAGAGTTTACAACGCCAAGCATACAGTAGACGCTAAAAACTTTTTATGAGAAAATAGTGACTTGGTCATATGCACCTTAGGTGGTTTCTCTGGGTCTCACAGTCTCCTTAGAGCTTGGAGAACTGGCCTAGTGAGGACGAAGTTATCTTTAGATTGAGTTACACTTAAAATGTTCCTTTTATTAGCGGTTGAATGCTAAATGTAAGTACATTGATGTACAAAATGGTACAAAATGCACAAAATGATGGCTTACTAACACCCAATCTTCTGTATCGGGGAAAAACTATATATGTTATAGTCTACTTTTTTTAAATCTAAAGCAATAATTTAAAAAGTATGAGTTATATATTTACAGTAGAGAAAGTAGAATAATCATGAAAATTACCTCTAACACTATTCTTTCTAGTAAATACAATGAACCAACATTAAGGATCATAGCTGTACCTATGAACAGCATGGGGTGAATAATTGGATACTAAGGCTGTACAAATCCAATTTTAAAAAGTATAATTACAAGATGAGATCATGAATATCTACAATGGGTATAAAAATATATCTTGATTTTACTGAAGTATTTGATGTAGTGTCTCATAAAATTTTATTCACAAAATTAATTTCTACTGTCTATTTTAATTCACTGAGCACCATCTGAGAAACCAAACCTGATCATGTGTAGGAAATAAGATTAAGAGCAAATAAAGAGGTTAAAAACTACGCTTCAAAAGACCTAATGAAATATTTCAAGCATTCAGCTTTGTTTAACCCTTTGCTGATCCACAGAGATGAAAGTTTTACTTGAGTAATTCAGGCTATCTGGAAGACTGAAGGATACTCAGCCTAGCTCATTCTCCTTTCCTTCCTTCCTTCCTCTCTCCCCCAACCCCCCAGTTTTTTTTGAGATAGAGTTCACTCTATCACCCGGGCTGAAGTGCAATGGCATGGTCTCAGCTCATGGCAACTTCCATCTTTCAGATTCAAGCCGATTCTCCTGCCTCAGCCTCCCATGTAGCTGGGACTACAGGTGCGTGCCACCACACCTGGCTAATTTTTGTATTTTTAGTAGACATGGGGTTTCGCTATGTTGGCCAGGCTGCTCTCAACCTCCTGACCTTGTGATCCACCCGCCTCAGCCTCCCAAAGTGCTGGGATTACAGGCGTTTGCTACCACGCCGGACCTCATTCTCATTTCTAACAGTGCCTGTCGTCTAGCAGGCCTTCAGTAGATACTAAATGAATAAATTAATTGAACCTCAAGATGCTACAAATCACTACCTAATTGTACAGAGAAAGATGGTGAAATGTAGTAAGATTAGGTCACTTGCCCTAGGCTTGGGGCCTGGTAAGCATTAGAACCAGGACCATAATTTTGGTTTTCTGAGTCAAGTGAAGCACTAACCTTTGCTAGGTAGTAAAAATTCAGAGGTTCTACCTACCATATTCTATACATGAATGTTAAGGTATTTATAGAGCAGTGGTAGATATATGAGAACAGCAAAATCACAGGACTATTTACTGTTGTCAGTTGCAGAAAATGCATTTAATTTTGCATTATTTTTGTCATGTGTAATAATGACATTTCAGCTCTTCTTTGAAATGAGTACAAGAATACCAGGCAAGACCTCCCACTGAGCCATCAAACTTCCTAAAGGTCAGTTACCCATGCCTATAGATTTCATCTCAGGGCTCTGCAGCAGACTCTCATCACAGGGTGAGCACTGAGTACCCAGCATTTATTTTTAATTCCATTCCCCTTTGACCTGTTAGCCTGGCACTGATCACACTGCCTTGGTTTCCTTATTGTAAAAGTTGGCTGACGCTTATTCCTTTTCCATTGCAAATTGTCAGCGGAAAGATTAACCGGTAAAGCATATGCCATGAGTTTTACTAGTGTGTCATCTTCAAAGCCGTGTGAGGATTTACTACTGGGGTGACACATCACACACACAAAAAATGGGTATAAAGATCAAAAGTTGTCATATTTCTAAAGATCAGTGTCACTTAATCTACATTCACTCAGGTGTTTGTGAAAATGCTAAAATTCCCTGATCCTTTTTCTGTGAAGTCTCAGAACCATGTCTAAATATTACAAGGTATAGGAGGAGTAAACAATAGTTACTTGTAAAGATTCATTTAAAAGAAAAATACACAGCAGAATGAGAGCATGTGAGAAGATACCAAGAGTACTTGGGAGGTTTAAAGGATGATTAATACATTCTGACAAGGTCTACTTGAAGACAATCTACAATTTGGTTTGTGTCAGGGATTCAGGCAAGTGTAGACAAATTTTGCAAGGTACATATGCTAAAAAAGGGTGATTCTAATGCCCTAGATTTGAGTGTTTTAATCCAGTACTAAGTGTGGGTTCTAATAAACATAAGCAGAGAATGATTGTATTCAAAGGTTCTGGAGAGGCAGACAAGCAGGCTTTGGGAAATTTGCTTTATGACTTTGAAACAAATGTGAGTGGGGCCATTATGGAAATTCAAGATGAGTTCTGGTCATATGCACAAGAACAGGTTTCCTTGTTAAGACCCATAATGGACAACTGGGGGCATTATTCAATAGAAGTTTTCTTTCTCTGTCCAAAATTAGAACATTTCCCTGGGCCAGTCCCCATGCTGTACCTGCTTCAAGCTAGGGAGCTCGTAGCCCACATGGGAGAGTAGTGCCTTTTTCAAGTGCATTGGAATGAAATGGGATGGAGAAATGGTGATGGCGCAAATGGGGACTAAATGAGAAGAAAAAGCTCATTTTTATGACATTCCTCTAAAAACCTAATTAATCAAGGCAAGTATGTTTTAGATAGATGAACCGAAATGTGAATATAATAGCCAGCTGGAGCTTAGAAATATTTTGGAGATAATTTAGTACCACCTCCTCATTTACATATGTGATAAATGTGACACAGAGAAGCTAAATTATGCAGCTGAGGTAACAGTAGGAATCAAAGCAGAGACTAAGACCAAGGTGTCTTGCTTCTCACCTACGTACTAACCATACTAACTAGACAATTCTCTCTCCTCTGAGCAAGACAAGGGTGGTGACATACGCTTTGTGATGCACGCTGTCCAGCTAAGACACTCAGCTCTTCCTGGTGCAGGGTGTTAAGTCTAATTCTTAAGAAAATGCTTCCAACCATGAGAGCTCTAAAAAAATTGCTGGAGCTATCTTTTTTTGAAAGAATTAAAGGCAAACGAGATAATGATATCAACAAACTGTGAATTAAATGCTGAAATGTGAAGTTTCCTTTATCTATATTTTTCTATTAGCGTAGCTAACAACTCTGAAGAAAACCATCTCAGAGACACCCCTCTTTGCTTGTTGTACTGAATCAGCGTTTTCCTGATTTGAGTAACAGTTCTTCTTGCAAGAAAGATGAGCGAGGAAGGCTCAGGCTTTGAGAGAGGACAAACTTAGGCTATTTTATCTGTTTCTGAATATATTACTTCATGTTCCTCTCCATAGGACACTGTGAGAAAACTCAATGTAGACAAAAAAACAAGCACAGAACGAAGCACTAACAAAGTGATTTATCCTGAGGATAATATTTCAATTAGATTTAAAAAAATTCCTACGTGAGTTGTCTTAGGCAATAGAATCTGTTGTTTCAACTCCCCAGTATTCTACACCACAGCTAAGCAAAGCTGCATAATAAAACATCACAGCCCTCCCTTGCAGAAACATCCAAATACTTCGTTGAAGAATTCTCTATTTGGATCACAAAGGGATTCTCAGACAAAGCCTGGCACTGCAAAATCTACTTCCTCAGGCAGAGTCAAGCATGTTTTACGTTTGTTGAACATACGAGTGTCGCGTGGCAGCTGAGCAGGGGGAAATGATTTAATTCTTGAAGAGCTGTGTCACCCCCACAATTGTTCTGGCAAGCTGGAAGATTCAGTGAAGGTCTAAAAGCTAATGCTTTCTCAGTATTCAACTCTCAAGTGACCAGTTACACCACTGAAAACAAACAGGTCAGCCACCAATGGGCCAAACCTCACACAGCGACCCGATGCCCAGGAAAATGATGCCTGACCCTGTGTACAGCATCCAGAAGGAAACATCTCCAGGCATTATTTCCCTTGTAAAATTGGTAGTATTTCAACCCACTAAAATTACTTAGATATTAGTCAATCACTACAGGATATTTATCCAGCTGAGTATTTCAGAAATGGTGGGTTTCTGTCTCCCTTGGTATATCCATAAGGTACTGAGTTTTGTTTGAATATCTCTGAATCTGACCAACATAAGAAGATTAAATATATCCTTTGCTTAAGAATGCAAACTTCCTCGATTTTAGCCAATGTTTCATATGATTTACAGTTTCATTAGTCAATATATGTATTGGAGAATATGTGCCTTCCATAAATAATTTAGCCTTATTTAAATATATCTATATCTATGTATCTATATCTATATATATAAAGGAAGATTTTAAAATCAAGCTAAATAAACAATGGTAAGATATTAGGACGAAAATGGAGAGGAAATAGGACATGGAAATGTAGCAGGTAAGGCCAGGCACATTGGTTCAGGCCGGTAATCCCAGCACTTTGGGAGGCCGAGGTGGATGGACTACTTAAGGTCAGGAGTTTGAGACCAGCGTGGCCAATATGATAAAACTCAGTCTCTACTAAAAATACAAAAATTAGCCAGGCATGGTGGCACAGCTAGTCAGGAGGCTAAGGCAGGAGAATCACTTGAAACTGGGAGGCAGAGGTTGCAGTGAGCCAAGATCATGCCACTGTACTCCAGCCTGAGTGACAGAGTAAGATTCCATCTCAAAAGAAAGAAAGAAGGAAAGAAACAAAGAAGGAAAGAAGGAAAGAGAGAGAGAGAAAGAAAGAAAAAAAGAAAGAAAGAAAAGAAAGAAAGGTAGAGGGTGAGATTTCACATAGTTGCTATATAATCTGGGACACAAATTTTGCTACTCTAAGTTTCCTAGTGGCCAAAACAAACAAACGAAAAGGAAAATATTTGTTTAGAACACTCACCAGTTGCTTGGGAAATCTGATTGAGATTTCTCGCATGAATGGTACTAAATTTCATAGCGGACATGATCCCTGCATTAAATATAGAAATGAATTACAGCCCCTTTCAATGTAAAATGAAGAAATCCTGAGGATTGGAATAAGAGAATCAAGATTTGCCGGCACCCGGCATCATCCAGAGACTCTATAATACACATTTCTTTTAGCTTCACTGAGTATAATTCACCGAAGACTAATTTCTTTTAAAATTAGATAGGTTTCTTGCAGTAGGCCTTGGGTCTTGAAGAGCATCAGAAACTACTTTCCTTCCTCTCCGCCCCGGGGCTGACTCTCCCCTGCTGGATGTCATCTATCAACAACCCACTTTCTCAAGCAGGTTTATTTTAAGGCTAGAGAGGAGGGGTAATGGCATCAGCAGGGCATTTCACCTCCCATGGGTCAAGGGTACTGCAAAATTACCTAGTAACGTACTGCTCCTTCTCAGGGAGGAATTTCAGCCTTGCATTGCCCAGGGCTTCCGAGCCTGTGTGTGTTGGACAGTCCAGTCCTGATTCATCCTCTGCTAACCATGTGCTGCAAATGCAGACCCCTCCCTTTGTTCCTTGGGCAGGAGCAGTTATGAATATTTATTGCAGCCACAACTCTGGCTTCCATGTCTGTCACTGTTGTTCATCTGCTGAAAGCCAGAGTGCAAATCACTGCAAATCTGGCCTTCAATATGGCAGCCAACTGCTTTCTTGTCTTGTTTAATAAATTGTGTTTCTTTCATATGAAAATAAACAGTTAAAATGCTCCCTGTTTTATGGGGCAGTGATTTTGTAGTACTAAGATGGGATATAAACAGAGTAACAAGGGCTGTTTGAAGGCATGTTTAGAATACTTCCTGCCATGGATTTCAAAATGAATGTGTTAATCCATGCTAATCTGGTTCAATCTTTGAAAACAATTACATTTATTTTACAACCCACCTGGCACACAGACTAGTATTATAAATATGCTCCGCTGCTTACATATTTTCACTTTATTGTACCTGCAGGCAGAGTAAAAGCAAATAAAAAGATAATAATGCTGAATTTGATTAAAGTCACTCAATGGTATATGTGACAATGTCAGATAGATGTAGTTCAATGTCTGATTTTTAATCAAGTTTAGCAAATTATCCTTTTACAAGATGAAAAACATACTCTGTGAGTGTTGCATGTACAATTACTTTCAACAGCACCTTGCAAAAGAGAGCTACTTAATAATTTTTATCAGACAGTTTGGCAAATTAAAAAAGTTTGTATGATATTAACGCACTCCCAGGAAGACACTTGACTCTATTATTACTCCTAAATATTAGGCTTTAATATTAATGCAGGATTATACCTGACTGAGTGATGAACTCTAAAACCTTAATTTTGAAAGATAGTCTTCAGATGCAACTTGGGATTTATTTGTGCACCTTTCTTTCTTGTTGGCTTCTGAGTTCTACTGGAAGCTCAAACACAATGGAATGTTTGTAGTGAAACTACCTACTATTAAACATATTTTATCATTCTTTCAGGGTATTGTGATTACTTAGAGACCACTGCAATTTCTCAGGCCTTAAGTGGCCTAAGTGTCAAGTGAAATGAACAATTAAGAGAGTATTTGAAGCTAGTTTAGAAATTCTCTTTAATTCAATTCAGCATGTATTTCCTGAACACCTACTATGTGCTAATCCCTGTTTTAGGTGCCTGGGATACGTCAGGGAGCACAACAAAGATCCTCCCATTCATGGAGCTTATATTCACTCAGCTTACACTCCAGCAGGGGTGAGAGATAATAAAAATTCAAAAGAAGGAAGAAGTAAGTCATATAGACCGCTTGGAGATGATGTGTACTATGGATAAAAGAAATAGAAGAGTGTGGGACAGGTGATTGAAGGTAGGGCAGATTGCAATTTTAACTAGGTACATTTGAGTATTATTTGTTAGGTTAAAATCACAGTGTTGGGAGATGTAGGGCGTTCTTACCACCTTCACATTTTTAAAACTTATCATTAGAAGGCTCAAATTGTTCTTTTCTGTACAATAAATTTGAAATCCAAAGAGAGGAGATGGTGTTTGAGAGGAGGTGGTCAGAGAACTAACAGCAGAGATGCATGAATATTGGGTCTGGCCTGGACAATGGCAGATCCTTAGCAGCTGGGAGTAGGGAAAGAGGCTGCCTTAGACTGGATGTTTATGGCCCCCCAAAATTCAAATATTGAAAATGAAACCCCAAAGCAATGGTATTAAGAGGTGGGGACTTTGGGAGGACTAAGCCACGGAAGCGGAGCCCTCATGAATGGGATTAGCACTCTTTTATGAAAGAGGCTCCCAAGAACTTGCTTTCCCTTCCGCTATGTGAGGACACGGCAAAAAGATGGCTATCTGTAAAGCAAGAAGCGGGCCTTCATAAGACACCAAATCTAGCACATTGATCTTGGAATTAACCAGCCTCCAGAACTGTGAATAAGCTACTCAGAAATGAGTTTTGTTATGGCAAACCAAACAGACTAAGAAATTAAGGAGAAATCAGACTACATTCAAGGGTTGAAAATCCATTCCAACCCTCAATCCTCTTTCACCTGCTCCTTGTTTGCACCTCCAGGCTGGCTGTGGGTACTATAAATAACACTTCTGTGGCTCAGCCAAGAAGACAGGGATGAGGAACCATGGGAAAGTAAGCACGGGGGAAAGTCAGGAGAAGCAGAAAGGGAAAGTGAGGGAAAATACACTTTCTTCCATGTGGGCACTCCTTCAAGAGATGTACAAGCTTGGGAACAATACACGTTAATCCACACCCAGAAATTATTATTGCCTAAACAACAGCATCTGATTACTGAAAAAAAAAATGAAAAATTCTTTCCTGGCTGCAAGTGTATTTGCGTAAGTGAACAATATGAACAGCATGTTAATGTCTAATCCTAGCTTAGCCTTCAAAGTTAAGCTGAGTAAGAGATTTTGCCTTCTAAAAACAAACAAACAAAAAAAAACCCCCAAACCCTCTATAAATAAAACGTATAGCTCTTTTTTTTTTGTTGTTTGTTTGTTAACCTTTAGTCAAGAAAACACTATGGTGGAGCCAAGAATGCTAGCTAACCCTTGTGCTTAAAACTCTAAAGACACTTAGAATATAAACTTTGGATAATACTATCATAATTGAAAGAATGATAAAGAAATTGTTGAGGAGCAAGCATTCAGGGACTTGTCTGCATTTATTCTAACTTATTGGAACCTAACGTATCTGATTCTAACTTATCTGAGTCTGGATGTGTGGCTTCACCTATCAAACTCTTGCCCCAACATCCAAAATAGTAGGAGATGCATGAGAAGGAAACTCATCATTCAATGACACTAGCTAGTCCGCTTTTACCAATTTCTGCTTTCTATGTCTGGAGTGAGCCATTCACCCAAGAAACCATTGAAATCTCCCAAGGGGAGAGTGAAACTACCCCGGGCTTATAAAAACAGACTTTGATGCTTTTATTCTTATTTGCTAGTAAATGTAGTTTGTCCAAACTTGATCTGGGCTTGGCTTTGATTATAACCACCTAGAGGGCTATGGTGTGGAACTAGTCTTAACAAAAACCAAAACATTTAAACTCTGGGAGCTACCAAAAGACCCTAACAATTGCTTAACAGCCAAATTAGCTTAGGTCAGTTCAAGCACACCAAGTTATATTTGTTGAATGAATAAATGAATGCATGAATGCATGCACGAATAATCCTTAGCTAGCAAATAAGCAATTGAAAATTAAGTGAACATTGGCACTGGGCTAGGTCTCTCCACTGACAGATGGAACAAACAGAAGGCCAGGAATCATCTTGATTTCCCTACTGTAAATATTTATGTCCCAACATTCCATACTCAAGCTTATAAAATCAAATAAATATATATAACAATTGAGTACTATTTCTGATTTTCTAAAATAAGGCAAACGGAATTTGGGGCAAGTCTGAGCATTCGGCTCTTGCTTCCCTAAAAGCAATTTTCCTGCTCTTTAAGAATCAGTGGGACTCTTACTAAGACATTCCTTTGAATTGCTTATGATATAAATTAAACTTCACTTACAGGGTTTTGGGGTAATGACCAGAATCTCTGGGGGTATGTTTCAGATAATGAGTACAGTTATGAAATTAATTTTTTCTCAAGATGAATCTATAGTGAGTTTGAATACAGCACGTTTCCCTTTTAAATCTATACATCTAAATGATCTTCTGTCTTTTATCAGCTGTCCTGTTTAATTTCTGCTGGCCTTTTTTTGATTAAGACCATGTGCTCTCTTAGAAGCACTTGGTTTCTGTCAACTCTTTCATCCAATAAATCTGCTTCTTTTGAAAGTCACACATTCAAGCACTTATTTAGAAGCCCCTCAGTAAAGTACAGATGTGTAAAACAGCATAATTATGGTACCTATTTTGCAATGGTTGTTTCTAGTGCACATATGTCCTTTCTTGAAGGTACTACCCCTCCTTTATTTCCCAGTAATGGAGAACAGTAAGGTATAGTTAAAAGAAGTAGAGATTTTTACTCCCCCTTTTATTCAATTATTTCACCTTACACTACTTTCCATTTTAAACAAACTAATGAAATGGGAAAACATAATCCTAGTTAGTACTACAACGGCAAACACTGAGATTTTCAAATTTTTCGTGACTGTGATAATAGTCTCAATGCACATTGGACAATTATCTTCAGATAAAATTAAAGTTTCAATAATCTGAGCACTTTCATTCCTGAATAGAACTAATTTGGAAAAGTGATTTTAAACAATCTGCATATGATCAGATTTCACCTGTAAGCAACAGTAGGCTGGTATTTCACTCGTATTTCTGAAATATGATATATGTTCCTTTAATTCTTCTGTTGGCCGTAGAGCTAACAATTTGAACATAATCTGACTCTAAATTTCATTCACTATAAATAAACATGGAGTTTTTTTTCTTTTTCAAATGGGAAACACACATTCTGAATATGTTAAGTGCAAAAGGAAAAAGAGAATAGATTTTTCTTAAAAACCCTTACATGTCAATATAATACCTTTGTTTCAATAAACCATGCCATGGATGTAAATATGAGTGGTCATGATGGAAAAATGCAACAAAATCAGTTGGTGAGACAACTAGAAGCACCTTTTTCTCATTACTGAAATTTCAGGTAATGTTAATGACATCCAGAACAGGCTTATAGCCATTCCTCTTTTGATGATGCTGTCTTATCAAGAATAATGTCACCGGATGAAAGTGCAAAGAATTGCTGATTTGGAAGACATGCTTTATGTTTTAACTACATGCCCCCTCTAATTAAATTTAAGTGCTATGGGAGAAATTATCATTGGACTAATGGTTTTTCCATTATTGAGCATTAGTATCTCTACTGAATTTTTCAGTAATTAAATATACATCTACTACTCATGAGGGTAATTACAACTATAGGAGATTTGTTGATCTTAACAAGATTATACTGTTAAAATCTGATATGCATCCTCCAGATTCTCAGACACTGACTTCATTCTCTAGCTCCCACTCCTACTTGGCACCTTGGAGTTGACTCAGCAGGGACTAACTATCGCTTTCCAAGCCCTAGTCTGTAAGGGAACATGACCATCATTAACGTGTTTTCAAAGTGACTTTCTCTGGGTGTACTGAATTTGCTTGCATAATTTCTTAATGGTTTATTCAGTTTTATTAATCCTTGAGTAACTCACTAATATGGTTTATAGGACTGTATACTCATTCAAAAATATTTTCCCTCTTTCTTTTAAATGATTAATATTAGAAGTCAGACATTAAAGAAAAAGAAGAAGGTGGTGAAGTGGGAGGAATGACAGAAAGGGGAGAGATTTTTCCTAAATTAATCAACAAAGGAGTTAGGGACCATTATAAAGCATGTGTCCAAAACTCTAGAAATGGCTGTGGGAAAGAAGAAACAAAAAAGAACCAGCCTTTAGGATTTATCACAGATGACTGACAAATTACACCTTTCCTTTTAGCTGATGAGAAAGCCAAGAGGGGTGAGTCCTGGTTGAGTCAGAGGCCTGACTGGTGGTGCTGGTGCTTTGATCAGACACAAGCCAGGACAGCTACCTTCAAGATCAGCCTCCCTGCTTGTAATTCTAGACAGGATCCTCAGGTGAAACCTCATCAGTGGGGTTCAAAACATCCAGGAACACTCACCATATTCTCAAAATTCTGTATCTACATAGCTATGTTTATTTTTTGTTTGTTTAAAAAAAGGGCACTTGTCTTTCAAAGGCTTCCCAAAGGGATCCACGATGCAAAACTAGTTAAATCTACTAGATTGGGCTTATTGGACAATCAGTAAATTCTAGGTTGCAAAACTGTATTGGACTGCATGCAACAATTATTGCCAAGACTCCAAGTGATAAAGGTTCTTTGCTAAAAAGTACACCCATTAATTTGGTTTACTTATAATTTACTCAGTTAAATGGCACATTTCTCTTCAAACCATAAATTATTTTTTTCAAGTACTCTAAACAGTCTTAGGTCAGAATTAGGCCAGAAGATCTAAAAAAACAGGTAAAATATCACATTGCATTTTATTATAATACTAGATTTATATTTAAATTTTAAATCTCTTGACATTTTTATAATGATTTGTTTTAAGATTTTGGTAAGCAGGATTTTTAGCTAGTCCTGTACTAGATGATTACTGTTTTTTCTCCTCCTTTCTTTGCTAGTGACGACAGCTCGCAATATTATTCTTGCCACTCTTGCAATTGTAGAATTGTAATGTACATTTAAAGTATATAACGGCTTCGCCCAGTGTTTAATTAAAAAACAGACCCTCACACTTTCACCAGGCTGATTCTCAGCTCCCTCAGGGTCTTTACTGAGTTCTTGTTTTCTCTCTCCTAGGTAAGGTGGCTAACAGTCACAGTCTGAATACTGGCTTCCCTCTGTCAGACGACAATGTCCAAACACAGGATGGAATTAAAGCTGGCCTACAAATCTAGTCATACAAACCTTCTGAGACACATGGTAATTATTACTTCTAGTCATTTTTCAGATTTGTGTATTTGGAATGTGGATATTTTTAGGGGTGTGTGTGTGTGTGTGCAGGTGTGCAGAGAGTAAGATTAATTCGGGTTTGAGACTCGGATCACTCCACAGCTCTCTAAGACAGAGTGTACAAGAAGTACTTGCTTTAAAGTCGAAATGACTCCCCCATGATTTACACTGACAGATTAATATAAGAAATTCCGTGAATTTCCCACAGGTCTCCTAACCCACTTGGTAAATGCATTCTTATAAAGTGCAAACAAATAATGGCATAATTGGCTTTGTGAGCCATGTGGATTAGATGACCTCTTCTGAACTCTCTTTTCTAAAAGGCGGATGTGAAGGTAGGTAAGATGATTGTTGAGTTTTCAAATAGAAGGAAAGGCTGACCTTGAGTCTCCAAGGAGGCTGGTGGCTGGCTGCTAGGAGGTGTCAAAAGGTGGGATTACTTGGATCAGTGGTTATCCAAAGTGTGGCCCAGTATCAGCAGCATCAGCAGCACTTGGGGACTTGTAAGAAACACACGTTCCTCACACCAGAGCTACTGAATTAGAAACCCTGGCAGCGGAGCCCAGCACTGTGTGGTTTAGCAGACCCTCCAGCTGACTACATGGGTATAAATGAATTGACCACTGTTCAGGTTCACATCTCAGCTACACTGGCACAGAAGCTGGGCTTTGTGAGTAGCAGTCGGCTATCCTTCATGACACTGGCCCTAACCACAACCACATGGACTGATGCATTAACCAAAAAGGCAATTTTAATTAAGAATGGCGGTGCAGGAATTCTTTTCCAGAGCTACTAAAATTTACTTCCTCTGTTCAGAGTCCCCTCTTCTTTGATCACAGGCCCTGAACAGCATATATCAGGACTCAGAATGCCATCTGGTGAACAAAGAGTTAGAGAAAACTAAGAAAAGTGACTTCTAGGACTTTTCATCCTTTTTATTATTAGCAGAATGTTCACGTTCCTCTCATTCGTCACCTTTTCCACCGATACATGCCTGCCCAAATTTGCTTTTCTGAAGCTCCTCTCTTTTTTCAGCTTGACCATCCATTTCAGCTAATATCTTTTAAAAATAGATGTACTGAAATAACTGGTTAAACTAGGTAGCTTTTCTAAATATACCTCTGCAGTAAGAATATTATCTGTACTGATTTACTAATTTAACACTTAGGAAACTATTTTGTTTTTCTTTCCTTCTAATCAACCTGGAAAAGAAATATCTCAATGTTTCCCTAAGTATCAGCTACCCAGAAAATGGGTGTTTACAGACCCAGAGTTACATTTAGATGGGATGATCTTATCATTTATCACCCAAACAGGAATGCTTTTGAAAGTGAAAGTGGGGTGGCTATAATTATGTTGGGACAAGTGGGATTGTTCTCAGTTAATTGGACAGGGGTCAGATTTAAGGAACTATCATGGTTCACTGTAGCTTCTATTTCTTCCTTTACACTCTATTGTGAATTTATTGGGTACCACCTAAAAGAATTAGCTGAAAATTAAAAAATACAATTTTAACAATTACTACCTTTAGGCTTTTAGCCCTCAGAAGCTCATTATTTTATGTAAAAGGTGACAAATCTAGTCCCTGTTACATTGCAAAAGTCACTCTAACTCTCTAATCCAGAGGTTTCAGCTCTGATTATTTATCCAAATTGCCTACAGAGCTTTGACCAAATGCCAGTGACTCTCCAGAATTCCAGTTCAGTAGCCAGCGTTAAAGAAAAACACACTACTTTCGTCACATATCCTCCGAAAGTCATTCCAGAGTTTTAACTCCATTGAGTGGCAAAAACCATTTAGCTTCTGCACAATTTCCAGTGCTTCCATGGCTAAGATGCAGTAATTCTGTCAATTACCCATGACAGTCATTCTCTTCAAAAATGAAGTCACTGATTTTAGTTCCCCTAAAACCTTTTCTGACATGCTTATTTGGTAGAAGCAGAGCCTGAGAAAATGGGAGATGATGTGGCAGCTGCCTAGGGTGGTTGTATTTGTAAGAGGCCACTTGAGAGAGAATGGAGTCCCGGAGTAGCGGCCCCAGGGTGGTGAGGACAAGCAAAGGCAGTGTAGAAAGGGGAGCTTTCCTAAGGGACTTCTTGAGAGTCCAATGAGCCAGAGTCCCAAGGGGCATAGTTTTAGCAGAGGACCTTTAATAAGGGGCTCCTGACCTTAGCTTGATTGAGATTAAGGCTCACATAATTAATTGCTTGGCTCAGACAGGCCCCCAAGAAGCTTAAAATTAGGTTTGGAAAGGACAGTAAGTGGAAAACCGAAACAAATGAAACAAAAACACCCTGTAAAAATCAGTACAGACTTAATTGTTAAACGATGTAAGACATAAACTGAGAGATATAACATTGAGAGGAGTTTATAAGAGTTGAAATCTTTCGAGACGTCTCAAAGGAGATACATCAGTTTGAAATACAATAAATGGTTCCCTAGTCCTACAACATAAGTTGAATCTTCATAGCATAAATATGTCAACTCCACAGCACAGCATATGAGGCAGTTCATAACCTGGCCCCAACCAAACTTTCAATAATGATACCGCTAGGCATTTTCACCCGCTTTCCTTCCTCGCCGATCCCACCTCTGCACTGTATGGTTTAGTTAGACATTTTTTAGACAAATCAAGTACCTTCACTGCACCACCTCTTTGCTCTTGCTGCCCTCTCTGCTTATAATGCATGGCCTGGCTCAAATCCCTGACCAATTTCCTTTTGTATTTTAAGACCCAGTTCAAATACTACCTCCTATAAACAGCCTTCTTGGACTTTATCTAGGTAACATTAATCACGCTTACCTGTTTTGCCATAGCATTTTCAACATATGCAGCAGGACGACAGCCTGACTAACATGATGCTGTATTTAACTGTTTGTGCCTCTTTCTCCTTGCCAGACTGGGAACTCTAGGTAACAGAGGCTGTGACTTATTTATGTTTTTATTTCCACTGCTTTACATGGAACTCCATGGTATTCCCACTTCTTTATGTGGTAGGATATCTAGCAGGCACTCTAGATGTTTATTTAATATTGTTGAATCAAAACCCTTCTATATATTTCATGATGGTTTACTATCTTGATAAGAAATAGAAATGTTTTTAAAATGTCTAAAATGTACTAGAAAGGTGTTTCTATCATTTGTATCACTCTGAACTCAAAATTTTATGCAGTGAAACTAAAGGGTAAGGCAGAACTCTCCTGGAAGCCATGTTGAAAGTGGCAGATAATCTGTGCCTGATTGTTAGCCCTTTTTAAAAAAGAAACAGTTATATCTTTTAATAAGAGTCCTTTAATTTTGTGCAATTATTATGCACTCTTTTGTGAAGAATATCTCCTTACGTTTTCCTTTATGTATGCTATTACACTTCATGTATACATTTTGAACACATCCAGCAATGCGGAATTTAGAAACACATACAGGCTTTTGTAAAGTGCTCTGCTTCTTGGGAAACACAAAGCAAGCTCAGTAACTGCCACATAGAAAATCCACAAAACAAGAGCGTATGCCTTAGATGCATGTGGAAACCTGTGGATAAGTGAAGTTTAAAATCATATGTACTGCGTAATGCAAAACAGCCTGCCCAGCTGTTAAAGTGGCACTTTAACTTTAAAAAACTTGAGTATGCAAGATAGGCTGTTTAAAGTAAGACGTGACTACAGTGGATTTTTAAGGGCAGATGATGGATAGGTTTAAAGAATCCTGTTGTGCTAAGATTATAATGCATTTGAAAACTTGACACTTCAACCTTATTAGTCCACCAGAAGCAAGGAGGTTTCAACAATCCTATTTATCAAGGGTAAGCAGCTCATTAAGACTTTCTAATTATTAAGGCAGAGCAATCAATCTAGTAATATTCCATTACAGAGCTCTAAGTCCTTGAGAAAACTTTGAGAAATTAGGTCTATATACCACTTGTTAGGGTCAGAACTTACACATGTGCTGGAAGTCAATATCTTTTGCCATCTGTCAATGAATGCTACTCATATTCTGGAAGTGTCATCTAGCAGGGTCATTAGATTGCCCTGGTTCAGCTCCTGACCAATAGGATGCATTTATAACACTATTTGCTAGATTATAAATGCCATTTATGGTGCTAGTTGCAAATTACCTCTTACTGGCAGGCACTGAAGGAGTGATGTCACTGGTACAGGGACCCAGGAACCAGGCTGAATTGTAATAACATAGTAAGAGTTTTCAGGAAGCCTGTTTTCCCCTCTCAGTAAGAGGATTGGCAAAATTCTGGTACTTCCCCTGGCCTATGTCCTCAAAGAGATGAAGAGAGTAGAAAAATCATGTTCCTCTCTGAAGGCCATTTTGGCACCTTAGCACTGGTGTCAGGAGGTCACCCAGAAGTCTGGGTCTAGCAATAACTGCTGACTGGTGCACATTCTTTGTACTCGCTTAGCGGAATAGCTTTAACTGGTGACAGTCTCATGAAGAGACAATGGTATATTCTAGAACAGCACAGTGGAACAATTGGAAGCCTTTTAGGATGTCCTTGACACTGGAAGATTATAATGATGTTGAGTGATGTATAACAAGGATAAATACTGCTACTATTAATATCATGGGAAGCACTATAGAGTTTTCGAAACACATACACACACTCTCACAGCTTCATTTGATCTACACAAAAATTGGTGAGCTAGGCAAAGGTTATTAAATCTACAATATGGAGAAGAAAGCAGAAGCTAACAGCAGTCTGTTATTCAGTCATTTAACTAAATTTTTTTTATTATACTTTAAGTTCTGGGATACATGTGCATATCGTGCAGGACTGTTACACAGGTACATACATGCCATGGTGTTTGCTGCCTCCATCCCCCTGTCATCTACATTAAGTATTTCTCCTAATGTTATCCCTCCCCAATCTCCCCACCCCCTGCTACTATCCCTCCCCCAGCTCCCCATCCCCCACAGGCCCCAGTGTGTGATGTTCCCTTCCCTGTGTCCATGTGTTCTCATTGTTCAACACCCACTTATGAGTGAGAAGATGCTGTGTCTGGTTTTCTGTTCTTGTGTCAGTTTGCTGAGAATGATGGTTTCCAGCTTTATCCATGTCCCTACAAAGGACATGAACTCTTCATTTTTTATGGTTGCATAGTATTCCATGGTGTATATGTGCCACATTTTCTTTGTCCAGTCTATCATTGATGTGCATTTGGGTTGGTTCCAAGTCTTTGCTATTGTAGACAGTGCCAAAATGAACATACGTGTGCATCTGTCTTTGTAACGGAATGTTTTATAATCCTTTGGGTATATACCCAGTAATGGGATTGCTGGGTCAAATGGTATTTCTACTTCTAGATCCTTGAGGAATTGCCAGATTGTCTTCTACAGTGATTGCACTAATTTACACTCCCACCAACATTCTAAAAGTATTCCTATTTCTCCACATCTTCTCCAGCATCTGTTGTCTCCAGATTTTTTAATGATCACCATCAAAATTGGCATGAGATGGTATCTCAATGTGGTTTTGATTTACATTTCTCTAATGACCAATGGTGATGAGCATTTTTTCATTTGTTTGTTGGCTGCATAAATATCTTCTTTTGAAAAGTGTCTGTTCATATCCTTTGCCCACTTTTTGATGGGGTTGTTTTTTCTTGTAAGTTTGTTTTAGTTCTTTGTAGATTCTTGATATTAGCCCTTTGTCAGATGGGTAGCTTGCAAAAATTTTTTCCATTCTGTTGGTTGCTAGTTGACTCTAATGATTGTTTCTTTTGCTGTGCAGAAGCTCTTAAGTTTAATTAGATCCCATTTGTCTGTTTTGGCTTTTGTTGACATTGCTTTTGGTGTTTTAGTCATGAAGTCCTTGCCTATGCCTATGTCCTGAATGGTGTTGCCTAGGTTTTCTTCTAGGGTTTTTATGGCGTTAGGTCTTATGTTTAAGTCTTTAATATATCTGGAGTTAATTTTTATATAAGGTGTCAGGAAGGGGTCAGTTTCTGCTTTCTGCACATGGCTAGCCAGTTTTGTCAACACCATTTATTAGGCAGGGAATCCTTTCCTTTCCCCATTGCTTGTTTTTGTTAGGTTTGTCAAAGATCTGATGGTTGTAGATTTGTGGTGTTACTTCTGAGGCCTCTGTTCTGTTCCATTGGTCTATATCTCTGTTTTATTCAACAAATACTTACACAGCATCTACTACATTCCAGCAATCGCTGCTGAGAATATGGCAAAACAAAATAGACCAAACCCCTAGTTCAAGAGTGGATGAAAAATACCTGTATTAGTTTCACACTGCTAATAAATACATACCCGAGATTAGGTAATTTATAAAGAAAAAAGAGGTTTAATGGACTCACAGTTCTATGTGGTTGGGTAGGCCTCAGAATCATGGTGAGGGTGAAAGGGATATTTTACATGGTGGCAGACAAGAGAGAATGAAAGAGAACCAATCGAATGGAGAAACCCCCATCAGATCTCATGAGACTTATTCACTACCATAAGAACAGTATGGGGAACTGTGCCCATGATTCAATTATCTCCACCTGGTCCCTCCCACGATACCTGGGGATTATGGGAACTATAGTTCAAGATGAGTTTTGGGTGGGGACACATGCAAACCACATCAATACTCAAACAAATTGATAAGTAAAGTACACTGTGATGAATTAAAGAGAGGAGCTCCTTAATAAATGATTGTGGGGAGGATGGTTAAAATTTTAAACCAAGTAACAGGGGAAAGAGTCATTAAGAAGGTGCACTTTGAGTGAAAACCTCAATGGAATGATGGGAGGTGCCATGCAAATTTCTACAGCAAGAGCAGTGCAGGAGCACTGAATGGCAAGTGTGACGGCCCTGAGGTGTGATGATGCAGGGAGCAGCTGAGGAACAGTGAAGAGGTCTTAGAAAGCAGATCTCATGTTTTCTGATTTTACAGTCTTGTTTGCTCAACCAGATCCCAGGTGTCCTAGGCAAATTATTTGTTATTACCACAGAGTATCTTCAGTGTCCTTAATCCATAGAAGTCACTCTTCAATCAGTAAATCATTGCTTATAATTATGAATCAATCAGTCCATGATGTGGAGAACGCTCTGCTAGGATCAGGGGGGAGTGGGGGAGGAAAGAGGAGAGCCTGACCACAGGGACAATGGCTCTTTTTTTGAGTTAAGATCTCCCTTTGTCACCTAGGCTGCAGTGCAGTGATGTAATCATGTCTCACTGTAGCCTCAGCTTCCTGAGCTCAAGGATCCTCCCAATTCAGCCTCCAAGTAACTGAGATTGAGGATGCAGACTGCCATGCTTAGCTAATTTTTTTTTTTTTTTTTTTGAGACAGACTTTCGCTCTTGTTACCCAGGCTGGAGTGCAATGGCGCGATCTCGGCTCACCGCAACCTCCGCCTCCTGGGTTCAGGCAATTCTCCTGCCTCAGCCTCCTGAGTAGCTGGGATTACAGGCATGCACCACCACGCCCAGCTAGTTTTTTGTATTTTTAGTAGAGACGGGGTTTCACCATGTTGACCAGAATGGTCTCGATCTCTCGACCTCATGATCCACCCGCCTCGGCCTCCCAAAGTGCTGGGATTACAGGCTTGAGCCACCGCGCCCGGTCGCTTAGCTAATTTTTAATTGTTTTTATAGAGATAGGGTCTTGCTATGTTGACCATGCTTGTCTTGAATTCCTGGGTTCAAGTGATCCTCCTGTCTCAGCCTCCCAAAGTGCCGGGATTACAGGTGTGAGCCATGGTGCCCCATGACAATGTCTTCTTCGTAGATATAATGGTCAAAGGGGAGAGAATATAGAGACACAGGAGGAAACAGCACCCAGAAGTAGATTCAGATAAACATTGAGCAAGAAGCTGTACCATTCCAGGGCAATGCAAGGGCCATGGGGTCTATGCTCGGAAGGCAATAGAAAAAAAGTAGTAAGAATTAAGTCAGAAGGGAATCAAGTCTCCCTACTACCATCTGCCCACCCTGCAATCTGCTGCACACCTAGACATTTCCTCTTCGGACTAGACCAAAATGGCAATGATTTTGTTGTCTCCTGCTAAGTTCTGCGGTCCCTAAATGTAGGATTTCTGTCTCTTCATTTTTTTTTCTTCCTTAACCCCGTAGGAGCTAGTCCAGTGCTAGCTGTAGAGGAAATGGCAATAAACTGCCAATAAATTGATGGATTAGTGTCAAAGCTGATGGCTGAATATTTCACAGCAAGGTAGCAAATGGCACTCACTGCTCATTCTCAACCCTTTCCTTCTTTTTTTTTTTTTTAAACTTGCAAGTCAGGTGTTTACTATGTCATCCAACACTAACTTCATTTGTCCTGGTTTGTAATTTCTGTGCCTCTAGTACTGTGGAAAAAAATCAATGCTATTTCTTAATCAACTGCTATTTTTGCCATTACCATTTCATCCTTATGAAATATACGCAAAATATATTTTTATATATAAATATATATATTCATATATATATTCATGTATTTACATATATGAGTATATATATTTATATATATAAATATATATATAACCCTTTAAAAATATATTTATATATTTTGCAAACCCTCTGCAAAAATATATTTATAACCCTTTGTTCTTGCATTCGATACTATTTTCCTTGTCACAAGTCCTTCATGTATTCATATTCCTGAAGGTGTGAAAAGGCTAGGCATCTTTTCATTTTCCCAGACATTCATAGTCTATATGTTTTCCTCAGAGATCTTGTATCTTTCTTCTCTTCCTGTAGATGACTCTACCAAATTAACTTTGCCATTTCTTCCTGGATTTTTTACTGTGAGTTATTTTTTTAATTGCCAACATTTCCCAGAGAAAAAAAATGTAAATATTTCTCAAGTGTTGCTTCTCTTTGTGTGTGAAATAAATCTGTGAAATAAATGTTTATTTCAGAAATGCATTAACTAAATTTGAGGATTATCTATCAACTGTGAATCTGAAGTCAGACGCTATGAGATTTGGGCAAACACTTAAATTCATAGGCTCAGTTAGTTTCCAGAGTACTTGAGAATTAAATGAAGAAATGTCACTAAACAAAATGTTACATAAATGTATAGTGTTGATATTACACTGGTCTGGTTTGGTAATTTACAGAGCCTTTTAAGTTAGACTGGTTAAATTTGTTTGGCAAAGACCATTCTTACCTTGAAAACCAGTTTTCTTTATTACAGTGAATATTTATAGTTTCTACTTTGGCATGTGCCCAGAATAATTTGCAAATCTGAGTACAGATGTTTCAACCTGTGTGATTCCAGAAACGACTGTACATTATTTGCTTTAACTGGATCATTAAAATCCTTGATCTTTTTTTTTTTCTTCCATACTTCCTTTTTTTGTAGGAAATCCTGGGAATGAAAACAGATGAATACTGAAAGAATATGGGTGTCACTGATGATTTTGGATCATGAATTTATTCTCTACTCAGTGTATTCAGCAAACTGACTTTGAGTAAAGGCTGAGATCCCACTTTCTCCCACTCATCCCATCTCAGAGGATTGGAAAGAGCAGTGTATTCAAATGTCTTAGTATTAGTTAATTGCTTGTCACTTGGAAATTTGTGGGTTTCAGCAATTATTAGTGCTGTTTCCTGATTTTACTGTCCTTTAACATTATCTGAGAATAACAATACATTTAAATATATTCAATGACATACTAAAGGGACCCGTAGGGTACTCTGAAGTAAACTGGTACTTGGCTTCCTAATTAGACTTTTGCAATGATTCATTCTATTCAAATAGAGTAATGATAATATAACTCAGAATTCCTAAAAACCACTATAGATTTAACGTTCTTTTCTCACCTTTAAACTTATTTTTAAGGAGCATAATCCTCCAACTTTGCAGTAGTGGCAAACTACAGTTAGTAATTCATTGCAAGCTTGTATTGTACATTTAACACACTCTGCTTCTAGTCCTAACAACTAAGTAAGGCAGGTACCTTTTAACTAATGAGACAGGATTCAGAAATCTTAAGCAACTTACTCAAGGGCATGTGGAGCAGGTTGATTTAAATGTAAAATCATTGAAAACTGATCTTAAATGATATATAGAAATACAAACATAGGAAAAGAACATAAATAAAAGATAAATCCAGAAAAGTGGAAAATGAGATGACTCCAAGGATAAGGTTTAATAATAAGAATTTCATGTTATAAGAAATAAAGATGAGCCACTCTGACAGTCATATGAGTCAATGAGAGGAAAGTGACTATTTATGATAAATACATTTTCCATTAAATTTAGTCAAACTAATTGCTTGGGAGCTAGATTTTCCCCGGCTCTGTTCTGAGTTCTTTAAAGGGGATCCTGGGTGGTATAGTGAAGCTCTTTCTCCTCTCCAGGGCACGTCAACACAGTAAGTTCAACAATGAGGTCTTCTTGTAAGACCTCATAGTGCTGACTGCTGGTAACACTTCAGAGTATGTTCTGCAAAAGCAAATCTACAAACGTTCAAAGCAGTGTGGCCTAGGCTTCAGCGCTATCATTCAGAGAAACACTTTAGAACCAAGTTGAACGAACGAGTGGCCTGTGTGTAACATTTTATAAATGTAACTAAAAAACGTCAGCCAATAAAAAGCAAGTTCATGGTTATTGCTGTGAGTGGGACATGGAGATCAGTTACTCCAGTCTCTGTTTCACAGTAAACCTATTTTTTTTTTTTTGACAGTCCTCTGAGTGGAGGGTAGAGCTGGTGGGGAGTGTAGTCTACAGGTTAAAGCATGAACTGTGTGTGAGTCAAATCTAGCATTGTATCTCAGCTCTGCCACTTCCTAGTGGCATGACCTCTAACTCTCGGAGGCTCAGTTTCCTTGTCTGTAAAATGCAGACAATAATTGCACCTTTCTCTTAGGACTGTTTTTGATGGTTCAATAAAATAATGCATTTAAATAACTTACTGTTATTAATATCATTAATTAATTTCAAGAAATTCTCTTCTGAAACTTACAGGGCCAACAGAAGGTTTTGCTTGAGCAGACGTGGGTATGGCAACGGTAGAGAGTGTGTGTCATTATAGGGCTTTTTTTATTTTTTTGAAAATCTGTGAATGTTGGAAGCCTCTGGTTTCTATATTGCTAATGAGTGGCTGAGTTAGGGCCACACCTTATTTTTGCCTAGAACCAAAGTCTGTGTGTCCTTTCTTTATATCCAGCTCCTTACCTGTTTTAAATATTTTCACCAAAGTTCATTTTTTCTCAACATAAAAATTATGCAAGTCACTTTGTCTTGCTACATTTTAATTCATGTACCGCAAAACAAAGGTTTTTCTATGTTAGTGTTTCATACTGCCAGGTGGGCAAGAGGAAGAATGTCTGCAAACAGTTGATCATCTTAGTACTTATTTAAATTTTTTTAAATTAAAAAAACTTACGGTTTTAGGTACTAAGAAACTAAATTATACAAATGTTTGCAATATATTGACATTTGGTATGTGAATTTAATGAGCAATTTCCTAGCTCCCAAAATATTTATTTTCAATTTCCTACTTGCTTTTTATGGCCTATCTACTCAATTTTAAATCTGTTCAATTTATACAATCAGCAAATTACTTTTCCATAATTGCTGTAATTACAGACCTCTTCATATGTTCCTACTTATTTCTCGGAATTCTATGACAGGAAGACATTTGTGATGAAGTCCAGATACATCATGAAAGTTTAGAAAACAATGAAAATGTTTCACTAACACTAAAAAATACTATTTAAAAATAAATGTACCTATAGTTATCTGCTGTAGTAACAGAGGCTATTCATAAATATATATCTCACTCTTATATTTAGCCCATTATTAAGTTTTCTTAGTTACATTAGTAAGAATAGCCTAGTTTTTAAAAACTCCATTATATGATACTCACAGAATATAAAAAAAGTGTTAATTTGTTCAGATAAATAATATCAAAATGACTAGTTAGAAAAATTAAAATAAAAAGATCTTGATACCATTTCTTATCTGAAAAAATTAAAAATCTGACATCACTTTCTCTTATGAGATTGTGAGGAAATAGGCATTCTTAAAAGTGGCTGGTGGAAATGCAAATTGATACAAGCCTTCCAGAGGAAAATTTGGTAACACTTAACAAAACAACATACGTACTTATCTTTTGACTCAAAAATCCCAATTCTAGGAGTCTATTTTGAAGATACATCCTTAATAATATAAAAATACACATTCGCTAAGCTAATCATAGTAGCATATTTGTTATAGCAAAATATTGGAATCCATACTGATTAAATATGTTTCATTCAACAATGAAGTACTACACAGCTACTAATAATATGGAAGATTTGTATGAACTGATCTGGAATAATTTCTACAATTAACTCATTTATGCCTGCAGTTGCAATTTTTTGAATTTTTGCAAGCAGACCTTGGCAATGACCTTGAGTGGTAGGATAGAAATGACTCCCATATGATTAGCATTCCAATAATGGAATGCTAGGCATAAATTAAAGTGAAAACAGAAAAGTATAAAAGAATATAGTATGATACCCTTCTTGTAGGAAAAAAGGAGATATAATCAAATACACACATAATTACTTTTATGTGCAAAAGAAGTACAGGAAAGATAAACCAGAAACTAAAGAAATTGATCAACCTACAGGGGGTGGGTGGGAAAAGGAAAGAAAGAAGGGGGTTATGGTCATAAGTTAGTTTGGATAAAGAGGAGGGGGCATAGCTAAATACATAAGTTTTGTAAAGTTTTGACACTTAGAACTATAGTAATGTTCATATCCTACTCCAAAATAAAGAAATAATTAAAATAAACCAAGATGTAGGAGAACTTAAAATGATATCCTAATGGTAACAAGGAAACCTAATTCTATTAGCAATGAATATAACAACATTGAAGAAGATAAGTAACCTAAGTAACTAAGAAAATAAGTAACCTAAGTAACTTGGAAAAGCTATTTTGACTGGATACCACAAATCTAAAGGCAAAACAAACTGTACAGAAATAGTATGCTCTATCAAGTCAATATATTTTTTAAAGGGTATAGGTTAGCAACTCCAACTTACATACATTCTGTCTTTAACAAATATGTTAATACATCATGAAAACCAGATTTCTCATTGTTGGAGAAAGATGTTGCAGATAAGGAAAGAGAAGGCTAGATAAACTTTGTGGTGTTCAGCTGGCATCAGTATAAACTCTCAGACAGATACATACATACATACATACACACACATACACACACACACACATATATATACATACATATATATTTATTCACACACACATACAAAATACACATATAAAATGAAGTATATAGTTTAGTTAATAATATTTTAGCAATGTTAATTTCCGGGTTTTATTATTGTAGTATGGTTATGTATGTCTGTCGTTAACATTGGGATAAGGTGAGTGACAGGTATATGTTAATTTTGTACTATTTTTGAAACTTTTTTGTGAGTTGAAAATTATTTCAACATAAATGTTAATCATATATGTGATAAATAAATATAAATTGTGAGTATGTATGGAATAGTATACATACATGCATTTCCTAGCATATTTTGGAGAGAGGGTTTCATGGCAATGACACTCCAGTAACACCAAACACATCTAGTGCCCAGATCTTGGTTTCTAATACCATTGTCCAATACAAGGAATCAGTGCTCCCTGAAAACAGGCTGATTTTAGTACTGATGCAGGAAAAGTACAAAATGATCCTGGAATATCTTGCAATGGCAAAAATTAGAAATTGCTTCAAAAATGATAGAGAACATATCTGAAGGATATAGGACCCAAATGTAAGGAGCTCCCAATGTAGAAACTGGGAACAATTTGAACAACAAAATAAATAATGACATTATTGGATTATACCCATAGAATATAATGAATGACCATGAGCTCATGCTGATATAATTATATAATGAAACAAATAAGTAGTTGGGAGAGAAAAAAGATCCACTTTTTGGTGGGGAGGAATTCCAATTAACATATAAAGAGGGAAAGAAGGAAATATAAAATCACCAGTATCCAAATACTACAGTAATAGCTTCTAGAGGCAAAATCCTTTGATGGATGCTAACATCAGAATTGAAAAGTTGAGGAGAAACAGGCTGTTAGCATAGACTTCAAATATTTTCTCTAAAAAACATATTACCAATAACGGGATAAACTATAGTAACTCTACAGTGAAAAATGTCACCAGACAATGGAAAATATCAAACAAATCCAAATTGAGAAATATTCTACCAAAGTAATTGATTAGTGTTCATGAATAGTGTTAAGGTCATAAGAGATAAAGAAAGTTGAGAAACTCTCATAGATTGGAGAAGACTAAGGAGACATGACTTCTACAAGCACATGGAATCCTGGATTGGATCCTGAAACATGAAAAATATAGGGTATAAACTAGTGATATTAAAATAAGTTACATAGTTTTGTTAATAGTATTATATCAATTTCCTGCTTTTGTTATTATAGTACAGTGTATTAGTAAGTTCTTGCATTGCTATAAATAAATACCATAATTCATAAAGAAAAGAAGTTTAATTGGCTTACAGTTCTACAGGGTGTACAGGAAGCATGGCAGCTTCTGCTTCTGGGGAGGCCTCAGGAAACTAACAAAAATGGCAGAAGGCAAAGGGAAAGCAGGAACATCTTACATGGTTAGAGTAGGAGGAAGAGAGTAGAGGAAAGTGGGAGGTGCCATATACTTTTAAACTACCAGATCCCAGGATAACGCACTCATTCACTCACTCACTCACTATCATGATAACAGTACCAAGGGTGATGGTATTAAACCATTCGTAAGAAACTCTCAGCATGATCCAATCACCTCTAATCAGGCCCTGCCTCCAACACTGGGGATTATAATTGAGCATCAGATTTGGGTAGAGACACAAATCCAAACCATATCACGTGGTTATGTATATATGTTATTACCATTAGAATAAGGTGAGTGATAGGTATATGTAAATTTTGTACTATTTTTGTAACTTTTTGTAAGTTGAAAATCATTTCAAAATAAATGCTAATAAATAACTTGACTTTAGGAAGATCGAGAATAAAGAATAACAATTTATAAAGCTAATTCTTTAAAAAAGTCCCTGGGACATAAAGCTTATACGTCAAATTTAATGCATATATATTAAACCCCTGGTAAGCAAAAAAATCCTCTAATACGGAATTTTATTCATTCAGATAAAGGCTTGGCTAAAAGTCTTATTTTAAGTGATCATCAGAAAAGATCATGTATGTTCAGGAGAATGGTAAGATTTCTAAATTAAATAGAGAAACACTTTAAGCAAAAATGACATACTAATTAAAGTTCATTCTTATTTCTGGAAGCATAAAAAGATCATATGTGGTATTACCTGGCAGATACCAGGTAGCCAATAAAAAGTCAAGCTTAAATTTAAAAATAAGTCCACTAATGCCTTCTAGAAGGCAATAATTTGATGTCTGTATCCTTGCTCTCTCAATTAGTACAGATTACTATGACTTCCCTGTGTAAATGGCTACAGATTTATCAAGAAGGATCACAGACACTTTCATAAACTGCCATCATAGCTCTCCAGTGGCTGTTCCTCTGCTGAATTAAGAAGTTTCAGATTAAAGAATCTGGTTTTCATCTTGTAATTGATTTGCAGAATGCAGCATACACTTTATCATTTTGCTTCCAAGCTATCAATGTCTGCATCTTATAAATGCCCTGATGTAACTCTAAATTAAACTTTTCTTATATTTTAAAGGTTGATTTAGCAGGTTTGTGATGTTCACACCTTCACAGGTTACTCACAAGCAATCTGATGTCCAGTGATCACAGATCAAAATGGATAGGAATCAATGCATGGCACGACAAAATTAAAATAACGTTTTTCAATCCTGAAGCACTTAGAAGAAATTGATTTTAATATTTATCAATTCCACATGTAAATTAAATGAATCCTGAAACTAACTTCTCCAAATCAAATTCAAAGGAAATGTAGTAAGGACACGTAGTAACCATTCAACAAAATTCATTGTCAGATTTTTAAAATGTTGCATGGCCACTATTAAACTATTTGAAATTTTGATCTAAAAACCCAAGACTCCCATGTGAGTTAGGAACATAAATGTAAATCCTCACGAAGAAACTGGAAGACTGAATGCAGCCCATAGGCTCAGCCTTTGATCTAGCCACATGCTGCAACTTCATATTATTGTTCACAGGCTCGACCTTTCCTCTCACTTTGTTCTGGCAGCATTCCAAAGAGGGACAGGTGGTTTTAGGGCATTTTCTTGTGTTACAAATCAAATAATATTTCATGGCTTTCACCTTTAATGTGCTAACCAGAAGGCATTCGACAAAAGTCACTATGGAGGTTTGGGGAAATAATTTATACTCTAGGGCATTCTTAAATCAGTAACTCGGCAATATGGGATTCAAAAAAACTTCAATGCTCTCTCAAATGTTTCATTGCAAATGCTGCATCATGTATATTTGTGTTGTTCCTTGGGGGACTAAATGTCCAGAAACCACTGAATAATTTCATTGGTCCTTATGTGTCAAGTGTTCTTTGGTGACAATCAGGCCACAGGACATGCAATGAAGGAAGGGGCTGCTTGGGATGATGATATTCTTGCCAGTGAAGGAAATGAATGTCTTTTGGGGAAGGCTTCTGTAAAACTAATGACTCAAGTTAAAATCTAGAACTTAGTAATGGCCAGAAGAATGTAATTCTAGATTTTGTGCATTGAGGATTGCAAAAAGTCAAAACCAATAGAAAATCAATTTCCTCTTGAATTGATTGTAATTATAAAATGTCAATATGTATGATAAACAAGATTACTGAAGGGTTTCTGAGTCTAAAAACATATTTTGGGTAGCAACTGAGGCATGACCCTGTTTGCATCATTATGTTAAGTATTCTCATATTTGTACCGTAACATTCTAGCTGCATTTTATTAAAGAGTTTGGAGCTTATAGACAAAGGCTTATTCTAAGAGTACATAGTGATTAGCAGGCTGTTGAATGTTTAACATTTAGGGGTAAAAGCAGCATGATTTCACCAGGAAGAAAAATGCAGTCACTTGTGTGGAGCCCAAGATCGGGAATTCCAGGTACAATCTGTCAGAGTTGATTAAGTTGACCACATCAGGGCTGTGAAAACCCTCCAATGGTTCTTGATATCCCAGCTCTTATTCTAGGAACATAGAACACTACTATTTTCAATATTCAATTGGATGGTCCCGTTTTTGGTCCCACTGTTACTCAAATCCAGCAAGACCTAAACAGATAGAAGAAATCCATGTTTGCCATTCCCCAAACTAGCTTCCTGTTTGCTGACAGCACCGTCTTTCTCTCAGGCACTTATCTCAGTCATATCTGATGTATTTCTTCTTTGCCCTCTTCTTTTAGTCACCTCTACTTAGACACAGTGTCCTATAAATTTTTATGTCCAACACTACCATTATTGCTATCTCCCTTTCTCCTTTTGTGCCACACTTAGATGACCTATCTCGTCTAACTATCACAAATCGCATCCATCTGAATCCATCTATTACTTAGCTGCCAGATTACTACTTAGATCCTGACATTCTCTGGATAAAAAAGCTTTGTGCCTATAAGACAAAAGAAGCTCAAGTATCTGGCCTGACTTTTAAAGCCTCCACCGTCCAATCCTGTCCAATCTTACCTCCCCATACACAACAGCAAGCATTTCAGCTGGGCTGGTTTCCTCACACGCTCCAAGGCACATCATACTTATTCCTACCTTCCTACCACTGTTTTTCCCTTCTGGTGTCACCAAGCACTTATTCATTTGTGCAGGGGCAAGGCCATCTCTGCTGGGATGGGTCTTGCATCTCAGGAACTAACGCAGATCCAGAAACAGGGATAAGAAGAAGTTTGATGAAGTGTATTTCTACTCTTGTCACTTCAGTTCTTACTGATTAACAATTAGCTGATAATTTTCCATCAGTTTCCAGCTTGCCCTTATTATGTGTTTGATTGACATGTTTCTGGTGTCTTGATGTTTTGCGACCTGACACTTACTCTCTTGCTTCCTCCTTTCTACTTTCTGTTCATACCTTCACAGTTCGCCTTTCTGTTCGCCTGCACAGGAACCCACATTGTTTCTGCCCTCGGTGCTCTGTGGATGCGCCTTATCCCTTGGCGATTTACATAAATTATCTAGTTTAATCCTCACAGTGCTAAGAGGTAGGTACTATTATCTCCAATTGATGGATGAGAAAACTGAGATTTATGCCGGTTAAATTATGTTCCCTAAGTCACACAGATTATAAATGGTGGAGTCAGGCAGGATTCAAACTCATGCAGTGACTCAAGACCTGACGCTCTTACCTATGTCTTCTCCATTTACCCAAAGTCCATTTTGAAAGCACACATCTCATCTCTTTAGAAAATTATAATTTCTCAGGTCTCAGGTCCGGGTTGTATGGTTTCTATTTTTGGTGTGTTTACCTTGGATGTGCCTAGTCTAGATTTAAGCAAAAAGAAACCATCCAATAAATTTTGTTTAGGAAAGTGGAACATATTCAGAGGGTGAGCCATAGCAAGCAAATTATAGATGTAATGGTCTAAGCCTGCCTGTCCAAGACAGTAGTCAGTAGCTACATATGGTGATTGAAATTTAATTAAAATGGCTCGATTGTGGTAATTACTTCACAATGTATATGTATATCAACTCATTACATTGTGCACCTTAAATATATACAAATTTGATTTGTCATTTATTTCTACCTCAATAAAAGTGGAAAAAATAAGTAAATAAAATTAAAAAATTAGTTCTAAGGCATACTAGCCACATTGTCAGTGCTCAAAAGCCACACACAACTACGTTTACATTAATTAAAATTAAATAAAATGAAAAACTGAGTTGCTCATTCTTACTAGATGTATGTCAAGGATTCAACCACCACATGTAGCTACTGGCTGCTGTGCTGGCAGCACAGACATAGAATATTTCCATCAGCACAGAAAATTCTATTAGACAGTGCTGGCAATATCAGATGATCAATTTCTCCTAATATAGCTTATCATTCCTTGTAGCCACAGACTAAGAGTTACTTCCCAAAGGCTCAGTAGGAGGTAATTGGTGCAGTGGTTAATGACCCAGGCACTGAAGACAAAACCTGGAATTGTATCTTACAAGTTGTATGACCTTGAACAGGTCACTGAAATTCTCTGGTTTCAGTTTTTCCATCTGTCAAATTGAGATCATAATATTAACTACTTAATAGGGTTGCTATACGGATTAAAAGTGTAAGTTAAACAGAATATTGTCTGGTATAAAGTAAGTGCTCAATAAAATACTATTAGGTATTATTTCTACTTACATAATGTTCTTCTAATGAGATCCAGAACCACAGAAATAGAATAAAATTTCTTATAACTCTTGCTTCATTTTAGAATTTAGATATTATGTTTGCAAGTGAGTAGCAAGACATATTTAAAATTCTCTGTGGGACAAACTTGGGAAGTATATATCTGGATCTTTAATTAATAAAGTATGATATTAGGCACATGTTAAACTGGGTCACCAAGAACTTGCCAAACATTTTAAATTCAGCCACAGGGATTTAATTGAAAAATACGGCAAGGCTGGCTAACGAATGGTCATGTGTGTTTCAGTTAGTGGATACGCCTTTTATAAGTAAGCTCCTATGCCTGATCCTCATCCTCCAAGTGCTCTGTATACAAAATTATTTCTGAAATCCTCTTAGGATTACTGATGATTTTAGATCTCTCATCTTGTTGAGTCATACCTGTAGGCTTTGGCCTATGGAATACATTTCTATGTATGTTCAGCTCAGCAGAGTTTAGAACACTCAACTATTTTAAAGACAGGAAACTGATCTAACAATAACCAAAGGTACTGAATTTAGAGAACCAGGAGGCACATGTACCTGTGATAATACCAAAGGCTACAGATAACTGTTTAGTGGAACGTTTGTGGTGGATTTTGAAAATTCCCTCCTTCTGAAGTCAATGAACTCATGCAGAAAAGAGAGGTTTTGCTTTCTGTGAGAAAACTAACCTCTTCAAGCTGGTGTGAGACAACCAGAAAGATAAATGTAAGGCTGAGATAGGAGAAGGTCACTGCTGGATTTATTCAGTCTGAAAACTGTTATCAGCTCTGGCGACCAAACAGGTGGTCACTGTTACCTTCTCACATCTGCTGACTTATTCATTTCAACCAGTAGAATTATTAGGCCCTTCATTAAATCAACTAACTTCCTGAGCATTGAGATTTTAGTGGTGAACACTGACAGCCTTATTTGGCATCTAATTATTGGAGTTATCTTTCTAGAAGATTCCTGCCTCTTAAAGAATAAAAATGTGATGCATATCAGATATATCCCTGCTTGGGGTGATGCCATATATTCAACCGCTTATTTTTCCTTTGTCTTTCTAATTTGCACTTCTTCAGAGGTTATAATAAAGGAAATTCTTAGCATAGCAAATTATTTAAATCTACTCAAAGAAAAAAAATTGAGGGCATATCTTTCTCATGAGGGATTTATATATAAGATGTTATCTGAAGGACAAGGCATATTTCATGCTCTATTTTAATTTAAATTCTCTCCTGGCTATCTGACCAAGGATCTATGGACATAACATTTTTAAATGAGTTACAAGCAGAAGTTTTCATATACCATGAAGGTCCCCAAAAGCTTAAATTACTTCCATGCATACTTATAACCATTCCCTCTTTAGAAGAACAAAAGGAAAAGATTTAACCACCAAAAGAAGTCACTGAGGCTCTCTTCTAACCTGGTTTCCACTCCTGGTTCCTTAGGGAGTTGTTCGCAACAAACAAGTCACAAGGACAGCCAGATACAGAGATTACAGTTCTTACAAAGCAGTCTCTTTTATAATTGTTAAAGAAACAACCCTGAGGAAAGAGAAAACTCATTTCAAAAATGACTCAAATATAAAGACATGATTGGCAGTTCTACTTTTGAGATAATTATGAATTAAAGGAAGTTTTAGAGCAATCGGAATATATATCCACACACACATATTCAAAGTAAATATTATGTTTGTGAGAAAAGAAGTCTAAGTGCCATCATTTAACACTTTCATAATTAAAATACTTTAATAAAATGTTGCCACGTTGCAGGAAGATTTGTTAATTTATTATTTGGGTTCAAAGAAGGATTTTCACTTTAGCTGCTAATCTTGAGATGTTTAAAGTGATCTAAATGCCTCAGGAGGTAAACTGCCTTGCTTTATTCTATTAAATTGGTCACCACATAAAAGACTCTCACTATGGTGGCCATGGGACTTGTTAGGACTTTGCTATTTGTGAATAGCTATGTGGTTTGATGTTTTCTTTAATGATCCTGTTAACTTAGCTCTATGTTCCTTATTTTCTAGTTTCTACATCACAATAATTTCTGCTATCACATGTTCCTTTTATCTCCCCAAATTGGAATAGCTAAGAATGTCACTGGGCTAATGTGCAGTGTTAAGATTTTTGCCTGGGTTTCTGAGCCTTTTGGAATAGATTTAATTCTACTGTAAAGAATCATGAAATATTTTCTTTTAGCATGACAAAAGTCAGGCACCTGTGTCATGGCTTCAACTTGAAGACATGACATTGAAAAGTGTAACATGCTATTAAAGTCGAATGTCAATTACTAAAAACAAGTTTGTTTTATATATAAATAAACTATCTATAGAAAACACATTGAAGAGTAAACTACTATCAAAATGCAAAATTCCAAATTCAAAGTCAAGTTTTCTAATCACTTTGAATAGTTTTTAACATGCTCTGCATTCTCTTGGTCAACTAAATTCTTCTGTTGTTGCTTCTCATAGAAATTAGAAAGCTTGATAAGGCATAAAAGGTACTCTAGCAAACTTCATCTTATACATGAAACATTTTGCATCCTAATGAATTTTAGTCGCACAGTTGGTATGCCTCATTTCAGACCACTGGTTTGTGCCATATTATTTTGTACCACAAATCTCATCTTGAAAATCTCAATTAGATTATCATTTATGGCAATCAGTAAATAAGAAATGGAACAATTACAATTATTAATTGCACAGAAGTTGAATGTACAGGAACTAGAAATAGATGGATGAACAAAAGTTGGAATTGGGCATAAAGAAAATACACACACCCACACACATATCCCCTAGAATGACGACTTGACTATTATAACCAGCAATTTTAGGTCTGATGTATGTTGTCTCCTTTGATCCATGGGAAAATTGCTTGATTCAAAATAGAAATGTGGCCCTGTGAATCACTTGAGTTGCTGCCTCAAGATCAACATTAGTAAGTGTTCGGAGGTTAAGAAATGCCTGTCTTATATTGGCTGAATACCCACGCATTATGCCACCATCTTCAAGGCATTAACCCTATTGTATCACATAAAAACATTCACATATGCAGAATTCAGAGTACACTGTTTTCTAAACTTAGATAATTGATAGCAAATGTAGCCAGCGACAGGCCGTTGGGTGCCAGCCAACTGTTTTCTTTCTTTCTTTTTTTTTTTTTTTTTCCCGGGCAAGTAGTTAGTACTGCTTATACATTCTGCCAGCATTACATGAGAACACAACATATGATAAATGTCCACGAGAAATGAGAAATATTGAGCCAATGACTATAAAAGAAAGGCAGCGGGTTGGATGGTGTTAGATTTCACCTGACAGAAAACAGTGTTCTTTGGTTTTTTAAAAAAGTATTTCCTGGTGCTTTCAGGAAGACACAAGGGCAAACAAGAGTCCTCTAGCTAACAGAACTGATTTTAAAATTATTGCTTTGGCTTTTGTTCCTCAATTTCAGGGTTGCATTTCTGGACTGTATTATTAGATAGGTTCTTGTATTACATAAAGTAGAGATGAAGAAGCCTTGAAAGTTTGCTGCTAAATACAGCTCCTGGGTTTTTCTTTTTCTTTGGTTTAAAGGAAATCATTCTCTAGGTTTAGAGTCTAGAGATTTTTGTAACATAGCATTTCAGGAATATCAGCCAGAGTCATATCATACTGACTATGGAATTATTTGTAACTTAAAAGAGTTTCTTGTCAGATTTATATTATGGACTTTCATGCTTGAGAAGGTCTTTGAAAGAATGTGCTTGAATCGTTCCTTCTGTGTATTTTATCTCCTGAAATTCAACATTACACAGTCTTGCACATTTTATAAAAGAAAATCTGAGTTTCCTCAGTAGAAACAATAAAAGTTTATTTTCTAATATCAAATAAGGCTTACCTAGCAACATTTTCCCAAACACACAGTTACGTATGCACAAATTACCTTGAGGCTTAACAACTCTTGTAGGTTCCAAGAAAGTCATTTGTGCACCAAGTAGCCATTTATTACACGACACTAGTCATTGGACTGACCGAACACAGCTTCCTTGTGGCTGGCTCTAATTTACAACTTGATAGCCGCTGTCACAATGAAAGAATCAGGTACATTATCTGATTTGTTTCTGCCATCCTGCACTCATGAGTCCATTAACAACGGGGATATGTGATTTTTAAATTACTAAATTAGTCATACTTCCATTAAATGAATAGACTTACAAAGTAAAATAGAACAGCCTCTGAGTATATTCCCTTCCATTTCTCTGTACAGTTGGGTCCATTTATTCCATTCAAAGAACATACACTGTGCACTGTTCTCTATTCCAGCCCCATGCCTAAACCAAAACAAAGTCCACACGACAGGCACTTAGTAAACATGTGTTGGACGAATGAATACTTGAGAGAATAAGTGAACAGTGCCCACTGTAGGGTCTCTTGGCATGCCACAGATGTAGTGCCCACATTGGTTTTCATGTTTAATACTCTTGTGTCAATTTTCAGTCTTCGAGCTGCCTGTCAACTAATAATTTGACAAGTTTGAAAGGAAGACACCCAGAAAGTTTGATATCACAGTTTCTCGGGTCTGTGTGTGCCCAAGGCTTAAATTAAAAAATACTAGCTGCTTTGCTAGCTTCCCCCCACCAATACCCTTTGGAGGGCATCTAAATCAAGAGAACTCAACTTTTCTCTGATGAAAAATAACACATATTCTCCAAATCTCATCAAGTCAGTGGTAGTGGGGAGGTGAGACTTGATCATAGAAAATGTCAAAAATAAAACAAACAAGCATTTAAGAACTACTGACAAATCCTGCTAGACCTATTGAGAGGGACACAAAAAACTGAAACTCTCTGAGGCCTATGGTGTAACAATTATATATGCTGTGGCTATTTAACATCAGTTATGTTTGACAATGCCAATTCAATACAATCTTATTTGCTATTTTCTTCTGTACTTAACAGAGTAGGGTTTCTCTGACGTCCCAGACTAAGTTAAGTGCCCCAGCTGAGTAAAGGCTTAGCATCCCATGCTTCCATTACCCTAACAGTTTATCACAGTTTATTATAATTATTTTAACTATGTTAAAATTCCCTCAGGGCAAAAAATGGATATGCCTAGCTTACCCAATATAGTGAGTTGGATTATTAGGGTCTTCGCTAACTGGGGTAGCCTAAAAAATTAGGTAACATAACTGGGACAAAAACACTCAGGTCTCACTTTTATACTTGCTGTTAGAATCATTCTACGACACTTAGGGATAACAAGTAGTATGCAATAATACAGAATCCCCGCCTTTGTCTCACCAGCCTTTGCCTCTCCTCACTGGCAACATCTTTTAGAAATCTCTCTCTGGTTCTCATAGTCTATAAAATCTTAGAAGGTACCAGATGTTTGCAGGAGGCTGTCCCACACATCCTCAATTTTAAAGTAGACCTAAGATTTATTATAGCTATATAAATGTAATTCAGCCTTGACTTTTGTGTTCATGAGCTAGTTGTAATCTGCAACATGGCCTCTTGTGAAATAGAACAATTCTTATCTCTGGAGTGTTGATATCAATGCTGAATAACCGAAATAACCACAGGATATTACTGAAGTGAGTTCTGCCCACAAACCGTTTCTTCCTTTAGGATATTTTAATTTAACATCAACATTTTTCAAGACAACCATTTTGCATTTAGGCAGCATGCAAAACTAGGCTGGAATAAGTTGTGTATGAAAATACAGCAACACCTGGGATAAGTGCCTGAGCAGAGACTGTTAATGCCTTAAATTAGGGTTTTCTCCTACTGCATCACATAGTTTCAAACAGTGAGAATAGGCTAAAAGCCACTCTCCTGCTTTTTCTGGTCCTGCCTTGCTCAGGGGTGCTATGTAATACATCATTCATTCTGATGCAGCAAGTGGAATCTGGGTTGTGCTTTATCCTGGGGAATCCCATATACTCCTTAGTACAAAACAAGTGAAGGGATGGGCTGGAGGCTAAGGAGCATTTTTAATTACTGCAAAATAGGTCTAGTGGCATTTTTTCAATGTTGTAAGGAAGTTTTCAAAGAAAAGCTCTCCATGTAAAAATGGAGTTTATTTTTCTTATAACAGTGCAGGGCAGTGAGTTAAACTTCCCGGAGGAGGACTATGAAAATGCATCCTAAATAGACTCCTGATGTTTTTTCGAAGATCACACAAACACACACACACACACACACACACACACACACACCCCAACTACAGAACTTTAGAAGTGGTTGGAATACCACAGAGGTTTTGACTAAAAATGCTTATAACACTTCACTTTCTTTTGACATGATCCAGACACCAACTGAATTCTAAACAGTCACTAATCACTTTCAATTAATTGGTGGCATTGTAAAGACTGGGAGGATATGCCCCCAATTTGACTCTTGTTTTTATTGATGGTCGATTGCATACCACTGTTAACATTTTAGAAAGGCACATCAGAATTAAAGAAAAACATCTATAACATGTATAAACTGGGACGTTCATGTAGCTGGTGGGGAAGGTACATGCAACTGACACCCACAGGAGTGAAGGTTTTGATGAAGAGATGCAGGAAGCCCAAAGCGATGGGCTGCAGGTGCTACCCAGAGAGAGGATTATTATATATAATTTTTGTTGGATTGCTGATTTGCTCACTGATCTTTGCTGCTGCATTCATGAACACTGTAACACTGTCATCTGAGATGTATCTGTGTGGAAAACGGAGTTGGCACATTTGACTAATTCATGCCATAAATTTGTGAACTAACGGTTCACGCCCAGACAAGTATTAGCAAGAACGTATTTTGCTCTGTAAGACTATGTTGGTGGTCAGTTCTCAATGCCACAGCAAAACCTAAAGGAGGAAAACTGGAAGAATTTTCTCAAAGACATCTAGGACTAATAAAAAAAGAGACAGGGGAAGAGAGGGTATGAAATGCGTTCGGACGGGACGAACCACCAAGCTTGCTTTTCACTAAAGTACATCCAGCAACACATAGGGGGTTCAAATTTTAGTTTTTAAATCAAATGATTTTCCAGACATTCCATTTCACATCAAATCAGTATCTAGGAGACCCAACGGATCAAAAGCATAAGGATTTGACTTCTGTTAAAACAGCCAGTAAGCGCTGAGGACAAAAAGCCAATTAAGAAGTCACTGTTGCTCTTACAAGTGAAAACGCCTATATTCTCATTCTTAATCATGTCCCGCGCTAAGTAACAAAATCCACATGCCCGCCTTCCTCAATCACTTGCAGGCTGACTGAAGCAAACCGAACTGTGCTAGGCATTAAAGCAGTTTCAACCAAAAATATGGATGATCTATATGACTCCAAGTGATAGCATGAGGTTTAATCTGACTCAGATTAAATAAGCAAATCTTTTTAGATTTCTTGATGAGAGTACCTTTTTAATCAGCATTAGTTGGGTATGCTGTCTTTGCTAAAAAAATCTAAATCTGCTAAGATCGAGTTTATTTTTAAAAATTTATACCCCCTCCACAATTTTAGTAAAGAACAAAAGTCTTAGTAAAGAATCATGTCATTTTGTGTCAGAAGCATACCTTAACAATCAACTTTAAAAAACTCCTTCATTTTTCAAATAACGTAGCTCATGATCATACAAACCGATTTCGTCCTCCCACTGTGGGGAGAGGTAACAGCACTTCAATTTATTCTTTCTGAAATAATTCTACGGTTTTGTGAGATGATTTCCATCCGAATCTGTACATTGTAACATCTATCTGTACATTGTAAAACCTTTTTTTTTTTTTAAAGCTCAAAACCATTTCCCCTGGTCTTCCTAAGCAAAATGGTGAATTAGCCAATGGGTTTCATTGTCGGAGCTGAGGCCTGTAACCTAAGCACATCTTTGTACAGCGAGCTCCAATTTCTTTGAATCCTAACATCTTTTTTCTATCCTACGCAAATCTTAGTTGTCAGAACATTTTACTCGTGCATCCTGGTTTAGAGGTTTGCATAAATGACGAAGGCCCTCAGAGGCTGACAAATGCCACTGCTATTTTCACCACTCTGCTTGTCACTGTGTAATTGCAGTAAATGCAATTGAAAGTACTTTTATTTGAAGGCCATTTGACAGAGGGGGAGAAAACACATTTACTCTTTCAAGGCCTGTGTATTTTCCTGGGAGAAACCCGCCTATAAAATGTGTCCTTTTATCCTTGGATGGCAATTTGGGAACTATCTTTGGGTAATGCAACCTCTTGAATCATTTCTGCAACCCAAGAACAGAGCCTTGATTCACAGACCTCCCCCTCCATTTTCCCCACCTCCCTGCCTCCTGCCTTCTAGAGATTGGAAGCCTGTTTCATGCTTGTGTGCTTAAAGCCTTCTTCTCCACAGAATGAGATAGAAAATTTGCATATTTTTGGCAAAATACTGATCTATTTTCATTCTAGGTGTTCAAGGAAAACCTTGTTTACTAATATCTGTGGCTATGTTGAGGTAATACAAATAAAAAACAGAGTACAGTGCACTGTTTTACAAGATTCTTTTCTAAAGCGTCCCTTCTCATGGGAATGCATGGAACTTCAACAAGATTACTTTTGTTTTCATCAGAGAGACCAGCTAGCTCAATATAGCTGGCTTGCACAATCTTTAACAGGACTGTCCCATATCATAGTAAAAACATAAGAAAAATTCAAAATAATATTTATAATTTGCTAAATGTGGTTTTAAAAATCATCCTAGTCTCTAAAAGTCATCATAACATTTTTTTTTTTTGAGACAGCATCCCACTGTCACCCAGGCTGGAGTGCAGTGGCATAATCACAGCTGACTGTAGCCGCAATCTCTGAAGCTCACGCAATCCTCATACCTCAGCCTCCCAAACAGCTGAGACCGTAGATGAGTGCTACCATGCCCAGCTTATTTTTTTAATTTTTTGTGGAGATGAGGGTCTCACAATGCTGCCCAGGCTAGTCTCAAACTCCTGGGCTCAAGCAATCCACTTGTATTGGCCTCCCAAAATGCTAGGGTTATAGACATGAACCACAGCGTCTGATTGGTTATAACTTCTGACCCACTCATCAAGCCCCATAAACACTTTCTGTTGTCCCGTCTCTGTTCTCAGATCCGTTTAAACACTACTTACCTATAAACAGATTCCACTCTGTGTCAAGGTCAGCCTGATTTGCCAAGCAGCCCTTCATGACGTTCAGGCAGTAATTGTTGCAGGGCCTCACCGTGGGAAGCCCCCGACAGTATGGGCAGTACAGCATCTTCATGAGGGCACGGATGCACCCTGGCGTTGGGCTGACCTGCAGATTTACGGCAAAGAAAAAGATAATCAGAAATAAGAAGGATGAAGTGGAGGAAACAAAGAAATAAGGCATGTTCTCCTTTTTTAAAAAAGACAAATATCAGTGATAAACCTCAAGCGATAGAGCCGAATCTTAACCCTTTGTAATAACCGATCTTGAATCCAGCCAATTCCTGTTGAATTCTTCTGCTAGGCAAAGTAATGACTTTTTTGTATGTCCCTGTCAACATTTTCATATGCATGGCCTTGTGATTCAGCCCTAAAGTAGACACAGTTTCATTGCCATAGAACATGAAATGAGATAACGCATGTGAAAGCGATTTGCAAAGTTAAAAGCCCCGTAAAGTGTAGGTATTATTAAAGTTTAATGTGACAACTTTAGAAAATTTTCCATCTGGTTATTTGACCCTGTTTCTAAAGGAGGTTGGTAGATATGTTTCCTTTGTACATAACTTCTCTTCGAAGGTCAATATCAACGTGTCTGAGATCTCTGAGATCCAGGCCTACTTAGAAGCAATGGAACTGCCAAGGTACCATCATCTTTGGGCATCTGCAGCTTTTAAACTTTTGGAAAATTCATGGAGAATTTCAAGGACAAGTGATAAATGCGAGAAGCAATCCCTGCAGTAATTCAGAGGAGCTACAAATCCACTGACAATGAATGGCTACTTGCCCTGAATCAGAAAGTCAGTGCTCCTCAATTAATCAATTCTAAACTAATAAGGCCTCTTTTTAGACTCATTAAAAATTCTAATTTGACTTCAAGAGGAAAGAATATTTAAAACATGATATGGTTTGTCTGTGTTCCCACCCAAATCTCATCTTAAATTGTAGTTCTATCATCCCCACATGTCATGAGAGGTGAATCCTTGGGGAGCTACCCTCATCCTGCTATTCTCCTGATAGTGAGTGAGTTCTCACCAGATCTGATGGTTTTCTAGGGGTCTTTCCCTCTTTTGCTTGGAAATTCTCCTTCCTGCCACCATGTGAAGAAGGATGTGTTTGCTTCCCCTTCTGCCATGATTGTACGTTTCGTGAGGCCTCCCCAGCCATGCTGAACTGTGAGTCGATTAAAGTTCTTTCCTTTAAAAATTACCCAGTTTTGGGTAGTTGTTTATCGTAATGTGAGAATGAACTAATATGAGACAATAGGGATTAAAATTAGAAAATAAAACACACAAAACTCTTTTTTATGACTAGATGTAAAAATTGTTGTTGTATTTGTTTGGTTAGTTCCATATAATTTTGATGTTTTATAGTCAAGTAACTATACATTGCCATATTTATATTCTATATTTGAGGGAAAAATCTAATTTGTTTCATTTGGCCCTCTTGGAGAGTGGCGGACTTGAGCTTACAGGTAACAAGAACACTCAGATGCTGAAGAAACATAATGCTAGTATATTGATGGAGCAAGAAGAAGTATTTCCAGATAAACGGATACTTTCAATTACTATAGCTATTTCTCTATGATTCTATCCCTTACCTAGAATTAATTTTGAGATTTTTAAAGCAAGGCTTTGGTTTCTGTAACATTTTCTTAATTTTATCCAGTACATTGACAAAATCACTAAAAAATTATTTTAGGAAACGAAGCTGTTTATTTAGGCACTAAAATTTCTAGTTGTCTTTGTGAGTTTTTTGGATTTTCTTTTCAGAATTGTATGAAAATTTTCAAACATGAAGAATAGATGAAAGACTTTTATAGTACACATCTGTATCCCCTAGACTGTACAATTTACATTTTTCTGCATTTGCTTTTTCACACTTCTATCCATCCTTCTACCCACCCATTAACCTACCTCATTTTTCATGTCAAAGTAATATTCTTTACTTTGTTTATACCAGAGTAATATCTTTTTAATTTCTACTTTTCCTGATAACTTAATACTGGCTTGAATAAAATAGAATCAACATGATCAACAATAGAAAGTCAGTGAGTAAAAAACTTTAAGTCAAATAAGTGAAGTAAAATATAATTGGCCTTTCTTTACAAAGGTATTCATAGAATGGTTTCCTATCCATTAATTCTAAAACTAATTCTCCAACAATAAAACAGAAACAAAAAATAGGTATAAAGGTGAGGAGTCTGTTGATTTTTCTTTTAAAAGGCTATTTTGTAGACAGTGCCAACTTTGTCTAAGGCCATACCATGCCGAATGCACCCAATCTCACCTGATCTTGAGAGCTAAGAAGGGTTGGGCCTGGTTAGTACTTGGATGGGAGACAGTGCCAAGTTTTACCCATAACTGAGCAATATTGTTTCAAAATTTTCCTTTATCCATGTGTGTCTTGAGCCACTCAACAAGAAAACAGAAAAAATAATTTTGTATTCCCCAAACAATATTAATCTGAAATTTCAAATTCTTATACATTTTCCTTATTGGCATGGATGCTATCTTGCAAACGTATTTGGTGTGGTTACTATCTTGCAAGCCTTTACCACAGGTTTTTATTTTCTGTAGCCTTGCGATTTCTCTCCTGATTGATGCTTTTCTCCAAAGACTACCCAATTTTCACTTGAGCTAACTAAATTATTCTACCTTTGACACTGTTGGGTTTTGGTTTTCTCACCATTGGTGTTATACGATGCTGTGCTTCTCACTCAGTGTTCTGGTATTAGACCCTGGAGCATTTGCCAATATTGAGGATACAAATCTGAGATCTCTTGAACAGCGTGGACTGTCTTGCTCATCCTTATAACTTTCACTGCTATGCACAACATGCACATCATATAAGGCATTACAATGATGAGTCGGGTACTTGCTAAGTGCTTATCGAATCAAATGGTCTATTGTGTTTCCCCATTTCTTGGCCACATTGCTATTCAAATAAAAAAGGAACAAGATGGTTTTATACATCTTAGCATTCAATTGTTGCTTTTTAACTTTGTTTTCAAAGGCTATTGATTGCATTCATTCCAAAGGTTTTCTTTTCTTTTCTTTTTTTTTTTTATTGTGTTGGAACCAGTACTATTTTCTCAGTCTGACATTTCAGAAGAGTCTCCAACTTGGGGTAGCAACCCACAGAGAAAATTGAACAGCCTTAATAATCTGAAAGAACAATGTTGTTCAAGTTAAATGTGGGTCTCCAAGTACTTTTGGAAATGACATCCTTCCTGGTCAAATAAAGGGCAGTTGAAGAAGAAAATGGAGCACAGGGGATCAGAGTTGAAGCTTTCATGTCCACAAATCACATCTTTTGATCTTACACAACTGCATGCTTGAATTAAAAGAAAAATCATCACTTCAAATTGAAGACTTTTAAAAGTAAGCTTCTGACAATGTTGCTTTAAATGCCAATCGTGTGAGGAGATATCTCTGTTTTTCATAGTGTTTTATAACTGTGCTATAGATACTCTTTAAAAATCTTGTCATTTTGAAATTAATCTATGCTCAAAAATAGTTTACAAAATAATAAACGCCTGTGTACCCTTCCCTCAATTTGCCTCAATAGTGACATCTTATATAGCTCTGGTGTAATATAAAAATGAGGAAAGTGACATGAGTACCTTGCTATTAAGTGGTTTGTAGACCTTATTCAGACTTTAGAGTTTAGGAACCTGTATTCATTTGTGTGAATGTGAATGTATATACACAGCTCTATGCTACTCTATAGCATGTATTCATTTGTGGGACCAAACACCCCAATCAACCTACAGAACTGTTCTATCATCATAAAAGAACTCCTTTTTGCTACCTTCACCTCATCCAATGTCCCTATCACCTGGCAAACACTAATCTATTTTTTTCAACTCTATAATTTTATCATTTAAGAATGTTACATAAACGAAACTATACAATATGTAACCTTTTGAGCTTGACTTTTTTTCTGAGCATAATACCCTTAAGGACCATCCAAGTTGTTGCATATATTAATAGTTCATCTCTTTTCATTGCTGAGTAGTATTTCATTATTTGGATGTATCAGAATTTATTTAACTACTCACCCACTGAAGGATATCTGGGTTGTTTCCAGTACTTTCTTATTAGTAATAAAGTTTCCATGAGCATTTATATACAGGTTTTTGTAGGCATATAAACTTTCATTTCTCTGGATGAAGTTCCCAAGAGTGGAATTGCTGGATCACATGGTGGTAAGAGCATGTTTAGTTTTGCACAAAATTGCCAAACTGTTTCCAGCTTATTTGTAACATTTTACATTTCTACCAGTAATGTGTGAGACCTCCAGTTTTATCCACATTTTCACAGTGTTTGTGATTGTCACTATTTTAGCCCTTCCATGGGTGTATCATGCACTTTTAATTTTATCATGAGTTTCCTCGGGATAACATTTATACCAGTATTTAAGTCTGAGTAGATTTCAGTGATCCAAAATGATTCACAAACTGGTCTGTGTAAAACATTCAACATAAAAAAAACCTCTGAAATATTAGATAAATCTATATGTTTAGCAAAACCAAAACAAAGAAAAGAGTTTTAAAAACTCACACTTCAAATTTAAAATAGAATAACACCTCAAGCTTGGAGTACTTCTGTGGGCTACTTGTAAATTTACAGATAATTAGAAAAAAAATTACTGAAAAAATGTGTTCTTTTAGCAACAATAAAGAACACAATCTCTCTTTAGAAATATAATGCTGAGATTAATTTTTTTTAGTTGGTAATGTGGATTTTTGTTTATTTTTTAAATAGTGCAGCTGTAGCTTTCCAGATATTCATCATAAACCGGAAAGTAAACTTGGGTAAACGAATAAGTGGATGATGATAACATTCTTTTTTGTACTCACTTGAGCTCTCATCTAACTTTTACATGCTGTTCATAACCTTTTGCCAAGGACTTAAATAGACATTTCTCCAAACATGACACAAAAATGGCCAACAGGAACATGAAAAGGTTCCCAACATTATTAGTCATCAGAGAAATGCACTATGAGATGCCATTTCACACCTGTAAGGATAAAAGCAGAAGATAACAAGTGTTGGCAAGGGTGTGGAGAAAAAGAAACTCTTGCACATTGTTGGTGGGAAAAGAGATTGATGTGGCCATTATAGAAAACAATATGGAGGTACTGAAAGGAACTAAAGATAAAACCAGCAGAAAGTCCAGTAATCCTTTTTCTGGTTATATATACCCAAAGGACACAAAATCACCACCTTGCAAAGATATCTGCACTCTCATGCTTACTGCAGCTTTATTAACAATAGCCAAGATATGAAAATAACATAGGTGTGCATCAAGGGAAGAATGGATAAAGAAACTGTGATATATATGGATAATAATATATTACTCATTCTTAGAAAAAGAACTTCCTGCCATCTGCCACAACATGGATGGACATGTAGGACATTATCCTAAATGAAAAAAGGCAGACACAGAAAGAAAAATGTTGCATGATTTCAAATATATGTGGCATCGGGGGGGAAAAGGGTCAATTACATAAAGCTAGACAATAAAATGGTGGTTATAAGGGTTAGGATTGGGGCAAGGAATGGGTATATATAAATAAAGGATGAAAAGTAGCAACTATGTAGGATGAATAATTAGAAACATCTAATGTACAAAATGAAGACTATAGTTAACACTAGTGTATTGTATTCAGGACTTTTGCTAAAGAAAAAGATTACAGCTGCTCTCTGAGAAAGGATGGGTGACTACTATGTAAGATGAGGGATATGTTAATTTGTTCCACTACAGTAACTATTTTACTATGTCCACGTATCTTAAACATCATGATATATACCTTAAAAATACACAATAAAATTTATTTTAAAAATAATAATCTTTTGCCAAGAATTTACAATATTAGTGATGAAAAAGAAAATGGTCAATGATTCCAATTTTATTTTCCTGAAAAGACAGACAAAAGTTTGTGAGTCAAGTAAGATTTTGATATGAATTCATTGCATTTAGATTTAGTTCTTTTTTAAAATTTCTGTCTGTGTATAATGATTGCCATACATTATTTTGGAATTGATATTATGGTTTACTAGTTTTAAAAAAATAGTAAAATTTAGAAACAAGCATCCTTGTAACATAAACAAAAAGTAAACAAAATAGCAAAAATCATTGAGCTCCTAGTTTGGAAACACTGTTTTTGTTTTTTGTTTTTTTTTTAAGGTTAAAGTGCAACACATTGAAGCATAACAAAGAATACAAAAAGAACCCTTAATAAAGCTATATTGTTGGGTAGGACAGAGACTTATCTACCTGACTAGCCTTGTTTGTCAAAATACTGTAGCAAGTAATTCTTATATTTTCTAAATGGGATTTGAGGTCTAGCATATTCATAGCCATGTAATAATATTTAATATCAGGTCTCTAATGCACTTATGATTTCTGTATCTGGACCAACATTCATGCATGGGTGCTCACATTAGCTATTCCTAATAGTAGCCAATGTAACATGTGACTGTTTCTTAAATAAGCAAGAAAACATGTGAAAGTTAAAAGTCTATATATACACAATGAACACACACCTACCAGGTGCTTGTTTCTATGAACATCATATAACCAAAATAATTAAATAAACGTATCTATCTTCTGCTCTCAGAAGACAAATAAGTTATTGTAAGTAAAACATTCAGCTAGAATAAATTCTAAATGTCCTTTTGGGCAAGAGGTGATGGTTTCTTCCATAGTTTCTAATGTATAGTCATATTCAATGATGATTCCTAAGAGTCATAATATGAGTCATAATATGTCATCTAAGATGACTCTTGTTATTATGATCTTTTGATTTTACTCATAATCTTATCATATCACCAGATCCTAAAGAATGATTAAATTACATGTGAAGTATCATTTGTGTTAAGTATTTTTTATTATTATTTTCAACAGTAACCTATAAATAGGCTTTGTAGTAGGCTCATGGGAAATTAAATCTATTTCCTCTTTCTTCATTTGTGCAACTTTTACTCAGCCATTTACTTGGATGAAAGAAGAAACTTTGTGCCATTGTTGGGATGCTCAGAGTATGTTCATATTCAGCCATTTCAGGGAAATAATTATCTTCAGGAAATGCAATGTAAAGGGAACCCACAAGAGGACAATTGGCTCAGAATTGAGAAGTCAGAGTAGACACGGAGGGCTCCTGAAGGAAGGCACGTAACAGATGTCTGTAACATAAGCATGGAAGATGAGTGATGTCACAGAAGCGGCAGAAATAGTGCCAAGAATTGGTCCCTCCACTGACGAAAACAGCAAAACTAGCAAAAAATGACAAGACAGAATAAACTTTTCGGGACACTGGAATCTAATAAAAACTGACAGCAACTGGAAGAGTGCTTAGTCAAGAAAGAGATTGATACATTTCAGTCAAAAAAGGACTGCTAAATTTCAAGTCTTAAATTAGAAAAGATTGCAATCATACAAAGTGTCTTCTCTGATCACAATGGAATGAAGCTAGAAATCAATGACAGGAAAAACTGAAAAATTCTCAAGGATGTGAAAATGAAAAAACACATATCTTTCATACAAACAATGGGTTAAAGAATAAATCACTAGGGAAAATAGAAAATACTTAGATGAATAAAAATGAAAACAAGATGCCAAAAGTTATAGCCATAAATGTCTATGTTAAAAGAGAAGAAAGATCTCAAATCAATAACCTCACTTTTTACCTTAAGGAATTAGAAAAAAAGGAGAAAACTAAACCCAAAGCTACTGGAAGAAAAGAAATAATAAAGATTAGAGTGGAGATAAACAAAAAAGCAAATAGAGAAGCAGCAGAGAAAGTCAATGGAACCAACAGCTGGTTCTCTGAAAAGATCAACAAAATTGACAATTTTTTAGCTAGGCTGACTATCAAAAAGAGAGAAAAGAAAAAGTCACTAAAATCAGAAATGAAAGAAGAAACTTTACTCTCAATCTTGCAGAGGTAAAGATGATTATATAAAAATGCTATGAACATTTGTATGCTGTGGTGGGTTAAATAGTATCCCCACAAAATGCATGTCCATCCAGAACCTACAAATGTGATTTTATTTGGAAATAGAATCTTTGCCAATGTAAATAAAGTAAGGATTTAGATAAGATCATACTTCATTAGGATAAGCCCTAAAAAGTGTCTCTGTAAGAGACAGAAAAAGGACACCCAGAGACACAAAGAAGAAGGTGATATGAAGATTGAGGCAGCGACCAGAGCAATGCATTGATAAGCAAGGAATAACAAGGATTACTGGCAACCACCCACAGAAGCTGAGAGAGAGGCACAGGACAGTGTTTCCCTCCAAGCATCCAGAAAGAACCACCTGACAACCTGATTTCCGACTTCTTGGCTTCTGACAATCTGATTTCAGACTGCTAAGCTCTTGAACTATGAAATAATTTCTGTTATTTTCAACCACCCCGTTTGTGGTAATATAATATATACACCCACAAATTATATAACCTTGATACAACAAATTCCTGGAAACATACACCCTACCAAGACTGAATCATGAAGAAATAAAAAACATGAATAGACCTATAACAAGTAAAGACAAAGAGTCGGTCATAAAACACCTCCTAACAAAGAAAAACTCTGAACCAGATGGCTTGACTTGTAAGTTCTACTGAACATTAAAGAAGAATGAAGAAAAATTCTTCTTAAACTCTTCCAAAAAAACAGAAGATGAGGTAACACTTCCTAACTCATTCTGAGAGGCCAGCATTACTTGATACTAAAGCCAGACAAAGGCATAATAAGGAAAGAAAACTACAGACCAGTGGTCTCCAACCTTCTTGGCACCAGTTTCGTGGAAGATAATATTCTTAATGGTGGGGTGGGGGTGAATGGTTGTGGAATGAAACTGTTCTCTCTCAGATCACCAGGCATTAGTTAGATTCTCATAAGAAGCACACAACTTAGATCTCTTGCATGTGCAGTTCACAGTAGGGTTCGTGCTTGTACGAGAATCTATTGCCCCCACTGATCTGATAGGAGGTGGAGCTCAGGCAGGCAGTAATGCTCACTCACCAGCTGCTCATCTCCTGCTGTGTGGCCCAGTTCCTACCAGACCATGATCCACAGACCAGGGGGTTGGGAGCCCCTACTATAGACCAATACCCCTTATATATGTTGATGAAAAAGTCTTTAACAAAATACTATCAAAGTGAATCCAAGAGCATATTGAAAGGATTATGCTACACACTGACCAACTGAGATTTCTCCCAGAAAGTTATGGGAGACTCAACACAAGAAACTCTGTCAGTATAATACATGCCTATTAATAGAACGAAGGAAAAAAAAACACACACAATCCTCTCAGTTATGCAGAAAGGACATTTAATGAAATCTGCCACACTTTTATGATAAAAATATACAGAAAACTAGGAATAGAAGGGAACTCCCTAAACATGATAATGCCATTTATGAAAATTCACAGCTAACATCATACTCAATGATATAAGACTGAAAGATTTCCCTCTAAGATAAAGACAAGACAAGGAAGCTTGCTTTCATTACTGCTATTTAACATTGTATTGAAAACTGTAGCCAGTCTTTCAGCAATAATAATAATAAAACTAAACTTAAAACATAGACTTAAAATGACCTCTACTCCACTTTGAGAAGCCAAGATGGGTGGATCTTGAGGTCAGGAGTTCAAGACCAGCTTAGTCAAGATGGTGAAACCCTGTCTCTACTAAAAATACAAAAATTAGCCATGCGTGATGGTAGGTGCCTGTAATCCCAGCTGCTTGGGAGGCTGAGGCAGAGAATTGGGAGGTGGAGGTTGCAGTGAGACAAGATCCTGCCACTGCAGTCTAGCCTGGGTGACAGAGTGAGATTCCACCTCAAAAAAAACAAACAAACAAACAAACAAACAAAAAACGACAACAAAAAAGAACCCTATCTCTACTTACAGATTACACAATCCTATATCAAATGATTTGGCTGTGTCCTCACCCAAATCTCTCCTTGAATTGTACTAATTCCCACATATCAAGGGTGGGCCCAGGAGGAAATAACTGAATCATGGAGATGGTTTTCTCCATACTGTTCTCATGGTAGTGAGTGTCATGAGATCTTAAGGTTTTATCAGTGGGAGTTCCCCAAACAAGCACTCTTGCCTGCCATCATGAAAGACGTGCCTTTGCTTCTCCTTGGCCTTCTGCCACGATTGTGTGGCCTCCGCAGCCATGTGGAACTGTGATTCCATTAAACCTCTTTCCTTTATAAATTATCCAGTTATACTTATTCATGGCAGTATAAAAATGGACGAATACAGTATATACAGGAAATTCCAAAGAATCCACACACACACCACACACACACACACACACACACACACACACACCTACCGGAGCTAATAAATAAATCCAGCAAAGTTACACAGGGTACAAGAGATCAACCACACAAAAATGTGTTGGGTTTCTATACGGTAGCAATGAACCATGTGAAAAGAAAATTACAAAAATTGTTTCATTAGCATCTATAAAATACCTAGGAATAAATCAACTAAGGAAATGATAGAATTTTACATGAAAAACTACAGAACATTGCTGAAGTAAATTATAAATGACCTAACTCAATGGAAAGGCATCCCGTGTTTATGGACTATAAGGCACATTTTGTTAAGATAGCAATACTACTCTAAACAATTTATAGATTCATTGCAATTGCTATCAAAATTCTAATCACTTTCCTTCAAGTTCATATAAAATTGCAAATGCCCAAATACTCAAACAATCTTGAAAAAGAAGAGCTCAGTTGGAGGACTCACATTTCCTGATTTCAAATGTACTGCAAAGCTAAAGTAACCAAATGGTTATTAAAACAATGCTTTAATTGTTACTGTGTGAGCTCCCTCTCCTGTCAGATCAGTGGAGGCATTAGATTCTCATTCACTGAAACATTGTTCACAAGAGCTAAGAGGTATACAACTTAAATGTCCATCAACGAATGAATGAGAAATAAATGGAATATAGTAAATGGAATATTATTCAGCTTTAAAAAAGAAAGAAATCCTATCATCTGCTACATTGTGAATGAACCTTGAGGGCATTATGCTAAGTAAAATAAGCCAGTCACAAAAGAACAAATACAGCATGATTCGACTTACATGAGGTAGCTAGAGTAGACAAACTCATGGAAGCAGAGAGCAGAATGACAGTTACCAGGGATTAAGCGGTGAAGAAAATGGGAGTTGCTGTTTAATGGATATAGAGTTTCACTCATGCAAGATGAAAATGTTCTAGAGATGTGCTGTATGACAATGTGCAGTGAGTTAACGACAATGTACTCTAAAAAAATATTAAGAATGTTATGCATTTTTATAAAATAGCAACAACGACACAGTGGTACTGGTGTAAGAACAGACATACAGACCAGTGAAACAGAACTGAGACACCAGAAATGAACCTACACATTTATGGCCGATTGATTTTCAACAACGGTACAAAGACCATTCATGGGGAAAGGATAATCTTCTCACCAAGTCATATTGGGTCAATTGGATATCCACATGCAAAAAAATACACTTTGATCCTACCCTACCTCATGCCATGTATAAAAACTGACTCTAGATGGATTTATGACCTAAATATAAGAGCAAATGAAAGAAAAATATGGGGTAAATCTTGATGATCTTGGATTTAAGAATGGATTCTTAGAATGACACCAAAAGAAAAAATAAATAGGACTTTATAAAATGCATAAAAATGAAAACTTTTGTGTATCAAAGGACATTGTCAGGAAATTTAAATGATGACCAACAGATGGGAGAAAATATTTGCAACTCATATATCTGATAGGAGTCTAGTATTCAGAATATATACAACTCCACAACAAAAAGACGAAGAACCCTGTTGAAGAACAGGCAAAAAATTTGAGTAGACATTTTTCCAAAGAAGATATGCAAATGGCTAACAAACTCCACAAAACATGCTCAACCTCATTAGTCATTAGGGAAATGCAAATCAAAATATGATACTGCTTCATATCCTTAAGATGACAACAATAAAAAAGAAAGATAATAACCAGTGTGGGTGTACATGTGAAGACTTTGAAACATTTATATAGCACTAATGGGGATGTGTAACAGTACAGTCGCTTTGGAAAAACAGTTTGGTAGTTCCTCAAAGATTAAACATAAAACTACCATATGATCCAGCAATTTTACTTTTAGTTATATACTGAAGAGAAATAAAAATATACATCACCCAAAAACTTTTACACAAATGTTTATAGCATCCTTCAAAATACCTCCAAACTGGAAACAATCCATATATTCTACAACTGATGAATGAGTAAATAGAATGTGGTATATCTATACCACAAAATATTATTCACCAATTAAAAGGAATAAAATTGTGATACTTACTGTATCATGCATAAACTTGGAAAACATTATGCTAAGTGACAGAAGCCAGTCACAGAAGACCACATATTGTATGTTTCCATTTATATAAGATGTCCAGAATAAGCAAATCCATAGATACAGAAAGTAGGTTAGTGGTTGCCAGGGGCTGGGGCAAGGGAATGATGGAAGCAGGTGTGGGGGCTGGAGAGTGACTGCCGATGGGCCTAAGTTTTCTTTTTGTGTGACAAAAATGTTCTATAATTAGACGATGGAAACAGTGGTGCTTGCTAACACTGTAAATTTACTAAACATTTGGCCTCTACAAACAGGAGAACTTTATGGTACATAAATTGTATCTTGATAAAGCTATTTAAAAAGAGAAAGAATAGTTTCTCCATAAAATGAATTCCTACTGCCATATTTGAGTTTAAAAGGACTTCTTCCTTTTTGTAAAAATGAGACAGTCTTGCTCAGTTGCCAGGCTGCAGTGCAGTGGTGCGATCCCAGCTCATGGAACCTCTGCTTCCAGGCTTCAAGAGATTCTCCTGCCTCAGCCTCCTGAGGGCTACAGATGCATGCCACCATACCCAACTAATTTTTGTATTTTTAGTAGAGACGGGGTTTCACCATGTTGGTCAGGATGGTCTCCATCTCTTGACCTCATTATCTGCCTGCCTCAGCCTCCCAAAGTGCTGGGATTACAGGTGTGAGCCACCGTGACTGGCTGAGACACAATTCTTTAACATCAAATACAGGCTGTATTTACCCATATAGTTATATCAAAAAAGAAACCATCTAAGTAATATCAACCCTGAATTACATGATGCCAAAATTAGTTTGACGTGCATGACCTGAATGATATTTTAATACTCTCTCTTGAGAAGTCACCTATTATTTCAACTGTTGCTAATGGTGGTTGGTGAAGATGAATTTCCAAGCATACACACAGAAAACCTGCGGGCCTTCTAATTCCATTTGAATATTGATTAAAATATGTATACTCTAAAACTATCTTTTCTTCATCTTGTAGCATTGAGAGAGAACAAGGATAAGACAGGAAACAATTATGAATTGCAAATCAGAGCCTGAAGGAAAAACGTTCCCTACATGGATGACAAATGTTTATAATGCCACCGTGATAAAATATTCAGCCTATTTTTAAAATTTTAATTTACTTATTAACTAGGAACCTCCCCAGAAAAGCATGATGCTTATGCAGCATTTGCAAGCCCTAAAATGACAGAACTTTCTGGGTCTGGGATAAAAGGAATAGATATAATTTGCATATCTAATAACTATAACTGCAGAATTTCTGAAGCCAAGTTTAAGTAACATTCATGCTGTGGAACACTTACAAAACAAAAGCAGGACATAGGAAATAAGGTTATTTAAGTTCTATGTTGGTCCCTGCCAGTCCTATGTTAGTACTTGTCAGAGTATATTACAAATTCAGTGTCACCTACATTCAGTTTCTGTATTTAATGTCATTCCTTCAAACATAAGTAAAACTGCCCCAGAAGTCAGTAAATGTTAGGTTATCAATCATTTGAAAAACTGGAATATTTCCAAATTTAGCATTTAAATTATACACAGACATATAAACATATATATATATGCATACAAAAGTATGGATATTTTTCATTCATTATAATAAAATAGTTCTTTATACTAGTTAAATACATATTTCAGACAGCTTTCTAATGTGTTTACCCAGTCGAAGACATCATTTAAATTTTACCTTGCTGTACCATTATGAGGATTTGCCTTTTATTTGGGCAGTGTGCTTGACATTGGGAACTTTACTCAAATGTGAATTTTCAATATGTGCATGCAGAATGTAAAACAAGATCCCTAAGTGTCTCATCAGGAAATAGTTGTCTTCCTTGGCTAGAAATTATAGCTTAAATATTACTTCATTTAGAAGAAACATTTTAGCAGTGAGTTTAAATATGAGTCACTGAAGTGAGAATCCACTTTGGTAAAAGCTATGAATTTCTAGCCTCTGTACAGGAATATTTACATACTTATAATGGATCTGCTTTGAAATACGCACAATCTGCCTTTAAAGTAAGGGGATGTGCCATTTTCAAGAATGAAAAACCAAATCAATCACTCTCTCAGGAACATGTACAGCTTTAAACACCTAGTATAAGTAGCTGGCATATGGTAAGAGGTGAATAATATTAAAATATGTCCTATACACACAGGAACATGGATAGACACATCATATTGTGGTGTTTTCAGTAAGTTTGGATGTACAACACATAGATATGAAATTCGTGTTAGTATTATCTATTGATTGATTGATCAATCAATCACCACTCCTCTATATACAATGATTGTTTCCTGCCAGTTGTGTTAATGCTGTGTAGTTTCTGGACCACCTAGTTGTTAGCACACATAGAGATTCACATCAGTGATTCTAATTCCTGATAAGCCCTATGAGAAAGTCCTCCTGGCTCAAACCGACACTGTGATTCCACGAATATTGCCCATTCTTAACTTCACCCTGCAAAGCACCAGAGTGGACCTTTTCTGAAAAGCCTCAACAAAGGAGAAAAAAAAATAAGAGAAATATCAGTTTAAGGGAGATTATACAACACTAGTTTGGTCATGCTCTAATCAGTTGGATGACAATTAAGCCAGGGACTGTCATTAACAAAGAAGAGGACATTACTTGGAAATTTCCATGGGCATGGAGAATCTGACTGGGTAGAGATCCTTCAAGACAGGCCAGTGCTGTCTCTACTCTTCAAAAATGATAAAATAGAAGGACAAAGAAAACCAAGATGGTGGTCTTCGAGATGGGAAAAAAAGACAGTACTGCACCAAGAAAAAATGTTTGTCTTCCCTCTTTTCCAATATGAAGGGAATAGACAGCTATTACTGAATTTATTGCAAGTTCATTCAAAACATATTCAATACTTATCACCATATGCTGGCACTGGAAAATGAATGGTAGATTTTAAAGTTACCAGGGAGCAAGATGCACAGCAGAGGAATAACAGGTGGGAATTTGTTTGAATGAATGGCTGTAAAATAGCTAGTGCAGAACTGATTTCACGAATAACAGGCTAATGGAAGCACACCATAGGAAATTTCCACTGCTGCAAATGCCAGGACAACAGGGGAAGAAACTCAAAATGGAATATTGGGAACATGGAGGAATTCAGTATCTTTGGACTCTTTATTGATTTAACGTTTCTGTTATTTTTATCTTAAGTAAACATATTCCAAGGACAATATAATAAAAGTCTACGTAGGATTACTGGGCATCTGGTGCCTTTCAGTATTTTTGGTATTCCCAAGAGTTCTGGGGATGGGTGAGGGAGGGAAGAAAATACCAACAAAATCACATTTGCTTAAAATAAATCATGGGGGAAATTTGTAGAAGGTTGATGCAAAAATGATGTTCCTAATTTTCTTGTGCCAAGGCAATATAACATACAGTTTCTGCAAATAATGCATGGTTGCTCGAATAATTTTTCAGTTTCAGAAGGGGTTTACTTTGAAGGATGACACCAGTTTCATTTATAAATTATAAAATATTGGATATGGAGGAAAGCAGTGTTATTTATAGTAATTACTTAAAAGAATGATGAAATGTAAGAAGTGACTAAATTTTCCCTGACATCTCCTCTAACTTTGCTAACTTTTTAAAAAACTCTTCTGAATTCCATGGTCCTGAGGTTTTTCTCCTTTAGTAAAAAGGAAAATACTCTGAAGTTAAATGAGAATGCTTTATTGCATATCATGATAGTATATCAATAGATATAATTTTATGAGATTGATGACTCAATTGGCACAAAAACATTTTGGAAAACTTTAGTATCATTTGTAGGTGTTTGAGATATGATGCTCTTATCCATTTCTATTGTAGCCAATGAGACTATGTTAAAGATATATCATCCATTATAGCATTTTGCTACGAAAAATCCTAGTAGACTTCAATTCACAGTGAAAATTCTAGGAATATCATGCACCATTGATTTCTGCATTTAAAATAATTCTATAAAATCACTGATTAAGTTTTAGGTCAAAGCTTAAATAAAGATATTAAGCATAATTTTACTGAGTTCTAAGAACACTTCCCACATTGCCTTATGTTAGGCAGATAACTAAAAAATATAATTTAGTTCCCAAGAACTTTGCTGTGCACAAACACTAATATATAAATACTTCAAATGGTATAGAAGTCTAGTAACAAAATCAGAGTTGATTGCATATTGACACAAAAATGCTAACACCAAAAGAATTATCCCCTCTACCACCTATGTAGAGCCCTTTGGTAATTAAACATGTTGCTTATTATAAAGTGTGTCTTTCAGGACACTAAATGAAATGCCTGCAACTTGAAAGAGTTAATTCAGTTTCTAAAGGAATACCACTTTGTTAATAGAGAAAAGCTTAAATACAGGTAAAAATGGGATTTTACAATTTTTTAGTCAGCATTTTCATTACCCTTGGCCTTCTGATGTTAATGTACGTCTAAAGTAAAGGAATATTAAATGTACTTATCACATTTAGGAAGAACAATTAAATGAATCTTTTCAAGTCCTTTTTGAAGGAAGTTTGATGAGGACTTTCTAATTTTCACCGGCATTTACTTTTTCAACTTTTTTCTCCCAGACTTCATCAGGAGAGCCATGTTAGCATAATGCACTTGACTAAGAGAAAACACATTTTCCCCTATAATAAGCATAGATTATTTGACCTTCAGTTTGGTTTTGTTTTTGCAGGCTTTGAAGGTATTTTAAATGAGTCAAATGCTGTCTGTTTACTGTGCTACAGGCAAAATGAATCGAGAAGACTGTTATCTATAGGGTTTTATTTTTTTCTGAAATTTCCTGTCAAAATATGTAATAACAACTCCAACAGCAATGCCAACTGGATTCCTATGCTTTTGGTCATGAATAGTTGAGTAAGATGTGCTGAGCCTAGCAGCAAGATCATGCACACCTGTATGGAAAAATGGTAGTTTCTTTTATATCAACCTTCATTAAACATACATGACTCTCTGGAGAGCCTTCCTGAGTCCCATTTCCACTCTCTGCCCACAGCTGGTAGACCTCAGGCCACTATCCAGTTTTTAAATATAGACATATACTTCTGTTCTCCTATTATCTAGAGCCATGGCCTTAAGTAGAACATGGGAGGCTTTTCTTAGGGGTACAGGTACAGAGATGATTTCCACATTTTAGGTGAATTACTTCCTAAAATTGATCCAAGACTGAGCCTACTGTCAAGGCTATTTTACTGCCAACTTCTCACTAGTCACAAAAAAGACATTTTTCTCACCCATCCTAAACGTCATGTGACACATAATGACAGAATTTAAGTAGCTGAGCACCAGAAATTGGGGTGGCATGCTAGGAACAATTCAAAACATGATTATCCATTTAGAGAAACACAATATTCTAATATCCAAGATCCTTTGCAAGCAGGTCTGCTACTACATCATTTTTGACTTACAGTTTGGAAGATATTCAATGAATTGAGTGACTTTCCTGTAACAACACTCCTTTTATTCCAAGCAAACCATTTATTTAAATAATATGTTTCAATACTTCCTGCATACACACAAAAAGGAGTAGAGCTCTGTCCATAGGTAATATTCACCCAAAGATTTATTTGCCAATTAGGGGGAAAATCCTACCATTTCATTAAGGAAAGAATTTGTAACAAAATTTTACTGTTAAATTTTAATTATCAAAGAATTTAGTTGCATAGTTTTCATCCATTTGGTATCAATAATAACTGTAATGTTAACTCAATCCGAGGGAGTATCTTAGCACTTGGAGCCTTACAATCATGGAAATTAAACAGAAAATTAATTTTATATACATGTATTTGTTTGCAGAAATAATAGGATGCTTATTATATTTTTCAAAGCATAAATATGTATTATATTAGCATACATTTCTGTAGGGGAATGATAATATAAATACAAGTTCAGGAGAAAGGAAAACAACGGTTAAATAAAAACTTGCTTATGTCTTTTTAAATGGATAATAATGAATTGCAAATTGAAAAGAAATTTAGATCTTTATTTCACTGACAGTGTTTATAAGAGTAATGCTATGTCTTAACTGTCAATATTTACACTATGGCACAAAATGCATCCTTTGTAACTATTTATTTATTTAGAGACCTAGTCTCACTCTGTCACACAGGCTGGAGTGCAGTGATGTGATCTCAGCTCACTGCAACCTCCGCTTCCTGGGTCCAGGCGATTCTCCGCCTTAGCCTCCCAAGTACCTGGGATTACAGGCATGTGCCACCAAGCCTGGCTAAGTTTTGTATTTTTATTAGATACACGGTTTCACTAGTCATGTTGGCTAGGATGGTCTCAAACTTCCAACCTCAAGCAATCTACCCACTGCGGCCTCTCAAAGTGCTGGTACTACAGGCACCTGCAATAACTTACAACTGTTCATGAAAGTATATAGATTTTCAAATTTATTTTAGGGAGGACATAAACAAAAAATATGACGATGATTGTATTAGATCTCTGCCTCTAAACATTGAGAATCTGTCCCTTCAGGGAGTAACCACAAAGTTAAGAGTCACTGAAGGCTTCAGGGTGATTGTGACTATGTGAATGTGTGTGAGAGATGTGAAAACATGTTGTGTTTGAGAAGAAAATTCCTCTTAAAAGGTGGGAGGTGGAACAGAGGAGCAGAAATTGAATGCCATTATAATTGACCAGAACTAGAAAAATTATTTATGATATTTTGGAATGAATCTTAACAAATATATAAAGTGAGTCCAGAAAAATAAAAATAGATTTGTTTGGGGGATGGTATTATCAATAAATTTTCTTCCTTCTTTTTTTTTTTTCCAGTGACTTTAAGTGTATATTATCTGAATTGTTTCCTTAAAAATGTAAGTTAGATTCACACATAGAAAAAAGGAATGTCCCTGTAAACATTAAAAAATAGACAATGTATACATAAGTCCTTGGCAATATTTACCATAAATGAGACCACAATGTGAAGAGCCAGTACTCACAATGGGCTAGAAGTCCAGCTTCTCAAACACAGGGCGTAAGCATACTGATAGGTCATAATGGTTTAACCTAGCAATGGAAATTGTTTTATTAATTAAAAAAATAAACTGCTAAAAAGACTTAAGGGGGGAAAAGGATGACAAAGACCAAACAATACATAACGTTTCCTTTAGGGCAGTAGGAAAGAAGAGGGGACAGTGAGACTTGGAATGCACTCCCAAAGGCTCTTCTCTTGGTATTACCATCCAGATGCTGTCCATGGTCAGCAGCAACTGTGTGTCACCCACGGGCAGCGTGCAAGGACGCTAGTCATGCAACACCTGTCAGTATCTATGTGTTCACTGTCTTTCTCTCCCACTGACTGTAAGCTCCATGAGGGCAGGGATTTCTCCTGCTGTGTTCACTGTTCACTGCTTTATTTCTAGTGCTTCCAAACAGTACCTAACTACAGCAAGGGACCAATAAATATGTGTTGAATCACTGGATGGATGAGTGTTTAAATGAATGAAAGAGTGATCTGAGTACTTAGTTTCAGATTAATGAAAGCCAGGGGAGGAACTTTAAGAGTGTTGTAACAGCTCGTGTCAGATGACATGAGACTGATTTCAGGAATTGGAAGGAAGGTGATTGGATCTAAGATTTAGGAGGTCATTTTGGAGAATTTTAAGTTCATAATCAAGGTCTATTGCTTTAAAAATTAGTTCATAAGTTATGCAGAGAAATAGCGTAGCGACTGAGGAGGAAACTAAGATTCAAGGAAGGTGTTTTGTTTATTTTTTTCCCAGAAAATGGAAAACACGAGAAGGAAAATTTCTCATACCAACATAAAGAGTAAGTAAATCCAATTGCTGACATAAACACAAACTGTAATAGTTCTTTATATAGTACTTTGCAGTTCTTGAAATACTTTAATATATTTCATCCCCTTTAAAACTTGAAACTACTCCTTAAAATGCCCCTTGAGATCCATTTCATCTCTGGAAACGGAAATGAGACAGGCAAAATACCTCGTCCAAAGTCAGGCAACTCATAATTGGTGGTGCCTAGAATAACACTAGGTGGTTTGACTCACTTCAGTGTCCGCATCAATGGAGACAAAAGTGACTCCACCTTGAATGCTAATCTGCCATGTTGACTCTTCATTAGCCCCATGACTGCCTCTTAGTTTTTACTTTATTAATGTTTACTTCAACTAGCATAAGAATGAAGCAACCTTGATGCTATCATTGCAAATTACAGGCTATGACACATATAACATTCTTGACTGTTCTGGAAGGTTTCCTTTAATTGTCTTGCTGGAGAATGGATCCCCATTATTTCCCGGAGCTATATAAGCTTTGCATCTGAGTAGCAGTGTGGAGATCCTCCTGTCTTGCTGCTACCAAATGCCACACTTCTGTCTGTAAAGCCTCTCAATAAATCACCCAAAATCGACAAACTGAATTTGTCTGCCTCCTTCTTTGATTCCTCTGCTTCTACAGGATTTGGGGGTCACTTTGCATACATGGCCCTTTCACTGAAAAAGCATTATTCGAATATACTGAAAGAAACACATTTTTGTTTTTGAGGAGTATGTGCATAACATGGAATAGTTTAATGGGGATTCTGGCTTAACATGCCAGCTTTGCCTATATAAAAATGTTAAAACACTGAAATTTGTCCTATCTGTCATGTTCATTTACTGTAGCTATTAACTAGAGCCCATAAACAAGTGGGTGGTTAATATCACTTTTTACCCTTAGGAAAGAAAGAGTTTCAATATCATTTGCATTTCTAAATCAAAGTACTCAGTACAAGAAATCTGGTTTTTAAAGCAGAGAGTATTAAAGATTATTGAAAAAATAGCTGATCTAATTTAGACACTTATCAGAAATAAATCATGCCCTCAGAAAATGATTTATCTTGAGAAGATATGCAGTTTTCCTTGAGAAAATAACATCAGAAAGGGCAGAAGGAGATAAGCCAGACAGAATGGGATGGGACTAAAATAATAAACATGTTTAATATTCTAGGGCTCATTTTTGTAGCTGCATGTTTTGGCCTACACTTTAGAATACAGTCTCACTGCAAAAAGTATAGAATCAAGAGATGAGGAAATTGACTCCTAGGAACTAAAGTGACTTGTTGATGTCATGTGGCTGGTTAGTAGCTGCCCAACTAAAGAAAGAGCTCATGTCTTCCGATGGGTATTTTTCCTTCATTCGGTATCACTACATGCAAGTTTCCAAACTTGGAAAGAGCCAGCATATAGTGACTCTGTGTTGTGCCTTTTAAAGAAGAGAGAGGCTGAAAGACTTGAATAAGCAATCAGCCTGGACAGTGAGTGAAGAATTCAAGAAAAGTCTGGATTTCAAAGAGGCTACTATTTTATGCAGGTCATTGCAGAACTCTCTATAAGGATTATCAATGGAATCCTGGAAAACTATGATGCCAATTAATATAATAAAATCCAAACAAACTGGGACATAGCTTTACAAATTAGTTTTCTGAAACTGAGGTGAAAAATATATCATGTATATAGATTAATCTTAAAAATATCAATTTCATGTTCTTGAAATTCCAATGTCATTTCCCATACCTCCTTAAATCTCAATTTATTCTTACTTTCTAATTGGGCTCAAGGAGTTATTAGTTCGTGTGTACCTAATGTCTATTCAGATATTTGGGGGGTGGGGGGTGGGGGATGGAATCTCTCTCTGTCGCCCAGGCTAGAATGCAGTGGTGTGATCTTGGCTCATTGCAGCCTCCGCCTCCCAGGATTTAAGCGATTCTCCTGCCTCAGCCTCCAAGTAGCTGGGATTACAGGCACCCACCACCATGCCCGGCTAATTTTTGTATTTTTAGTAGAGACAGTGTTTCACCATGTTCGCCAGGCTGGTCTGAAACTCCTGACTTCAGGTGATCTACCTGTCTTGGCCTCCCAAAGTGCTGGGATTACAAGTATGAGCCACCATGCCCGGCCATCTCTTGAGATGTAAAGAGCTATAGGTCACCAAGTATCCTAACAAATCTGAATTCTGATTTTAATCTTCCCGGCATTTTACACTGTGGCATAGTAAGAAGTCAAACTGTACATACAGAGCTTTCACTGAAAACTTGACATTGGGTCTTCTTTATTGATACATCTGGTAAAAGGAAAAACAGTAAATAATTTTGGAAAAAAGCATTAAAAACCAATTATTTTATTATAAGGTCTGTGTTCTTTAATATAAAAGGAATAATTAAGTTCAACTGAAACATCTACATTCTCCAATATGTTCCAAGTGCTGTTTGTCAGTTTGTTAATCTAGTCCTTGAATTTTTGGACAGGGAAATGGGATAGAGGGGTTGGAGTGGAGTGGTGCCTGGCTGGGTCATATCACAGCATTCAGACATTGTTAAGTATCAGCCAGTAAGTTGGTCTTGATACTGTCTATCTAGTTTACCATGTGATTATCTCTTTAATTTCCTGAAATGGATCGATATGCAAATAAGAGAAAAAAATGTAAACAGTTTATTTTTGCTTTCTCTACATGAATAGATATCAAATTAATTTGTGGTGTAGATAAAAATTTCCTTTCCAAAGCAGCATTCACAATAGACCAGGGTTCGATCTAGCAACAAAATAAAGCCGAGGAAAATTGAGATTACCCAATGGAAGTACTAGATTGATTAATGCAATGTTGCCAATGCAATGCTAAGTTACATGGAAGAAAGTGAACCTAAGCAATACTTTATTTTATTCTACTAAGCAACTAGTTCATTCATTTGTCTGTATCTTTGATTATGTACTATTAGCAGTAAAATATATTTTTTGAATTGACACATCTACCAAGAGAAATCAGTTGGTTCTCAGGGCACGGCAGTGCTCAAATATGCAGATTTAACCTTCTTTCCAATTTCAAAAGTGAGACTGCTGGAAAAAGGCATGCAGTGATCCTCTTGAAGCCACTGAATTTGGAGTCACATCAAAGGGTAATTATAACTACCAAAATGTCTATGGTCATTAGAACTGAAAAAGTGGACTGCGTATCTTGCCTCCATTCTGTTTGTAATATCATAGACTCTTGAGTGTCAAGAAAGTTTAAATTAAATAGTAGGCTGTATGATGGTAGATCAAAATGACCTAAGAAGCATAAGTAATAACATTCCTATTTATTGACTTAACAAAAAAGGTCTTATTTTCACTTTTAGGTCTTTTAAGGAGATAAAGTAAAATGAGATTTTAATCTTTTTGCTTCTCCCAGTCAAGGACACACAGCCCATGTCTCTCAAACCTCCCTTTAATTATTTGCTAAGAGCGGTGCTCCTCTTGTGATTTTGACACGTCTTCGACTGAGCTCTATTGAAGGAGTTGTCATGTTCCAGCAGTGTGCATCATTCACAGGGCTGATTTACAACGTTCAAACTTTTTAAAGTTCTTAAACTTATAATTAGACTACGTGTTCAATTTTTACACAAACGGTTCAGCATCTAAGTTTCTGCTTAAATACACTTTTGACACACTACCTTCTTGGCAGGTTCCAATTATACTTTATTGACTGGAGTTGCCAACATTGGAGAAAGTACACGCCATGCTCCTACCCGAGACTTGTTATTGACCATGACACTGGCACAGGAGCACGTGGCTTCGTTAGCTGTGGCTTCAGACTATTTTCATTCACAGCTAGATGCAAGTTATTCACTTCTCTTTGGTCAATTTTTGCCTCTTTCAAGATGACTGTGACTGTTGATTTCTCTTAACTGTCTGAATCTGAACAATAGCAGGATCCTGCCAAATGTCCATTGAAAACGATTTTTCATTAGTGCTTTGTAAAAGCCATTTCAGAGAAATTGAAGCACTTTATAATTGGCCCTTTCCCTTTTTCAGGCTTCAGTAGGATATTTTCAACATCAATTGAGATAACTTAGGGTCAAACTCTATGAAGTGTCTTTGAAATCTTTGTGCTCCATTCAGGGCTGCCACTAATTACAGGCAAAAATCTTTTGCTAACTTTTTTTTTTTTTTTAGACAGAATCACCAGGCTGAAGTGTAGTGGCACAATCTCGGCACACTATAACCTCTGTCACCGGGGTTCAAGCAATTCTCCTGCCTCAGCTTCCTAACTGGGATTACAGGCACCTGCCACCGTGCCTGGCTAACTTCTTTTTGTAGTTATTAGTAGGGACGAGGTTTCACCATCTTCACCAGGCTGGGCTTGAACTCCTGATCTTGTGACCCACCCGCCTTGGCCTTCCAAAATGTTTGGATTACAGCAGGAGCCACCACACATAGCCATCTTTTGCTAAAATTTTAACATTTTATGTATTTCAAGACAGTGAGAATTTTTTCACATTCTGAATATGCATTGAAACATGGAACTGTCAACATAATTCAGAATTCTTGGCATTTAATTTTAATCAAACATTTAATGCTATAATTCCCTTTGCTTTTATATCATTGCTTTAAGTGTGTCTCTTTAATATATTGATAATTGATGTGTAATAAGGAAATGTTCTGGCAAAGAAAAGTGGATTAATTTCTAGAATAAATTAAGATAAATCTAGGTCAATACTGAGATAATCTAATAACTTATGCCAATGCATTTATCTGTTTTTTTTTTTTTTTTCTCCCAGCTGCATGATCAGTAGGCATAAAAAATGACTATTCTTTGGATAATATGTTTTGTTCCATTTCCCTGTGTTAACACAATTCTGGAGAATTGAGCTGACCAAGTTTCATAGGGGTACTGACCAACATGGCAGCACCCCCATGGTCCCTTCTGCTTGACTACATTTTAGACAGGTTTCTTTCTAATTACAGGCTCTGACTTCTCTTTTCTTAGTGCATCTACCTTAGAAAAGTTGTAAATTCTTTCTCTGCCTCTTTGAGATGTAAATCTTCTCCAAGTCTCTTGTCACCTTTACAACTCAGGAATATCCCTTTCAAGGAACTGGGAGCCGACTGCTTGAAAAATAATCAAGAAAATCAAGAAAGATAAGGCCCCTATCTTCCAGTTTCTATGGGAGGGTGGGAGCCTAAGTTCGACAAGCACCAATTAGCCAACATGTGGCTTAATCACATTGACCAACCTCCCCCTTAATCTCCTCCAGCACTTTTTCCAATAGCTTACTCCAATGCTTAAACCTCTCCAGCCTCTTGTTTCAGTGGAGTTGAGTTTAATTTTTTCTCCCACTGCAATGATGTCTGTTTTCCACTGTGACAGTCTTGAACAAAATCTTCCATGACTATTAAACTCCATCTGGTGCAGTTTCTTTTTGATGGTTCTTTTACTCTGACTCAACAAATTATAGATTTTAATGAAATCAACTATTTTCCTTCATGTAGGTAACATGTTACTTGTGAAGCCATCAATCTATTTTGTTCCTGTTTTGATTTTCTTGGGGTACTTTTCATTGTGCTATAAAATGCACAACAATTTAGAGAGTGGGTGTGCTGTTTATCTAAACTTGTTTAAATATAGTCATCATTCTTACTCATTAGATTTTAGGTAAAATTTCTATGTACAATATCAATAAGACCTACATTCATATAAGAATTTATGGTATACATCGTTTCATTAGGTTGATTTTTAACAATTTCCCTATAATTTATTTTTTAAAACTCTAAAGGCATTATTGAAGATATTTATAATTATAAAGATGCAATACAAAATTTAAAGTCTTAAAATGGAATTTTCTTGTTTTAATTACCATAATGACATGTAAGATACTGAATTAAAGACAATAATAAAAATAATGCTAGGCAAATTTAATATGTGGCATGCCATATGACAAATATTTTACATTCAGTCCTCATTTAATCCCCATAATAACCTCTGAGAAAAGGGCTTTTCAAGTAAGGAAACTGAGGCTTAGAGAGTATAAGTAACTTGCCCAAGGTATTCAATAAATGCTTGCTGGTTTGAATTGTAATGACTTAGGTTGTCCTCTGGGTACTAAATCAATCACTTTGTCTCTTTTGTCTTTCCAAGCTAGGTAATATGCCTATTTTAAGGCCTTTTCTTAGGAGGTAAGAAGCCCTGCCCCATGTTTTCTCAGAAATGGTAGCATTTACTCGAGGGAGAAAAAAATCCCAGAATCAAGTAATGCTAAGCTTCTCAAGAAAACTATGCAAGCTCCAGCAGGTGCTCCTTAACAAGTCCCCTTCTGCTAAGATCAGTAAGCCTGCTCGTTGGCATCTTGATGTGCACTGTGAACAGCTGTAGAGTCCCACACTAGAAGACACTCTTTGTGACTCAGCCAAAGGATCCTTTGTAAAACCATTTGGCAAATTGCTTTGAAATGCATTTTGCTGCAAAGTGCTATGTAAATGCAAGGTGATTATCTTTTTTATAATAACTGAATTCATGTACCTTTTTAAGTTTCTAGCAGGCCTATTTTGTAGACATTTTATGGCAATACGCCATCATCAGCACCTATTTTTAGTCTTTCTGTCATTTCTAAGAGTCCAGTTCCAACTGCCCAACTCTGAATAAAATTTACATTCGTGAAGAGGAACTTCATTACTATATAGAGAAGCTAGGGAAGATGTTCGAATAAAAAATATATTTCAAAAATTCCTGCTATGAGTTCTAAGCATTGCCATGATTTTGTACAGAAAGATGGTAGTGATGCTGGTCTCAAGGCACTTTAGTTTATGCTAGCACATAGACACGGGTCCTCTGAATATAATATAGAAGAATAAATATAACAACACACATGTCAGAGTGTAAATGGATTTCAAAGGTGGTTTATTTTCAGTAATTTATTTAATGAACATAATCGAATACAAAGTATTTTCCAGGTGCTAGAAATAGTGAGGAAAGTGACTGGGATCTCTCAGTTCATAGAATGTATTATTTACATGTCTAGTTGGGGTTTCATGGAAGAATGAGTAGGAGCCACAAAGATAGGACATCTGAGAAAAGAAACAGACAAGGAAAAGCACAGATACAGGAAAGTATAAAATATCCATGCAAAATCACTACAGAGCAAGTACTTTAAGCAACACCAGTAGTTGCATGTTCCCAAATTCTTGTGAACCAAGTATAAATTAGAATTTTGGACAAATCGCCAAATGAGGAAAAAATAAAATTGATAGGTATTTTGTGAGAAAATGAAACTTTGTTGCTTTGCTTTCAATATACGCCAGTAAGGTATAAATGTTTCAGTTTTGTTATTTATTTTCTCAGACCCTAGGATATGTAACTCAACCTTGTAGGAAAATGTCTAACAGAATCCATTTATCAGACGAATTATGGTGATTAAAAATATCTTTTAAGAGATGTCTCTACTTCCATATTATTTGCGATAGCCAAGATAATGAAATTAACCTAAGTGCCCATCAACTGATAAAAAATGTGAATGGAATACTATTTGGCCTTTAAAAAAGGAGGAAATCTTGTTATTTGCAACAACATGGATGAATCTGGAAAACACTGGTAAGTTAAGTAACCCAGACACAAAGAGACAAATGCCTGTGATCCTACTTATGCATTAAATTAAAAAAATTCAAACTCATAGAAGCAGAAGGTAGAATGATGGTTAACCAGCAGTGCTGGGAGTTGAGGAACTTTTGGTTGAAGGACACAAAATTTCTGTGAGACAGGAGGAATAAGTTCAAGGGATCTATTACACAACATGCTGACTACAGTTAATAATATTCTTGAAAATCGCTAAGTAGATTTTAAGTGTTCTTACCACAAAAAAGATAGGTATGTGAGGTAATGCATATGTTAATTAGCTGATTTAGCCATTCCATTATACATATATATATATATATATATATATATATATATATATACACATGTACATACACATATGTATATATATTTCAAAAAATCTTGCTGCATATAATGTATACAACATTTTTCTATTAAAAATTGATAAACTGGTTTAAAAATTTTAAAAATCTTGTAAAATAGTTTAAGTTTTTACTTAGTCTAGCTAGAGTTATACAGTGGTAACTACTGACCTCAAAATTTCATTGACTTACAACACAACAGTTTATTTCTTACTCTCAGTCTGTTCCATTTTATCCTCACTCTGAGACCACACCTGATGGTAGCAGCTTTTGTCTGGAACAATTCAGCTATGAAGTAGAGAAGGCACGGAGAACCACAAAGCTCTTCCTGGGAGGAAGTGGGCTCCCTTCTGCTTACTTGGTGGTGTGCTGGAGTTTCTGCACATAGTTTCCAAGAAACAATGTTGAATTTTTATAAATGTGATGAGCAAGTGGTTAAAAATGGCCATTAATAAAAATGAAGTTATATAAACTTACAATAAAGAAAATTTCATTAAAAATAAATACTTAAAACTCATCAACTCCTAATTTACTACAGTTTATTATCATCTATAGGTCTTAAGGTTGTTTTTAAATCTGTTGTATCTGTATGATGGAAATAATATGCAATAGCATGATACTTTATATCTCTTTCAAATTCCATGTTCAGTGATATCACATCATTTCAGGATGATTTACAGTGCAGAAATCACAAAGCTTCTATAAATAAGTGCTTTGGGTTACTGTTCAACATTTGTGGTCACATTACTCACTTAAGGCCATTGACTAGAGCAAGTCATGTTGCCACACCTGAAGTCAACGTGGCCAGGAAGTATGTGAAAGTCTAACACAGAGCTTGAGATGGAAAGGAGGGAGATAAGGAAGGGAAGGATTCATCTTTGTGGCCATGTCTCAACTCTGAGTCTCTCAATTTTCCCTCAGGTTTAACTTCACTTGTTGCTAATGTGGTGGGACACTTGCAGTCTCCTCATTTAGAATCTCTCACTTAACAGCAACGTTTACGGAACATTCGCCCTGTGTAAAGCAAACATGGAAATATCTATAACAACTTACTTTAATGATCACCTCTTTCTTCACTACTATATTGCCAAAAAATATTATTGCCCATCTTCCTTGAAATTGTTGCAATCTTGGTAGATTCCTAGGTTTTTTTTTTTTTGAGATGGAGTTTCGCTCTTGTTACCCAGGCTGGAGTGCAATGGCGCGATCTCGGCTCACCGCAACCTCCGCCGCCTCCTGGGTTCAGGCAATTCTCCTGCCTCAGCCTCCTGAGTAGCTGGGATTACAGGCACACGACACCATGCCCAGCTAGATTCCTAGGTTTTATACACATGTGTGCATACATACACACACACACACACACAGACACACACACACACATAGACGTTATGTCCTCTTTCACTAATGTGATAATGGATGAGAAAAGTGGTAAGGACCCTTCTTTTGGTTTGGAGAGGAGGTCTTCTACCACAGCCTTACTGCTCTGGACACCAAAAGTAGACCAGTCCTCAGTTTCCCCCCCACCGAGTCATTATTTTATGTTGGGAATAATTGGGTAAAGTAGCTGCATACCCAATGGGGTAATATACTTGGAAAAAAGCCCAGTTTCTTCTAGTAATCTTACCAAAGAGAAGAACTTGGTTTATTTTAATACATAAAATAGGAGAGTCACAAATATACTCTAGCCTTTTCTTGTACGTGAACAGTACATATGTAGCTCAAAATGGTGCCTCCTATGGCATTTAAGAGCCAACAAAATATTCATTCATTCATTAACTCATTCATTCATTCATCAAAACCTACTGCTAAAAGATGTAACTTAAAAAGAGAGCTTTTAAAAGAGAGAGAGAGAGAAAATAGAGGAGTTCAGGATAACATGGATCTAGGAATTTGGAGATCCCTTATGAAGCTACTTGACCTTGCTACTCTGCTAAGAAGTACCTGTCTGTTGATCACAGTTTGAACACCACATCTCTAAGACAGTTCCATTATTTTACTCATGAGGTAATTGTGGTTCACCAACAGATGATTTCACCCACAAGTTAGTGGCCAAGACCAAGATCAGAAACCAGGTTACTTTCTTCTAATTCAGAAGTCCAACAATCCCAACTCTATACAGATAACTATTTTTCTGAAAAGTGACAAGCCCACAAACTTCTTTCTAAATCAATATCATAGAAAAACAAATGCAATTTCAGGAGTGAAGGCATACTTCCAAATGAGCTCCTGGTCTTCGAATACTCTTCTATTATTCTAAATTGTCCTCTCAGACCAGTTGCCACGGACTTTGCAGAATTCCGAAATATCATTTTGTTTATAATATTGGCTTCCTACTGTGAGCAGGAGTGGTTTTAGTTAATGAGGAAAGCAGTTTGCTTTTTTCAACTATTATATGTTTTGAAAAAGTAGAGGTAAGTGGAGACAAGAAAGCACTAACCACCAAGAAATATATTCTCCTGGGTCCATGAACCTAAGGATTCAAAGCCTCAGTGTTAGAATATCACTGTACTTGTCTGCAAAACAAGGTCATGACATCATTCAAAAAGTTTTGTTAAAACCAAGTCTGATAATCTCAAGGACAGTGTGTGACATAAAGGAATGATCTTTTCTACAGAGTAAATACTCAAACCACACAGGGAAGTAGCTGAAACCATCAGACGCTTTTCCCAAAGGGGCTTGCATTCATAATTTAACCTTAGTGTGCTTTTTGTAGTAAATGCTTTGTGTACCTTGAAATTTTAATTATACAATCGTCATTATACTAGTCCAAGAAGTTTTAAAGGAAATTACAATTTTAATGGTAAACTATTCACGTATGTAGTACATCTTCAAAGAGATTGTGAAAAGATGTCAGATTTCAAATAAAAATGGTTCCAGGAAATAACTGCAGAAAAATAACGTTATAATTTCAATGAATTGATTAAAATTACTATCTTGGAACTTATAAAAATAAAATTCTTCCTTAACTATCTTCTGAAAACAATCTAATTTTTCTCAGGATAACTCACCATAATGGAACACATTCATTTGCTCTTTCACTCATCTTTTCCAGGAATGAATACAATATAGGCATACACTAGGTTTTCAAAGCGGCAATTTTCACCTAAGATTTGTTGTGTTAGGGTAGGATTATGAATTCCAAGAAAAACATCCACTTCCTATCCCCAGTGCTATTGTCAAGGTAATTTTTATGAAGTTTATGAATAATATTCAGAATGTACCTTTATAAAATATTTTTTCAGACAAAAATATTTTTAATAAAAATGAACTATTCTTATACCATCACTATGTAACTATAATTGAAAAGATATTCGTATGATTATTTGGTAAGTTTCTGATGCCATTACTGAACTTTAAGTTCACTGGTACCTAGAACAATTTAACAAATTGATATTAACATATACCAGGTTAGTCAAACTACATGTATGGAAAGATAAGATGATCTGAGGCAACAGAACTTGATGGAAAATGCAAGTGATTCAGAACAGTTGCACCGGGTGCAGTGGCTCCTGCCTGTTATCCCAGCACTTTGGGAGGCTGAGGGGGACGGATCACTTGAGGTCAGGAGATTGAGACCAGTCTGGCCAACATGATGAAATGCTCTCTCTACCAAAAATTCAAAAGTTAGCTGGACATGCTGGTGCACGGCTGTAATCCCAGCTATTTGGGAGGCTGAGGCAGGAGAGTTGCTTGAACCAGGGAGGCAGGGGTTGTATTGAGCTGAGGATGTGCCACTGTGCTCCAGCCTGGCAACAGAGTTAGACTCAGTCTCAAAAACATGACAGTTGAAGTACAGGGTGCTATGTGAAAAATACCAGGTGAGTGACGAAACAGGAAAGGTATGCAGGGGCCATGGTTTTGTGTATCATGGCAATACATTAAAACATGATAAGTGAAAATTGTATCAACCTCATGTTCTAACAAATTGAAATCAGGCAAAAACAGGTATATAGAAGATATTTCTGCGGAAAGCCCACAGGTTATTTAACTTTTGCAAAAGTAGACCTACCTTACAGAACTACTAAAACATAAGTTTTGCATGAGCACAGACTATGAATTCTAAGCATATAGTATAGAAACTGATACACAGTACGTGTTTGATAACAGTTTATTAGATGAAGAAATAAATGAATAAGTGTGTCCATTAAAAATGGTACTGAATATTGCACCAAAAACTATGAATCTGCAGCACAGATTGGGGAAACAAAAACCAGCTATACAAGTGAGAAAAACTCTCTTCTTTAAACTCAAAGACCAGCAATGGACAACATTAGAGTCAGCCTTACAAAGCTATTATCTTCAGTTACAGCTATAACACTTTCCCCTGTGCTTTTCTGGCTTGGAGGGCTGTCAATGGTACATATCCTAATTTCCACCTCCTCTGCCTTAAAGAAGGAAGAAAAATAGAATCAAAGCCTCTCTTTGAGAATAGACAACGAGCAATAATTCCTAACCTGGTTTTGGGAAAAGAAGAGAGAAGTGAATTATCAGGGCAAAACCAAAAATATGCTCTATAGGAACAAATAATCCACAATGTAGTAATTTCTGAAGAATTAAATCTATTAAGAAATATTAAATTAATTAGTTGAGATTAAAACTATGAGGCGATATTGTAATTTTGTAAAGGTAAAATATTCCTGTAAATGTAATTATGTAACAGAGTAAGAGGTTATGACACAGCAATAAATCTTACCAAGAATAAAGAATTACATAGATTGGATTCATGCCCTTACTTAAACGGAAAATTTTAATTTGTAAACAGAAAAACCGAAGTGTGATTCTGGCATTATTCTATTAAAAAATATAATTTATTTATATTAACTTGAAAAATCATCTCTCCTGTGAATATTCTTAAAATAAAAAGCCTTCAGATTTTCAATAACTTGGAAATGTAAGTATTTTGTTTTCACTGTACTAGGCTGCTGTGGCCATTTAATTAAAATAAAAAAAAAGAATACATCATTTGATATCTGGGAAACAACACAAAGAGGCTTATGTACTTTGGATTTACTCAATATTTAGAAAAAGATAAATATTCCCATATACAATACGGTGTTTTCTTGTACTTTTTTGTACAGTGTGTTATTTTTAAAATGTTGGCAACTTAGTTAAAAGAGATTTTCCCTCATAAAACTATAGTAATCATGTAATAACTAAATTGCATTTAAAGACAGTAGGAATTATTTTAGAAATATGTGTCCAACTAAATTTTCATAGCCCTAAATTTACAGAATACATAGGAATAGTGATTTAGAAGCAAATGAGATTTGAATCAGAAGTTTCAGTAGATGAGATGTTTATTTTTATACTTCATGACTAAAGAAGAAAATAGCTTATTTGGGAAAAACAAGAGTCTGGGCGCAGTGGCTCACGCCTGTAATCCCAGCACTTGGGGAGGCTGAGGCAGGTGGATCACTTGAGGTCAGGAGTTCCAGACCAGTCTGGCCAACATGGTGAAACCCATGTCTACTAAAAATACAAAAACAATTGGCTGGATTTGGTAGCATGTGCCTGTAATCCCAGCTACTTGGGAGGCTGAGGCAGGAGAATACTTGAACCTAGGAGGCGGAGGTTGCAGCGAGCCGAGATTGTGCCACTTTAGTCCAGCCTGGGCGACAGAGTGAGACTCTGTCACCAAAAAAAAAAAAAAAAAGAAAGAAAGAAAGAAAAAGAAAAAAAAATAAGAATCTTCATGAATTAGAATTTCTTTTATTTACTTTAAAAAACAGATATGCAAAAAAGAGTAAGATAAAACACATCTATTTACATAAGCAAAAGCAGCTATACAGATATAGGGTACTTGTTTTCTATGCCATAGTGCAGGTGAGAAATTTCATTATTAGTTGTCAGACTTAGTATTTGAAAGTTATGAGTAAGGAAAAAAACTCAGCTTGTTTATATAAACCAAGAAGATCTCAGAACTGATGGGTTTAGAGACAAACTATTTGTGTTTCTTGCACAGAAAATGAAGCTTAGCACTTATAATTTTGCTATGTGTCTATTCTAAGTCTACCACTTCTCTAAATTTTCTATACACTGTCCTTTTAAATTTATAAGTGATGATGGAACTGCCAACATCAGAGCTAAGGACAGTCTATTCTGGGAATCACTTATTAGTATAACTAAAAGTCTAATTAAATAATGACTTCATTTCACCAAGATCTCATGATAAGAATCAATATCCTTGCATTAATTTGCCCCTGTCATCACTAAATATTGTCACAGTCACACCTTCCCGATACCTTGAATTAACCTTGAGTGCAACCATCGGTCTAAAATAAAAGCAAGGAAGATACTCTGTTAGGATATGAAATCAACCAACTTCTCTAATTGCTTTGATGGACACAGACCAAAAGTAGACTATTATGTCAAGTTATATGAAAGCCCTATACGTTACATTGGCCTAATTAAAACAAGCCATACTTCTCTTATTTACAATAATTAACTTTTAATATATTAATGCATACAAAACTGCACAATCTGCACATGTACCCCAGACCTTAAAGTATAATAAATAAATTAAAAAAAAAATAAAACAAACAAGCTATACTTCTATGTGAAGGAACCAGCTCTACCCTTCTGTTTGATTGAAAAGGTACATTCTTTCTCACCTTATTTGTTTATATAGTAGATTCTAATTTTAATAATTAACATTATCTTAAATACAAAAATAAAACATAAAATTAAGTATGTTGTTCTAATATAAGACCTATTAAAAAACAAACATCTATAACACAAACACACACACACACACACACACACACACACACACATCCCTGTAAACTAAAAATACATTTACATATGAATCTATTCATAAAAACATATATGCATGCACATAAACTATACATATATAAATTATATAATCTATATATGTATAAGTAGGCTACATGTGTAAATATACTATATAGATGTGTCTATATAAACTATGTAAATATATGTATATATGTTTATTATATGCCATATGTATGTATATATAGTTGTATGGAAACACACAAAGCTAACTCTAGGACCTATGTACAGAGAAAATGTTTTTAAAATCTTCAGACTTAACAAAATTAAAAAACATGTCAATTCTTAGTTCAATATTTATGAAGAGTGATGTTACGTCATTACACATACTAAGATATCCATTATCCTGTAAGTGATATGTAATAGTGATTTATCCAAGTAATTTTGCTTGACAGACTTGAGAACACATCTCAGCAATCGCCCTTCCCTTCCTTCTTTACTACTTCCTGTGTGTTGAAAAGTGCTCTGATGGCTTCAGTTGTGTACCTTGACAATTACCTCATATCCTTGGAAGCAGCCCCTAAAACCTGACTACCACTACAGAACTGCATAAAAATACTTACGGATCTTCCTATAAATCAAGCGTGAATAGAAATGAAGAAGACATGTTTGGAATTCAAAAGGAAGGGAAAAAGTTGTTGATACACAATTAAAATAGCTTCAAAAAGTTGTAAAACAATTTATCTGTTGAATATCTACTCTCAAACGAAGGATAAAATAGTGTGGTAGAGAAAACAATGGTTCTGATGTTTTGTTAATAGTTAAGGATATTAGGGATAAAGTACAGTGACCTCACTCATAACAAACTCTGTATTCTTGAGTTATTTGTTCTAGAAGAGAGCAGGAGAAAATGACTATTTTTTTCTTCCTAAGTAATATTTCTTAAATTAACTGGGTGAATAAAATTAAAATATTTTCTAATAATTTCATTCTACCATTCCCCTCATTCTGAAATGTGATATAGATCTGGATTTTTTTCAATGTTCTATATTGACTTCTTAAGGATGCTTACTTAGCTAGTCAGATGAGAATGCACAACTAAACTGTGTTCCTCTTTCTATCTTTCTATTGTGTTCATTCTAATTTTAGTAAAGAAGAAAAAAGTCAATGACGTAAAAAGCTTTTGTAAATATCAGTAAAATATAATAAATGCTCATGCACTCAGAATTTCCTTCCTTCCTGCCTCCCTCCCTCCCTCCCTCCCTTCTTCCCTTCATTCCTTCCTTCCATTCTCCCTTCCTCCCTCCCTCCCTCTTTTCTTCCCTCCCTTCCTTTTCCTTTTCTTTTTCTTTTTCTCGCTCTCCCCTCTCCCTTTATCTGCTTTTTTCTCTCTCTCTTTTTTTTGGCAGGGTCTTTGTCTTTCACCCAGGTTGTAGTGCAGTGGCATGATCATAGCTTACTGCAGCCTCAAAATCCTGGGCTCAAAGAATCCTTGCCTCAGCTTCCCAAGTCGATGGGAACATGCCTGTGCCACCATGCCTGGCTAATTCTTTAAAAAAAAAATGTTGCAGATCTGGGTCTTTCTATGTTGCCCAGGCTTGTCTGGATCTCCTGGCCTCAAGCAATCCTCCTACCTCAGCCTCCCAAAGTGAAGGACTACAGGTGTGAGCCACTGTGCCCAGCTCATTTATGGTTTCTTTACTTACAATATGTTACTATAGTCTACATCTTCACGTATGTACCTTCTGTGACATTTCACAAAATTGCATATCCTATGTTTTCCTCCCAAGCATACATTTTAATTTTTTATCCTCATGAGATATTATCCTAGATGTGTCCCTAAGGGCTTGGCCTAATTCACACACATGCAGGCCCTGAAACTCACAATGTTTCAACAGAAAATAGTACTTTTCTTTCTTTGCTCCTGTGCAAATATCAAATTTCACTGCACTTGAAGGGAAGAGAACAAAGTAAATTCAAAAAATAAGGCAGACATTACTGTCTGTTCAATATCATGAGGGTAGAATTATGTTTTGATCTAAATAACATAATCCAAGTTTGTTCTTATTTAATGAAATGAGCATTAGAATTCATTTGAGCATAAAACTTTAAGATGATAAAATGTTACCATATTTTGTCAATAACAGTGTCAATGCACATTTTTCCTGATATATTTTAAACAGAAAACGTACATTTCTATGATATAAAAACTCCTTTCGTGTGTGTGCCTTTCAAAGGTGGGCTTTACATTTATTTATACCTGTACTTTTCCACATCATTTGTTTACATATGTATACAAAGAAAAAAAATATATATATATATACATACATACATACATATATACATATACATACCTAGTTTTAGTTCTGTGAAAATTTGTCTCTTTGTATTTGCATTCTTCTAATTTCAATTCATTTCAGGCCAGCACTAAATGTCAAAGAAAGCTTGACTAAATCAGTCTTGATTTCTACTTTAACCAGGCCTCCTCATAAATACAGCCTAAAGTAAGACCAATCCTCAATTTCATGATCACCCTAGGTTGCACTGTCTGAAGTAACTGAAATTCCAGTCTGACATTATTGCTTATTTTCAAAGACTGACGATAGAAGGATGGCAGTTGTATAGCATGTATATCTTCATCTCTTCCCTCTCCACATCATAGGTAAGGTGGGTACCTATAGTTTTTTGGCACTGAGTCTAGACTTTATCTTAGAATCCTTTTTAACACACGGTTCTAGAAAGTCATTGTGAATGAATGAGGCTGGCGCTGGAGAATCTCCTTGCTCTGGTCATGAGCTCTTTTGAGGTTCTATGCCTGAGATTCCAGTTACCACCAGGTGAGCAGCGGTGGCTTTCAAAGTCATTGCTCCTTATATTATGTAACAGTTACTCAACACAACCCTGTATCAGATTCAATATAGGTTCTGGCAACGCATTTATCAATAACACATGGTCCCCGTACTCAAGAAATGTATCATCCTATGGGTCATTCTGACAGACAAAACAGACATTTACAACCTATGAGGTGTGAATAGGGACTACATAGAAAGACATTTGTCAGGGAGTCAGGGGAGAGAAGACATCACAAGAATTTCTCACCTTTGTTTCCCAGGTAACAGAAAGCATTGTACATTTAAGGAATTACAAACATCCAGCATTGGATTATACTTTTTTCCTGATTGTATGAACAAGATTTCAGTTTCCAACCCTACAAAGTGGGGAAAATAATGGTATGTACTTCACAGGGTTGCTATAAGGATTAACTAAAATAATGCATCTATTATTTATTTATTATCAATCAATCATTTATCCGTCCATCTCTATAAATTTATTTCTACGTTTAACATATTTTAGCACTAACATTCTTTATATGCTTCCTATGTGTCCGACATGATTCTAACATATTATATGTATGTTATTGCTATAGGCTGAATGTTTGTGTCTCCCCATAATCCTCATGTTAAAACCTAATCTTAATGTGATGATCTTAATATGAGCCTTTGGGAGACAATTAGGTCATGTGCGTGGGAATCTGATAAGTGAATTAGTGCCCTTATAAAAGAGAACGCAGAGATAGCTCACTCTCCCTTTCACCATGTGAGGACACAGAAAAAAGAACTCACCTAGTAAAATGGAAGCAAGCATTCACCAGATACAATGTGCAGGCATTTTGATCTTGGCGTTCCCAACCTCCCAGCTGTTTATGCTACTTTGTTATCCTAGCCAAAATAGATTGTAAGAATCATTTCATGTAATGCATTAAGTATATTAACTTATGTAGGGCTTCTATATAGAGTAGAAGTCCTATCTGAAAGGTACACTAGAGAAGTACAATTTTGGTTATAAGGCTGGAATGTGGTTGACACAAAGGGTCTCGGGATAGCAAGAGATGAAGAAGGAGGCAGATTTCACATTTCATGGGGAAGAGGAGAATGGCTTCGCAGACCCTGACAATAGCCCAAGACTTTCCAAATGTAAGTCTTTGGACCACATCAAAATCACCTAGAAAACTTTTTAGAAATAACAATCCCAAGCCCCACACATAGATGATTATGAGTCAATGCTTCTGGCAGGAGCTTGTGGATCTGTGTCTTTAAAAACCACCTGTGATCATTCTGAGGCTGAGTCAGATTTTGGAATCAGTGAGAAAGTCAGTGAAGTAGGAGTAGGTGGAGATTCTCCAAAGAGAGTCATGGAGTGATGCGAGATTCAGAAAGACCCCTCTGCAGTGTGGGAGAGGCTAGGCAAGGCAGCAGGACAAGAGGCAAGGAGGGGGTTGATTGTAGATGAAACTTCCACTCTGAGCTCACTTTATTCATTATTAAACATTTTACCGCTGGAGGTCTGATCGGATCTTTGCAGATTTTCTAAGGAAACGATCTCTTAATGTAAAAATAAAATAATAATAAATCAAAGAATAAATGTATTTTTGACTCCTCGATCTTGACAGAGCTTTCAAACAGATGATTAGGAAGAGTAAAAGAAGGGGGGCACGTTTCTAAGCTCCAAAGCACTATGATTATATAGAAATAGCTTTGAAAATGACACTTTTAACCCACTGCATTTTGCCCCTACACACACAGGAAAGTGACATTTATGTAATCTAAATGGTCAAAACAAGAATTTGAATATTAGGAAATATCTGTAGAAAGAATGTTTTCATAGTCATAGTCAAATTTAAAATTATTTTACATTTCCCAGAATCTGATCCTTTCATAAAATCTTTACCGGATGTGTTAAGTAACTGTTATTTGAATAGTTGACAAAAAATCATAATTGCAGTTAAAAGTTTTAGTCAAAATTTTAATAACTGATTTTTATTAAGTGCACAAGAGGCTTACTGTAAAATTTAAAATTGGCAAACAATAGATGCTTAATAAATATTAATTAAACAGAGGAATAAAGGCATAGATGTACAATTGAATGCAATGATAATTTTCACCTTATCCACCAGTGTTCTGGGTCAACAAGATGTTTAGGATAACATAAAAGAAGAAATATTCTTATGCCCAAAGAAATTTGTTAGTAGATATTGCGTCTTTACTATGAATTAGGCACTGCACTGCTTTTGATTTTTATCATATTCTCATGAGAGAGGGTATTAGTTGACTTCACAAATGAAAAAACTGAGGATTAAGTTTGCTTTAAAATTACTTGAAGTAAATGTGTTATAATGAATTCCAGACACAATGATACTCAGTTTCTTCAACATGAAACTTGTTAAATTATAAAAGGAACACATGATAGAATATTATGCAACCATTAAGTAATGTATTATAAGACCGAAATATTATACATTCTCAATATATTTTGAGAATTTTCTCATGTTATTTGATAAAAAGTAATTTACAAAAAGAATAGTTGATTTGGAAAACAGTATATTAAAATATTAATTTCCAAAAATGTACCTTATTGTAAATGTGTGTAAAATACTAAAATAACACATAACAAAATATTAACAGTAATGAGTGGTTTTCTCCTGGGTGAAAGGATGGTAAATAGAAATCATTTTATTCTTTACACTCTTCTTTGTATTTCTCCACAATTCATTGGTTCCAATATTATAATGAGGGAAAATATTCTAAGTATAATAGTTGTTTAAACAAGTAGATAATGGATATTTAGAATATACACAGTCTTTACTTTCCTTCTCTTAGCCCCATTCTGAAATACATCTGAATTCTTGTTATTCCAAAGTTACCCAAACATCTTTATTTTTTTCCACTTTTTCTTTATTTCTTATCTTCTGCATAACAACCCTAAGTGTTGTGTTGACTCTGCTTCATCTTTGTTCCGATTAAACTTTCCAATGAAATTATCGCACAAGCCTTAATTTTTGCTAATATCCTTCGTTGGCCTTGAAATATATTTGGTGATGAACTATCTGTAAGATCACAGAGTTTAATGTCTAAGAGTGTGCCTCAAATTTAGCAGATGTCATTAAATGATAAATTAAAGAATGAATAAGTAAATAGAGTGAGTAACTTCGAAAGCCGAAGAGGTTGTTACGTGTATTAAATTCTGATAAAACTCTAGATATAAGTAAATAAAAGACAGGAAGAATATTATGATTCAAATTATGTCACAAAACATTTAAATTTTTGTTTTTTAAAGTGAAACTGGGTTGAGTAATGGATCAAGTCATCTCTTTACCTTACGGGAATCTGTGTCCATCTGGTAACAAAAATATTATCATTATTTATAAAACTAAAATACCTTCAGTCATTTGCATTAAAGGAGAAAATACCACAACTGGTGAAAAAGAAACAACAGTAATTGAAACATAAGGAATGGGTTGTCCTTACTTTCTGATCCCATTCTTTCTTGGTTGTAGTAGCCCCGATTTTTAGTTTGGCACTGGGCTACTCAGAGTAGAGACCACATTTCCCATAGCTGGCATGGCTGTCTGCATTCCAGATGCAATATAAGCAGAAAGTGAGTATTCAATTTCTGGGAAGTTCACTTAAAGGTAAGGGTAACCTCCTTTTTATTTTATTTTGTTTTATTTTATTTTTTTGAGACCTGGTTTTGCTTTGATCACCCAGGATGGTATGCAGTCATACAATTAGGGCTCACTGCGACCTGCAATTCCTGAGCTCAGTGGATCCTCCCACCTCATCCTCCTGAGTAGCTAAGACTGTAAGTGTATGTTATCACACCTGGGCTTTTTTTTTTTTTTAATTTTTATTTTTGTAGACAGATGTGGTCTTGCTTTGCTGCCCAGGCTGGGCAACCTCCCTTTGGCCTCTTTTTTCACTTCTGGCTGGAAAGATGCGATGGTCATTCTCACTCAAACACCTTGGGCCCATAGGTAGTCATGTTACAGGAATGGCAGAGCAGTCAGACAGACTCTGGGTTATACTGGTTACAGAGCTACCACATCAGCGCTATACTGTTGACTGCAGGCTTTGGTTTGTATTTTTAAAAAGTACACTTTGTTTTGATTCATGTATTCTTATTTTGGTTGTTCAAATAAAGAAACCGTTTTTAGGCTATGTATAATTATTCAAATGAATTCAGAGCCAGTTATCTAAGATAGCCTCCTCCCATTAAAAATATTTATACATTCAGATAATGATACAAAGAAGGAAACCTTATATTTTTTGCTTTAGTTCATACAGATGATTCCCAAGGATGCCTTTTAGTTTACGCATGGAGATGCAATTTAGAAATACTTTTTCCCCTATGTTACTACTTTCAACTAGCTTCAGTGAAATTCTCTTTGAGGATTCTTTAACAAAAATATAAGCTACATGTTTAATTTCTCTGCTCAGAGTCTTCACTTACATAGATCAGACTTTTGGCACATAGAACTTTATGTGTCATCTTAGGAAAGTCCTATGATACATTTGGGTTTGACTATTTCTTTACCGCAAAAAGAAGTTTCTGTAAAATTTATTTAAAGATTACATCATGCCAAGCAAATTTTCTAGCTTTTGTGATACTATTTTACTTTGCCATCTTTATTTCATTTCGGTTTTGAGCCATTCATTCTGCATTACTGTTTTATTACAAGGATAAAAATTGAGTGACAATAAAACTAAAACAGCTTTTTTACTATTTATGTAAAGCCTACTTCATGCATCAAACAATACCCAGAATAATGTCAAAACTTGTAGAGAAAGAAAAATAGCACCAACCTCCTCATTAATTACAGAACTTTCAGACCCCTATGATGATGTGCATTTGGGATTACTCTGGGAGCTACTGAATCAAAACAGGACAGCTAAGACCAAGCAGAGTCCTGGGAGCCAGAGGAGGCCAGCATAATTTTGAGCTGCAGGAGCCTCTAGTGTTTGAAAAAATGGACAGTGTCTTCTGATAACTCTTTAGTAAAAATAAATATATAAATAAACAAACGAATAAATTCATTATCCTCAAAATTCCAAAAGAATGATGCAAATTGCCATTTTTTTCTTTTCAATTTTTTTCTTTAATTTTTCTCTTACAGAAAAACAGACATGTGATTTCAGGAAACAAATTCCATTTATTGTTAGTTCCTCAAACTTGTTCTTGCTATTCCCTGATTACAAATCCAGCATCAGCTACTCTCTGGATTTCTAATCAGTCCACAACTCTTTGGAACTATCTTCCTTGTTAGGGATGTATTTTTTTATAAAAATATAAAAAACTTACAGTATCCACAAATATCCAGAGATGTTCAACACTGGAAGTCTGAAGATTTGAATAGATCTCTCGGTCTCTTTATCTCTCCTTTCTCTTGTTTAACAACTGTACATCTTTTTATAATTTTAAGGGGCTATGAATGCCTTTTCTGCCAAGAAAACTACAAACTTAAAGTAGGAGTGGGGGTATGCCTGTAGTCACAGCTACTTGACGCTGAGGTGGAAGGGTCACTTGAGCCCAGGAGCGGGAGGCTGCAGTGAGCTGTGACAGTACCAGTGCATTTTAACTTGGCCAACAGAGTAAGACCTCATCTATAAAAAATAATATAAAAATTACTAATTTAATAAACTCAGTGCTATGTTCTAAATGTATGATTTCTCCAACATCCCAGAAAGCTGATAACTCAGTTATCCACCCTCAGTATCAACTACAATATATATACGAGCCAGTTTGGTGATCAGGAGAAAAACATCCATATTTACTGTAACCAATATTGCCCAAAGTTGATTTTTGCTCTTTGCACTGGCAATTTGCCTTTATTACGATTAACATGCACATTCTCCAGGTTCAGGTTCTGCACAAGTTTTTCTTTTGTGTTAAAGCTCTTTGTGCTCTTCTCTTAATTTTCTGAACATCAGCTAATGCATAATCATTGCTTATAAATATATATTTATTCCCTCATGAATTCTGGTCAAAGCTTGCAAAAGGCCCAAGATATTATTTCCTTTTCAATGACAAAAACACCAGCCTCAACCCAGGCTAGAATGTAAATTTGCCAAATCCAACCCATCAAAAGAGAGCACCTAGAACCGACATTGATCTCTTTAGACCTCAGTAGGAATCAAATATAAGTATAAATATTCCAAGTGGCCTAATTAATAATCTTTTGAGTAGCCATGGGAACTAGAGCTGCAGTTGACCCTAGAAACAGCAAGGACTGTCTTTGCACAAACCCAGCTCAACACCATTTGGCAGGGGAGGTGATGCTGACAGAAAAACTAATGTTACAGATTCTGATCGACAGTTCATTTTATGACCCAACAGCTGGGAAAATCTGTTCCATCTTATTTAAGTGACTGCTACTTTTGGGTTTCCTGTCAGTAGTAGATTTTACCTAATCCTTTGTAAGTTGGTAGATATGGAAGAGAAGTAGTTAGGAGAGAGGAATAAAAAAATGTGAACAAGTTTAATTCTTGACTGGGAGAGAACAGAAGTACCTAAGTAGTGGAAAGATAGATGTGGGAATTAAATAATTTAGGGTTGGTATCTTTAAACCTGTCGTTTTCAATTAAAGTACACAAACTAGTTTAACTAGTAATCTTCCATGATCTTTCCCTCCGTCTCTTCCAAACAGCAAATGGGCAAGTTTTCCTCACCTCTCTGCTTCTAGAGAGTCTTGTCCAGACATCTGGGACTAATCGCATTGCATTACGATTGCTTACGTCTTTCTATCCTCTCTTTTCTGATTGGATCCATCTGAATGAAAAGACTGCATTTCTTGCATCACATTGACTAACAATAAATATTTGTTTTATCATCCACAAAAACGTACATTTCATATTTTCTCTGTGGGAAAGTCTTGTTCTGTTTAGATTTTAGAAGATCATAGGCCCCATCAGCACAGAATGGAAGTTAAAAATGATCACAAATGATTCTGCTCTTGTTCAAAAGCAAAGAAAATTTCTTGTTCAGTGCTGTTTACCCAAGTGACCATTCTACAGAATTTTATTCTGGGAATTCTGCAAACTAAGAAGGGATTCTGCAGTGCTATTATGATTTCAGGAGGAAATAGTAGAAAAAAGACAATTTATTAGATATTTCTTAATGAAATAAGAAATTGGGTCACATGGATGAATACAATAAAGAGAAATAAATCATTGTTGAAGGTAGCGATTGGAATTTTAGTGACTCCACAACCATAAATGGTAGCTAAATCTCTAATAGAAATAGCTACCAAAGGAGATGACTGACAACTGAATTTATTAACAAACACATGAGACTGTGAAATGATTTGGAGCATAATGGAAGAATGCGTTATTTTTACATTAGCCTAAGTGCATATTTTATGAGAACTCCACAGAGATAGAGGAAAGAAAAAAGCTTAGGTTGGTGAACGAGCATCTGAAAGCAGTGTTAAACCAGGATATGATAATGAGCAGCCAGATTTTTCTCATGTTTCAGCACCAGAAAATTATGCAAATAGCTATAGCATTTTCCCTAATAAATTCCATTTTCCGAGCCACTGATATGATTTGAATATAAAATTGAAAATTATATTTTCCTAAGTTTGTTGTTTCATACAAATTATATTTATCATAACTTAATAAAGCAGGCCAGGCTCACCCACCTGCCCCTAAAAGGCAAACATTTGGATGACTAACTCTTCCACTAAATAACTTAGTAAAGTTTTCCATAGTTTTAAAAATACGAATTATTTTGTATTTGCCTAAGAAATTTGTTATGTACTTGAAATTTCTTAAGTTCTTACAAAAAACAACTTTTACAATGGGCTCATCAGATAAGAAACAGCAATTAACACATGTTCAGAAATAGTTACATGTTCTATAATAGAGCAAAAGTTTTGCTCTGAAATCAATGATCAAAGACAATAAGGAGTGCAAACTTAGGAGACAGAGACTTTTCAAAAGCATCTGAAAATTCAGATATCACTTAGGTTTTTCTTTTTGAATAAGATGATTAAATATTATTCTGAATTTGAATCAAGCCAGAGGACAAAATATTTGAGATAACAGAAAACAACTTTTTAAGCTCTTCAGTTGGCATATACTTTTGTTGGTCATATTCTCCAAAAACAGAGCCCTGAGACAGGGATTCCTGTGCTAGTGATTTATTGAAGGTGTGCTCTTAGGAGAAATCTGTAAGCAAGTGAGAGGAAGCAGAAAAAGGACAGGGATGGGACCAGCACAGATATGGTTTCAGCCTTTTCCTACAAGGAGGAGCTATAAGACAGCACACAGTAAATCCTGCCTCTGGGCAAAGGAGCCAGACTTCGAACCCCCATAACCAAACACGCAAGAGTCACAGGAGATCTGCAATTCCCGATCAGTCCATTTTTGGCAGCAGAATGTCCCCACTTCCTGGAGAGGGGAAGGAAGAGAGGTGTAACTTCTCTCGCCAGATAGCTCCTGGGGCCCAAGGCAATCAGAGAAAGTTGTGGCTGGGAATGTTTCCATTCCCAGGAATACCATTCCTTACACATTTAATACTAAGCCCTGCCCTATTTCCTATACTGAGAATACTGCTTTGCTGGATTCTTTCTGGGCTCCCCTTAGGAAGTCATAAGCTGTTAACAATTTATTGTAATTTTTGCCCACTATCTAGGAACACATCAAAGACAGAAATCAAAATACAAAGCATCCTTTTACAGCTCAGCAAAGTGAAAAAAAAAAAAAAAAACAACTAATCAATATCTTGTTCAAAATCTAAAAGTTAGTATTAGGGTGGTTTTCACTGATTCATTTTTCCGTATGAACTGAGCCATGTGGATACCTTGTTTGCATTGATTTCTTTAAAAAATTCACCATGTGACAACCCATTAAAAAGGGGAGAACAGCCTCAGTTGGTACAGGCACAAGCTGACTGTATGATGGATTTTATGGAAGTGTTACAGTAATATTCTCAGATTTCCATTTGTTGTGGGAGGGAACCGTAAGATCTCCCTTGGTCCAGCTCCATTTGGCAGAGCGGAAAAAGAGCTTGCCTGAGAACCAGAAGGAAGTCCTTCAGGTTCTGATATAAGTAGCTGAGTATGTCCCATCCTTCCTAGTGCTTGTTTTTTTCATTTGTAAATTGAGAAGGCTGGAGTTTATAGGTTCTAAGAGTGCTTGTATTTTTAAGTGATATCATCCTGAGAAGTCTGACCTACACAACTTGGCGGACTTACAGTGAATAGGCTATAGTTTGGGCCTCTGATTTCTACTTCTCTATGCATGGACTTTTTAAACTACCTGTAGTTGTCCTGTAAGAGGACAGCTATTAAAATTTTTCCAGTTTTCCATGGAGCAATATTTGGCTCCACTACTATACGCCAGATGATATTGTGCAGGTTTAATAATACTCAAAGTGCCTTATTTAAGGAGGTCAGTTCACTGACTCCACGTTTGAATGCCATGCCAATATCAAGTGGCTGTAAGCTTTCTAAATGCTTTCTTTCAATTTCTGTACTTAATTTGTCATGGACCAGTAACAAACAATTCCTTGCCTGATCTGAATTATAGATGACTCTTGGTAGCACTGTTCTCCCATTATTAATTCACTGATCCAAGAATAAGAAAAAGCATCAAGAAAGTGGAAAATGATCCTAATCCCTTATTACACTAGCCTTTAGAATTTGAAGAGTAGTCTACTAATCAAAAAGTATCTTCATGCTGTCCAATAAGGAGGCCACTAGCTAAATGTGGCTATTTATATTTAGACATATTAAAGTAGTTAATTCAGTCACACCCCATGCTCAATAGCCACATGTGGCTGGTGAGTACCATATTGGAGAGTGTAGATACAGAAAATTTCCCTCATCTCAGAAAGTTATATTGGATAGTGTTGCCCTAGAATTGTCACTCATTTTTCTGCAATATCAATCCTACTATGTTTTGGGCACTTCCTATAACATTCTGTGTCTTTAGTAGTATACCAGATGTATCTTCCAGTTCACAAAGGAAGTCTGTACAACTTCTCATCGATTATATGTGTCAGTATCACATATAATTATTCACAGGGCACTGTGTTGACTATAACCATTCAAAATAAAGAAATAAAATATTAGTTCATGTATTCCAAGTACTTATGATCTGGTTAGGGAGTCAATAACACGTAGAAATTAAACATACAAAGTGATTTTGGCTGCATGTTAAATAAATAAGAAGTCTCACCTTCGTAGGAAAGATTAGGAATTATTTGAGGTTATAGGAAAAAAATCAACGTGCAAAAATCACAAGCATTCCTATACACCAGTAACAGACTTAAAGAGCCAAATCAAGAACGAACTGCCACTCACAATTGCTACAAAGAGAATAAAATACCTAGGAATACAACTAACAAGGAATGTAAAGGACCTCTTCAAGGAGAACTACAAGCCATTGCTCAACGAAATAAGAGAGGACACAGACAGATGGAGAAACATTCCATGTTCATGGTTAGGAAGAATCAACATCGTGAAAATGGCCATACTGCCCAAAGTAATTTACAAATTCAACACTATTTCCATCAAGCTACCAATGACCTTCTTCACAGAACTGGAAAAAAACACCTTAAACTTCATATGGAACCAAAAGAGAGCCCACATAGCCAAGTCAATTCTAAGCAAAAAGAACAAAACAGGAGGCATCACACTACCGGACTTCAAACTATACTACAAGGCTACAGTAATCAAAACAGCACGGTACTGGTACCAAAACAGAGATATAGACCAATGGAACAGAACACAGGCCTCAGAGGAAATACAACATACCCACAACCATCCGATCTTCGAGAAACCTGACAAAAACAAGCAATGGGGAAAGGACTCCCTGTTTAATAAATGGTGTTGGGAAAACTGGCTAGCCATGTGCAGAAAGCAGAAACAGGACCGTTCCTGACACCTTACACCAAAATTAACTCCAGATGGATTAAAGACTTAAACATCAGACCTAACACCATAAGAACCCTAGAAGAAAATCTAGGCAAAACCATTCAGGACATAGGCGTAGGCAAGGACTTCATGACCAAAATGCCAAAAGCAATGGCAACAAAAGCCAAAATAGACAAATGGGACCTAATCAAACTCCACAGCTTCTGCACGGCAAAAGAAACTGTCAGTAGAGTGAATCGGCAACCAACAGAATGGGAAAAAATTTTTGCAGTCTACCCATCTGACAAGGCGCTGATATCTAGAATTTACAAAGAACTAAAACAGATCTACAAGAAAAAAACCAACAAGCCCATCCAAAAATGGGCGAAGGATATGAACAGACACTTTACAAAAGAAGACATACAGAAGGCCAACAAACATATGAAAAAATGCTCATCATCACTGGTCATTAGAGAAATGCAAATCAAAACCACATTGAGATACCATCTCACACCAGTTAGAATGGCAATCATTAAAAAATCTGGAAACAACAGATGCTGGAGAGGATGTGGAGAAATAGGAACACTTTTACACTGTTGGTGGGAATGTAGATTAATTCAACCACTGTGGAAGACAGTGTGGCGATTCCTCAATGACCTAAAAATAGAAATCCCATTTGACTCAGCAATCCCATTACTGGGTATATATCCAAAGGATTATAAATCATTCTACTATAAGGACACATGCACACGAATGTTCATTGCAGCACTGTTTACAACAGCAAACACTTGGAACCAACCCAAATGCCCAACGATGATAGACTGGATAGGGAAAATGTGGTACATATAAACCATGGAATATTACACAGCCATCAAAAATGATGAGTTCGCGTCCTTTGTAGGGACATGGATGAACCTGGAAACCATCATTCTCAGCAAACTGACACAAGAGCAGAAAATCAAACACCACATATTCTCACTCATAGGTGGGTGTTGAACAATGAGAACACATGGATGCAGGGAGGGGAGCACTACACACTGGGGTCCGTTGGGGGGAAATGGGGGAGGGACGGGGGTGGGGAGGTGGGAAGAGATAGCATGGGAAGAAATGACAGATACAGGGGAGGGGACGGAAGGCAGAAAACCACACTGCCATGTGTGTACCTATGCAACAATCTTGCATGTTCTTCACATGTACCCCAAAACCTAAAATGCAATTTAAAAAAAGAAGAAAAAAAAAGATATTATTGGAGGATGAGTAGAAATTGACTAAGAAGAAGAAAAGAAATACAACATATATATATGTATGTATGTGTATATGTGTGTATGCATGTGTATAATATGTATATGTATAATATGTATATGTAGATGGGCATATATTCATACATTCTTATATCTTCCTATATATATTTCTATTTGTATATCTTCCTATATATATTTCTATCTCAGTATTGGTTATATTTGGAGACTGCATTTTAAAATTCTGTACTGAGAACTACTAAAATGGAAAATAAATACACCTAATATGTCCTCTCCTTATTTAAAATGGGTACATTGTGGTATTCTTCTTGAATATATAAAACCTTGGCTATTCATTTTTTAGTGGCATAAAACAACACAAATTTATTATCTATCTTGGTCTGGAGATAAGAATTCCAACATAGATCTCACTGGCCTAAAACCAAGGTGTCAGCAGAGCTGCATTCCTCTCTGGAGGCCTTAGTGCAGAATCTGCTTTATTGTCTTGTCAGCTTCTAGAAGCTTCCTGAATTCCTTGGCTCATGATCACTTCCTCCATCATCAAAACCAAATAAAGCTGGTGATGTTTTTGTCACATAACACCATCTGACCTTCTTGTCTGCCATCTTCTTGCATTTTTAAGGACTCTTGTGATTACATTGACTCCACTTGGATAATCCAGAAGAGTATCTCTGTGTTATGGTCATCTGAATGCAACTCTATGGCTATTCCTTTTCAGCATAAGATATTTTAGACGGTAACCAAAGCTCTCCGTTCTTTACTTTCCTTCTATTTAACTAACTACTTAGGGAGAAAGCAAACAATGAATTGTGTATGTTTTGTAATGCTTCACAACTACAGACTTTCTTTTTAGTACTTATCCTATTGCAATTTCATGGAATTGTCTACAGGTCAAAGAAGTCACAGCAGACCTAATGAAGGACAAGGGTATGTACCAAGGCTGAGAAAGTGAGGCTGAAGTAGAAGGCAGGAAAGATGTGCATATGTCTCGCCATGAATTCTTTTCTATTCTGAACCAGAAATCATTAACATTAAGAGGTTGTTACATTAAATGTGCTAAAATATCATGTACTGTTTCTCTCCAACAAGTTCTGCTATGAATGAAGAGGAATAAATCAGCACACAATGAAATGAGCACAAATAAAGATATACATACACACACACAAACACACACACCTTGCTATCTTGGTAAATCATAGAAAAACAATTTAGCTTGGAATGATAGCACACACTTCCGATAATTTAAATAATAAAGCCATAAATGCAATGATAACTGGAAATTCATTCACTGATTCTATAATCTGACAATGAAATCCGTTTGATTGTCTCTCTGTCTCTTTTTCTGACGGGAAACCCCATGCAGCAATGAACTTGGACTCATGTTCTTAAAATAATGGAATGAAAAGTCGGTCTAGTCCTGAGTTAGCAGTCAGCAAGTTTCGGATGGAGCTTCACCTTTAAGGGATGGCTAAAAACTGAATAATGAAAACAATCTGAACTCTGAGCACAAAAGCCACACACTTAGCTCTGCTGAAATCTATGGGTGTCAGTTTTTAAAAGTGGAAATTTACAGCCCGCCAACGGCAGGCTAGGAGCCGTCACTAATTATAATTTAACAGAAGGCTCTATATTTGTTACAAGAAAAAAGAGAAAAAATGCTATTAGAGATAATTAAAATGTGCAGTACGACTTGTTTATATTCTTATGCTGTTTCTGATTTAGGGAATAAATGTCCCAATCAAGACCAAGCATAGAAATATGGATATGTTAATTCTAAGTAATTAGGAGCCTACGGGCTGACCAATAACCTCTTGGGGGCAAGCAAAAGCCTGCAGGTGGCTGTCCTTCTCCTGTCAGAAGTGTCACAAGCTGCCTGAGAGTACTTGAGCCAATGAGAATCAGCTGCTCCTACCAGAACTGAGATGGCCCACCAAGGGAGGGAGGGTGCCATGGGTGTCTAGTCACAGCAAGAAGAAATTTGAGAGCTTGCTTCTTAAATCGCACTCACTTGTCTGCTACGTTGTCCCAGACAAGTGACTGCAGTTTAAGAAGCAATCTCTCAAATTTCTTTGGACTGCAGCTGTAACATCCCTTTACACATTTCTTTTAAAATTTGGTCATGATTACATTTTTTAGGCACTTGTACTAATTCTTCGGTCATTTGTTCTTGGTTTTAATGTAAAAATGTATATTTTTCCTTTATGTTCTTTATCTAGCAGTGTTTGGTTTCTTTTTCAAAGCCTTCCTCTATTAAATTAAAAAGGATTAACAGGGTTTAAAGATAAACAACAACAACAAACCAATACAAGTCTGCCTTAAGATATAGAAGGACTATAATTAGCATGTTTAGTATTATTCATATGAACAGCATTCAAATGCGTATCAGAGTTGACAGTTTCATCACAAATGAATGAACACTCTAATGTACTAGGGCAATGAAATTCTAACAGCATCAGAAGAGACAGGGAAAGAATATATTTCTGAGTTGAATGCACGTGAACTGTCAGGGCAGAAAAAGGCAGCTAAATTGGCTCAATAGAGGAGTGCTGGAATCCTAGGAGGGCCACCTGAAAATTACATTTAATATGCTAACAGTATTACAAGAATATTTCTATTCTTCCCATAAAGGTCTTGCTAACAGTAATTAAATTTTAAGACAGTCAGAGCTGGAAAGGAATAAAAATACAGTGAAAATACAATTATGATGGCTACAGGAGGCCTTCCATTTCAAATACTAATTTAAAAAATTGCATTTTGGCTACCCAGGGACACTAAGACTGGCCATATTTATATTAAATTACACCTCATCATACCTACGTCTTTAAAAATCAAATACATTTAACACCAAAATGCCCTGGACTTGAGAAATATGTAAATGGCATTCTAAATGTATGGCTCTCTCCTCATCAGTATTCACATGCAGAGCGAAGGGGAAAAGTGAAATATACAAACCAGGATCCGGGTAGTAAGTCTTGGGGAACAAAAACTGCGTTGAGTCAACAGAACTAAGGTTGTGAAATTGCTGCAGTTATCAAAAAAGAATTCATTTGAAAAATAAGTCTACAACTCTGATCTGTTTTAAAAATAATTTTTGTTTCTCTTATTGACCATCGGCAAGTCCGATTTGCATAACAGCATCTGTTTTGTAGTCATCTGTTCACTCGAATCATAACCCAGCTCATCATTCATGAATTACTAAAGAAAGTACAGAAGGGCTTCCAGCACTCACTCAGCATGCTCCACCCTTCAATTTCACTTCAATTATTATGATCTCTAATGCATAAAACTCAAGAAATCCCCAAAGTAAAATTCTGAAAGATTAAGCAATAAAACCCTAATGTAATACTCCTTTGGCAAGAGTTTAATATGATTTCCTTTAGAAAAAATCACAGATTTAAAATTTTTAAAAAATCAGTTACCTTTTAAAATTTGGAGGCAGTCTATTCTAAAGAAGTGATCCTCATAGTTACGCATGCATCAGAGACAACTGGTGGACTTTTTAAAGTAAGGATTGCTGAGCCCCACTGCAATTCAAAAGGTCCAGGAGAGTTTGAATTTCTACCATTTCCCAGTCAATGTTGATGCTGCTGGTCCAGGGACCACACTTTGGGAATCAGTAGCAGTGTAAGTAAGAGCGTGAGTTTCCAAGTTAGAGAGCTGGATGTGCCTGACTCTGCCACATCCTGTTTTTCTGACCCTGATAAGTTATTTCCCCGAAGTCTTAGTTTCTTCCTCTATAAAATGAGGATAAAGGCAGTGCCTACATCACAGGATTTTGTATAAAGGAGAAAAATGCACATGAATTTTTTAGAATATAGTACATGTCTAATAATAGTTTTGATTCTGAATGGGATGTGGCAAAAAAAAATTAAGTAAATGAATTAAAAGGAAAAATTTCCATACATCCTATTCAGACACAGTTTTCCTTTGAGAGAGGTATGTATTACTGCATAAAGATAGGCCTCTATTCAAGAAACAAATGACAAATATCCTATTAATTGCAGGAGGCTGATTATCTTTTCTGCTAAAAAATAAAACAGACCAAGTTCCATAAGGAGGATAGATCTTTTCTATAGTGCCACCTAGATATTTTATGTTTTGTTTAAAACTTAATTATTAAGATTTGTTACATAATTATCATTGAGATTAATGTGTGTGACCATATATAACAGGTGAGTACATTCTGGAAGTGTACATAATATTATAGTAGCGTACAAAATATTGTGAAAAGAAAAAATCCTTAAAAGTCATTATTTCTGCATTTCTGTGTAACAGTTAATTATTTTGACCTTTTCTCTGTATTTCAGGTTTTTTGTAGCAGGTAATAAGTGGGTATTATTTTTTAATCACAGAAAGAACTTAGAATAAATGTTAATGAAACTAACAATGCCTAGGGACCAACAATTTTCAAGGCATTATGCTGCCGTGTAACGCTTGTACATTACTGGGAATTCAGAGAAACTATCTGTGTGTTGGGGCAGGGGGACCTGACAAAAGAAGGCACTGGGGAAAGTTACACTTCTCTTGGGCAACCACGAGCCTGCCAAGGACCTTGGAGCTAAAGTAGAAAACGCTGTTTAAGCAATTAGAAGAAAAGTTCCTCTGAAAGTTAGAATACCTCAGAGCCAAGCAACAAATCTGACCCAGACGCCTAAAAAGTTTCAGGGAGAGTTGAGTTGAAAGAAACGTACTCCTCTGTCTGAGCCAACTTCTGCAAGGAGGGGCAGAGAGGGCAGGAGAGTCATTTAAAATCTAGTTTTTTTTTTGTCTTTTTTAGATATGTATCCCTTTGAGAACTTAGTAAAAACTATAGGACCTTCTCAGTAAAACATGCATCTTTAGTTTTGGGTGAAAGAATTGATCATCTCTCTGAAAGTTGATCTTTTATGTCCTCAGTTGAGAAACTTTGATATAAAATAACTGAAACAAGGTAAATGCTAGTGAGAAAGGCACTCAAATCTTTAGCGAGATTACCATTTTCATCAAACTTTTAAATAAACATGTAATTTTAAACATTTTATTATACAGTGGCTACGCTTTGTTGCCTCACCACAAAACAAAAAACTCTTTTTTTTTTTTTTAATAGAAATCAGTTAGGTGGAAGATCATGCCTTTTTTTTGTTTGTTTAATTAACTGTATCAAGGGACATCTGATTATTAAGACTACAAAGTTCTAGCCCTGTTGTCACTTGGAAGTAATTTTCTCAAATCAAAGACCAAATATGATAATGGAAATACATTCACATGTGGCATAAGGACATTTTGGTCAATGATGTGCTGCATATACTATGGTGGTCCCGTAAGATTTTAACAGCATATTTTTACTTTACCTTTGAAGTTTAGGTATGTTTAGATACATAAATACCACTGTTTTACCAATGCCTACACTATTCAGTGCGGTTACATGCTGTACAGGTTTGTAGCCAAGGAGCAATAGGTTATGCCATATAGCCTAGGAGTGTAGTAGGCTATACCATCTAGGTTTGTGTATATAACTATGATGTTCACGCAAGGACGCAATCACCTAATGACACATTTCTCAGAAGGTATCCCTCTCATTAAGTAATGTATACCTGTGGTGCAGTAGAATCTTGACATTGTGGACTTCCACTTAGAAGATTTGACACAGAGAGAGAGAGATTGAGAGAAGAGAGAGAGGGAGAGAGGTCATGCTTTATGATCTGCAGCAATTTTCCAGTTTGCTGAGACATAAATGCAAGTCTTTTTGGAAGACTCCTTTAGCTAGTGAACGGTTCCAGCCATGCACCTGGAATTTGCATCTCACTGGGGTCAAGGGGCCTATTATCCTTTCTTGGCTCATCAGAAGATTTCCAATAGCAATAGAAGGAAAACGATGCAGTAGGACACAACCTTTTAAAATCTATTTTTATTTTTTAAACATGGGACTTTAGTAGCTTCAAAAAGAGGGGGAGAGAACTCACAGTAACCGTCTACTCTGGATTCACACTCTTAAGAGACATTATCCCATGGAAGTTTGCATATTCCAATACACAGCAATGGAAAAGTCTGCATGGTGGGGGTGGCGGGGTGGGTGGGGGTGGGGACTGAAAGCACGTTAGGATGCAAAACATCTCCAGAAATGATTGATTTCCTCTTCCTGATTTCTTAGTAATGAGTATCTATTCTATTTATAAAGATCTCTAGGAACATACACAGCGTTCCCAGAGAAACTAAATCTATATACGTAGGGGCTGTCGATCCCTATTCTTTATTTTAGGATTGGTCAATGGCAGTCACCAACGACCTTTAATCTACCAGGCTTTGCCCTGAGCCAATAAACCAGTTTCAGTGAGCAGCTCAGTCATCTGATAGCGGGTGGCAAATACATTTTGCCCATCCAAAATGAAGTGTGCTTGGGAGTGTTGACCATTTTGCCAGGCTTCATTTGCTTAATCTGTATTACTTACTGGATCAAGTCTCTGTGGTTTCATTTGTAGGCCAGGACCAGGGTTCTACAGTCCAGGCTGGACCCCAGACCTCCTGTCTGTTTTGGTCAGCCTTCTCTGCCTAAGGGATGGATCTCTCCTGTACATCAGGGTCCTGCAATCAGGCTGAGCTTCCCAATCCGCATGCTGCCACTAGCCTGAGGTTGGATACTCCTGCTGCCCAGCATGAGCCTAGGTTTGCCAATTCGTCTTAGCTGTCAAAATCAAAGATAAGAAATTTGGTGCACAGTCATTAGAGCTGGTGATCATTCTTTGGGGTGGGGGGAAGGAGCAGTCCCACAGTTCAGTGGTTTCTTCTGGCTCTAGTCTTTCTTGCTTCTAGCTTCTCTCTTCTGTAAGCCTGTCCCTAGGGGCAAGCTTGCCAAGGAAAAGACAGAAACCATACTGGCTACATGTCTTTTATCCTTCTAAGTTGCAGTCATTACACATCTTAAGTTACTCTTTCCTTAAAGGAAAAGGCAGTCTGTAGAGTCCCATTGATCTATAGTCAACAGATATATGTTCAATGGGTTTTTATCACTGATGTACGAGAGCTTCCTTTTGTTCCAAGCGCAAAATATAAACCACGATCCATCAGATTTTTTATGGCGTTCAGCAACATGTGTTGAGTGTAACAAGGTTGTTGGCAATTTACATATTTCAAACAAGTTGTATTTCAAAGTTTTATTTGTAATTTATTTGCCTGAGTTCAGACTATGGTTTTTTAGGGAAAAGAAAATATTTTAGATTGATAAAAGAGACTTCCAAAGTTTACCCTATATAATTATTTCTTTCTCATTTCTATTACATAGAGAATATAAGAATTCTCTAGTTACTTTATCAATAAATTACATATTCAATGGTGAATTATTTTAGAAGATTTCTGTAATATGTTCAGTCATGTCTGAGTCATCGAAAGTAAAAAGAGTTAGTGCCTTGGCTTTAAAAAAATGAAATAATTTGTTTTGAACTAAATCAGGCAGAGACACTTGATTTATTAAAGTTGAATATCCTCATGAAACTGATCTTCAGTGTAGAATAATTTATTATTGAAATAGCAAAAATGTTTCAAAAGAAGTTGTTACGAGAAATCTAATTTGCTTTTGAGTAGCATACTTTTTTGAAATTACATGACTTATTCTGGATAACATTAATAGGTAACTATCAAAATGCAAGTCCTTGTAGGAAAGATAATTTTGCCACTTTGTATCTTGTCTCTTTTAAAGCATGTTGAATATATAATGAGGACATAAACCCTGCTATGAAAACTTAAGCTGCTGCACATCTTTCCTTTGAGGCTAAAATCTGTAATCTGAATATTATAAATATTAGGGCCTGTTTCTCTGGGGCACTGCTGTTGATGTGACTTTCATCCCAAGATCAGGTTGTTAGGTCACTGAGAAGGGCAGGAAACTACATTTAAGGAGCTTTTGCAATTAGCACCTAATTAATGGGGTGATAAATATGAGGGACCAGAGGTTCTGTGGCCTAACACAGTGTCATATTATTGGGTGTCTCCTTACTTATTTAATCTTAGACTTCCAGCAGAGCAACAGCGGCCATGTAAGGGTCTTCTGGGTCTTCTGGCCCAGGTGAGCATGTTCTGCTAGGAGAGAGGTGTAAGTCTGGGGAAAAATGTAGACAGTAATAACATAATTACATCTTAGATGCAGTTGGCCAACTCAGGAAGAACAGAAAAAGCCCTTTTTCCAGTTAGCAACTCTCACCTACTGCTCCCTATCTGCAGCCTTCTTTTAAACTTTTCTCATGGGATAAAAATGTTTTCTCTCAATTCTCGTTTGTCAGGTTTTGTTTGTCTATGCATACTCATTCGTCACATAGAGCTGATTTACGGCAATGCCAAATTTTCTTCATGACAGGCTACTCATGAGTATACAAGCTACAAAATAGCCCTGCTGCAAGGATCACTGGTTTATCGTCATTCCTAGAGATTTCATTTAGGTACACACTCTATGGAAAAATTGAAAAGAATAAATATGAAGAAGGCTCTTAAGGTTTTTATTTTTTAACTGTCCTGCAACATGTGGCTCATTTCACTATACAGAACTTCAGATGAATCAGGTGCATTCAGCATACAGAATTTCAGTAGGTCTCTTAATGTCACCTGGAGAATGTACACAATCAGACCTGGTGAGGATCAGATGAGAGCCTGTATGCCAATGCCCTTTGTTGACTGCTGATTATTTATAATTCTTAATTTGTTTGATTCCTGTCTTGGTGAAAGACAGGAGTCTGGTTTCATTCTTCTGCATACAGTTATACAATCTTTCCAGCAGCATTTACTGGAAAGACTATCCTTTCTCTATGATATATCCTGTTGCCTTTGTTGAAGAGGAGTTGGCTATAAATGTGCAAATTTATTTCTGGGTTCTGTATTCTCTTCCATTGGTCTATGTGTCTGTATGTGTCTGCTTTTTTTTTTTTTTTTTTTTTTTTTTTTTTTTTTTGTTTGTTTGTTTTTTGAGACGGAGTTTCGCTCTTGTTACCCAGGCTGGAGTGCAATGGCGCGATCTTGGCTCACCGCAACCTCCGCCTCCTGGGTTCAGGCAATTCTCCCGCCTCAGCCTCCTGAGTAGGTGGGATTATAGGCATGTGCCAACATGCCCAGCTAATTTTTTGTATTTCTAGTAGAGACGGGGTTTCACCATGTTGACCAGGATGGTCTCGATCTCTTGACCTTGTGATCCACCCGCCTCGGCCTCCCAAAGTGCTGGGATTACAGGCTTGAGCCACCGCGCCCGGCCCGTATGTGTCTTTTTATGCAAGTTCCATACTCTTCTTGTTACTATAGCTTTGCAGTAAATTTTGAGGTCAGGTAATGTGATGCCTCTATTTTTATTGTTTTTGCTCAAGATTGCTTTGATTATTTGGGGTTTTATTGTCATTCCATATAAATTTTAGCATTTTCTTCTGTTTCTGCAATGAATATCATTGGTATTTTGATAGGAATTGTACTGAATCTAAATGTTTTGGGTAGTGTTGTCATTTAAAAAAATATTAATTCTTCTAAACCAGGAGCATAAAATATCTTTCTATTTTTTTGTGGCCTCTTCAATTTCTTGTATCAGAGTTTTATAATTTTCCTTGTATAGATCTTTTTTACTTTTTCAGTTAGATTGATTCCTAGGTATTTTACATTTTTGTAGCCATTGTAAATAAGGTTGCCTTCTTGATTTCTTTTTCAGACTGTTTGCTGTTATTGCATGTAAATGGTACTGATTTTTGTATGTTGATTTTGTATCCTGAAACTTTTCTGAATTTATCAGTTCTAACAGTTTTGTGGTAAAGTCCTTAGGTTTTCCTAGGTAGAATATCATGTAATCTGTGAACAAGGCGAATTTGTCTTCTTCCTTTCCAATCTGGATGTTCTTTATTTCTCTTGTTCAATTGTTTTGTACTGGAAGGCCAGGACTTCCATTATTACACCGATTAACACCTCGTGGTGGGAGTGGGCACCCTTGTCTTTTTCCAGGCCTTACAGGAAAGGCTTTCATTTTTTTCCCCATTCAGTACAATATTAACGTGAGACTGTTATATATGACATTTATTATGAGGCGTAGTCCTACATATCTGCATACTGAGGTATGTTCCTTCTATACCCATTTTGATGAAGATTTTTTATCATAAAGGAATGTTGAATTTTTTTCAAATGCTTCTTCAGCATCTATTGAAATAATCAATGGATTAAATCTAAGACCTGAAACCAAGAAACTGATAAAAGAAAACATTGGAGAAATGCTCCGTCACATTGGTCTGGAAAAAATTTTTTTTTTTGCATAGAACCTCAAAAGCACAGGCAATCAAAGCCGCAAGAGACAAACGGGATTACTTCAAGCTAAAAAGCTTCTGTGGAAGAAAATCAACAAAGGGAAAAGACAACTTACAGAACGAGAGAAAATATTTGTAAAATATTCATCTGACAAGTGATATAACCAGCATTTACAAGGAGCTCATACAACTCGGTAGCAAAAACGTAAAATAAAAATAGTTTGATTAAAAACGGGAAAAAGATCTGAACAGACATTTATCAAAATAAGAGGTACAAATAGTCAGTAGGTATATGGAAAAATGCTCAACATCACTAATCATCAGAGAAATGAAAATAAAAACCACAGTGAGATATCACCTCACCCCAATAAGAACTGCTTGTATCAAAAAGACAAGCAATAACAGATGCTAGCAATCACGTGGAGCAAAGGGAATCCCTGAGGTGGGGGAAGTAAATGGGCACAGCCACTATGGAGGATAGTATAGAGGTCCCTCAAAAAACTAAAAATAAAACTATCATATGATCAGCAATTCTACTGCTTGGATATACATCCAAAAGAAAGGAAATCAATATATTGAAAGGATATCTGCACTCCATGTTTATTGTAGCATTACTCACAACAGCCAAAACACGGAATTGATTTAAGTACCCAGTAACAGATGAATGGATAAAAAAGATGCCTAGAGATTTAGCTTAGGTACACATTCTGTAGAAAAATGGGAAAGAATAAATATAAGAAGGGTCTTAAGATTTTTATTTTTTTTTAATTGTCCTATAACATGTGACTCAATCACTGCACAGAACTTTAGATGAGATTGGGTGCATTCAGTGAGTCTGGCCATAGACCATAGAGAATTTCAGTAAGTCCCTTACCCTCAACTGAAGAATGAATACAATCATACCTGGTCATGTGTGGTTCATATACACAGTGGAATACTATACAGCCAGAATAAATGAAATCCTGTCATTTGCAGCAACATGGATGTAACTGGAGACCATTACGTTAAGTGAAATAAGCCAGGCACAGGAAGCCAAATACCACATACTCTCATTCACATGTGAGAGCTACAAAGGTATCTCTCATATAGATAGAGGGTAGAATGGTGGCTACCAGATGCTGGGAAGAACAGGGGGGAGGGGCAGATGAAGGAAAAAAAGGGATATAAATGTATTTATTACTATTGAACTATACACTAAAAATGGTAGAGATAGTACATTTTATATGTATATTTTACCTCAGTTTTAAACAGTGTAAAATAAAGTCTTAGTTTGTTAATGGTATTAGCTAGGAGGCCTTCAACTGCAAAATGGAGCAAAGAGTAACAACGGGGAAGTGCAGGAGTGAGGATAGCTTCGTGGTTGCTTGGGTTTGCAGCTAAATGATATCACCGAGGAACTGTACACGTTTTCTCTATCTGCTTAGGCATCCCTGGGGTACACTTCATCCTGTGTTCTACATGATACTAAGCACAGTTGGGACCCTAGGTTTTCTTCTCTACATCCAGAGACAGTGAAGGTCCCTTCTAGTAGCCCTCGCTGCAGGAAAAAAGGGAACCTTTGCCAGGTGCGGTGGCTCAAGCCTGTAATCCTAGCACTTTGGGAGGCCGAGGCGGGTGGATCACGAGATCGAGACCATCCTGGTCAACATAGTGAAACCCCGTCTCTACTAATAAAGTGCAAAAAACTAGCTGGGCATGGTGGCGCGTGCCTGTAATCCCAGCTACTCAGGAGGCTGAGGCAGGAGAATTGCCTGAGCCCAGGAGGCGGAGGTTGTGGTGAGCCGAGATCGCGCCATTGCACTCCAGCCTGGGTAACAAGGGCGAAACTCCATCTCAAAAAAAAAAAAAAGGGGAACCTTTTTCTAAAGCCCCATCACAATACATGTACACAATGGAATACTATCTCTCTGCATTTTTCTATGCTGAACTGACATGTGTCCATATATGAATGAATCACCAGGAAAATGGACTTTGTTGATAGAAGCAATCTAATCAATATCAAACCATAGTGAATATCAACCCCTTTCAAACCACCCAGCTGCTATAAAACTGGAGAGAAGTAGAACATAGCTGGGAAGATGACCACAGTGTGTATCACATTTTTATTATCTCTTCAGTTGGTGCCAGATTATTCTTCTTTTTATTTTAATTTTTTTTTTTGAGATGGAGTCTTACTCTGTCACCCAGGCTGGAGTACAATGGCGCGATCTCGGCTCACTGCAACCTCCACCTCCCAGGGTCAAGCCATTCTCTTGCCTCAGCCTCCTGAGTAGCTGGGATTACAGGCGCGTGCCACTGCGCCCAGCTAATTTTTGTATTTTTAATAGAGACGGGGTTTCAACAGCTTGGCCAGGCTGGTCTTGAACTCCTGACCTTGTGATCCACCCGCCTTGGCCCCCTAAAGTGCTGGGATTACAGGTGTGAGCCACCGTACCCAGCGGTGCTAGATTATTCTTCATGCTTCTGAGCATCTTCTAAATATTTAGCGTCAAGGCATCTTAAGGGTTTTTGCCTAGTAAAAAACCATTATCTTCAGGAGCTGCCTATATCTTTGTCGGATCCAGAAATACAGAGAGACTGGGGAAAATTGAATCAAATATTATACCAATGTCAAACATCAAAAATTTCTCAAGCCGTTTAGTTTCCATGTCATTCCAAATAGTTTTTATATTGATACTCGGCAGTACAGCATACATTAAACCCTAATTTGTTATTTCCATAAATATGTATGTAATATATATTTCCTATTAAACAGGACTAAGAAGAGATCTATGGAAATTTCCATAATCCCTGTTCATTAGAATAGGATATAATGGAATCACTTTTATGTATTCCACAGCCGGTCTAAGGAAACCTATAAAGGTTTTTAATTGGAAATTTTGTTTAAAAAGGATATGAAAGTGTATGGCTGTTTTAATTGGATTAAAAGTGACTTTTCTCCAAGTCTTTGATTTCAGGTGGCTTGTACCAAGCACGTGCTTCTTCAGAATAGGTTTTTGCTACAAATAAGAAAGCACTCTCTGAATATTGTCTTATATTAACAGAATGCATTCCATTAAAGAAAAAAAAAACTAGTATAATGCAAGTGAACTGATTTGTGAATATTAAAAACTGTTTTTTAAGTTAATTGTGTTAGCCAATTACTTAGACACAGAAATAAGTGATTATTATAGAAATGCCTCTGGATAAGGCTACAGAAGTTTAAAAGACCTTTAATTTTCCACACTTTATATTTTTCTTTAATATTAAATTGCAAATGTACTAAGCAATTAATTTCTAAGTATTATTGATGCCCTGAACTCTTGGCCTATTCTCTGTTCCATATCAATCAGGTACATTCTTTCATTCCTCTTACATGAGCATTTCGTTAAGTATACCAGAGAGTAAAGCTATGCCTTATATTGAAGTTCTTTTGAAAGATCTGAGTTCAAGGGAATTAAAGAAAAAATTCAGTTACAAATTTTATCTTAAAATGAGCACTCCTAATTGTTTATTTTTACTCATATGCTCATAAGCATTTCTAGAAAAGTCTTAGAAGATGACGTTTAATTTTTATGGAGTCAATGCCCAGGGGATTACCTATTAGATTATGTTTACAGAAGATCTATTCTGTCAATTTGTCAACAGTTACTAAAGGGTTACCATGTGTGTAGTGCTTGACTTAGGACCACAGTCGGGACCGCAAAACGGTCGTAACACGATTTGGTCGTAAGTTGAGTAGGCTATATGTACAGTTGAAATGGTGCACGCGGAGATAGTAGTGCTGCCAGAAGCTGGTCCACACTGTCGTACGCCCACCTGGGCAACGTTTGCGCTGCCAGACGCGGAGCAGTCGTGGCTAGCGATTGTGGTCGTCAAGTCGAGTGGTGTTAAGTTGCATAGGTCGTAAGTCAATCAATACCTGTAGTAATAAGGTCTGATATCTATGTTCTGAGAGCTTACAATGAATTCTGATTGGTAAAGAGAGTAAGACTATTTAGAACACTCTGATTCATTATTTTTCTGAAAGATCAATTTACTTCATTAAGTAATTTCTCTAGAATTTTCCTTAAATACTGTCATGTCTTACTTGGTTATAATCAGATAGAAGTCTTCCTAGGTCCAAACAGTGACAGGCATAGTGCAGAATGAACAGCAGAAAGATGTTTTACAGGTGCATAACTCAGGCAGGTGAGGGGAAGCAGAAACATTTGTTGCATCAGGAATCACAAATATTGATTGAGTTTCTACTTGTGCTTGAGGATGGTAAATAAAAAGAGATACACAGAATTTGCAGTCTTTTTAAGCAAACATGAGCATGTAGGTATGGCAAACAAATCATTTCCAATACCTAAGCATATTTAGTGCTGGGAAGCAATACAGTTTTTAGAGGTTGTGCCTGCTCTCTCCTCTCATCATTCAAAATTAAAACTACTACTTTTGTGCATCGTTGCAAATACTTTAATCATAGCATATGTAGCACTGAATTATAATTATTCATTTGCCTTTACCAGTGGATTCTAAACGTCGGACTGAAAATGTCACACTTTACTCATCTCAGTCCCCTTAGCACCCAGCAAAGTGACTGTCACACTGCAGTTGCTCAAGAAATGCGTGTGGAAATGAAACGGGGAAAAAAGTAGCAAAACCACCACGTGTGAATATTTTTCATCATCATCCTTTTCTGTATTTGGAGACCTTCCCTCCAGTTTCCCTTTCTCACACTTCCTTCTGCCTTACCATCCAAAGTTTGGTTAGGGAGAGATTGTTTAAATCTGTGACATCGCCTTCAGTCTAAACCTTAAAAAAAAATAATGAAACATGTCGGGTGCAGTGGCTCATGCCTGCCATGTCAGCACTTTGGGAGGTCTAGGCAGGAGGACTGCTCTAGCCCAGGAGTTTGAGATGAGCCTGGGCAACACAGCAAGACCCTGTCACTGCAAAAACATCTTAAAAAATTAGCCAGGCTTAGTGGCATGTGCCTGTAGTCTCAGCTACTTGGGAGGCTGAGGTGGGAGGATTGCTTGAGTCCAGGAGGTTGAGGCTGCAGTAAGCCATGGTCATGCCACTGTACTTCAGCCCGGGTGACAGTGAGACCACATCTCACACACAAAAAAGGAGAAAATAAACAAAACTGATAGTGCATTCTACTTTGCTCCTAAAGAATTTAACATCTGTTTTAGGTTTGACAACAAAGACTGTCCAAGTTGATGACCTGGACTGGGCTAAAGTTGCTTATACTTTCGTTAACTCTTAGACAAGCAAACAAACATAGCAAAGGATACACAGAAGATCAAAAGCATAAGCGAGTTACCCATCAGAGGTGTGCTCAAAAGCAGAGGTCTGGTAGCCTATACGAAGCAAAAACAAGTCTACTCTGTAAAAGAAGTATACGTTTGCTCACATATACCTTGACTCAGTCTTTTATATTGTTTCAGGTTAAGTGTAGGAGATGGAGACCCACTCAAATCTTCGAGGATCTGTTCTATCACTGGCTTGCTGCACAATGGTTACATTCTTATTTCCTATTAGGTCAAGTTTATTCGAGTCAAGCAGGTTTGCCGGCAGCCAGTGACGCTAAGAAGGATAGAATCGTTTGGCATTAAGGTGGACCAAACAAGCAAAGGTACCCCAGGAGGCGATCCCCGAGCTTGTAATTTAACTCAATCTATGGGCTAGGTAGAATAATTTTCGCCAGGAGGTGTGACAGCACAGGGTTTATGTCAGGGGATCACGGTGCTCTTTCCTTTTATAAGTGCCTGTGGTCATGGCAGAAGAGATTGAGCAGATGGATGTGCTGGGCTGTGGGGAGACAGCAGGCCAGGCTGGATCTGATTTTTCACTCTACTGCTTCAGAATACTTTCCTGCCTAAAATATTGTCACAACATGTAGTGGCTGCAAACAATCATCCCTCATTCATTCGAAATTCTGGGAGCTGGTGATTTTGGCTGGGCTCAGCTGGTCAGTTTTTCTGCTGGTCTCCTCTGAGGTGACCTATGAGGCTGCTGTCATCTGGTGGTTTGACAAGGACTTGATGTTCTAAGTTGGCTGTCTACACATACCTGGCAGATAACAGACTGGCATCAAGGACACCTCAGTTCTTTTCTACTGTCCTCTCCAGGAGGCTAGTTCAGTTTACCTCTTGGTGACCGATTTTTAAGAAGGTGAGAGAGGAAGAAGCTACGAGCCCTCTCAAGTCCTCAGCTCAGAAGTCCCATGGTATCACATCTATCCTGTTAGTCAAAGCAAGGTACAAGGACAACTCAAATAAAAGAAAGGGAAGCAGTCTCCTCCTCTTGACCGAATGAACTGCAAAACATTTGTGGTTATTTTTAAACTACCAAACTTCCATTGCTATAAAAAAAAATAGTGTTTCCCAAATACTTGCTTTATATTTAATACTTAAATATTTCCAAAAATGTAATAATTAAGGAGATAATTATTAAACATGAAATGAAAACTATCTTTTTAAATGACTGCTGTCTCTCTCTTTTCATATGGTAGCAACGGTATTAAAACTTTCTTCTCCTGAAAAGGGCTTTGGGTGTAAGCTATTTTCTGCAATGTGTGGAACGCTATAACATCTTTTATTCCCATGTAGAAGTCAGCAGAACAGAATGAGAATCACTAGAGCCATAATGGAAACAGAAAACTTTAGGCTATTTTCTCTTTCTAATAGGTGAATAATGCGGTATGATTACACCACCAGTCACTTCAGAAACAGGAGAAACAATAGAATTTTTATTGTATTGCTTCCAGTCACACTTCTGACCTCTGGATATTTCTGGAAGGCTGATCAGAAATAAAATTTGCTATGCAGATAGTTACGACATTTTACTATACACACCACTTGCTTCTTCCTAAAAACCAAATTACACCTTGATGCCATTATTCTTTTAAAATAGGATTTACTGTGTACAAACGTTATCGTCTACCCTCTTTTATCTGCTTCTGATTAGCCCTCCTAGGGGATGATGCATCATTAAGGGCTTTTGTGTTGGACTACTTTAAGTGGTTCTAAATATTCTGTTGTGTCAGCTCACTGTAATGAAACCCAGTATTTTAACGTTATCATCCAGTTGCCATTGATAATAATGGTCTCCTTTTACGGTCTTTTCTACACTTAAACTAATGCATGATATCACTATGTGTTGACTTCACTTTCTCAGGGTTAGTCCCGCCATGTTAGTCAAGGATGCAATGACTCTGAATTGTCATAGGAGTTACCTTTTTAACTATGCAAGGTTATCAGTTCAACATTTGCAGCTAAACCTGAAATTCCTTAGGACCCTGTGAGTTCCTTTATCATGGATCATCTTTCTCCATGACCTCTAAAAGTCTCTCTAGTAGATGATCTCATTTTATTTCTAAACAACTAAAGATCAATACAAACACTGCTTCTTTGGTAATATGCGAGTGGGGGAGGTGGAGGAAAAGCAAAACCTGCAAGTATTGCATGTCGATTGCAAAGTGAGTCATTAGGAAGGATGAGAAAATTGACAGTGTGCCATCTGAAATGATCAAGTTACCAGGGCTGACACTGATACAAAGTCTCCTGATACTTGAAACAAACCAGAATGGTACCAAAGGGCTGAACATGAGCCAGATTTCATTTGTCAGTGGGTTGCTCTTATTTTGACAACATCTTGGTAAAATTGTCACATCTGTTGAAATTCTGTTTGAAAATTAGCTGTAAGGAAGAATACCAAACAATCTTATTTTCACGTATTGTGTACACAAGGATTTTCCTACAATGAGTCATCAGCCACCAGCAACAATGAAATGTCACAACAATTCCAGAGACACCATCTGTCTAAGGGAGATGATTCAAAGACAACATATGCCATTTAGCACAGCTATTTTTAAAATGACCATTGATTAAAATCAAAGCACGTCAGATCTTCTCTGAACTGTTATTAACAGCACTGATATTGGAAAACTACAATTAAAGTGTTATGCATTGATAACATCTGCTAAGACTATAAATGATGTTTATTTAAGCTTCCTCTCTTGAGAACAGCTGACATTTGAAAATGTGAACGACGTTTGCATCACCTGTGTGCCCTCTCCACCTGGTGTTTACAAAAATTTCCCATCAGAGCCTATACCACTGCACACTTCTATTTTATTTGGCAATCACAAATAAGTAAAAAAGTTTATTTTCAGATTTTGTTCAGTAGCTAGAATAGGTGAGGTCATTAAAGAAAAAAAACGAAGGTCGTCAAGACCTCTAAAACCCTTTTGTAAAAGCACTTTTCTCCATGCTTCATGATTTTGCTTAATTAATAACATTCACAGTGATCTTGGAAAATCTAGAGGACTGGGATCAAATCTACAAGAGAAATAGCCAATTATGCAATTGTAAAAGTAATATCCAAGCAGGAAGTAAAGAATATTAAAAAAAAATGCTGCACACTTTCAGAGACTGGTATACGTCATATAAGAATATGCCATGACATTTCAGATACTAAAGGTATTATGAATTCTTCATGATGGATTCTGCTTCAAGAAATCTTAATTAATGATGACATAATGCTAATAAGAACAACTGTCACACAATATTTGAGAGTTTGATTACAAGCACCTATTGCCATTGCTGTGAAATATTCCACCCAGTCCAACAAAGGTTTCTAAACACCACTGTGCGTGCATACACACTTTCATCTTCTAGTCATTTTCTGTTCAAAGAGCAAAGAAGGGATCATATTTAATTTACAATACATTGAAACCACTTTATAGTGTTTCTTGGGATGACAGAAGCAGCATCTGTATAATAGATTAACTTGTTATTCTAGGTTTTACCAACTGGATTCAAATTTCAAAGGACATGTTAATCCATGTTGCCACATAACGGAACTTTAAGAATAACTAATGCGTAGATAAGTATTGTTGTTTATTTATGTGTTTATTCCTTCAGGCACTTGTTCTTTTCTGCATTCAGTCTTTTGGCAGATATTTTGAGGCTTCTTGCAATGTAGGAGCCCTGAGTTAGGAACTGGGAGTAGTATGAGCAAGACAGAATCCAGGTAAGAGAAAGAAAGAAAGAAAGAAAGAAAGAAAGAAAGAAAGAAAGAAAGAAAGAAAGAAAGAAAGAAAGAAAGAAAGAAAAAAGGCCGGGCGCGGTGGCTCAAGCCTGTAATCCCAGCACTTTGGGAGGCCGAGGAGGGTGGATCACGAGGTCAAGAGATCGAGACCATCCCGGTCAACATGGTGAAACCCCGTCTCTACTAATGGTGCAAAAAATTAGCTGAGCATGGTGGCGCATGCCTGAAATCCCAGCTACTCCAGAGGCTGAGGCAGGAGAATTGCCTGAACCCAGGAGGCGGAGGTTGCAGTGAGCCGAGATCGTGCGGTTGCACTCCAGCCTGGGTAACAAGAGCGAAACTCCGTCTCAAAAAAAAAAAAAAAAAAAAAAAAAAAAAAAAAAAAAAGAAAGAAAAAAAGTATATGTATACTTGTGTTTTTTTGCTAACTACTGTTAGTGAATTAAATCCTCTGGGGTAACTTTCACATCTGTCTTTTTGTATGCCTTCATAAGACCATTCTTATCAATAATTAATTTCAACAAGAAAATCTTACCAGATGCTTATGGGTTAAAAAGATGCTATTACTTATTCAAAATGAAATATGTTATGCAGGAACTTTGCTGAAGTTGGACTGCCAGCCCTGCTGCTATTTTAGGTGAAATGGAATTTACAACCATGGTTGTGGGGGACTTATAGTAATGGACTACATTTTATCAGGCAAGCAATATGGTCCAAACAATCACCAGCCATGTGGTCTTAAGTTTTCTGAACTTGTTTCTTCAATTGGGAAATGGACATGATAATATCGATCTGAATGGGCTTTTGTGAGGACTAGAAATAATTTATGTAATATGTTTGGTGAACAGCCTCATGAATAGTAGAGTCTTAACAAACAGCAGCCAACTACAGCTGCTGTTAATATTAGCTTCAAGCTAGGTGAGGCTAGTATGACTCAAACATTTTAGTAGTAATCACTAGCTGAACAAATACATATCTCAGCAATTGCCTAAAACCTCTGTTATTTAAATTTAATGTAAAAAAGGGGGGGGATTTCAATTTAAAATAGCACGGAAACATATGAAGTTGGCTGCATTGCAATCAAACTAAACTTTCAAGTCTCCTCTGAAATTTTAGTAGAAGTTCATTATCTCTTCCATCTTTGAACTATTTACTAAGCTAATGACAAATAATATCTGGGATATATTGGCCAAATCAAAGCATGCTAATGTTTCTCTTCATCACTAAAAGTAATTGTGATGGTCTATGCATTTCAAAAGCTATTATGTTACTCTGGTATGTCAACATAACAATAAATAATGAATCTTTTTTCTTTTGGAAATATATTTCAACTTTTTAAAGTTCTATGGGCTACTCTTAACTTGAATATAAAAAGAGAAAAGTGGAAATACTGACTTTTTCATGTAAGGCCATATTTTATCTAAACCACTGTTTCACATTATTTACTTTCCAAACACCTGGCTGGAGGTAAATACAGCGGTAATTTAAATTTAGGGATTAGCTGCTCCATGTGCAGAATTTTATTATAGGTTTATTTTATTGTTTGGCCAGCCAGTTTGGACTAAAGAGATTATTTATAGGTTCTCATTTTAGATTTTAAAATTTCCTCTTAATATTCAGATTTAAGTAATCTGTTTTAAATGGCATCTAGTGACACCCAATAGGATGCCAAAACAACCAACCAGTTGGGAAGACTTAAAATTCCAGCAGTAAACTGGTTGTTTTTTTTCTGCATGATGTCAAATACAGCACAGTGGTTTCAGCATCACAGAGACCTAGGAGTCTAAGGCTGCTGAAGAAAAGCAAATGAGATGGAAAAAAAAATGGGCTCCAATCTGTGAAGCGTTTTAGTATTTCTAAATGTTTAGAGACGCTCCCTCCAGAAGTGGCAGACTCGAAGAGAACTTTATGTACCTCAGCATCCTGGCTGCCATATTTGTTGCTATCATTCCTGCCCCTTACCCCCACTCTCTGGTAACTCCCTTCTGCCATGCTTCTTTCATCTTCCATCCCATGAATATGTTAGCGGAGAACAAAATCCTAAATCATAGGACTTTCTGACTGTGGTGTATCTGAAGGAATTGAGAGGTTATCTGCAATTGCAAAACACACTGCTGCCTACTGAGTTCCGTGACTGTGATGGGTTACGGGCAGGATTCAAGGGAATGATATAGATCAGTCAGTCACACTTATCCTGGAAGACTTGCTCAAATCAGTAACTGAGTGTTCACTTTGTAAAAATTTTTTGGTGTATATTTCATCCATGACTACCCATCATATTAAAACAGTTCTTCTCTAGTAAGACTAGGGCCACAGGAGCCCACAGAGAATAAAGTCCACCTTCTACAGCTTGAGGAAATACCAACAAGGAGGACACGTTGCTCCAAGTTGAAGAGATCAGTGATTTGTTTTTCCCACCTTTTCACTCCCTCCTGAGAAGGTGTGCAGTCTACAGAGGAACGTGCCTGAAGGTGTGGGAGATTACCTGCAGTTGTTTCCCTCATGAGGCTAGACAAAATAAGAAAGCAGAAACTAAATCTGTAACACACAAGGCTTTTTAGAGGCAGAAAGGAAATTGGATTATCTGGAATTAAACCCCAGCTTTGACATTTACTAGCTGTGTGATCTTGAGCAGTTTACTTAAAATTTGTATGCTTTAGCTCCTCATTTGTAACATAGAGATAAGACTGGGTCATCGGGTTATTGTGAAGATTAAATGAATAATATCTATAAAATAATTAGAATAGTGCCTGACTCCTAAGAAGGATACTGGCTGGCCCCTGAGATGTAGTCCATCAGGGGAGTGACAGGCCACCTATTCAACTAAGGTGGGTTAGTATAGACTAAGAGGGTCCAGATATAGCTGTATCCATTAAAGGAATCCAAAGGTAAGAGCATTTATTTCTGAATATTAGATCATTTAATAAACTGGCTCAATAGTTTATGTACTACTCCTGTTCAACATAGTGCTAGAAGTGCTTCCTAGAGTAATCAGGTAACAGGAAACAATAAAAATCACATAAATAGGAAAAAAAGTCAAATTATCATTTTTGGCTGACAATATGACTTTATACCGAGAAAACTTTAAAGACTCTGTTGAAAGGCTACTAGAACTGATAAATAATTTTAATAAGATTTCAGGATACAAAATCAATGCAAAAAAGTCAGTAGCATTTCTACATACCAATAATGTCCAGGCTGAGAATCAAATCAGTAATACAATCCCATTTACAGTAGCTACAAAAAATGAAATATTTAGAAATATAGCTAACCAAAGAGGTGAAAGATTTCTACAAAGAGAATGATAACACAGATATCTGAGATAACACAAATACATGGAAAAACATTCCATGCTCATGAATAGAAATAATCGATATTGTGAAAATTGCCTTAGCACCCAACACAATTTACAGATTAAATATAAAACTACCCACATAAGTTTTTACAGAATTAGAAAAAAAATTCTAAAATTCATATGGAACCAAAAAAGAGCCCAAATAGCCAAAGCAACCCCAAGCAAAAAGAACAAAGCCAGAGGCACCACCCTATTCAACTTTGAGCTATACTATAAGGCTAGATAGTGGCCAAAACAGCATGGTACTGGTAAAAACAGATATAGAGACCCATGGAACAGAATAGAAAACTCAGAAATAAAGCCAAACATTTATAACCACCTAATAATTGACAGCACCAACAGAAACAAGCAATGAGGAAAAGACTGCCTATTCAGTAAATGGTTCTGGGATAACTGTCGAGTGATGTGCAAAAACTGGACTCTTACCTTTCACCATATACGAACATTTTCTCAAGATAGATCAAAGATTTAGATGTAAGACTTCAAACTATAAAAATCTTAGAAGAAAACTCAGTAAATACTCTTCTTGATATTGGCCTTGGCAAAGAATTTTTGACTAATCTCCCAAAGCAACTGCAACAAAAACAAACATTGACAAGTAGGATCGAACTAAATTAAAGAGCTTCTGCATAGCCAGAGAAACTACCAGTGGAGTAAACAGACACCCTACAGAATAGGCGAAAATATTCGCAAAGTATGCACCAGACAAAGGTCAAATATCCAGACTCTATAAGGAACTCAAACAAGTCAACACAGAATAAAACCAAATAACCCTATTAAAAAATTAGGCAAAGGACATGAATGGACACTTTTCAAAAGAAGACATACAAGTGGGCAATCAACAAACATATGAAAAAAATGTTCATCATCACTAATTATCAAAGAAATGCAAATCAAAACCACAATGAGATGCCATCTCACACTAGTCAGAATGGTGATTATTAAAAAGTCAAAAATAATTGAGGCTTCAAAGATAAGGGAATGCTTATGCACTGCTGTTGGGAATGTAAATTAGTTCAGCCACTATGGTAAGCAGTTTGGAGATTTCTCAAAGAACATAAAACAGAGCTACTATTTGACATAGCAGTTTTGTTACTGGGTGTACACTCCTAGGAAAATAGATCATAATTCCAAAGAGGCATTGCATTCATATGTTCATTACCATACTATCACAACGACAAAGACATTGAATCAAACTAGATGTCCATTAATGGCAAAGTGAATAAAGAAATTGTGGTACATATATACCATGGAATACTACGAAGTCATGAAAAAGAAGGAGATAGTGTCCTTTGCAGCAACATGGATGGAGCTAGAGCCCATAATCCTAAACCAATGAATGCAGGAACAGAAAGCCAAATAGCTCATTTTCTCACGTATAAGTGAGAGCTAAACATTGGGCCCACGTGGACATAAAAAAGGGAACAATAAACACTGAAGACTAGTGGAGGGGGAGGACAGGAAGTGAGCATGAGTTCACAAACTATTTATTTGGTGCTGTGCTCATGACCTTCATTTAATACACCCATGTAACAAACCTGTACATGTACCTCCTATATCTAAAATATAACTGGAAATTAAAAATAATAATAAAAGCATCGGAGGGCAGAATAAAAATAGTTTATTTATATTAATATTTAAATAGTGAATAGTTTATGACTATTTACTTTTACAGATCACATAATAAGCTAGCTGCATAGTTATGTACTAGTACAGTAACACTGAAGACACACAGTTCTCATCCCATTTACAATTCTTGATGCTTGGAGGCCCAGAAATTTTATCCTTCACAGGCTGCCTACAAATGGGTTTAGATTCTGGGCCAGTTTTGGGGATACCATATCAATAGATATTTCTTGAAAGAAGAGACGGTAATTTGTAAAATAGTTTTAAAGTAATCTCCTGTTTGGGGCTGTTTTTATCTAGATTCTAGACGAGTCATTTTGCAAAGAGCAAAGTGGTGGAAGGATTTTCTGTAACTATTTTAAAATAAGGAAAATTTCCAAAGGAGGCTGTGGCTGCAGAGTAATGCATTTGGAAAGAAAGTCAATGAAATGCAGATAAACAGAAGTGGGTGCCTAGCCATCTGTTTAAAACAAACACACCCAGTTGAACACAGAGATCTTTTTGCCCTTCACATCATTTGAAAAGTGTGGCTCTTTTGGCTTTAATTCCATTTAGTGCAGGGTATGTGCTGAATAAATACGTGTTGTTTGATTAATTGATGGTGTCATCTCCATTTAGGATTGGGGCTGAAAGTGGAAAGAGCAAGTTGTGCCTGCACATACTAATCCTCAAATATTCCACAATTCTGTTTCGGAGAAAATCTTCCTGACTTTTGGCCCAGAGAAACAAATAGTCATGGTTTCTATTTAATACGGATTTCTGCTATAACACAGTATGACTAGTCTTAACTCTGACATGATAAATATCACTATTTTGTTGGCAACAGGAGAAAAAAAGAATCATATTTGGATGTAGGAAGCCAGAGTTCTCAAGCCCAGTCTTTGCAATCAGTAATCCGCCATGATAAAAGATAATCACATGCATTAATTATTATACCCTATGTACCTTGCTGGCAGAATTGTCACAAGAGTCTGAAAGCTGTGTTTGCAAGTTTGAAAGAAGCTATCAGGGGCTCTGTGGAGAGAGTGAGAGGAAGAAAAAGGGTGAGAGCCGTTCCAGGCGGCCAACCAAAGACAGCAAGAGGCCTGGACAGCTGATAAAAAGGGAGTTATGTATTTGCTTTACCAAGATGTTCTCATTTCTGTCAACCTTCAAGGATGAGATAGGATGGCTGTAGCAGTAAGCTGTAGTTAGCTGAAGAAGTGAGTCAGCCAAAACACTGAACAAATTCACTGGGGTAGATGAAGGTAGGAAAGACACACACAAGGGAAAAGAGTGGGAAGAGGAAAGAGATTAGTAAGAGCTAACTTCTCTGTCAGGATAAAGGTGGATAAAAAGAAGATAGAAGGTAAAAACATTAAAGTAGTTTTCATTAAGAGATATCTGTTAAATTCTTTTAAAGTAAGATTTATGGCTTTGCAAGAGTAAAACAATTACCCTACCTGAAATAATATTGTGAGGACTCTGTTAATTAAAATGGGATGAATCCAAAGAATATGTAACTAGCACAGTCTCCTCCAGCATCTCAACACTCCTGTGAACAGCTCTTATTTGTGTAGGAGATGCTTCTATAATCATCTTCTGCTCACAAAAAAATAGTATTGTGCTGCATAGAAATGTGATTTTGTGCTAAGGAGACACAAGCGTTAACTTCAAACCTTGTACCTGTAGTTTGTGATGTCCTTAATGAGTAGATGACTCCGTTTTTCACGTAGGTGGTCTCTCGGGCACACTCTTGGTGGCAGGAGGTAAACTGTTGTTTGTTAATTGATTGATACCAATTCTGCATAATAATGAATATTGAACCCTGTTGTCTTTAAAGCTGGTGCTCTCTGTAGATTATAATGCTTTTGGGGAAAGTTCATTTCCTTCACGTAGATCCACACGGTATTATTACTGAAAATTAACAAATTTGTGTTTGGCAGGTATGTGTGCGTGTGTGTACGTGTGTGTATGTGTTCATTCAAGTGTTAGGTACCAAATAACCACCTTCCTTCTGCACTTTACACTGGCAAGAAGATATCAAAAGGTGTGGTGGTGGAAGTAACAAAAATTATGATAAAAAGAAGGGCAGGGATAAAAAGAAGTGTGACCTGTCACCATTCATCCCTTGTCAATGGCACAGAAGGGGCCTTCCTCCACTGTTAAAGAGGACAGTGGTGCAGGACTTTAGGCAGCGGTCTGAAAAAGTGGGCAGAGGTCACTGGTGGAGGGAAGAGGCAACCAAGATGGAGAAGTAAAGTGGTTGTCAAGGGGACAACTCCAGCATAGGTGTGACAAATCTTTTGATTCGCACTATGCTAGAAGATGGTGGATGTTGAAGGACACAGCCTTTAGTTGTGGACATACATAGAGTTACTAAACCCAGGTAAGTGAGGAGTTTTGGGGAGCTTCCTATCAGTCTACATCTTCGATTTACTTAGAGACTGCAGGACAAAAATCAGAATGAATGAAGGATCTTTGTCAAGTGGGACTGATGTCTGCCGGGAGCTTCCCACGCAGGTCTGTGAAAGGCAGGCAAGTGTTCCACAGGACAACTGGGACAAACTTCTCTGTGTGCTCCACAAATTAAACTCAACATCAGGATAGTTGTTTGAGTTGTAGAAAAAGGTCACAGTACTAGCAGGGGTTAAAAAAAAAGCATGCAAAACTTGGGAATATAAAAAGGCACTGTGAGCCTGGGCCACATGGCAAAACCCTATCTCTACAAAAATAGAAAAAATAAATAAATAAATAAAAGTCATCCTCTTCTCAAAAAAAAAAAAAATGAGCTGGGTGTGGTGGTGCATACTGATTTATTCTCAGCTACTCTGGAGGCTGAGGTGGGAGGATCGCTTGAGCCTGGAAGACAAAGGTTGCGTGGAACTGAGATTGTGCCGCTACACTCCAGCCTGGGTAACAGAGGAGACCCTCTCAAAAAAAAGAAAAGAAAAGAAAAAAAAATGGTACTGTGTATGTAGAAGAGTATTTTTCAGAAAGTTTATAATACATGTACACTTTTGATATATATGTATGTTTTCAGGTTATATAACCATATACGGCAAGTTGTAAACAGCAGATTATGAAACTATATGTGTTGAAAGAAGCCTGATACAATAGGCCACATATTATATGATTCTATTTAGAAGAAAGATCCAGGATAGGTGATGCTTAGAGACAGAAAGCAGAATGGTGGTTCCCAGGAGCTAGGGGTGAGGGAGGACTAGATCGTGACTGCTTCTTGGGCAAGGAGCTTCCTTTTGGGATGATAAAAAAGTTCTGGAATTAGATAATAGTGATGGTTGCTCAACATGATAAATGCACCAGATGTCAGTGAATTACATACTTTAAAATGATGAATTTCATGTGTTGTGTATTTTACTACAATTAAAGACAACCATATGTGCTTTATCAGTCCATTTTTGAATACAAAAAAGTCAATATTATGCAGGTGGAAACTGATAATCAATACAGGATATGACTCAACCTAATGTTTCATTGGGGTGCAGGAGCAAGAAAATACTTATGAGGTGGGAGTTGAGAAGATATTTTACAATTACTTTCCTTCTTGGTAATGCATACGGTCTGGCCAAGCTGATACTTACGGTTCTTTCTACCTCTAAAATTCTCTGATTTTATGATTTGAGTTTAGAATATTGTGTGGCAATTCAAAAGAAAGACTTTGAAAATAAAACGGTGTTCGATTTCAAATGTTGGAGGAAGAGCCACAGGAGGAAAAAGAAAGTTGCCAGAATGAACAAGATGTGGAGAAACAAATACAGAAAAACAAACTCTTCTACAAGAGGAGAAATAGGGCTCACGTACGGAGAGAGGCAATTCTGACACAAAGACCCAGGACAGCAGCGAATAAAAATGAAAGAAACCGAGAGTAAATATTCAACCCAAGATGGACTGAAAGCCCCAGTCTGAAGGGGAAAGTTGGAAGGAACCATTCAGGATGATAAAGATGACACTATGAAGAGTCAAAAGGAGAAAGAAAAAAGAATATTCAAAGAAGTAGTTTAAAAGCTCCATAAAACCTTAAAGTGAGAATGTTCAATTGAAGTAGAAAAATATTCACAGTGGTAGATGGGTTTTAGGGAGACTATGGAAGAAAAGAAAAGAGAAGACACTTCAGCAAAAGTTCGGAAAATAAAAAAAGCATGAGGGAAATGGCACAGACAGAGTAAAGGCAACAAAATGAATGGAAACTGTAGCAACATGAATGATCTGACAGCATTTAAGTATGGGCAAGATGAGGAGAGAGATGCAGCTTAAGAAAATATATGGAAAGTTTGAGAATTCTATAGAAAACAGCTGAATAATAGAGATGCTTTTAACAAACCAGTTTCAAGGACTGTGTGTGTGTGTGTGTGTGTGTGTGAATACACATATCTCCATACACACATATATATACACACATCTCACATACACACACACACAGACAGGTAGATATATATACACACAAACACATACATACTATATAGAGAGAGTATACAGACATATATATACATACATATATATGGACACATACATGCATATGTACATACATAAATGTATACATACACACACACATAAAAGTGTTTGAATGCAAGCTAATGCTGGAGTTCAAAAGTAAAAGATAAATGATACAAGAAAGACATTCCTAATAACTTAGGGCATCATAATTCTAATTGGCAACTATTTCCAGTATTATTGTTCTCATTTTCACATAAGGAAATTAAAACTCAGGAAGTTATATACATTTTTCACAATTCCAGGATCCTACATATCAACTCAGGACTTTAATTTAGTTCTATTTAACAATAATATTCATACAGTTCTTTCCCATATAATATATTCCCTAAAGATTCATTTATAGGATTTTTGGTTAATTTTGATTACCATTTCGAAAACGGATATAAATGCCTATTTTTACATTTAATTTTCATTTTGTTACTTGATTTCAATAAGTCGTATTTTCTGGATCTGTCTGATTGTCACATTTTTCTTCTCTAACTAACATGTCTCCTGTGTTACTAGAAGTTTCAATTATGAACAAAGAATATACTGCCTATAGAAAAATGTAGATATAGTAACTGAAATGGTACTATTAGCTCTTTATTTCCTGTACATGCTAAAGTACCTACACTTTTTAGGCTGTGCTAAGAACAGAGCCATCAACCAGCACGTTGTTTGTATGAAAGAATGTTATTTCTGAGCTCTAAGCCAATTGGCTCAGAAGCAAACCTTTAAAACACAATCCGTTTATTATAGGTTGAAGAAAGCCTATGAAACATGTCCTTTGTATCTAATTCAATCCTTTAATCCGTTGGTTCTAATAATCTCCAGGAATCTTCCTGGCTGTTATTTCTCTGCTGCAAGTTCTCTTATTTAAAAAAAAAATTCAAGATTTTGCTTATGTCTACTTCTGCTGCTGCTATTAGTTCCAGTTGAGAGATTGTTACCTAACGTTAATCACCTGACTTCCTTCATTTTGTCATCCTTATTATAATCATTACTATACAGAAGAAGAAACTGAGGCTTAGAGGGGTTGGGTAATTTATCCAAGGTGAGGCTGCTTCTAACTCATAGAAATTAAAACTGAACCCTTCTCTGACTCCAAGGCCATTATTAGTTATCAGCCAGATAGAAACAGAAAAATAAATAAAATGTGTAAGGCTGGATTTTTTTTTATTTGCTTAAGTATTCATTCATTCATCATTTATTCATCACCATTTATTCATTCATTCAAGAACAAGAGACTTACTGGGAATTGAAGCAAAAAAAAAAAAATGATATTGACATAGAATTAGGAAGATGGCAAAATTGAGTTAGGCCATAGTCCTGCTCTGGAGGGCTCCAAAAGCTGGAGAGAACAACAAACCTAATATCACACAATAATAATTAAGCTTGCTTGGTAAGTTGAACAGATTAAGCTGCTCTGGGCAAGTCAAGGAAAGCATCAAGCAGGAAGTCATACGACACCTTTCACTGGAGATGAAAAGAGTGTTCCAGGAAGATAAGAGGCTGGTAGGAGTGGGAGGCATGAAAGAACATAGATGCTACCTAAATAATCTTCCTGAGAAATGTAAGTTACATTTAAATTTGTACTTGAATGTATCTTGTATGTAACACAAGATAAAATATTATTTGTGCAATTTTGTGTTAACGATTGAAAAAACAACATGGCCTTTCCAAATTCATCCTTTGCATCCCTAGACTACCAAGATGGGCACAGTCTTCTAAAAGGGAGATGTCTATCGCAGTGTCTGCCACGGTGGAAGGGAACGATATGCAACTCTTCCCAGTCACTGCGGAGGGCACAAATTGCTTTGGAGAAATTGTGGTTTCTCCCTTATGAATGTCCGGTACCTGAGAGCTTTGACCAAAAAAAAAAAAAAAAAAAAAAGAAAGAAAGAAAGAAAGAAAAAAATTCCCACCCTCAGAATCATTTGTGAATGCACAACCAACTCTGTCAAGTACAACAGAAGGTCACAGATGAAGCCATGAAAATGCCAGAATCATGAAAATATTGATGTCTGCGATGAATCAAAGTGAACAGAGTGACCCTCTGCTATCATCACTTAATTGCTAGGTTAGGGAAAATACCGGGAGACAAGGGATCAGTCTGAGCAACTGTGACCATTAAGGACAAGTGGGATTAGCATAAATGTATCATAATTTATCATCCTCATTGCTAGTAATTTTGAGGCCTATACATCTAAATACACTCGTCAGAAAGACCTGCAGAATGCTTAAAACGCCTAAAAAGGCATCCTTTATAAGGAAGTTATAACTCTAGATGACTCATAGGTGAAAAAAAAAAACAGCATATTCCTTAGCTTTAATACTTGTTTATTATTTCAGTGAAATAGAGTAATAGGTACTCTTTCTTCTAAAAATTAGATATAAATATCACTAGTTACTATCATAAATAAGGCAGATCTTTGGCATTTAGGCTTCTAACATTTTCATCATTTCCTGTTTGTTGTTGTTCCTCAGTTTTTAGTGAAAATTTGGCATTTAAATGTTATCTACTTATTTATTTAACTTTTTACTGTGGTAAAATATTTATGACATAAAATTTACCATCTGAACTATTTTTAGGTGTACAATTCAATGGCATTAAGTCCAATCACAATGTTATGCCACCGTCACCTGTAATACTTTCAGAAAAATTTCATCATTCCAGACAGAAACTCTGTACCCATTAAAAAGCAGGCTGGGTAAAGCAGCTTACACTGGTAGTCTACTTTGGGAGGCAGAGACGGGGGGATCATTTGGGCTCAGGAGTTGGAGACCAGCCTGGGCAACGTGGCAAAACCCCTGGCTCTACAAAAAATAAAAAAATCATCCAGGTGTAGTGGTATGCAATTGGAGTCCCATCTACTTGGGAGGCTAAGGTGAGAGGATCACAGGAGCCCCAGAGGTGGACTAATTTGGAGGTATTAAATTTGAGCCAGGGAGAGCGCCTTTGCCACTGGATATGTAGAAGGTTCCCAACAAGGCAGAAGGTTCCCAAAGTTGGGAGAAGAGGTAAGTACCCAATCAATAACAAATGTCAGTTTAGAATGAAGAGGAAAGCTCTGTCATCTCCTCAGATAAGTTTTATATCTCAACTCACTGTTTTGGAAATATCAGAACATATGGGGATTTAAAAACATGGCAATGAAGGAGGATTAATGGAAAAACAATTTTATCTGTCAAAGATCACTACAAAGCAAACAAAAAACAAGCAAACCAAAGCGACTGTAAAGGGCATATTCATCAATAATCCTGGCTGTGTTTTAAAGGTGCTTAGACGCCACAAAAACATCTCCATCATCACATAAATATAATTTTAGTGTTTATCTGAGTTGGGGATGACATTTATTGCCTCACACACTCTCTTTAAAGCACAGTGTTTACTTATCTAGCAGTGTTTTTCAGAGTGTTTGCATTTGGAAAAGAACACCTCCTGAATCTTTGCTAAACCTTAAATAAATTATGCATTAAATCATATTTCTGCTAGGAAACATACTTTGTATCAGGGACAACAGTTTAAACCCATACCCAACATTGGATGTATCTATTAATAATTTAAGAAAAAATTGCTTGGACACCTCTATCTACAGTTCATGAATTTGTAGTGAAACATGATTAAATGAATCCACAGCTAGGAACCAAGCTGTAGAACAAGTGTGCCTTCCCCAAGATGGCCTATAAGAATAATTGGATCTTCTGAAAGAAAACATTTGTTAAGCAAATCAATCAAATCAATCTAGCCTGACACAACTGGCTGTCATTCCTGCACAAAATGAAATTTATACTACATGAATATGTATTTGAATTGGAGAAAATATGATGGGAGGAATATAATCATTTAATGAGGGGCTCTTTTAATACACAGTTGACAGTTCAATTTTTATTTTGGTAAGGAGAAAAGTGTCTGTTGGTACCTCTCTAAGACAAAGTTAATTCTGGACCAGTTAAAATAATATAACTGATGACTAATTTTATTGTTTCTTAATTTAAATTTATGGGAAATATATTCTTCTTATTGGAAGAGTATCCTGAAAGTTACAACACAGGATACAATAATATTTCCAAATAATGAGGGTAGTAAAATTAAGTATGCCACTTAAATTGAAAAACTAAAAGGGAAATTGAAAAGTGAAAAATAGCCACAGGAGCATCTGCCCTTCTATCACGGCACGGAGACTTACGTGCTCAGACTATATTTTCTGCTGAAACAAAGAGATTCTTTTAAGACCCAGCTAATTCTCAAAAGAATTTACCAAGGTTTCCACAATCTATAAAAATAACAGAGCCAAGTACTGTAACAGAAACTTCCTGTGGTGGTAAAAAAGAAAAAAAAAAGTGTTGAGAAAAGAAAAAAGAAACCATATATGTATGGAAAGTCAACCTCGATGTTAAGCAGTGTTCATTTCCATATATGTCTCTGATTGTGTTTATTAATATGTGTATTTCCTCCTCTAGAACCTTTTACATGGCACAGCAACTTTGGGAAATTAGGCATCATTCAATTCAGTTGCTTGAACTTTTATTTTTAGGTCAACATATTGCTGTTCATGTTGGTAAATTTTTAAATTGCATGTTCCATGTTACATGTCTACCCACCAACTGCTTTTCATAGTAACTCTGTGTTCATTTTGTTTGTTTTTATAATTATGGGATTATATCAGAAGTCAATGAAACATTACTATTATTCTCTTTTTTCCTCCATGGATGGTTTGTTTGTTCTACCTCAGTTTATCAGTCACATTTTCTTTCATGAATTTATGTGAATGTTCTAAGTTAGGGACCAACTCTTTCATGCACTAGTTTGGAAGAATTTGCCAGTCTTGCCTTTACACATCTTCTGAAATACACACATTGAAGGCTCCCACATCAAGCATTCAGCAGGCAACCCTGCACTTAACAACATGCTTCTTACTGCTGGCACATATTCCTAGAACTAGCCCTCTTTTTTTGCAAAGGATTTCTTGAAGGTCAAATTACAAGAATCACTGAAGAACCACAGGTTTTCATGCATAAAAGAAACTTAACTTGATTATTACCAAGTCTTAAAGAATTTTAAGTTAAAATAAAAAAAATAATAAAAAATCCTGCATTTTGAAAATCAGGAAAAATTCTTTATACAGAGTCAGATTCAAGGTCAGAAATTTCTATGGAGTGCTAACACAAGACAGGACCCTTTCATTCCAGGCAATATTGCGACCAGATATCTTAAAACCTCCCCGTGACAAAACACTTAGAAGTGCTACATGAGATTTTAGAAACACTCATTTAAATGCATAATAAGCTGGAAAAAAGTAAGGAAAATACGCAGGAGTCAAAACCCAAGTTGAAACTAAAAGCCAGCACTTAGACAGATGCCCTAGCTGCCCAGCGGAATGAATGGGCCAGGTTGATAGTCTAGTATTCAAGAGTTAGGGGTTTTAACAGCCTCTCTAGGAAAAGAGATGAGGTCTTGGCCTATGCAAAGTGGAACAAAAATTCATACTGAAATTCTCAAAAACCAGAAGACTGAGGCGTTAAGTATTTATTTATGGATGTAAACTGTGTGTCTTTATACCACTTGTTTATACCAATTGTTAAATTTTAATGAATTTTGTAAGCTTGTTGTTAAATAGAGCCATTACTTAAAATTAGGTAAACTTTGAATGAAATAAATCATATTAAAAATAAGGGTTGGGGCGAAAGCAGTGGCTCATGTTTGTAATCCCAGTACTTTTGGAGGCCAAGGCAGGAGGATCATTTGAGGAGTTCGAGACCAGCCTGGGCAACATAGCAAGACCTCACGTCTACAAAAATAAATTTGCTAATTATTTGTCAGATTTTACTATTACCTATGTTTTTGAGGTTGTCTGTGTGAATTATCACTATAGCAAAAATACTAAATAATAATATTATTCTTCTGCACAGTGCTTCTCAATTCCATGTTCATTAATGTCACACTTAGTTTGAAATTGGCCATGAAAAAAAGTATTATACTGTGGAGGTTGGCAAGTGCTATAAGACTTCATTAATTTTTTTGATTGCACAGACTTAAGAAAGTGATGGGAATTTTGTTAATAATGCAGATTCACTTCAAAGTGTGGCATGTCTGTAGTTACATTGTGAGTAGCAAAGAAAAAACGTTGAGTATTTTAAAATCTATTATGCAATTCGGTAGTGACTGGTATCATTGGTGAACAAATGAAATTCCAACATCTTGTTGTTACTCATTAACAAAGAAAAGTATATCAACCAACACTCATGTTGGAACTACGTTCATTTGTCAATTATAACCATAGACAGGCTACAGATACAAGAGTTCAGCAATAATCTATGAAAGTGTGGGACTGAATATACAAATGGACAACAGCCACACCATATATGACAACAGAACTCTCATCCACAACCTCTGTAACAGGCAGTCCAGGAAGCTAAATTACAACCTCTGCAGCAATCAGCCCCCAACAGTCAGAACTTGGTCAGTGTCTTTCAGGTTCCTTATTTTTTGTTGTCTGTGCTTCCAACTCAGGAGGAACCAAGGAAAGCCAAAATACATTCTCCAATCTTACTTTATAAGGTGTCCTGCTTCTAGGGAAAGCCAAAATACATTTGTAAGGTGTCCTGCTTCTAGTTAGCCTGCCTGCATTTCCCCTTGCCAAAATTGTGCAATTGTAGCATTTCTGTGCTTTCCACCATTTTTTCCCCTAATTTATAAAGTTCTCCCTCTGCTCTGCCTGACTTTGATCTGCCAAATTCAAGCAATGATGGCTGACTCCCTTGCAACTCACAAGCTCTGAGTAACTAGCCCTTGCTTATTCTCAGTTGGTTAAAGGTCTCCTTTTATATCCACAAACACATTCTATGACAATCAATTGACTATATGAAAATGTAGGTAGAATATTTTACATAATATTATTAGTAGTAATAGGTGTACTATATAATCATTTGGGTCATATAAAGTATAAGAACAAGGTAAACATCATGTTTATGAAAATCTTTTTATAGATGGGGTACACATATGATTGGGATTTCTTTTTTAACTGCCTAGTGGCTGTAAAACAAGCAAAAAACACCTAGATATCTTATGTTTAAATTAGATCTTCAAATTACCAAGGTGCTAGAAAAAAACTGGAATTTGTTTTAGCTTATATAGACTTGACTGCAATAATGGAAGTCTTTTGTAAAAGGGCATTGCATCCAATAAACTGCCACTGTACTGCCTGGCTATTGGAGAAGGATCATGTAGCCCTAGCAGGTGCTTCAGAGAATCCCCCAGATGGGGAATGCTGAGTGTCAGGTGAGTTCAGGAGTAGAATCTGTGACGACCTTGTCATTTCAAAAAAAAATCATGCACCATTCATAAAATACATTTTAATCAAACCACAGTACTGTGACAGAAACAGCAATTATTAACAGAGCGATTAGAACACTGCCTCCTTCCTGGCTTGGCCTCAGCTATTCCCTCTAAATCTCCTTTAAAAAGCGTGAGTGCCTGCCTGTTTCCTGGGGCTTTTGCTTTTTTAGTGTAGGAGAGTAGAACAGGTATTTAGAAACAGGATTGAAGAGATCCAGGAGGGTGAAGAAATTTTAAAAAGGCTTTTGAAACTTGGGTTTGAGAGCAAGTAGGCATCTTTACATTGGATTTTTTTTTTTTTTTTTTGAAGCAGACTGTAAGGCAGAAATTTGTATGCAGAAGGTTTACTGGGGCATGAGAGAGTTAGACAGAGCTATTGAGCAGGGGGCAGAGCTGAACTGCAGTGTGGCTGCAATGAGACCTCAGCCAATCTTATGAGGGACTCCAGATTTGGGATGCAAGTGATTCCACTAAATAAAGTTAAGCACCAGAGGGAGAGTGACATGAGGGATATGCATTTCTACTTCTCTCATCATTGTGTTGGTTTTGAGAGTCTCTTCTTGTGTACACATCTCACTGGGTTAAGTCACTTAGTTGAGCCACTGGATTTTGACTCTAAGCAGTTATCACTTTATTCACTTACTTTAGACCCTACTCCCTGTCTAAGATGGGATTCATCTTATAGAGTATAGTATTATGTATACTATACTATAATTCAGTATACTGTACATAGAATTGAAGAGCAATTGAGAGACAATGTATAATTCATTTGTGCAACAGTATCTAATGACTGTCATTGCCTTAAGGCGCTTGAAATCTGTTAGTTGAATGGAGAGACACTGAGGATATGTGCCACAAAGTGATATCTAAAAGCCTGTAGCAGAGCCTTATGGGGGTACCACAAAGACAGAGATCAGATCCATCTCATAGAGCCCATATGCTCGAATTGAATTTGGAAAGAGGGGTAGATATGTGTGCACCTTGAACAAATGGAATGGAGCAAGGATATCGCAATAGAGGGAGCAGAATGAACAGGAGAAAAATCTGAGCAACACAGCATAGCCTTCCAGTGGCATCCGAATCTAGTTATATCATTATACTGCTAATTTCATGTAACATTTGTCAAAAAATTTTAATATACTATTACTGTAATTGGCAGTATATAGAGCCCTAAATATCTTCACCTTCTGGCACTCATACCCCTCCCTGTGTAATCCAACCTCTTGAGAATGAGCTGGACTGGCTTCTAATGAATAGACTATGGTACAAGTGATGGAATGCCACTTTCATGATCAGATTACAAACACACTGTGGGCTGCGTGCTGTGGCTTGTGCCTGTAATCCCACTCTTTTGGGAGGCTAAGGTGGGTGGATCGCTTGAACCCAGGAGTTCGAAACCAGTCTGGTCAACCCTGTCTCTACAAAAAAAAAAAAAAAAAAAAAAAAGACAGGCATGGTGGCAGGCACCTGTAGTCTCAGCTACTCAGGAGGCTGAGGTGGGAGGATCACCAGAGCCTGGGAAGTCAAGGCTGCAGTGAGCCATGTTTGTACCACTGCACTCCAGGCTGGGTGACAGAGTGAGACCGTGGCTCAGAAAAAAGCAAAAACAAAAACCAAAAACTTGAAGCTGTGGCTTCTCATTGCTCACATTCTCTTGCTCAGTTGCTCTGTGTGAAGGTACCTGATGTGTGTAAACTGCCCTATAGAGAAGCTCTTGTGATAAGGAGCTACAGGAGGCCTCCAATCCACAGCCAATGCGGACCTGAGGCCCTCAGTACAACAGCCCATGAGGAACCAAGTACTTCCGACCCTGAAGGTGGAAGCAGATCCCACCACAGTAGATCCTCGATCTTTGTGACCTACATGACACCTTGACTGCTGTGTTGTGAGATGTCCTGAGGCAGAGGCTCGAAGCTAAGTTTTACCCAGATTCCTGACTCACAGAACCCTTGAGAAAATAGATGTATGTTGTTTTAAGCTGCTAAATTTCAGAGTAATCTGTTATGAAGTAACAGATGACTAATTCAGTTAGCATATTACTCTTTGTGTGAAATGTTTTCTACTACCATGAATTACGGTAGTAGATTAGGTTCATGTCTAGATAAAATTTTTCTTATGTAGTAAAAATTGCATGCCAGCCTGAACTTAAGAATTCTCTTAAAAACTGGAATACCTTCCCTGCATAACAGTGGACGAACACAGTTGATGTGCGAGGCATTTCTGGATACCTGGTACCTCTAAAGAAAGACTCTACAAATGATAAGAGTCCAAATTCATATTACCCACATTTTTCACCATAGGCAAGTTATGTTTATTTTAAAAGACTAATTTAAATATATTTTTTCAAGTCCTGGAAACTAGCCGAGATAAGGATATACTGCCTTTTCTCTAGGATAATGCCCTAGAGACCTGAGACATGTCCTACAAAATAAGTTTATATAAGTGTCTATTATGATAAGTCTTCTATTTCCACTATGGTCTTATTAGTGTTGGGATGATTAGCATATCATCTCTAAGGAAAGTCAAAGAATCTGCACAAACGTGTGCCTAAGTTCATTCATGTGGAAGAAGTTGACAACCTGACTGCTTCACAAGGTACTCCACTATTCCATGTTTTATACAAGATTTTGAAAATATAAATAAAATCCCCTACTTACTAGAGGGTCAAAGTTTATCTTGGGAGCAGTATGTACTGATCCACCACTGTCAACATGCCATGCAATTGGCTTGTGGCTTAATCACATATCACAATTTCCATTCTCTGATTAATTTATATGGTGGGCTAGTGGATCTGAAATATCAACGAATTTTTGCATTATAAGGAATGTCATAGATCACCTAATAGAATCAGTCACTTTTACCAGGCCCAGCATTTTACTAATGAGTAAAAATTTCTGTTGCATCCACTAGCCAGTGTTCTTTATAATATATTATTCAGTTTCTATTTACTCATTATACAATTCAATTTAAAGACTGTGATTTCTATTTTATGTTGCCACTCAAGGGTTTTTTATTACTGGGTAGAACAAAAGTTTTCTATAGTCTGTCTTAAATATTCAATGGGTTCGTCATAGCAAGTATGACAGACATTCATGTTGGTGCACATCTTTTAAAGACTTTTACCCATATTTAATGATTAAGTTTTATGAGAAGGAAAGGAATGAAATTGTTAATTTAATGCACTACCAATTATGTGCTAAGCACTTCTTTGATTTTAGCTTATTTTAGAAAATTACAAACACCTAGAGAAAAAGAAAGAATATACAGCTATCATTCAGCTTCAAAAATTATTAATATAAAGTCATTCATGTTTGCCTATTCTCCACCCCTCCCGCCATAATAAAATATTTTAAAGCAAACCTCAGGCATCTTCTTACTTCCTCCATAAATATTTTAGTGTGTATTGATAAGAGACAAGGACTCTTTAAAAAATATAACCCACAAGATTTTTCTTCTGCCTAAAAGTTAAAACAAATCTTCAATACTCTCAGTAATTATCCTTTGTTTCACAAGCATACTTTTACAGTTCACTTGTTTAAATCAGGATACAAACAAGGTTCACACATTCCATTTGTTTGGTGTATCTCTTGGGTCTCTTTAAATCTATAACAGTTCCTTCTCTGACTACTTTTCATGCAATTTATTTCTTGTACCCAGTATTTATTCCTAGAGGCCTTAATCAGTTGAGATGTGATCCATTATGTCTGATATCCATCCATCCATCCATCCATCCATCCATCCATCCATCCATCCATCCACCTTTTCTGCCATATTAGATCTAGTGCCTTCTCTGTAGAAGTTACGAAGAGGAGGTTTTCTCTTTTACAAACTTTTATAAAATTCTAGAGAAGGTAGAGAAGGCATCTTAATGTCCCTAATTTTCATAGATATAAAAAAGTAATGGCTTCTATTAAATTAAAAACAGATGCATTAAAAGGAACAAAGTCAAGAAACTACTAATTGCTAAGGATAATTTTAAAGTCTAACTAAGATATAAGAAAAGTGTGCAAATAATAATGATGCAAGGTAGAAAATTAGAATCAGAACAGGTTGAAATAGTGGTTTGGGAGCTTAGAGTAAGGATTAAAGACTCCTTTTCTTTCAATTATTTTTCATAACAAGTTATGCATATAATTTAATCTACATAAAAAAAAAGAATGAAAATTAACATCCAGAATAAGCACAGTCATGACAGGTATCTAGATGAGTTCTGGTAAGTTACTTTCTGCCTTTGTGCCTTGGTTTCCCTCTCTGAAAAAAAGCTTCTAGATTTTGAAAAGATTAAATATTAAAATGTATATAATACATCTAGTAGGATATATTTGCTCATTAAACAGTCATTGAAAAAAAGAAAGTGTTTACTGCCCTTAGAATGTTGGTGTTCTGGTAGTGTGCTGTGGCTCATGCCTGTAATCCCAGCACTTTGGAAGACTGAAATAGGAGGATTCTTTGAGCTGAGGAGTTCAAGACCACTCTGGGCAACATAGTGAGACTCTATCTCAAAAAATTTTTAGTGTTCTTGCTTTTCTATGGCTTGTCTGTCATTTCAGCTACTATAAACTAAGATAAATAATTGAAAAAAACCATAACTCTTAAGTCTTTCTTTGAATAAAAAAGGCATTTTCTTCTTCTATGTAAGTGCAAACAAATGAGATATAATCCCAGCTGCCAAAATTCTAGTTTCACATTAAATAATTTAATATTTTTCCTTATTCCCAACATACATTTGGCAAATATTTTTCCCCAAACATTAAAGAATTTCTCTTTTTTGACAATCGAAACTATTTTAAAGTTTTTAGACATGTTCCAACTGCTTCTTCATTTTTTAACTTTTATTTTTACTTATTTTTATTATTATTACTATTTTTGAGATGAAGTCTCACTCTGTTGCCAGGCTGGAGTGCAGTGGTGCAATCCTGGCTCACTACAACCTCCGCCTGCCTGGTTCAAGCAATTCTCCTGCCTCAGCTTGCCGAGTAGCTGGGACTACAGTCATGTACCACCGCACCCAGCTAATGATTGTATTTTTAATAAAGATGGGATTTCACCATGTTGGCCAGAATGGTCTCAATCTTTTGACCTTATAATTTGCCTGCCTCAACCTCCTAAAGTTCTGGGATTACAGGTGTGAGCCACCGTACCCGGACCTGCTCCTTCATTTTTAATTACAACTTGGTTGGAACTCAACAGTTAGTACTTAAGATTCCTTTTCATAGTCCTGATAGTTCTTCTTTTCCTGCAAGAAATCCTGTTCCAATTCTTTTAATGTGTGAGTTGAATGCTTCTAATTTAGAATCTGTCACCTTTAAAACCTCCAAAAGCTCTTGGAACATCAAGGAAGATTTTCTTTGTCATTCAATTTTCTGATGTCTTTCTAAATTTCTCTTTTTATTTATATCTGAAAAATCTTGGCCATTGAAATTTTGTATTCTTCATACCATTTTTCAGCTATACCAATATATCTGTTTTTCTCTTTTAAAACAATTAATTGTTAGGATAATATGGTAGGACCTCTAAAGCCTTAAGAATCTATGATCATTAATTTAAGAAAAGGCCCATTCTAGCATTTCAACCTTAATTCTACAAATTAAGAAAGAATCATTGAAGTTCAAATTAAACTGAAATGAAACTAGTTAAATTTAAGTAATATTTTAGGCTTTAATGCTTAAGTACATTATTTATAGACTAGAATTAACGTTCAAAAAATGAACTCATTTGAGAATTCAGCATCAAATTAGGTTTGCTTCTGTTACAGGATTTTATTTGACTATCATGAGGAAAAACTGGCTATACTGGCTACTAATTTTTTAAAAGGTATTTATGGCACATTAACATTTAAAATAAACTTGCATTGCCAAGAAAATAATCTTAAAGAGTTGCTTCCCAATATTAAGATCGTATGAGGCATTTTTGGTCAAATTAATTAAGGGTCAAACTTATTAAATATAATTTAATGTAATTACATTATTAAATATGTTATTAGTTATTAGTAATAACTTGTTTATTATATAAATAAGTTATATAACTTATTTATACTTATTAAATATAATTTCTTTTTTAAGTAAGGCAATTCTGTATTTAAAAATTAAAAGTGATTCATCGGAAATTGTTGAGTATTGATTTCTGGAAGTATTTCTATCAGTTGCTCTTTCTTAGACATTATATTAAAAGGTAATAAGAGCCAAGCACAGTGCTCATGCCTGTAATCCCAGGACTTTGGGAGGCCGAGGCAAAAGGATCACTTGAGATCAGGAATTCAAGACTAGCCTGGCCAACGTAGTGAAACTTCATCTCTACTAATAATACAAAAATTAGCTAGGCACAGTGGCACATGCCTGTGATCCCAGATACTCAGGAGAATAAGGCAGGAGAATTGCTTGGATCCAGGAGGCAGAGGTTTCAGTGAGCTGAGATCAAGCCACTGTACTTCAGCCTGGACAACAGAGCAAGACTCCATCTCAAAAAAAAAAAAAATAGTAATTTATTATACAAAGATTGCTCAACTTTTGAAAGTATTACATGTAGGTGGAAGTTTCTCTGAATGTATTTTTAAGGTTATAATTTCTGACTGTAGATAAACATAGAGCTAATTCAGAAACGTCCCAGTTATTTTCCAGAAGACATTCCTCCATGTGTCTAATGAAATGACTAATTTGAAGACTGACAAAAGTCCACGGCCACTATACAGCTGACTGTGCTTGTTTAAAGGCTGTTCTTGTATCAAATGAAAACCTCGCTATCCCTTGAAATTTTCATTTCAACCTGGGCTACTCACTTGAATCTTGGATGTTTTGGAGAATAAAAAGAAATACATATGAAGTGTCCAACAGTTCGACATCTAGGTTTTAGCAAAGTCACCATCCCATGTAATTTGTAACAGGAAAGAAATCACTGGGACAGAAAACATATGCAATAGCACAATGTGGAGCTGTCACATCAATTCACTGTCAGTCTCTGGCTAACCAAAGCAAATGCCTTCCTTTCTCTCTGCTTCTCCTTCTGTTTTCTCGGCTTCCTTATTGCCCATTCTTTCTATTGGTTGCGGACTTGACAAGCAGCACTGGCTTTGAACGGAATTAAGAGGCGTTTCATCCACCTAGTAACCACAAAATATCTGGTGGGTGGCTAAACTTACGATGCTGCAAGAGTAGCAGGCCATAACATACTTCTAGGTCATACATATTGAATTTTAAGCATCGTCTCGTCAGCATAACTCTGTGTTATTCAATCACTGAAGATAATTTATAGAATCTGAAAACCCACCCGTGGTTTCTAGTGAATGAGATTTCTGGGCTAGGCTCTCATTTTTTCTTATGAGTTTCCCTACTGAGTTTCATCTTTAATGCATGGGGATAAGTAAATAAGCCATTTCATTTTTATTTCCCATTCCATGAAATGTTTCTCAAGTAACTCGATTAATGTTCAAAACCAATATTTGAATAGGTGCATAATGTAATTAAAATTTCATAAAACTGCTATAATCATAGTAACTCAGTAATAAGCAACCTTATTTATCACACAAATGATTTCTTTGAATTTCTAACATGTAGTTTTAGCTGAGTCAATAGTAAAGAAATATATACACATATGCATATATATATGTATGCGTATAGATGTGTGTTTACACACACACACACACACACACACACACACACAAACTCCGTTTCCCTCCCAAAAATTTATATTTTCAAAGGAACACTTGAAAACTGGTATTTTCTACTAACATTTGACTAATATTTTCTTGCAGATTGGTATATGGATGACTTAGAGTGAACACAGAGATGGCTAAATTCCATTTTATCTTCTAAATAAAATGACTTGTCACTTCAGAAAGCTACAAGTATTATGACATAATATGAAAGTGAATGATATTGAAACATTGAATGATACTGTTTCTCTTCAATCCAAACATAACACTCACTGATGCCCAATACTTTAGTTCTTACGTATAGTGGTGAGTGATATCACGTATATCACATTAGGTATTTTACTGTGGTTTGTGTCTGTGTATCTTCGTTGTTTGAACTTTTTTCTTCCTCTAATATTGTTAAGTTTATCACACAGATTCTCAAAATTCAATGCAAATAAGAAATCAAGAGGGAATCTGATAAAAATCCAGAATCCTGGGCACAGGGATTCTGTGTAGTTCCAGCTGGAATGGACCCCAGGAATCGGCATTCTTCACAAGCACCACAAGCGACTGAAGCAGATGGTCCGAGAACTACCTCTGATAAACACTGCCCGAGGGGTCTGAAACCTCTTTATATCTATTTCTTTGTAGTTCTTCTCATGTATGTTGGCATGCTCTGTTCATTTAAGACAGGCTGCTTCACAGTCTGCCTTATAATATCAAAACAGAGCAAAGTTTTGATATTACAAAACAGAGAATAGTGCTCTCCAACAGAAATATAATGTGAATTACATATGTAATTTTAAACTTTATAATAGCTTCATTTAAGAAAATAAAAAAGAAACAGGTGAAATTAATTTCCTGTACTCATATGTTCATCACAGCACTATTCACAATAGCAAAGTCACAGAACCAACCTAAGTGTCCATCACAATTGACTAATAAAGCAAATGTGGTACATATATATACACCACGAAATACTATGCAACCATAAAAAGAATAAAAGCATGTCCTTTGAGCAACATTGATGGAGCTGGAAGCCATTATTTTAAGTGAATTGAGTAACAGAAAATCAAATTTTTCTTGTTCTCATTTATAAGTGGGAACTAAACAATGGGTACATATACAAAGATGGAAATAATAGACAATGGGGACTCGAAAAGGAGGGAGGATGGGAGGGGGCTAAGGCTGAAAAACTATCTTTTGGGTACAGTGTTTAATATTTGGGTGATGGGCACACTTGAAGCTCAATCCTTCCCATCATGTAAGATACCCATGTAACAAACATGCAAATGTACCACCCAAATCTAAAATTAAAATGACGACGGCAACAACACAGGGACGCAAGTGTTCACAGAGGTGGTATTTACAAGTAAAAGGTGAAAACACTGCAGATGTCCCCCAACAAATGTGGAATGTCTGTATGTTGGAATATTATTCACCCATAAAGAGGAATAAAATACTGATATGTGCTACAATGTAAATGTAAAAAAATATGAAGCATAGTGAACAAAGTCAGACAAAAGGTCACATATTGTATAATTACATTTATATGAAACATCCAGAAGATGGAAATTCGCATAGACAGAAAGCAGATTGTTCCAGGCTGAGTGGGACAAAGCAAAGGGAAGTGACGCTCATTGAAATGCAGTTTCCTGTTGGGTAAGGAAAATCTTTCAGACTAGGTAGAGGTGGCAGTTGCAACACTGAAAATGTACTGAATGCCACAGAATTGTATATTATCAAATGGTCAGTTTTGTTATGGGGATTTTACCTCAATAAATGAAAACAAAAGAGGGAGAAAAGTAAATGACTTTAATTTAATCGTACATTTTATTAAACCTTATGTGTCCAAAATATGATCATTTCAATATGTAATCAATAGAAAAATATTGAGATACTTTACATTCTTTTTTCCATACTAAGTCTTCAGAATTTGGTCTATAATTTATACTTAGCAGCCCATCTCCATTCAAAACAGTCATATTTCAAGTGATCAGTAGCTACATGTGGCAAATGGCTATCTTATTGAACATCACAAGGCAATGGGATAGCCTTGCATGAATATTTTCTAAAAACCACACCACTGTGTTCATAAAAACAATAACAACAACAACAAAAAAAACAAATCTCATCATGGCAAAATTAGCGGCTTGAATAGCTTCTTAATTTACACGTATCCACAAAAGTCATAGGGAATATGATGACAGCCAGAAGTGCATTGAGCTAAGTGGTATTGCCAATGTTTGATTATCTCAGATATGTGTGTAGGATGTGAAGCTATTTCCTTGAGGGCCCTTTTCTGAGGCCCAAATGAGATTTTTATGAAAGAAGACAGACTCCATGGAGGAGGCTGGGGTTTAGACATCTCATTAATTGTCATTAAAATTCTGCCAAAATCTTGGTAAGATAATTTAGTTTACTATTGGATGTAAACATACTCTACTTACAAAACACTAAGGAAATTTGTAATTTGAAAGGCATTTGGAAAGGCACAGACAAAATTGATTACTATTATCTGTTGAGTGCCAATAATAGTACTAACTAGAACTAATGTTACTGAATATATGCCAACCATTCTTCTAAGGTTTTTTCATACATTATCTCATTTAATCTTCAAATAGCCTTATATGATAGTTACTATTATTATTCCTATTTCCAGATAGAACAAAAATGGCAACAAAACACTCTGAGGCCCAGAGAGATGGCATTACCTGTCCAAGATCACTTTAATGAGTAGTGGAGCCAGGTTTAAAGCCAGGCAGTTGGATTCTGGGGTGAGTAATCCTGACATTTATATTGGAGTTTCTCAACCTTGGAACTACTGCCATTTAGGGGTGGATAATTCTCTGTTGAAGGAGCCTATCCTAGTATTGTAGAATGCTTAGCAGAATTCTTGACCTCTACTAAGTAGATGCCAGTAGGACCTCATTGTGCAAAGGTATAAAACCCAACCCAAAAAACAACTCCAGACATTTCTAAATGGCCCCTGGGAAACAAAATCACTTCTGGCTGAGAATCACTGCTTTATATGAATTGCCTCCCTGCACCACGTACAAAAGTGCACTGGGTGCCTTCTAGTAGGAGATATGATAACAGAAGCAAGAGGAAAGAGTGATGAGAGGAAGGGTTCACGAGCCAAGGATTGTAAGTGGCCTCCAGAAGCTGTGAAAAGCAAGGACACCAATTCTCCTTTAGAAACTTCAGAAAAAAACAAAGAACAAAAAACAAAACCCCAAGAACAGTAATAACACACACACACACACACACACACACACACACACACACACACAGAGCCCTGTCAATACCTTGACTTTAGCCCAGTAAGACTCATTTTGGACTTCTGATCTAAACTCAAAGAAAATACATTTGTGTTGTTTTAAGCCATTAAGTTTAAGTTTATGGTCATTTGTTATAGTGGCACTAGAAAATGAATACAGAGTGTAGCCAAGCTTCATCAAAGCTCTACCAGGATTTCATGATTAGGTGACTTAAAACTTTAAGAAACTTTAAGTAACTGGGCCCATGGTCCCAGAGCCAGGAAGGGTAGAACAAAGATTTAAAACTAGGGCCATTTTACTGCAAAATCTGAGTTTTTCCCACTCACCATAAGATGTTTCACTTATTTTCCCAACACGCAGATATAATGCAATATTTATTTAATTTTGACTACTTAATGATGTAGAACATAGACAATATTTTTTTGGGAGGGCATCTGGAAACAAAGATCCATTTCTAGGTAGAAAAATACTTGTAAAAAAGTAATGCTAATGGCAGTCTTCCTTCAATTTATCTCAATTGTCAGGGACACCCGAGGAGAGAATTCTGGTGATTTCCACATCAGTCTGGAATAGAGATTCTTAGAGATTTGGAGAGAGAAAATAGATTTAAAAAATATGCTCTCAATGCAGACCAGTGTCCTTAAGCAGCTGTGTTACCATTGGTACTGATCATGTTGACTGTCCTATTCATTTTTAAACTTTTGGGAAAATCCATCTGCACAAAATGTCTTTGAAAAAAAAAATCTAAGGAACAAATTTTAGGCTTGCAATCAGCACTCTTTTTAGCATTATGATTAAGCAGCAGATTAATCTGACCTATGTGTCCTGTTTGCAAGACAATTAAGATACTGACAAAGACATAAATAAATCCTCGAATGAAGTAATATCATAGTCAATAAAAATGTTCTCATTATGCCAAGGTCTTTTTATCCAAAGCATGTTTATGATGGCTCTATAACATGGTGATTACGGCTTTGGAGTTGGACAGCTGTAGCTCCAAGTCCTGGATCCTGCACCTACTAGCTCTGTGATCCTTAGCAATTTATGGAACTACTTTAAGTCAGTTTCTTTGTCTGTCAGATGGACATAATTATAGAAGCGGCCTCAGAGGGTTACAGTGATGATTCCTGAGACAACACAGAGAAAATCATTTAGCACAGTGTCTGGTTACTCTAAACGCCTCCTGAATTTTTTTTTTTTTTTTTTTTTTGAGAAAGAGTATCACCCTGTCCCTAATACTAGAGTGTAATGGTGCAATCTTGGCTCACTGCAACCTCTGCCTCCCGGGTTCTAGCCATTCTCCAGCCTCCACCTCTCATGTAGCTGGGATTACAGACACCTGCCATGATGTCCGGCTAATTTTTGTATTTTTAGTAGAGATGGGGTTTCACCATATTGGTCAGGCTGGTCTCAAACTCCTGACCTCAGATGACCCACCTGTCTCGGCTTCCCAAAGTGCTGGGATTATAAGCATGAGCCACCGTGCCTGGCCTGGCTCCTGATCTTTTATAATTGTTTGTCTATTTGTTATTGCCTGTGTATGGTATTTCCCCTCTGGCCTCTAACTATGCTATTCAGAACTGAATCCATGCCTTCCCTCTTTACTCCCTGAAAATCTGCCTGTATTTTCTATTTTAATAAATGGCTCCCCCCGCCACCATCCCTTTATTCAACTGCCCAAATCCAGTTGTCATCAAAATCTCCTTCCTTTGGCTTCTGATCACCAGTCTCCCACCTCTTCTGCAAATCTGAACAATTTCATTTCACCACATAGATAGCTATTATACTGATATGGTTTGGATTTCTGTTCTCATCAAATCTCATACTGAATTGTAATCCCCAGTGTTGGAGGTTGGGGCCTGGTGGAGATCACTGGATCATGGGGGCTGAGTTCTCATGAACGGGTTAGCACCATCCCCTTGGTGCTGCCCTAATGATAGTAAGTGCTTATGAGATTTGGTTGTTTAAAAGTGTGTAACACCTCTCCACCCACATTGCTCCAGCCATATAAGATCTGCTTGCTTTCCCTTTACCTTCTATCATGATTGTAAGTTTCCTGAGGCCTCCCGAGAAGCCAACCAGATCCCAACATCATGCTTCCTGTACAGCGCACAGAACTTTGAATCAATCAGACATCCTTTCTTTATAAATTACCCAATCTCAGGAATTTCTTTATAGTGGTGCACCAATGGACCAATACGTCTACCCTGTACCCCTCTTAAATCTGTCCATTCATTGTGTGAGTTCAGGCCCTTATCATTACTTTCCAGTCTCCTGAAGTGACTTCCCTGCTTCCAATTCACCAATCAGTCACCTATTCTCCATGCCCTGCTAGAGTAGTTTTTTAGTAAAATGTGTGTACAGTCATATTGTACTGTATTATAAAACCCTTGGTTTCAAACTGGGTACAGTAACTCATACCTGTAATCCCAAAACACTGGGAGGCCGAGGCAGTTGGATCATTTGAGGTCACGAGTTTGAGACCAGCCTGGTCAGCAGGGTGAAACCCCATCTCTACTGAAAATACAAAATTTAGCCAGGTGTGGTGGTGGGCATCTGTAGTCCCAGCTGCTCGGGAGGCTCAAGCAGAAGAATCACTGGAACATGGGAGACGGAGGCTACAGTGAGCCAAGATCACAATCACACTACTGCATTTCAGCCTGGGGAACAGAGTGAGACTCCATCTCAAAAAAAAAAGAAAAAAAAAAACCTTTGGATCCCAATAACCTTTAAATAACTTTTATGATACCGGAGCAACTGCCTTCCTCTCCAAACTCCTGTCCTGTCAGCATCAGTACCTGCTTCTACCTGTTAACAGTGGCTGTATGTCAGAATGATCCCAGCAGCTTTGAGAAATGGCAATATTGCAGTCCCTAGGAACGTTCCCACATGAATCAGAATAGAATCTCTGAGCCCAAGAAACAGTGTATATTTTGTTTTGGCATTTAAAAAAATTATATTTTTTTTAAATTTAAAAACTTCAAAAGCATCAACAAAAGGAGAAAGTGGCACAATGAATCTCTTTATACTTACCTTCAGTATTTGACAGTTACCAAGATTGCGTCATACTTGTTGACCTGTACCTTTTTAATTTAAATATTCCTTGCTGCCTTCCTTTTTCCCTTCTTCCTTCCTCCCTCCGTCCCTCCCTCCTTCCTTTTCCTTCCTTCCCTTCCTTCTTCTTTCTTTTTTTCCTTCCTTCCTTCTTTCTTTTTCTTTTGTTCTTTTGTATACATTGAACTAAACATACATTATTTAAATTAATTTAATCTGGTTTTTTTTTTTTTTTTTTTACTTTGTATAATGGGGCTATTCAACATTTTTCAATTACATATATGGCCAACATTATATTTCTATTTGAAAGTGCTGAGCCAGATCCTGAACTCCTTCAGGGCAAGAAGGTCTGATTCCCTTTGTTATTTCCACATTTGCAACAACTGCTTGTTTTATAATAGACAGGCATATAGTAGATCCCAAGTTGTAAAATAGAGGCCATAAACTCAGAACATAATTGGTATGTTGTCAGGATTCTCTAATTTTGTATAAAATGTTAGAGATTTTTAAAAATTTACATTAAACTGATTAAACTGATGATATATTCCACTTGAGGATGATGGCATTAACATTCTCAAATAAATATATTATCAACAACAATAAAAAGAATAGCAAACGTATATTTTTGGCATAAAACGTATGGAAAAGGTAGAAGATAAATACCACTGTCCACAGAATAAATGATCTGTACTTGGATAAAACTGCTTGAAAAATCAAGCCTCATGGCTATAAATCTCCTGAAGTTCAAGTGCTAATCAGACTTCTGGAGAGGCTGACTTTCCAGCTTTTGACCTCAAAGGCAAGCAGTGAAAGGGCCAGGTCTGAATCATGAAAGCAAAACCCTTGTAGACAGTGAAGATTCGACATAACTTTTTGAAGTATCCAGGGGTAAGGAGATTGTCAATGACAAGCACACTCCACAGAACACAGTGTTTTCTCCCTCATGAAAGCTTTGCTGGCACTGAAAAGCTAACACCCATGATAAGGTGGAAAGATACTCTACTGTTTCTAGTACCTGCACTTTAAATATCTATTTTTTTCTATACATACACACACACACACACACACACACACACGTAAAATGTAAATGTGTGTGTTTATGTGTGTATGTGTATGTAATACACATGCACAGGAATAAAACAGAAAGCCCTCTCTCAGGATATTTCAATGAAGAGAATCCTCTTTGAAACAGTTACAGGCAAAATGAATCTCCATTTCTTATTTATCACCTGTCTACGAATAATCTGTCTCTGGACCTTGATGGTGCTTCAGAACCAAGCTCCAGAAAATGAGTATCTACTGGCTTTGGTTGAGTGAAGGATAAAAATGTACTGTTGTGGGCAACTGTAGTTATTTAGATGCCTTGTTAGTCTGAAGTACATAAAGGTATGAAGGTCTTTTCCCCCTACTTTTTTTTAACTTCTGTGGCTAAGAGTGTTTAAACCTAAACCACTGTCTTCTAAGCGCATGAATATACTACTGGAAACAAAGTTTCACCCTACCGCATCTTTGTAAATATTGTATTATCTTGCCACTAACTGAAAGGATACCTACACTTTACATACAAATCACTATATAAGCTACATAAAAGAGCTATGCTTTACATACATTTTCATTAAAACAACTCAAAAAATCCTAAGATAGGGACTGTAGTTGAAAGATACATAAATAATTTCATTCCCATACTGCTCTTTCAAGAAAGCCAAGAAACAACATTTTATTTTACAAACAGTTTAATTATTCAGGATATACAGTTGTGGTAATCTAGATGTCTCTCCACCTATATCCCCATTATCCAGTTTATCTTAAGTTTACTCTGTAGTAGTGTGAAATTGAACTGGCCACCATTGGAACTTGTGTTGCTGATTCCATAGGGAACTTGAAAGTCTATATTTTTTTTCTTTTGAGATGGAGTTGTGCTCTGTCGCCCAGGCTATAGTGTGGTGGCATGATCTTGGCTCACGGTATCCTCTGCTGCCCGGGTTCAAGTGATTCCCCTGCTTTAGCCTCCTGAGTAGCTGGGACTACAGGCGCATGCCACCATGCCCAGCTAATGTTTTGAATTTTAGTAGAGACGGGGGTTTCACCATGTTGGCCAGGATGGTCTCGATCTCCTGAACTTGTGATCTGCTCGCCTTGGCCTCCCAAAGTGCTGGGATTACAGGCGTGAGTCACCGAGTCCAGCCCAGATCTTAACTATAAGAGCATGCAGAAAATGAATGAAGGAGCCAAATTCAATTAATTGCCCATACTATTTCATTATACAATAAAAAAAAATAGACCTGTACCATCTCAAAATACTCTTAACATAATTTACTGAAACACTTGTCTTCTTTCATGCCCTTAATTTTCAGTTGAGTCTAATAATTAAAAATTTGAGTAATAATACTCACAGTTCACTCATAGGTAAGAAAATATGTGCCAATGGTTTTAATAAGAGCTCATATGCATTCAGTGCTTTTATAACAGGAATTGTGTTAAATTCTTGAATGAATCATACCATTTAATCTTCGCAGGTATGTAAGGAAGTAGATAATGTTGTTATCATGCCCCCGCTTCTTTGTTTTTTTACAAATAAGGAAACTGAAGCTATGAGAGATTAAGTAACTTGCCAAAGCTGTGTTTTACTATGCAGTGGATCCAGAATCTCACTCTGATGAATAATTTTTAAGGATGTGTTCTCTTAACCACTACCCCCACTGAACTCTGCACATCTTTGGTCTTGAATGGTCAAACCAGTGGGATAAGGAAGCAAACTACTATAGGAACCTGTCTTGTTGTTTCTGATCAATTAATCTGGTCAGATTTAAGCACTCGCCTTTCCAAGTAAAAGACTATATAACCAAGCTAACCTCAACAGATTTGACAGCAAGATGCTACTGAGGAAGGAAACTATGTCCTTCCTGACCATGAATAAAAGGAAGAAAACAAAGTCCTCATAGTCTTTATTTCTCACAGAAGATACCTGGTTATGCTTTAAAATTAGTCTCAGCTCTTTGCTTTATGTAAGACTCAACAAAATTATCTCCTGGTCCCCACAGACAAGCTAAGAGACTGTATGACTTAGCAGCAAAGTTACTTCATTCAAGGCTGTCTTAGTGAGAGAGTTTACTTCTCACATACTTTAGAAACATTTATCTATTTCGTACAGCACATCACATAGAACAGCCTGTGGACAGAATATTTTGCTCCAGGTGAAGCTGTTTAAATCCTCAGCTGAATATACGGTAAACAGAACATTACACAGGAAGCTGCTAGGGGAACATATGGTCTTTGTTAACAGTGAAACCTCTGAATTATATGGTATCATTACTGATGGACTCACTAGATTCAAATACAGAACCACACATATTCGCATCAGCTCTGGTGACTCAAACATTTGCTCTAGTTATGACCAGTCGACAGTGTCTTTTATTTAAAGGAAAGTCGAGGGGTACCTAATCTCTAAAATAAATGATTTTCTTATGAAAAGAAACAATATGTCTGCCTAAAGCTGGGATCTTATCATTTCAATGAGTCAGATCATTACATTTGAATTATAACCCATAACAATTCACTAGGCTAAAATTATAAAAAGCTGGTCTCTTGCCAATAGAATTAAACCCAGACTACTTTGTTTTCAGCTAGGATAGTCAAACACATGTGTCACGCAGCAGCCTTCCCTGGTGCAATGAAGATGTAAATTGAAAGCTGCAAGTTATAGCCCTAAGCAATTTTTATCCATATATATGGAAAAAATACAAATTATTAATATGTAATTCACTGGAGACATTTGACATTTTCCTGCCTAGGGAGACGTTAGAACATTATGGGGGCACATTACAAAATCCATATACAAAACTGTCCTTGGTGGCCAAGAAGACTGTCTATTTCTAGCATATTCTTTTTTCTCCCTTAGATAAATGGTTTATGTGTGGAGCATATTTAACCAGCTGCTTGTTTGTCTTTCAACTCTTAAATTCCATGTGGTTTGTTGTATCTGGTCTCTAAAAATAACTGGCAATAAGCCATGTCTTCCCTATCCAAGCCCCTTCCGTACTGCATCTGGGCTCCTCTGTGTGACCAAAAGAAGGCAATGGAAACGATACTGTGTGACTACTGAGACTAGGTTACTGGAATCAGTAAGGCTTCCACTTTGCTCTATTGGAATGCTTGCTGGTAGACAGTCACTATGTAATGAGTTCAATGACTCTGATATCTCCATGCTGAGAAGATGCCCAAGATACCCACATGATGAGGCTACGCAAAGAACTGGAGAAAAAGTGAGAGATGACTGGAAGCCTTCAACTGGTCCAGCCATCTCAGCTGAGAGAACAAACACGTGAGTAGGGAAGCCATCTTGCCTATTTCAATCCCCAAAGATGCCATGTGGAGAAGATTCAGCGGACTCAGCCAACAGCCAGAAAGAAGCCCTAGAAACATTACCTTAACTGAGCCATTCTGATCATCTCCAGACATTCCAGCCATGCTGGCTGAGGCTTCAGACATCAGAAAGTAAAGATAAGTCTTCACAGCTGTGCTATGCCCACATTCCAGGCACAGAAGATCATGAGCTTAATTATATGGTTGTTGTCTTATATCACAAAGTTTTGGGATAGTTTGCCAAACAGCAATAGATTGCTAGATTAGGCTTTTATCTATGCCCTATAGTAAATGTGACTTATGCTGAAATTTAAGGCCCAATGTGGAATCTATTCTGCTTGGACTTCACCATTTCAAGGGAAGGCATGTTTTATATACAACTTTTATCAAGAAACTACTTCCTATAACCAACTCAAATTTATCATGCTACAAATAGATTCATTCCTTTTATTTCTCTTCTTCTATTCCCAGAAATAAAAAGAATATCTAGTCATAGACTTTTACAAAATAACACATTTTATATTTAAAGGTCATTGTTAAATCATCATACACATTTCTCTACACTAGGATAAGAAAAATAGAAAAGGCTTTGGAGTGAAGGAGACCTCTGACCTCTATTTAAATTTCTGCTTCAGTGCTTAAAACCATGGCCTTAAGTAAGTTTGTAAATCTCAATGATCTTCCGTTTCCTGCCCTTATAAAATGGGGGTAATGATGCTTAACTTATGTGTTTGTTGGGATGGTTAGCATGAGACAAAGTAGGTAAATGCACAGTAGCATGTACTGTGAGTAATAAATGTGTAATAAATGATAACCTTTTAAACATATTGGCTTTTACATCTTTGTTTCTCTACTTCAAACTCTCTTCATATTTTTCACAGACCTCTTAAAGTAATCCAAACTAGTGACTATGATGTAATAATATGCTAATGAGCTTAGTGTAGCCATTTCACAATACATATACATTTCAAAATATCATGTATATGATAAATATATACAGTTTTCGGTGTCAATGAAAAAGCAGATTAACTTAAAACAACTTGGACATCATAACTTACCTAATGTGACTCAAGATCTGAGGAGGTCAACTCAGAAGGAAAAGTACAGGTTCCCATATTCTACCTTTTGGGTAATTTGTTACCAAAAAAAAAGTAAGAAAGAAAGAAAAAAGATAAAAAATAAAAGAAAAGCATCACTTTAATGTATCAATTAACCTGAGTCAAAGAAGGTGTTTATATTTAAGAATAAAAGCTGTTACGTTGACCTCTGAATTCAAAAGAAACTGGGATTAATTGTTTTCTTTTTAATGAATAGAGGGGTAAGAAAAATCGAAGTCAGGTTCAGGATGTACAATAATGCTTTTCTTCTCCCTAAATCCATAATAGAATTTGAAGAGAAAAAAATTGATTTCCTTTTCCTTAGCATAAAATCTGTGTTAAAATACCATAAAGTCGGTGGCTTTGATGGAAGAAAAAATACAGGCCATTGTAATAGCTGCATGCAGGCTGGGTGTTGCCCAGTGCTGAATGTCCTGTGCATGTGACAGAGGGCCCACCAGGCACAAACGGCTCTTTTTGGCACCAGCAGCCACAGAGCTGGGAATTGCCATTAGTGGCATTCTCTCAGAATACAAAGGAGAGCCATATATACTGTACATCAAATGTATAATAAAGAGGGTATATGAATGGGGATAATTAACATCCGAAGAACCATCATAACTTAGGAGATCACAGACCCCATAATTTAGAAAGTTGCCAGTAGACTAATCAGCAATGCAGAAAGTAGAGAATGAAATGAGGCCTCGGGCACACTGCTGTTGCACTGAACAATGTCACTTTGTGCATATTCGCAAATTTGAAGCTACATCACTTTATACACAAATAAGAAGCTGAATAGTGAACAGGAAGAGTGAGAAGGATAGATCATGAGTAATAAATTAGCCTCACTTTGTAATAAACACATGCTAAATAAGGGAGCTGAGTTTAAATAACTTTGACACATATCCAATACTGACAGTAATTGTGTAAAGTGCATGTAACAGCCTTACCTTCCAGACTAGCACAGATGCCACTGACCATTCTGCCGTGGGTTATTTCAACAAATCTTTTATCTGCATAGTAAACACATATTCTAGAAATTTATCTGTTAGGAGAAAAGGTATTATATCTGCTAAGACTGGGGAAAGTGGCTATTGATTGTTTTAAAAACTGAATAGGTACCTAGAACGGTAGTTAAAATATTTTTCTTTTGCTTTATTTTTCTGTACCTGAGCTAAAATAGTCACCTCTCCAAGGGATTTTGGTAACCTGTAAGATTGGGATTTTGTAATATAAGAATCAAAAGTTTTACTCTCACTGAATCATCTGTCACTCAGCAGGTAAATAGGAGGAGACAACTACCCTTTTTCCTGAACAATTACTGCCTCTCTATGACTCCACTCAAAATTTATTTAACATTTTAGATTCTTTCTACCCCTTAAGAGGGTATTACAAATGATAATGCTACTACCATTGAAAATAATTAAGTGCATCTGTAGCCTTGTATTGTGTTTGCATAAAGGCAAAATGAAAACGCAACAAAAAAGACACTTCTGGTACACAGAACAGTTACTGCTCAAAAGGAAACCCGGTTCTACTCATGTCTTTTCGCACAATGTCTTTTTTTTTCTTTGCATCTGTCTGGTCTGTCATAATGAGAAGATGTTTATGGCTGAATTGTTCACCAGACCCCAATCAAGAGTTATCACAGTTTAGAGAGTTGGGCTCTTTCCTTCCATATTTGTATATTCATTATAAAAGGTGGTTTTGAATGGTGACTCTGAGTCTTGTCTGTTTCACAGCCATCAACTATTATGGATGTTACAGAATTATGCCTAATATTACAGAATACAAACTGATTAGAAGCTTAGCCCAAGGGAATGTAAACAGGAGGAGTTTTGGAATGAGAACCTAAAAAAGAGTCCAGTTACTTTTCCATGGGAAAATATGTTGGCATGGCTGAATTCACTGATTTAGGAAAATTATATGCATTTTAGCCATATGTATCTTTATGTAAATTTAGATTTTCCTACTCAGGGGACATCTGACAGTGTCTGGAGACATTTTTATTTGGCATAGCTGGGGGGCGGGGAAGAGGAAAAGGGATGCTACTGGTATCTAGTGGGTAGAGACTAGGAACATAGCTGAACACATTGCAGTGCACAGGGAATCCCCCACACAATTACCTCCCTCAAAATGACAACAGTGTCAAATTTGAGAAATCCTGATTTAGACATGCTGTATAATTCTTTAATGTGAAGAAGGAACAACTCTCCTTTTCTCACATAATCTGAAGTCATCAAGTATCAAATTCAACAACAGATAGCTCACTCCATATGGTTATTTGAATCTTGCTTTTTTTGTTTGTTTGTTTCCATTATTAAGAGGACATGTAGCCTTTTGTGACACTCTGAAACCACTACAGAGAATTCCAGGCTTTTTCATAGTAGCCTTCCTAATGATTATAGAGTCAAGGAAGGTATTTGTTTATTGGGCCAAGACACTAAGGATGAAATTTCACATTCATCAAACAAAAGTTAATACTCTCTTTCCCATGCCCTTTCACTAACATGACCCTCTTTCTGCTTCATTTTCTTTCTTTCTCTTTTTCTTTTTTGGTCTCTCTGATGTGATTCAATAAGGAAGTTCAAAATATTTTCTTAGTCCAATTGTATTCATTTGAATTCTATGTAACAAGTATCTGTTAAATATTTTTATATTCCTCAAGGAAGATTTTTTTTTTCTCCCACAGGCACTTAGCATATTGATACAGGCAGGAGACAGGGAAATACTGGGTAGAAGAGAGCAGTTCCCCAGCAAAGGCCCCACCCTCAAGCTTGGAAACCTGTGGTCCTAAATGGGAAAAGGCATTCCTCTTTTCACAACCAAATGTTGCCTTTTGGCCCACCACGTCCCCCTATCCTGTACCCATATAAGCTCCAGGCTCCATAAACAGACAAGCAGAAGAGCAGAGGAAGAGAAGAGTAGTGCAACAGAGAAGGAGAGAAGAGGAGCATCTAAATGTTGAGAGGAATTTGACCGGGGATGATGAGAGAGAAGATGGGCCACAGGATGGCTGAACTCCAGGGGAAGATCATCTTCCCACTCCATCCCCTTTCTAGTACCCCATTCATCTGGCTGAGAGCCACCTCCATCTGGCAATAAATTCCTCTACCTTTACTATCCTCCAATCTGTCTGTGTGTCCTGATTATTCCTGGAGGTCAGACAAGAAGCTGGGTGCCAAGAGGGCACTGAGCTTGTTAACACTTAAGCCATCAGAAGACAGCAGAGCTAAAGGAACACTGTAAGATGCCCACTGGCACTTCAGGAGTCACAGACGCACACCCCTATACACTACTGTGGGGGTGGAGCCCAAAAGCACTTGGCTCCATTCCTGCACCTGTCTGTCTGCAAGTTCCTCTTCACATAAGGGTTTGAGCCACACCCCTGTCACAAGTCCTGAAAGGCAGATCAATAACTCTCCCATTTCAGTATGACTAGAGTGACTTTTTAAAAATGTAAATAGGTGGAAAGCTAGGGTTTTCTGGTAGGACTGATAGAGACAACTGATGAACAGAAGTTCAGTTAGCAAAAGGGAAAGTATCCTTGGAGAATGGCTTATGGTCTTGTTTTTGCATTGTGGGCAGTTTTGGAAACTATTGATCATTAAAGACCAAAAGTCTTTAACTATAGTTGGCTGTAGAACATGGAGGGTCCTAAGGCTAATGAAAGAATTTCTGCTTTGTTAGGTGAGAAGAAAGAAATCGTGAAGATTTCAGAGCAAGGAAGTGCCACAAGCACATAGGTATGTAAGGAAGATTGATATAGATAGTGGTGGAGAGAATGCAGTGGAAAGCAGAGAAAATTGACATGGGTGACCAGTGAGGGAACAGGATCCTGAACTGGGGCACTGGCACTGGCACTGGGGAAAACGAAGGAGGATTAATAAGTGAGACTGTGAAAACGCTGTTAGAATGGCCCTGGACTACATACGGAATGTGAAATACGAGGCTGATTGAATCAGAGTTGATTCAAGGCTTCTTAGAGGATGGTGGACTCATTAAAAGAAATCCAAATTCAGAAGGAAGATCAGTATAGGGGAAATATAATGAGTTCAGTTTTGAACTTGTTAAACTTGAGATATTAAGGAAACCTTCAATTAGACATTTCTATTGTCCAATTCAGAATATTAGAATGAAGCTAAAGAGAGAAGTTAGAGATGAAGATGTAATTTGGGGTAAGGTGACAGTCATTTATATGGAGATGTCAGTCAAAGCCACAGAAACTGGATAAGACCACAGAGGGACAGAAGGGAGAGACAAAGTGTGTGTGGCAGGATTTGAAACTTCAAAAAAATAGTGCTGGGTTTTTCCACACTGTGGGTGCTCTATGTTGCTTTGTAGATAGTCTCTACCTTTTTTTCTTTTCAATTTCTGACTGAGTTTTCATAAGAGTAAATGAGAAATAAGAAAAAAAAAATTGGCCTCACTTAAAAATGAGCTGATTATTCCCCTGCCAGGACTTGTTTTTGAATATTAAAAAAGTAATAAAATTAAAATAGTCTTTGCGAAAAAGAAGACTCAGTACAAAGCCTTATTCTGCTTTGACCAAAAAGAGTCCTCCGAGATGGGAATAAAGCCTTTCTCATGTCAAACACACATTTGTTTATGAAAGAGATGCCTTGTTAACTTATTATGGAAGAAAATAATTAGACAAACTACAAGGAAAGCACATTTGGGGCAAAAAGGGAGCTTATGATACACATAAAAGTGCAACTAGTTTATGGTTAGGAAGGCTAAGATGGAAATACCATCAAAATCACTAACATTCTGTTTTCACATTTATTTCTGACTGAGGTCACAGAAAACTGTCTCATTTATTTTGCAACAAAATAATAATAATAAAATAAACCTACCCCTCCTCTCCCTGATGCCACAAAGAAATCTTCATTGCAGTTTTACTATCCTTCAAAAGACAACACTACTTGTTTTTCAGAGTGCTAGGTCAATGAAACAACGCACTTTCGTATTAACTTAAAGTGCATTTCACAGCTTATTTCTGATTTTATGGCACTTCTACCAGTTTCTGCCGGCAGAAAAAAAAAGATCTGCTTTCGTAGCGGAAGTCTGACAAGTTATTTCAACTATATTAACAGCAGGCTACAGGCAGTTGCTCTTTTGCGCTTTCTGGCATTCCTATAGTACCAACGAGAAATAAGGGGTCAAAACGTTGGAGTTTGGGCAGGCGGGTAGCACTGGAATTACGCTTACTCTCAGTTTTCTCTTGAGAAAGACATCTAAAGGAAAATTTCTGCCAAAGACCACTCTTGGCAGTGTAGATCCAGTTCCATGATTAAAAAAAGGTGGTCACAACTACCCTTATCACCAAGCCACCACCAAACAGCAGCAAGAAGAGCTGATTTGTGCCTGTACCAAACATTTTTATGTTCGTTTTAGTCCAAATTCTCCAGGAAGCAGAGCCAGAAGCATGGATCAAGGTGCTAACATTTTATTTGAGAGATATAAGCCCAAAGCAAGGAGACGGAGGAATCAAGGAGAAATGAGACACAGAAATAAGCAAAGAATGTGATATCATATATCACTGCACTGGGTACTGTGTCAAAGTGAGCCACCAAGAAACCGAGCAGGTCTCTCTGAAGGCCTGCCTACTCACGCTGATGCCAGGCTTCCAGGGAAGGACTCCGAGGGAGAACACTCCCTGGAGAGGCCCACAGAAGACAGCAGTGAGATGGCATTTTGGCCTGGCTTCCTCTAGTCACCTGTGTCATGGCCCACCTAAGGCGAACTCTTTTCCCTGCACTTCCAGGATGCTTCTGGCTCCTCTGCAGCCACTCAGAAAGCTAAATCCAATCTGTGCAGTGAGGTCTTTTATCCACGTTCAGAAAAGGAGAGAGACATGGTGTGAGTGGGGGCAGCCAAGAGAAGAATAAGAAGGTGATCAACGGAACCTGAGAAGGTACACCCTGGGGTACAATTCAACTGTTAGATTCAGGTCAAAGAGGTGGTCTGAGCTTCCCAACAGATAAAAAAAGAAGAAACTTTATGAACAGTAGTGTTCATGACATCCATTAAAAGATCCAGCTCGTTGCTCAGAATACAGCCATTCCTGATACTGAGTCACAGAGAAGTTTTTCCAATGAAACACTGCCACGGTGTAAGCATAAATAGTGTTCTCATTCATAGTAAATAAAATAATGAATTTCATTGCACTGTTTTTCAACCCTTCAGTATTAGATAATGATATGCTGACAAAGCATAGAAAAAGCATGACAAAGCAGGGCTGGCAAGGCAGTGGAGGTGTGATAAATGCTGACGTGTACAGGGCAAAGAGTACCTATCCTGGCTTTCAGGTGGTGTTCCACAAAACTCATTCTCTCAAAGGCACTTTTGGTACATTTGTAGCACCATTTATGCTCTGGGTGACTTTCATAACTTCTCTGAGGATATTAGTATATATCACACAAGGCTATCACAAGAATTTAACAAAATAACTTGTAGAAAATTCTGGTGACATAAGATCTGAAGCTCAATAAATGACAGCTAATGACTCTTCACTAGTTTGGCAGAGAAAGAGAGAGAACGGCCCAGGGAACTTCCAAGATTGAAAACATGGGAGGCTAAGAAAATATAGAGTACCTTTAACAACATCAGCAAGAAGGGCTGCGTCGAAAGGGAAGATTCTTTCACTTTGTGACATGCTGAGTTTGAAAGATCAAAAAGAGATTTCTGTGAAAATGTCCAGTACTGAGAATATGCTTCAAAATCGAGGTTAGGAGATCCAAGTTCCTTGTGGTTAAAAAGGGTCTTGAAAATTTCAGATTCTTCAATTATGAACACATTGCTCAGTACAGTGTGGACACAGCTGACTTTCTCCATTGAGTTAAAGAATTTCTCCTCTAATCTCATAAATTGTCTCAGTCCTTAATTTTTTTTTCCTCTTATCTGACTTTCCCGGCATTGAGTGTTTACTCATTTACATCCTATTTATTTCCTCCTCTCCTGGCCAACCATACTCTTCTTGCTGTTTATTTGTTAAGTAGAATTAATAAAGGAAAGGCCTGCTCCTAATTAGTAGATGTTATAAAATGGCATTCTAATAACATAGAGGTCAGTGCTTTATTTGGGAATAAGACCGATGAGAAAGTTTCAAATACATTTGGATCTTTAACTTCAAGGGACTCAATAAAAGCTTGGGGAATAGCTACCACAGAGTGCAGCAAGAATAAAATTCGTTAAAAGAGCGATGCCATTTTTGTTCTTCAGAAGTTTAAGAGCTTATGAAGCTTCTAAATGAGCGTAAATCCTTCAACAGTGAATCATCTGAATGACCAAAGGTGGTTGCCATCACTCTCCTTTACCAGTGTAAAAATAATAACTGCACCTTTCACCTTCCAAAAAAAAAGATGAAAGAAATATCAGGGAAGAAGAAAATGTAAAACAATTTAATTCCCATGTGAAATTTTGTCAAAAAGGAAATACTAGAGACCTTCAGCACAGAAATTGGAGTTCCCATTTCCAGACAAAAAGCAAATACTATGAGAAAAAAATGGCTAAATTTAAAGGTGGATTTCTAAAAACATTATAGAAAAAAAAAAAAACAGAAAAACCAACGTTGTGAAAGTAAAAGTATTCTCAAATGGATGCAGGATTTGTAAAGGATGTGTTTCTCTTGCTGTGTTTTGTGCAGAAGTGACAGCCAACATCCTTTCTCAGATGAAGCTAGTCTTTTCCCCTGGGGGGCATAACAAAGCCAAGAGCTCATGTACAAAGGGAGTAAGACCAAGAGCTGTTCAACAAACACCATCTTCTGGCACATCCCTCCTCATTGCCTTTTCAACAGAGCAGAGACATACAGCAGGTGGTAACAGAAACATGTAAAAAGATATTCTTAACCAATGTTTCAATTCATTCTGTATGTAGATTGAATAGTGTCCCGCAGAATGATATGTCCAAGTCCTAACCCCTGACATCTGTGAACATGACTTTACTTAGACAAAAGGTCTTTACTGAAGTCATTAAAGTAAGGATTTCAGAATGAGGTCATACTGAATTAGTGTGGGCTCTAAATCCAGTGACTGCTGTCCTTGCAAGGGAAAGGAGAGAAGAATCGACACAGAGACACATGGGAAAGAAGGTTCTGTGAGGACTGAGGTAGGGATTAAAGTGATACGGCAACTACAAAGGCAAGGAAAGGCAAAGATTATCCAGAGCCACCGGCAGGTAGGGGACTTAGATGTTCCTTCAGAGCCTCCAGAAGCAAACAGCCCTGCTAACACTTTGATTTCATACTTTTGGCCTCCAGAACCATGGGAGAATAGAATTTTTCTTGTTTTGAGCCACCCAATTTGTGACAATTTGGTACAGTGGCCGTAGGAAACTCATACACCCTCTCATGAACAAGAATTAAAAATATGTGTTTGGAAAAAACAGAAAGGCCATCAACTGTATTTTATTTTCTGAAATCATGAGCGTATTTAGAACTGGAAGAAAGTATTTTTGGAAAAAAAAAAAAAACCAATGTGCAAATGCTTTGCTATAAACATTCCAAGCAAAACATCACTAGTTTGAACTAATGGGAGAAAAAGTGCTTCTGAAATGGTAAAGAATAATGGTAGAATATCTTCACATGTCCATATATTTTCAGAATGAGGCTTAATGCAGGTCTAAGAATGATCCCATTGTAATTAGCAGACAAATCCTTCACAGGCTCTCTTTCCACTGCAGGATAAAGCTCTCATGCCTAGTGTCACTGGCTAAGTCCTAGTCTCTGTGGTCTGGATGATGCTTCTCTTCCTGCAATATCTCCATCACTCCCTCAGTTACTCTCTGCACTCAGCTGTATGGAATCACTCGTATGTTACACCTCATACCATTATGCCTTTCGGCATACTGCTCTCATTGGACCAAAATCTATTAGTTAAGATCAGTAACCAGTTATATAGCTTCTACCATTAACCAACCAGTTAATGAGGCAGGTATTTACTCCATTAATTTACAAACTCCTCATTGAATTTTTATAACAACACTGAAAGATACACATTATCACTTCCATTTTACAAGTGGGGAAACAGTTCTAATGGTTAAGTAGTATGCCCAAGGTCAAATGGTTAGCAAATCTTGATCTGACGCTAGAACTTTGTGATAACTAAGCTCATGTCTACTCTTTCCTCTTTTTGGTTGAGCTCCAAGGCATCCTTCCAACATCCAGCTGAATTTCATCTTAGCAGTAAGCCTTCCCAACACTGCCAGGTCATGCTTCTAGGCTGCTATTATCCCTGTTTATATCTCAATATCATACCTCATATCCTTGTAATTATGATGACATATCCTGTGATTGACCAAGGAAAGAGATTTAAGGAAATACACACACACACACACACACACACAGAGTCAATTATCTTTATTCTTGGTAGTAATGTTCTATCAATTTTCTGTGGACACTAAATCAGTGACTTAATCTCTTTTCTTGGTCAGTTCTTCCATTTACTTAAGGTGTGGCTACCTCACGTGGGTCCTTGTTAAGTCTGGCAGATACACATATGAGATTTGAGGTTGACAAATAGATTCTCTAGTAAAGAAATCCCGCCAGATCTCTTTTCTGATCATTACGGCTTTGCCTGTGAATGCCTCTAAACTCTGCTCTGCTTTGCATAGAATTTAATAAAGATTTTCCATCTACCACTTCTTTATACTTTTCATTAAAAGTTAAAAAGATGTTTGAGTTTGAAATAGAGTATCTTCACACTCTATTAAATCATCTCTCAGAGACAGCATTGGATTCTGCTTTCAAAGAAAGCCATATCTGAGTATATGCAATATGTGAGGATACACACATATTGAATTGCAGCAGCTGGTCATTGATACATTGCTCTTAGTTATGAGAATTGTCATCTATAGTACTATGGGGGATCCTTTGAGGCCTCCATACTGTCTGTGAAACCAAGCTTATCTTACCTGAAAACAAATAAATATTCTGAGTAATGCATTAGAATTTACTGGTACTGTCAGGGTCAGTGATATATTTAATGGTTGACTGGATTAAGGATAGAAGGCAAGACTTTTGGGAGGCTGACTTTTTCCCTCTTCTGATGCTTCATACATATTCTAGAACTTTGAGGTATCTTATATCTTCCATTTACTGGGATATTTGGGGCAACCACACTGAATTAGCCAATGAGGCCAATCTAAGATCTGAACCAGTGGTGATAAACCATGGATAAAAATATCCGAGGTGATTCCCCAAGAGGTGAGATAAAAACTCCATTGGATCTATCCCTCAATCACTCCAATAAATCTCTAAATATATATACACACACACACACTGTATTATTCAGTTCTCAAGCTGCTAATAAAGATATACCTGAGACTAGGTAATTTATAAAGTAAAGAGGTTTAATGAACTGACAATTCGACATGGTTGGGGAGGCCCTACAATCATGGTGGAAGATGAAGGAAAAGCAAAGGGACTTCTCACATGGCAGTGGGCAAGAGAAAGAGTATGTGCAGGGATACTCTCCCCTTTATAAAACCATCAGCTCTTGTGAGATTTATTCACTATCACAAAAACAGCCCAGGAAAGACCTGCTCCCATGATTCAATTACCTCCCACCAGGTCCCTCCCACAACAAGTGGGAATTGTGGGAGCTACAATTCAAGATGAGACTTGGGTGAGGACACAGCCAAACCGTATCACACTCCCACACAGACACAGACACACACACACACACACACACACACACACACACACACACACACACAGAGGAGCTATAAATTCTTAGAGTTTTGTCATTGATTCTTTCCCTGAATTCCTCTCAAAACTAACCCATAGAAAGTTCAATAAAAGCTACTGCACCCTGGCCCTGGGGTGGGTTGGGGTGGGAGGTGGAGGAATCTACTACTGTTGATTGGATGGAACTTGAGAGCAGAGGCAGGGAAGGAGAAGAGGAGGGAGGGAAATTATACATAAAACGGAAAAAGGTTTTTGGAAAACACAAACTAAAAAGCATCAGAATGACACTGTGAAAAGTAACTTGATAGTTGCTTCTAAACCAAAGGTTAAGAAATTTGACTTTATGACTTTTTTCCCCAAATCCTTCTGCTTCCATTCGATATATCTGAACACTGAATCATAGGTCAAATTAAAGGGGCTGGCACCAATAACCAGGACCTCGTTAAGAGGGGTCAGCCACTTAAACAGGGCTTGATCAGATAGAAGGATAACAGTGAACTTCTATTGTGAGAACTGGCTTGGCTGGAAATTCCTATTCGTTATCCACGGTTTTCTCTTTCTTTTTCTTGAGTAATTTCCCTTGAGGCTTTTCTTTTCTTTTTTCTTTTTCTTTTTTTTTTTTTTGAGACGGAGTTTCGCTCTTGCCACCCAGGCTGGAGTGCAATGGCGCGATCTCGGCTCACCGCAAACTCCACCTCCTGGGTTCAGGCAATTCTCCTGCCTCAGCCTCCTGAGTAGCTGGGATTACAGGCACGCGCCACCATGCCCAGCTAATTTTTTGTATTTTTAGTAGAGACGGGGTTTCACCATGTTGACCAGGATGGTCTTGATCTCCTGACCTCGTGATCCACCCGCCTCAGCCTGAGGCTTTTCTTTTTAATAGTTACCATTTGTGTATGTGTGTGTGATACTAATATGTACAGTCCTATATCTTGTCTTTCATTTTGTTTTTATTTTCTTCACTTAATCAGTTCATAATATTTCATGAAAAATGATACAACTCATCCTGGCTAAACTCTCAATAATAGGCTTTCAGATCAGGCTCAATATTATATTTTATGGTTCCTTTTGAATAGAGTGTGTTTTTATATTATTCAATCATTTATTTTGCAGAAGGCTCCTAGCGAACTTGAAGTTGTCCATACATGTGTATTTTGCCAAAACCACAAGTATCACTTACTGGTTTGGAAGATATTGATTGTATGCCAGGCAGTTATAGGCTCTGGAAGTAGATAGGTAAACAAGACACTCAGATGCTTGCCTTGGCATAACTTTTATTCTAGTGTAAAAGATAAAGTTAATAAATAGGTATACAATATAGGTAGTGACTATTGCTAAGACAAAAACCAAAGCAAGAGAAGAGGTTAGAGAGGGATGAGAAGAGAGTGGGTAATCTGTCTTATATAGCAGTACAGGAAAGCTCCTCTAGCCAGGTGACATTTAAGCAGATACCAGACGGACAGGGTGGAACCGGCCAGCTAGTGGTCTCAACAAAAATAACATCTCAGGCGATGGGACTAAGAAGCACAAAGGCAAGGCAGGAAAAGTTCGAATTGTTCAAGAAACAGTAAGAAAGCTGGGGTAGAAAGAAATGGAGGAATAAAGGCTGAGTGTCACAGGAGAGCACTTCCCAGAGGCTCACATTCTCTGGAGCCATAGAAGAAAATGAATTAGGTAAATCAAATTTGAGGCAGCATTTTTTACTGTTTCCCCCACCTACCAGCCACTGACAAGGTCTTAGAAGGAGAGAATTAGCATCACCATCTAAGTCATCAGCATTGTTATATTACTGCAAACACAAACAAGTGTAAATGCTGCAAACACAAAGGGAAACCCCTGGCACTCTAGTTGCTTGATTTCTCACTGGCTGTAGGAGATTTATTCACCGAATCATCTGGGAACTCTGCAGTTTAGTCAGTACATGATCTGTCATTTCCTAAATACAATAGGTGGCCTCATTTGTGCTCTAATCACATAGTATCACAACTATTCAGACTTTGAAAACCATTGCTATTCAGACTCTTGTCCTTCTCTGACCTTGACATACTGAAAACATTTATGAAGCCTGCAATTTATTCCTTTCTCTTTTAATCTGAGTTATTGGTTGAACTGCTGTTCATACTCGGTTAATCTGCCTTTACCTTTAGGCAGAAATCTATGTGGCTACAAACTGCTGTGATAAAACTTTTAACTGGCTAATTTTTATGGAGAAAATCTTCTTGGGTCATAAGATTCACTGTCTCTCTCTTTTTTTATAATTTATATTTTCATTCTTTATAACCACTCCCTGCCTCCCATCAAATATTGTAATATATTTTTGTTTCTTCTATAAGGCCGTAAAGACATCATAGTTCCCATAAACTTACATTTAAGAAGAAATTCGTGTCATACCAACACATAGGTAAACAAACACTCAGGTGCTTGCCTTTGCATAAATTTTATTCTAGTGGAAAAGACAGGAAGTTAATAAATACACTTACGATATAGGTAGTGACAGTTGCTAAGACAAAAACCGTATAACTAATATGTCTAAACAGCAAATTGTTCCTTAAGTTTGATGCTGATTATTGAAGGCAAGTAAATTTATCTGGTTTTATTACTCTGATGAAGCTACTAAATAGAGTCACAATTTCAGAGATCTGACTTGGTCTGGTCGCACCTCTGTCTTGCTGGGTATCCTTAAACTAATTATTAATCTCTGTTCACTTCTTTACCTATCAACGTTAAAAAGAATTTTAAAAATTTAGTAGTATCCAAGTATTATTTGATATGGGAAGATTCCAACCATATATCTGTCTGTAGACTGATTAAAAACAATCAGTCACAAAACTGTACTTTAAAAATAAATGATTAAAAATACAGATCATTTATCAATTATTTAAAAATAAATAAAATAACTTAAAAAGGAGTACAGGTCAAGTGTCTTTAATGTTAGGTAAAAAACTGGAACTAGACAACAATCTGAATAAAACTGTAACGTATCCCATTGAAAATGGTAGAGAAAATTTCTATTTTTGTACCCACATTATGTCAACAAAATTGCCATGTCAGTGGATTATTAGAACAGTAAGTGGATTTTTGGTTGTTAAGTTTTATTATTAAGGGATATACATAGAAAAAGGATTATAGCATGTCTGCAGGCATATTTCTTTTTGTAGGTATTTATTTTCAATAATTGAAGGTTTGTAGACCTTACTTATCATTTCAAACTTAAATTTCCTGCAATAAATTCAAAGATTTTTTTTCTTAAAAAATGAATTCTTTAATTCCTTTTACTAAGTTTCTTCTGTCTCTAGTCTCACCAGACCACTGTGACAAAATTTGAAAAGTTAACTCTAGCTCTTATGTTCATATGCTTACATTTTTGGATATACATTTTTGACAGGCACTCAAAATGCATTACTAGTGAATAGAGGAGTGAAGAGAATACATATGTATCTACTAGTTAACAAATTCCTTGTTAGACTCAGTTCTTTGAGTCTGTAAAAGCTAACAAAGAATCCTTCATCTTTTTCATTCAGAGTTTTATCCACCTTTGTGTTCACATCTGAGTAGATTAGAGCTATTAAGCTGAGAATGCTCTTCAGAGGAGCAAAGATACCTAAAGAGAAATGACAGGTGGGGCTGGGGATATTCAAGTCATTTAAATACACCTCTTCTCCCACTACATTTTCTATTTCTTACCTCTGAATTTAATCTGAATGCTTTTCTATATAAAGAAGACATCAAGATGGTGACTCAGTTGCCTTAAGTATCTGATAACACAATATTCAATACAAAATGGTATTATCAATGGAAAGTTTTGTGTGATGTATAATGATAATCTTGGTGGTATCTCAATGAGCACTGGATTTTGGACCATTGGGTAACAAGCTTGAAAATGAATGACTCTTTGTAAGACAGTGTCACGAACATCTGTTTCAGCATTATCATTTGATTCACAAATAAAATAAACTTTTCACTATATGCAGCGAACATTTTGGAGTGCCTTCTCTGAGAGTTTGGAATTGGGATTGGAAAATTTCAATTACAGTGAGAGCTGGTCTCTTGGCAGGAGAAGATGAAAAATCTAGAGCTATGGCCTTTTTTAGTAGGAGAACCGAGTAAATGATGACGATGATTTGCTAAAACCAGGGGTGAAAGGAGGAAGTTGACCTACAGAGAGAGAGAATGAGAAAGACCAACTTTTTTTTTTTTTTTGGTGGGTTCAGGAAGCAGACTGCATTCTTACACTGAGGTTCTGTGAGACACCCCTGCATCCTTATGATACATTCCCCTTTTGTCTGTTGAAGTGAACAAATGTGGTTTTTGTTACTTTCAACCAAAGATTTCTAATACAGCATGTCTCAGATAACTCAAAGTCAGTATTTATTCTAAGATTCATTGATTTTTAATTTTCAGATATCCTTTCAGACAAATATGACTTGTAACAGCACTGTCCATGGGTGATATCGTTTATAGACCTTCCTGATACTTTATCTCAGACTTTCACTATTTATTTTTCTCTTGGCCTGGTCTTTCTCTGCTTATTTCATCTTTGTCAGACTTGACCAAACATAGAATTCAGAACTCCTAGTAGGATTCATTCATTAGGTAATTAAAACCTGATCCTTCAACTTGAGTTATTTTCACCTAATCCCAAAGAGAGAAAGCTATTTGCTTGTTTTTTTTTTTTTTTTTTTTTTTTTTTTTTTTTTTTTTTTTTTTTTTTTTTTTGGCCATACTCTGGTGTTGTAAAACCAAATTCCAAAACATATTTATTCGTTAAATTAGCTTCTATCCTCTGGACTGTTCTGATCAGTTATATATTTCATGCAGAAGCAGATGTAAGTTGAACAAACAAGGCATTTGACCTGAAAACCTATCCTTTCCTATTTAGAAAGCTGTGATTTCTAAGACAATTACAGGAAATTGTAACTTGTGCCAACCTTTTAATCAGCATGACTGACTGCAAAATTAACTAATTTCTTATTAATCACATATAATAATAGTTACCTTTCTCAAATGCCTCAGATAGGTTAGGATAATTCTGAGCATTTTTCATACAGCATTGAAGGCTTCCTATGAGGCTTCACAGAGAGAGGTTTACTAAGGTTAAACTACTTGTCTAAGAATATAGAGTAAGGGACAAAGCTATGATTTGAATCCAATTCCCTCTGAATTTCAGCATTAAGGTGCTTTTCCCCACCATGCAATGCAGTTTCTAAATCAATCATCATCCCTACTTATTCTACAATAAACAAGAGAGAAAATACAAAGAAAGTTTCCCTCAATCTGGAAAACAGCGCCCCACCCCACTTTCAAAAAAAGAGAATGCTTAGAAAAGCTAACATATATTTAAAAGTAGAGATAACAATTATATTTAATTTTTTATTTTTTTTTGAGACAGTCTCACTCTGTCACCACGGCAGGAGTGCAGTGGCATGCTCATGAGTCACTGCAGCCTCCGTCTCCTGGCTTGCGATCCTCCCAGTTCAGCCTCCCCAGTAGCTGGGACTACAGGCATCCACCAACATGCTGGGCTATTTTTTGTATTTTTTCTAGAGATGAGTTTTTTTTCCATATTGCCCAGGCTGGTGCTCCAAGACAGTGTAACATTTTTACTGGACTGCTCTAAAAATAAAACTTAGCTTTTCCACTTCCGACAGATCATAACAAACTATCATTGAACACTATATTATCATCCTAGTGGATGATAACATTACTAATGCTAGAGCTCTTTGAGGGTGTAAATGCCACTAAAGATGGATTTATAACCTGCAACCCTTCCTACAATACGTTCTCATAAAGATGCATCTTTTCCTTTGCAGCGGCAATTGCTACTTGTAAGTAAGCTTTGTTTCTGCCTGCAGTTTTACTCTTGAACCTCATCATCTACCCAAAGTCTTTCTTTAAAATGAGATGTCCCATTTCTGCTTACTGCACACCAATATAATCTGCCAGACATGGTGAGCGCCCAGCATTCTGTGGCTGTATTCCATTTTCTGAGGTAGTTTGTATAAACCTCCTGTGGTCACTGCACTTAACCTCATCCTGTAACAGCTGTTTGAGCAGACTGCTGTCATCCATATTCTCTGCTTGGACAACCCCGAAAAACTGTTATGACAAGTATCACTTTAATCTATTAATCAACACAAAATGTGCAAGACATAGTGTTAAAGGACAGGACATGTTCTTCTTTGTGATTTTGCTGGGGGGATGATACTACACACAGCGAAAGGCAATGTATCAGCCAAATGAGTGGCACTAATAACTGATCACATAAAGGGTCAGAGAATGTGGGAAATGAACTTGCTTTGAAGAATGAGTAGGAGTTTAAAAAATAGTTGGGGCAAGGTGGGGAGACTAGGGGGCATATAGAAGCTACCGCTTGTGAAAAACTTCCTAGGTCCGGAGCTCTGTCCTAAGGGCTTGATATGCACCATCTCTATGAATCCCCATAACATATTGTCTGTCTGCATTACTATTTATCCCCAATTTTATAGATAAGCAGCAAAGGCTCAGAGATGTTAAATCATTTGTTCATGTGGAAGAATAGGAATTTAAATACAGATCTTTCATGCTCCTAAAGTTTATGCTACAATACATAGTCTGAGCAAAGATTTGGAAAAAAACATACACAAAACACATTTTCAAATGTAAGAGCATTAAGGAAAGCAGAACAAATTTGCAGTTGACCCTGCTGCAAGAAGTTGGATGGATAACTCTGAAAGTTCTATGGCAGAGTAAGAATACGAGGAAAGAAAGTTTTAGAAAAACTGAAGGAGGAAAATTACTGGTGACCAAGATCAAGTAAAAAACAACACTATTGGTCCAAATCATAAGGTTACCCTAGGAAGTGAAAAGAAAAAGGAACCTGTTTAGGCCATTAAAAATGAACAGCCAAAAGGTTACACCTTAATTTGATGTATGTAATTTCATTTATCTCTCCTTTACTTTTGTTGCTTATGCTTCTGGGGTCTGTACTCGCCCCCCCCCAAAAAAAAACCTTACCCAGACCAATGTCATGTAGCATTTTTCCTGTGTTTTCTTCTAGTAATTTTATTGTTTCAGGTCTTATATTTAAGTCTTTCATCCAGTATGAGTTGAATTTTGTATATGGTGAGAGAGAGGGGTCTAGCTGTGTGAATATCCAGTTTTTCCAGCACAATTTTTTGAATACACTGTCCTTCCTTCATTGTATGTTCTTGGCACTTTTGTGGAAAAACAGTAGGCTGTAAGTGTGTGGATTTATGTCTGCATTATTAACTGAATAGCAAAAACCCCCAAATAATCCAATTTTAAAATGGGCAAAAACCTAGAAAGATATTTCTCAAAAGAAGACCACACAAATGGACAACAGCTTTATGAAACAATGCTCAACATCACCAATCATCAGCAAAATGCAAATGAAAACCACAATTAAATACCATCTTACACCTGTTACACTGACTATTATCAAAAAGACAAAACTAGCAAGTGCTGGTGGAGATGCGGAGAAAGGGAAACTGTTGGCGGGAATATAAATTAGTACAGCCATTATACAAAACAGGATAAAGTTTCCTCAAAAAATTAAAAATAGAATTACCATATGATCCAGCAATCCCATTACTGGCTATGGATCCAAAGGAAGTGCAGCCAGTGAAAGAGAGATACCCGTACCTCCATGTTTATTGTGACACTATTCGCAATAGTCAAGATAAGGAATCAACCTGTGTCTGCCCATCAATGGATGAATGAGTAAAGAAAATAGGATATATATACACAATGAGATACTATTCAGCCATTAAAAAGAAATGAAATCCTGTTATCTACAGAAACGTGGCTGAACTTAGAAGACATATGTTAAGTGAGAACTTAGAGGACATTATGCTAAGTGAAATAAACCAGGCACAGAAAGACAAATATCACATGATCTCATTCATACATGGAATCTAAACAAGTTATTCTCATGAAGTAGAGTAGAGCAGAAGCTTAGGAGGGAAGAGGGGAAGGGGAATAGGAAGAGAATGGTCAACGGGTGCAAAGTTACAGTTAGACAGGAGGGATAAGTTCCAGTGTTCTGTTACACAGTAGAGTGACTATGGATAACAATATTGTATTGTATATTTTAAAATAGTTAAAAGAGAGAATTTTGAATGTTCTCATCACAAGAAAATTATAAATGTATAATTTATAGACATGCCAAATTACCCTGATTTGATTTTTACACAATATATACATGTATGAAAACACACTATACTCCATAAATATGATTATTATGTGTCAATAAAAACCTTTTAAATTTTTTTTAAAAGGTTATGTGTTATTTGATTTGGTAAGGGGGTCTCTACCCAGTTTTCATCCAGATGCTTCAGAATTTTTAAACAATTGGTTTCAGAACAAAAGCAGTATTAAAAAATACTGAAAAATATTTTATAAACAGGAATGTTCTCAAGGTTTTCTCTCCAGTTTCTACCCCTTATAACCTTTCATAACATTATGAAAGTAACTTCAGTTCAGTTAAAAGAAAAAAATAATGAGGTGTTACCACAAGAGTAAAAGTATCACACAAATACTTGTAAATATCCAAATGAAGAAATATTTAGAAATACATGAATTTTTATTTGTTTTATTTTGCTTGCCATATTTTACAAAGAAACAATATTAGTATCAATTTTTCTGCAGTATAGTGTATATTTTGCATAAGTTGAAAAATGGACTTCTAAGTATAGAAATCAGTATGTACTGAGATCCTTATCAACAATGTCTAAGTCTTTTTGGGGCATTCTCAATTGATCATGATTTTTTAAATGGCAAATATTAATATAAAAAGTCTGCACAGACCTCTATTTCAGGAAAGTATATTTCTTTACTTTTGTGAGTACATATGTAGAATAGGAATTTTAGAAAATGACCAGAATGAGTATCTGCCATTAGCTAAGAGCAAGAACTGGATAGACCAGCTGGGCCTTATCTAACAAAAAACAACTGTGTCATATGAGACTTCTTTCCCTTAAAATAATATTCATAATTTCCTAATAGAGATTCTTCTCTGATGCTTTGCTAACTGCAATCTAGGTTACAGTGAATTTTAAAAAATTATTTATTTTTCACACATCATCTGTATTTGCTCATAATTTTCTGTACTCATACCTCTTCTGCATTCTTCTTCATAGAGTTATCCTAATTTTTCCAAATGTCATGTAAAGAAACTTTCTGCTAACAAAATCTTTGTGAGGAAAATCAGCATAATACTTTGAAGAAGTAAGTTTTGACTACAGCTCTTACTGAGATTAAACTGCAGCAGAAAAACATAAAGGTTAGGGAAGAATAAAAGATTCACCAGCATTCTATTTTTTAAACGTCCGGTGATTTCTTTACATAAGAGTTGTAAAATGGTAATAGGGTCCAGACAACATATGTGTGTTTTCATCCAAAGACACACTGTGTTACCTTGTGTTTCCACATCATTTGGGGTCTATGGCTACAGAATTTACATCTTTAGAGACTCAAAATTAGAACGTCAGCCCATAAATTTGAGTCAAATTGTGAGGAAGATAAAAAATGGATCAATAAAGCAAATCAGCTAGATATGGAAGAGGCCAACTGAATGTTTGGCTTTTTTTTTATGTGCCCCAAACTAGAAGACTTAATTGTGATTCATGAAGCCATCCATTCTCTTTAGAGTCTGAGAGTTAATGGAGTAGTAATTTTTAATTGAATACTGAAGATTTTTAAGTCACTTAAAAAAATAATCAAATGCTTAAATCATACAGATAGTTCAGTAAAATAAAGAGATTTAGGGCACAAGTTTCATTAGCAATCTCAGACTCATAGTTGAAGGATGAAGCTGAGAAATTTTGTATGAGTGCACAAATTATTTTCAGAAGTAAAAGTGATGCATTCGTGTGGCTAGGAGAGACTGACAATATGATTTAACCTGCATAATTATCTAATTTATTATTTTCCAAACTACTTGATTAACCTGTAACTTCCATATAATCAGAAACATGTTTTTAAAGCACAATTGCCTGATCAACATTCCTTAATTAAACCATGTTGTCCTAATATTTATATTCACTAGATAAATAATTTGATTTTTCCATTTCCTTAAAGGCCTTGACAGACACAAATAAAATTGATGGCAGATGAAAACTGGTTGTTTTGGATCATACACGAAATAACCTCTTCAGGCCTTTTTATTATAGTATAGCTCTCTGTCAATCATGTTGTTTATGAGTTCTTCATTAAAATTGTACTGCCAACCATTTCCCTTTCCAAATTTTCTTCTAGTTCCTGTTTATGTACATACATTAATTCATTCTTTCATTCAACAGCTATCATATTCCAGGTACTACATACCATATTGTTGATATCCCTGTTTCCTGGATATGCCAGACTCAAGTTTCACTGCAAATGTCTTGCCCTCCATGGAACTTCCTCATTTTATCCCACATCCAGCTCTCTCTTCTTACCCATCCTTCAAGACTCTGCTTAAGTTTCGCTCCGGTTCAACTTTTGTTTTTGACCACTCCAACTCACACTGATCTTAGCCACGAAATCTGAGTTATTCTTTTTTAACTCATGTATATAATTACTTAACTTCCTTGTCAAACATATCTTATTTGTCTACCAGTTGGCAAGCTCCATGTTAGGGACCCTGTGAAGTGCTTTTTATACAACACTAAACACAAAGAATATTTAGTGCTCAAGATGATGCGTTGAATGAAAGCAAAAATGATTTAAATGGCTGAATGACTGACAGTGAAGGAATGAATCTGAGTGGTGGCCCAGAAGTCATCAAAGCATACAAATTATGTCAAAAAAGCTGAGGGGTTAAAGAAATGGGGGATGAGGGACTTTTATTCAGTATAATGAACAACACAACAGCACTGCTTGAAGTCTCTGAAAATCAGGAAGCCAACTCTTGTGGAATAGTTTGCCACAAACTCCCCATACCCACTGCAGTGGAAACTATATCTAAATGGATTAGATGGAATCACAGGTAAATTGTCATCTAAGAGGAACTTCCCCAAAACTTCCACGCTTATTACTATAGAGTGGGTTGTAGGATCCTCAAACTGTACCTTTCCATCAAAAAAGGAGCTAATGTAAGACTCATATTTTTACATCTGGGAAACACTGGTGTTGATAAACTAGAAGATGGGTATTACAGATTAAAAGCAAAGATATATAGCTACCTACATATCTTTATATTTAACTTTAACGAAGACATATATCTTATATATATATGTATACACACACACACACACACACACACATATATATTTATTTATTTATTTATTTGCTTTTATATCTTTATATGGGCTATGTATCTCCCAATCCTGCTGTGTCCAGAAACATTAAAATGTAGTGCTCACTGCAGAAACTTCTTTCACTCCAAGCAATGCTTGCTTTTATCTTCCTGGGGCTTACCTGAGCTTGTCCTTAAGCTCTGCTCTGTGTCATCTGTACTGCCTAATCCCACTCTTTCTTACATAAAACTTGGCCATATTTTTTCACAACTTATTCAGTTTCATTGGTTTTTAGCTGAGGAAAATGTCCCTCAGATAATATTTAGAAAACAGATTTAACTGCCTTAACAACAACAAAAAACAAACACAATATGGATACTTGGAAAAAGTATATAAGCTTTGGAAATTGGTTTGAATATGACGCTGGCTTCAGAATCTCCTAAATCAAATGTTACAGTCTGCTGATTAATCTGCTTAGGTACAGGACTAGATTCCATTTCATGCTTTAAACAACAAAAGGCTTCATGCACAGTTTGATCCATGTGATCTTCAAGTAAACATCATCAAGGCAAATGTGGCTTCCTGATCCTTATATACTTCCCCGTGGCATGGCATTTTTCTGTCTGCAAAATGATTGCATTTATCATTATTTGCTTATGTCTGTTTATTCTAGAATGTGAGCCCACAGAGGCAGGAACTGTGTTGCCTTCCTCTGTGCTGTATTTACTGTGCCATTATGATGTAAACACAGTGAATGATAAGTGCAGTGATGGCCAAAGGAATAAATGGACACTGAACTCAAACTTAGATCCTTATTAGGACTATTAATATGACCATATGATCCAATAAGCCAGTCACTAATCTCCAAATATTCACATACTTGCTTCCGGCATAGAGGTCAAGAAAGACAGTCTGAGAGCTCAACTGTATTTTTCTTTAATTACGGTAAATGAATAAACAATATTTTCTGATGGTAAGAAAGCCTCCCCCAGCTGCCATCTGGCTGTTTATGCTTCTTGTATTCCTCATACTTTTGTGAAATGTATACTAAAGTTTTAGATTTTATATATATCATATATATATATATATCTCATATATGTGTGTGTGTGTGTACTGAAGGCAAAGTGAGGATAGATATAGGGAATTGGGAAAGTGTAGTGAAATATGTGAACTAATAAATACATTAAAAATAATGATCAAAATTTGGCAAAGCAACCTATTAAGCACTTTTTGAGGACATCACTTATGTGCCACATATAGTCATCTGACAGCTAAGTCTATCACTCCTGGTGGGTACTGTTTAACAGATCAGGGGAACAGAAGACTAGTGTCTCATAGGAGATTGTTGTCAATCTTAAAGGGGCCTATGCTAGATGTGCCACCATTTAAAGTATATCATATATCTGGGCACAAGGATATATGCTTTCAATATTTAAGAGAAAGATATAGTTAAAATTACATGATGAATCTAAAGAGGCTAGATTTTTAAGTCCTTTATTAATTGGTAAATGCTGTAGTTACATTTTAAATTTTTGTGTGCTTTTTAAAGATATTGAATTGTTTCATTTGATTTTTCTTTATTATTGATACACATATTTTGTGGTACATGTGATAATTCAATACCTTCATATAATCAAATCAGGGCAGCTGGACTCTCCAACACCTTAGACATTTACCTTCTCTTTCTACTAAAAAATTTTGAATTATATTGTGGCACATATACACATAGAATATGATGCAGCCATAGGAGACGATGAGTTCATGTCCCTTGTAGGGACATGAATGAATCTGGAAACCATCATTCTCAGCAAACTGACACAGGAACAGAAAATCAAACACTGCATGTTCTCACTCATCGTCGGGTGTTGAACAATGAGAACACATGGACACAGGGAGGGGAGCGTCACACACTGGGGTCTGTTGGAGGGGCTGGGGAGGGACAGCAGGGGACTGGGGAGGTTGGGGAGGGATAACATGGGGAGAAATGCCAGATATAGGTGACGGGGGATGGAGGCAGAAAACCACATTGCCATGTATGTACCTATGCAACAATCATGCATGTTCTGCACACGTACCCCAGACCCTAAAGTTCAATTTTTAAAAAAGAGAGAAAAGGAAAATAATAATAATTTTGTCTAAAATTGGTGAAGATACAGTAATTTTTTATGGTTTAGTCATATCTTGAAGCATTGTTGAATAAGTTTATCACATATGTGAAAAATAACATTATACAAAGAAAATGGCTTTGCAAATGATGGCTAATGTAATCTGCTTTACATTAATTGTAATTTCAAAGAACCCTTACTTAAATAGGTTAAAACATTTCTGTAATTTTATAATCACCTCTCTGCATACTGGAAACTACTTATGACCCTAGAAATTCTAAAAAATGAAATTCAATGGAAGACAAACTTGTTTTGGCTGGTATCTACAAATATTTAGTTGCTTAAATGAAAAAAAGTAAAAGACAAAACTAAAACAAGCAATAAAGCTTCAAAAATTTTTTGAATTATTCTCTCCTAATCAAGTTGAAATGTATAATCAATGAATGCTAACCATAGTCACCCGACTGATCTATTGAGTGCCAGGTCTTCTTTCTTCCAACTGTTTACTTGTATCTATTAATCAACCTTTCTTTATCACTCTCTTCCCTGCCACCTTTCATGGCCTCTGGTAAACTACCAATCTCTTTGTCTTTATGAGGTTCACCTTGTTTTTTTCTTTACTTTTTTTTTTTAAGCTCCTTTGTGTGCTTTTTTTTAAAATAATTTTAAAAAAGCATAATTTGGTTGAAAACACATACACATACATACACACACAGAGTGAATACTTGCAGAAATACTCATTTAAGGTAAGATAATGTAAAAAAAATGAGGTTTAAACTCATATTCTATCCAGCCTCACTCTGAGGTCTCAATAGTTGATTATGAGCTATAAAGAAAAGTTTGATGTAGGTGCAGATGTCTACATATGCTTTATAGCTCTCTGTTTTTACGTGTATTTCTCTTTGTGTTTCCAGGATTCATGGCAAATTCTCAGTTTTTCTGGTGATTTAAAAAGATGGCTGAGCCAGGTGATAGTCACGTGAAATGAACCTGATGGATGAGTAAGAGGCTAACAGGAAACATACATTTTGTTTCTTTCAAAATCAACTCAACAAAGTTTAAAAGAGAAAACATTAATACACTGGTCTGTCTGCCTTATTTAAAATTCAACTTAAATGATAATTCTATATATAGGTAATTGTTATCCTGATTCTGAAGAATAACATTTACATGTCAAACTACATTTTTGCTAGACATCTTTTATCCATTTCTGCACAAAAAACCATTTTTTTTTTTTTTACATTTGGGGAGACTATTATTTTGCTCTTCTTGTTTGTTGAAGTTTATAGTAGCCATTTGATTTCAACAACAAGCCAGAAAAGTTCTGAATCTAGAATTCTGGAGGTTAAAAATGTGGTTTCTTGTGTTTTACTTAAAACTCAACTTATATGGAGATTATTTCTATAAGGAGTGAGAGGTGAAAAAAAGTCTGTATGGCTTAAACATTTTTTTCTACTATACATTTTCTACTATAAATACATAGTATTTATCTATGTCTATTGAAGGGAAAATGTGTTTAATAAGTTTAATTGGAAATATTTCCTTCCCAGAAAGCCATCTTAAAGAATGTGATAGTTAATTTTATGACCACATAATAGTTGTACATATTTATGGGGGTACATGTGATGTTTTGATACAGGCATACAATGTGTAATGATCACATCAGGGCAATTAGGGTATTCATCACCTCAAGCATTTATTATTTCTTTGTGTTAGGAATGTTCCAATTCCATGCCTATAGTGATTTTTAAACATATACTAAGTTATTGTTAACTAGAGTCACATTATTAAGCTACGAAATACTAGATATTATTCATTGTATTCTATCTAATTGGATTTTTGTACCCTTTAACCAACCCTGCTGTATTCCCTGATCCCTGCTGCTCTTCCCAGCCTCTGGTAACCATCATTCTACTCTCTATCTCTTAAAGCAAGTGGTAAGATTTCAAGATTGGGCACAAAAATCAAACCTGAATCCATCCATCAGATCATACCTGTGGGTGGTTACATTGTAACAGAGAATTACTTCTTGCAGAATAGTAATGGCAGGTTACTTTTCCATAACATTATCTTTACATGGCATGCAATGTTCCAATTCATTATTTAGCTTCATTAAAATAACAAAAACAAGATATTGTCCAATTTAAACAATACTGGAAAATATCGAGGTTTATATAAATGCACTTGTCTTGAAATAGATGATGGTGGGATGGGGTGTGAAAAATACCAAAGCAAGAAAAATACTAAAAATTAAAATACATTTCTGTTGCTTTTCTTTTTTTTTGAATCAGTTCCCAAGCAAGGCTTCCATTTAATTTCAAGAATTCTTTAGAGTCTAACCACATTGATAGCCAGAATGAAGTGACTCCTAGAGGAATCATTATGTTTGTAATGTGCCTCTATTTCTGTAACTTACTTACCTCATAAAGCCTGACAAATGACTGCCTGGCACAGCCTCAAATTCATGCAGGGTTCATACTAAAAACTCTTGTGTGAACAGTACTATTATTATTTATATGTTGCTGTAATATTATATATATTATATGTTAATATATTATGTATTATATATATTGCTGTAAGATGTTGGTGTGAAAGGATACATCTTAAAGAAGAAATTGGCTTTCTCTCAACATTAGGAAGGTTATAAACCACTCTATATGCTTTCAGTAATTTTAAAATCTTACTCAATGATTGAGAAATAGGTATTTCAGAATAATATTATCATAAATCAAAAACTGGGAGTTTAAATGGAAAACCAAGATAACACATCACTTTATGTACCAGTTGTTAAAAGAAAACCAGGGGCTCAATTTGAATTTTTATGTGCTTTACCAAATCCTATTGCATTAATATAAATTGGTGACCTTTGATGGCCATTTTCCTTTCCCAACCTATGAAACTGCAATGAATTTGCATAACGGCTACAAATCCATTGGTTAAGGTGCTCAGGCTGAGGGAAAACCGCTACCAACAATCTTCTCTGAATAAGGGTCAATGGCCAAACAAACTTGGAGCTACGAGTAAATATTGAATAAAGCATGGAACAGTGTTATTTCAACTGTGATCAAAATTGTTTCACCTGGCTATCTATAAAAACATAGCATACACTTATTTCTCTTGCATGCTCATTTATTTAGTTTGTAATGCATATGTGGAAAATAAGTAGTCTGATGAACATAAAATGAGATGTATGACCTTCAACTATAAAAAACTTACAAAATAATAGGTTAATAATTCAACAAAATAAATTCTCTTCTTTGTATACCATCACCTTGGAAGGCCATATACGCCTTAATCCCATGATGAAGCCCATAGTAAAATCAAACGCAGAATTTCTCTCTTAAAATTCTTTCACAGGCTGAAGTAACTACAGACTGTAATATTCACATAATTGAAATTTATGTCCTGGGGCTAAGCAGCATGTTAAAATTAAGACCAAACAAGAATTCCTAAAGGACACCCCAAATCCAGAAATCTGAGGAAAAACATATGCAGCAAAGAGTTGTCCCAAAGAAACAAAAAAATTAATCAATTTATTATTAAAGTGGTAGTATTGGCAGGGCATGGTGGTTCACACCTGTAATCCCAGCACTTTGGGAGGCCAAGGCCGGCGGATCACAAGGTCAGGAAATCGAGACCATCCTGGCTAACACAGTGAAACCCCATATCTACCAAAAATACAAAAAATTAGCTAGGCGTGGTGCTGCACTCCTGTTGTCACAGCTACTTGGGAGGCTGAGGCAGTAGAATTGCTCGAACCTGGGAGGCATAGGTGGCAGTAAGTGGAGATCAGGGCACTGCCCTCCAGCCTGGATGACAGAGCGAGACTATGATGATACTACCTTAAGTGAGCCTCACTCAAGGTAGTATCGTCATAGTGACCATAGGGTACGTGTTGCACTTGTCTTTCTGTCTACGGCACCAAATAACTGCCATCATGGAGTTTGTCTTCCTGTCTAAAGCAACTGATATTTACATGTGCTGCACATGGTCAGACGTCCTTAATTGAGGAAAAGGTGAAAGAACTTGGATAATGGTTATTGAAAACTTTTTTTTTGTGAAAGAGGTTTATCCTGGACTTTGGAAAATAGACTGAAGTGTTCTGCTGCTAAAATTGAAAGACAATGGAAAAAATCATTAAGAGAATTCTTATATTTTAGAGATGACAATGAAGTTCAATAAGGGAATTAAACAGCCAGTTACAGGGGAAGAGGAAAGCCTAGATCTTCTGATTTTTGCATAGAATCCTTTTCCCACCTGAAATGGATTTCAACATGGCATTTGATAATGTGTATAAGGAAATCCCTGTGGGTGAGTTGAAGAAACATTAGCTGAATAACAGTAATATTAGCTGAATTGAATGTTGATTGGACAACTTGAACATAAGGGCCTTGTTCACCAACGTGTTGCTTACGCCTGTAATTCCAGGCCTGTAATCGCTTAATTTTCTATTACAACTGAAAGAGGCATTAATACATTGTTTTAGATATTTCTACATCACTGGTGATTTTTTGAAAAGTAAATTAAGATACTTGATAAACTGTCAAAAATTGAAAGAATTTTAATGTCTGGGCATGGTGGCTCACACCTGTAATCTCAGCACTTTGGGAGGCTGAGGCAGGTGGATCACCTGAGGTCAGGAGTTCAAGAACAGCCTGGCCAACAAGGTGAAACACTATCTCTACTAAAAATACAAAAATTAGCTGGGCGTGGTGGCAGTCACCTGTAATCCAAGCTACTCGGGAGGCCGAGGCAGGAGAATTGCTTGAACCTGGAAGGCGGAGGTTGCGCCATTGCACTCCAGCCTGGGCAATGAAAATGAAACTTCATCTCAAAAAAAAAAAAAAAAAAAAAAAAAAAAACTTTAATGACCATTAGTGATGGCAAAAATTTGCATATTTCTCACATGTTTCGGAAAGGCAATATGACAATATGCATTACACACTTTAAAACAGTATATATTTTTGATATTTATACTTTGCATTTCCAAATTTATATTTAGAAATTTTCCCTAAACAGTCAAAAATATATTTAAACATGTTTGTACATGATTATGGAAGTGCTGGAGAAGCTGAGTAGCTTATGAAGAATACATCTCTTTAGTGAAATACTGTACAGATTTTAAGAGCCATCATTCAATCTAGAGTCTAATTTATAGAAATGAAAAGAAGTTAATGATACATTGTTGAATGAAGAAAGCAGACTACAGAAGAGTGAATTATTTTGTATTTATCTGTTCATCTCTTGATATCTGTATCTATACCTATGTCATATGATTATATAATGGGCATTGTATATATATGAGTATGTTAGGCACAAAAATGTTGATTCTAATTATGGGTGACTTTTTGTGTGTTTTACTGCTAATTAATAATTTGTGTAATTAAATGGCAAAATAAATTTAAAATAGTCAAATAAGTTTTTACAGAATCACAGAGATCACATGTGGGCAGTGTCCAATTTCAGATCCATATTAACAAAACATCTACTTTTTTCCTGATTATTAAATCTGTATGAGCTCATGGAATAGTAATTAGAAAAGTAATAAAAGGTTATGTAAAAATATAGCTCTCTGATTTTCAAAGTGCTATCATTTCATTGCTACCCATTAGTTAGGAACTGTCACTATAAATATTCTTGGAATGGTTTTCTTGGGGCTTCTCATGTGTATGTTCATTCTAGACCAAAAATGAGGGTGAATTACACATAAGCTTCTTCAAATTACAGACATGGCTGAGTCTATCTGTCTCACACACTACAAACACATACTTTATATAGACACTATATATATATAGACACACATACATAGACACATACTACATATGTGTGTATAATGCATGTACACACTGTACATAAACACACACATATAGACACTATCTAGACACACATATACAGAGGCACATATATTTGTGTCAATGTATAATGTTTACATGCATTATACACACATTGTATATGTGTGTATGTATAGTGTACATCTGTATATATACCGTGTATGTATAGATGATGTGTGTGTGTGCATGTATGTGTGTATGACATATACTAAGCCATCTCTATGCTTCTTGAAAACACACACAATATTTTGTTCATTGACCATTTATATATACACACATGCATACACTATATATATACACTATATACACACACATATACATACCATACACACAAATTATACACACACTATATATATATACACACACTATATACACACACATATATAGTGTGTGTATGACAGATATACTAAGCCATCTTTATACTTCTTGAAAACATACATATTTTGTTCATTGACCATTTATATATGTGTATGTACACATGCACATACACACCATGCACACGCACACAATACACATAATGTATTTTTGTGTGTATATATGTGTATATGTATTGTATATATAGAATATGTGTGTGCATAATGTGTGTGTGTGTATATATATATATATATATATATATATACATAAATGGTTAATGAACAAAGTGTGTATGTTTTCAAGAAGCAACTGATTTTAAATAAATTGTATAAAGACCAAATTCTTAGAGTCTTTCAACTGTTTCAATCCACTGCCTTGAACAGCTGGTGACCAGAGCTGTATTTCTGCAGGGGACTTGATTGAGCAAATCTTTCTCGATGGATTAAGGGCTATGAAGAAGGAGAGTCAGCATATTGTATGGCCAAGGTCTAACTGCCAATTTAAAGGTAATTTCTCCTGAGGTTCAGATGTTAATAGAGATACACAGAATGAATGTGAAACAAAGTAACCTCACCTACGTTTGAAATAAAATGAGAAAAATCTTTGCTGGAAGTTGACTCACAGCACACAACACTACTAAATATAATAACATCAGCATAATTTGCTTTTTTCTGGTTTCTTTTTTAGGTACATTTTGAATAATAAAATACACATAGCAGCAAACATTATGAACATTAAAGTAATAGGGAAGACTGAAAGTGTACTATGCTTATCAAATAGCCACTTCGGCATGCATTTTTTAAAAAAACATTTTAATATGATTTTTGGTTTTTAATGCTTTTAAAAATTATACATTCGTATTTCTACTGATAGGTTCATATCTTAGTTTTTTCTTCCCGTATATCTTTTGAAATGTATTGCTAGTGTTACAGGTTTAAATGAGATAAATTTCATTAGCAGAAAGCATATGCCCTATTAATAATTTTAGATTTCGACACTATTTTATTTTTTTCCAGTCACAAAATAAACTATGGCAAACATAACTTAGTACTCAAGAAATTGAGTCTCCATTATTAGTACTGGAAAAATAAAATTCTAGAAAGCGTGAGAAATTATGTAGCAGAGGAAAGGAGTGAGAAGTTTTTCTCCCAGAAAAATGTAACTTTCTAGACCAAAAAAAAAAAAAAAAAAGTAAAAGTTACAACAAAGCTACATTCACATTTGTAATATGCTAGCTATTCAAGCAGTCTGATACAAATTACCAATGTATATCATGCATAGAAATCATACACATAGATGAACTTAAAGAGCAAAGTGAAACATTGTCCTGATCCCCATTCTAAATTTTCACCTAAGAACTATCCCATGATGGCACCCCTTTAAACAACAACAAAAGGCACTCGATGTAACAACCTATGTGTATCTGTTTTTGACTCAAAATTGGATTCATAAACCCATCAACAAACATTTATTAATTATAGAAACAAGTGATTGAAGGTAGACAAAGCCATGCACAGCTGCCTCAAGACAGCTACTCTGTCTTATTTCTTCTGTGATAGACTATTAAGATAAGAAACTTGTGCATGGTTACATGAAATTACCTGAGGTAAACTTACAGAGTTAAGTACCACGCAGGAGATGTGTAAAGCATCCTGGTGGTTTGGAGAAGAAAGAGATTAGTTCCAGTACAATACAATAATCTACTGTTGGCATGGAAACCATCAGGAACCATGGCAAATATTTGGGGCACAGCCTCTTCTTCAGATGCCTAATTCTATAAGACAGACAGCTAGCATATGTGTAAACACTTTGGGCACTGAAGTGATAACTGGCTTTACTGTAATCATATTGATTTCCACATGCTTTGGTTTCCCTGCAAAAGCTACCTTTTTTTTCCTCCGTAGACTTTTTAAAAAAAATTTAATGATTCCACAGAGTGGAATGTATCTTTATAAATTTCACTGAATTACTGGTTTCTTCAAACCAGTGGGATGTGTGGTTTGTTGATAAAAATAAACTTTTGCAGATCACTCTTAGATAAAAGCAGGAGGCAGAGATCAGTGTTCAGTGTTCAGAGGAATGACTCCACATGGCCATAGCAAACTTTAAGTAGAGACAGAAAAGCAGGCTGTGGCTGTCAAATGGCAAATCTTTCCTCAAGGGGCCAGAAAAAAACGAAACCTTTGACTTCACTGACTGCTTCTGAAAATGCAAGATGAGAACAGATGCTCAACAGAAAATGAAAGTCCTACTCTCTTCCGACAAATTCAGCTTTATAAGTACCACGGACACCCATAATAGTGTAATCTTAGTGATATCTAGTACATGCTATAAATGCTGGAAAGCCTATATTAAAATTCTACTAAAAAGGGCTTTTTGTTTCTTTGATGATAACCACAGCTCCATAAAATACTTGTTTCCTTTCAAAAACTGGTGAGTAATATGGTTATTAGATTGCATTTGTGGAGTACTATAAATGTGTTTCCAACCACATTTAGAATCACTTCTAACACCCTTTGCCAAGTGGAAGGATGCAAAATAATGCCTTAGAAAAAAGCCAGAGGTTATACATGTAAATCGTTTGGGGAAAACCTACACATACCTCCAGGCCTCCTGATTATAGATAGTGGCAACTGACAGGCTGTATTAAAGTGAGGGCTTTGAGAAAGCCATGTTATGAATTAAGAACAACAAGTGAACAGCATGTACATAAATGTTTCATAAGTCATCCAAATCAATGCTAACCCATTCCCCTTATTAGGATCTAGAGATATCAACCATATTTTTTAAAATTAAAAAGTGATAAGTGGTGTACAAGAAAATGAATATCATAATTTATTTGATGTCATTTTAATGGTTTCAATTTACTTTTTCCTTTTTGCTAGTGTCAGGTTCAATTGTGGATGATAAGTCTTGGCTCTTATTGTAAATATATCTTTTGTGCTCAAGATTACTTACAAAATGCTAATCAGGCTTATTTCCTGCTCAGTTCTATTAGTTTAGCCCTTGAAAGCATAGTTCCTAAGATTTAGAGACAGTTTTTGAATAGTCAAGACCTCCCTATGGCACTGGGAAATTAAATTTGGTTTCTTTCCTGCCTTTGCAGAATGCTTATTCCATCAGGAGTAATTTACTCTAATTAGGGACTATGTGTTCTGAAAATATAAGCACTTTTTCAAGGAAAAATTAAATGTTATGCAGTTTTTATGTTCCTGTCAACTTCAGGAAAAAACTTAAAACCAAAAGCATCTGATACAAGAAAGTGCTGTATCTCAGCCTGGGCTCATGGGACATTTCTGGTGTTCAGACAGCAAGGGAGTCTAATTATCAGCCTACATATTTTAGCCACATGATCAGATAATTAAAAAGTGTTTTCCAAGACTAACCTGTCCTCTATATATTGTAGAAGTTAATATTGGTTTTAATCTCCTGGACACTAAGTGACCTTTTGCCCTAGGACATTACCAAGAAGGAATCTCTTTCACCTAAGAGATATGCCAAGAGGCATCATATCTGTAGGAATGAACAATGACCATCAGGCAATGTATATCTTATAGGCCATATTCAGCAGTAATTGAAAATATGCTTCTTTATAATATCCCCTTGTAACATAAAACAAGCTGCATAAAATTGAGCTAACTGGATACTACCTTTTGCTTTATAAATGATTGCACGTTGATCAAACAAAGTGCTCTCGACTTGCAAACACAACTGTCCAAAATCACAAACTATATTTGTTGGCTTCCCTCATCAACCTCACCCATTTAACAGGTTTTGAAATACCTAAAACCAAGAACAGAAAAACAAAAAGGACTTCCTAATATTGATCCATAAAATATGAGACGTTTCAAGGCATTCTTGGTTTTGCTGCTATCAGCAGCTTTACACAGGTCATGTGACTCATGCTATGGTGTGGTCCCCCGGTAGACTGCTGGCCATAAGCCACAACCCGCAATCAGAATGTCCCAAGGCCATTTGGTGGTTAGATGTAGTTATGTTCATTTATGGGCCTATTATATTTTTAGTTTTAGATGGAAAATTGTGCTACTTCTGGCATCAACTGTAATTTTTTCAGTTCTACACAATGAGAAATCCAAACTGATTATTACACCTAGAAGTTATGTCTGGCTTTCTGACCTCATCCTTCATAAATTCAATAAGGTTGTATCATGATTCAGAAATCATGGCATGAAGTCGCCAATTTCCCACAGAGGCTCTTTTGTTACAGTGAAAGATGTATTTAGAGGGATCACTGAAGTGTTGCTATAAGTTGCCCCAAACTGTCTCTTTACTGCTAAGATCAATGCAGCTATCTTCACTGATAAGAGGTATCAGTATCAGTGAGATATTCCAATGCAAATGCCATATAGCACATAAGAGAAAATCATCTCAAATTCAATCATGAATAATTCTAGTGGGTATTATGTCTGTGTTCAGTAACTTTAAGTCTTCAATTTTCTAATCTTCTATTAATTATCCAATAACAATTTTATTAATAACTGTTAAAATTACTTTTTGGATATATACTTAAGTTCCAAAGCTACATGACAATCAGTTGTCATGCTTGAGATCACTCTTGACTATATTTATTCAAGCTAAATTTCATTCATTATTGTTCCCTTTTACTTTGGTGCTCTTCTCATTTTATCGATATGTTAAAAATAAAAATATAATTACACCGCGTCACTCAAATGACTGTTTTTGTAACTAATTTTCAGATTATGCATATATCTTTGTTGTGTTTATCACATTTAAAAATATGACTGCATATTTTTAGACTATCTTACCTATGGTTTCTGATTTCTGGACAGATAATACCATGTCTAAACATTTGGGCTCTTTCACTTTGCAAACATGTATTCTTATTATCATGGAATTAAACAAAAAAAATGAATCATGCATGTGCCATGTGTATGTACACAAAGCTTTCATAGAAAATTAACTTAGAATGTAATTCAATAGTATAAAAAATATTTACATAGTAGGTCCAGTTAGAAGCATGTATTCCACATAAAACAAAATTAAAATCAATCATACAATTTATTCTTCTCAGTTAACAGAATGGACTCAGAAAATCTGAAGTTTGAAAATCAAACCTGCAATATTCCAAAGGTTATTAGCAATATTGTTTTGGGATGAAAAACAATAAAAAAAAAAAAAACAGAAAAAATGACAGATGCTCAGAAAGGCAATGTATGAACATCAAACTGTCTACAAAAGTCATTGCATGCCTATACATCAATGCTAAAAGAGGCTGAAAGTCACATAGACATTATGCAGTAAGGGAGAGGTCAGTTTCAGTTTGAATGGGTAGTGTACTTCACTACTGTTCTACTAGCCATCATTCAGAACAAGAGGTAAAGGAAGAAAGCCTATATAATGCTTCAATACAGCCAAACTTTTCAAGGTCAGAATCATTTTTTTCTTTTCTTTTCTTTTCTTTCTCTCTTTCTTTCTTTCTTTCTTTTTTTAAGCCTGCTATCTCCCAATGGCTTTTATGCTGCAAGACTTAACAGAGTGGGAAACAGCCATTGAGATCTGCACTGGGAATAGCCATTCAGCATCTTTTCTCCAGGAATAACCAAACTATGGCAATCCTACACACACCACCACTGAGTTTTAAAGCTCTCTCTAACTTCCTAGTAGTTTAGCTTGGATTTTGGGGCCTTTTCAACAATATAATTTTGCCATTCTAGCCTTCCAATTATTCCAATCACATCTTTTAAGTCTAAAACAATAGCACATTCTAAAATCCAGAGAGACTTTTATAATAAAATGTGTTGATAATGACAGTTGTGAATATTTTTGCCAATTTAAAACTTTGGCATAACCATAATTTTTATAGTTAAATTCAATACTTTATTCATTGTATAAGAATGCACAGAGAACTATTTCAGTAACATTCCAATTAATGTAACTGTGCAGAGCCTTCTATATGTTCTCATAAATGAAATAAAACATGATGCCTTATCTATATTTTCTCATGACTAAAAGCAAACTGATTATGAAAATACCAACGAGCTTTATCACTGGCATAAATCTCATCTCTCTTCAAGCACATTACATGGGCCACATTGTGTTCTGTTTCGGTTTCCCCTATTTTACTTACTGTTACCTTTCCATGTTTTTTTTCCCCTACTAGTTCAATTAAACACTTTTGTGCTTTTTTCACATCCCTTAAAAGAATCTGATGGTTCTTCATATTTACTGTTATTTCACTCTTTGAAAGATGCTATGCAGGCACAGTGGCCCAAGATTGTAATCTCAGCACTTTGGGAGGCCAAGGCAGGAGTATTGCTAGACTCCAGAAGTTCAAGATCAGCCCTATGTTCAAGGGCAACATAGCAAGACCCTGTTTTTACAAACAAACAAACAAACAAATTAGCCAATTAGCCCAGCATGGTGGCTCCTGCCTGTAGTCTGAGCTACTTGGGAGGATTACTTGAGCCCCAAACTAAGCATGTGCTATGATCATGTCACTGCACTTCAGCCTACACAACAGAGTAAGAACCCATCTCTGAAAAGAAAAAAAAATTCAAATACTGCTACATTACCACTACTATTCTACTATTCCAGTGCCCATATAAGAGAAGTGCTATTGTAGCAATTAATTTGGAGTACATCAGTCATGGATTGACAATTTGCTACATCACACCAATGAAGAAGCTTAAATTAAGCCTACTGCATATCTTACTTGGGAAGGCAGACCTTCATTAAAAACAGCACTAAAAAGAACATTTTCTTTATTACATAGAGTTGGCCAACAACGAACAGGGTACATTGCAGAGACACAGTTTAGGTCTATGTTCCTATTCATAGTGATACTGTTAAGAGTTTAACTGTTTTATTTTTTATTTTTTATTATTTTTTTAAAATTTCCATAGGTTTTTGGGAAACAGCTGGTTTTTGGTTTTTGGTTACATGAATAAGTTCTTTAGTAGCGATTTGTGACGTTTTGGTGCACCCATCACCTGAGCAGTATATATTGAAACCAATTTGTAGACTTTTATCTCTCACCCCTCCCCCCCTTTCCCCCCAAGTCCCCCAAATCCACTGTATCATTCTTATGCCTTTGCATCCTCATAGCTTAGCTCCCACATATCATTGAAAACATATGATGTCTGATTTTCCATTCCTGAGTTACTTCACTCAGAGTAATAGTCTCCAATCCCATCCATGTGGCTATGAATGCCATTAATTCATTCCATAGTAATCCATAGTGTGTTGTGTGTGTTGTGTGTGTGTGTGTCTCTCTGTGTGTGTGTAAGCCTGTGTGTGAAGTCTGTGTGTGTGTGTGTCTGTGTGTGTGTATCTCCACTCATTGATTGATGGGCCTTTGGGTTGATTCCACATTGTTTGCAATTGTGCTGCTATAAACATGCATGTGCAAGTATCTTTTTGGTATAATGACTTCTTTTCCTCTGAGTAGATACCCAGTAGTGGGATTGCTGGATCACGTGGTAGTTCTACTTTCCGTTCTTTAAGGAATCTCCACACTGTTTTCCGTAGCAGCTGTACTAGTTTACATGCCCATCAGTGGAGAAGTGTCCCCTTTTCACTGTATCCATGCCAACATCTATTATTTTTTATTTTTGGTAATGGCCATTCTTGATAATACTTGCCATAATTAAGTATTATCAAGAGTAAGGTGGTATCACATTGTGGTTTTAATGTGCATTTCTCTAATCATTAGTGATGTTGAGCATTTTTTAATATGTTTGTTGGCCATTTGTGTATCTTCTTTTGAGAACTGTCTTTTCATGTCCTTAACCCACCACTTTTTGATGAGATTCTTTGTTTTTTTCTTTAACTATTTCTTAACCATTTTAATCCTTCTTATCATTTTGTCCCTCTTCTAATTTTGGCCCAACTATGATTTTGTCAAATATTTTTTGACTATCAGGTGAGTATGGTTTAGATTCATTGTTTTGTAAATAACTTAGCTCTCTATGAATAACTGAATATCTAAATTCATTACTCAATTATTTATTAATTCAAAATATATTAAGCACAGCATAAAACAAAAACAATCCATATTTTCAATGTTATTGATAAACACATAAAATATATGTAAATATTGAGTGGATGTCCTTTGTTGATTCCCAGCACTAAAGTCTGAGCAACCCACTGCGCCGGCCAAAACAGCGGCGTTAAGATTGATGGTGCTTTTCTCACTCTGCACCAAGAACTGCTGCACCAAGGCAGCGGCAAAACCGCCTTGCCGGCCACAAGAGTCACTCTGGTGACTCTTGGACGTCCACTCAGAAACCCAACAATAAAGACGGTAATTATAAAGACCACAAATGGATAAATTTATAACGAAGGGAAAAAAACAGCCTAAAAAGGCTCGGAATAACCAGGATCAGAATGCCTCTCCCTCAGCAGGGGATCACAGTTCCTCATCAGCAACGGAACAAGGCCTGATGGAGAACGAGTGTGTTCCGTTATCAGAAGCAGGCTTTAAAAGGTGGATGATAAGAAACTTCTGTGAATTAAAAGAACTTGTTCTAACCCAATGCAAAGAAACTAAAAACTTTGAAAAATGGTTTGACGAAATGTTAACAAGAATACACAATTTAGAGAGGAATATAAGTGAATTAATGGAGCTGAAAAACACAACATGAGAACTTCGCAAAGTATGCACAAGTTTTAATAGCCGAATTGATCAAGCAGAAGAAAGGGTATCAGAGGTCAAAGACCAACTCAATGAAATAAAACAAGAAGACAAGATTAGAGAAAAAAGGATAAAAAGGAACGAGCAAAGTCTCCAAGAAATGTGGGACTATGTGAAAAGACCTAATCTACGTTTGATAGGCATACCTGAATGTGACAGAGAGAATCAATCCAAGCTGGAAAATACGCTTCAGGATATTATTCAGGAAAACTTTCTCAACCTAGCAAGGCAGGACAATATTCAACTACAGGTAATACAGAGAACATCACAAAGATATTCCTCAAGAAGAGCAACCTCAAGGCACATAATCGCCAGGTTCACCAGGGTTGAAAAGAAAGAGAAAATACTGAGAGCCGCCAGAGAGAAAGGTCAGGTTACCCACAAAGGGAAGCCTATCAGACTCACAGCAGATCTCTCAGCAAAAACCCTATAAGCCAGAAGAGAGTGGGGGCCAATATTCAACAACCTTAAAGAAAAGAACTTTCAACCCAGAATTTTACATCCAGCCAAACTAAGCTTCATAAGCGAAGGAAAAATAAAATCCTCTGTGAACAAGCAAGCACTCAGAGATTTCATCACCACCAGGCCTGCTTTACAAGAGCTTTTGAAAGAACCACTACATATAGAAAGGAACAACCAGTATGTGCCTTTCTAAAAAATACCAAAAAGTAAAGAGCATCAATATAACAAAGAATTTACATCAACTAATGGGCAAAACAGCCAGCTAACATTAAATGCCAGTATTAAACTCACATATATTATTAATTCTAAATTTAAATCGACTAAATTTCCCAATCCAAAGATGCAGAGAGGCAAAAGAAAAAAAAAAAAAAGCCAAGACCCATCAGTATGCTGCATCCAGACCCATCTCACATGCAAGGATACACAAGGACTCAAAACAAAGGGATGGAGAAAGATTTACCAACCAAATGGAGAGTAAAAATAAATAAATAAATAGAAAGCAGGAGTTGCAATTTTTGCTGATAAAATAGACTTTAAAGCAACAAAGATCAAAAGAAGCAAAGAAGGATATTACATAATGATAAAAGGATCAAGGTAACAAGAAGCGCTAAAGATCCTAAATATATACGTACCCAGTACAGGAATATCCAGATATATAAGACTTATAAAGAGACTTATACTCCCACACCATAATAGTGGGAGGCTTCAACTTCAATATTAGACAGATCAATGAGATAGAAAGTTAACAATGATATCCAGGATTTGAACTCAGATCTGGAACAAGTAGACTTAATTAAGATTTATAGAACTCTCCACTTTAAATACACAAAATATACACTCTTATCACATCACACCTAGTTACAGGTTTAAATGAAACATTGGTTGGCTGCTTCTTAGTTATTTTCTTCCCTCATTTTTTTATGTCTCTATTATTAAGCACAATTATAGGCATATCCATTTTTAGACTGCATTCTAGCCTGGGCAATAAAGCAACACCCCTGTTCTCTCTCCCTCTTTCTCTTTCTCCCTCTCCTTCATTCTTTTTTTTTAAAAATTATTTCTTTTTCTTTCTCTCTTTCTTCTAATATATATATATATATATATATATATATATATATATGTAAATATTGATAAAGCATAGACTAAACTTAAATTGTTACATATAAAATCTGTAACAAAAGACATTAGAGTTTTTTGTTAGACTGAAGTATTTGTTCATGGCTATATATTTGGCATATGGCACATACTCAATAAATGTTTTTCATGTAAGGAAAGGTGCAGCTAAATTAATCATGTAGTTATTGTAGTTATAAGCATCATTCCCAGTAGGGATCATTAAAAAATTTTTGAAATGGAAGTGACATCTCAACTGGACCTTGACACATGAAATAATTCTAAGGAGAGCTGTTTCTTCTTTTCCCCACAGAATTTTATTTTTAATCTCAATCACAGCAATTGTCTTACTATATTTTAACTTACCTCTTTATATGTCCCTTGTTTTACAGAATATGTAGAATGCAAGTTTATCAATTGTTGTTCATCTTATTAAATCTTTGTATCCTTACCATAACGCATTTCTTCAAAACATAGATAATTGGTCTAGTCATGTTTTAAGTAAACCATCTTGGAGCTTTCCTTATCTTTATAAGCTCTTGTCCTTCAAAGAAAAGCATTACAATATTTACTTCATAACTTTACTAAAGATTTCACATTCAAATTTGGTGCATTCCTTGAGGATTTTTAGAGATTTATTTATATTTGTCCCAGAAACAAAACTATAATTTTACATGATATTTTAAAGTGATTGTCTTATTAACATGCTCTCAAAATTTTCACCCAGAAGGAAGTTATTGAAATGTCATTTACAATATGGTTGGATTTTGGAAGATATTTATTTAAAACATCCATCCATACATACCGATACATTTATGGTACTTCAGTGTTCAATGCTAAATGAACTTGAACAACACTTGCCATAGGGTTATCTAATACAACTATCAATAAGGACTGCATTTTGTATGTTAGAGTTAAAACATCGATGTGAAACTGTATAAGAGCTTATGTGTGTGTTAAGCTTATGTGTCTGGAATATTTTGCTACTTTCCATACCTTATCATCCATGCATATATTCTATGATCTTACTTCATTTGTTTGGGGCTTCAAAGAATTTAGAGGTGGGCAAGGGAAGCGGGTTAATGAACGCCTATTCCGTCAGGCTAAATGTTAGATGCTGGGCATTTAGAGATTAAAAAGTCCTTGAAGAGCTTATAGCCTAATGAGGAAAACAGATAGATAAACAGACAATTACACTACAGCCCAATAACCATGTTGGCAGAGTGTAAATTAATAGAGCCATTTTGCAGGGCAATTTGGTGATGCAAAAGCTGTAAAAACTTGCATATCCTTTGATTCAGCAAGTTTCCTTCTAGACATCCAGCCGTTTATCTCTGGGATCTTCGTTTCCTTGATCCACTCGTTCTACAATTTTACTACTGATCATGCATTATTTTTGCTAGCAGACAAAAAGTTGTCAGGTCTAGAAACTGAGAAGTGCATCTTGAACAAAGAGGACCAGAATGACAGAAGATGAAGTTGCAGTAAGATCAGGAATTTTATAAAATCCTCTGGGGAATTTGGATTTTATTTAAGGAAATAAGAGAAAAAAGAAAATATGAGCGATTCAAGGTCCTTGGGTGGAGTGGGGGGGAACTCTGGTAAGATATGACATAATAATATAAGGGACATTTCCTAGAAGTTTGCTTATCCTGTGGTAGATGACTGAAAATATAAATTACAGACTGAAGTCTCACTCTCAGTGAGTCTGTCCAAGGCTACCTCCTTTATGAGGTTTATGGTAATTCACTGTAGGTGGCCAGAAATAACTGGTTTACCTGCCAGTTTAGCCAATCACTGAGTTTAGTTTAAGACAGAACAAGGCTTTCATTTCTATTTCATATTTTTTATAATCTAAATCTGTTTTTATAAGTTTAAATACAGATTTTTAAAAAAAACACTCTGTTTGAAACTGGGGTGGTATTTACATAACTATGCATTTGTCGAAACCCATAGAATGTCACGTCACACAAAATGATCTCTAATGTACACAAATTTTTGAAATATCAACCAGGATACCAAGGGATCCTAGAATAGGACAAAATCTCACATATAAATCCAACAGTGTTACCAACGTATGACATAAGCAATCTGAAGGGATTGGGAGATCATTTAAGAAGCTTTGGAAAACTGGCCAGGTATGGTGGCTCACATCTTTACTCCCAGCACTTTGGGAGCCTGAGGGCTGGATTGTTTGAGCCAGCCTGGGCAACATGGAGAAACCCCATCTCTCCACAAAATACAAAAATTAGCTGGATGTGGTGGGGCGTGCCTGTAATCCCAGCTACCTCGGAGGCTGAGGTCCGTTGGGACCAGAAGATCAAGGCTGCAGTGAGTTGAGATTGTGCCACTGCACTCCAGCCTGGGTGACAGAGTGAGACCCTGGCAAATAAATAAATAAATAAATAAATAACCATGAAAGACAAGAAAGAAGACAAGAAAAGAAAGAAGGAGGGAGGGAGAGGAAAGTAAGAGAAAAAGAAACTTTGGAAAACAGTGTTTTGATAGACCTGTAAGGCTAAAGACAAAATAACTGTACCTAAGGACCATATTCTAGTTGGTAAATTTGTTTCTCACTGAGGCACAAGTTAACAATTCTGAAATTACATTGTATGTGTCCTAGGGTTGAACAGATAAGATAATAAATGGCAGGTCATGGAAGCCAGGTTTCTCCTTGTCAGAGAAAGTTACAAAGTTACAAATCAGCACGGCATTGAGGCTAGAATGAACACTAGGATATTGGATTAGAGTCAGACAGTATGAACTCATGTTTACTTTAATATGTTAAGCTATATGCTTATACAAACATATAGTTTGTATATTAATGGATGAATACAAAGATGATTGCAAGTATTATATATGCATGGGTGAGTAAACACTCACACATTTCCTAGCTCTGTCCACTGAGAGGGCCTAGCGGCAGTGACACCCCATTAGCAATGAATACACCCAGAGCCCAGATCTTGACTGCAAGTAATCATTCTTCACTAAAACGAACCAAGGCTGCTTGGGAAAATGTCAAGCCTAGTCTTTAGTCCTATGTTGGACCTAAATTATATTATGCCATTTAAATGTGGACAATTAGCCTCCAATATAATTCAGGTGTTTCTTACCAACAAACACCTAGACAGCATGTGCTAGGAAGCAGGGAAAGATACTACTCATTATGTCTGCAAGTCTTTTTACCACAATTCTTTTGTCCATTATTAATTGCAAGCACCTATCACTGCAAAAAAATAATTACACTTAAATTGCTTTCTAGGGTCCTGTCAATGACTTAAATAAAATCCCGGGAAATGAAAATCCAAAGGGAAAAAAGAGACAGGCCTTCTCACCAGTGCACCCCATACCAGCTCTACTCACATTCTATTTCCACCATCAAGGTAAGAAATGAACTTGCCTCACCATTAGATTAAATCCAAAAGATCGTTCCGGGATTCTGAAGGTTGTGGCTGATAAGCAAAGAGCAGCAAAATAGCAGGGAAAGATGCTGGGCTTGTTATACCCAGAACTGACAAGAATCTGGGGTTAGAGAGTCTTGGATTTTTATGTTGCTGACCTCTTCCTTTTTGAATTCTTTCCTTTTTAAGCTTGAAGGATACACATAATTTTCATCTTTCTTACTTTTTTGACTACTCTTCTGGCTCCCATTTTTGAGAATCTCTTATTACTTGTCAGCTCTGCAGGTGCTTTCCTGTTTCTACTTCTTTCTCTCCTTTAGACACTGTTTTCACTTTTCCTACCTTTTGCTCTTCTAAATATATCTTTTATTTTATTTTATTTTATTTTTTTTGAGACAGAGTCTCGCTCCTTTGCCAGGCACCAGGCTAGAGTGCAACCTCCACCTCCTGGGTTCAAGCAATTCTCCAGTCTCAGCCTCCCAAGTAGCTGGGACTACAGGCATGCACCACCATGCCCAGCTAATTTTTGTATTTTTAGTAGAGATGGGGTTTCACCATGTTGGCCTAAATATATCTTTACCCAAAATTGTAACCCTGCCTCTCTTGGTCGATTTATGCTGATAGAACAAAATACTACAGACAGAAATTTATAAACAATAGAAAATTATTTCACACAGTTCTAGGGGCTGGGCAGTCTAAGTTCAAAACACCTCTAGGTTCAGTGTCTGATGAGGGTCCCAGTCTCTGCTTGCAACATGATGTTTTGAAGGCTCTGTCCTCACGTGGCACAAGAGTCTAAAGGGTAGGCCCAGCATGGTGGCTCACGCTTGTAATCCCAGCACTTTGGGAGGTTGAAGCGCATGGATCACTTGAGGTCAGGAGTTTGAGACCAGCCTGGTCAACATAGTGAAACCCCATCTCTACCAAAAATACAAAATTAGCCGGGTGTGATGATGTACGTCTGTAATCCCAATTACTCAGAAAGCTGAGGCAGGAGAATCGCTTGAACCTGGGAGGTGGAGGTTGTTACCGTAAGCCAAGATTGTGCCACTGCACTCCAGCCTCCAGACAGAGTGAGACTCTGCCTCAGGAAGGGGGAAAAAAAAGAGCCCTAAGGGTAAGAGAGAGTGAACAGTGTGTTCTCACTTGGTGGAAGAGCAGAAGACCTGCAGAGACTGAATTCATTCCCTCAGCCATGATCTCATCCATGAGGGTGGAGCCGTCATGGCCTAATTACCTTCTAAAGGCCCCACATTTTAATACTATTATACTTAGGGTCAAGTTTCAACATGAATTTCAGAGGGGACATAAACATTCTTTTTTTTTTTTTTTTTTTTTTTTTTTGAGACGGAGTTTCGCTCTTGTTACCCAGGCTGGAGTGCAATGGCGCGATCTCGGCTCACTGCAACCTCCGCCTCCCGGGTTCAGGCAATTCTCTTGCCTCAGCCTCCTGAGCAGCTGGGATTACAGGCACGCACCACCATGCCCAGCTAATTTTTTGCACCTTTAGTAGAGACGGGGTTTCACCATGTTGACCAGGATGGTCTCGATCTCTCGACCTCGTGATCCACCCGCCTCGGCCTCCCAAAGTGCTGGGATTACAGGCTTGAGCCACCGCGCCCGGCCGGGACATAAACATTCTAACTATAGTACTGCCCTCTTTTCTCCTATCTCCCCATACCTCTTGCTAAACTCATATAAGCCAAAGCTCTCACAATCACCACTTGTTTAAAAAGACAAATAACAACTTATTTTTTTCAGCCTCAGTGTGAGAGAAGATAAACTCACATTTTCATCTGCCTACTAGATAACTTTAAAATTTACTGTTTTTAAAACCAAATTTACAATGTTTTCTCTGACACCAGCTGTACCTTCTAACTTTTCTATTTATTAATGCTATCCCAGGTCTTCAAGTCACCCAGAATCATTTATGAGTATCAACACCCCATGCCATTCTGTCTCTACCAATGTAATCAATTACAAGGATTCTCTCACATAAGACTAAGTAAAAGAAAGGGCGTTTATTACCTCCACTATCATAAATCCTAAATATACAACTCTTCTAACAAAATTAGAACTCCTAGTGATTACATAAAATGGATCTTTACCTTTGAAATACTGATTGTTATGAACCATTAAAGGGAAACTTGATTAAGCTAGCATCCGTTGATTTATACAGACTAATGGATTGGATTCCTTAACACAGACTTAGGGATTTACAAGTCTATCATACACTAACTTATGAAGCTAAAAATAACATAATATCTGTGTAAACTTCACAACGTCTTTGAAATAGGAATGTGAAAGAGAAACACACTTGATATGTATGTGAGATTACTACTCACTTGTGTTGTGTATTAGATTTTTAAAGCGCTGAATTTTAAATGCCTAAAAATTTTTAAAGAGGTAATTAAAAAATATTTGCAGTGCATTTATAAACAACGCCCCCAAAATACCCATGGATAACAACTTACATTCTAGGTACATGCTTTTCCCTTTGGGATTCAATTCACTAATCCTAGGAATTTTTCAGATCATGTTATGAGAGTTAACTATAAAATAGGCAATATCCATATGTAGTAGTAAAACAAACTCTTCTTCCTCTAATTAAAAGTGTCAAACAGCAATTTTAAGTGCTAATAGTATATTCAATTTTAATTTTTCAATAATATATTCAATTCAATATATTTAATACTTAATTTTAAGTGCTAATAATATATTCAATCCATAGCCATTTTACTTAGTTGATATAGTTCTACTACATATGGAATCAAGTTTATAAAGTGTTATATTCCCTCAGGAAGATACACCCATTCCTACAATTTGTCATACTGAGGATAGGATGTTGTTACCTTCACCTTAACTACAGAGTTTCTGGCAAGGTCCCAATATACCAACAGTTTAGACTTTGTTGGAAACAATCACCAGCTGGGAGGAATGTATCTTGAGTGTTTGGAGATGTGTAACCTGAGTTCTGGAAGCTTAACCACCTGGGCAATGTATCCAGGATAAACTTCTGAAAATCATGGGCCATATTAAACGAGTCCTTCATTTTGCATCTGGTATAAGAGGAAAATGTTTGCTAGTTTTGGCTTTTAAAAATCTCTTAAAAATAAAAAAAGAGAGAAGGAAAATTTCTTTCTGGATAATTCTAGAAGAAAGAATCCCCCCCCTTTTTTTTAAGACAAGAAAGGAAATAAATTGGTTGGGCTAAAACGAAACAAGTGTTTTAAAATTACCTTTGAGCAACTATCAGATTCTAACGCAATGTAAGAATATTAAAATTTTTTTTAGATATGTAAGAGAAATAAGTATCAACTCATTCTGAAACCCTCATTTTCACACAACAAAAAGTCATTTGTGTCCTCTATAATCTAGACCATATTTCTTTCACACAGAGAAACCAGGTCATGGAACAGTGATGAGTGTGCTTATCACAAAAATGTTACCTTCAAGTTTTAATTTTTTAGTAGGCTATTTTCTGTAGCTTTATTATTTAATATAAGTAAAGTATTATTTGACTTCGAGTTCCTTAAGACAAAAGTTCAGGTTTTTTTCTAAGTTCAGATATCAAGTCCATAGTCATTTTTGTGTGTGTGCAATATCACGGCTTTCCTAAAAATTAACAATATCATGAATCCTTCATTCCTTAGTTTGAAGCACTGCACGAAAAGAGTGCAAATAGGCAGTTTTTAAAAACTTACAAATATCATACCTATGCCTAGTGTCATTCTTACCAATTCCAGCTGAGGCAAGCTGTTTGTTTGATTTCTAAGGGCGGCACTTGCATGCTGACTCTTATCACTGGCTGGGTCCAACTACTGGTCAGCTCTTGCTTCTGGCATGTTAATACTGCAGACTGGCTTTGGTGCTAAATTCATTTTAATTAAATGCCCGAGCCTTGTTAGAAAGATGTCATTAATTTTGACACCAGCCTTCCTCACAAGACCCATTCAGTACTGCCATTGAATCCCTGTCTGGGAAAGGAACTGGCCCCCTGTTCCCTGAAGCTTGTCTCTTTCTCCATGATGGTTCCTCTGGTGAGTTTCCCAAATGGCCTCATTACCGGCAGGAGGCAGATGATTAGCTTGACTATCTCTCCCATGCCATATGAATCATTTATTGGGCACCTGCCAGGTGTCACATAATGAGCTAAATGCTTTCTTTCTATATTATATCATTCATGCTTCAGATATTTACAAAAAGACGAGGCACTTCTCTCAGAACAAAAACCCAGTATCAAATAAGAAAGACACATTCCCTTTCCTCAGGGACCTGACACATCTTAGTTTTGTGCATGGTATGGATGGGAACAAAAGCAGGTGGGCTGGTAGAGAGTACTGATTACAATTTTACACACCTCTGGATTATTTGAATGGATCCCATGTTATATTGCTTTTATAACTGAGACAAGAGAAAGTTCTTTTTTAAAAATGGTAATAAGAAGATTGTGGCGGTTATCATGATCAAACCTAATTGCAACACCCAAGTGAAAACTTCTGTTGAGATTCTTCTGAGAAGAGTCATCTAAAGCAAAGCCCTATTTGGGGGATAAATAAAAGTTGAATTGGGTGTTGAAAAGAGAAAAATAAGAAAAGTAGATGTCAGGTCAGGATAGCTTTGCCAGTAGTCTTGGGAAACAAAATAGAAACTGAGGCCCCATATGTAAGTATCTCTGAATACTTTAGGTGCCTTCACCAAAGTAGAAATGTCTGCTTTATTCTGATGTACTTTAAAATCTTTAGCATGGAAAAAAGCACAACACTATTAATCAATTTATCAACTAACTCATTTATTCATTCTCTCTCTCTCTGTCTCTCTTGAGAACTTACTATAGTCTATATTATGCAAGAGATGCAGTGGTAACACACACCTAAATCTCTTCCCTCCTAGACTTGTGAGTGTCAGGGTAGAGGGGAGTGAAGTACATTAAAACAAGCACAAAATTATATGTGATGATTTAGATAATGGCAAATTCTAAGGAGAAAATAAAATGGTAGAGGAGATGTAACTTAGGATAAGGTCATGTGAGAGGATGCCACTGAGACGATCTGAGAACACCAGGTACTAGGAGATATGAAGGAGGAGAAGTGGGCTGTTCCAGGTAGGAATAACAGCAGGACAAGAGCTTGTGTCAGAACAAGTTTAGGGTGCCCACGGGACCCACAGAAGCAGAGTCTATCTAGTTGGACAAACAGAGTCACTACTGATCAGGATATAGAGTTAGGTGGGCTCAGTGAGGTAGGACCTGGTATGCCCTGGTAAGAAGTATGTATTCCTTTCTATTTGCAATGAGAAGCCCTGGGATAAAGTGACATGACCTGACGCTAACTTTGAAATCTGACTGCTACACTATTCACAATAGCAAAGACACAGAATCAACCTAAATGTTCATCAATGGCATAGTGGATAAAGAAAATGTGGTATATAAACAACATGGAAGGCTATGCAGCCATAAAAAAAGAACAAGATCATGTCCTTTGCAGGCACATAGCTGGAGGCCATTATCCTCAGCAAACTAACGAGAAACAGAAAACCAAATATTGCATGTTCTCACTTATAAGTGGGAACTAAATGATGAAAACACATGAACACCAAGAAGAATAACAAAGGAAACTGCTTGAGGGTAGCAGATTGGTGGAGGGAGAGGATCAGGAAAAATAACTAATGGGTACTAGGCTTAGTACCTGGGTGACGAAATCATCTGTACAACACGACCCGTGACATGAATTTACCTTATGGAACTAACCTGCACATGTACTCCTGGACTAATAATAAAAGTTATTTAAAAATATGGCTGCTAGACAATGCATTGCCAAGAGCAAGAAAGGCTGCAGGGAGACCAGGTAGGAGGCTCCACTGTAGAATCCAGGCAAGACATAATGGTGGCTGAGAGTAGGGTGGAGCAGTGGAGATGGGAATGCTCACACTGAGGACAGACTCGGAAGGCAGATGTATCAGAATGTGCACAATGAAAGAAAGAGGAGTCAAGGGTGTCTCTGAGTTCTTTTGTATTAACGCTTCATGGTTGATGGGATGATTGAGGTAGGAACTGGTATCATGAAAGGAAGATATCTGAAAAGATTTCAGATAGAGACTCTGCCTTAAAATAATATGCTGTGGGCTGGGCACGGTGGCTCAAGCCTGTAATCCCAGCACTTTGGGAGGCCGAGGCGGGTGGATCACAAGGTCGAGAGATCGAGACCATCCTGGTCAACATGGTGAAACCCCGTCTCTACTAAAAATACAAAAAATTAGCTGGGCATGGTGGTGCGTGCCTGTAATCCCAGCTACTCAGGAGGCTGGGGCAGGAGAATTGCTTGAACCCAGGAGGCGGAGGTTGCGGTGAGCCGAGATCGCGCCATTGCACTCCAGCCTGGGTAACAAGAGCGAAACTTGGTCTCAAAAAAAAAATAATAATAATAATAATATGCTGTATTCATTATGCTAATGAAATACTGACAGATTTTTTTTTTTTTAATCTCAAGTTCCAGATTGGTCTGCATCAAGGTCTCACAACTGTGACACTATTGACAGGTGGCACCAGACAATTATTTGTCACAGGGGTGGCTTGTGCACAGTAGGATGCTTTGTAGCATCTTTGGCCTCTACACAAATGATGCCAATAGCACCCTTCCGGTTGATTTTGCAGAAGTGAGTAAGTTGAGGATCCTGAGATGGGGACATTATCTGGGATTACATGAGTGGGCCCAATGTAATCAGAAGAATGCTTGAATGATGGAAGCTTCTGGCAGAGATGGAAGAAAGAGGCAGGAGCCAAGGATTGCTGATGTCCTCCCGCAGCTGGATGGAGCCAAGTAACGGATTGTCCCTTAGAGCCTCCAGAAAGAAACGCAGCACTGAGAACATGTTGATTTTAGCCCAGTAAGGCCCATTTTGTACTTCTGACCTCCACAACTGTAATAGGATAAATCTGTGTTGTTTTAAGCCACATTTGCAGCAATTTGTTACAGGAGTTATAGAAATGGATGCATTGGTTTATGAGAATATAGGTTACAGAGTAAACTGTTCTTTACTGTAAAGTTGCTATTCTTGATTATAAAAACAGATCCTTTTGAGTATTCGTTGTATCACAGTTTGACACATACTAAGAAGCTATGAAAAACCCATTTGGGTGTTTCTGTTAATAAGTGCTTTTTTACCAGCAAATTTTAACTTCCAAATGGCATTCTGTTCTCACATACCTTCAAAACATCTTCAGGAAGCATCAGGGTACTATTGAAATTTCCTCAATGACAAATAATCTCTTTTGATATTTCGAAAAGGCTTTTATGTAATGTCAGAAATTTGAAAACCAGCATTGAGCACTTCTATTTGATTCAAAGATCATAAATTTGAATACATGAATTCATATAAATTAGCAATCAGTCTGAAAACTTGTTTTATTTATTTCTTTTATGCCTCTCATCTAGAAAAATAGAAACTACATTAATCAAAAAATAAATGCAGTGAAAATGAAATGCAAAAATCTTCATTAATACACTGGGGGTAAAATTTCAAGTGAATGAGTTAAAAAAAAAAAAAGTCTAACGTTTGAATCTCCATCACCATAATTTTGTGTTTTTGCTTTCCTTCACTCAAACTGATTCTCATTTAGAAATTCAGAGGATATTTCACTTCCTTTTAATGGTAAAGATGACTTACAATACAAATAAGTAAAACCAGTAGTCTGTACAAGGGTAAAATACTGTAAACTTGTAAACTCTTCTTGAACTAAAAAGTTGAACTCACTGAAGATGTGCAATAACACCTGACTTCTAATCTGTTTTGATATATGAGGGGCTTTAGAAGAAAGGCAAAATGTGTCTGACACCAAAATGTACTCTAGAGTGAAGTGTTATTATGAAAACCCAGTGCACTGTTTAGTCTGGTGTCATGCAAAGACTTTGGAAAAAGACGATGAACACAGATCAAACAGGTTATTTTAGGGACAACTGATTATCATCCTCTATGAAGTCATTACAGTTTAATAAACTCAAACTATGATATTTTGATCTGGGTTTTACTACCTTAAAGAGCTACAAGAAGTATATAATTAACAGGCTAAGATCAAAGCTAGGAACCTTACAAATAATATCTTATTTAATCCTCACAACACCCCCTTGAGATAGGTGGTTAGTAATCCCACTCTGTAGTTGAAAAACCTGGAGCTCCGAGTATTTAAACAGCGTGCCCAAGGTCAGGCAAATTGTAAGTGACAAAGTCAGCATTCAGAAAGATGCAGACAGACTCTGTCTCATGCTAGAGCATGGGTCGTCTGCTATACCTTATGTATCCTCCTATTCCCTGCCTCTTCCTCATTTTACAGGCATCGTGTACCATGGCTAAAGGATTAGTGATGTCATATAAAACATAACCTCAAAGTAGCTGTGAAAATTGTCTTTAACTGTCCTGCTTTCACTTAGGAAAAAATGAATAGCTGAACTAAAGATTTTAAAATATCGAAGTAAGTCAAAGTAAGTCACCATAGAGGCCATGCGTGGTGGCTCACACCTACAATCCTGGCACTTTGGGAGGTGAAGGCAGGAAGATCAATTGAGCCCTGGAATTCAAAACAAGCCTAGGCAACATGGCAAGACCCTGTCTCTACACAAATAAAATTAGTTGGGCATGGTGGTGTGTGCCTGCAGTCCCACCTACTCCAGAGGCTCAGGTGAGAGGATCACCTGAGCCCAGGAAATTTGAGGCTTCAGTGACCCATGATTGCATCACTGCACTCCAGTCTGGGTGACAGAGTGAGATTGATTTAAAAAAAAAATCAACATAGAGATTCCATTAAAAAAGTACATGGATAGTCTAATTTTAAACATGTTAACACTTAATAACATAATTAATTTGTAGTTACAATATTTTTATTTAACAATTCTAGATGTTTAAAATGTAGCTACAAAATCCTCGATGGGACTTCCATAGACATTAGAGACTAATTGATCTTTCCTTGAATTGTGCTGGCTACTATGACTTGCTTCTGATGAATAAAACATGGCAGAACTGATGCTACATGTTTTCTAGAGCTGGGTTAGAAAAGGTGGTAGAGTTTCTGCCTAGCTTTCATTTGGGTGCCCTGGGAACCAGGCACCACCCACTAAGGAAATACAGGCCACATGCTGGTCTTACGGCCAACAGACTCACCAAAGACGCAGGCAGCCACCAGCATCACCACCCAGTTGGGTGAGTGGCTGAGCCTCAGACAACTCCAACTCCCTGCTCTTGAGCTGCACCAGGTAAAGATACCCAGTGAAGCAGAACCCGGTAATCCCTGTGAGCTCTGCTCAAATGGAAGAGTCATGAAAAAGATAGACATTGTTTTAGTATTAATTTGCTAAGGCTGCCATAACAAAATGCTACAGACTGCGTAGCCTTTAACAACAGAAATTTGTTTCTCCAAAATTTTGGCGGCTAGATGTTCAAGATCAAGCTGTCAGCAGAGTTGGATTCATTTTGAGGCCTCTCAGTTTAGCTTGTAGATTATCATCTACTCCATGTAGACTCACACCATTCTGTCTCTCTCTCTCTCTCTCCCCCTCTCTCTCTGTGTGTGTATGTGTCCTAATCTCTTCTTATAAAGATACCAGTCATATTTCATATTGCATTAGGGTTAATACCTCCATTTTAGTTATCTCTTTGAAGGCCCTCTCTCCCAATATAGTCACATCCTGAGATGCTAGAGTGAGGGCTTCCAAATATGAATTTTGGGGTTACACAATTCAGCCCTTAACAGTAAGTTTTTGGGGTACCTTGTTATGAAGCAATATATAACTAGAAAAACAATCAGACTATTTTATCATAAAAACCAGCCAAATTTATATTCTCCAGTGTATTTATGTAGGAAATATACTAACGTCAGTATAGCACAAGGCAACTGTGGTTGGAAAAACAGTGGTAGAACTTTGTATTTGTAGTAGTGGCATGAATCCTAATAACAAATAACAGCAAGAAGAATGATGAGAGCCTTCATGTATCAAGACATGTCTATGAGCTATACTACTTGCTAAGTACTTGGCAGACAAGATCTCATTTAATTCTTACGACAATGTAACAATAAAGTAGCATCATATTTGGGTTATAGTCAAGACAACTTGAGGCTATGTGAAAATAGAAGGAAGAAGATACAATGAAGATAGTGGTGTCCTAAAACCTTAGAAAGTCAGGATGCTTCACTTGGGAGGAAGTTCAGAATTAAAATTCTGAATCTTCCAAACACTTTTATCTTGAGAAACATCATATAAGTGACTTGCCTAAAGTCAAGTAAGACTCAGGTGAGGCTGAGATCAAAGTCGCCATCTCCTGCCTCAGGTTACTCTGTTCCTTCCATTGCAATTGTCTTCTTTCAAAAACATTCTTTGAAAACCAGCTGTGGAGTATACCAGAAAAAAATGTGTTCATTTCCTTATCTCTTTTATTCCTCTGTTGTATTTAAAAATTAAAAAATCATATCACTCACTGGTGAGAACATATTTAGAGAGAATGCAGCCCTAGGTATGTAGAAATCACCCCTCCGTTCAGAAACATGCTAGGAAAATTACTGGTTCACCCTTTAAAATTGCCCTCTATTTGAAATATTCAGATGCGGGAACATCCATAAATGTATTAATATGTTACATTTCTCAGAAATCATAGGGATGTGAGGGCAGCCATGAATTCCGAAGTGACTCCCATGCCATTTTAAGTGAACTGCTTAAGAAGTATTTGTATTTCAGAAGTAATGGTTGACAACAGCACCAAGGAAAGAAAGCACTGGATCTTTGTTCTACATCATATGACTGATTCCCGAGGCTATCATGTTAGCAGAGGAATTTGTGTTTCATACCTCTCCTTCTTAGCTATGACAGCCTCATGGGGTGGCAGAGGGACCTGCTAGATAGAAGTCTACCACTGCTGAGAAAACTGGATGGGTTAGTTGACCTGCAAACACATGCCCCATCTCTATGCTCTATCTAAGCGCCAACTGAGAGAAATCATTTTCTCAAAGATCATCAATGTTCTATTCTGATTTGAACCTGTTTCTTCCTTTTGAAGTTAAACTGGAGAATAAGACAATTGGCTGGTAATGTGTAAGGATGTGTGAAACACTTTCCAACCTTGGGCTGTAAAAAGAAAGGGATTTGAAGCACATGGTGTGCAGTATTAAAGGGCTAACCACGTTCAGCGTATTTTGCGACATCACTTAGTTGCATGAGTATATTAAAAGGAGCTGAGTTTTTCAAGGTCTTGTACCCCAACCAAAACTTAATTTTTAAAATGGTGCATGAAGAGTGCCTTACTCAGTTGAGCACTACACAAGAATTAGAAGCATTTCCCAACCTCTCTCCTCCTACCTGCAGGCAACAGTGTCTGTGGGTCATGGAAAAGAGAATAGAGAGAAATATTTCCATTTAATATTGTTGTTGGCGAGAGGAGATATCACTTAGATATATTCAGAAGATGGTCCAGTCAGGTTAAATCTTACATCAGTATATTTTCTTTGTCTTGGTTTCTGTTTGGTTTGGTGTGTATGCTGGTCCCTCAAATATTAATAGTATGCAAAGTGTCCTTCAGCAACACCTTGGTGAGATAAATACTTCTAGGTAGTACCAGATATTTGCCTAGGGATTTCTTTGTCCTTTTGGCTGTGAGAGGGAAAGAGAGACAGAGAGACCTTTATATAAATTCTGTAACTCAGTTAACTCCTTCCTTTACTTCACAAGTATACAAAGCTAAAATATCACTCATGAGAAAAGGAATATGCTATCAAAAATGTCTGTGTGAAATTGTACATGTAAGTTAAGCAATGCTGTAAGCAAAATTATCTTACTTTATAATTTTATGTATTTATAATTACATTATGACAATATTGTTAAAATTTATGTTATATATAAAATATAAATGATTATCATTTGATTGTTATAACTTAATATGTTATAATATATAATTATATATAAGTCATAACTAACTTATATTATTTTTATTATAATTATTATTAACTTAATAAAAGAAGCATAAAGGATATAGCTACATAGACAGAAATCTTAAAATTTATAATATAGGCTATTGGGATTGAGGGTCTAATGCTAAATATTCAAGTGTGCAGACAATCCATCTAACATTACTGAAAAACAAAGCATGAGATGATGTTTGGCAGAGAACAAAAGCTAGTAAATTATGTTCATGTTTATGAATGTGACAAATGGGGCACCATGGGAAAAAGCATTGTGGTCTAATCCAAAAACATTATGCACCAAACCTTCAGCATTTGTGAAGTCTCAAGTGTGGAAACATTCTTACTTGATCCCACTCCATAGAAAATCCATGGAAGGTTTACCCAGGCAATCTCCAGAGTAACCTCAGGGACTTTACTTTGGTTTTCATGTTACTAATGTGAAGAGGAGAGACATAAAATATGTTACCTTAGCTAGGCACGGTTGTTCATGCCTGTAATCTCAGCACTTTGGGAGGCCGAAGCGGGTACATCATGAGGTCAAGAGATCGAGACCAACATGGTGAGACCCCATCTCTACTAAAAATATAAAAATTAGCTGGGCATGGTGGCATGTGCTTGTAGTCCCAGCTACTCAAGAGGCTGAGACAGGAGAATCACTTGAACCCGGGAGATGGAAGTTGCAGTGAGCCGAGATCACACCACTGGACTCCAGCCTGGTGACAGAGCAAGACTCCATCTCAAAAAAAAAAAAAAAATTTACCTTATCCCTGTGTAACTCCTGTTGCCCTTGTTTAATTCTTCAGATCTATACTATACAGGCTTTAGAGCTGGGTCCCACAAGATGACATGGATTCTATTGCAGCTCATTCTGAATAAAAGTGTGACACTGAAAGAAATGTTGATGATTTCAGCTTCAAGAATGAAGTTCCTGTACTGATGGAGGGTATACTCTATAAAAGTTGTGGTGCTAGGTGCTGGGAATAGAGAAATGAAAAGGATCCAGAGTGAATCATCTTGAAAAGCTCACAATGGAGCAGGAGAAGTCACCAACGATGTCAGCAGTTAAGGCTGTAATTGATGAAGTGTTGATTCCCTCCATTGGGGGCATGTTGGCAAGGGTTTCTGAGGAGTTTATACAAATGGAGTGACTAACCTTTACTAAGAGCTTATTACAGAACACGTATCGTTCTCAGTGCTTTATAATCATTCTAATTTACTCTTTTCAATGAATTATGAAGAGAGCTTTATTATTAACCCTGTTTTAAGATAAGGAAACTAAGGCTTGAACATGTTCAGTAACTTTTTCAACATCCCGTAGCTAAAGAATGGCAAAGTCCAATCTCAAACACCAGTCTGCAGACTTCTCAGCTCATACACAAGCTGTCATGTCCTACCTCAATGTCAGAGAGACTTCAAAGGTTTATTAAGCAGACTGTAAAATGCTCCAAGTTTTCTACAAAGGGTTTTCTAGAACAAAATGTAACACATAACACTGTTGCCCAAAGACATTTCACCATAATATAAGCAACTCGTTTCATGAATTTGAGATATTCTGGAACTAGTCCATGTAAATGAAATTTTTGAAAATAGGCTCACTTAAAAAAAACCAACATACTGAGGTATACATTTCAGTCACCTCCTACCCCAACCACTAGCTCTGGGCAAGCACTGAGGAGTTTTCTGCTAGGCTAGATAAACTTTGGTTTTGCACTTCAAGTAAAGGAAGAATAGAGAAGATACTCCTTTGTTTCTGAACTATATTTTTTGCTAAAAATTATTTAAATTACATATTTTTAGAAATGTTTATTTTTTGACTAACAATTTTTTTAAACTTTTAAGTTCAGGGATACATGTGCAGGTTTGTGACATAGGTAAACGTATGCCATAAGGATTTGTGATACAGATTATTTCATCACCCAGATATTTAGCCTGGTACCCATTAGTTATTTTTCCTGATTCTCTTCCTACTCCCAATCACTCCAAAGGGTCCTAGTATGTGTTGTTCCCCTCTATGTATCCATGTGTTCTCATCATTTAGCTTTCACTTATAAGTGAGAACATGAGCTATTTGGTTTTCTGTTCCTGTGTTAGTTTGCTAAAGATAATGGCCTCCAGCTCCAACCATGTCCCTGCAAAGGACGTGAACGTGTTCTTTTTTATGGTTGCATAGTATTCCATGGTATATATGTACTATGTTTTCTTTATTCAGTCTATCACTGAAGGACATTTAGGTTGATTCCATGTCTTTGCTATTGTGAACAGCATTGCAATGAACATATGCCTATTACTGGGTATATACTAAAAGGAATATAAATCATTCCATTATAAAGATACATGTTTCTGGACTCTTTAGCTCTGTACATCTCTGAGATTCAGCCATGTCAATTCAGTATGGTTTTGTGTTCCTTTTTTCTGTTGGGTAGTATTCCTTCATATGTCTACATTACAATTGTTTACGCGGTCTCCTGCTGAGGGACAGCTGCATTGCTTCTAGTTGTCGGCTGAAATAACATTTCTTTCAAAAAGGTATATAGGCACTCCCTCCTAGAAGAATACTACAATGAATCATTCTACAATTTACCTGTTTTTCAAAGCTTGTAGTGTCCATCACTCTTTGGTTTTGGACACATCAGGCCATTGATTCTGGCTTCAAGGACGCTGCCTCTGCTCATTGGTACCCTTAGGCTTTGACACATGCCTTCTATTTCTGCATGACATTTTTCCAATTTTGGTCTGTGATTTTTGGTTTGATTCAAATCATGTGACCTCAGAGAATCCCACCTACCTAAATTAACCTCAAATAATATCTCAATCCAGTCACTAGGAGTTGAAGGTATTACGGTAGTAGTAAGCACAGGACAAGACAATTTTCCAAAATATCCATCAGTTCTTCCTTTGCCTTAAATTTCTAAAACTAATGGACTCCTGCCTTTGAATGAGCTCTCTCTCCCATAGACAATGAAAACATGTTGGATTAGTTGAAAAGAAAATTGCAGTGCATGAGAATCAGTATCTTTATTAACCTGTGCCTTGATCAGAGAAGGTAAATATATAAAAGTCAGTGCAGTCTTTCAAACCTGGCTGCATAATAAGGATGACACAGGGTGGCAGTTTCTGTGCCACACCTCTGGTCAAAGGCTCCATCTCACAGACAAAAGGTTACAACCTCTGGCTTTAAGCTAAATCCTTCCATCAGATCCACAGTGAGATATCTGGAAAGCCATTTAAATGAAGTGCTGTCTGTCTGCAGAGAAGAAGTGATAATCTGCAGAATCCTTTGGTGTCTCACGCACTCCATCATTATTGGCATGTTGGGCCTGGCTGCATGGAAATGAGTTGAACCCTGGCAAAAGGATCTTGAAGTAAGTCATACATTTATCATTGGCAATAGAAAGAAAACTTGCTTTTTATTTGGCCATTTTTTCCCCCTAGAGAGTAAGTTCCATTGAACTTGAAGTGACCCATGATTATAATAGCAATTTTATCTTCCAACTGGAAAGGAGGAGGATTTGGGGGCAGTACATTTATTGCCTATTCTAAGGGCCTCAAAGGAACTTTTACAAACTGTGTCTTCTAAAACATCTCCCTGACTGATTTTAGTTTCTTACGGTGTCACCCACTGCAATCCAATTGTGATGAATTGCCCACTGATGAAGGCACTTAATGTCCTAAGCCCTTTTCAGTACATTTAACATAAACAAATGAAGCTATTTCTGAGTATATTTTGAAATGTATATTTTGGTTTTTCTTACACAAAATGTAGATAACTTAAGGAATCAGTTTTACACTGCAGAAACTATCTCTATGCATCATTTGTGACCCAGTCAACAAAGGATGTATTCCCTGGACACCTACGGTGTGGTACAGTGGTTAGAGTTCTATGTTTGGGTGAGCCCATAGAGGCTAAATTCTAGCTTTACCTCTTGCTAGCTTTGCAACCTCATGCGATTAGCTTAGCCTGGTTGTGCCTCAGGTTTACCATCTGTAACATGAGAATGATAGTACAAAAGTAGTATCTATCTTATAAGGTCATTGTGATGATAACATGAGATAACAAATATGTGGCACAGAGCAAGTGGCCAATAAATATTAGTTTTTATTACTAACCTGTTAGGTCCTCTGGAGTCTAAAAAGAAATAAGCACAGGGTTAGATCTCCTTCCATAAGAAACATTTCGTATGACTGAGAGGTAGCATGGTGAGGCCTCCAGTGAAGTGACACAAGGAGGGTACCAGGCAATAATGTACACTATCAGCATTTTACACTGATGGAAGTCAGGTTTAAATGACGTGTCATATACTCATAAGTATAAGGTATGGGGTTAACTGTGTAAAACAATCATTTAGTGCAACGGCAGTTGCAGCAGTGCTGGGTTTGTCTGGGAGGATTGCTCAGTAGAGGGAGGATTTGAGTAGAGCTTTAACAGATCGGGAAGCAAGAGAAAGGCAGTTATCATCTTATACTTAACTAGTACATAATTACATACAATGAAGTATTCAAATATTAATTTGGTTATTATAAGGTGGGCATTTTTATTCACAATGCCTAAGTATCTGCCATTATAGCTAATTTGAAATTAGGTAGGATAATGGTATATCTAAAATGTAAGGGAAAAACAATAAGGAAATTTTATTCATTAAATTGAGCCCATTATTAGAGAGCAATGCATTTTAAGAGTGTTCTCTTCAAAGGCAAGATCAAAAAACATTTTAAAAATGGAACAGTCATATTTTAAGGCTTTTTGACTAGTACTGATTTCATCTTTTATTTATCCAGTGCATGGATGTTTATTTCCCAAATCATTCCTGATAAATCCAGCAGATGCTGTATCTTTTTGCAACACAAATGTACATCATATATAGTGGATCCTATTTAATATAGGACTCTGACAGTCTAAGAATGACAGTGGAGGACTAGACTCATTTGTCTCATACACTGTACTCTGGTATTGAAAAACTGTAGGTCATAAATACCAGGGGGAGTACTATTTACATCAGGGTAAACTACAAAAGAGACATTTATGATATCACAGTGAATTGGAGTTATACATTTATGACGGTCCAGTGATGGACGTGACTTTAGCTATAACGGAAGGTTTTCATTTACCATAAATTGAGCCTAACCAGTTGACTGTTTTCATTAACACATAATGTGTGAAGAATATGCTTAGAAAATATTAAAAGTCTGAAAGAAACATAAGGCCTTTGGCTAACTGTAACATAAAAACATGTTTTCTTTGGATTTAACAAATTACTAACAGAAATGATAATTATTTCATTTTCTACTTCTAAATCGTCTACAACAGAAATTGGTGAACACGAGTTATAATGAACTTGATAGTAAATATTTTTGGCTTTGTAAACCATGTGGTCTCTGTTGAAGCTACCCAACTCTGTTGGGAGAAAGAAGCCACAACGAATGTGAAAAAAAATAGGTGTGACTGTGTTCAAATAAACTGTTATTTCCAAAAACAGAATGCAGGATGGTTTTAGTCTTCAGGCTGTAGTTTGCTGACCCATAGCCTACAATAAATTAATTTGACAAGAACAACTTACTATGTGGTTGTCTCTAGTCGGTCGTGTAGCTTTGGGTATTTGTTTTCACAGCACATACTACCTTGGTTAAAATAAATAATGAGAGGCCCAAACCAGAAAGGACATATCCTTGTTCCTATATCTTGTTCTCTATGGGTCACACAGCATGCGAAGACCCATTCTATGGGCTAGATACAGTGTTGGGAGTGAGGATACACAGTTGAAAAAGCCACTACTCTTTTGTGTGTCTTAAAGATGTTATCAAAAGAGTGGGTCTAACCAGAGAGAGAGAGAGAGAAAAAAAAAATGATAAGACAAACGGCACATACTTTGGAAGGCCATAAACTTCATAGGGAAAGAAAGCAGCGAAACAAATAGAATATACTACAGTGGCAACATAGGGAATAATAACTTTCAAAGGGGATATTACTCTGGAAGTTGCGTGATGGGATTTGCCCCTTTATATACAGTGCCAACTAAGCCCACTTGTCCAATATATTTAGGCTTACACTATTTACTTTGCAGATAGTTTCTCATATGTGGTGGGGGTTGTATATATGTGGTTCCCAGGGATGCAGATTAGGGCAGTTATTTATCTTCCAAATTGAGATTGTGAACGGAATTAAACCTTTTCTGGGACATATGTACCACAAACTCCTCCTCCTCCTTTTATGTAATTCACTTTGTGACTCACCTTGCTGCCTGCATCAGATGCAATACTTAAAGGCCTTTCCACCCTGGTAGCCTCTATGTAAACCCTCTGAATATTAACTCATGAAGCAGCAGAGAAATGGCAATATCTCCCCTGCATGAAGAAAAGTCCATTCTCAGGCTGGCTTATTTTCCCCAGAAGTCAGCTAAACTGTAATGTGAGTGCTGAAAACTCTGTGACACTGGCTTCCTAAATAGTTTAGAAACGGCATTTAGCTGTTACTGTGGGAGAGAACTTAAGAAAAATTCAGCACTGATAGAATTATACTTGCTCTTCATTCAATCTTGGTGAACTTCCTAGGCACTGGAGCACATGGCTTTTACTGTGCTGTCATTTCTGAAAACCAAATTGCTCAAAAACTTCTATCATCACCCAAGAGAACTCCTAAGTGGGTTTAGTGTCATTCCATGCATAACAACACTGATAGAGAGAGGCTTTGTGATGTCCCAGGCACTTCCAGACATGGTGACTCATGAAAGCCTAGCAGTGGCTCAGGGCAGGCAGGTCTCCTTACCTTACTGACGGGGGACAGTGACACACAGAGAGGCAAGCATAACCTTCCGACACTTTCAATCACCTAACACAACCTTTTTGTTTTACAGAAGATGTAAAATAAGGTCCAGAAGGATGGAGTAACTCGACCAGTAAAGAGGTCAGAGGGTGCTGTCATAGTCAGGAGGGCGTTGATTTTAGACCAGAGTTATTTTCACTGTTTTCCAATAGTTCTCTGTTTTGTGCTCATATACCAAAGTGAAATTAAAGGGACAACATGAGATAATGAAATTCATCAAAAGACAGTGCAGAGTAAACCAGCTGCAATAAAGGCAAAGCCTTTCAAGGACAAATGACACCAGGTGCCAGAAATGGTCTTAAAATAAAAGCTTGAAACACTTCGTTGGGAGAGAATTAGGCTCTGAGCTTCCTGTTATTTGCCCCCTCTATCCACATTCAGTGGCTATCTTCTCATGGGTTTTTTGGATAAAATCAGGGTTTATACATATTTTCTATAGTTAATAGACATGAATATTCTCTTCTTATTTTTTTAAACATATACAACTCCAGGTACTTGAAGATTTCACTAAATTTACACTGTTAAAATTATAAATACTTTGGCCTACATTTTGAAATGAATGTCTTATTCTTTTATATTCCCAAAACATACACTGTCTGGCATACAATACGTGCTCAACAAATCTTCATGACATTTATACACAAGAGTTTTTTTTTTTTTTTTTTTTTTTTTTTTTTTTTTTTTTTGAGATGGAGTCTCACTCTGTCGCCCAGACTGAAATGTAGTGGCATGATCTCAGTTCATTGCGACCTCCTCCTCCCAGGTTCCAGCAATTCTCCTGCCTCAGCCTCCTAAGTAGCTGGGATTACAGGCACCCACCACCACACTCAGTTAACTTTTTTATTTTTAGTAGAGACGGGTTTCACCATCTTGGCCAAGCTGATCTTGAACTCCAGACCTAGTGATCCACCCGCCTAAGCCTCCAAAAGTGCTAGGATTACAGGTGAGCCACTGCACCAGGCCTTTTTTTACCCCCAACTGTGAAATAGAAAAGGTTATCACCAAGTTGTAACAACAAGATTATTGCAGACAAAAGCTAGTACTTTTAAAGTGTATTATGGTCAGACAATGTTCGAAGGGATTTACATGGATATACTCTGTTAATCCTCAAAATGGTCCTACCAGGTACTGTTCTTACTCCCATTTCACACATGAAAAACTGACAAGACACAAAGCTGTTACGTAACTGCAACACAGTCCCCAACTAGAAAGTAGAAGTTCCAAGGCCTGCCTGCAAACCCAGAATGCCTGTTCCCTGAGCCCACCTTTTAACGATAAAAATGACTTAGTGAGTTATTATATTTTCATTTTGCTATAGTGAGAGCAACTAAGAAAAGATGAGATTCAAAATTACTGTTGCATAATAGTTATTTCATGCAATAGAATTAGCTGTGGCAGATTTTGGCCAGCTATAAAGATAGTTAAGGATCAAGAGTCCTCATGATTCTAATTTACATTTCTTCATATAACGCATATACAAATTAATGTGGAATGCTTATCCCACTTCCACCTTGAAGTATGAGAAAAAAATTTGTAAGTCTATCATATAGAACAAGCCCCAAAGGCCATCGTCAACTCCAAGGATGATGCTGAGACATTCTGCACAGGAATCTCAAAGTTCTTCACTCTGACACATTATCACCCACATATATTTGTGTAAAAGATTGCTAAATACCAAATTTAGGTCTATGAGTTAACTGAAACTATATCCAGAAAAAATACCCTACTTCAAAGAAGAGATGAAAATCAGCTTTTTATTTCTCACATTTGAGAGAGTGGAAGTAAAGAATCCAACAATTTAAAGTACTTTCTTGTTAAAAAAAAAAAAAAAATCATGTAAGTATTTAATGTCTACTGTGAGCCTGGTGCCAATGAGGCCTTGGAGATACATGGTCCCGGTTTTAAGGGCCTATGAAGAGTATATGTCAACCAAATAGGCACACACGCCAAGTACAAAACCACAACATGACAGAATTAAGACAAACAGGTGATTTGTGCCGTAAGACCCTCTGAAGGAAGAATTTGATTTAGGGTAGCCCAAGATGACTCCATGAGAAAGCAATGCTGGTGCTAGTGTCTAAAGAATGAGTAAATGTCTGCTAAGAGTTGAGGGGAAGGAAGAGGGAGAACAAATGGCACACGCTAACACCCTAAGGTGGGAGGAAGCAGGAAGGCTGAAAATACAAAGAAACAAAATACAGGCAGACGTGATGGCACAGAAGGTCCCAGTATTGTGGCTGAGATGGAACCATTGAGATCCTTGTGGCCGTGTTAAGGAGCCTTGTGCTTTATTCTAAGATGAGTTGGGAACCCACTGATTCATAAGCTGCTGCAGCATTTTCTCCACGTTCATATATTTCTACAGTGGACAAGAGACTGAGTGGAAGGGCACAAGTTAGTCATGAGGCTGCTGAACTCTATAGTTGCCTCTGACATGTCTCAATCCAGCTCACAAAAATCAAATCCCACATGAAATATTAATATGGCTGTCAAGAGTTTAATTGTGCTCCCCTATCCCCCCAAAAGCTAGGTACAAAGAGAAAACTACTGATACATAATTCGGCTTGCTATCTTTCTCTTGGTCAAAATGAGAGAAAATGGTAAAACCAGAACTACTACAAGAGAAGGTTTTATCTGTAAATTAAGGCAAAGATCACCCCACTTTTTCTCAGTTTAAAACCTAAGTCTTCCTTTCTTTTAGTTTAAGCCAATCCAAGATAAAAACCATCAAATGAATAGTTATAGACAATAAAACCATTTCTTGGTAATAAAGCAGTTATGTTCATTTCAGAAATTGATGAGAACTTATATTTAACAAATGTAACACTGAATAGTTTATTTTTCAATAAAATAAGTGAAAATGAAAGAAGAATTAAATACATCACTAAGACATTTTCTAAAGAAAATGTTATGTGAAAACATTATAGTTTAGCTGGTATAAGTGTATGTTTGTGCATCTTTAAGAGATAGATACTGTTTAAGAGGAAGTGCTTCAGACCTAAGACTGGATAATATTGCCAAGAATAAAATGCCCGATTGTCCACAAACTAGCTATGTAACGTTACTGTTTCTATTAAATTGAAGATATAATAGTATAGACCCCACAGAGATGTTACAGAGATTACCTAAGTTAATGAAGTGTTCATTAGAAAGTTTCTGTGTTGACTCCTATTAGCACAATATAAATTCCCATTTTTTATCTTAATATAATAATAGTATGATTATTAGTGTTAGATAATAATCTTTCTTTTGATGCCATTTTGAAGTCAGCTTCAATGTCTCTCTTCCTTTTTATAACAAAATTCCTCAAAAGTCTTTTTTATATATGCTCTCCGTAGTGACTCTCCTGCTCTTTCCTAAAGCCACTTAGACTTTTACCCCCACTACTCCAACAAAACTGCTGGTCAATATCACCGATGAGCCCTGCATGGCTAATTTGATAGTCCGTTCTCTTCCTCAGTTTATACTGACTTGTTTGCAAACTGTTACATGCTTTTCCTCCTTCCCTCCTTTGTGCTACAGGCTTTTTCACTCGAGTTCTGGACCATATTTTTTGGTGTTCTTTCTGCCTCACTGGTTCTTTTTCTCAAACCTCTTTGCTGATTTGTCCATTTCTTTCAGATTTCTGAAGCTGGAGTTATTGGATCTCTGCTCTTCTCTACATTGTCCTCATTTCCTTGATGATCTCATCCAATCTTCCAGCTTCCATTGGAGATAGGTTTCAAATTTTCTACTTGTTTGAATTAAGAAGGTGTTGATGGCAAATTATGTATGGGACCTAAAATGGCAAACTAAAATTTCATAACTAATAGATCCCACATATAAACACAAGCCATTGGGCATTATTCATTAATACAAAGCTCTATTAATAATACAATGACAGTGTAGGAATATTATGTTATTAACAAAACAACAGATAGTAATTGGAATTAATTTGACCATATCAAAAAAGATTTAATTTGTATGAATAAAGAATTGTGAATAAAAAGCAGTGATAGCCCTGAAAAATATCAATAGCAACTGATCAAATAGTTTAGTGGTAGACAATCCATGCATTTACATTATAATTAATATTATTTAAAATACATTGTTTTAAAGGGTAGTTGTACATGTTATATGGTAGAATTTGAATTATAATGTGCCATTGATATACATCAGCAGCAATTTATCCACTCACAAAATGAAAAAAGAAAATAAATACTAATGGCTCAGTTCAGTTCTTTTCTCTTCCCCATTATCTATGACCCACAGAGATCATTCCTCTCTTAGTCCCTATATATGAGTTACCGTTTATACTACATGGTTTGGTACTTAGATTTCTGCATTATTCTTTATTCTGGGTGTATTGTACATTTTCTCTATTTGGAAAAATTATTAGTAACTTAAAGGCAGGTTCTCCCGTTCCACTTTCTCTAGGCCTTAGTAGCAGCCCTTTGCTTTAATGCATTTCCTGAAACCAGTATGTTCAGAAACCAAAGTAATAGTTACTAATAGTCCTATAAATAAGATATGATGCTCCCAATATTTTAAATAGATTCCATTTACTTTGTATATCTCCCAAAGACCTGAAAGTGGGCTGAATCTCTGAGCGTATTCTTTTTATTCAGAGATAAAGAAAATTTCCAATTCTTAAGGAATAAAAATAAACTGTTGTTATATCACTTGCACATGCTGACAAAGACACTGTTTTATTATTCTCTAAACTAGCCAGGACCCGATCAAATAATTCTGGATAACATCTGCACAAAACTTGAGCTATCTATAGAATTCACAATGGGTTGACATAGCTGACCATTTCCAAATCTTTTACAACACCTCTGGTATTTTTATGATTTGTCATCTCCCACAGAGTGATTCTTTCATTCTGCCACTTTCTTTCTACATGAAAACTTTCTTTGATTCTCTCCTGCTGCTTAGGAGTAAACTCCCTGATGTGTTTGCAATTTATTGTGATCTATTTTCCTTTTTCCAATAAAGATGAATTGTATAGCCCCTCTAATAGTGACCAATGGGAAAAATGTCTTCAAGTAACGTTAGTAACAAAGTGTATTGCTTCCATTTGGAACTAAATAAGTGATATGTAACCATAAATATTGTATTGTATTGCCATTTTAATATAGAAAATGTTGAATAAGAATCTAAGGAATAGGCACCAGACAGGGGCAATGAGAAGAGGTAGTTACTGCGATTTTTTTTTGACTTCTGATTTTATTAAATCAACAAAAAATTTGGCTTTGCCTGTTTAACCATGTTCTCTTAAATGGTGGCACAATGGGGCCGGGTGTGGTGGCTCATGCCTGTAATCACACCACCTTGGGAGGCTGAGGTTGGTGGATCATGAGATCAAGAGACCAAGACCATCCTGGCCAACATGGTGAAACCCCGTCTCTACTAAAAAATATATATAAACATTATCTGGGCCTGGTGGCGTGTGCCTGTAGTACCAGCTACTCTGGAGGTGGAGGCAGGAGAATTGCCTGAACCCAGGAGGTGGAGGTTGCAGTGACCCGAGATCAAGCCACTGCACTCCAGCCTGGGGCCTGGAAACAGAGCGAGACTCTGTCTCAAAATAATAATAATAATAATAATAATAATAATAATAATAATGGTGGTACAATGAGCCAGGTCTGGAGGTCAACTAATGAGGTAGCAAGAGGATTCATAATCAAAGTCAGGACTCACAATCCAATCCTGATTTGTTTCTCCAATGTACTAATTTCTTTTAATTGAAGCTACAGCCACCTCGAATACATCCATCACAGTCTCATCTGCATAGAATAATGTTCTACACATTGTCCACCTTGAAAATTTCTTTATATTTGCAAAATTAGTTCAGACATCAGGATATCTAGATTCTTCTCAGGCCTGCCCACTGACTACACACTGTGCCACTGAGGCATAGTTTCTCACTTACTCTTTGGAGTAAACTGTGCATATGCTTTTGTTACATACATTTCCCTGGAAAATTCTTATTTGTCTATGTTCCTATGTCTCTAATTTTGAAATTTTTTAGTGATAATCCAGGCCTTCTAGACCTCTCATTACACTCTGCCTACCATCGCACCTGAAACAAGATAAGTGCTCCATTAATATTTGCCAAATGTTAATGTTCAGTGGACTTAAAAATGTTTTGGACATTCTGCCTTATCCTCAACCCACTTGGCATCAGTTGGGAGTCACAATATTCTGCTTAACTCTCAACTTTCAGCTGCTGTTGAGTAGACCGACAGAGAAGGCAATTTTCACCCAAATAAGATTATTTTTGGAAGCATAGTTTGTAGGAGGCTGTGTTATAGCCTCTTGAGCCTGAAGGAGAGAACTGAAATGATGGTGCAAGAGTGCTGATATATACTCTCTCTCCGGTTCATATTCATCTGAGTAACAAACACACACCAAAGGCATGATCCATCAAAGGATCAATAAATTGGAATTTATTAAAATTAAAAACTGCTCTGCAAAAGACACCGGTAAGAAAATGAAGAGAAGCCACAAACTGAAAGAAAATATTTGCAGTACACAAATCTGATTAAAGACTGTTACCCAAAATATAGAAAGAATGATTAAAATCAACAATAAGAAAACAACTCAATCAAAAAGTGGGCTAAAGACTGTGACATGTCACTGACATCCAAATGGCATCCAAATGGCGAATAAGCATACCAATGGCAAAGAAGCATATGAAAAGATGCTCCACATCATATGTCATCAGGGAAATACAAAGGAAAACAACACTGAGACATACTGTACACCTATTAGAATGGCCAAAATCCGGAACATTGGCAACACCAAATGCTGGTGAGAACGCGGAGCAGCCAGAACTCTCATTCGTTGCTGGTGGGAATGAAACATGGTATAGCCACTTTGGAAGACAGTTTGTCAGTTTCTCCCAGAACTGACGATAATATCCTATCTTCTTGCTCCTTGGTATTTCCCCCCCACCAAAACTGAAAACTTATATCCACATAAAAACCTCCATGAAGATATTTATGAAAGCTTTATTTATAATTGCCAAAACTTGGAAGCAACCAAGATATCCTTCAGTAGATGAATGGATAAATAAAACTGTGTTACCTCTAGATGATGGAATATTATTGAACCTTAAAAGGAAATGAGTTACCACGAAGAGACATGGAGAAACCTTACGTACATCTGACTAAGTGAAAGAAGCCAATCTGAAAAGGCTACAGACTGTATGATTTCAACTACATGCCATTCTGGAAAAGCAAAAACCATGGATACAATAAAATTATCAGTTATTGCCAGGGATTGGTAAAGATGGAGAGATGAATAGTAGGGAATAGAGAGTTTTCAGGGCAGCATTATTCTGTAGGATATCGTAACGGTGGACACATATCATTAGATGTTTGTCCAAACCCACAAAATGTACAGCAACAAGAGTGAACCTAATGTAAACTAAGGTCCTTTGTTGATAATGATGTGTCAGTGAGGTTCCTCAGTAGTAACACATGTGCCATTCTGGTAGGTGGGCACATTGATACCAGGGGAGGCTGTGCATGAGGTGGGTGGCAGGAGGGTAGAGGTTATATGGCAAATCTCTGTACCTTCCAGTCAGTTTTGCTATGGACCTAAAGCTGCTCTGAAAAAGAATATCTATTCTTTTAAAAAATCTTACTTAGATTTCTTTTAGGTGGGAAAGTAGACTAGATATCTTAAGGATAGACTATTCAGTGAAAGTAACTTCATTGTTGTAAATTTCTAAAAATAGCAAAACTGATACAAATAATGTGTTATCAAGCAGAATACATTAATGGATTAGTTAGTTGGTTAATGGATAAGAACCTCTGTAGTCTATAATTAAAACATGTTATTCCATGTATGTAGATGCTTCTTAAAAATCAGAAAATATCTCAATTATATAAAACATTTTTGTATTAAAATAATTTAACATGTATTTCAAAGAAAATCTTGACTTGTGATTTCATTGGATTACCAGTGAAAATTTAACAATATAATCCAAATGAAAACATAATTCTATAAAGAAGTTATAGTGATTTGAGAGCAGAGAGCTAAAAAGCAGAGTTTTGGGGCAAAAAACCCTAACATTTTCACAGAATTATGAGATTTAAGGTTATCATTAAAGAAACCAAATACAGCTATTGTGGAAAAAAAAAGTTTTTCAATATAAGGTGCCATGGATCAATAAACAGACATTCAGAGATTTCCAAATAAGAAATGGGATGAAGAAAAAAAAGATGATTGGTGTTCCCCAAAGTGCTCACATAATGCTTATGAAAGAGATAGCAACAGAAAAATTTCTGTTAGGTCTCTGTGGGTTTCAATGAATTGTGTTTAATAGACTCGCTGATAATCAAACTATAGTAATTTGAAAGAAACATCCCAACCTTTGCATAGAAGGTGTTCATGAGTGATTTCTTCTTTATTTTCTTTGTTTTCTGGTTGTAATCAGATCCATGACATGAAGTGTCATTAATCGCTTATGATAATGATACTCCCACCATGATTTATGGAAAAGACTAAAGCAATTCTGACATCTGAGAGTAGTTACAGTCATTTTATCTTGTATCTGTGAATGTGTTCCTGTGTTTCACTGATTTGAGTAGTTTTATGAATCTTAATAGTGTTCATAAATGTTCCCATAAGGACAACAATAACTTGAACATTAGAAAATAAAATTATAAAAATAAACTTGTCTTTCTTTCTGGAGTGTCAGTAAAGAAATTCAGAAAACACATTAATGTGTATCGTTATCTGGGGAAGGCAGTTTGAGTTTGATTAACTATACTACTTCATAAAGACACAGCTATTGTGACCATGTAAGTGTAAAAGGGATTGACTAACACAAGGATAAGAGACAAATTGTGTACAGGTGTTAAATATGGTAAAATTTGAAAATTCATGTATTTTTAATTCCATCTAAATTGAAGGTTTTAGGAGTGAAACTATAGTAATTTTACAGCATGGTCTATTAGAACAATTTACCCTGAATGTAATAATTTGATAGGCCGAGCATGGTGGCTGACACCTGTAATCCCAGCCCTTTGGGAGGCCAAGGTGGGTGGATCACAAGGTCAGGAGATCAAGACCATCCTGGCCAACATAGTGAAACCTCGTCTCTACTAAAAATACAAAAAAATTATCTGGGTGTGGTGGCACATGCCTGTAGTCCCAGCTATTTGGGAGGCTGAGGCAGGAGAATTGATTGAACCCAGGAGGCAGAGATTGCAGTGAGCTGAGATCATGCCATTGCACTACAACCAGGGTGAACATACGAGACTCCGTCTCAAAAAAAAAAAAAAATTGATTAAAGACTCGCAAATGATTTTACAAGCTTTACTCAGTGAGTCAGTTATACACTTTAACCTCTACTGAGTTTTTGAAAGGTAATGAAATTGTTGTGGAGAAGGGTAAAATGATAATAAACTGATTATTCTACCTTATTTATAAATCCAATGGTTCCTTTACCACAGTGGTGCTAAGATCTTGTTCACATCAATGCAATGCACCAAGAAGAAAAGATTACATGTAGGTAAGAAGCAGGGAAAGACAAATATATGTTACGCAACCTATTTGAATTATACTCTAGGAGCCTGGCTGAAATTTTACAATTATCCCCACCATTTAATTACAGTATTGCTTGACCATGTTTTGGTTTCTAAATAAAACTTATTTTCATTATTAATGACAATGTCAAAAGAGAAACAGTAAAAATAGAACAATATTCATAACATTTCTTCTGTATTTCTCCAGAAATATTTGTAATTATTTTTCAACTAGATTTTTAATTATCATTTTATCCCCTTGAAACTGATATATGTGTTGCCATTAAAATACTGATGAAATACTAAGAGGAAGAACATAAATTTTAGAATAAACTTAAATAAGCACAAAAGACAGTTTCCTTTTGGGAATAATATTAGCCTATAAGACAGAGGGCGGAATATCCATCTAGATTGGAAACTGGATCATAGCCATTCAGAAGATCCAAGAGAGAAGAAATGTAATTTTGAAGCCAACACTCAGAGAGTAATAAAAGTTCAAGTAACAGAAGCACAGTCAATTCTCATGTACAATCAATAATGAAACCACGTGTACAAGAATTGAGAGTGTGGGGCAAAAGTCTCTTTTCGGCGGTTTTCAGCTATTAATTAAAGAGACAGACAGGGAGAAAGAGAGAGATCATGAATCAGAAAGTTTGTTCTTTTAACTTTATCCTGTAGCACTCTACTTTAGGAAGAGTTGGTAGTATTTATTTTGGACATATTGTACCATCCCGTACTAAGTCCTAAAAATTCCCAATAGAAATTGTGAAATTATTTGGAGTGTTTATTTCAGCTTTAATTGATTGTCTACAATAAAAATCTTATTGTTGACTGTAGCCTTAAAGATAGTTCAGAGAGAATAAAAAGAAGAGAATAGAACTGTGGTGTCTGCTGAATTTGATTGAGTCAGCCCCATATGTACTATATATGCAGCTTACAAAGTATGTGTTTCCCCAAAAGCGTTGTGCATATACATGAAAACTTTAGAAAATAACAAAAACTGAGATGACTTCCATGCATGTTTCTTTATTTGCCAATGCATACTGGAGTGTAATATGAGACTAGAGTAGATATAAAGAGAGCCTATTCCTCAGAACCAATATAGTATCCCATAATTAGAATCATCATATTTATAATACAAAATATTTCAGTGTTTAAAATTGATATTGCTGTCATAGGTTTTCGTTGTCAACCGCTTTGGAATATATTTTGCTTTTTCCCTTCTATGTAAAACTTTGATATCATATAATATTCTTAATCTTAGGAATCTGCTATTGCTTACCAAACACTTTTATCATATTTTTGTCTCATATAACTATCATAAAAACCTCAGGTAAGTACATCATTCCCACTTCCTATTACCCCCACTTTGAAGAAGAGATAACAGAAGCCCGATAACTAGGGAATTTCAGCAGGTAACAAGTGGCAGAAGGATTCCATTTTACTCAGTACACAAAAGCCTGTTGACTGTGCGATTTGATATGCTAGACTCACCTGCATATTGATTTAACAAACTCTAGAGTAAATACAAACATAATGCTGTTTTTCAACTTTATTATACAATTAAATTTTAAACATCCTTCTTCCAAGTTAGCAAAAGAGCCTTCCAATCTTCCTGAGATATATTTAAAGGTTATAGTCAGTGGAAACTTGCAAAAAAGAAGATTTTCATAAGAGTCCTTATTCCCCTCTACTGCAGTGAGCCAAATATTCATTCCTAAACACCCCTAGCTGACTTCGTTTGTGATCACTTTTCAGCCTATATTCCTCTCTGACTGTTAGATGGCACTGTGCCCTCTAACAAAGTGCTATGGCAACTTTTGTAGGATACACATGCCAGTCAAATGTGAGACTCAGTAGATGTCATTTCTTTAGGAGGACATCAATTATCTCTGGCAGTAATGTGTATTTAACACCAAATACCTCTCCAGTGCCAAAATTAAAATTATGAATTATGTACAAAAACATAGTATAGTAGATGTAGATATTTGCCTCTGCCAGCAAAACAGGTTGAATTCTAGGAGGCTCATGGAAACCCATTAAGCATACAGCTATCTAGCTGCTGCTCCACACTGTCTTTGGAATTTGAAGTGATTTACAAAAAAAAAAAAAAAAAAAAAAAAAAAAACCTGTTACTATAAAAGCTGTGTTACCCCAAAATTAGAATTAAGTCCATTACAAGGACGACAATCAGAAGTAGTTATATAGATTCCCCAAGCTACATTTAAAGACACATACAATGAAGTACAGCCTATAACTTTCAAATGAACTGTTAGTACATTGCTTGGCCAACCCTTTCCCAGGCAGATCCTAATGCTCAGAGGTGCAGTCCTCAATCTATACTTCAGTTTCTCAGTCATATGTCTAAGATCTCAATAACTGCCACATTGGGAATTCCATTACCAGTAAGCATTTCATGTGGTCTAGTCTCCTCACTTCACCAAAGAACAGAGAAATGAAGTTATTCAGACAACTAATTAGGGTCAAGAACTCATTACCAGATAGCTACTATTTCCGGTCTAATGAGCTCTGGATTCCATCAATGTTCTTCTCCTCTATTCACATTTTCTCCTGTTATTTTCATATTATGGTCACCATATAACATATTTATATTATATACATATATAATTACACACAATTTACTATTCCCAGCAGTAGTTGCATATACTTAGTGACTAGTCAATAAATATTTAGTTGTTTATGGAGTTTTATTTTCTCAATAATTAAACAGAAAATTTTCATATCTCGATTAGAATCTATGCTTCTGTTTATATAAAATCTGTAACTGGCAAAATAAAATGTTCTAAGGCCAAAGGGTCTCCATAGGTTAAGCTTCTTCCAATGGTCACCCAAGTTATTATGAGTTATTATGACTCATGAATACTGCCTTAGCCCTCATTGAGCCCTACTATTCATTTGTCTGTGACCCACTTTAGAACGGGAATTCTAAGGCTGGGCTAGGTGTTATTTACCACTGCACCCACTGTACCTGACAAAGAGGTGGTGTTCAATACATGCGACTGAATGAAAGGATGAATTAACACATGCACTGGTGTATTCTACAGATTGCCAAAATTGCCCTGGCCAAACCTACTGATTGTCTTTTTCATGCATGGTTTGTTTTCAAAGATTTCTCATAGGAACTAATGGATCTGAATAAGATCTTCCTTTTAATCGTTCATTCATGACAACGGCCTTTTTTTTTACTCATGGGCATGAACGATTAAGACCTCTCAGAGGAAATTATTTTAATTACAGAAATCAGAACAGCTTAATTGTAAATGTGCAATGTGAGCACTTTACAAACGAGACTAGTTGCTTCTCCCTTTCTTTCTTTCCTTTCTCCTTAATAATTCTAATAATTCGCTGTAAAAATGTTCCCATCATTTCAGCATTTCAGTACATTTTACTGTTCTATTCACCGACACCTAGGGAAATGTACAATGGTCATGTGTGAAGACTATGAAACCACTGCTATCCATCTCCGTCCACTAATAATTTACCCAACTAAATTGTAATAAATACGTCAATAAGCCTCTGGATAGATGAGCTGAATTCTAAGGCATGAAGGGAAAATCTGAGGGAAAGAAAAGTTGTTCCATTAACTATGGAAACAGTATAGATATCTTTATCTATGTTTAGGTAGACAGTATTGATACAGGTGTTTTGGAAGTCTGAGTCCTAGGATTCATCACTCTTCAGCAGATCTCAAGCTGCAACTACATCTAGATGAGCTAGAGGAAGATGTGCCTTCTCAGCCTATATTCAGTCATTCATTTTCATTCATCTATAGTGTCTTTCAAGCTGGATGTTCCAAACAAAACCTAAAAAAGGAGCTACCACTCTGTTGGGTAACCATATATAATTAGTATTTAATTTTATCTCTTCTGCGAGAAAGTAGGATTTTAGAAAGACATATTTTACATCCTTTTCCAAAACCATCAGATATTTAGGGCACAATTTACAGTAAAGTGGGAGATGCTATAACACATATGAGCATTACTCCCCTTTTCCAAAACCATCAGATATTTAGGGCACAATTTACAGTAAAGTGGGAGATGTTATAACACATATGAGTATTACTCCCCTTCATCCCAATCATGGTAAGACTGAAAAAAAGAAAAAAGCAATATAATAGAAGTAATAACATGTATTTAACGTCTACCATATCCAAATGACAATCGTTCTTGCTCCGAGGAATGTTAAGGATGGAAGGCATGTTCCTTCCTTGTGTACTAGTTTACAAACTTAAGGTTGGGGAGGCCCACTGAATGGGACAATGTGAAAACTTTGAGGCAACAAACATGCCGAAATCTTAACACAGGGGTTCTGAAAAGAGGGTGAGTAAAATATTTTCCATTTTCCTTGTGACCACTGGTTCATCTGTCAGGAGCTTCCTGGATACACTAGATGTGGTGGTGAGTGGATTTTAACAAGTTTTGAGAAAGGTAAGTGAGCTGGGTTTGAAAGAAAGGGGAGAAAAAAGCACGATGGATAAGGAAAATGGCAGAGAAACTCTCACAAAATCTTACATAGGTTGTGAGGGAGGGGGGCGGTGGGAAAGACAAATTTGCTTGAGAAATTGGCTAATGAGTTGGGATTAATGATACCACGCAGCAAAGTGGGTGAGAGATGAAGGCAAGGCTGCCAACTTCAGACTTGTCAACCTCTTGAGGACAGGGATATGACATTTCAAGTCCATGCCTAGCAGAGAGTCAAGCACTTAGTGAACACTCCAGATTTTTACAAAGCAATTGATAAGTAATATACTGTCAGGACTTGTAAACAGGACAGTAACCTAATCAAAGTGGTATTTAATAAAGATATTTTTAGGATGCCCAAAAGAAGGTACAGAGTCTAACGACTGGAAAAGTTACCTTGAGGTGGCAACAACCTATTCTGGAAGTGATCAAAATGTAGCTTTCAGCAGAAACCAAGGCATGGGAAAGGGAGAAATATAGACAGGAGACAACACAGAAAGAAATTTACAAAGTGACTGTGTTCTTTGAAATTTCTAAACTCAATTTTTAATAGATTAGTTTGTAGGGTTTCTGAGTACCCAAGAGAAAGTGCAAACAATAGATACTGGAATAAAGACGAAGTAAAAATTTGAGGCTGCAGATAGAAATTATCCACATAGTTTCTCTCTTTTGGAAATATTCTGACATACTTGCAATCTCTCAAAAAGATTTTTGACTCAGAAGTAAAAAGTAGAGAGAAAATGACACTGTGTAGCTAAGATTATGGGATGCTGACATTAAATTGGCCCCTGAAATTGAGTCAATGTTGTGTTAAAAAAACTGCTAAACTAATATTCTAGGCTCTCCTGAGGGAAAGCACTTTAAATCTCACAATAAATCAGTTTACATATTCTAAATCAATTTAATGAATAGAATTATAAAATAAGCCTAAAGTCAGCTCTTCAGCACCATGATACTTTGAGCCCAGAAGAAACTTGTATGTATTCAGAACACAGTTGCTGACACAGAGCTATATACTTCTGCCAGGTTGATCTGATTCTCTATATTAAAAAAGGAAACCCAATTAAAAAGCACAATTTGCAGCATGGCAATGAAAGTATCAATTTCATACTTAAAAATTAATAGGAACTATTAAATACAATCCATATCATGAGAAGTTCTTTCCTGATGGTGATAGGCATTTTGGGACAATGAATGTCAATTTGGTTTACTTAGCATATCACTTTATGCACCCAAGTAGTGATTCATTAAAACTATAATTTCTTATTTTTTTTTAAAGTTATATGCTAAAATGTTTAATGACAAATCAATGAGAACTAATGCTTCAGGGCTGTTACCTGAAAAGAACCTTCTTTACCCAAAGATTGTGAAATACCCTCAAATGTATCTGAATACAAATGAGTCATGTGGTTTTGAGTCATTTAACCCAGCGCTGGGACAGCTTTATGAGTATTATGACTATTTTTAAAGAGCTAAACATCTCAGAGAGCCCCTTCCCATGACAATTGGGCATTTATTTATTTGTTTACTGCTGATACTAACATCCACAGACACTTGCCAACTCCTGTATTAATTAGTCTCCTCCACTTCCCCAGAGCAGATTGAAAATCACAGAGTAGTTCATCCATGATGACTTACAACCTTCCTGATGGCCATTACACTTAAGGGACACCAGCAGCACTGTAGAGCCTTTGAGGCAATGAAAAGAACAAATCCTCAATAAAGTATCTATGTAGTTTATGTTAGAGTTCTAATCAGAGACAACAATGCATTATGAAAAGACAGAATACTTTCCATTTTCCTTGTGACCACAGAAAGTGTATGAATAATCATCCACATGAGTTGAGGCTTCCTACGGAGATATTTTGAACCTTCTTATCTCAAATAGGAGAATAATGTATTAAAACTTTATCTCCACACTAATTCCTTAGCTATAGCCACAAGCTGTTCTTTAGCATGTGAAATGTGGCTAGCCCAACCCCAAATGTTTTATAAGCACAAAATACACACCAAAATTTGAGGCCTTAGTACAAAAAAAAATTTACATGGATTATTTTCTTATTAACTACAAATTTACATGACAATGCTTTGGATTTGTTGGGTTAAATAAAATATATCATTAAAATTAGTTTCAGCAGTTTCTTTTTACTTTAATGTACTTATAGAAAATTTTGAATTATATATATATATATATGTGTGTATATATATATATATATTTCCTTTTTTTTGAGATAGAGTTTTAATCTTGTTACCCAGGCTGGAATGCAATGGCACAGTCTCAGCTCACTGCAACCTCTGTCTCTGCAGTTCAAGTGATTCTTCTGCCTCAGCCTCCCGAGTAGCTGGGATTACAGGTGCCAGCCACCATGCCTGGCTAATTTTTTTGTACTTTTAGTAGAGACAGGATTTCACCATGTTGGCCAGGCTGGTCTTGAACTCCTGACCTCAGGTGATCCACCTGCCTCAGCCTTCAAAAGTGCTGGGATTAGAGGAGTAAACCATGGTGCCTGGCCTGAAAATTTTGAATTATGTACGTGGGTCACATCATCTTCCTATGAAATGGCACTGCCATAGACCAAGGAGTTTCATATTAGGTGGCTGTATTTAAAGACCAAAAATTCAACTGTGTGTGAAGCAGTGTAGAATATTACAGCATAGACTCTGTGTCATTCTGCTTTAGGTTTCTTAACTAATAAGGGGAATGATAACCATATCTATCTCATAGGTTTAACTTAAGAGTACTCATTTCTTAGCTTGCATTACATTGAACAGGAAGATAATTTTCAAAATGGGTATGATGTTACAATGACATTAATAGAAAAAATTCTAAACCTGTGCTTGCTATAAATTTTGGTACATTTTAGCTTCAGTGTCTAGTTGTATATAGTATGAGGATGTTCTTGACGGCATTAATGGAAGGGAGGATTTTTCCTTGGTCGCAACATCAGGAATTTTTCCTTGGTCGCAACATCAGGAATAGTAGTTTTCTTTTTTTTTTTCTTAGCTACTGGTTTGCTTTCATTTTATGAAGAAATAGTGCTTACCTCAAATGAAGGCCAATATAAACCTTAAAGGAAGGCTGGGTGTGGTGGCTCACACCTATAATTGCAGCACTTTGGGAGGCCGAGACAGGCAGATCACAAGGTCAGTAGATCAAGACCATCCTGTTCAACATGGTGAAACCCTGTCTCTACTAAAATATAAAAAATTAACCAGTTGTGGTGGCATGCACCTGTAGTCCCAGCTACTCAGGAGGCTGAGGCAGGGGAATCACTTGAACCTGGGAGGCGGAGGTTGCAGTGAGCCGAGATCATACCACTGTATTCCAGCCTGGCAACAGAGCAAGATCATACCACTGTATTCCAGCCTGGCAACAGAGCAAGACTTCATCTAAAAAGAAAAAAAAAAAAAAAAAAAAAAAAAGGAATCTTAAAGGAGACCTTACAAGTTCACAGGCTAGGGATACAAACAATAAGTGTGAGTGAAGTTCACTGAGTATGTCCTTTAACCATAGATGCTATTTGTATATTGAATATTTAGAATATCATGTACTTCCAAAACAAAACAAAAAAGCATTATTTTTCTAGCATTATTTTTCTTTACACATAGCTTATTTGGATTACACTTTTTCACTTCTGGCTAAAAAATAGGTACCAAAAATATTTATTTATTATTGACAAAAGAGCTAAGCACTGAGCTAAATAGCAACTAACACTGAATTCAGATCAGGCCAACTCCAGGAGTGATCAGACCTGCGTTAATCTGAACACAGATGCTAAGGCAAAAACAAGCTCAGTCTAAACACTAATTAACTCTAGCTGATCTTGACTATGTAATTGCATGCTCAGGGTTGTATCTTCCAAGAAACTGTAGAAATCCATAGTTTATGTCAATCCTCCCAACTTAAAAACATTACTTGAAATCTTAAAGAGTTCATGCCAAATAAAATATGTATGTGCGCCAGTTTTGAGCAAGGTCCGCCAGTTTGCAGTCTGACATAGATTCAGATTTGGGGCCCAATGGAAAGTACTGTTTATGGATGTTCACTAGACATTTTTCTGTCAGTCTCACTCCTTACCTCTCCTTTGTATATCCATCTTTTTTCCCCTTTTTGAATGAAAACTCTTTCTAAGTTAGGGAACTATATGGAGCATATATAAACCAATCATCAGTAAATTCCAGCAGTTAAATACATGATAAGAGAGCCACAGGGCTTGCGTGTACCTTGGAATTCAGAATGAAAAATGAGTCAGGCTAAACATGCCACACACATGTACACTCACACATACCAAAAAAAAAAAATGCAGGCCAACTATTTTCTGTTTAGGGAATTATTTTTTTTATAAATGATACCCAGATATATTGGCAGTAAACAAATCTCTTAGGTTGTAAGAGAAAATTTTTAAGAAATAAAGTACTTAAAAAAAAAAAGAAATGTATATGATGTTAAAATAATAAAAGTAGAGCAGTATCAAACACCTTACATAATTTGACAATATAAAATTATATTAGAGATACACTAGAAATACACACTTTTGACATTTCATTATATCTAGGTATGGAGAATTTAGAATTATTTTATTTTCTTCTTTGTACTTTTCTTCATCTTCAAAAAAATTCAGTGAACATCCATATTGATTTTAGGATCAGAAAAAAATGTATGAGGATACATAAAATTATTTTTCTTATCATCAACAAAAAATAAATATCCTGGTGATTTAAGCTGGAGCAACAATTTACATTTTCTCAGTAATTTGAAGGAAATAAATGTCCATTTGGCATGGGTGATTCAAAATATTATCTCATTTCTCCAGTTCTCTACCCCACAGTCACAATCCAAGTGACAAACACAAGCAATCAAGAGGGAGGTCTTGGAACAGTTGGGAGTAAAAGGTTTTATAATTTGTTAAACATTTAGCATAACAGACTATTCCTGGGAAAGTACTATCACTTTAAAACTTATAACAAAAATCTGTACAAATAAAAAAGCCTTTCAATCTGGATTCTATCTTCCGTCCTAGCCAAAAATGTCAGGGTACTTTTTCTCTGCATTCCAAAACAGATATTTGTGATATTTTATGGAAAATGGGGCATAAATATTTTATATAGTTATCTTCTCTCTACCAGTGCAGGAGAATATCACAAGGTTTGTCTTTCCAATAAAATGCCTTATTGCAAGCAAAGTTGAATTCTCCTTGGCCTAGCCTCTAATTTGTGCAACAACATTCTAAGAACAAAGACTTCTGCAAAGTGCCTTGTTCTCTACTAATTTTTAAAGCACTACAGAATTGGATACTTCTTACTAAATATTGTCCATTTTCATTAAAAAACAATGAAATAAATGTTGCCTTATGTCTTGGTACGTTTTTAGTAAGAGAATGTGTTTTTAGAAAGCAAAGAGCAAATGAAAATTTTAACACCCATTATTTATAAATGAATATATTTCTGCATAAAGAGACTCATATTTGTACCTACTATAAAAATACTATGCATGTTTCCATAATTAATATATTTATGGAAGTTTAAAATATTCAATGAATGTGCTTTTTGATTGCCAAAATTCTACACAAAATTAATATAGAAAAGTTGATTTTCCTCACTTCTTCAGATATTATGATCTGAAAAGTTTAGAATTTCCATAGAAAAATCCACTGTTCTCTGTTCAGTATTAAATATGACAGTGGTGTTTTTCACATACAGCATGTTCCTGCAAGGGCAAAAATGAATTAAAAAATTCTGTCTATGCAAGCCACTTAAGTGCCACCTGATGTTAACTTGCAGTTATCTATTGATTTCAGCTACAGTTTTACTTACATCTGAATCTCAGAGTCACCATTATCCTATTACTGACACTCTGAACTGTCCATTTTCACTGTTGGCAATCTGATTTAGACACAAAAAAAGTAGAGTTTCAACACTGTGTTGTATGATCACTATATTCTAAGTATCTGGGACTGAACCATTGTGTTTGTGCTGAATATCACTTACCAAGATGAAGAGGTATAATGCAAACACATGCAATGGAATGATCCTTGCTTGCAATGACAAAGAAAACAATGAAGGAAATCTACAAAATGCAAGAATATGCGTCCCTCTTTCTTACAAATATCTGCATGACCTAATATCTCATTTTTAAAAATGTTAGGATGTCATACTTCCTACATAAGTCCCGCTTCACTATGTCAGCACTATTAAGGCAATATATCTGTCAAGCTTTATTAAAATTCTTTTTGATGTGTATCTTGGCTCATAAACCTCTACAGTGCACTGATATTGCACCAGGGAATGTCCTTGTAACATTGAATCTCTGAAGATGGGACAATAAAAGAGAAATCCTCCAAACTTCCAAGTTGGGCACATGGTATCTGACACCTTGCCCACCCTCCTCACTTGTACATGTGTAAGTGATTATGCTGTGACTGCTGTGCACACTTTGTTTCACAGAACCTTCTAGTAGGAAGAGCATAACTGCATTCAGAGATAAAGGTTTGTTTTTTTTTTTTTTTCATAAAGCTGTTTTATAAGCAGCATTCTCTGAGTTATAGCACTGGGGTTTTATCCTTAGGTCTTTTTTATTTGTGCTGTACCTTAATTGGCATATTTCACCAGTGGATGTTCCCTATTAGTAACAAAGACGTCTCGTCTGTTTGTAGCACACATTTTCCCTGGCTCCAGGGAAGTCCTCGTATTTGAGGGGGATAGGCAAATAGTAGACATGCTAGTCAAAATGGGTTTACTGAAAGCTCATCATGGTTGTAAACACCCAGAATATACCCCAGGGAAAAACTTGTAGGGTAGGAAGTTACGAAAATAGGAGCTGAACACAGGAAAGATAAAATCCCAACATATCGACAAAATCAATCAAAATATGTTCATTGGTTTTCTGTTTTTAGCATTATTCTAGAATACTACATTTCAAATTATCTGTTTGGAGTTCAAATTATCTGAACAACCCTTGGTTGATTGATTTCTCCCAATATATCATGATCTGTTTAGGGTATCTAATTCTTCCTGATTTAAGCTAAGAGGGTTGTATTTTTCCAGGACTGTATCCATCTCTTCTCAGTTTTCTAGTTTAATGTGTGTAAAGGTGTTCATAGTAGCCTTGAATGATCTTTTGTATTTCATTGATGTCAGCTGTAATAGCTCCTGTTTCTTTTCTTAATGAGGTTATGTGGATTTTCTCTCTTCTTTTCTTAGTTAATGTTGCTAATGGTCTATCAATTTTATTTATCTTTTCAAAGAAACCAGCTTCAATAACAAGCAGTGAGATTGAAAGAGTAATTTAAAAATTACCAACAACAAAAAAAAAATCCAGGACTAAACAGATTCAAAATAGATTCACAGCAGAATTCTACCATTCAAAGAAGAAATGGTATCAATCCCTTTGTCAGTATCCCACAAGACAGAGAAAGAAGAAACCCTCTCTAATTTATTCTATGAAGCCAGCATCACCCTAACCAAAACCAGGAAAGAACACAACCAAAAAAGAAAATACAGACCCATATCCCTGATGAACATAGATGCTAAAATCCTTAACAAAATACCAGCTAACCAAATCCAACAACGTATCAAAAAGATAATCCACCATGATCAAGTAGGTTTCATAACAGGGATACAAGGGTGGTTTAACATATGCAAGATCTTGGCTCATAAACCTTTATAGTGCACTGATGTTGCACCAGGGAATTTTTTTGTAACATTCAATCTCTGGACAGGACAATAAAATAGATAACCTCCAAACTTTCAAGTTGGGCCCATGGTATCACATACCTTGCCTGCCCTCATCACTTGTATGTACATGTGTAAGTGATTACCGTGTGACTGCTGTGCAAAGTGATATACCACAGTTTACATTCACAATAAATATAATATACCACATAAACAGAATAAATGTGATACAGCACATAAACAGATATACCACAATTAAAACAGAATTAAAAACCAATATATCATGACCTGATATAACTGATCCTATGAAGTACAACTAATATGCAGCTCACACCATAGAAGACTCACCATGTAAATTCAACATCCCAGGAAAAGTCCCACTGGTGCTGTCAGAGAAAAGTGAAATTGCTATAAAGATTTTTTTTTATCTTATTGCAAAAACAGGAATACCCTACTTATGGACATGCACCAGTCCATGAACCAAGCTTTGCACACCCTGTTCTGGAACTTCTCAACCAATTAAACTACTCAAGTCAATCTGTGTTTGCTAAAATCAGTAACATCCTAATGGCCGGATCCTAAGGTCTGTTTTCTCTGCCCTTTCCACTTAACTATCTGCCACAGTTGATGCTATTAATTAGTCTATTTCTTGAATTCTCTCTCCCTTTGCATTCAGGACAACATGCTTTGCTGGTTTCCATCATCTGCCTTCGTTTTCAGAACGCTCTTTAAATGTGTACAGTCTCTGATGTTTCATCTGATCCTGATTCCTCTTTTTTGAGCCAAATGTTACTCTCCTTTGCCAAGAAACATCTCTTATGTTGGTGATATTCAAATCAGTCAGTGGGCAGACAAGTGTTCCCCAACAGTTCCATCCCTGGCGCTGGGGACAGGGCCCTAAAAGATGCACTGTGGCCGCTGAGCTGGAGAGTCTCTGCGGTCTCTCCAGATGTGCTCTCCACTCTCCTCCATGCTGCTTTGACTCAGCTCCCATCACCTCTTGTCTGGTCAATTGCAACAGCTTCCCATCCCAGCACCTGCCATTAATCTGTCTCCTTTCAGCCAGTATATCAGCTCCATGCCCATCTTTCTTAAGTAAAAAGCAATCTATACATATTTGTCTTTTAAAAAAATCTTGACTGGTGGTCTGTGCCTCATGCGATACCCTTCCTTAACTTAAAAATAATAGGCCCAAATGATATGGTTCAAATCTGCCTCCTGGTCTCATCTCCAACAACTATAACCTCTCATGATTTATGCCTTTGCACATGCTAGGCTTTTGGCAAGAAAGCTGTACCTCTTTTTCTCCCTCAATGAGATGCTATTTATTCTTTAAGTCCACATCTCATGATTCTCTATTCTAAGATGCCTTCTCGCATTTCCCAAGGTAAAGGAAAACATGCATTTCTCTTGGTCCATAGAGTATTTTATCCATATGTCTGTTACCCTGATTATTTGCACTACACATGGACTTTTCATACTCTCTCTCTTCTGGATGGACTGTGAATCCCTCAAGGACAATGTCATTCATTGTTCTTTCCTCTGTTTCTTACAGAGAAGGGCCTTGCACATAATAGGTTCTCAGCCCATGTTTGTCCCTCAGAAGTATTGGAATGCTTCTATCCAAGTTTTTTTCTTTCTTTTTTTTTTTTTTTAAATATACAGGCATAATAGACAAGCACAAAATCATTAATGAAATAGATGGTTTTCATCCAGGGATTCAGTTTAGGTCTCTATCCTTGTCTCCTGCAATTCATTGCTTTGTACTTTATGTCTCAAGAATACCAGGTGCTTTTAGCTCCCTTACACATCATTCGGTTTCACACCTCTGCACTTCTGCTCTGTTACTGCCTCTGCCTAAAACATCCTTCACTATGCTAAGCATCTTCATCACCTGCCCAACACCTACGCAACCTTTAACACATGGCTCAAGGAAAGTTTACTTGCGCCCCCCTCTCCCCGACAACCCGATTAAGCTTGGTATCTCTCCTCTCAGTTCCCAAAGAATTTAATGCATAATAAATGTTCATTACATATCATTATGCATTGACATTATTTGCTTCTGTTTCACTCTTCCTAATTACTACTTGCAAATGCTGTAACTTGCTTAGAATTTGTATCTCAAGAAGTTAACCAACAGTACTTGACATACAAAATACAAAGAACAAATGTTTACTGATCAGGACTGAGGTAAATCTCTATAATGGCTGTTTTTACAGGAGTCAACATTTGGGTCAGATAAAGGTTGCATTATCATAACCACCTATCTCAGACTGTAGGAGTCAGAAGATTATATTCAATAAGTACAACATAGTCAGAACTGTGGTTCCAAAAGTTTTTCTAGCCATGGCATGGTACATTTAGATAGGGTTATGGAATTCCTAACTTCTTTCAATATGAACAAAACTTCAAAATCAGATTCAGTGGAGAGACAGGTGCTTGTTTTAATGAGATTCCTATTGATAGAATAATTTTACCATAAAGTAGTATAACGGAGTCATAGGTTACTGAAAACACACAAGCTACAAAAGAACAAGAATGCACAAATAGCCTTTAATTCATTTGAAATGAATAGCTTCATTTTCCTTGGTTTATACTCTCCTCTTAGCAATCTTCCAAATGTATACACCTAGGCTATACATTTTGCAAGAGAACTTAAAATTAACAAGAAAAATTTAAACTATTTAAATCAATACAATCAAATCGTTTTAATCAAAGCGGAACTTTCTTATTACTGGAGATTCCTACTGTGATACATTCCATATGCTATTCTAGAGGGGAAAATGTTCTTTTTTCTACTGACACCTGGACTTCCTTATACTCTTGCAATTTCTAGTTCTTAGCACAGTATCTGAACCATAGTAAGATTCATGCATTTTCAATGAATTATTTTAATCAGCTATTTTTGTTATTATTGTTCCTAGTCCTAATATCATTTTCTTACATTTTTATCATGAAATTATTTATTTATCATATACAATATAATGCTCAAAATATCATTGTAAGACATATGGCATAGATTATTTATGCTGATTTAAAAGTTGTAAGCATAGAAGCATCATTGATAATTTCAAAAGGCTTACCAGTGCTTCATAATGCTGTATATTATTGGAGTAATCAAAACTGAATAATCATTAGTTATAGAAGTGAATACACTAATCACAAATGGACTATTAAAAAACTTTCATTCACCTAAGGACTTTTTGTGATTGTGTTCATTTCTGGATTGCTCCCCCAAAATTAACTCCAATCCAAAAACGACCACAGAAAGAACAAAACCAACTCAGGTGATAACTCAAACAGGTGGTATTTGCATTTTCATTTCTTTTTCAAAAGCAAGCAGCTAAATATAATACCGTTTCTCTTGTAAATTGAATCTATGGTAAGTTATTCGGAATGGTTTTCCATTGTGATCAGAGAATGCTTTAAACAGTCATTTTACAGCCTCTATTTCATTAAATTTGGTGATAACACTTTTCCTTATAGTGCATCAACCACATTTATCGAAAATTCACTTGTCTGTTGCTTTCTAGGCACACATTTTTAATGCAAAGCTGTTTAGTTGGGCATGAACCACTTCCAGAGGCTCTTCAAGCAAAAACACCAGTCTGTATAGAAGACATAGGTGAGTATCTCTTGATGAAAATATTCTGGTCTTACTATAGACTAAAAGCCAGACTTTCTTTTCAAAGTCATGACCCACAGGAAGAAAGATTTTAGTTAGATAGATAGATGGAGAGACAGATAGATGACAGTATTTATCAATAGTTCAAGTTATATGGATCCCAGCTCTACTACCTCCCCCATTTATCTGTAAAAAAATCAATGAGATGACTTGCAAAGTTGAAATGATTGCTCTTGACACAATTTACAGCTTTTGCTCATAGAAGTCACTTTTTTTTAGAAGTCACTTTTTTTTTTTTTTTTTTTTTTTTTTTTGAGATGCAGTTTCACTCTTGTTGCCCAGGCTGGAGTGCAATGGCCTGATCTTGGCTCACCACAACCTCTGCCTTCCTGGTTCAAGCGATTCTCTTGCCTCGGCCTCCTGAGTAGCTTGGATTACAGGCATGCATCATGCCCAGCTAATTTTGTATTTTTAGTAGAGATGGGGTTTCTCTATTTTGGTTAGGCTGGTCTCAAACTCCTGACCTCAGGTGATCCACCTGCCTTAGCCTCCCAAAGGGTTGGCATTACAGGCATGAACCACAACATCTGGTCAGATGGTCAGAAGTCACTTTTTTAAATTTTCTTATTTTATTTTATTTTATTTTTTTTGAGACAGAGTCTGATTTTGTTTTCCAGGCTGAAGTGCAGTGGCTCGATCTTGGCTCACTACAACCTCCACTTCCCATGCTCAAGTCATTCTCCCACTGCAGCCTCTCGAATAGCTGGAGCTACAGGTGTATGCCACCATGCCTGGCTAATTTTTGTATTTTTTGTAGAGATGGGATTTCACCACGTCGCTCAGGCTGCATCTTGAAATTGTGAGCTCAAGCTATCTACCTGCCTCGGCCTCCCAAAGTGCTAGAATTACAAGCATGAGCTACCATACCATGCCAGAAGTCACTTTTATTAAAGAAAAATATATCAAAGTCATGTCTTCTTAGTGTAAATGGCATCATGATTGACTAGTAACAACACTATAGTCCTTTCCACATTCACCTTTATAATAAATAACCGAAGAGTGGTTTAAGCAGACAATCTGCTAATATCTCATTATGAAGCCCTTTCTCTTCCTCACAATGTCTGACAAGCCTTCAGAGTGACTGCTGGTATCCATGTTTCTACTCACTAGTGGTGGAAGATAAGGGGACAAGGGTGGTATTTTAATGAAGGGATAGTGCTCAAAAATAATCTGGATGCATTTTGTAAAGGTGACTACATTATCAAAATTTATTTCCTTCGTCATTTTAGAACTCTGCCTTCCATGCCTTTCTGACATCATATAGCATAGTATGAAACATGGAAACGGACTTGTTAGCAGGTCCATAAGCAGCAGCAAGTACTACAACCAACCAACAGTAGCTCAGAAACTCAATTGTAGTTACACAGGTAAAAAGAATCAGAGATGAACATGGTAAAGTCTTTCTACATCGTACTTTATTTCATTCAAAAAAGGTTTACACAATACATTCATGTATGCATGCATGCATGCACACACACATGCCCATGTACGTGCATGCACACACACACACACACACACACACACACACACACCCCTAAAGCACCTGGCTTAAGAAACAGTATGTTATTGATAACTTTAGAAATCTCTATGTATCCTTCCTTCATCATGCCTCCCAACTGCATCTCCAGAGGTAACCAGCATTTGATTTTTTTTGATTATCATTCTTTGAAATTTCTTCAGTTTTACTACATATATTTTTATTCCTAAATAATGTATTGCTTAGTTTTACATTTTTGACCTTCATGCAAATACATGTATTTTGGGTGATTTGATGTTTAACTCTCACAATGAGGTTTCTGTAACTTGTTAATGAGTACTTTCTAGGCACTGGAAAATTTCATGATGTGAAGAGATCATCATTTAGGCAGATGGGCCATTTGCGATGTTTCTACTTTCTATGTCATTGTAAAAGATGCTGCTACAAACACTCTTCTACATGTCTAATTGTATGCATATGCAACAGTTTATCCAGATGAAATTGGAGTTTTAGAATAGTTACGTATTCAACAATACAGGTATTTTCAGATTTTTATCTGAAGTGAGCATATCAATTTACACTTCCACCAGCAAAGCATGGAGGTTCCTGATACTCCACCTTCCATCAATACTTGACATGCTCTAAATGGTCATTCACACAGAAAATGAATCCTGGCTGACTGACCACAAATATTCACTACAGAATCACACAGTGCTTCTAAGAGTCAGACCTTGAGTTATAGTTCCTTAAAATAAACTTGTCCCATCTGAAGGCTAGGTTTTTTCCTAGCCTTCCCACTGAAGGCTAGGTGTTTATATCCATAAGATGGCAAGCAGAAGTTTTAAAAATAATTCTGTTGATGCTTACAATTTAGACCTCCATTTTTCTGGCAAGAAAATTCCCTATAATGTTCTGAACATTATGTCAAAACATTTGTGTCAAACTGCTGTGTTCTGCCAAAGAGGTAAATTTTCCAGTCAAAACAATTAATTAGAAGCTATTAATGATGTCTTTCATGATTACGAAGTCACCGTAAGTGTAGAGACAAACTGAAAGGGGAAAAAAAATCACCCAAATCAGGATGCAGGAGATAAACTAGTCTGTTGATCTCCATGTGGGAATTTTGCTTTGAGTTTTTTTAACTCTTCTGTCGTAATTTCTCCAACTCTAAATCACTCAATTAATAGACCATAAAGAGTCTTCAGATTTATGAAGGGCTTAAACCTCAAACACAATTCTTGCTTCTCTTCTTAACATATTTAGTCTTTGTGATATTTTATTCTTATTACAAAAATACTTTGGATGCTGAAAATCATCATAGCACCTGTAGATCACAAATTGCTAGTTTAGTCGGTTACAGACCATCTTGTAATCATTAGGTGAAGAAGTTCATTGGTAAAATCCTTAAATTCTCAAGACATAAATTATTTGCAAAAAACATTACTCAGCTTCTTTCAAACCAAAGCTATATATCCATATACCATACCTATCTATCTGTCTATCTAATGATCAATCTATTCTCTCTCTCTCTCTCTCTCTCTCTCTCTCTCTCTCTCTCTCTCTCTTCCTAACTCTCTACCCATCTCCAAAACGCAGTGCCCAGATATGAGGATGGGGCTTATGATTTTAGCTGATTCAGGATGATGATGAAACTCAGGTCAGACAAGCCAGTGTCTGCAAGGAACAGTTAACTTTCCATAGTTAAATGAACTACAAACTATATTCCACGCCGACAGCACAACTGTTCTACAAATGCATGTTGGTTCTGAAGGGCTCAGTGGAAGAGAAAATACAGTGTTGCAGAACACAACTCTCACCATTTCTAGAGCAAAAGATGATACACTACTGATGGTTGGCTCATAAGGTCATCCTTCACCAGAAGGAAGAACATGTTAGACTGGTCAACAAAGACCTCAGTTGAGACCATCAGGGAGTGACCAAGGGGAGACTCCATCTCTGGGCAGTTGTGAATGCCAATGGCTGAAAAACAGGAGGGAGAGCAAGCAGCAGCCCCTCTCATGGCTTTGTAGACATTTTGCTAGAAAATGTTCTTTCATCTCACTGGAAACTTTCCAGATCATAATGCACATATCTAAACATTATTAACACTCAAGTAGAAGAAATATATGTAATCAGGAATATATCCATCCATACTTTGAATTTCTTTCTCCATATTTCTCAAGGGATGGCTACATGTTTTATCCTTCAACAAAATCAAAAGCTTCAGCTTACAACCTCTGTGACTTACCTATTATTTAGTTTAACTTATTAATTAACACTTATTTTACAACAAAATGTATCTGCTCAAGAAAATATGAACACATATTTATTTTCCATACTTATTCCTATTTTACTGAGAGTCCTCAGGTGATCATATTTCCTCTTGCTATTCTACCTGGCTAATTCCTTATAAATTAATTATAGGGGCTCTAGTTTCTTTGGCATCTAAAACATTGCTGAGATTCAATGTAAAATATTATTTTAAACATTAGAATTATATGTCCTTTATATTGTTAAATAACTCCTCGTAATTATTTCCTGCAGTGCCTTCCTGCAAATAATCTTTCCATATGCTCAAATAAATGCTTAAGAAATTAATAATTTTTAAATAGGCTGTTACGGATTTTGCAGACAGTGCAATAGAGAAACATTTTTAAGAGTATACACAAGCTTTACGCTAGGATGTAAATACTGAGGAGATAAAAGTGGCAAAAAAAAAAGGAAGCATTGCAGGACAGGACCAATAGCTTTGAAAAATACTGGGGCTCTCTGGCACAGCCCTGCAATAGAAAAGTAGGGTGTGGGAATAATCTTTGTACAAATGTACTTTCTTTGGGTGACGTAATACTAGATTCCTGTTACGTATTATTTTTAACTTTTAAGTAATTACCTTTCATTTTATTTGTAGGACTGATCTCACAAGTGCCATAAATATCAAAGAAGAAGTTAAACAAAAGCAGATATCCTCTATATAGGAATTATTCAATGTTTAAATAGGGCAATGTAGAATTATCCCTTATATCCAAGCTCTAGAGATGTTATCCTCAAGGAAATGTCCAAAAGCAGACTCATGATTTATCTTATTCATAAGCCCCAGGCAATTCATGGTATGAAATCACAAAAATCAGGGGTAACAAAAGAAATTCTCTATAAGAATCTATACTTTGTAGTCATTAGTCCTCTCTAATCCAGTAACGCAGGTGCCAGCAAAGGGCTCTTCTCTGACCAGGAAGGAATTTGGCCACATTGACACATGATGGAAAAGAAGAAATGCCAGGTGCTGATGTCCTGAACAATAACCTGTCTTCACTCGCAGGTAAATGAAGAGTGTCATCCTGACTCCCTAGAGCAGGCGTCCCCAAACTACGGTGCGGCCCCCTGAGGCCATTTATCCGCCCCCCCCCCCGCCCCCCACCCCACCCCGCCGCACTTCAGGAAGGGGCACCTCTTTCATTGGTGGTCAGTGAGAGGAGCACAGTATGTGGCGGCCCTCCAACGGTCTGAGGGACAGTGAACTGGCCCCCTGTGTAAAAAGTTTGGGGAAGCCTGCCCTAGAGGATTATAACCTCTGAATAGACTGTCTCACAAGTATTTATCATCCTTAAAACCCTGATCAGAAATACTAAATGGTCATACTTGCAAGCCACCTGCTACTAAAAGCTTTTCTGCTATACTGCTGATAAATATTGACATTAATTTTCAAACCACACAGAATGGCTTGAAATCTTGTCTTCTCTCACACAAAGCAAGAAAAAGAAAGCCCGAATTATGCTTTGATATTTAGCAGATTTATCTAAGAGCAAGGACCACCAATGAAGAATTTTTACCTTGATTTTTTCTATAATCATTGGTTTTAAAAACAGAGTAAATGAGGAAAGCCAATTAGAAAGCCAGCACAATTTCAATTACCTTGGAAACTCGGTTTGCCACTTCTCTGCCCACAGTCAGCCCCTGCACGAAGGTCCGGGCAGCAATGAAGGAGCGGGTAATCTGAATCTTCAGTTTCCGGGGCACATCTCCAAATGGCTTGAGCTGGTCTGTGTATTTGCTCACACATTCCAGGTAGTCTTCACTGAAGTGATACTGAGGGTTTATCAGCTGAAACATTCGTTCCAGGAGCCGAGCCCAAAAGTCATTGAGCATTTCCTCCAGATTCACATTACCCCCAGTGTAGTACCTTTTCAGCTCTGTGAAGAGGTCCTGGAAGACCTCTGAGTTCTGCATGTACAACATGCCATAGGTCCGTACAAACATATCATTTAGTGACTTTTCTGCATTCTCCAGGAGCTCTCGGAAAAATTCTGCAGATAAAACAAGAAAGAAGTCATAAATTAATGAAATCTAGAAAGCCTAAGACATCTACTTCCCTTAAACACAACTGCTTTTAATTGACATTTTCATAGAAAAACATATCCTGTGATTAAAGTATTAATGAACAGATAAAAAAACATATTTTAAATGGGATTTGACTTGCATCTATAATTTCATGCAACTCAAAACAGAATACCCCATGATTTCCATTAACATTAGAAGTCTATCATATAATCTTCCTCCACAATAGCTCAATTCTTTTATCATTTCTTGCTAAATTTTAAATAATCCTATGGTTTGATACAAATCAAAATATGTTACAAATATAATATTTAGAGTATTGTCATTTACATAATGATAAACACATTTACTTCAGTTCATTTACAAATTTGTCCTAACACTAAATTCCATTAAGTTGCTTTTATTTGGAAGAGTCCATAAACGAGATGTTCAAATTAATGTAATATTTTAGACTCTTTCTAGTTTCTATATATAGCAATCAATTAGCAGTGTTCAGATATTCATAATGCAATTAAATTCACTTCATAATAAAGCTATAATGAACATAATTTAGGTGGCCATAATGAGGTCAGAAAGTCATAAGTGTCTTGGATTGTCATTATTAATATAAACCATTCTGTTATATAACTTGAATAAAATACTGATAACTTGACTTTCCAGTTATGAGGCTCTAAATGAAAAAGGGCACACCAATAATTGAAATCTTCCATTTTGCAACAGTGCTTGAGTCTTACTGGGATCACTTATAGGATGCAAAAAAAAAATAAGACAGAAATTAAATGCATTGGGTACCATTAGCCTCATTGGTCCTTGTGCTAGGCTCCCTCAAGACACACTTTGTGTGTGTAGGTCACCTATCATTGTACAAAACTTTGCTTGAGTAGAGCAAGTTCAAGTTTTATCTCATTCAGAGATTGTAAATTGGGGTGGAGAAAGAAGCTAAGATAATACTTCTGAGGTTATCAATCTAAGTTCCCAAGAGCAAAATGATTCTGCTTTACCTCTTCATAGTCCCCTTTTACTCCCTGAATCTATACCCCTTCTCAGAAATGCAGGGACAAATCAAGTCCCTGCATTCTTCAAAACCTCCAAGTATGAAGTTTTAAAAAGGACTCTTCTCCTTTCTGAGACTCTGGGGATTCTCTCCTAAGATACAGAAAGGAAGTAGTGATGGACACCTCTCCATTGCTTCCATGAAAGCTACCTGTGCATTCTTAGAAGTTGGCTGAAGAGGTGCTTCATTTAGTCACTTCAGTTCCAGGTAATATACAATCAAACCATTGTCTTGATAATTAAATGGTGTCTATAATAATGATAACTATTTTATATTTGTTTTCAAATCAGACCAAAGCAGCAATGAAAGTACTTTTCATTTGTTTGCCTCCTTTCTCTGAAAGAATTAAAAAACAAATAGACATTCTGTTGCTACAGTGGCAGCAAAAACTGTGGGATTATAAATACTGCGTAAGTTCGTCCACGTCACCAAATGTTTTTTATTTTTCCTAAATGTAAAATCAAGTTAAATATTATTAAATCTCTCTGAATCCTCAAGAATTCAGTAAAGAAAATGACTTTGAAGCAGGTAGGACAAAATTTGCAACATCGTAGAGCATAAATTTATCAAAATATTATATGCTGTACGCTGATGCTACTTACGATTTTATAAATCAAGAGCATTTCACACTTTCCTCAAAAATACTAGTTATCTAGTTTGTCCTAAAATGAAAACTATATTAAATTACTAATAAAAAAAGTATGAAAAGATCATAAGTTAAACCTTTCGATCTTGAAATCAAGAATGAAAGCAGCTTGGCCTTGCTGATACAGAAACAGGGTGGAAGGCATGACAGACTATGAAAGAAGATGAAAAGAATGGGAAAATCACTGAATTGAAAAATACTAATATAATGAGACTGGAAAGTGGATTCTAATCATGTGCTCTGGACAGCTTATTCATTTATCTTCTTTTTGAGGTCAATTATTTTGTTGGACTCAGGAATTAAAGCTTAATTTATTGAATACAGAGTACTGCCTTCAGCAATGAATAGTCAGTAATCAATAGTGTGGTCTGGATTTGCAAAGAGCTTATAAAAAGAGAGAAAAGAGAGAGAAAAAATTCTCTGATACTCATTGCTCTCCAAAGTCTTGAGAAATAAATGTTTGTCTTAGGAATAAAAATTTCATTTTTTCTTCTACTGAGGGTAACACCTCTTTAGGCTTTTTTTTTTTTTTCTTCTCCTGATACAAGGACTCTGAATATTGAGCTATGCTCACTTTGAGAGTGAATGGTTCAAACCCGACTGCCCACTCACTGTGTCTTGTGGTTTTTCTTAAGCTTAAATTAGTATTTGTGATTGAGTATAGAAACCAATTATCACATTCCAATGAATATGGCTCTAGAAACGTTTCCTTAGATTCCAAGCTTACACTGTTGTCTAAGAGTTTGTCATTGTCTCAACAGTTTCCTATTAGCTTCCCTGCTCCTCAAAGTCAAGTTATTATTTTTTCTTGTTCAAAATCATTATATGGTTTACTGATCTCATAGTCAAAGTTCATATTTGGTACTGAAAGATGCTAAAGCATCAGCCAGTGATGACAGATGTTGCTACCTTAAGGTACATTGATCTAAGGTCTTATGAAAAATGGAGATCCGAGGCACCGAGGCAAAGCTAATGTCCTCTAAAAATAAGGGTCCTCATTTCATTTTTACCCTGACTGTAGACTTCCACATTTGAAGTTAGACTCTTTGAAAAAAGGACTTTATGCTTGGATGAAAATTGTTTCTCAGCAAACCAAACAAGATGGAGATTTAGAAGACAGTTAAGTGATCCATTTTGCTGATGAAGTATCATGTGCAGCCAACATCAGAGAGAACAAAATTCAAGGACAATATAAGAAAAAGCAATCTCAACTGAACTGTTTTTAATCGAAGAGAGCAAAGCTCACATTGGATAAAGTCTTCAGTCAACAAAAATTTTTATCTGCAAAAAACAGTTTGGCAGAAAGAAGTGCTATTTGATTTCTTTCTTCTTCTCCAATCACAAAATATACATCAAAGATGGTTGCTTAGGGCTCAGTTATGCTCCATAGGTGCAAAAAAAAAAAAAAAAAAAAAAAGACTTTCCTAGCCAGCATTAGCCTCTGGAATGATTTTATTCATCTAGAGGGGAGATCTCAATGCAAACATCTGTTTGCTGCAGGGCAGATTGTCTCAAGTGGGAGAACAGTCTTGTAGATAAAAACCACCACTGTTGCAAAAGCAAAAAGCAAGGCTGTGTGATGCTGCCTGATCACTTGGAGAGACCTCTTAAGGGGCAGAAATCAACTCCAAGGAGCCAAGAGGTGTCCTAAGGATATCTGAGAAAGGCTCCAAATGAAGCCTTCAAATAAATGGACTGAAAGGTAAGATAGCACACAAGGATAAAGGGAAGCACAGCAGGAGGGAAAGGCAGACAAGAGGCTCTCTAGGAATTCAGTCTACATCACATAGCAAAAGCTTTTCCCATTCAACCCAGAAATGTCTTGTTAACACTTCGTAGATAAACATGTTCTGTGCTGGATTAGGTACAGGATTGGATTAAGCACTATATAACATCCTTTTTCCTATTCTTTTCTCATGCTCTCAGAGACATTTCATATTAAAAACATGTTTAAAATGAATGTTTTGGCATGGGTGGTGTGAATCTATATTTTTCCAGAACCCAAGGAGTGAAAAGCTTTAGTCATTGGTCAGTCGAGATTGTACTACTTGTCTGACTGTGGGATGCAGGTATGCTCTTAAACCCAGAAATACACACATATGTATGCAAGTGTGTCTATTTGTGTTGTTCTCTGCTAATCTCTTCGTTTCTGCTTTCCCCCAACAACAGCATGCTAAAACAGTTTGGGAGTCAGTCCCGCCAAGCTGTGGCTAAGAAATGATCCACAGGAGGTGCTGACATGGAGGATGAAATGGTTCTGAAAGCTGACATCCAGCCTGATGCAGTGGCTCACACCCATAATCCCAGCACTTTGGGAGGTGGGCAGATCACCTGAGGTCAGTAGTTCAAGACGAGCCTGGTCAACATGGCAAAACTCCGTCTCTACTAAAAATACAAAAAATTAGCTGTGTGTGGTGGCAGGCACCTGTAGTCCCAGCTACTTGGGAGGCTGAGGCAGGAGAATCACTTGAACCCAAAAGGCAGAGGTTGCAGTGAGCCGAGATCTCACTGCACTCCAGCCTGGGGGAAAGAGCAAGATTCATCTCAAAAAAAAAAAAAAAAAAAAAAAGATGAAAGCTGATGTCCTATAAGGGTTGTGATCCACAGATACCCAATAAACTTACCAGCTTGACTCCCCTTCTGCCTTTTTCAAGGTGAAATGAGGAATATTCTTTCTCATTCTACATACATGTGCCAGCTTTCAGGTATATCTTTTGAGATCATTTCTCCTTTCAAAAGGCATCTTGCTTATGTAAGACCCTGATATAATCTACAGGAAAATGCTACATCAATGAGGAACATGCATGAAGGGAAGCCCAAAGTGCCATTTATCCTCTTCTGTGTTAGATCATGAGGGAAGGAGAACATGGTCCCTAAATGGCCTATCTCTTCACACTTCCCAGGGGCTGGGACCTTAAAAATAAGCAGAAGGAAAAATGGACATTGCTCAGGGCATCTGTCCTTGCCACATGAGGCGGCATCCTTTGCAAGCTGTAGCTTGTGTGCTATTCAGCAGTAGGTGACCCTAGTCTATCTCAGGTGTCAACCTCAGCACTGCGCACATTTCGAGCTGGATAATTCTTTCTTTGGGCAGGGATTTGGGAAGCACTGTGCTGTATATTGTAAATATTAAGTAGCACGCCTGGTTTCTACCTTTTAGATGCCAACAGTACATCCTTCCCTCAGTAGTCACAATCAAAATGTCATCAAACATTATCAAATGTCGTCTTGGGGACAAGACAACTCTCACCCCCTTCCTTACTCCCACCTGCTGAGAGCCACCCTGCTACTGATAGATTCTAGAGGTCTACACATAGAACATTAAAAACATTCAGAGAAAAGGCCAGCGTATTTCTAGACCTCATCTCATTGACCCCATGCTTTATTCATAATACAAATTTGAGGTGCTGTGTTTTATTTTTTTATTTTTTTTTATTTTTATTTTTTTTGGGTGAATAGGTGGTCTTTAATTACATAAGTAATTTCTTTAGCAGTGATTTGTGAGATTTTGTTTCATGCATCACTAGAGCAGTATACACTGAACCCAATTTGTAGTCTTTTATCCCACACACCATTGCCACTCCTTCCCTCTGAGTCCTCAAAGTCCATTGTATCATTATTTTGCTGTTACATCCTCATGTCTTAGTTCCCACTTATGAGTGAGAACATACAATGCTTACTTTTCCATTCCTGAGTTATTTCATTTAGAATAATAGTCTCCAATCCCATCCAGGTTGCTGTCAATGCTATTATTTCACTCCTTTTCATAGTTGAATAGTATTTCATATATATATATATATATATATATATATATATATATATATATACACCACAGTTTTATTTATCCACTTGTTTTTTTTTGTTTTGTTTTGTTTTGTTTTTTTATTGCATTTTAGGTTTTGGGGTACATGTGATGAACATGCAAGATTGTTGCATAGGTACACACATGGCAGTGTGCTTTGCTTCCTTCCGTCCCCTCACCTGTATCTGTCATTTTAAATGGAAGGAACTGAAATACACATTGTATTCACAGTAAGATTCTCAGTAGTTAATACTGCCATTCCATGCATGGTGCCTCTCACATGATAGTGCCTTAAAAAGTGGTGAATAGTGAATGAATGAATAGATCGATGAACATGAGCATCCAGTGAAATACATCCTGACTCCATTGGTTCTGGAATTCTCCTTGGTAGTGATGATTTTGTGGGCCCACCTCAGAGAAAAGAAAGATTCTACAAACCACATCTTAGAACAGGACATGACCGATTTACCCTCTTGCCATCTTGCAAATTCTTATACATTTCTACACATATAAATATTTATATATATCCCCCTAGGCTCCAAGTTCCCTATGCATAAAATATTGTACCTTTTTTCTTTCTTTCTTTAAAAAAGAAAACGTTGGCTTTCAATACTGCTCTGCCAGAGCTTCACTTTCTCTCCAAACTCTGCCTGTCCTGAGCCATTCTTTACCTGGCTAAATGTCTGCTTCTGCTGTTCTGTCCCTGCTGAGACATGACTTCATAGTGCATTATCTCACCAAGTTGACTACACTCACATTCACTCATATACTACATTTAAGCAATGCCCGGCATGCTACATTTGTGTTAACTTCCAAACCACTTTTGAGTCTCACACATTGCAGTATCACACATAAAGCCTTCTTCCACTCCATAAATAATCTGCTGTATTGAATACACTCACGTTGAAGCTTTGCTGTGTTGTTGTTTTTAATAAACAAGACTATGGTATCCTTTATTTCCTCATTCATATGGTTTTTAAAAAAGTAGTTCTATAAGAGAAAAAGGAAAAGAACTATTTCCAATAGATATTATATTATCTCAGTATTTTTTTCTTAAATATCACTTGTATTTTTTGTGTTCAAAGCAGATTCCTGGAATGTATTTTTTATATTTGAGGATGGATTTATATAAAGTTATTTTTTAAATTACTGTTTATTCCAAAAGGGAGAAAGAAAAAGTCTATGATTATTAAAAAACAATACTGCTTTAAGCAATAATTCCTTTGTGATTTGCCACTTCTGCATCTCATAATTCACACTTTCTTTTGCTCTGAATATGTGTATGTGTATGTTTTCATTAATTAAGCTTATTATAAGTATTATTTTTTTACCCAACCAATTCCTCCTAGGAATTAATAGAAGCCTATATAATTTCAAAGTGATCTCATAGTAGGAATCCACAGCCTTCCTGTTTGAGAGATTATTAGAACCCAATTTTTGACCCTCAAGTAAATGTCCCTCCCCTCTATTCATATGAACTAATTAATACAGCAATAGAACATCTTCATTATTTCCATTTGTCTTTGTTATATTTTAGGAGAAAAGCAAAAATTCCAAACTTTAACTGGAGACAAAAAGTGGATTTGAAACAGTGAATGGTGCTAATTTCAAGTAAAACTGGAGACAGTACCTAAGATGTTGTCTGATTTCTAATGGGCATCAGATATTTTATTACAGGCTTTACATACTTGCATGACAATCAGTTATTCGTTTGTCCAGTTTGCAGATGAAAAAGCTGAGGCTCAAATTGTTAAGCGAGTTGCCCTAGACCAATAGAACCAGAATGCAATCCAAAGCTCCAGAACTATTATAGACAAGAAAGAGTTCTAAGGAAGAACAAGATGGAAGGATGGCTTTGTAGTTTATCATAAGTCAAATTTTCAGACCATGATATGAATAATTAATGGAGAGCATTATGAACTCTTAGGACAGTGGATAAATTTATATTTAAATATAAATTGTAAAATGCATTCTAAAGTCATACCGAAATTACTTATAAAATAAATTTCATGTGTGAGTATTGTCCCATTAATACTAATTAGTTGATGCAGATAACTGAGACTGGAGTGCACGCTCAAATCTCTGCGATTGGTATATTTTCCTCACAGGGGTGGTTTCCACTAGAAGAAAATCAAAGACAGAACCTGTAGTTATAGCTACGGTGTATAGAACAGTGACCAGTACACAAAAGGATGGTTAAAATGTTTGACCAAAATGGTGCCACATCATGGTCAAACGTTTTATTATGTATATATGTAACAATATGTATATACATATTACTATGAAATGATTATATAATATGGTCATAATTGATAATATATAATATGTATATATGATCATAACATATATGTATATATTTATGTACATATAACAATTATACATAGAGGTGAATACATTCACGTATGCCTGACAAGTTATATATAAATCATATTTGCATATTTGGTAATATACTTAAGTAATTCAGTCATAAGTCTTACATTTTGTTAAAATTCTCTATGATAGTTATCCTTTAAGGAAATAAGAGTGTCCTTAAAATAAGCGATATCAATGTTATTTGTTTCAACTAAGGAGATTGACAGGAATGGGGCCCTGACTTTGATCAGCAATCTCAATGGAAAGACAAATTAGAGAAACCGAGGAAAGGGAAAAATAGCTGGTCACATAGTACATCTATTGTGATATGTGATTGTCCAAAAATAATACAGAAAAGATATGTGTTTCTACTTCCAAAATGGAGTTCTAATAAAGGATGTTATTTACAGTTGAGTACTGTGGTTACAAATGATTATAAGTGCAAGACTTAAAAATCCCAACCTCCTAAATCTGTCCTTCTCTGGGTACATTTGACCTGCCCAGGAAGCGACTGTGAGCCTGAACATCCCATGCCCCTGTAGAGGTTCAGCACTCAGGATAATGCCTCTAGTACTGAATGTCCCTAGTGGAGAATCTGTGTACATCTCCTATATGAGTAGTTTCTAGGATATTTCCTCTTCAGGACTCTCATCCCTATAACGTTATTAAATAGCTTGAAAACAAGTGTTTCAGAAAATATACTTTAGGAAACATCATAACAGCTAGAATAGAAGGGGTTGCTTCTATTCAGAGACCTATTATAAGTGCTGTGAGCTAAGAATGGGTTTTCGCATTTTTATATGTTTAAATAAAAACGAAGAAGAAAAACAACAACAAAAGATGACATATTACAGAGACTTTATGTGGTACAAAATGACAAAAGTATTTAACATCTAGCTCTTCACCGAAAAATTTTGCCAATCCTGGCATGGCAGGTCAAAATCTTAAGTGAGATATTCAAAGATAAATTAATTCAACAAAACATATCATACATTTGAATTCTTGTAGTCAGGAAGACAGTTTATTAGTCTGTTAACTCTCTTATAAACAGTAGAATAAAAGTTCCTTTTCTCTATTATTTTTGTATGTTAAAATGTGCCCTGAAAACTCCACAGCGCATTCATCTCTTTATATTCCTTTGCACGGTAGCTAAAATCTAAAAGTAACTACTTAAATCATGTAAATTATTTGGAGGAGTCAGGTGACTTTAAAGGGAGACACTCCGGAATTTTTCTAAGGCTGTAGTCTAATGAATCCCAGGTGACTTTCATAAGGAAAAAAATCTCACAGTAACTCTGACATTTAAAACAGTATAGAAATGAAAAACAAGAATTTTTAAAATACCCTACTTTGATACTGGGTTAAGAAAAACTACTGTTATTACAATTTCCTTTTTATAACTTTCCCTTCAGGACAATTAGAAGGAATAAAAATTTAAACTATCTTTTAACATCTTGCAAAAACTATCAAAGGCCCTGCAACAAAACACAATGTTCATCACAAAACAAGGAGTATTATTTTCAGAAAATCATAAATATATTGGCTGTTAAAAATGCTATAATACTTAATTCAAAAAATGTTCGCAATATTTAATCCAAGGATTATTTTGTATTATATTACTCTCAATGTATATTAGAAGCTCTTGAACATTGAAAATTAAATTTACATTAAATTATATGTAATAGAAACAAGAGTTCTAGGAAAGTACTTCTATCCAATAAGTCAAGTAAATCAAGGATATAATAATGCATCTTAATGCATTATTCAGGTCAATTGTACATCACCATTTTACGTTTTTGCAATGTGTCTAATCTAATAAACTTTTCCATGAAGAAATTTTTAATGAAAAGTCATCAGTTTACAACCATGAAAGTTCATTAAAAATAATCAATACCTTGCATCAAAGTACTTCAATTTAATACCATTAAAGTCAGCTGAAGAGACTAAATAACAGAGTTTTCAGAATCCAGCGTGTAATTCACTTGCAAAAATGAAAGTTTCCCAGAAAGCAGTGCTATGTAATTGGTTGATATAGGGAGATTTGAAGCAATAAAGCAGTTTGTAGAGATGTTGACTTGAAACCACATTTCACAAGGTTAAACTTTTTCTATACTTAGTGATTCTTTACACATTAGATTGATAAATGTTTTATTTTTTGCTAGGTTATTTCTCCCAAAGATATCTTTTAAAGTAAGAAAGACTGATTAGGCCATTTATGTTCTCACGGTGGTATAGATAAACTATTAATTCCTAGAATCATGAATTAAGTTTGAAATGTGCTGATGGTTGCTGCTAAAAGCAAACAACTGCTTTGAGCCTGTGGACTGCATTTCTATCTCACCCTAAGCTCTGAATATAAAATTAAAAGCTGAGATGCTTTTGCAGTTCACTTTCATCATTGCAGTTTCCTAACACTGGCCTAAAGACAATGGCCTCTGGGCCTGGCCCACAAATCTGCTTCCATTTTTCTTTCATAAATGACATTAACCACAGTGTGGGATGCCTGATTAACCCTTTATGCACCTAAAGTATAGAACTGTATTAAAGGTAACTTAAAATCATTTCCAGCTTTTTTTTTCTTTTCTCTGAAAGACACAACTTGCTTTCCAAATCATGATGGTAGTATTAATAATATATATTATTCTGTTCAAAAACCCAGTTCTTTCCCCAGCTCCCCTTCCCTCTTCACCTAAACATTTTTTGGACCAGAAAATGCAAAAAGTTCTCCAACAACAAACCACCAAGGATCAACTCTGGGATGTGCACTCAAAGGTAGCGTGTAGGTAAAATCCAGTGATAAGGTGCTGGGGCTGTTGGAACAAGAGAATATGTAGGCTTTAAGGAGACTAAAGAGGAACAGCCAAATGGAGTTTACTTTTTCCTTCCTTCTTCACACAATTCAGTGGTTTTCAACCTAGGCTGCCCATTAAAATAGCTTTTAAAAATCTTGATGCCCAGGTTGCATTCATTTTCTCTGGGAGGGGATCCAGTTACCAGTGCATCTTAAAGCTCCCTAGGTGATCCCAATGTGCAGCTGAGATTGAGAATCATGGCAGCTCTTCATTCTAATTGATTTTAGCCGATGTAGGATGCTGGTTACATGGGCAGTGGAAGGAGAAATGGGGATGAAGCCACGTTATATGAAAAATTCCAATTCTATTCTGTCTTTCATTTCCTTTCCCTTCTCTTTTCCCGCTGCAGACAGCCAGTATTCTCATCTTGAGAAGAGAGAATTTCATTGAGTAAAGAATATCAAGAGTATGTGAGGATGAGAGCAGTGCTTCTGAAAATGAGAGTGTGCCGGTATTTTTTCCTTTCTCCTCCATCTCTTTTCTCTTTGCCAGCCCCTAGCACTCCTTCTCAAGTCTCCCTCTGCCTACATCAATCACAGGACAATGAGCTTGTCCCATGATGAGCGAAGGACAGGTATAGCGTGGGAAGAGTAAAGACCAGGGCTTGATAATCCCCCAGCTAATTAATGACCAGGGGAAACAGAATGTCCGTCACAGCCCACCTAGGATGCATTTAAGCAGGTAACACAGACAACAAAAACTAAATGTATTGACAAATACTGAGTTGTAAAGGCACAATTATGTATAAAAATTTTTGTAAAAATATTACATCCTAATTTAAAGCTAAATTTTTAGGTATATCTTTCTTGTCCATCAAAAGCTGGCAATACAGAAAACATGAAAATTCACAGAATCAAAAATTTACCTTGTTTCACAGTTGGCTAAATAAAAGCAAATGTAAGTAGAGCATTATGAAAGTTTATAAAATGAAATTGAAAAGTAATATATTTGCATATTCTATCCCACTTTCATTTCTGAGTTGTTTTAAACTATCCGTGTATGTATATATAAATTATTATATATGAATATATGATATATAAACATAAATTATATATAATATATATCTACAATATAATTTATATTTATATTTTATATAAAAGTAAACATATATTTATATTACAGGTATAAGTTATAACTATAGTAGATATAGGTATCATACACACACACACACACACACACACACACACACACACGCACACGCACATATTGTGAGACAGGGTCTCACTCTGTCACCCAGGCTGAAGTACGGTGGCACCTTCTTGGCTCTGTGCAACCTCCCCCTCCAGAGGCTCACAGGATCCTCTCACTTTAGCCTCCTGGGTAGCCGCGACCACAGGCACACGCCACCACACTGGACTAATTTTTGTATTTTTTGCAGAGATGGGGTTTTGCAATGTTGCCAAGGCTGATCTGGAATTCCTGAGCTCAAGTCATCTGCCTACCTCGGACTCTCAGAGTGCTAAGAGTACCGGTGTGAGCCACTGCACCCAGTCTAAACTGCTTATATTTTTTAAAATATAAGTTTTAATCTCTTTGATAATGATTGCCAAAGTATTTTTTAAAGAAATAGTGACAGCAAGGATGCTGCAGTAGAAATAAAAGGAAAGAGTTCAATTATAAAGATAAGGTCAAAGATTTGTGTACAAAGATATCCATCCCATTATTATTTGTATCAGCTTAAATGATTTGAAAATCTCACAAGAAGGATTAATCTACACTGCAAAATATTAAGTTATGTTTATAATTCTTTTTAAAGATTATTTAAAAGCGAACATCAAACACTATGCGTCAGCTGCTATTCCAAGGGATTCTTACACGAACTGATTTCATCTTGTCAACAATCCTATGAGGTAGTTTTTATTATCATCAACATCTTATATTTAGAGAAACAGAGGCACAGAAAATTTAAGTAACTTCCAAGGTGACAGGGTGGGGATTCCTAATCCAGGCAGCCTTCCTCCAGGTTTAGTGGCTACAGTGGTAGACCCAGATTCTATGAGGATTGATGCCGATGCAATTGACAGGACTCCCTTGAACAAATATTATACACAATTATGAGTGGGCATAATTAGGTACAGAGCCTTTGAAAGGCTCTGTTAATGGGAAGGTCCCTGAAACATAAGCTTCACCAGATTCACATGAAATCCATCTTTAATATAAGATATAATGCCATAATAGAATGCTAAGACAGAAATAAAAGACATAAAAGTATATATCCAATACAATTCAAGTTTTGTAAATAATTTATAAATATGTCTATTAAGAAAAGTCAAAAGAAAATATATAATGATGATTTACAATAGGTTCAAGATTATAGTTTATTTGTGTTTTTTTTTTCCCTGCCTATTGTTTAATTTTCCAAAATAAACATTTGGGGAAACAGAGACATGGAAAATTTAAGTAAATGGCTATAACATATTTTCATAGCTGAAAAAAATTAACAAATATTATTTTAACTTAAAGGATCTAAAAATATAAAAAGTACTTTGTCTAATAAATCTACAATGGAAAATCTAAGAATCAAGGCGCCCCCCACACCCCCCAAAAAAAGGCATAAATAGGGTATAAGGTAATTGAGTTACTCAAAATCACAGAACGTAACAACAATGTAGCATGGAATAGAATTTGGGTCTCTTCACTCTACATATAGTGAATTCATGCTGATTAGTAAAAAAGATTTAATAAGCCAAAGAAATAAGTAGTAGTCTCTAAAGCATAGCCTGCTGGCTATAAAATAATAGTATTTTATATTACCTAAGCAGTATGGTTGGTAATTGGTTAGGTAATATGTGAATGCTTTTTAAAATATAGATAATTTCTATCTATTTCTTGATAGAGACAGGATTTTCCAAATTCATGTAATCTGGAGCCAATAAAATTTCATTGTTCATTATTATAGATGTCAGACCACACTAAAGAAAAAAAAATCAATCTTAGCTTTAAATGACTCTATGAATTGAAAGTCATTACTCATTTTTTCTACAGAGCTTTTGGTGGGGATTTGATGAATAAGATGATTAACTATGCATTTCTATGAATGTTTTTACAAACAATTTGAAAAGAATAATCAAAGTAAAGAAAGTTAAGACACCTTTTAACCACCTTTGGCCCTTACCATACACTTGGGCTTACTGATGTCAGGACTTAGAGATGGCTCAGCTCCCCAAGCCATGTCCTAGAAATCATTTTAGTCTTTAAATCTATCAAGAGGAAAACAACATCAGGCTCATGTGGCATTCTAGATGTCTTAATTCAAAGATAATGAATATACTTTTGATGAAGAAACGAACAATACCCTGATGTTGTTATATGAGACAAAGTATTATTGTGTAAGACCTAAATGAAAATGAATAAATTTAATGTCAATCTAATTTGCTTAACATTGATTAAATTTATTTTGTCAGTTATTCACAGGCTTCTTCTCAAAGAAAAATGTCAAAATCATTAATTTCCTGTTCTTGGAAGGCTATTTTACTTGCATAACATCGTCATTTTGAATGCAAGAAACAAAAACGATCATCTTTAATCATTTGATAATATATCAATTAGTGACTGCCAGTACCTATTTGAAATTGTACAGTGTTGAATGTATGCACATTGTTTTTCCATCATGTTAAAACGATATTAAATTCTACATAAGGAACATGCTTACTTTAACACAGTTACATATTTTACCAATTTCAAATTGTTTATATTTCAATCTCTGAATTATATGGATCATTCATAAATGTCCCCCCAAAAGGAAATTAAGCTCAAAATGCAGTAATTTTGAAAAAAAATTATTCATGCCACAGGCTTACTATTTTGACACTTTAGTGGATGTTTTATATTTGTTTAGTGATATTAGCCATACATTATATAGTGGTATAATATCATTTTTCCCTCTGATGTGTGTCATAAAAATCACACATCAGCAATTAGCATGGTTTATGAAAAGGGATCTAAATACTTATAAATGGTAATCTCTGCAAAATATAGCTTGAAGATGGCTCTGCTTTGGGGGGAACTTACCTAAAAATCTCAGCAAAGCTTTGCCCAAACAGCAGTCTTGTTTTTTTGGTTTGGTTTTGTTCTGTTTTAAATACCTTGACCTGGGAATAGGTAGCTTATATTATAAATGTGACTCCCTCCTTGCCCATCTCTCCCCTCTGTTTTTGAACTGCTGATGGTAATGAATCTCCCTCTTCCAGTGCCAACTGCTGCATTCAGTTATCATCAAGAGCAGACATCAACCAGCACTCTAATCTCGCCCTGATGGATAGAATACTAACCTTTCACAAGATTAGAGACACAAGGTGCCATGGAGATAATAAAATTCAAATAGGTTTATTTCAAAGGGCAACCCAATCTCGCTTTTGTTTGTGGGTCACTTGACAGATCATTTGCCAAAGTAGTTTTTGTATCTTTCCAAGCCAGGTTCTGGTTCAGTGTGCCAAAGATGTCAAATTAAGTGGGTCCCCAAAGCCCCCAAAGCCTACAGTTCTGAAGTAGAAACAGGAAAAGTTGGAAACGACACTATTTTAGTTCATGTGAAAAAAACTCTATTGTACAATAATTTTAATTTTGCTTAAATCATACCTAATGTACTGAAAAGATAAATCAAGGCTGACCATGTTGAAAATACCAATGATTTAGTATAACTACTGGTAATGCGATCCTTAAATATAAATTTCAAAAGATTAGAGATTTAATTTCAAATAAATATCTAATGAAAATAAAAATCAATAACTAACACTTTTTCTTAAGACGGAGTTCCGCTCTTGTTGCCCAGGCTAGAGTGCAATGGCACGATCTCAGCGTACTGCAACTTCCGCCTCCTGGGTTCAAGTAATTCTCCTACCTCAGCTTTCCAAGTAGCTGTGATTACAGGGGTGCACCACCATGCCTGGCCAATTTTGTATTTTTAGCAGAGAGGGCGTTTCTCCATGTTTCTCAGGCTGGTCTCAAACTCCTGACCTCAGGTGATCCGCCTGCCTAGGCCACACAAAGTACTGAGATAAAAGGCATGAGCCACCGTGCCCAGCCAAACATGTGCTTCTAAAAATGCTTTATGGATAACTGCTTAACATTTTTCTAGATATCTGTCAAATAATATTTGTTAATGGCATAAATCTAGAATAAGCACTGTATAAATATGAAGTGAAGGACCAGGAATAAAAGCAATTCCTCAAACAGCAGTGAGTAGGAACCTCAACAAGAGGTTCCACGTATTTCTCCTGTCCACTAACTTCTTGTTATTTTAAATTACTTTCTGTCGCATACAAGCCGGCAGATACCTCCTAATAGGAAAATGGAAAAGAAAAACCAAACCAGTTTCATGTTAAGAACACACCTAGAATGTGTTAGTCACCTATAAGATACCAGTGGCAAAACTATTATAAAAGATGAAACATTAAATCTGAAGAAGATTAATAATTATATACCACCATACATGATATTGATGGTATATATATCATCATCTTTGTGATTAATTTTGTTCCTTAAATGATTAAGGCTCTTTTGTAAGGTAGTACAAAAGTTTTGGTCATTTCTTAAAAAGAAGATATATACTTGATAAACTATATTATAAAGTGAGAAAATTAAATTTATATATGACACATATCTAAATTGTAGAAAGCTCTTTATAATCTAAATAATCCTTCATTAAAAGAAAACTTGGTGGTTACCAATACTTTATTTATTTTAAATATCATAGTCTTCCCATTTCCCTCGAGATATTCTTTATCACAATTAATTATCCCTACTATTTTTTACTAGTTAAATAAGGCTTTTAAAATAAAACAATTCTAATCACTTGTATCTTTAAGATGAAATATTTAGCAGGGCTCTTTGCTATTTCATTCCAATACCGCAGCTGGAAAAACATCTAAAGCAAATTCTCATTACAAATAAATATCAGGTTACATTATCCACAGAAATTATGAAAAATTAGAAAACATTAAATTCCTTTAAAGATATTTACTTTTAAAAACTTGTAGAATAATCCTTCAATTTTTTTCATTTATCTGGTAATATAGATTTTAAGAGGGTAAAATGATTATCTTTTACTGAGATATAGGAACTGCCAAACTATATACTACTCTCCCTGTGCAGGGGAAATGTCAGCTCACAGTGGTGTTCAATATCTAAAGCAGTCCTATAGAAGAGGAGAGATGGATGCCCAAACACAGTCTCTGAACAGGAATATTTACATATCACAATATAAGTGGAATGATACATTATTTACAATTACTGATAATCCTGATTGTCTTGGTTTTATCAAACTTTGAGAGATAGGCATATAACAGTACTCTTGACCTGTTTTCTCATCTCTAAAATGCAAATAGTAATAGTCTCTTCCTGATAGAGTATTGTGAAAATGACATGAAATACATGAAGTAATTAGGAGGGTATGTGGCACAGCACATAGTAAGCAGTATATATTTACCAGTTATTATTAGTTTCTCAAGAATAAAACACTTGCTAATAACAAACAACCTTGGTCATTGTTATCCATTTAGAATCTATCTTGTTGTCTAAAAGATGAACATTACTTTTCTCAACAAATCAGTCAAATGGGGTCTTCTGAAGTATTTTTATTAAGAGAAGCTAAAAAATTGAACTTGGTAACGAAAGTAGATGAATGTGTTAGTTACGTCATATCCTTGAGTAGAAAAATTTAATGGTAATTAAACATATTTTTGTAAAAACCGTATATCCTCCTTTACTCTCTTCGGAGTTGATCAAGCACCCTCTCCTATACATGGGCTAGTGTGTAATTATCAGACCTCCTTTTATTTATTTATTTTTTTGAGACACAGTGTCATTCTGTCACCCAGGGGAGTGCAATGACATGATCTTGGCTTACTGCAACCTCCACCTCCCAAGTTCAAGCAATTTTCCTGCATCAGCCTCCTGAGTAGCTGGGATTACTGGTGCCTGCCACCACACCTGGTGAATTTTTGTATTTTTAGTAGAGACAGGGTTTCGCCGTGTTGGTCAGGCTAGTCTCGACCGCCTGATCTCATGATCCGCCCACCCTGGACTCCCACAGTGCTGGGATTAGAGGGATCCACCGCACCCAGCCCAGATCTCCCTCTCTGGTCTTTCAGTGACTGAGACCTAAATGTAACACCACTTCACTGAATGTATAAAATGGCTTTCCCTTCTTGGTAATCAAAGGACATGGTTGATATATGTTGCTGCCAAGGTCAGTTCAGATGTGCCTGATATCTGTCTCTTACAACAGGAAGTGTGGTTGCAGGGTAGAGATGCAATATGAAAAGCAGGGAAAGTAGGTGATACTGATGTGCACAGAGCAGCTTTATTTTCACATTTGGCATGTGTGGGATTTAAAGGGTTTCTTTTTGTTTCCTTACACATACTTTTTAGCATTAATCACCCAGCAATTCCTTCCCAATTAATTTATATCATAATATAATTTGTTCAAATCACTTTGCATTCTCAATCTTTTTTTCAGAAATTCTGGCAAAGAGGCTCTCACAATGCTGACTCTGCCTCAAATCCCCATGACTATGCTTTGCATTCTCTCATGAAACCATTTGTTAGAAAAACAAAAAAGATCCACAGTGAAGCTTGTGGGGAATGTCTAAGTAACCGAAACCTCGTCCTTCCATATTTACTGATCAAATCTAAGAACATTTTCTTAACCAGTTCAATAGATACTTTAGTATGACTCTACCCAACCCATTTTTTGCAAGTTTGTCAATGACCATGCCATGTGAAATAGCACTGACAATGACGTAAAGATCAAACCGGGCCGTAAATAGCGGATCTTTCCGTCTCTAAGATCAGTTGCTCTGTCAAAGAAGGAAATTAGTTTTGTTGGGCATGGCTTGTTTTTGAGCAGTCCACGTTCCCTGCCACTTCGTTACACTCTGGGTGCTCACAAATTGATTGTGGAATAAATTGCTCCTGACTCTTTTCAAGAACAGACCTTAACCTCTTAAGTAAGTAATTGCCAGATATTTACTTCATTTTCCTTCTGTACAGTCATCTGGGGTGACTGTCCTTTCCCTAGTTTCCTGAATCTGTGCCGATCGCTGTAAATCTGCAAATTCACTTAAATGAATGCAAGGTAATTTGATGTTGCATTTGATTTGGCATTAAGTGCTACACAGTTGCTGACTTCAAAGTCAAATACATAAATCACTGCTCATGGAAAGAGGAAGCATTGCTTCTGAAATGGTTTGAATATGATCATGCAGTCAGGTTCAGATATGTGAAGATAAATCAACATTAAGCAAACTGATTATAAACCCTTCTTATCAAAAAATATGTAAGAAAATATACATGTAGCTATATAAGATGAATAAAAAAGCAAACTGTGGCTTTTGTTATATATCCTCCTGTGATATTTTGCAGATCCAGGCATCAGATAAAGTTTTCCCCAAGGGCAAAATATTCCACAATACTTAATATTGCACACTTGGCCTTGGACTTTGGGCATTAATTTTGAATTTATTTAATTTTAAGAGGTGAATCAGATCTATCACATTTCTTTAATGCCCTCTTTTTGTGGTTTAATTTCGGGCCATACCTTGAAAGGTAACACAATAACAATTTACCAACTAGTTTAGCTCTCCCACAAGAAAATGTCATCCCTTTCATCTGAATTTCAAAGCCAGCCATATGGTCAATGGGCCTCCTAAAAAACAAACAATAGTCACGTTCCCACAAAAGCAACCTTAAAGCCAGGACTGAAACCATTTCAAGTCTATTTCAAGTCATCACATGCTTGAACCTCTATTATTCCATTTGGGTTTGTGTAGAACTCTAAGACGACCTACAACGCAACACTGTGGATGCTCTATTTCATTTAGAAAAGTGATAGAAAGGTGGCCAGATGACAATATAGTGAAATGGACTCAATGTACCTATTGACTCCTGAATGCTTTCCAAATCATCTGAAGTTATTTCTATAACAAAGTTCTTTTTCTTTCTTAAGACAAAATTAGACATGTCCTGTGAGCCTCAGCTGAGCCTAAACAGGGATTCAGAGTTAGATTGTGTCTGATTAAAACACTGGTGGGCCACCAGCCTGAGACAATAGGCATGGGGAAGGAGGAGCTGGGAGAACTTTCTTTAAGAACAAAGTTTTGTGGATGGGTGTCTGAAAAAAGCAAGAAACCTGGGCAAGCATAGTGTCTATGCTCAGTCTTTCCCCATGGAAAGATGTGAGGTCAAGGAAGAGCAAGGATATAAATTAAAGTTGAGCAGTTCTTATTTACTTAAGACTTCTCTGGGTCCAGGTAAAAAAGTGGGCTTCGAAGTTAAAGATCCCAACTAAACACACGAAGTGGGGCCCCAGTGCAGTAATGACCAGGGGAATACCTCTTCAGTTACTACCTAGAAAGTAGAGTACTGGAAACATCAGGAAACAGAATCCAGGCAGCCAAGCGGCATACCCACAGAGTCAGTGGACTGTGGTGGTAGCTGGCAGTTGCCTCCTGCCCAGGACTAGTAAATGGCAATAAAGGCTGTAGAGCAGGGCAGAAATAGAGAAGTGGTAGTGGGCACATATGTGCAAATGTTCCAGATTCAGCCAGAAACAATCAGAGAAACCTTGATGGCGGACAAGAAGTGGCTGCCAAAGGTACCTCATTTAGGGAGGAAGGGTGTCTTGCTTATGAATGAGAGGCATCGATGACACTGTATTTTAAATTATACCCCAGAGTTGGCGATAGCCAGACTTTCGCATTTCACATCATGGCCCTTAATATCCTAATATTTGAAACAAGAGCCTTTCACTATGTAAATTGAATTTAAAGAAAGTCTTAATTGAAGTGAAGAAAATTAATCCACTAATCACATTTTATAAACTTTTCTTCCTGATTCACAGTACTAGAAAGGAAAATGTATATGGTCACTGATCCTGGGAACTCTATCCTTTATTTGCAGGGCAAGGAAGGTAGCCATCTGACTTGGCTGAGAATCCGGTTTATTTCGATACGAGGAGTGGAAAGAAGGGAGAGCTGTATTTGCCAGGTAGTTACAAGACTGATAGTTTTTCAAAGACTTGCAGGACCTAAAGTAAATCAATACAATCTGTTGTTCTTTTAAAAATAAATAGATTTCTACTTTCTCTTGTCTTCACTTTCCCTCCTATTCTCTTGCTCTCATAGCACCGGTTGTATGTATTGATAAATCCTGTGTTGATGCTTTTAAAACGTGCACAGAATTCAACCACCCTTCAGTAAGTCCACAGCCACCCCTTCCGATGGAGCCACCACCATCTCTCACCTGCCTTATAGCTATGTTTCCTAACATCTCCTTGCTTCTACTCATAGCTCCCTGAAATGATCTTGCTGTTTACTGGTTATCCCCACACACGCTCCCCAAACAAGAAGCTGGAGTCTGATCTTTGATTGGTTGTTTTTTTTCTGATCTAGCTCAAGCTCCCCAAAAAGAGTGTCTGAAACACAGTATGTACTCAACACTTACCTGCAGAGTGAATCCATCCTCCCTCATACTTTCTGGAATAAACTTGCGTTCCATAGGAGCTCTCTATTTAATTACATGCCCTTCATATTAAGACTATAAAGTTCAAAGTCTGTCCCAGTGGCTGGGATTTGTATTTTTTGACAGGAACTAAAATTTTAAGAATTGAATGAAATATTTCAGCTCACATTAAAGGAAATTTACTTATCTAACAGGTTATTTGGAAGAGAAATATTGAGGATAAAAGACTTGTGCTGAAATCTTATACAGAGAGAGGAGTTATTATCTACTTGGCTTAAAGATGAGACTGATTCTTAACAATTTACATGGCATTTTTCCCCTTTCTTTTGTGTATCCCTGCTATATTAGCAATTGTAGTCTTTAATAAAGAACAACATGTGTGATCTTTACAAGACATATACTTTGTGTGATACTCAGAATAGGATGAAAATGTTCTAATTTTTAAAGTTGTTTTTACAACCTATAGATAGAGTTATATGGGTATACAGTAATTACTATCTCATGACCCTAAATCAATCTAGTCTTTGCCAAATAAATTGTTAACATTTAGAACTGAGGTTTTATAATTAAGAAATTATTGGGCCCTCTTGTATTATACAGACACTGGGGTGACTCAGGAAAGTAAAGTCTAAGTGGCCTATTTAATTCCATAACTACCATGTTGTCTAAGTCACCCATCTGCTCTTCATTAAGCCAGACTCATGATTTAAAACAAAATTACAAATCCTTAAACTGTTGCCTTTAGGGGAGTGACCAATGTCCCAGAAACTTCTTTTTCATGGACACAGATTACTGAAGAGAGCACAGCACTGAATTAGAAGGGAAAAAATAGTCTTGGGTTTCCAGTATGTTCAACTATATAACCTATTGTAAGACATTTGATTATCTGTGAATTTATTTATCGCAAGTAAGTCTACTACTACCTACTACCGTACCTTAGTCTACCATACAGCACTGTCACACAATCATACCCTTGGAGTGTTTCTATGAAGCACTTTGAGTGTTTTTCAAGAGGAAGTAGACAGAAAGAATGCAAAAGTCATTGGCCTCTGTTAGACTAGTGGCTCTCAAAGTATGGTCTCTGGATCAGTGGGGTCAGAATCACCTGGAAACTTGTTGAAATGTAAGTTCTCGGCTTCGTGCCAGTTCTTCTGAATCAGTAACTCTGGGTCAGGCACATCACATACTTCTGATGCCCACTAAAACTACTGACAATTGCATTTGCCCAACTTCCCTATATGGCACTTTCAACAATGAACTCAGACTTTATCAAACTCCCCCAATATAACTATGACTTGGGAATCTGTGCTTACTTTCTGAATTTTGTCCACAAATCTTTAAACCTTGTACCGCCCCAAAGAGATCTTTCCTGAATTCTCACCTTTCTTTAATCCCAGTCATTTTTATTCATTAGTGGAGAACACCTGTAACAGCAGGAGCTACTTACATTCTAATTGTTTCTTGTTCCTCTAAATTGCTTGTCATTATAAAAGAAATGACAGAAGTGAAATGGGAGAAGAGCAGTGTGGTAAGAAGTGTAAAGCCCATTTTCAGTGTTTAATTGCTATACAATGCTAAGAACAGATTAAAAAGATAAATCAAAAGTTTGCTGAAAAAAGTGAGGCCCCCAGTCAGTTTTATGGTTTCATTTGAGCTGCAAAGATATTATTATACACTCATTTACAAAACAATGAGCTCTTACTGTTTATGAAAGTTTAATCTCTTGGTTTATTGCCTTAATATATTTCACATTGGTAAGGTTTACTTTTAAATGAAATTTCTGACTGTCTTATGTGGATGTTATTTTATACTGAGAATACAGACAGAATGAGTGTAACATCATAATTGTATTCATCTATGAAGCAATTAGAGTCAGGGTAATTGCTTCTAGTTCTCACATATCTGCATACAAAGTAATAGAATTAATATTTTATTTTTTGGCAGTATCCCTTGTTAGCTAAGAATCCTAACATTGTATATCTTCTCTGTCTGTCCACAGGAATTTAAGCAGACCCTAGATTAATATTTACCTCAATCTAAATTGTGCTAAGTGGGCTAGGCGCAGTGGCTCATGCCCGTAATACCAGCACTTTGGGATGCCGAGGCAGGCAGGTAACCTGAAGTCAGGAGTTCAAGACCAGCCGAGCCAACATGGTGAAACCCCGTCTCTACTAAAAAGACAAAAATTAGCCAGGCATGGTGGTGTACACCTGTAATCCCAGCTACCTGGGAGACTGAGGTGGGAAAATGCTTGAACCTGGGAGGCAGAGGTTGCAATGAGCTGAGATCACGCCACTGCACTCCAGTCTAGGGGTCAAGAACAAAACTCCATCCAAAGAAAAAATAAAAATAAAAAAAATAAAATAAAACTGTTCCAAGTGAAAATAAAATACACTGGACCCTACTCCTTACTTATATGTTATCAATTCTAGATTATCAAGGTGTCACCATTGCTCAATATATGCATCCAGTCAATGCACAATGGGACGAAGGCCCAGGGACATACTCTCCAAATTGAGCAGACTAATGACCACCAAAGGGCAGCTTAAGAACCTCTCCTCCATCCCCAGTTAGTTTCCAAGCAATCTCAAGGTTGCCAGGGTAAGCATGCATTCCAGGGTGTTCAAAGAAAGGGATTCTGATTAAAAATATGTGTAGCTGCTTTAATATTGAAATTTCTATAAAAACATTTTTACATGTTTCTACAAATAGAAAATTGAACGAGCCAAAGAAAGAGAGCACAATGACCTATGGAGTAGCATGGTGAATGACTGACAAGACTCAAATCCTCAGCCAGAATCCACAGGACTAAGAAGGGCTAAATGAGGACTTATAGCCTCATTTATTTTCTAAGAAGCTTAGGCTAGAGGGAAGGAAAAGGAGCCATAAACTAAATGGCACTTTGCTTGAATAAAAGGGGAACAAATGAGAGAATTAAGCCGAAACTAGCAGCTCAAATCGTGAACCACACTTAATTGATAGATAAGCCACGTTTCAACATAAATACTAAACAAGATTGGAAGGGATGACCAATAATTCTGCTCCTTCTTTTTAGTTTATGTGAATAAATATCTTTTATGGAGAAAGGCATAGCTTAGAATTAGCAGTGGTAAAAAACTATATATGAACTATATTATGTGTATAATGCATGCCATATAACTACCCACGTGTTACATAATTCAAGTAGTAACCATTATTAAAAGGTAGTATATGACAGTCTAAAGATGAAATTTTCTCTGAAAAGTTGGGCTACACTTTAAAAATATAATCTTTTAAAATTTATATGACTTTCCCCAAACATTATTTTTATATATTTTTTCAAACTCTTAGCTCATTATTCTTCAACCATCATGATGAAATTACTTTAACTGAAGGATGTCTTGGTGACAGAGGGTGAAATGTATATAATGTGTGCAAAGCATTTAGATCACAGAGTGGCCTAGATACGTACTATATAAGTGTTAGTTGTTATTATATTGATAACTATACGTATAGATTTAATGGAGATTAGTTAGAAAATCATTCTGCTTTTCTCAATAACTTAATAGTGACACATCTGAGAAGTTTGCCCTTGCTGCTCACATGGGTTTTATTTTAAATTATTCTGAAAACCATTGCCCCTTTCCTATATTTGCTATCCTGGTTCAATTTCCCTATTCATCTATATGGCTGTATTTTTTTAAAATAAAGAATAAAATTTTAAAGGACTTACTAGGTAAAATGATTGAATGTAACGTGTAATAACTTTTGTTAAAAACTCATTTAAGTTTTCAAAATGGTGACCCATAAACAGCTGCCATGTCCATTGGTCTTCATAACAGCTCTGTTAGGTTGGAAGAGAAGAAATGACACTTTCTCTTCTCTAGTTCATTGAGACTCAGGGTGTTTGAGTGATGTGCCAACATCGTACAGCTATTAAATGGAGAATTCCAAACTGGATGGGAGTTCAGATATTGCCTAGAGTGGGCAACTAGTATAGTTGTCTATGGTTCCTGGTGGTTGATTTGGGATAGGCAAAGAGTTGATAGAATCTGCATATATCTAATCCCTCTACTGGGGTTTGGGAGGCAGGCTCTATTATTGATGGGTAGGGACTCAGGAGGTCACTACCTTGGAGTACAAAAGAACTTACTATGAATTATAATCTAAGTGGGAACATTAAGTTATGAGATGTAGATTTATTTAGCTTATGATTATAGAATTAAAATATTAAAATTTAAAAAGGAGCTTGAGATTTGGAACTGACAGGTGAGAGGTATGCAAAATTGTTTAGATCTCAAAGTGAAGCTGTAATGAACACATTCTTGGAGCAAATCAGTAAGAGAAATTTTAGGTCATGTACATAGGTAATGATGGACCCTACTCCTTACTTATATGTTATCAATTCTAGATTATCAAGGTGTCAGAAAATTGAAAATGTATGCATTTTCTAGAAAGAATAAAAAACATACTTCTAAAGAGAATGATCAGACTAAGCATATAAAATTTTAGGCTTAATTGGTATAACATCACATGAAAGTCCCATCCTTTCTTTTCTCATGCATCTCCATCAGACACCCAGAAATTAACCTATATCTATCAATCTCTCTATGCTATGCCTTTTTAAACACAGCTTTATTAAGATATAATTCATATACTTAATTCCATACAATTCATCCATTTAAAGTATACAATTCAATGTTTTTAATATATTCACCTATTCATAACTAGTCTAGGATGTGCAACCATTATCACAATCAATTTTAGAGCATTTTCATCACTCCAGAAAGTAATCCCATACACATTAGCAGTCATTCTGATTTTCTCCCAACCCTCTACCATCCCCCACTTCAGCCGTAGACAATCACAATCACTAACCTACTTACTAAATGGAAGCACATAGCATGTGACCTTTTATGAGTAGCTCTTTGCCCTTAGCATGACAATTCTGAAGTTCATCCACATTGCAGCATGTATCAGTACTTCACGCTTTCATGACTGAGTAATATTCCACTGTATGGTTACTCCACATTTCTTTAGCCATGCACCATCAATTGACATTCTGGTTATTTCTACACTTTGACTATTATGAATAATGTTGCTATGTACATTCATGTAGAAGTTTTTGGGTAGATGTATGCCTTTATTTCTTTTAGGTATACACTTGGTAGTGAAATTGCTGGGGACTATGGTAATCCTACATTTAGCTTGTGAGGAATTGCCAAACTATTTTTCTAGCAGCATTCTGACCAGCAATGGACAGGTCTTTAATTTCTCCACTTTCTCACCAATGCTTGTTGTCATGGCTATTTGATTACTGCAATCATAATGGGTAGGAAAAGGAATCTTACACTGGTTTTGATACGCATTTTTTACTGAATAAGATAACATATTTTATATTGCCTATTTCTATATCTTCCTTGAAGAAATGTCTATTAAAGTCATTTGCCCATTTTTCAATAGAGTTGTCTTTTAATTGTTGTGGTATTAAAAGAGTTCTTTATTACTTGTATAAAATTCCTTTATCAAAGATATAATTTAAAAATATTTTCAGCCAGGTGCAGTGGCTCACAACTGTAATCCCAGCACTTTGGGAGGCTGAGGTGGGTGGATCACAGGGACAGGAGATTGAGACCATCCTCGACAACATGGTGAAACCCCATCTCTACAGAAAATACAAAAATTAGGTGGTTGTGGTGACACCCACCTGTAGTCCCAGCTACTTGGGAGGGTGAAGCAGAAGAATTACTTTAACCCAGGAGGTGGAGGTTCCAGTGAGTCCAGATTGTGCCACTGCACTCCAGCCTGACAAGAGAGAGACTCTGTCTCAAAAAAAAAAAAAAAAAATTCTCCCATTCTACTTCCTCTTTAGGATTTATAATTTTTACTGTGACTTAAAAAATTATATAACAGATTATGAAATGAAAATGTAAGAAGCTGCTTTAGGATGGAATAAATAACATCAGCATGAATGCAAAAATACTAAACTCCAAATATAATTTCCTTCCCTCACACAATAGTCAAACTCTGGAGCCTTTGTTTCAAAGTTAATGAAAAATAACATTTTTTAAGATTGTGGAACATACTAAAAAGTGATGATACAAGCTTAGTCTGGAGTAGAGAAAATTCTTGATTGTTAAACTTAGATTTAAAAAAATCAGAACAATAAGTTTTCTTCTATTACCCTAGAAATTATTTTTCTCTCAGGTATTTCTCTTGTCTGCTTTAAATACATTTATTATTCATAGTTCATGTTACTGAACTCTGTCCAACAGTCATACCATTTTTCATGCCATCACTTTTCTTAATTTGTAAAGAGTTACTTTCAGCCCCAGCATTTTGGCTCACACTGGTAATCCTGGGGAGGCTGAGGCAGGAAGATCACTTGAGCCTAGGAGTTGAAGACGAACTTGGGCAACATAGTGAAAACCCTATCTCTACCAACAACAAGCAAACAAACCAGAAAAACCACTTTAGCCAGGATGCACCTCTCATCCTAGCTACTTAGGAGGTTGGGGTGGAAGGATGGCTTGAGTTCAGGAGTTCGAGGTTGCACTGTGTTATGATTGTGCCACTGCACTCCAACCTGGGTGACACACTGAAACTCGACTCTGTCTCAAAAAAAAAGTATTCTTTTGTGTGTGCTTTATTTTGACAATTAAACATAGGATTTTCTTTGGGAGGAGGAAGTGTCTAAGTGACAGCAAAAATAACAGCCAGGTATCCAAATCCAAGTATCTCCAGTTATTAGGAAAAAAAAGCACAAAAAAATATGGAGAAAGGGAATACAGGAAAAAAGTTTTCATATTTTGGAACAAGATGACAGAAGATAAAAGATAATGCATAAACTGTATAAATATATGTCATTTGAGTTCTCTTTTATATTATCTACAGAAAAAAAAGCAACTGTCATAATTAATAGTAAAAATTAAAGTAAAAATGAAACTACTGGGAACTTTTAAACAATCTCTTAAATACCCATTCAAAGGGGGAAAATTTGTATACTACCTATTAAAACAATTAAAAGAGAAACATTTTATTAGTCCATTCATTCATTTGGAGCATGAACAAGATTCAGAACATTAATAGGAAGAAAGAAGATTGTTGAAAGTGGCAATGTATGGAATTTCAAGGTTTGGGAATTCTAAGATGAATTTGTTAAGTCTGTAAGATACTTGCAAGGATGTCAGGGAAATAAAGCTGGGAATTCGTTTTCTTTTTCCTGCTCGCCCAGTTTTCTCCTACTTCTACATTAACAAAATGTGTAAGGATTCCCAGCTGGACTCTTCAGTAAGCCAACATGAAACAATAAAATGAACTAGAAATCTCCCCCTTTTTTTTTCCGTCAACTTTTCAATTTTTCTCTCTTCTTGGCTTGGATAGGTAGAAAAGTCTCTCTTCTCAGGAAACGGTCCTAGAGCATTTACCAGGAATGGAGAACCACATAAGCTAACAGAGCCAGGAACTGAAGTGTCCCTGGAGGATTTGGGTGAGTGAGCAGGACAAAGTATATCCTATCCCGCTTCAGGAGTCAAACACCTGGACAGCGTCTTACCAAACAGCAAACCAAAAATGCCCAACACTGAAAAGCCCTGAGGAAGAATCAACCCCAATCTCCATCACCACTAAGAAAGCAGATATGACTACTCTATACATTTTGGGAAGCAAAGAGCTGTTTGTATATTCTTTTGTCTTCTTTGTTACCTTTAATTCTAGTCTTTGTGACTAAATACACACAGCCTGAAAAGACCCTGGGAAAGATAACTTGTTCCCAATGACACAACCCTCTGACAGAGATAGCCTGAGAAAATATAGAACAACAATGTCTGTCTGCTCTGCTACTCAATCCAGAAAAGCAAACATTGCAAGTGTCTATTCAGGCAAACCAGATTCTTACCAAAAAGGTGTCAATGCTTTTCATTAGACCTTTTCAGAATTTTGACCACAGTCTCTATCGATCTGTCAGCCATTTAAAAAATAACCGTGCCATTCAGAGTCTCTAGGTTCTGACTTGAAGCAGATTTCATGCCAATGCATACCATCCAAACTATTTTTATCCTGCCTATATGCCAAATAACTCAAGGAGTTTAGAAATAATACAAACTTATAGCATTGGCAGGCAGATTCGTGAATAGGAGAAATGTTCCATCATACTGGGAAATGTTAAAAGATGAAATATGGAAGATGACTGCCTCTAATTTTCTAGGTTGATATTCACAGTGATAGGATAATTTTTAGTGCACACTTTGAATTCAATTTTCCTTATTTTAATAAAACATATTTTATGCACACTGCTTACAGATGGAATAACTTGCAAAAACATAATCAGGTTTATAGACCACATTCTCGTAGAGAATCGCACAATTCCAGCTCATATTCAATGCTTTTCTGATAAGCATAACCTTACATGGAACTCTCTTTATGTTTGTGCTAGCTCACTGACTTCATACAGCACAGAGCTTGTCCTGACAGTAATCTCTGCTCTAAGGACAGTGTCCCTTTCTCTTTGGGATGCCGTTTGACATGACCCAGAGATCATAGTGAAGTCTGAGTGATTCCTCTGTCCCAGAGATGCTGTTTTTTCAAAAATGCTCAGTTCAATCCTTGAAAAAGCCTAGATTAGGATCCCTTAAATTTTATTTCAAGCCGACAGAGCACATTCACTCTATATTCAGTTTTGCCCATTAAGAACTAGCTCTGGTCTTTATGGTTTAACCTCCACAGTAAATTAATCAAATGGTAGCAATGACACATAAGAGGCAGTTTAAAAAATAATACACAATTCATGTAAATATATAATCCCGGAAAATCTCACTTCAAGTTATTTCGTCATAGTTGATATGTGGTCTTGTGTAAGAGAGGCCTTTCTAATATCTTCATTCTTAAAATACAATAAATGCATACTTGAAAGATGAATCCAATTTTACTTGATGTAGCAGCCATCATGGTCAATGTAAATTGTGTTAACAGACAAGAAAGGAAGATAACAGAATGTAAGCTCCATGAGTTGAAGGACCATGTCTGTCTCGTTCACTGAGTTCCCACAACGCAGGCTGCTGTCCACCACGTGCAAATGTTCTGTAAATACGTGCTGGAGTGTATGAAAGTGGAATTTTTTTCCACTAGATAGTAATTTCTTTAAGACAGCAATGATGCCTTACTAAACCTAGGCACACACATCACCTGCCAGTGCCCAGTGCAGTGTGTGTGTGCCAAAGTTATAGCTGTGAAGGGCTTCTGATAAGGTCAAACTTTGGTTTACAGAGCCAGTCCCATATAAGATGCTTTAGATACAGTGTATACAATACTGATAACCACTCTGTTGTAGGCATTTATATCATCTGTGACTGAAAAGGAACCAGAGACAAAGGAGTCAGAGCAAGTTAAGAACCCTGGTTGTCTGGTCCCAGACCCAATGTGCCTTCTACAATGCCAGGTCATCCACCTCTACAAGCTGTCAGTATCTGCACTTTTAGTTTAGACCAATTCAATTCTATTCCTTTCCAATAAATGATAATGGATTAAGTGCTTGACAAACTGATAACTTCATGTACCTCAGAACAGAATTATCTAGTCTTAAATGACAAAGAAAAATTAGTATGTGGATTGTTTTATGTAGTTATGGAAATTTTTGTAAGTAGAAAAGGTTAGATATTAAAAAAACAGTACATGTATTAAATTTAACCACTGATGCACATCACAGATAACTCAGAGTTGAAAGAGTATTAGACTAGAGGGATGTCATGAAGCCAGTGTTTTCAAATACGTAACCCAACTATGACATTTATGCCTTTATCTCGTGTACCTGACTATAAACCTACTAAATTTCAAGAGTTGGGGACTTCATAAAATGTCTTGATTAGCAGAGACAGTAACATTTGCAATTACATTTACTGAGTGCATGGTGAATGTGAACTTGTCACTGAGAAACAACAGATTTTAGTAGCAGATTAGGTATACACTTGGTCATGAAATAATAAAATATTATCTTAAGATATATTACTATGTAGCTTTTTAACTTTATATGTATAAAATTTAACTTTTGCTAAGATGTCTGTATGCTAACTAAATGGTTTACACAATTTTCTCCTTTTTTTGAGATGGAGTCTTGCTCTATCACCCAGGGTGGAGTGCAGTGGTATGATCTCGGCTCACTGCAACCTCTGCTTCCTGGGTTCAAGCAATTCTCCTGTCTCAGCCTCTTGAGTAGCTGGGATTACAGGCATGTATCACCACTGCTGGCTAATTTTTGTATTTTTTGTAGAGATGGGTTTTCACCATGATAGCCAGGCTAGTCTCAAACTCCTGACCTTAGGTAATCCGCCTACCTCATTCTCCCAAAGTGGTGAGATTACAGGCTTGAGCCAACACGCGCAGCCTGTTGTCACTATTTTAGGTGCACATTCAAAATGACCTTCTTACTGACAGTCATATGTGCTTATTTCAGGGAAGGTATATAGCATGTCTGTAGCAGAGAATTCACGTAACCCTTCATAGCACAGCAAATGCATGATTTGCACTGCCTATAATTTTTTGGCACTGCAAAATCTAATGGAATTGGACAAAATGTCAATTGCTGCTTATTAAATCTTGTTTTTATATGGTTGACTGACCTAATTTTCCAGGGTTTAAAATTAAACTTCTTATCACCTGTTGGCTGAAACTCCCCCGTCAAATACTGCATGTAATTTATACATGTTCGAGTCAAGTAACTGGGTTCACAGAAGATCTACGCCAGTATTAAATCTAGTCCCATTTAGAAAATATATCTTTAAAGTTGTCAGTTCAGCTTCTTTTTTTTACACCTTCATCATCTGCATAATACCTGCGAGCAGAGGTATGTCATTATGTGACTTAGGCAGTCGCACCCTGCACCTTGCCATAACTAACAGTTAACCTTCCATAACCTCAGTTTCAAGCCTTCTGCGCTCTGACCACTAGCTTGCCCGTTGTTGTATTCCCATTTCAACAACCCTTCAGGGAAGTACAAAGGAGCAGAAAGTACAATCCATGATTCTACTCCTATCCTGTGCTTCCATCCCTCAGAACCTCACTCCCCTCCTTACCTGACCCAATTCCTTTAACCTTTGTTAAAACCAATTCTTTGCAAACTAACGAAATCGTAACCTTTGTTAAAACCCACTGGAAATTGAGATCCAGAACATTTCACATCTTTGAAACAGTCACTCTGCTGTGACTACAGACACAACCATGTGGACTGATCTCAGTTTAAATTCATGGTCTCTTACCTGAAGTTAATACCTAAAATGTGGTCTATCCGATCTATTCTATTTCCTTCCTCCCCGTTTACTCTGTCTCTCTTAGGCCATTTTTTCACACGTTCTACTCTGTCCAAAGTTCATGAAATGACTCCCATATCCCCCAAGCTCCTCTGTAAGTAATAACTGGAGAACGAAACAGCCACTTCCTTATAGTTAAGCTGGTAACTAGAAATTCACTCATTTCCTCGCTTGTTCGTATATTCACAGAGGATTTATTTAGTGCCCAATGGAATCATAAAAGTCTTAGGTCTGGAAGAAGCTTCCAAGCTTATCAAATTATAGAAGAGGAGATTGAGGTTGAGAAACGTTCCTTTTCATTTTCTGAACATTGTGTGAAGATGAAGGTTGTACTAGATAAAATGTCTGTTCTCAGTTGGTTTGTCCAGCCTCAGTGAAGATGGTGTCAAGGAGTCCATCTTTCCCCAGAAATTATACATATTTGCCCTTGGTACACAACATGACAATGTTCAGTGACATCTCATCACTGGGAGCCTGTTAGAAATGCAGAATCTCATGTTCCACCCTAGTTAAAGGGAATAAGAATCTGCATTTTTAACATCTCTATTAAATGACAAAGGGAACTATAATTATGACCCAGCAGCTTTTATTAATGCCTTCAGTAACAGAAATAAATGTTCATTTTTCCAGTGTCAGGCTACTTTTCATTTCAGACAAAGTGTCCTCAACTTTTTTTGTGGTTACGTTAGGTTGTTGGCTTGTGGAAACTCACCAGGTATTCACAGTTCATCCCTTTGTGTTTGAAAAAGTTAGACGCTTTGATTTTGTTGATACCAGAAACAGATGAAACTGATGTGCATCAGGGCAAATCTCATACATTTTAAATTAAGATTGTGCATCAGAGTTAAGATGAAAAAGCTTAAGCTCTTCTTGGAATGGCCAAGCCAGAGGCAAATCAAGCTTGGCACTACCGAATCAAATATATGTTGTTTTATTCCCCTCCTAAGTACTCATACCTCCTTCCCCTTAAAAAAAAAAAATAGATTTCACTTTGCAGCCAAGAAGAGTTTAAAGTCATAGATTCATGTAAGAAGAGAAAAGTTTGCTGGAGGACGGAGACGCTTTCCTCCCTATCTTGGTTTTGAAATTACTTCTGAATCCCTCTAGGATTGGAAAAGCCTTCTCAGTCTTACTATCTTTTTTTTTTTTTTTTTTTTTTTTTTTAATTTGACATCCTGTAAAATATTCGGAATGCCATTTTTTCAAAAAACTTCATTAACAGTGTTTTCTGTCAAAATGCTCACATTTCTTTAAAAATAAACAGACATGAAGCCTATTAGTACTGTGATTGCTAGGCAAAAGGAATAGTGTACACATCATTTCATGCTAAAACATGTCCACTGTCTAAAATACTATGAAAATAGCATGACAAAAAGAAGAAACTGCTTTTTAAAAATGTACTCCCATTAAAATACACAGTTTTTTTCCTCTGTAAAATGAAAAAAGTAAATCCACAATTACTAGACTGCTAATGTGAGATTACATTTAAAAAAAAAAAAGTCCCTTGATTTTTGACCTTTTATTTTCTTTTTCCTTTTTTTTTTCTAGACAGGGTCTCACTCTGCCACCCAGGCTGGAGTGCAGTGGTGAAATCATGGCTTACTGCAGCCTTTAACTCCTAGGTTAAAGTGATCCTCCCATCTCAGCCTCCCAATTAGCTGGGACTACAGGCACATGCCACCACGTTCAGCTGATTTTTTTTTTTTTTTCTCATAAAGACGATGTCTCTTTATGTTGCACAGGCTGGTCTTAAACTCCTGGGCTCAAGTGAGCTGGACTACAGGCATGTGCCACCACACTCAGTCTTGACCCTTTTTAAGAAAAATCAAAGTAAATTTTCTGGTTCCCTTCCAACTCCAGTTCCTAACTTTTCTAAATACTTCGCCATATAAAATTCCAACACAATCTACAGGTCATGAGTACACACTGCAGTGTTCAGAGGTGGTGATTCATTTGTCATTAGCAGTCAAAAACCTTCTTGAACCCAATAAAGTGAATGATACCTACTAATATGTGAACTAGATATTTGAAATGGAAGTACACATTAGACAATAGAATTTACATTCTTTTTCTTTTAACATCTCTTATTTATACATGTCTTGGCAAACATTCATAATAAGGCACAAATATGGTTTCAATCATCCTAGTCCTTTTGTTAATTTGTTTAGTCTTAACTTGCTAACAGATAAGGGATTGCTTTGTACAGCTTGAAGATGAGTTTCCACATATACGATACATTTTGGTGCAGTTTTGTCAGAGGTGTTTGAACCCGAGTGAATCTATCTTGAGTGAGGGCTAGGAAACTGAGGCTGGGGCTTGCTGGGCTGCATTCTCTGAAAGGTATTCCTAACAGTTGAGGGAACAAATTGATCATGTTTACTAAACAAACCCAGACTTGGAACTGTCTTGCTATCCAGATTATCTTGAGAACAAAGGCATTCCTAATTTTGCTTTAAAGATAATCATATTGATTCTTGCAAAATATAGTAGTTAAGAAAATTAATCCTTAATCACAAACCCTTGTAGCACAGCACATCTCCCCATGATCTTTTTTTATCCTATACGTATGCAAGCATTATACCTAGAGTAGACGTAATCAACTTGTTTTTACTTTGTACCATGGGCTCACCCTGAATTCTTTCTTGCGTGACATCCAAGAATCCTCTCTTGGGGTCTGAATTGAGACTCCTTTTCCATAACAGCTTGGCTCAAGTAGACCAATTTTCAAAACAGAATTTTTCACAGTCTGTATGCTGACAGCATTTGCCATAGAGTGGCTACCATTTGCTATGCCACCCAATCTCAGGGGCCTGATGTCAAACACTGATAGAGTTTTAAAAGCACGCTTGAAGAGTATGAAAACTTGAATCTATTTTAAAATAAAATTTTAAAAGATTTAAAATCAAAAATAACCTTTCTATCACTCACATTTACTGAATGAATCTACAGCCATATTTGGTGCTTTAAACAATAGATTTTATGTGTTCTGTTTAGTTCTTTGAATATTGTGAGCTCTCTACTGCGAGTGACTCTAATAGGCAGCTGTGAACATGTAAGTGTCCTCACCGACTGGTCACCAGTCATAATCCCAGCTAGAAATGTATACAAGGACTCATGTATATTACCCTCCTCCACCAAGGTGATGGGCCTGAAACAACTCTTTTTTTTTTTTTTTTTCCAGAATGAAGTGGAAATTCTTCCTGTCTTTTCCAGCACTATAAACACCACATTTAAAAGAAAATATTTTTTAAAAATTTTCTTTTAAATGTGGTGTTTATAGTGCTGATGCTTAGGTATTAAACTAGAAAGATTGGGTCATTAAGTGAGAGAGTGTGGTATTGTTCAGGAAGAGTGCTTCTCAAACTTGGTCGGAATCACCAGCAGAGTGTGTTAAAGCAGATTGCTGGGTCCCACTCCCAGAGTTTCAGATTCAGCATAACTGCGGTGGGACCTGTGAATCTGCATTTCTACCAGGTTCCCAGGTAATGCTTGGAGAACCACTACATAGTAACATCTTCCAGTCTGTGGTTTTCTGAAAAGATGTCATAAAAGTTTTATTTGGTTTTTCCCTGGGCATTTTTTAAAAATTACTGTTTCTCTTTGAACCATGTACTATCATAAAATCCATCATAAATTTGAAGTTGGAAATGAAGGTGGAAAGGAGGTGAGAGAGAATAAATGCCAAGGGCTTTTCATAATCTTGGGCGAAATCCCTCTTGCCTCCTGACTTTTCAAGATTTTCATTTGCAGTACTGAAATTGTGATTCCTGTGTGAAAACAAAGCGCAAACACATGCATGATCCATGGAAAATGTTTAATTGAGACAAAAACATTAATAGACAAAGACATGTGTTTTTATATTAGCCAGTATTTTCTACCAAAATGACTGAATCTGAGAATGAATGTTGAAAATACCCTAGCAGAGTAAAAATAAAACTGTGGATTCCGTATCACAAAGATGAGTCAGTTTATTTGCTCAGTTTATTAAGAAAATCATCTCGAAATATGAAATAATTCGATAGCTTAGATATTAATATCTTTTTACCGTGATAATTGCTAGTATTTCAGACTTCTCCAACATCTTCATCACCATTATAAAATTAGTGATTGGGGATTACTAAAAGTTTTGGATTCTATGCTCATAATTATTATGAGATATTAACATTTATATTAACATACAATATTAATATTTGTGTTTCTCTTTGTGTCTAGCCCTCAGCATAATGTAATGCACAAGGAAAGAGAATGCAAAATCCATAATCTTGGTATGGAATTCACCAAAAAAATGTCAATAGGGATATCCTGAAATATAATTCAAGGCAATGGGCTTTAAAATTTATTTAAATCTTTCTTTTTTCTTTTAAGTTTTCTTAAGCTTTTTCATTTAGAGAGCATGAATAGTTTAGTATCTCACAGTCTTTCTCAGCAGGAGTTCTCATCTGAAGCAGAGACTGGAAAACTGGATTTGAGTGACTATTTTCTCAATTCTCCTCAAAATGTACTTAACTAGCCCCAGTCTAGACTTCACTCATTACATTAAATGAATGACTTAGTGTCACAGTTGAGAAAGGCTGAAGGATTCAATCCCATACTCCCCACAATGGGGAAAGACATTACTACAACAGATATCTCAAGATGTTCAGGATGTGACCTAGAAAAAAAAACATATAGCATAGACTAGAATGCCCTGCATTTTAATCAGTCCTTATTTCAAATCAAATTTCACCAGCATTATTCTTGTGACAGTCTTGCAAAATCAGTAGTACTACTCCTCGTTTTACAGATGAGAGGTATGGGGGTCAGAAAGTTCAGAAACTGAATTGTCATGGTTCCATGGCTAGCCAGAAGCAACTCAAGCCCTGATTCCATGCTGGGATTTTTTTTTTTTCTCATGTGGGGCATATGTCCTTTCATTCCCCAATAGTTCTGCCTGTCCTGAGAAGCTCGCCTTTACTGATCCATATGCCCCTGGATTTTACTGATTTTATTTTAGTTTTGACAATCAGGTCCTTAGGATGCACCTTCCTACATCAGCATAGCTTGAGTACTCCCTTCTCTTGAAAATAAGTGTGAATATCACACTGTCCCCTACAAGGCCTCATTATTTAGCCTGATTCTCCCTTAGCATGTGGGAAGCAATTTAAATCCTATAGACCTGGGCTGGGTGGCTCATGCCTGTATTCCCAGCACTTTGGGAGGCTGAGGTAGGTGGATCCCTTGAGGCCAGAAGTTCAAGACAAGCCTGGCCAATGTGGCGAAAACCTGTCTCTACTAAAAATACAAAAACGAGCTTGATGTTGTAGGTGAGTGTTTGTAATCCCAGCTACTTGGGAGGCTGAGGTAGGAGAATGGTTTGAGCCTGGGAGGTGGAGGCTACAGTGAGCTGAGATTGTGCCACTGCACTCCAGCCTGGGTGGCAGAACAAGAGTTGATTAAAAACAAAAACAAAACCCTATAGACCGGACCATTCAGCTGCAGAGAAAGCAGAAAAATCATTTAAGAGCTCTCCTACCTTAGAGTTAGAAATTAGAGAAAACGAAGGGAGGAGGTCCAAACATAGGCTGAAAGGTGAGAACATCACCTGCATGAAGGCACAGTGGGGGTTTCTGTCTTCTGCTCCTCACAGCTAGGAGGAGGAAGCAGGTTCCAAAGCAGTTTCATTTCCTGTTAATTTTTCAAAAATGGCTAAGAACAAAAGGAATTTATAAGACTGTATTTCCTACATCACATTAATATTACTCTAAACTTAATAGGTCACTCTTTAGAAAAAAAAATTTAACTCACAATTTTGCTTCATTCCCTAGGTAAATCCTTAGGGAATAAGACTACAGATGGAAAATTAATTTCTAAGTACTCCTGGGAAGAGACAGCGATGCTAACAGATCCATTTGAGACAGTTAGAAGCACAATTTCACCCTGTGTTGTTTTCAATACCACAATCTAAACAAGTTTACAATCGCTTTGAACTATTTTCAAATCTAATGCCCCGGGAACAGTCTTCCAAACACTCTGGAAGCTAAAGCTGTCAGCACACTGTCAGTGTGTCAGCAGTGGCTTTTCTATTCTTTTCTAAAAACGCAAACAGAAAAGTAAGATAGCTCAAGACGTTTTAACATTTTAATTAATGTGCCATGAAAAAAATAAAAAGAAATTAAAGAAAAGAAAGAAAAACAACCATGCCTGTGCAGAGTTGGGACTACTCTTTGTCAAGTTCACATAGAATACTATTTAGTCGTATTTTTAGCTATGAAGATTGGTGTTAAACTCTTGTTTCCTGTTTCCTGTTGAATTTCTTTGGAAATAAATGTACAGTAACTGCCTTTCACTTTAAACATTAATAGCTACAATGGCCACCATAATACTTCAATTAATATATTTTAGTAGAAAAAATACATCTTTAGTCCTGATTTGAACAAAAGTTTAAAAAGTAAAGAAGAAAATGGTTATTTCTTGAACTGTAGCTTTTTATAAGACAGATTATTTCTACAGCTCTAGTCTTGCAAACTTCCTGGCATACAGTACCAGCCCAGTGGTATTTTTGAGTGAATGAATGGATGAATTAATGTACCTGGAACACACATCAGAAGTAGCAATGACACTATAGAGCACGCACAATAGGTATCGCTACACACTCATTGAAAAATGAATCACTGTGTACAGAACCAACATTTTACATTTCACTTGGAATGGAAATGCAGGGAGTGGAGGTGGGTGGGGCATGGGGGCCACTGGGGCTCCTTGGTAGTTCCCATTTTCAAAAATTAAGCATTTGTGTAAAGTCCTCTGAGATAGGATGATTCAGTTAAGGTATTTTATTCTTTTCTCCAATTTGCTGTTCCCTGTACCTGAGATTAATTTTCTGCTCTTTGCTGCCCAGGTGAAAATCTTTCCTCTTTTAAAGGCCGAGCTCTAGTGCTTTCCTCTAAGCAGACACTCTCATTCTGCACTTCCCCATCCTCTGTACTGAAGATACTGCACTACATGTGAATTCATGTGAATATGAATTATATCATGTGAATATGCAGTCTCTTCCACTAGCTTGGGTACTCCTTGAATTTTAGGACTGTGTCTTACTCATCTTAGTTTTTTTCTTTTTTTCCCGGAATAATAGCTTGAGCATACATTAGGCATACGATAAATGTTATTTAATAAAATGGAATTAAAGGAAGATAACTGGAGGTATGGGGTCATCTATTGAAGTAAAGGAGTGTATATGTGAGTTTTATTCCTAACTCAAAAGAGACAGTTGGTTCTGAATACAAGAGCTTTTTCTCATGTTACCAATAACAAATCTGATATCCTCAAACTTAAGAGTTTCCTTCTAGGCTTCCTGTTCATTGGAATTGGAAATTGGACTGGTTACCTCTTTTCTATTGAAATACACATGCAACCCTAAAATAAATATACAGGGATCTGTAGTGTCCACATTTTTAAAAATTAACCCAGAATTTTATACTCTATTTTATAATAATGAAATGCAGATTTCCCATTGGGCAATTCCTCAATTTAATATCATGAATTGAGTGGTACTCACCTATTATCTTATTTGAAAGGCCTTAGGAGAGCCCATGCTTTGATTTCTAACTAGGTATAATTTGTGTACGATTAACTCTCATCTCTGAGAGTTTGTTCAAATGCCAGTGATAGACTGAATATGGTAATGTCACCTTCATTAACTGAAACTCTGTTATTGGTCTTACTACTGACATTTAAAGATGGCATCATACATGTTGTCACGTTTTCAATGACTGATTTTATAAGGCAGATTTATATATCCAAGTACTTTTGGCTAAATAAATCTCTTTTATTTTTAAAAAGTCCTTAAGATTCACATTCAAACAGTTTTATCTGTTTTTATTTGATGCTGTGGGCAAACAAATAAGAATATAAAGAGATAAGAGTATATGTTTCCCCTTATGCCTAAAATCACAAACCAAACTCCCACTTGTTCTTGATTTTACTTCTCTCCTGGCTACCCTTTAACAATAGAGTTGTGAAGCCCTTGCTTTTACTGAAGTCAATCAGACTCATGGTCCTCTGTACCATCCACTTCATTTGAAGTCCCTGGCTTCCATGTAGCCTTCTCTGAACACTTTTAGTCATTTTTGCCTATATCAACATTTAATTGAAATGTATATCTATATGTAGAGAGAGAGAGAGTTCACTCACATATTTAACTACTCTACTGTAATGATAGGTACACTTCACCTTACGGGAGAGTAGGGGCCATGTCATTATTTTTTTACTACCTTAAGAGTGATGGTGTAGAATCAGGTATATACACAGGAAATCCTTATGGATTACTGACAACTCCAGACAGTATAGGGGACTAATATCTTCTGCTCTGACTCATTTTCTAACCTGCATTCTTAAGCCAACTGTCTACTTGATATCCTCAGCAATTAGTCATTTCAAATAAAAGGGACAAAGCAGAGCTCTTATTTTCTCCTTCAGATATCAGTATCATGCCCTGTATATGGTAACATGATCATCCCAGTTTAAAACAAAAACCTTGATGCTATCCTTGATTTTTTTCTTTTCCTTCTCTCACATCCAATCCACTAGAAAAGCTATGGGTACAACCTCCAAAATAAAACCTGAATCTCAATATTTCTCTCTATCTTGTCTGCTACTCTCCTGGTCCAAACCACCATCCACCATCTTCTTTCTCTGGATCACTAAAGAACATCCTAACAATTTTCCCTTCTTTGCTTCATCCCCATAGAATTCCTTCTCTGTGCAGTTGTCTTGTCATTTTTCTAAAACATTGATCAAATGCACATTTTTTATGCTTACAATGGTTTCCTCTGCTCTTGGCTTAATACAGCCTGCCTAACACAGTAAAAAACCTTCTGCATCTCTGGCCCTGCCCACTACTTACCACGTCCTCAGTCTCTATGTCCTGGTCATTGACATGCAATCAAATAAGTACAATGTGCCGTTTTAACTGCAAACAGAAATCAATGCACTTGGGAGGTATTTCACTTAGTCTGAGGGGAGGTTTACAGGAAAAGCAATCTGAAGGATAAAAAGGGTTTTGTCAAGCAGACAAGGTGTGTGTGTGCGTGTGTGTGTGTGTGTGTGTGTGTGTAAAAAGTGAACAATAGACAGACTAGAACATCTCAGAAAACCATTTCTTTCCAAATGCCACTTGTGATATGCTATGGTTTGAATGTGTTCCCTCCAAAATTCAGGTATTGCCAGTGTGAAATATTAAGAGGCAGGACCTTTCTGAGGTGATTAGGCCACGAGGGCTCCTTTCTTGTGAATAGAATAAAGGCCCTTACAAAAGAGGCTTCACACAGCACTGGACTCTCTTGGCCTTGAGCCTTCTGCTGTGTAAGGACACAGCATCCTTACCCTCTAGAAGATGAAGCATCAAAGCACCATATTGAAATAAGAGAGCAGCCTTCACCAGGAAATCATACCTACTGGCTCCTTGATCTTGGACTTCCCACCCTCTAGAACCATGATAAAATACATTTTTCATATTTGTAAATTACCTAGTTTATGGTGTTCTGTTGTAGCAGCACAAATAAACTTAGATAGTTGTGGTATAATGCACTCCATTGTGACTTAACAGAATGAGTAACCTATCAATCTATAACCTACGTCTTAAAGAATTTCTCGGTGATTTCCTAATCTCTGCCAGCTCTACATATTCATTTTTTTTTCTGCAATGAATGTCTCAAAATCAGGTATTGTTCATATCTTGAGTTGTGACAAGTGATTGTCATGATATTAAAATTAAGAGTATGGGACATAATTCAACATGCTAAAAGCTAGTGAGGGGATAAAGAGAGGTTGATTAATAGGTACAAATATACATTTAGAAGAAATAAGATCTGGTGTTTGATAGGTCAGTAAGGTGATTATAGTTATCATTAATATAGTGTATATTTAAAAATAGCTAGAAGAAAATAGATCAAATGTTCCTAGCATAAAGAAAAGATAAATATTTAAGGTGATGGATGTCCCAATGACCCTAATTTTATTAAACAATATATCAAATTATCACATGTACCCCAACATATATACATCGAATATGTATCAATAAAAATAAACATAATTTGGTATGTTAGATCTCAAGCACATTCACATTACTAACATGTCAGAAAAAGCATCTCATAGAACAGGGACTAGGGCCTGAAGGCAGAATCTGGCCCATTGCTTGTTTTTATAAATAAGGTTTTATTGGAACAGAGGTTCACACATTCCTGTACACATTGTCTATGGCTGCTATCATTCATTAATGGTAGAGTTGAATGCCAGAACAGAGACCCTGTGGTCCCACAAAGCAGAAAATATTTACTCTCTTGTCTGTACTGAGAAATTGGCCAAGCCCTGTCATATGGAAAGTAGTATTTGTTTATTTTAGAGAGAATTTAAAGCATATGACATTATTCGTGGTTTAGGTAAACTGCACAGATTTTTAAAAAATGTGTTAATAGAGTAGTCCATGTTTATTACTATTCCTGAGACCGCTGAAATGTTAAAGAAAACACTGGCTACATCAAGGCCTTGTAAGTGAAGTATCATTGCTGTGTGATCAGTGGGTATTTTCAGACTTGAAAGTTCCTTTCAGTACATCCTTAAAATGTACAACAATAGGAAGTGATTTGCTGAAATAATGCTGTTGTAGCTGGCTCCAGCCCAAATTGCTCAAGGCTATGTAAAAATCTGAGAATATACAGACATAATAGGCTCACCAGGTTGAAAGTAATATCACATTTTTCTAAGTGCAAAGACTAGTTCTGTGCCACTTACTAAGCTGAGTTCTGGTTTCACTGACAGTCTTTATTAACCTCTTCTTTTTCTGCATATGTATAATTTTTGGCTCAAACGTACTCTAGGTGCTTAGCCACAGGATGCAAAAGATTTTGAAACTGTTTTTCCACTGTGTGTATATAAATAACTTTATTAACTTTTATATTGGAGTGAAACAAAAATGTTCAGTCTTCAAAGAATTTAATGTGTTTTAATGGTTCACAAAAATGCTTTTTTTCCCCCAACTTGAAATTTTACAGCTGACTGGCTGGCCATGCGTAATAGCTGTGTATGTCCTAATAGCTTAGGTCATGTCATCAGCACAAAGGAGAAGAGAATATTGTAATCATGACCACTCAGAGAAGATGCTTACATGAACAAAAAGTTATTTTTCTCCTTATTTAATGTAGCATTTTAATAAAATGGTAGTCATAATGGTGAGAAATAATTATGACTACCAAAAACCTAGAGTTGTTGTACAAGAAACAAACAAGACAAACTACATAGAGTAGTGAAACTCCTCTAACTTTTCTTACTGGAATATCCCGATGCAAACGGTCTAGAAGTTCCACTTGACAGTGTTCCGCTTCGCTACATTTTTCCTCCTGTCTCCACAGTTGGGAAGGTTGCTTCTGTTTTGTCTTTAGCTCTTTTCTAGTCTTCTCTATCTTCTTTTATTTTATCTTATGGTTTCGACAATAACGTCTGAGTGTTTATTGCCCACACTGACCAAGGAGGCCTTAAGTCACCCGAGAACTCTAGACCGCCATTTGCTAGACATTTCTACAATTCTTATACCATTTTAATGTATATTAGCAGAAGACTTTTACCCTCATTACCATTCCTTTTCAAAATTTATTGGTAAGTTCCTTCTCTTTCTTTCTTTTATAAGACAGGATCCTTTGCCCACCCTGGAGTGCAGAGGCACAATCGTGGCTTACTGCAGCCTTGACTTCCTGGGCTCAAGTGATCCTTTCACCTCTGCCTCCCAAGTAGCTGCGATCACAGGCACACCACATTCTGCCTGGCTAATTTTTAAAATTTTTTGTAGAGACAGGGTCTTACTATGTTGCCCAGGCTGTTCTTAAACTCCTGGCCTGAATTGATCTTCCCACTTCCGCCTTCCACAGTGCTGGGATTACAAGCATGAATCATGGTGCCTGGCTTATGTCTTCCATAATATTAAATTAACAAATGTCTAGTGAATAAAGTTTAAAATCAGAAACCAATGGCTACAGCAGATTGTACCTCAATTTTCTGTCATCCTCCAGACATCTTAAATTGGTGCTTCTCAAAATGTGACCTACGTACCATCTGTGCCAGAAACAATTCAGCCATTTGCTTAAAATAACAATCATAAGGCCTGCCCTAGACCTTAGGAAACATTACCATGACCATGGGTCTTTTCAAAACTTTCCCAGATGATAATTACACACAACCAATTTTAAGAGCCGATATGATCGCATTTCAAAACTTACAGAAGTTTTTAAAAAACTATATTCTTCTTTTCTATCTCATTTATTATATTCTCTACAGTATATTTCTTTCCTTCTACTTTAATACAGGCCCTTATCTCTCATGTCTGGATCATCAAAAACCTTTGAAATAATTCCCTTGCTTCTAGTCTTCTGATGCTGCCAGGTTTGTCACCTAGAATCACAATTCTAACAGTTCAATCGCTGGCTTTCCAGTGAAATGCACCCCTTTTCTTCTTGAAACTAATGTCACCTTGTTAGTTAAGAGACTTAGTTAATGCCTCTTAAATCTTTTCCTCGGGGAATGAGATTACTTGCTTTTCTTAAATATGCATTCCTTTTTCCAGGTGTACTGCTACTTCCATTTAAATTCAATTTATGTATTATACAAAGTCCAGATTAAATTCACATCCTCCAAGAAGCACTGCCTCCTCTGAAAGCCCAGAGCATTCAGACACAATCTGTGTCTCGACTGTGGTTCTCTGTATATGTGTTGGGACACCATATCAATCAGCCATTCATTTCAATGGAAAAAATAATCATTGATTGAACTATAGTTTCAATTTACAAGGAAGTTCAAACATGGATTTTAAGCAACTTTGAGAATTTCTCTTCAAGTATATACAAAATTACAAGCCACTTCTTTTAAAGATACCCAATGATTGGAAGTAGAAAAGAGGTTTTAGCAATGGGTTCCTAAAATAGATAAGAACAAATTCCAATAAACCTTGGCCTCAGAAATTGACTTCCGCATCTGAGAAATAAGCTGAAGCCTACGTGCTTTAGTGGGAAATTAGTGTGAGCAGAACCATGGCTGAAAAAGCCATGTTTTTGAGGAAGGGGTTTGAAAAATGCCACTCAGCTGGAGTACGCTACATAAACAGAAATTTCCCTTTGTCTCTGTTTGCTCAGAGGCCCCAGAAGTGTAGAATTGTTTGGATGGAAGAAATAAAACAACTGCCAACAAATCTGTACAGGTGGTTCTGGCCCAGTAACTAGAGTACAGAGCAAGACTTCAAGAAGATGCTACTTCTACTAGTTCTCAAACCCAGGACAACCTTTCTGTCTTGGTTATGAATAAAGCTTATTATTATATCTGTCAATGAAGTTCAATCCATAACCCCACCCTGCCTCTGATTATCTCTTCCTGATTTCATTAAATATTCACTTTATAGATACCCTATTATGTACACAGCAATACCTTAGGTACAGGGACACTGCAGTGAAGAATAGATATGCTCCTTCTTCTGTAGGACTGTGTAGTAAAATCAAGGACCCTAAAACATTTATAACCATGTATTACATGAGGTTATAATCTCTACCTTTTATTTTTTGGTATTAAGTAGATGCTATAGGAACAAAGAGGTGAAGGCAATTTAAAATTGAAAAGATTTTGAAGAATAAATAAGTTTCACACTTTCACATAAACAGCAAGATTATTCTAGAGAGGGAACAGAATCAGTAAAGTATAGAAGCATAAATATGTATGATAAGTAGAGAGAGAAGTACCTAGACTGGAATGTAGGCTACGTGATGGGATATGATGGGAGGAGAAGATAAAGGATTCCAGTATAGGTTACCATATTGCATGTGACTCTCCAGAGAATAACAATGATGGGTGGTGGCTCCAGGGAAATTTATTATATTACTCTGTATACTTTCTCTCTTATTTTGACATATATATATATATATATGTTGCAATTGAAATTACTCAGGGTAATAGATTAGATAATTAAGAGTAGGGTTAGAAGGGATGGCATAGAAAAAAAGAGAAAGTAGAGTTTAATTCGGCCTTTTTGAGTAGATATGGTAATGAAGGCTGAAACTTAAGTTAGTGATTAGTGAAATGGTCTTTGGAATAGACTTTTCTAGTCAAATTAGATCTAGTAGAATATATATTTGAGATATACATATATGTCTCAAAACCACAATGAGATACCATCTCACTCTAGTCAGAATGGCAATTATTAAAATGTCAAGAAACAACAGATGTGGAGAAATATGAACACTTTCACACTGTTGGTGGGAGGTTAAATTAGTTCGACCACTATGGAAGACAATGTGGTGATTCCTCAAGGATCCAGAACCAGAAATACCATTTTAACCAGCAATCTCATTACTGGGTATATACCCAGAGGAATATAAATCATTCTATTATAAAGATACATGCACATATATATTCATTGCAGCACTATTCACAATAGCAAAGACATGGAATCAACCCAAATGCCCATCAATGATACACTGTATAAAGAAAATGTATGTATACAACATGGAATACTATGCAGCCATAAAAAAGAAGAAGATCACGTCCTTTGACATGATCTTGCCATGTCAAAGGAACACAGATGGAGCCGGAAGCCTTTATCCTGAGGAAACTAACGAAGGAACAGAAAACGAAACACCACATGTTCTCACTTATAAGTGGGAACTTAACAATGAGAACACATGGACACATTAAGGGAATGACACATACTGGGGCCTATTGGGGTAGGACAGCATAGCTAATGCCTACCAGGCTTAAGACCTAGATGATGGTTGACAGGTGCAGCAAACCACCATTGCACACCTTTACCTGTGTAACAAATTTGCACATTCTGCACATGTACCCAGAACTTAAAAATAAATAAATATTACCTAGAATTCTAGTGCCATAATAATTCAACTGCAAATATACAAATGTGTGTGTGTGTGTGTGTATATATATATATATATAGTCTGATTATTAAAATGGACAAAGGACCTGAACAAATATTTCTCAAAAGAAGACATAAAAATGGTCAAAAGGTATATGAAAAAGTGTTCAACATCACTAATCATCAGGGAAATGCAAATCAAATCCATGAGATATCACTTCATTCTTGCTAGAATCACTGTTATCAAAACAAAAGAACATAAATGTTGGTAAAAATGTGGAGAAAAACTAAATCTTACACATTTTTGGTGGGAATGTAAATTAATACAGCCATTATGGAAAAAGAAATGGAGGTTTTTCAAAAAATCAAAAATAAAACTACTATACGATGCAGCAATCGCATTTCTGGATATATATCCAAAGAAAATGAAATAATTAAATACAAGATATATATGCATTATGTTCACTGCAGCACTGTTCACAATGGGCAAGATATGGAATCAACCTAAGTGTCCCTTAAGGGATGAATGGCTAAGAAAAACGTCTTATATATGCAAAATGACATGCTATTCAGCCTCCAAAAAGAAGAAAATCCTGTCATTTATGGATCAATATGGATGAACCTAGAAGACATTATGTTAAGTAAAAAAAGCCAAGCACAGAATGACAAAAATCACATGGTCTTACACATACGCCTAATCTAAAAAAGGGTAACCCACAGAAGCAGAGAGTACAGTAGTGGTTATGAGAGGCTGGGGGGTGTGGGGACTGGGAATATGTTGATCAAAGGGTAGAAAACTTCAGTAAGAGTAAGTTCAAGTGATCTGTTGTACCTCTTGGTGACTATAATTAAGAACAATATATTGTATACTTGAAATTTGCTAAAAAAGTAGATTTTAAATGTTCTAGAAACAAACAAAAATATATTAGGTAATACATATGCTAATGAAATTCATTTGGACAGCTCCAATGTATACATATATCAAGCATCATATTGTACAACATATATACATTTTTGTCAGTTAAATTTATACATATATATGTATAAAATTTATCAAAAGGTACTAACCCTAATAGATGTTTTATATGTATACACACTTAGATAAATTTTCTTGATGTATTAGCCCTGACTTTTATGTCCTACATCTAATATCATGACTCAGACAGTCTCAGGCATTTTCAGAGGATCACATCATTTTAATCTGTGGAACTCTCCCATAAAATCATTTCTAATTTCACAAATGGCCTTAGCTCCTCTTCTCTATATTTCATGTAGTAACAACTTCGAATGCTTCTAACAGATAATTTTTTTAGGACCCCAACTCTAGAAACAGAAATATTGAGAAAAGGATCCTGGATGTCTGCAAAATTCATTATCTTGGTACTGTGTCTACCCATCCCTTAACTTGAGCAAGCTGATTGTTCCAGAACCTTGGCTTTTCATTTACAAAATAGAAATAATTCCTGGAGTCTTCACAGGATCAAAACAATACTTGTGAAAATGCCTTTTGTTAGTAAAGAGTAGACAAAGTATAATTATATATTTCTTTTAGTCTGTAAGACCCTTGAAAAGAGGGGCTTAAACAGTTTATGCTCTGCCTGTAACAGTATTTCACATTACGTAGGTCATCAAAAAACAAATTTTCAGTCAATAAGGTCAAATACAAACAAATTAAAAATAAAAATCAGTCATTTTATAGTAGTAAGTTTTTACTATAACGGGAAGCAGAAATATGAAGAAACATAAAGGTAATGACCAAAATAAATGTTCAAAGTTAAAAATAAAATGCAGATTATTGAATGATTCTATGACTTGCTTTAAACATCAACATTGCCAAATCTTTAATAGGAGTGATCTTAGACAAGGGTAGAAGTTACATCTTAAAATTTTATTGTGTGTTTTTTTCGTGATTGTGAACCATTAAGTCATTAAGGTTAATTTAATGAAATTTCATATGGTTAAAGTGCCAGCTGTTTAATAATGAAGAATGCTGTGTACCAGTTTAGATAAGGCTTTAGGGGTTGTTTTATATGCTGTTTTTAACAAATTGACTAAGCTAGGGGTCATTTCAAGATGTAAAGATTGGAAAAAATAAATCCACAATGATGGCTGAGCTAATTGTTTACAATAGCTAATGACATCTAATATGGTTGGATGTAATTGACTATATGTGTAACCTATGGCGATACTCTCTTAAGGAAAAAAAGGTTTGGTTTTTTTTATGCTTTTTAATTTTTTTTGGTTTTCAATTAATGAATCTAATACACATTTAATTCTAGGTTGACTAGTGTGTATTTTTCACACTTTGTAAAAAAAAATTGCTGTTTTTTAAAATTTTGAAGTCTTGAATCCATATTTGTTTTTATCCTCATTTTTTAATGACTTTTACATACAATTAAAAATTATTGGACTCATTTTGCCTTATACTTGCTTCACTTCTCCTGATCTTGGTATTCATCTCTATGTGTATTGGCTCTGGTTCTCTATTTGTAAGATAACTTGTATTCCTTGGATCCATAAGGAAAAAAAGAATGTCCTCAACTCTTCACCACAAACTCTACCAGTGGAGAAGAGTATCGTCTTCCAGTCCCAGGGGATTATATGCACACATCTGAGGGAATATTCAGAATGGTCTTTCTTTATAGAGTGGAAGAGTTCCCAATTCACCAGATGGCATGGGGTGTTGTCTCCCCACATTAAGCTCTAAGGTACATGTGTGGCACCTCTGGGAAAACTGGGGACTAAGGTGGCTTCTAACTTTCAGACTCACAGTTTCAATGACTCCATCATCCCTGTTTGACAAAAGAACAAAGAACTGGCCCATATCAAAAAGACACAGCAATTACTGGGGCAGAGATAGCATATAGCATATAGGATGCTAACATAAGCCATTCAGGTGTTTAGGGGATAATCAAACTGTCTCTTTGAAATTGAATCACAGAACCTGGATCACGTTATATTATGATAGATAATAGTGAAATGCAGGGGCATGCCACCCAGTAGGTAGATGCAGGATTACTATGACTTCACTGTATTCTCTAACGGTTCACAGATACTTTGAGGCTTTTATCATTTTTCCAAGTTATTGTAGTCTTAATATGGAATTATAAACAAGTGTTCCATATTTTTTAACAAAGACACCAGAATGAGCCGAAAGAACAAACTGGATTTAGATTGTCATCAAGTATGTCAGAAGGCTATTTTGGATGTAAATTATTTTGCTTATACAAAAAATAGTAATTAACATTAATTAAAGCCCAATGAATTCAGTCCAATGTACTCAGCTCCTCCACTGGTAGCCACAATACTAAGTTCTGAGAGGCTTGTAAAGGTATTAGTCTCAGTCCTTTCTCTTAAGAAACACATACAAATATGCATGGAAAGTGAAACTTGAAAAAAACTGGAAAGAAAAGTAGTGTGTGATAGAAAATTATATTTGGCAGATTAATATAAAATTTTTTTAAAATGTAAAAGGATAGTTCTAGACCTATAGCAAAATCAAGATTGGCAAGTATACAAGCAAAACTAAACAAACAAATTAATAATCCTGAAATGTTTATCTCAATGATGTTCTAGAAGAAAAATGATTTGTTCAACTTGGATTGGCTGCAGTTCTTTGAGTTATTGGATGGAAGCAAGACATGGCCATAATTTCATTGGCCACCAAGGCAAATATATCCAGCCAACCCAGAAACTCAAGGCACACGTTCCCACACATTTTCCCATGGGAAAGACTTGGCTGTATGGACTCAGCTACTGCCAAATAAGCCATTTGCTTGGTATGGGATTTATCTGGGTAGTATTGAGAGGTGAGATAGGGTAGAGAGTTAGCTAAAGGGATTGAGGATGGTGAAATAAATAATTTGTCCTGGGATAGAAGCTTGGGGGAGCACCAGGTGCAAGAATGGTGAAAGTGGATACCTAGGCCAGATGCAGTGGCTCACGCCTGTAATCCCAGCACTTCGGGAGGTCGAAGCAGGCAGATCACCTGAGGTCAGCAGTTCAAGACCAGCCTGGCCAACATGATGAATCTCCGTCTATACTAAAAATACAAAAATTTGCTGGCTGTGGTGGCAGGTACCTGTAATCCCAACTACTTGGGAGAGGCTGAGGCAGAAGAATCGCTTGAACCTGGGAGGTGGAGGTTGCAGTGAGCTGAGATTGCGTCATTGTACCCCAGCCTGGGCAACAGAGGGAAACTCTGCTCAAGAAGGAAGGAAGAAAGGAAGGAAGGGAGGGAGGGAGGGAGGGAGGGAGGGAGGAAAAAGAAAAGAGAGGGAGAGAAAGAAAAGAAGGAAATAAAAGAACGTAAAATATTACCAGTTTTGCCAAAGGCCATATCTAAACAAGTACCCTGATGTCACCTCAAACTCAAAAGTAGTCTTTGAGCTGCTTAAAGGCAGGGTTAATATCTCCTTTCTCACCTCTCCCCAATACTTAGCACGATGCTATGACTAAATAGATCCTCAATAAGTATTTGCTGAACAAGTTAGTGAGTGTATTTGCATGTATTTGAGTACTAGTTAGTCTACAAAGTAAGGCAGACTACCCAGGAAATCTCTCTTATAATTCACTCTCTTCATTTTGATACCCAAAGTAACAAAAAGCTGCTGCTTCTTTTTTTTGTGCCTTAAGAAAGATATTAAGAAGAGAAAAAAAAATCTGCTAAAACAGAACAACATTCTTTTGAAGAAAAATATTGACACTCAGAAAAAAGAACAAAGCTCTTGGTGCCCCTCTATCTTGAACATCCCTCTACCAGCCAAAGAAAGCACAGAGGTTAACAGATTTACCAGGGAAAGCAGGCTGTAGTCCCATTGACAACTAGGAAATAAAATGACATCAAGTACTCAATGATTGCCCTCAATTAGCCTATGCAAAGCAATAATTAATTACCAGCATTGAAAAAGCTCACCTTTGACTCCTCTTTCAAGATCTCACTTACACTGAGTGTTCTTCTGGTGTTATATAGGAAGGTACGGTGGACTTGATAACTTGTTTTTCCCTTAATATATTTCAGTAGGAGGCATTTTTTTAAAAATATGGCAACACAAATTTAATGAAATGGGACTCTTAGCTGGTCTCAGAAACAGATATGCAAATGGACACAGATGCAGATGTAGACATATAATGTATAGATCTATATATAGATACAAATACACAAATGACTGAGATTTACTGATTCAGCATGCAACAGGCATTAGCAGTAACCTTTGTACACATTCGCTTAGAAATTCTCAAGGCAGCAATTAAATGTACTCATGTAAACCTATAAAATAATGTTATTACTATACAGGGAAATAAATCATAATAAGAATGTCCACATAGGTACAGATTCTATTTTTTGGCATATTCTCCTAACAAAAGCTGTATATCTTTTCCCCACATCAGTAATAAAATAAAACCAAATGAATCTCTAAAGCCATTCACTTAATGAAATAATTTTGTTAAGCAAGCAATAAAAACCTCATTGGCAACAAAATAGTAGTAGTGTCAGAGCACGCAGGAATGCCTGAGTAAAAAAGGGTAGATGTGATTTACTCTCTTTAGAAGTTATCTGGGCAAAATGGAAAGGCTTAGCCAGGCTTAGTTAATGTTGCTAGTAAGCATAAGAGTTAGAAAAAATAAGGAAGTGAAGGAACAGAAGAGATAAGAACACAGAAAAGTGGAGAATACGAGAAAGCAGAATCAGGGCTTGGGAAATTAAATTAAAACTTGCTCAATCGCCTAAGTTTCAACCCCTGTGTGAGATCCTTTTACCTACGGCTATGCAATTAAGACAGCATGGTTAGCAATCAGGAAGCCACATTCAGTTACACACTGGACTGAGGGCAGAAGATTGAGGAATGGGAATTATGTCCTTTATGGAAGTCTGCTGGATTTGAACTCAACCAGATGTGGATTTAAGTTCCATCCTTTATTATTAGAGCTATCTCTATGGATAACGAAAACAGACAGAGGTTGGTCTATGGGTAAGGGTACTTATCCATAATGTTAGCACAACTGTTCTGTATAGTTAGTCATGATTTGGTGGAAGACTGGTCCACACCCTGCTTACCGCCACAGTCATCTGGTATTTCTGAAAGCCTACAAAGCAGTCACCAGGGAAAGGGATGGATCTGATGGTTTAACAGGGACAAGGTAAGTCTTGAAGACATGTTTTATGTCATTTACAAAGTTGATACAGACTCAAGCGTAATTACTGATTTAGTAATTGCCTACTATATGGGGATTTCTAGAATTCTAGTGAAACCAAGGGCAGAAGAATACATTTGTGCTGGCTTTAAAAGAAAATATATTCTTTCTTGCTTGCTTTCTCTTACTTTCTTTCTTGCTTTTCTTCCCTCCTTCCCTCCCTTCCTTCCTTTACTTCCATCTGTCTGTCTGTCTGGTTTTTTTTGTTTGTTTTGTTTTTGACTATACCTTGAAAAGATAGTTAAATGTATTCATGGATCCAGCTCATTATCCTAGTGTGGTACTGGACTTCAAAAGAAGATGCTATAGACACTCTTCTGGAGATAATTTAGTGAGGCAGTAAAAGAGAGTTTGGGTTCAATTCCCAGCTCTGCCACTTGGCAATCTGTCTCCATCTGTTTGGGGGAAGTTATGTAACTACTTTGGGTCTCAGCAGTTTCATCTGTAAGATGGAGATGTTCTTAGTATCTATTTCAGAGCTGTTGTTAAAGTGTTTAGAACTGAGCCAGCACATAGTAAGAGTTGAATACATGTAAGCTATCATTACTATTGCTATATTATAATAATACTATTAACATAATAAAATTCTACTCCCTCTATTTGTAAAGTGCAACACCGAGAGATTACCTAGATTGTGTTATTTTTATGTAGTTCTCAGTGAACAAATACTTGGGTTTTTCTCTCTAGGCCTGTGGTCAGTAAAAATGTAAACTTAAAAAAAAAAAAAAAAGGCTCTAAAGGCAAATGAAACTGAATCCTGTATTTTCAAAAGGGAGTTTATTGTTGCTGGCTATAGCACTACATTTAAAAAACGCCAATCATTTTCTTATATAAACAGTCTGCAAATAATGAGTCATGCTGCAGAATTTGGTGACTTTTCAGAGAATCATTTTCTGACAGCATTATATCTCTAAGTAACTTTAAAACTCTGTTGAAACTGCTTTGTTTAGATGACATTTGCCAACTTCTGCTTTGGGTGTTAAGAGTGAGCCATTCAATTAAGGCAAAGTAAGACTAGTCCAACTCTTTTTGAACATAGTAATGCTGCAGACTGCCCCAAAGTAAACAGAAATTGACAATTTGAAAATGTCATCAACCCTGAGCTTTCAAAGGTGTTAAATATTTAACTGTAGCTAATAGACTGCAAAGTAATGTTTGCTTGACCAAATATACGTGCTTTTTATTTCTCCACGATCACTCTCAGCCTCATCTCTTTTGTAGCTACACTGAACTTTCAATTTTCTTCTAGAAAACTCTAGAAGGCAGCAACAACAATTTCCTTCTAGAAAACTCTAGGTTTAGCTTGAGAAGAATGCTTTAGATTCTTGGCTTTGATCCTGGGCTCAAATCTCAAATAGGAAACCCAAAACCTACATGACTCTAAGCCTATAATTTAACTTCTTTAGGCCTCAGTTTCCTCACCTGTAAAGTCTTGTACATGGTTTGGAAAATGAATGAGAAAACCAAGTGGCAGTATGTCTGTGGTCCCAGCTATTTGGGAGACTGAGGCAGGAGGACCACTTGAGCCTAGGAATTCAAGTCCAGCCTGGGCAACACAGCAAGACCCTGTCTCTTGAAGCAACAACAAGAAAAATGAGATAATGAGCATTAACTACTTACCACACAGTGTCTGGCATGCAGTAAGCAGAATAAGCTTTAGCAGTAAGTACAGTACGTGTTGTTATCACTCTTTTATATATCAAGCACTGCTATTTCTGGGCATCTGTGTTGGCTCCTTTTTCTCTTGGAATGCTCTGGCTTTGCATGGATATCCTTTTCTCGCATTTTGTGTCTCCACTCACCTTTCTGTCTCTTTCCAGGGGCTTTCGCAGCACTATCTGATAAAAGAAGCCTTTCCTGACGCCCCACTCCTCATGCCCTGTCTGCTTCACTACTTTACTGTATCTGAAATTAGATTACTAGCTTTTAAAATCAATTGATGGTTTCCCCCAACCAAGTACAGCCCCTTACAGAGGACACTTTCCCTGTCATTTTCATCATCAATTTCCAGAGCCCAGAACAGAGTATGTCTCACTGGAGTCTCTGAAATGCTTATTGATGAACCAACTCTAACTAAGATTACGACACGTATGCCTTCATGTTAGCTTATTTAATTTATACATCAAGATGTTACTCAGAATATAACACTGTATTATTAAAGAGAGTTCCTGAGAAAGTTAATCCATCATGCAGCCTTTATACATGACTTTTACTAATTCTGTCATTAAGTGTGTCATTAGTGTCTAGGATTCTGGTAAAAATAATATAGGAAAGAGAGCTGGAAGAAAAGTGCATAATATTAGCATAACTTATCTCCTGATCAAGTTAAAAATATAAGATGCTTTGTGATACAGTCCCTAATATTCCAGTGTTCTTAAAAATAGCTCTAAGGAGAAGTGAGATAGAATGGAGGTGTCCATTAATCCAGCAGTGTAGGCGAAGGGTTAATGAAGTCTTCTTCCCTTTTCTAGAAGACTTGAGATCCAGAGAATGTTCTACTCTCCTGGACACCTGCTATATACCAACTGTGTTACTTAGGAATAGTGCCTACAGGAAAAAATGACCCCTGGCTGGCAAATTGGTTTATACATATCTGAAACAGTCTTCATCATTTTGAGTGTCCCTGAATGTGGTGACTTTTCTAACTGGCGTGCCCCATATCATATACCGTGGCAGCTATGCCCATGGATCTGTCAGAAGTACTGGCTCCATGGGAGGCATGAGGCATCTAAGTCAAAGCAGCTGTTCTGACTACCTGATCTGAACTTGTCTTCATACTCCTGAACTGTCTGCTGCATGGCAAAATGTTGGCAAAATGTGTCCGTTGGGCACTATGTACTGCTATAAAATCTCTCCCTAAAGAGAAGATTTTTTAAGTTGCCCTGCTGGCAAGTTGCACTTCCATCCCATACCTTTTTGGTGAATCTCATGCCAGTATAGACAATGGCAATATTGTAAGACTCAATGCTTGTTACTAGAGTCTAAACAGCAGAGACCCTAGTGGGTGATGCAGGACTGGTAATGGTTTGATGGCTATGAAAATCACGGATAGTATTTTGAAAAGGAGTTGCCGAATCTAAGGGCAGAAACTGAACCTGTGAAAGGTAAGTGAGAATACCATGGGCTCAAGTACCCATTAGCTAAGGAATTTTGCAAATAGTCAATTTAAAAGTACACAGGAAGCCCTAGAGTCATGTATTGTAAGACTGAATGAGGCAGAAGGATGAGGAATGGATCATCTTAAATCTACTTCGAAAGATTTTGGGGTATATAAGCTACATCAAAAAATTCAGCTGCATACTGAAGCAAAATAGACTTTTCCTGTCTTTTTCATCATCAATTTCCAGAGCCCAGAACAGGATATGTCTCACTGGGGTCTCTGAGATGCTTACTGATCAACTATCTCTAAGATTATGATACATATACCTTCATGTTAACTTATTTAATTTATACATCAAGTTGTTACTCAGAATACAACTTTGTATTATTAAAGAGAGTTCCTGAAAAAGTTAATACTTCATGCAGGCTTTATACATGACTTTTACTAATTCTGTCATTAAGTGGCAGAATTACTAACTGGAGTGGCATCTTACTTTAAACAATCTCCACTTCTTATTCTCTTTTTGTTTTTTGGCTAAACTCTTAATAAAATTGCCTTCCTTGTGAGGATAAGCAGTGTCCTGTCATAACCTACTACATATTGGAAGAAACTACAGAGAAAATGTACCACCATGTACATGATAGAGAACAAGACCTTTGAGAGGAAGGAATTCTAGCTTTTTAGATGACAACTTTTCCCAGCACTTTATCCATCCTTCAAACCAGCATCCATAATAAAAATGGACACAGAAGATAGTTGAAAACTCCATATTATGACCAGAACCCTCAGAATGATTGTGTGGCTGGGCACTTGGCCCTCAGCCTCAAGAAGACAAGGTTCTTCATCTGAGGACTGAAGAGAAGGATGTGTCTGGGAAGACCCTGTGCAGGATGAACACTCTGAATTCCGTTACTTCTACTCCAGACCCCAGCTTCTATTAGCACAGCTTCATTCCATTTGAATTCTTTCATTTCTTTCCACATAAAAAAATTATAGGACTTTCCTAATCTCTCTCTCTCTCTCTCTCTGAGACAGAGTCTCGCTGTCACATCACCCAGTCTGGAGTGCAGTGATGCAGTCTCGGCTCACTGCAACCTCCACCTCCTGGTTTCAAGCAATTCTCCAGCCTCAGCCTCCCAAGTAGCTGGGATAACAGGTGTGTGCCACCACATCTAGCTAATTTTTGTATTTTTAGTAAAGACAGAGTTTCACCATGTTAGCCAGACTGATCTCAAACTCCTGACCTCAGGTGATCCACCCGCCTCTGCCTCCCAAAGTGCTCGGATTACAGCTGTGAGCCACTGTGCCCAGCCTTATATTGCCTTTTAATGTTTCTTGAGTATACTGCTTTTTAAAACTCTTCCTCTCAATGATGCCTCTCTGCCCACCACGAGATGTCCAAAGTTAGACTGTCCCATTGAAATCCTTCATTTCTATCCTTGAAAACTCCATATAGTGCAAAAAATCCATATTAAATACAAGATAAGAGTGACCAAACAGGAAACATAGGGTTTTAGTTATTGCAAACCCAAGTGAGCACACAGGTCTATTATTTAATTTAATAGTCAATGATCTTTCTTGACAAAGGGTGATGTGTTTTCTCACAGACATCTGTAAACCTAAGCAATGCTGATATCTTCATAGATAATAACAAAAAATGCATACAGAAGCAATAAATCGTCCTACAATTATCTAATGTTAGTTGATGCCATTACTTTTGTTAATCATCAGTGACATTTTATTAATATTTTTGTTGCTTAATTCTCAAAAATGCACTGAGCCAATACTACATAAAAGGTAATGCATTAAGGGCTATGGGCCAAAAGCATATAGTCAGATATGATGTGGAAATTCTTCTTCCAAACTCTGCAAAAATTATGATTTGTGAGTCACTGAACCAAGCAGAACTGTGGTTTTGGCAACCTGGATGGACACTCCCACCCCAGTGCTAATCTTCAGCAGGTGGAACAAGGCAGAATGAACTCTGAACTTTTGTTGTTTAAAGTAATCCAAGTTTGATTCCCCATAGGCTTAAAATTTATAAGAGTAGAAATACTGTCATGTTCCTTATTTGGTCATTTAAATATTTTGATGGTTTCTCTTTATTGATTCACATTCCTTTCCTATCAACGGCAGATCTCCTATGCTTGACTTTTTAAACAATTTATTACTTTATTGTAAAATGGCACATAAGAAACAAACAAAAACGAACTGCATAGCTTGGTTTGAACCAAGACAGAGAACCTGTAATCCTAAGACTCCTCAAAGCTGACCAAATTCCATTCGACCCTTAATAAAGCTAACCTGCAGAGTGCACTCCCCGACACTTGTGAGACAAATGAGATGCTATGAGAGATGAAGCCAAAAAAGCAGCACTCCCCTGTGTCTTCAATTAGCCACGGAGTGAAAATGAGACAAACAGTCATGTATAATTTAGAGGCTTGCTCTCCAGTTCTTCCTGCCGTGGGAAGCCTTTCACCAAGGAAGGAAGCGTGATCTAGTAAAGTGCTCAGGGTTGGGAATCAGCCTTCTTGGGTTGTGTTTCCAGTTAGTTCACTGATGTACTTTGTGACCTTGTATGCAATTTAATTTCTATCAAAGTGGCTGAAACAACTTGTTTTAAAGATGACTTGTGTGCTTATTCTGGGGAGGGGCAGTGCCAGCAGTCCTTCAGTGTGTGCGTTACTAATATGTCTGGCATAGGACAGAATGAGCAGATGGCTTGATCTATGAGACAATGTGGATTACTGAGACTGTAGGATAATGCAACAAGGAACGCTGGATGATGTTACAATATACATCCTCTGCTACCTAGAGGGTTATGTTATGTTTTGTGATTTTGTCAGTTAACAAATTGAGAACCATCTTAACGATCAAAAAAACTACTTAAGTAAGTGCCAAGTAAGTCCATAACCTTATTTGACCCAGAAAGTATGGGGAAGAAAAGAATTTATTTCTAGAGGAAGTGGGTCTTGATCTAATATTAGCCTTACGTTGAAATGCTGAGAACTAGATAAGGAGTTGCAAAGTTGATGTCTACAAGCAAATTTCAAAAAGCAGTTCTTGGGTCTGGGAATAGACACCACTGGCAAAGAAATCTTCAGAGTCCATAAAAGAATCCAGAAGAATCCATGTATGTTCATTGACATACATGGTAGTAAAATGAGGAGGGAAACATCCTATAATGTAATAATTAAGCCTCAGTCTTTCAGTGGGCCTGAATGCTTGTGCTGTGATCTTCAAAAGTGTTCGTCATCTTTTTTTTTCCCCTCTAGCATGTGAGAATCCCTCTCTTGTCATAGGAAGTTATGGAGAAGCCTTTCTGCCTCCACAAAGCTTCTGAGACACAGCCCCTTTGAGTCAGAGAAAGAAAGTCCAGTTAGCACAATAGCTAAGAGAGCCTGTTTTAGAAGAAAATTATGTAACACATTACAGCTCAAATAAATGATGGCATGCTTCAGATCACTGACGGCTTAGGAGACCAGTGAGAACCTTCCATTACCAAAGATTACTATTCCAGGAAGCCAAGAAGAAAATAAATACTTTTGGACCTAAAGAGAAATAATTAATATGTAACATGCGTATCAGGCACTATATTAAGTGTTTTACATATTTTATCTCATTTAATTCTAAAATCAATGTTATGAGATCATTGCTCTCATTATATATAATAAACCATGCAATAACTAAAAAGTACATAAAAATAAAAATAGATAAGAAACATATCTAATTTATGTCCATAAAAGTGGGGGTGTTGTATGTTTTTTTCAAATGATTAGGAGTAAAAGATAGAAAGCAAACAGATGCACACACTGCTTTGGCCCTGATCTTCAACTTTAAATAGGGTGACCAAATGTCCCAACTTACTCAGAAGTAGTCAGGCTTTAACACACAGCTCAGGAAATCCTTTAGGCCCAGACAAACCAGAATGGTTGGTGATCCCATTTCCCCAACTACTATATTTTCAACTACTTGGCAAATAAATACAGAGATTTAAGCCCCGGAAGGTCTGGAGTAGGGTTGAAGCATGTTTTGTTTTAACAAGTTTCCAGGTGATGCTGATGCCTACCAAGATTGGAAAAATACTGACTGCAGCTGAAAGAATACAGGTAAAGCATGAATCATCCTTCCCAGGCATGCATTTATTTAGAGGTTTGTGTGTGCACGCCAACTTCGGCCTTCCACTTAATTCCCGTCGGTTGAGGTGGCAAGCCACCCATAAAACAACAGATTGAAAGGAAAGGAAAGTAAGTGTGTAAGCACAAAGAGAAAAGTTGATTTAAAATATGGAAGGGGTAAGAGTGTAGAAATAAAACGGACAAACAGGTATCAGTGGAAGAAGAGGGCGAGAGGAAAGCAGTGCTGGGCTTGGAAGTGAAAGCTGTGGAGGAAGGCGATACTCCCCGACTCTGTGCACTTCTCCCTGTCGCTTCTGGGGGCTGCCTATTTTTTTTTTTTTTTGGTCATATGCAGCAGCCACTTACAGCTTGTGTTTCTCTGAAACTTGGATCATTTTACTAGCTATTTAATAAGACTAAATAAATGGTGTCAGCATCAGAAGGGATAGCACATTTTGTTTAGAGAAGTGTACATTCCTTCTTGCTATTAAACTGTGATAACTTTTGGCAAGAATATTGCTTTGCTCTGTCTTCTCTGAGAAGAAATTTTCCTTCTGTTCTCACATGGTCATTGAAGAAACAAAGACTAACCATATTTAGTGGAAGACAAAAGGGCATGCATTTAGAAAAATATTGACTTAGAAAATCTTATCCCTGAGAAAGAGACTGTAATGGAATGAGCCGATGAAAAATCCCATGAGATTTACAGAATTTAGAAACTTCTTTTTTTTTTTTTTGTTAATGTTCATTTATCACTTAAAAAAGACCCAGAACATTCGACAATACCAAATTTAGCTAGCCACCATGTTTTTGGAAATCAGAGTTTAAATCCCAATTTTGTTAAGTAGGAAACGATAATCCCATAAAGCTGCCCAGTTGGTTCTAGCAAAAGAGCACCCTTTTATGGAAGAAGCTTCCCAGAGGGCAAGAGAATAAATGATCCCCAAAGAGGACTGAAGGCTGTTCTACCATAAATGTATATTATTTTTAAAATCAGTTTCATTAAGAATGAATGTAAAAAATAAGTCTTAGGAGCCTGCACAAGCCAGCATTTACCTTAAAAAAAATTCCTCTATGGACAGCATGGGGAAAAATGCCAGATATAGGTGATGGGGAGGAAGGCAGCAAATCACACTGCCACGTGTGTACCTATGCAACAATCTTGCATGTTCTTCACGTGTACCCCAAAACCTAAAATGCAATAAAAAAAATTCCTCTATGAATTCCTGTACGAACATCATCCTAATGGTCATTACTGCAAGTGATCATACCTTTCAGCAGTTGCCTCACTCCGCTTTGTTTCGTCAGCACTGTTACTCATGCCTTGCTCCTAAATTTAAACTGAACTGAGGACAGAGAAGGTGTCTCATTCATTTCTCTGTCCACTTGTTCATTCGCTCATTCAGCCCATATTTACCGAGTGCCAGGTATGTGTCAGGGTTAGTTCCAGAGCCGGGAATACAGTGGTGAATAAAACCACAGTCACTGAATTACGTTTACAGGCGTGGAGAGGTAAGATCGCTAATTGAACAAGAAATCATGACAACGACTGTACGTGCTGTGGAATAGGTAAATTTATGATTTGAAGGACTTAATCTTGAACAATCAAGGAAGGGTTTTCAGGGAAAATGACTGTTAAGCGGACTCATTTGCTCTTCAGGTTAGCAATAATTAACCAACACTAAATGGCGGGAAAAGCAGCGCTGTCCATAGATAAGGCATGAGTTAGAGCAAACGTGCTGGAGCCAGGCATAGGAAAGTCCTGAGTTCATCTGTCTCCAGTAAGCACTCAGGTCTGTGCCTTGAATTTGGCCTCTGCACCACATGAGTTAAATTAAAATAATAAAATTCCACCTAGATCAAAGTGTATGGGGAATAAATATGAAGTCAACATTATCCTTCAGCTATTTTTAAGGGCTCTAATCACGCTTAGTTTTTTTAATGCTTATTTCCATAGCCCTTGTAACTCAATAGCTTGAGAAACCAAATCAGTGAGGGGGAAAAAAGAAAAAACGACTAAATTTTTGCTTGAAGATGAGTTACGTTTGTTTAACAACAAGAATCCGAAGGACATCAGATGTTTCCTCATCTGTGTTCTGTACATGCATGAGTTGAAAGTCAGAATAAACATATTTTAAGCTCAGCAAATTTTCCCCTCTGAGTTGGCCAGATGGTATGGCTAAACACTAAGCTGGTGGTTAGTAATCAGTCCCTTCTTTGATGGTAATCAGTTTTTACTGATCAGTGCAAGAGTGTTTCCAATAATTCTCCCTTCATTTATGAAATAGAGTATGCACTTAATTTGCATCAGCTATACATTGGAGCAAGCATTTGCCATTTGCTTATAAAAATAAATGGCTCAACAGCCATTCCACAAACTAAAATGGGGTTATTTTAGCTCTACATTTCAGTTCATTTTGTCTGAAGAAGAGACTTTTCTGACTGATAAGGATTCTAAAAATATTTTCACTCTGAGGCAATAGATACTAAGTTCAAAGTAGATTTTTTTAAAGCGACTCGAACTTCAAAAAATATGCTCCCAGGTTGATCTTTCGCCTACTGTTTTGAGTTTCTGTTATAGAGCTGAAACTCATTTTGCTTTACTTCATTCAACAAAACATGATTTTCTGGTGGAGTACTTGTTGCTTTTTCATTGTGCATTAAATAGAAACTCTAAGTAAGTCCAAAATACAGCTGCTTCTGCTCTGATAAGCAGCCAAAATTATCTAAAAAAAAGGAGTACCTTCATTATGGCACATCTCTTTTCAGTCGGTAGCTTCCCAGTCCCATAATTCTCAGCATACTGATTTTTTAAAAATAAATAATTATGTCACTGAGGATTAATGTTAAAGAAACAATATCAACACTAGTTCTAGGGAGCTTAGCTGAACGTCCTACAGAAGGAGCCCAATGTCACCACCACTGTGGGAAAAAAAAAATTTAAGTACATTTTAAAGCACTGTGTTTTGTTTTTGAATCCATTAGGGATGTCCACTTAGCTAAAATGAGTGACCCAAAATGACCTGATTTACTTGGTCACCAGTAACAATTATACATATTTGGTCTTAGACTAAGCTTAAGGAGATAGTTAAATATATGTGGGTTAGTTTCATGAGAATGAAGCCAGTCACATGAAACACTATTTTACAGGACTGTTTCAACAAGATGTCCAAAAAGATAATTTTTTTTGTTAATAATGCTTATGGAGAGTATCTTAATATATTTAATGATAAATGATGATAAAAATACTTACAGTATGTCTTTGTAACATTCTTCCTTTCCTTTCCCAAATTTAAGTCCATTTAAAATATTTTTCCTTAGACATAAAACTCTGTCAATAATCTTTTTAAATTTGTATTTCCAATTCCATTGGCAGAATATGATTTTCATTTATTTACTTATCTTTTATAAAATTATAGTAAGAACACTTACTATACTATCTACCCTACTAACAAAATTTTAAATGCACAATATAGTACTGTCAACGACAAGCACAATGCTGTACAGCAGATCTTTAGAGCTCATTCATCTTTTAATTTAATGAAAATGATTAACTTGATTTCTTAACAAAGGAAAAGTTTCAAACTCGAAACTTACACATGCAAAATCCATTAATGCACTGCACTATGACTCGGTCATATTTCCAAGGATTCAGGAGACATCTGCATATCTCCTTCAATTTTATAATTTCACTAAAAAAATGGCCTCATTTGAAATCTTAATTCTTTTGCTGAATAACTTCTGGAAATTTTTACAAAGTTTAGATTTGAATAGGAACAGAAATCCTTAACTAAGACCTATACAACTTAAAACATAGCCTTTTCTTTCCACATGACTGCAAACACCACAAAAATATCAGAACACCCATGGTATGACTTGAGCAAGGTATCAAAGGCCAAGGTATCTACTCCTACTGTATAGTTGAAACTTATGTCTTATTTGTCATTGACCTAATGTTGTACTCACACAGGAGGCAAGATTGCATTTGGGCTTAGAGCTTAGAAGTTTAGGACTAGGCATCTAAATTAAGAGCAGTATCTGTAAGAGAGTGGGCTAGTTGGGCTTTAGATGTTTAGGTGATTGGCAAGGAGTTATCTATTGAGGAATTCAAAAAGAATCAGTAGATCCCACCTGTGATATAAGTGCAAAGGTTTGAAAGGATAAATTATTAAAATAATAGTATAGACAGTCTATCCTGACATTCTGTGGAAGAAAAGCCACATAGAATATGTGTGGAAGATATTTATGGAATGGAATAAAGGAGAGAGTCTTGCAGAATTCAGCATGGCTTAGATAAAAAGAGTAAGATGAAGCGTTTGCTAATTATCCCAACATCTCAAATCCTCTTGGGGAGAAAGCATAGGGTCAGCAAGTTAATGCTAACACAGCAACATGGTACTGGGGGAAAGCAGATAATTTACAAAGTGCACAAATTCTGCTGACAGATATTTAATTTTAGAAATCAGAGTACGTCTTGTCTGGAATATCCTATGAGAAATCATGGGAATTGGGAAAGAACAGGTGTCCAGGATGTCTTCGCAGACTATATTTGAAACTTGTATCACATAGATTACTTTACTTCTTGAAGACTCCTTGAATGATTCCTGATGGTAATGGAAAACCTCTCCAAGAGAGAGCAGGTGCAAGGAAACAGCTGGGAACTACCTGAGATTCTATGGTATGAGAGGACAGGGACAAGTAGCCCTTCCGGGCTTCATTCTGAGGTGTCCATCTGTACAGAAAGAACCACCTCACCACTTTGTCCTTTGATTTTAGGCTATGCACTGTGATGCATGATTGATGAAACTGTGCTACTTTTTGCCTCATGCATCATAGGGGATCAAAGAGTACAGCCGATCATGGCAACAAAACCTCTGCTTACCACAAGTGAACTTTTATCACTAAGAAGCAACCTATGTCTAATGACCTTCAGAGTGTCTACCCCCAGTGGTAAATTACAGAGGTAATCAATAACATAGTAAAACTGTCTAGTCTAGTATATCAGAGTGACACTGAATTAATAGTTGCTCTTTATTGATTATCCTATCATGAAAACGGAGAATTTGGGAAATAACTGACTGCCTTAGTTCCAGTCAAGTTATTGAGAAATGAAAAGCATAAAGCACTCCAGCTAACTGGGCCTCAAATATAAATCTTTTCCAAGGTGCACTCTATTACTCATGGCTTGTCAGTCGTACCTCAGCTGAAGGATTTATGCAGTATCTTCTTGGCATGGGGGCAATCTACTATAATTACCTACGTGCAGAATTGCTCTCAAATAGCACCAATGGTGGGTGACAGTTATGAATCACAATTAGTATGGTCGCTAATCATGCAACAAGTAAATTGATCTGTATTTTATCTGTATACCAGCACATCAGAACCTGACTTAGAACAATAGTATACATTTATCCATAAATGCTGCTTAGGTCACTTTAAAATTTGCATAATATTTTTCGAAAAACCGAATTTTCTTTTCTTAAAGGTGACAGCAAAGTCAAGCATAACCTTTTATTTTAAAGTTTCCTGCTAGTCCATAAATCCACTACTGCTTGCATTGTGACTTTCAGTAGCTCCCTTCTCCTTTGCCTGCCTGTTGTTCCAGGACCTTCTGCATCCATGCTTACAGCTTCATTCTGGGCAAATACCTTATGTCCCTAGAGCCTGGCTTTTACACTGACCACAGGTCAAGAAGCATTTATCGATTCATATAATAAGTTGCAACTCTGACCGAGGGATTCCTGAGAGAATGGTCGTTATGCTTCCAACAGCAGACACAAGGAAATACACTGTCAACACAATGTCCTGGCTTTGGAGGCTGTAGAATTTCAGAACTGCATTAGACTGTTTCTAATTTCTAAAGACAAAGAGGAAAAATATTACTTTTCTTATTGTTTGGCCACCATGATAATCGTGTTTGGTCTTTAAAGGAAATTCTGTCATTTATGACAACATGGATGAACCTTACATTATATTAAGTGAAATAAGTCAGGGACAGAAAGACAAATATCACAGGATCTCACTTATGTATGGGGTCTAAAAACATCGAACATGCGGAAATTGAGAGTACAACAGTGATTAGCAGAGACTGATGGGAGGAAGGGGAGAAGGAAAGTCAATCGAGAAAGGAAAGACATTGGTCAACGTGTACAAAGTTTTAGTTAGAAGGGAGGAATGACTTCTGGTGTTCCATTGAACAGATGGCAATTATGATTAACAATAATATATATTTCAAAAAAACCTAAAAAATTTTAAATGTTCTCACCACAAAAAAAAACAACAGTATTTCAGGTGACTAATATGCTAACTATACTTATGTGATTATTCCACAATATATACATACCTTGAAACATTAAACTCTATCCCATAAATATATACAATTATTAATTTTTCATTAAAAGTAAAATAGCAGCCTGTGCAACATAGCAATACCCTGTCTCTACAAAGAATAATTTGAAAAAATTAGCCGGGTGTAGTGATGCATGCCTATAGTCCTAGCCGAGGTAGGAGGATCACTTGAGCCTAGGAGCTCAAGACTGATTGTATCACTGCACTCCAGCCTGGCCAACACAGCAAGACCCTGTCTCTATTTAAAATTTTCAAAACTAAAAAGCAAAGCTTATAAAATCGTTTTAACAAGTATAGCAGGGAAGTGGAGTGGAGTAGGAGGGAGAAGACTTAATTGTCTTAATCATGACACAGAGGTCTGAAAAATAACTTTCCTGCCAACCATGTGCTGGTTTCTAATCTGTCTCTATTAAAAAACTAACTTTGAAGCTCTTTGCTCATATACTGCATAGCACAGTGAAAGTCCCTCCCAAATCAGTACTTATTATATTTCACACTAAACGAAAATTAAACTGCTTTTTAAAATCAGCATCTATAAAGCAGTGCCTAATTCACAATTATTTACTGACAGTTTTACTACAGCAAACCTTTGCAACTGCCTCCAAACTTATCATTTTCTTCAAAAAATAGAGAATAAAAATAAAGGCGGGGGGAAAAAGGTTAATGAAAATGGAATATAAATTTCAAAAGTTTAAAGCCACTTTTCTTTAACTTTACAAAAGTAATACTGCTCATATGTTGAAGACTGATCCCATGCTGTAAATATAATCACTGTGGACATGAAAGAAATCATACTTTGTCTTTGAAATGATCGTATCCTATGTTAAGAAGCACTTAAGAACAATAGCAACAATTTACATATTTTAGTGCTTTTCATTTCAATGATTTTTCATGGTGCTTTAGAAACTTTAAAAGATGCTGAGCAGTTTCAACTCAAAAGCATATGTAACTAGAGGAACAAAAGGGCAAGTTTTAAATCCAGTAAGGAAATGAACATGTAATCAATGGCTAGAATTTTTAGGTGAATGCAGGAGAAAGCATATCAAAGGTTGGTATACTGATTTACTTCGGCATGTATCTATACAGCATATTTTACTGGGTGGTGAGTCTTTGGGGTTGTGGTCTGGACCCTTGTTAAGAATACAATTGACATGGCATTTTTAGATAGTCAGGTCTAAGGGAGACGGCTTGGCCATTCCTTGCCCAGTAATCTACCCTGGTCCTCTATAAAGGCCATGCTCTGGATGACCCTTCTGAGCTCTGAAGCTTAAAGTTGCATGAGGACCAAGCCAGGCCACCCAGAAGGTGAGTTCACAGTTTCTTTTCTAGTTCATGGTCAAGTCAAATTCTCTGTTACTCCAGATGTAAGAGGAACGTCCGTTGACTTCTTGTTGTGTTTAGGTGTGCTCAACACTTAAATTCCCTAAGATGCCTTTTGGATATTCTCCAATCCTTAGAAGCAGCTTATCATATTGGTCAAGAGAAAGGGCCTTGCATTCAGTGGCTTGGTGCCATAGCTGGTTGTTGCTTTGGGCTGTTCATTACTTAATATGTCTAAGCCTCAGCCTTCCTATGAATGAAATGGGAAACATACACAGTACAACCTATTTCTTAGGTTTCTGTAAAAGTCAATTTCATTAATACCTGTATGACACATTGTGTGGCACATAAAAGAATTCAAATCATGCCCCCGTTATTCAGGATTATTTTTGTTATCTCAGCATTTCTTTTTCTTTTCTCTTTCTGTCAAGCTAAAGGGGGACAGCATTAATTAAGCAGGATGCCTACCACACTGCAACACTTCTCCTATTTTGCTTCTATACCTTATGGTATAATTTAGATCACAAAGTCAACATATATTATTGGAACCATGATTGAGGAATCAGAAAACATGGAGTTCTAGACCTGTCTTCCTGAGAACAGCCGACCTGCCTTCCACCATGGAATTTACGGTTGGTTTGGGTGGGTTAGTTTGACCTTGTCTCATTGATTACTGAAAATTACGATATTACTATAGTTTTTAAGCACTTAGTTTAATAGAAGGAAATTCTGAAAATAAGATATTTAGGAAATTATTAGGTTCACATCAAACCAGGATTTACTTCTTAGATCCTACCATTGAATCTAAAAGTTAAGGCCATATTTACTAAATCTGAAATCTCATGTAAGGTGAGTTACGGACATAGGAAAGCAAGAAGCTACATTGATTTTGTAGCACAGATATAAAATCTTTCTTATAAGCCCACAGCATAGCCCAAACTACCTGACGCAAACTTTAGGTATTCTTGTCATATCGACTGAGAGTAAAGGCCATTAATGAGGTTTCCCGTGAAAGTAAAATAATGTGTCCTTTAACACTGACGTAGGAATCAGTGTGAAGTGCTGGCCTCTTCTCCAGTCACTTTACTTCAAAACACAGCTACTCTGTGCCACACATAACCCAAATGGGGGATACATCTGGGGACACTACTGAATAAAGTATACTGTCATCAGGCTGGTAAGTCTGGAAAGGGAGACAAGCTTGAAAACATATTATGATATAGCCAGAGAAGTGTCATAACCAGCAAATAGACAACAGATCACGTTAGTACAAACAAGAATGACACTACCTCTCTAGGAGGTGAGACAGACTTATTTTCCAGAGGAGACGCTTGGGCTATATCTTGTAGCTTAGTGGGAGGGGGCCAGTTAAATTCAGAGTAGTAGTTACTCTAGACAGGAGAAACAAAAGAGAAAGAAAATGGAAAAAGAGAATGGAAACACTAAAGGTTAGAACTTAAGGCTCAGAGGCAGGAGAAAGTAAGTGGGATCTGGGATTCCAAAGAAATGCAGGAGTCAGATCATGCAGAGCCCCACATTAAAAATTAAACCTGCAAACAAGAACACAGGAAATTAGAAAATGATGACACAATTAGGAAATGCCAGTAGGTTAAAAAGAAGTGAAATCAACATTAGCACGGCAGAGATAGCTGATTCAGTGTTCAACTTCTACGGTGTTTGAAGAGAAAGGGCAGGTGTCCAGGGTGACCCTTTCATGCTCAAAAAGAAAAGGAAGAAAACATGACCCTTGGCATTTTTAAGAAAAATAAAAGGCCTATGTGAGTAGATAAATATACTTATTGATGTGGGAACTTTGTACTCACAAAAGTTTATGTATAAAGTATATCAATTATCTACAGAGATTATTATCAAAACACTCAGGACAACATGTATATTTTATAGACTGATATGTACAGAAATCAAATATATAGCTCCATAGACAAATAGATATCCCAGAGACAGAGAGACAAGGAGAGAGAGGATAGACTGTGTCCTCAAATCTGAGGCTGAAATGGGGAAAGAAATAAACCTAGATATATTGTTGGAGAGCTTCTCCCTCAATATTGCTGACACTTCCTTCTAAGGGAATTTTTCTACCTTCGTCTTCGAACTGTTATACCTCAGACAGCTGCCCTGTTGCCTCTTTCTGTTTATTTTGAGTCCTGATAATCAGAGTCACCTCAAAGCTGATGTGAAGCTCTGGCTACTGAACTAAAAAAATGCAACGTGAGCCGATTAGCAATTCCAGGACCAAATTCAGTTAATGTGGTTGCACTTCCATATCCACAAACCTGTTATTTGACATTATTTGAGATCAGGGAATTAATGCCTATAAGTGAGGACAAAATGGGAAAATATGAAATGACTGCCTGCAAGAATAGCGACTGGATGTAATTTAGAATCACAGAACTTTAGTCCTAAGAAGGGGCCTTGGAAATTTTCAAGCCCTTGAAATTATTAGCAACACAAATAGAAACTTTATCCATTTCTGTTTTCTTTTCTTATAAAAGGTGCACATTTGCCCTTGCTGAACCCAGCTCACCCAGCCCTACGTGAAGCATTCATAAGTGGCCTAAATGGCAGAATCTACAGTACCTGAATTCAGACAGAAAATCTCTACAGTGAAGCTTCCTTCCAAATCCTTGCTGGAATCCCTCTTACTTTTGCTGGTCATAGACTGGTCTAGGAATTGAGGAGTTGACTTTCAGGACTCAAGCCATGTGAGGTGGAATTACTATAGCCTAGTAAGAGATGAACAAGGCGAGTTAGAGATGGGAGCCCTGAAAGTATAGATAGGAATAACCAAGCAATGCTAGCTGACAAAACGAGGTTCTTTTGCTCTGGTCCTCTGTGGCTGAAGAATAGAAGTGTCTGCTACTTCTCACTGCTCCCATAGATCTCAGTAGCAGAAAACTCTCGGTAGCTGGCAGTAATGCTTCCCAACACCTGAGTTCTCTGTTACTGATTCATTGTGCTGCTCCAAGCTACAACCTTCTGTGGGAGTCTCAGAGAAGGCTCGAAGGCCCGATGCCCCCTTTACGATCTGCTGACAGACTATGCTGGGCCTGTGCAATAGACTCTCTAATCTCACTTCCCCACTGTGAATTCACAGACTCTGGAACTCTGTGTCTACATGAACCAGATTTCAGAAAATCGCTGCTTATGTGTATTTATGAACATACATGGGCTTATAGGGAGACTCAGAAACAATGTCAAAACAGAGGGCTGGCATTAAGATCTTGGTCTAAAAGGCTTAATTTCCATGTGGGGAATTATTTGGTTGGTTTTTCTTGTTTAGCTAATTAGAGGTATCTGTCATAATATAAACATCTACTTGTAGAACAAGGGAGTCATAAAGGGTTTGAAGTAGGATCTTTGCAATGTAAAATGTGCCACAGAGCAATTAGAGTATATTTTTACAAGCTCTATTAAACGGTTGTGGAAGTTAAGTCTGGAAAACCAATTTTACAACTCTTTGGAAGTGCTCTCGTTTATTTGCCTAGGGGACAGTGTTACTGCTCACCGTTTGCAATATTTAATCTCCCACTCCCTATCAAGCCCCTAAAACAAAATTGCCAGCTTATCTGTAGCACTCTGAAAGCCCAAGTACAGCTGGTAAGATTGGGAAGTTCGAATAAAGGAAAAGAAAAGCAATTCATTTGTTAGGGCTTCATCTCTTATGCCCCCAACAACAGGGAAAAGTCAGTTCTGTACACGAAGCACCACAAAGATGAGCCCCATCTGTGTAAAATCAAGCAGCCTTCTCATCCTTCTGCCTTGGCATTTGGTGAATTCTCATCACAGAGCAAACCTAACACCCCAGCTCCAGCAAGCACATAAACAGAGTAATTAAAGGTAGTCCTTGAATAAAGTCCCGAAGCTTTCGGGACAGGAATTATATGGTGGCCACTTTGTAATCACCACAAGAAAGGCAGCTCAGCTCTGTAGATGGCCTCTCACCAGGATGTCTGAAAGTACATTTCTGTTTTCGGGAAGAGACTGCACTGTGATTTTTCAAACAGTGTGGTACTCTTCTCTGTGGTGTAAGATAATGGGTGGGGGTGTTATTTAGTATCACAATGACTGCAAGTTACTCCTAGAATTTGGTGACCCGGGTGCCAAACATCCTGAAGCATCCAATTTAATCCTAAGCAATTAAGTATTGCCTTGCTCTAAATGCTAAGAACACCTTGATTGACACTCTGTTCTCACCCTGGTTGAGCCTAGGTAGAATCCCAGTGATGATTCTCATGAACACTGCCGGAGTTTACCTTCCTTAAAACTTACTGAGGATGAAAAAAGAAATAGAGATAGAATTGTCAACAAAATATATACATCCTCCTCTAAAAATGTAAGCTATTTTTCTCCATAACAGAGGAAATCAATTTCTGAGATAAAGTTATTGGTAGAACAAAAGAAATAACAGTAGAGGTTTCCTCCAGCACATCTCTCTTACACAAAAATGCTCTGACTCTATAAAATGAAATTCTTCTTCCAGATTTCAAAAAAATTCTGATCTTTAAAGCATAGTGTTGAATGTGTAACACACAATGATGAACATTGTATGTTCATTGTAGACTCTATTTTTATGTATAAATGAATCTTTCTTTCAAAATGCTGAAAGGCAATGCTGTTCACTACGATGGCTCAACTTATTGAAGAACAGAACGTGTGGCCAACATGTGGAACAAATGACCTGCCTTGATAGGGTTTAGAATATCTTTTTAACCCTTTTAGCAGATAGTATTCATACACTTAAAATGCCCAACATTCTAAAATTCACTATTGACACACAAAAAAACAATGATACAAAAGTAAGGGGCTAACCTTTCCCTAGGGAATCTATCTTAACATGGATCAAATCCTTGAGCTAAAGTGAATTTCAGTGAGACAGCAGGGCCTTTCAAGAGCTCTAAAATTCCTGCATATAATCTGTTTTTACTTAGTCTCTTTTCCTACAGAAGTAGAAGTAGCATAGAGCTGCTTCTATAGGAGGCAAAAATGGTGTTTTGTTTGTTTGTTTGTTTGTTTGTTTGTTTTGCAGTAGGGGCCACCATGGCCTACAGCATTGCTTGTCAAATCCATCAGCCATCACTGAAGGAGGATGCTTCCTCCAGGGAAACGATCCCTCCATGTGTCAGGGGGGCTTGCACTACTTCCTGCAGACTGGGGCCAGATCTTCTACATTGTGGCGGGTCCTAATCTTCTGGAATATGAGGATCTCTTCAAAAGGCAAAAATATTTTGAATACCTGTACATGCTGTATGTTTAGAAACTACTGATGGACACAATGCACAATGACAAAACAATAGAAAAAGCTACATACGTTGAAGAATAAAATGATATAATCTGTATTTTATCCGTTGTAAAAGTACCAGCTTACATTGGAAAATGAATACATGTATGTGTAAAATAATATTTATCCAGGCGATAGAAGCTGCTTGGTACACTTATGATTTTTAACTCAGCCCCCTGGGATTAACTCAGGAGTTCCTGAAGATCTGTATCATGGGCCTGTGCTAGACCCATGCTCAGGCTTTGTAGTAGCCGAGTAGATTCCAGATCCATTTGGGTGGCCTCAAAGGTTGTTAAAGTTACCTTAAGTCAAGAAACAGAATCTAAATAGAAATGCAATTAATTATGTTTCTGCTTATGAGAGCAGTGGTTCTCTCGATGTTAGTTTTTATAAATAAAAAATTAGCTCTATTCTATGTCTTTCTAGACTTCCTTTTATTTAGCACCATGATGGGTTTTACTCCTATCAATACTCATGGGTACTCTGATTCTAAGTGTAGGGGAGAATAGAATTCCTTAACATTTTGGAATAAAGGGTACCCTTTGACAGCTCTTTTCCTAATGCCCCCTGCTACTTAGCCATATGTGTCATTTTCTTCCAGTGGGAATAAGTGATTAATTATTTACCTCTTTTAACTGGGTAAGCTGTTTTTATTCTAAAGGCAACAGAGAGGAAAGGATACAGGCATTTTGGAAGGACTTACAATTGATGGGGGTTAAGTGTCAATATTATACCTGTAAGCAGAAAGAGAGAACCAAAAATAGCTTAGCTGATTGCCAAGATTCTAAATTAGATGGAAAATTCCAGAATAATATAGGTTCTAACTGTTATTAATATCCTCTCTTAGGCTCTAATATAAATATCTCCAGTTTAATTGACATATTAGGTAAAAATTAGAGAGAAAACTATCTTTTCCCCCCAAAATCTTCTTCACTGGGAAGAGCAGAAAGTTTGAAAATATAATCTGCTTTAAATTGTCACAAGAGTATTAAAGATAAAACAGAGCATTCCGGCTTCCACGGAATCCCTGGTCACCAAGCAGCCTGCTGCCCGTTCACTCTGCGCCTTCTCTCACATGCTCCATCTCCACATGCTCAGTTTCCTTGAATTCATTTCAGTCCAGAATATTAAAGCATGTTCCGAGGGCAGGTGCAATGGCTCACACCTGTGATTCCAGTGCTTTGGAAAGCCAGAGCAGGAGGGTCATTTGTGCCTAGGTGTTGGAGGTTACAGTGAGCTGTGATTGCATCATTGCACTCCAGCTCGGGTGACAGAGCAAGCAGGACTCCACCTCTATAAATAAATACATACATAAGACGTAGAGAGTGAAAGGATGATTAGCAGGGGCTGGCAAGGGGAGTGGGTGGTGGGTGGAGGGTTTGGGGAAGGTTACTGGGTACAACAAAACATAGAAAGATGAATAAGACCCACTGTTTGATAGCAAAACTGGATGACTACAGTCAATAACTGAATTGTACATTTAAAAATAACTGAAAGCGTACAACTGGATTGTTTGTAACACAAAAGATAAATGCCTACGGAGATGGATACCCCATTCTCCATGATGTGATTATTACATATTGCATGCCTGTATCAAAACATATCATGTACCCCATAAATATATATACCTACTATATACCCACAAAAATTAAAAATAAAAATTTCAAACCTAAAATAAATAAATAATAATACAATAAAACATATTCCACTTCTTGTGGTGTTACTGTAGACAAGCATGTTAACTTATTTTGCTAATTATTTCAAACACACACACACACACACAAACACACACAAACACACACACACCCCGAGGAAAAGCTAACAATAGTGTTGTTATGTTAGAACCATGCCATAAAGGGATGGTTATATATAAATGTTCACTGAAGTGACATGGAACACATTCCACCAACACTAAGTAATGAGACATTGTGGTCAGGGAAGTAACAGGGTCTCTTACTGTGTCAATCATGAGGAAGCTGGGGGCAAGGAATATTCCATTCTGAATGCGCCATCACCAGAGACTACCAGAAGGCAAGCAAGAACTCCTTCTTAATATCCCTACTTAGACTCTTTCAGTAGCTTAAAAATAAAGAAGCAGGTTATCTAAAAAGTGTTTATTCTTCTAAATTCAGACTGAGAATGAACGAAAGGGCATAAAGGGAAGACTGTTGGACACTCACAGAGGTGCTGACAATTTAAAGGTAACGTTGTACAACCTGCTGAATCCATCTGATCATTAATTCACAAACCTCGGCAGTAGGTATGACAGCTACTGTGCCCAGAGGCTCAGTCATGCCTCAGCACTACCCCAGTAATTGTCTCTCAATAAAATACACGCAGCCTGTCCCATAAATGTTGCAGCCATCACTGGCATGGGTCAGGCCTGCAGGTCCCTAGGTCCTGTGGGGATGACAGCAGAGAACACATTTCTGGAACTCCTCACCCACACTGACAGGGGCCCTTTCAACATGCAACTGCAACAGGCTGACGGCTACAATCCTCAACAGCCCAATAATCAAGCCTCTCCCAAAGACATCAGTTAGGTTCCGTGGTGGCTTTCCTGAGCTCTTCAATAGTTAAAATTACAATGTTTCCAGTTGTGGTAGAGTGCAACTGATTATTCCTAAGTGCTACACTGGCCTTTTTAAAAAAAAAAAAAATTAAAACACATAGAGAAGCAACAGATCATCTCTTGTGTGAAGGGCATAGCATTTGCATGACATAGAATCTGAAATATCGCAGCCTTGACTTACATAACGAGAGCCCTGCTGAGCTCCTGAAGGTGGCATGTCTTCTAATCAACTGCTTGAAGTGTATCTAGCAGACAAGCATGAGATCTGAAACATCATCTAACTCTTCCATACTGTATCATGTAAGATGGCTTATTTACCACAGGAAGAACCTAGCAGGCTCTTGGGACCTTAAATAAATTGAAAATCATACAACCTATGTTGTCCTCTACTTATTTGGAACCAACTTAACTCCTAGAATCCAAATCGCAACATTACAATCAGAACTACAGTTCACAGATATTTTTCTGCACTATTATACTCAGTATGCTCATCAGAAACAATAGAACTGATTAATCGTATATTAGAAATATTGTCAGAGAAAATATAGCCTGAGGTAATTATTACAGAGCATGTCAAGCCATACTGACATACATACCACACAAATCAGAATGGTGTGGCTGGAATTTAAGTGAGAGAACGAAATGGAAATGAGAGAAAAGAAAGGTGGTAAGTCAAGGAGTGAGGAAGATAAATCCTTCCACTAAAAGCACAGTGGAGCTCACCCTTCTAATCTCAGCACTCTGAGAGGTCAAAGAAGGAGAATTACTTGAACCCAGGAGTTCGAAACCACCCTGGGCAAGATGGTGAGAGCCCTATCTCTACAAAAACATTTTAAAAAATTAGCCAGGCATGGTGGTGCACACCTGTAGTCCCAGCTACTTGGGAGGTGGAGGTGGGAAGATCCCTGGAACCCAGGAGTCTGACACTGCAGTGGGGCTGTGATTGTGCCACTGCACTTCAGCCTGGGTAACAGAGTAAAACCGCATCTCTATAAAAATAAAATTTAAAAAATAAAATAAATAAAAATAACTAGTATGATGGACTTATAACCATAGGAATAAAGCAAATGGTGTTTCTTTTTTTTTTTTCTGAAAACGTAGCAAAGGAGTAGTTATGAAACACACACACACACACACACACACACACAATCATCAGAGTGAAACTATGAAAGTCAACAAAAATAATGTATTTTCAGAACTGTAAAGCTAACGACTAACACAATGAAGTAGAGCACATCCTCCAGCTACCATTGGTGGTGAGGCCACACTCCCTGCACTCCTCTGATTTCAGAGGCTAATACTTGGATCTGTCTCCACTGCATACAGGCTTGCTTTCTCTTAGTCCTAGGCATTTCATGCTTTTTGTTTGTTTGTTTGTTTTTCTTTTGGGGGACTGGAAAACTGTAACCTGCAAAACAACATTCTATTCTTGTAAAGTAGCCAGCTCTGCACTCCTCCTCACTCTACGGATGAGAATGCAAAGACAAGGAGTTTGGTGGCATACTGAGAGTAATTAAATGGGCTTTTCACTTGCTTTCCTCCCTCTTTTGGCACGTTGATTTTGTCTCCAGAGGAGAAGTGAATGCAGACACAGACCCCTCCAGATTCCCCTAGAGATCTGGAGAAAGCACTGTGGTACCTGCTATGAACCACTCCCAATGGGCTCACCTTCTGTTGGACTCCCCTTAGAATCACCAACGTGATAGTTCAGAAAGAAGGCAGTTAAATCCATACTGAGCAGCTACCATGTGCCTGGCCTGATCCCCACCCAACCAAGTAGGTAAAATCACGCAGCTCACAAGGATTGACTGAAGTGGTTAGTGTCGTTTAAAACCAATCAAGCTTGTTTCTTGTTCTGGTCACAATTATAGCCGTGTTTTTAAGCTAATCTGCTGAGAATGGAGAACATGTAGGCAATACTGGGGTGTGTCTATTTTTATTTGCTACTTCAGTTGTATATTTTTTACACTGAATCTATCTCTGTCTGCTTCAGAGATATTTTATCATAGATCTGATTGAAATAGGAAGTAGGAACCACTATAAAGTAACTTTTATCCTTGTGAAAATATAGCCTGGAAGAAGCTGGTCTTAGGGTAAAAGGCCCCCTTTACTTTTTGTATGAATGGTTATATGCCATTTTCCATTATTTTATAATACCAGATCAAATATTCATATTTCTCACCAAAAGGTAAAAAAGTTAGATTTACTACTTTTCAGCAGTATCTGCTTGTATTCCAATTTGCTACTAGAAATAGCCAACTAGAGTTACCAAACAATAAATTTTCATGAAAGCATCCAACACACTAATTGTTGGAATCTTTGCTATTACTTTCTTTTTGACCTCATATTCCTGTTGCCCTCTTTTGTCTGTACAGACAAATCTTACCCAATTTTAAAGACTCTGCTTAAATTCTATGTATTCTAATATTTTCCTACAATTTCACCAGATATAAATTTCTCTCCCAAGTCTGTTTGTCATTTAGTAGGCTTAAATGCACACTAACTTTCTTTTTCACAACTTTGTTTTTTTGTAACAGAAAATTCAAAGCATTCAAAAGATCCCTAGAAAATAAAGTGCTATTACTCAAATATGCAGTCCAGAAAGTTAGAATACCTCAATAAATGGTATTTATAAATGACTAGTTTTCCATATTTTCTCCAAAATATAGTGACTTTAATCCATTTCAATTTGTTAGAAAAAAAGATAATCTTTTGCCATTTGACTTTGTATTTTTTTCATTACAAGTGAGGCTGAAAATTTTCTAGGTAGCTATTGGTTTCTTGGCTTTTCGAGGTAATAGCAGTTTAAGGCCTTTGTCTTTTTTTCCCTGGGGTTGCTCATTTTTCATTATTATTATTGCTATTAATTGTAGGGCCTTTATATATTATGCAAAGCATTTATTTGGCATACATGGTACAAATATTTATTGCAGTTTTTAAGTTTCATTATATTTCCTTACTGTTTAAGTATAAATTATTTAATGTAATCTGTTTGAAAATAAATGGAGATCCCTAGGATAATGGTAGATTGTGTTGTAAAGACCTATCCTAGGAAAAGTACTCAGTAAATATTCATAAAGCAGTATAGATCAAAGATTATCAAGTAATAGTCAAGGAAAGTAAACAACATCAAAGAAAAAAAATCTGTACTGCAAAATGGTAGAAAACAGTGAATTTCTCAGAATAAAACCTAAAATTGACCAGATCCAGAAAGCATAAGATAAAATTATAATACAATTAAAATATCTTACCAAAGAAGACAGTGTATTATGAAATATAAATCAGAATTTTATGTGATTCTCTATAAAAAAGTAAAAGCAGAACAATAATGGAGGAACATATACTCAAAACCGAGGTATTGTTAGTTTTCAGTTGCGCATGATAAAAGTAGGTTGGAAAATATGAACAACAAAATACAATTAACAGGAACTTAAGGTTAAAACAATCAAAGATAAATACACAAGAAAAATCTAGGATATGAACAGACACTTCTCAAAAGAAGACAGTTATGCAGACAAGAAACATATGAAAGAAAAGCTCATCATCACTGGTCATTAGATAAATGCAAATCAAAACCACAATAAACTACCATCTCACCCCAGTTAGAATGGCAATCACTAAAAAGACAGGAAACAACAGATGCTGGAGAGGATATGGAGAAATAGGAATGCATTTACACTGTTGGTGGGAGTGTAAATTAGTTCAAACACTATAAGAACACAGTGTGGCAATTCCTCAAAGATCTAGAACCAGAAATACCATTTGACCCAGCCATCCCATTTAGGTAGATATCCAACGGGTTATAAATCATTCTACTATAAAGACACATGCACACATATGTTTACTGCAGCACTCTTCACAATAACAAATACTTCGAACCAACCCAAATAGCCATCAATGATAGACTTGATAAAGAAAATGTGGCACATATGCACCATAGAATACTAAGCAGCCACACAAATGGATGAGTTCATGTCCTTTGCAGGAACATGGAAGAAGCTGGAAACCATCATGCTCAGCAAACTAACACGAAAACAGAAAACCAAACACTTCATGTTCTCACTTGTAAGTGGGAGTTGAACAATGAGAGCGCATGGACACAGGGAGGGAAATGTCACACACCGGGGCCTGTGAAGCAGCCGGGGGCTAGAAGAGGAATAGCATTAGGAGAAATACCTAATGTAGATGACGAGTTGATGGGTGCAACAAACTACCATGGCATGTGTATACCTATGTAACAAACCTGCACGTTCTATAAATGTAGCCCAGAACTTAAAGTATAATAATAATTAAAAAAGAAGACGTTCAAGTGGCCAACAAGTATATTAAAAAAAAAATGCTCAAATCATTTAAAAAAAAAAAGAAAGAAAAATCCAGGATTGCAAATTAAATACTGAAGAGTATGTAAGAAGTTGAGATATCTAAGAAATGGAGAATGGAATCCAATGTATAACAACATTTCTGAAAAAAATAGTATAGTTGAATATTTCAGAACTGAAAAAGAAATAGGACTAGAAATAGCATCTTTGATTCTCATATACTATATAACAATCAGAAACTGAATCTATGCGAGAGCCTCATTTTAAAGAAAATATAAAAATAACAAACAGTATTCTATGTACTTTTAAGAAGACAGTGTATTATGAAATATAAATCAGAATTTTATGTGATTCTCTATAAAAAAGTAAAAGCAGAACAATAATGGAGGAACATATACTCAAAACTGAGGTATTGTTAGTTTTCAGTTGCGCATGAAAATAAGACATTCTTATCCCTTGAAAGATTTAGAAAATTCACTCAAGATATTTACTCCAAAATCCGCTGGAGAATTAATAAAGTATTGTAGTAATTACCAAAGTAAATGCTAATCACTTGAAGACATAAAACTCTGTGAATTATTGCTAATAATATTAACTAATTTAGATAATTCTTAAGACTCAATTGTAAATGGAATAAGATAAAGGATAAAACTGCCTATTAAGCCATAAAGGACAAAATTCCTTGTCATTTATACAAAAATAAAAAAATACAGATTTAGAAATTTTATATATTATTTTGCAATAGGCATTGATGATTAAAGTTTGAGTGACATATTTGTAGATTATTTAAAGAGAGAGAAAACATGGCAAGTTGCACACAAAAATAAAAAATATGGAAAAAAACATTAAATCATAAAAAGCTACAAATAAAATGTGAAATAAGTAGGAAAAGGTAAAAAATAGGAATTACTACATTAAACATGAAACTGTCTTCCTCACCTCATTTAAAAAGTCAGAAATTCTCAGATTGGATTTAAAAATTCAACAATTGGCTGCTTACAAAGCAATATGTCATATAAAGGCTAAAAATAAGAAATTCAACAAAGATCTATCAATCAAATCTGAAAAGAATAGTATGGTTGGTAATATTAACCAAAATAGAATTTGAAGCAGCACTACATTCGATTAAAGAAGATTATCATACCATTATAAAAGACAGTCAATCAGAAGGAAATCACAACATCATATTTTCATTGAGCAAATACTGTACTTTAAAAGTTTTATTTTTGCATTATCTATTACCATGTCATACTATGATCCATGCACTACACTAAGCACTGTGAAGACAAATGTGAGTAAGATCCTCCCGTGAAAGGCCTGCAGTCCAGGAAAGAAGAAAAGCATCTAAATGGGTAAGTGCTGAATACAGAGGCTCCTTGAATTACAATGGGGTTATGTCCCAATAAACCCATCGCAGGTTGAAACAACGGTAAAGTTGAAGATGCATGTGACATATCTAATCTAGCAAATGTCATAGCTTAGTCTAGCTAAGAACACTTGAACTACCTTCAACATGCTCAGAACATTTACATTAGCCCACAGTTAGGTAAAATCATCTCCACAAATCCTATTTCTTAATAAAGTATTGGATATCTTTTGTAATTTATTGACTACGGTCCTGAAAGTGAAAAACTGAATGTTAGTCACTATTAACATATGCAGCCAAAGCACACTGGGCCTGAAGAATGTTTGAGGCACTGAACTAAAATTAATTGCTGGATGATGGGAATGCCACAGTGAGAGGGCCATCAATTTCTCTCTCGTCTGATTGAGGCTGGAGAACAGCTGGTAGAAGGCACTGGGGCACTGACATAGTGTGTTTCAGGAAGATACCAGGTTTGACTGTACAGTTTCTTTCTTCGTTTCATTATTTATTTCTCTGTAGCAAGCAAGAGCGCCCTAAATTTGCCTGTCAGCTTGTGCACATCTCTTGTCATTGATGTTCATTTCATTTAACATCTCTGTGCCACTGCTGATAGTAGCAAAGGCCTCTACCAATTTCTTTTCTGTAAAGTTTCTTAATGCCTCAGGTATATCTTCTTCTACCTCCCTTTGGCCTCAACTTCCTTACTTCTTTCTTCTGCCAGTTCAATCAGCTCCTCATTGGAAAACTCTTCAGCCTCAATACCAACAAGTTCGTGAATATACTCTTCATCAATGTCTAATTCTAGCTATTCCTGAAGTAATAATATCTTATTACTCAGTATTTCATTAACAGTAGAATATTTATTAAAACATATGAACATGTTTACTTATGTCTTCAAAATTTTCTTCTGAAGCAAATCCTGTTCACGAATTGCCATGTGACTTCTTTCCACGGTTTAGTGATGTTCTGGACAGGATTTAGCATGTTAAACCCTTTCCAAAGCTCTCAGAGCATTCGTCCAGATTCAATCACTTTAAGAGCTTGTACAAATATTTGGTGTCAATAGTGTGCCTTGAACCCAGTTGTTGCATCTTGGTCCACTGGTTAAATGAGTCTGGTTGTGTTCCACAGCAAATCTTTACATCAAGATGCATATTACTGTTATGCTATAGATACTCTTGGGCCTTGTCTAAGATCAGACAAGTCTTGAATGTGATGCTGTTTTGCCTACAATATTCTCTAGCTTGTGGATTAAAACAGAACAATGCTGATTTCATCTAGGCTTTCCTGTTAAGGTGATAATACGTTGCAAGTGTATGTGCACTCACATTTTTTAGTGCTCTAGGGTTCTGTGAGTGGTAGTTTAAGAAAGATTTTAATTTGAACCCTGCACCATTTCTATCCAAAAGCAGCATTACATGGTCTGAGAATGTCTTGAATCTTGGTGTTATCTTGTACTCTTCATGAATGTATGTATGCTCTGGTATAAGCTTCCAAAATAAGCTCAATTTATCAAGATTAAATATTTGTTCTGGCAAATTTTTATCATCTGCAATTATCCTATGCACCTTCCATACTGGCACTTGCTGCCTCACCACTGACCTTCACATTGTGGCACTTACAATTATTACAGCTTTTGAAGAGTTGGAATCATCCTGACTTGCTGTAAATCTTTACATGTACATAAGATTATCTTAGCCTGTCTCAAAATTAGACTAAGCGGTATGTGGTCCTAATCTGGTTTTCCACTCACAACATAACAAAGTTTTCCATATAATCAATCAGCCTAGCTCTTTTCTTCATAAAAAGAGTGGATTTCACTGATGCTAACAATGTCATTGTCATTGATTTGTTTCTTATCCTTCCTGATGGTCAAGATCATGAATTGTGAAAATCCTGACTCACATGTGATAGCCATTACTGGCTTTCTGCTTTCATGCTGGGCAATTATCTTGAGTTTTATCTCAAAAGTAATTTCTTCTTCTCACCAGAAACAGGCAATACAGATGGGCATTTCACAGACATCACAGGATGGGAAAACAAAAAAACCTCATATCCCAAAATGCTAGAAACACAGGACGCTAGGGTATTGGCTGCTTACCCTCCTGATCCTGTGGCTGACTGGAAGCTGTGGCTTCCTACTGCTGCTTAGCATCTCAAAAGAGAACAGATCAAAATTCAAAGTACACTATCTTCTGAATCCGTATCACTTTTGCACCACTGCAAAGTAGTGGTGCAAAAGTAGTTATGTCAAACCATTGTAAGTTGGGGACTGTCTGTAATTTGGTAAATAATAATAGAAACGTTAAGAAGTATATGCAAGGCAAAGACCTAGCATGGAGAAGTCAGTGACTTAATGAGGTGGCAAGAGGAGGGAATATTAGAGAGGGTCATAGATGAGGCTATTTGGGGAGAAATTTAGAGGATGACAAAGATTCTTCAGGTCAAATAAAGGGCAAAGAAAAGGGAGTCATTCCAGGCAGAAGAAAGAAACAATAAAAAGGCATGGGACATAGAGGGACTTCAGAAATCATCTGAAGTATAAAGAGCAGGAAGAATGGTGAGATTTGAGGCTGGAAGGCAGAAAGGCACAAATTACAAACAAATGAAATCAGGCTAGCCATGTAAGTCTTCTGAACTCTCTTTCGTAGAGAATTGGGAGCCTAAGTTTTGTTCTGTCCAGGGAATGAGCTGGGTTTGCATGTCAATGGAGGACTCCCTATGAGCCTTGGGAATGGACTGAGACTGGAGTTGGGAAGGCTTTGGAAATGAGCTATGTTCCCTCACTGTGGAGGTGGACAGGAGGAAATGGATTTGAGAGATATATTTATGCTACAACCTTTGACAATGCTTGATGTCAGATGAGGTGACAACAGCCTATTTTTCTTACTTAAAAAAGTGGAAGAATTGATGAAGTGAAAAAAAAAAAAAAAAGACAAAGGAAAGACAAAGGTTTGGAGGAAGAAAAGGAGTTTAGATGCAAACATTGTGACTTGAAGGTGCTAGTAGAAATCCAGGCAGAGAAGTCCACTTGGTTTCCTAGAAAGAGAGGTCAGTGGGCACTAGGAAGGGGAATGTATGGTGATGGAGAAACTCAAGAGGATAGACTAGAAAAGCAGGCTGAAGGCAGGAATTTATTGGGTAGAGATGATCTTCATGAATTTAAGGACTGAGCTGAGGAAGAGAACAGAGTGAAGGAGAAACAGTGATGAGAAAAGTTAGAGGTCAGGAAAAAGACTGGCCACAGAAGTCAAGGGGGTGGAGATGTCCCATGTGGAAAGGTCAACAGTGCTAACTGCCAGAAGAGGAAAATTAACCACAGAAGATGTATCAAAACAAATACATTGGCACAAACTGAGAACAACCTGAGACACAGCATAAGAGGGATTAAACCCCCTGAAACAGGAAATAAATCTGTACTCTAAAGTATGTTTACTATATTCAGTAGAAAACAAAAATACAATAAAAAATCAAAAATTTATTTTGTAGATTAATTTCACTAATGTAAAGTCAATAAAATTACCAATTAATGATGTTCAGTATCGGCAAAAAAACTTAAAAAAAATTCCAATCAGTATTTCTAAATATCAGTTTGATCAGGATAGAAATAAACTCACCTTAGATACAGCACTAATGAGAGCACGGGATATTAAATAATAGTCAAAATAGTACACAGACAGACATTCTTGAATTGTTTCTATTAGTTAAAAGGGGGAAAATCATACATTTTAATTCTTAAGATCTGTTAGGAAGGAAAAGAAAAGGAAGGAAATAATAAAGATGAAAGGAGCAATAAATATATTACAGAATGCTAAAAATCAGAGTAATATGCCGGCCAGGCGCGGTGGCTCAAGCCTGTAATCCCAGCACTTTGGGAGGCCGAGGCGGGTGGATCACGAGGTCAAGAGATCGAGACCATCCTGGTCAACATGGTGAAACCCCGTCTCTACTAAAAATACAAAAAATTAGCTGGGCATGGTGGCACGTGCCTGTAATCCCAGCTACTCAGGAGGCTGAGGCAGGAGAATTGCCTGAGCCCAGGAGGCGGAGGTTGCGGTGAGTCGAGATCGCGCCATTGCACTCCAGCCTGGGTAACAAGAGTGAAACTCTGTCTCAAAAAAAAAAAAAAAAAAAAATCAGAGTAATATAAACAAACAGCTGGCTCATAGAAGAGTATAATAAAACAGACAAAAACAAGCAATTTTAGTTTTTTGTTTTTTTTTTTAAGTGAAAACCTATAAAAAAGGAAAATTGGAACAAGGAAACAGAATGTAATAGCCACAATAATAAGTACTGAAAATCAGAGAAAATGTTCGATACTTTAAGATAATATGTTTAAAACTCTCCATTTAATTAGTGATTTATTACATTTATCTAGTAGGATAAATAGTATTGGCTATATTATACTTTTTTTTTTTTTTAAAGGAAAACACTTATTGTAAGCACTAGAGATAGAAATTCAAGCTCAGGTCTTTCAGACACCATAGCTTTGGTGTAACTCCCCTATCCCATGGTCTGTGATATCTACACCTGTATACCTGATCTTTCAGTGTCTCACATACCAGGAGCTTTCTATATTTGCCAGCATAGACATCCTCTCTACCTGCAATCTCTATCTCTGTTCCTGTTGCCCATGGCAGACTCTTGGAAGTTATTCTCCTTCTCACAGTCCACCATTTATCTCAACCACTGCTTGTAGCTACCTACAACTAATTTTCTTTCTGTCCCTCCACTTTTTTACTGTAGCTTCAGACCTTTTCATATTCTCTGTGGAAATCGGTACACAACCCCTAAAACTTCTCCCTCCGTGTAGATCCACCCACTCATATTTCCATAGTGAAACATGCTCTGAAGTATCTTCTTCAGCTGTGTACACAAGTACTGCAGATGGGAATGTTGAAAACCAGTATTTTACTGATCATATTTATCTGATTTGTTTGCATCCATACCTCCGGCTTGTTGAAAGCACTTGAATATTGATTCTGTCACTATTTTATTAATTTTCGCCAAGCCTGACATCATTAGCAAATTTGATGAGCATGCTTCCTGTCATTGTGAAGATCATTGATAACAGTGATGAGCTATACAGATACAGCCAAGAACAGCACCCAGAGGAATGACATTATAGGCATCAGCCTTTCCATTGATATCAACACATTAATCAACCTATCTGGAGACAACTGTTCCATCAGATAAAAATCCGCTTGTCTGTCTTGTCATCTGGCCCACATTTATCCATCTTGTTCACAAGGTTATCAAGAGATACTTGAAAAATGTTTCCTAAATTCTAATTATACAATGCCTGTAACCTTCCCTTGAAACATGGAATAAATAAAAGTGATCATGATATCAGACATTTGTATTTTAGATCCAACTTCTTCAATCTCTCTATCTTGCAATGAAATAGAGGAGGTTTCTTCTCACCTGGAAAGGCCATCAAAATAGAAAACCAGCATTGAATGAGTTAAACTCAACAATCTTTATATTTAAATTGAGTTTTTTGGCACACTTTACATGGAATTATATTTCCATCTTGTTCCTACTTTGAAATGTTCATTCTAAATTTTCAGTTTGAAGACAGTTCTCCACGAATAAAAATATAAACACCATGAAGTATTTATTTATATCAAATATCAAACTTGGTACATGCTTTTTCTTATTAAACAATCAACCAGTAGAGTCAAGCCAAGGACCTATGGAGGGTGAATTAATCCTGACACAGGATATGGCTAATCAAGCAGCTCTCAAGACAATTCCAGATTTGTTATGTTCTTTTCTGGATTTGCATTTTTTGGTTCTGTCTCATTTTCTGACTCTGTTCTTACTGGAATAGAAATACAGTAACAAATACAGTTCTTTTTAAAATCTGAAAACTATAAAATTGGGAGGAATCATAATTTGATACAACAAGATAACATGATAAAGAATTTGCCACAGAATTTGGAGGATTAGGGACATGTATAATTAAAGACTAAGGGAAAGTTTCATGAGTGGGTCATGCTAACACCACTCAAGTAGAGTAAGAGTGCTAGGGGCAAGCATTTATTGGTTTACGGAAAAAAGCAAAATTAATGATCCTAAGTTTTATTTCCTTTTTGTATCAATCAATAAAGTTATTTATGCATCAGAGTATGGACAAATAGAAATTATAGAGAGCAAACATAGGTATAAGGAGATTAATACAACATAAATTAAATCAGGAGTGGGGTTGTGATGCCTATATTATGTTTAAGGAAGATCACTGAATCCCAGGTTTGTAAGAGAAGTAATGACAAAGAAAACATATGAGACAAGCATGAGAAACAGCAGTCCACATTCTAACAAGAATAAAATAACATGCCCTGTGGCTCCATGTCTTATAGAAGACAAGACTAAGAAGATTCTGGATGGATATCTGTATACTATAGAAGTTCAAATAGAATAGAAAAACTAACTGTGATATATTATCTACATTATTTGGTTTGTTCATTAATTATAAAATCAATAGCATCATTTTTTTTCTAATTGCAAACTTAGAAAAAAAAAACTAATGAAAAACTGTAACAGCTGCTTATTTGCCTTCCCAGAAACATTCTTGTTAACAACACGGTTTTCTCTTTTAAATTAGATAGTTTTCTATATAAAGTAAATGACCTTTTGAAGCTTTGCCTCAAAATTAGCCACAATGTCCCAAATTGTAATAAGGCATATGACTTTTTGAGTCTCGTATTTATTATTTTTGTTTCTGAATTTATTTTTCAATCATTTTGGAATTCTTCTTTGGAATTGGCACTAAATTCATCAATGCATCTTGCAACCTGAACTGTCACTTGCTTTCTACTAAAAGCTTTGAAATATGATCAGGAGATTTTATCTCATGAAGGATTTGCATTGTTTAGCAAATGTGATACTGTCAAGGAACAACAGAGCAATTGTAATATTAAACTGTTCATCAATTTCAGTCCCACTTATCATTCTCATCATGTTTTGAATTCCTCCCAGCAAAAAGCTGCCATAACTCTGGTCTAATTACTGAATGCTGTTTCTTGACCTTGACTTTTTCCAGTCTTTATCCTTAATTGCCACACAATGCTTTAAGAAAACACTTGTCCATGGAATTAGACTCTGGCATTTGAAATGTTTATAAAGTAAATAATTTAGTTCCAGCTACATGTTTACTTTAGGCAGTTACTCCTTTATGTAGTAAATGATCTGGTATCATTTTACTGCACAAAGCTTCTTTAGCACACTTTCAACAAATGTATATCAATAATAAATTATAAATATAATTAAAATTGGACCTTATGGCATAGGACAATGTCCCGTTGCCATAGCATTCTCTAGTGATATGTAATTTTATAAGTGTTTTACAACTGTCATATTGGTTACTGGACACACTTTTTCAATGACTTAGATCATTTGTAATTAAAAGGGGATGGTGAAAGTCCCAAATAGAGATAAACACCATGATTTATCTCCCCCGCTTTGGGTTTTTAATTCAAAATCAGTGAAGCCTTCTCTGACTGCCCCATACAAAGAAAACTCTTCTCTCTCTTTCCTCATTTTATTTTTTTTCATAGTACCTTTCACAATCTGACAAATTATGTATTTAACTTATTTATTTGGTTTACTGTGTGACTTCATTCCCCAAACTCTCATTAGATTATAAATTTCATACAGGCAGTAATTTCCCAAGGACTTAAATCCCTACGCTAGCTTTAGAACCTAGAAGAGGGCCTGACACATAATGGACATTCAATGTGTATTTGACGAATTAAGAAATAAAAAGTTTCCTGTTTACTTATTTAATATGTATAATTAAAAGTTTCCCATGAAACTTTTAATTATACATAATAAATTAAACAAAGGGAACAATGATTCCCTTTTACATCTTCAAAGGCACATTACAGAAGCCACGAGTCATGCTTATAGAAGGAGAAAATTCATCGCCTAACTAGTTTTCTTCTCTTATCTATTGCCTGGGTGCAAGTGGGGGAAAGTCCATTGTTGGAGATGCTAACAATTTTTCCATGCATTTATCTACATTTCAACTAATGGGAAAGGGACTGCGTACCATACTACTTCCATATCTAGCTATCTATAAGAGGTCTCCAGTAGCAGCTTCCCTTTGTCCCATCTAATCGCTGACCTCTGTATTGGGTAACTGGCCAGAATGTCATTGTATCTTTATTGAAAACCATTGATGTCCCATGTGAATGAGTGTGTGTGTGTGTGTGTGTGTGTGTGTGTGTGTGTGTGTGTCTGTGTGTGTAAAATCAAGTCCACTTGGAATTTAAACTATCATTGTGAGTTCTTTTGGAAGACAGACTAAAACAGAAACAGGTTTTATGTGAACCAGAGAATTGCTAAAGCAGTGAACTTTACAGTGGCAGATAGGAAGGAAATAAGTATAGTCCTTTCGTAAAGTATTAGAATCTGTAGAATTCAAATTTGTTTTTCTTTCTTTTAAACTGTTCAGTCCACAATATGAAATTCTAATATGACCTCCCATGAGGGATGCTTTATCTCCCCTTCTCTCTCTCCTACTCCAAAGCCCCATGCTTTTACCTCTGAGAATTATTGTGTGTGTCATGGAAGTGTTGATTATTATAATGTTAACAACGAGGACTAAATGCAGGATGAGAAAATTCTGACAACTTCTTTGGCTCTGTTTTGAACTCATTTCTAAGTAAATATGTAAAGCAGTTGGTATATGGATTTTAATTTTCATTTTTAAAGTAATATGGGAAGCTGTAGTCTGAAAAAGGCTTAGAAGCTGTGGGATACTAGTATATGGGAAAAGAACTGTCATGAAAGGACCCAAATCATTGTTTATGGTTGCTAGGCTTACAGAAAACTTAGATGATCAGTTGACAAAGCCAGAAAAGATATCACTATTCAGAATAACTTCTAACTACTGTAGGCTAAGAGTCAAGGATATTCAGCTCATTAATGATGAAAAACCTAATATATGACAAATCTAATAATGATAATAAGGTGCATATACACTCAGACATCCCATTAGTCATGAAGATATATTTGAAGACTATTTAGCAGGCTTTTAGCAATATTACATGAAGCATTAGCACTTTCCTTAACTTAGATTGCATTGTGTTACTATTTGCAAATATTAATAACAGGAAATTCACTGATATCCTATGACATATCAAGTTGTTTGTCCAGGTAAAAATGTAGTTGGTAATCTGGCACAAGTTGTAGATATCTTTATTCCTAAGATATAAGAAGTTTGAGGAGCATGACATCAAGCCAATTTTCAGTGTTGCTTCAAGTCTAAGGCTGCATAATCCCGAGTATTTTTTTAAAAATACTTTTGCTTGATTGTTAAGGAAAAGCTGATCTTAGAAAAAGCTTTGAGACTAACAGCAAATTCAAATGTTCTGTAAAGACATCCAAAGAAATGTAATGTTTTTGACAAAGCTATTTCCTAGAGCATATAGTCCTACTAAACAACATTTTTACAAAATATAAACATTTTATAAAAAATAATATTTGTTCACCTACTTTTTTTCAGGAATAATGGTCCCACTAATTTTAAAGAAGAAACATTTTTTTTTCACAGAAATTTTTATTCGTTCATCTTCTATTGTTCAAAAGAGCTTTCCTGAGTCACTCAAGATGTAGTGAAAGCAGGTAAAGAGATAGAGACTATACTTAATTAAATTGCATTTTCTAAAAATAAGTGGATGCATGTTGAACTTTGTCTTCCTTGCACTCCTTTTATCAAGTTTTTCAAGTACTTTCTATCAAGGATTGTGGTGCTCCTGTTGTTTTTAATTGAAGTACCTTTGAGAATGGGAGCTATCTTTAATGTACGTTAGGAGATTAGAAAAGATGGCACAGTCGTAGGAAAAATCTTAGGCACTTTCATCAAAGCCTTACATAAATGAGTAATATGGCAGCTTATTTTAAAGGTCCTCTCAGTCCACTAAAAAATCCATTAAGAGATCATTTTGGTCTTCTTGGTTGAAATAAATCCATATCAACTAGGATTCTAATTTCTACAAATACTTGTTTGTTCAACTACATATGCCAATCATGGTGAAATGGCCAAGCAACGAATGCAGCACAATCTGAAGCACATATTCAAAGTAAACAGCAGGAAGAAATTAAAAAGGCACAACTACAGTTGCAGAGAAAAGCAAAAGTGAAGTGGACACAGAATGCCTGTGATGGCATCTTGGAAAATGGAGAAGGTCAATCTAGCTCATTTCCTCATGCCTTTTATCTTTCTTGTCTCAGAAAACAATACAAACTTAATAGAAAATTGTGGTCTTTCTGAATTTAGCTAACAGAAGTGGGCATTTCCCATGCTACGGAGTCCACTTAATATGTATCAGAGTAAACAAGAGCCTCAACAGTGTATTTTGTGAATGTCATGATTTCAGAAGTGCATGGACCTTCCATCCCAGAAACAAATTGAAAGGCACATTCAAACTTCTTGCCATAAACACTAATCAGTATCCTCCATCTCTGTGCAAATGATACTATTTTTCTTCAACTGGTAAATACATCAAATTCATTTGTAGTGCAAAATTATAAGACTGCATTTATTTAAGCGTCCGACATTTTAATTTAAAAATTAATTTATATATTTAATTTTCTTGATTGTGCCTGATATATATTGTTGCAGCTTGGAAATTTGTAGTTATTATGTAAAAATAAGGATGGAAAATGCCACATATCCTATCCCTATCAATTACCTGTTATTCAGACTGCTGTCTAATCAATATTCTATTCATCACTATCATTAAAGAGCTGTGGCATGCATTATCTTGAACTGAAAATTACATTGGAGCATATTAAAAATAGATGTATGTATATGGCAACGAGACATAATAGCAATCCTATTACTCATAGTTCATGGATGTCAGCATGCTGTCACACATATTTAGGAGATTAGAATTCACTGCAAAAGTTTCCCACACATTTAAAGTTTTCGTATATAGCTATTTTGAAATTCCTCACATTCATCTCTAGTTTCAAGAGAGCTTTCAGCTCCTGAGGGTCTGGTTATATTCATTTAACATGTGACTGTCTGAGTCCCTGAGAGCCTTCCATAATATGGCATGTGTCTTTTTTAGCCAAGAAAGATGATAAACTCTTCTAAAGCCAAAATGCTGTCTGGAAGCTAAGAATGCAAAGAGCTTGGCACTGTCTTTCCACTTAAAAAATCCTTTTCAGGGCCAGGTGCGGTGGCTCATTCTCCTAATCCCAGCAGTTTGGGAGGCCGAGGCAGGCGGGTCACGAGGTCAAGAGATCGAGACCATCCTGGACAACATGGTGAAACCCTGTCTCTACTAAAAAACACAAAAATTAGCTGGGCGTGGCGGCGTGCGCCTCTAGTCCCAGCTACTTGGGAGGCTGAGGTAGGAGCATTGCTTGAACCCGAGAGACGGAGGTTGCAGTGAGCCGAGATCGTGCCACTGCACTCCAGCCTGGCACCTCGTGACAGAGCAAGACTGTCTCAAAAAAAAAAAAAAATCCTCTTCAGGATGCATACTTTCTCCTTTTAAGATCAGTTCCGAAGTGATATTGGTCTTGTAGACAAGTGACAAACTGTCACATCTATAGGCAAAAGGAACAAGACCCTTGGGCAAGTCATTTAGTGTCAGGTAAAATATGACCTACTTTTCAGAATTAATTAGCCAAATAATGGATGCAAATACCCAACATAGAAATGGTCAGATCCTCCAGACAAATAGTACAGAACATGCACTGCAAAACTCCAGTCATTCATGTAGTCCATAATACCATGATGTTCCCTAGAATGTGTTAGGGAAGTCTCGTTACAGGTAGTGATTATTGTTTTGGTTTTGAAAATTGACCAGGCATTCAACTTGGAAGATGAAGGACAAAATGGAAGTCTATTTAGTTTTTCAGGTGAATCAATTTTGTGTTTAACCTGGCAAAGGTTGATCAAAGATGACTGTCATTTTTTACTAATCATCCTGTCTATCTTTGGACTTTTTTTTTTCTTTTTTTTTGAGACAAAGTCTTGCTTTGTCACCCAGGCTGGAATGCAATGGCACAGTCTTGGCTCACTGCAACATCCTCCTCCTGGGTTCAAGCAATTCTCCTGCCTCAGCCTCCTGAGTAGCTGGGACTACAGGCGCCCACCACGACGTCCAGCTAAGTTTTGTATTTTTAGTAGAGACAGGGTTTCACTATGTTGGCCTGGCTGGTCTCGAACCCCTGACCTCGTGATCCACCCACCTCAGCCTCCTAAAGTGCTGGGATTACAGGTGTGAGCCACTGCGCCCAGCTCAGACATCTTCTTGACATAAGACTTTGGAGTCCTGGGTACAGAAACCATGTATGCATGAAATAGTTAAGTGATTTTTCTGGAATTATTATAATAGGTTCCTTGTTTTTCCTTTATAGTAGAAAACATGTAACAGTAATTATCTTTATTGACCCAAAACTCATTATCACCTATTGAGATGCATTGGTAAAAGAACAATATGCCTACACGTATAGACAAAACATGTCAGCAATAACAGACTATATTAATCTTACATTATAAGGTAAGATTTAAGACTACTCATTAAATATATTAGGGGAAACCTTGCAATGTCAACTTGAAGTAAATATAATTTAGTGCTTTCTTTATTATATACTGTATTTCAGAAAGATTTCAAATGGTGTATAGCCCATTATTAATCATTAATAGTTATTAACTGTGTAGTTTTGCTGTATTTTTTTGTTGTTCATTTGTTTTCCATAGGAGGCAGAAAAAGAAAGAGAAACATACATAATTTCAATAATCAGGCAATTGGTTATTTTTTTTAAAAAAAATTTATCAGAGACAATTTTCATGTGCTTATTTTTGGATATATTAATTGGCTAATTTAAATTTTATTATACTTTAGGTTCTGGGGTACATGTGCAGATCATGCAGGATTGTTGCATAGGTATATAAATAGCAAGGTGGTTTGCTGCCTTCATCCCCCCATCACGTGTATCTGGTATTTCTCCCCTGGTATCCCTTCCCATCGTCCCCACCCCCAGCCGCCCTCACCTAGCCCCCACAACTGACCACAGTGTGTGATGCTCCCCTCCCTGTGTCCATGTGTTCTAACTGTTCAACACCTGCCTATGAGTGAGAACATGTGGTGTTTGGTTTTCTGTTCTTGTATCAGTTTGCTGAGAATGATCATTTCCAGATTCATCCATGTGCCTATGAAGGATACGAACTCATCATTGTTTTTGGTTGTGTAGTATTCCATGATGTATATGTGCCATATTTTCTTTATTCAGTCTATCGCTGACGGACATTTGGGTTGTTTCCAGGTTTTTGCTATTTTAAAACAGTGCCGCAATGAACATACGTGTGCATGTGTCTTTATAATAGAACAATTTATAATTCGTTGGATATATACCCAGTAATGGGATTGCTGGGTCAAATGGCATTTCTATTTCTAGGTCCTTGAGGAATCGCCACACTGTCTTCCACAATGGTTGCACTAATTTGCACTCCCACCAACAGTGTAAAAGTGTTTCCATTTCTCCACATCCTCTCCAGCATCTGTTGTCTCCTGATTTTTAATGATCACTATTCTCATTATTTTTATATTTACAATTATACCATTACAATTTGTTGATTTTCAATAGACATAGTCTATCCTTGAAATTATTCAAATAAGTTTCTAAAAATGTTTAAACCTAGACCCATTCAGCTTTGATTTAAAAAAAAAAAAAGCAATGAAATTCTTACCCCCAAATTATGTTTCTGAATTTTAAGTGCCCCAGTGATGGAACAGGGAGTAGTTTTCCAGTCCCTCAAAAGTATGCATAATTGTTCAATGTACTTTACCCAGACGAATGGGAGAACAAGTCAATCTGTCACTCGGATTGCTCAGGTTCTACCACATTTACTATGTTTGCAGCTTTTGTTTAAGGAATGTGCTAACTTCACTGTGAAACAGTAACTCTGTAACTGTTCCCCCTTGTGAGATTCTGCAAAATGTTTTAATTACCAACAAAAGTAGTACAAATTCAAAGCGATTTTAATGACTCTAAATTTGAGTTTTGAAGAGCTTTATGATTCATTCATGTTTAATATGGTTTGTGGCTTAATTGTGGAATTTCAAGCCTTCAAGACACTTTTGTTTTTACTAAAACAACAACATTTTCATTTTTCAACCAGAAGCTGCAGAATTCTAATACTACATTTCTTTAGAAGCTGAGGTTTAAGACCTAAGGAATTCACTAACAAATATTTAAGCTGGTTAAACCTTAACGTTGGCTAGGGAGGTCATTAAAGTATGTGGGTGTGGAGAGCTTAATATTGCAGACCATGATTGAAAGAATGTGAAATTTATATTAACTATCAAAACCAACTAAGAAGGAGAGCGAAGAAAACACCCCCTCCCCCGTCATTTTATCAGTTCCCAAGCACAGTGAACCTGCCTCTTCATCAACCATTCCTTTTCTCTGTGTCACCTACCTCAGTGCCCCCAAGTGAGGTTCTACATCAGGGCATTGTCATGATGTGCTGCTGCCATTATTTGCCCTTGGTTCTATTGTTCTGCATGTGGTCTCATTCTGAGCAATATTCTAATAAAAAATATTTCTCATTAGCAGAAATATTCTCATTAGTAGAATAAAATTCAGAAATACTTCTAAGTAGTAGAACAACTGAATGTATTGGTACTATAAGATGGACTATGGAAATGGTCTTTCATTCATTTCATACCACCTCTTCAAGGATAACTAAGATCCTTGACCTCTTAATTTTTTAATATAAAAATTTCAAGTGTGATAGGACATTAGCCTTATTATATATTTTTTAAAATATTTTATGCCCAATCACATTATATAGACTATACTATTTCACACTTGGCTTACGCATCTAATATACACAGTGATATTTATCTTTTTTTTATTGCATTTTAGGTTTTGGGGAACATGTGAAGAACATGCAAGACTGTTGCATAGGTACACACATGGCAGTGTGGTTTTCTGCCTTCCTAAAGATAATCTTGTGAATAGTAATTCCATTTTTCTTTAGTGAGGATTTTACAATATGTAACACATTGTCATGAACTGTATATAAAAGCCAGATAATGTTTATTCTGAAATTTAGCCTGAATAATAACTTGGGGAATGGTAAAAATATAATTAAAATATATAATATTACTTATTAAGGATTTTCTACAAAACCTGGATGTCTTCTTTATTATCAGGTAATTCTTTAATATTTTAACAGTTTTTGAGTCACAGTAAGATGAGTGTAGAAAGATAATTTTCCTCCATTAGCAAATATAAAATCACTAAAAAGGTATAGTCCTGACATTTTCAAGTAGCATACTGGAAGTAATATAACCTATATAATTTATCTCTGAAAAAAACCAAGTAGAGGAGAAGCTCTGGTCTCCCTTGTGCAATATGGTAGCCATTAGCCATTATATGGCTAGCCGAAATTGAGATGTCTTGTATATATAAACTACACACTGGATTTCAAAGACTAATACAGAAAAAAAATGTAAAATATCTCATTAATAATTTTCATATTGAAGATATGTAGAAATGATATTATTATATATATATTGGATTAATGGAAAATATTATTATGAGTAGTTTCTCCTCTTTTTATTTTTTAAATGTAGCTGCAAGAAAATTTAAAATCACACATGTGGCTTGCATTGTATTTGTATTGGACAGCACTGCCATATAAAAAGACAAAATCCAGTGACACATCTGAGTCTATGATAAATGATACCAAAGAGAGCAATTTCTTAAAATACATTTGTTGAATTTGTTTCAGAAACCCCACTTATGCCCTTAATAAGTTATAGTTTTCTGGGAAATATGTATACTAAAAGATTCTCTGCTACTTGCTAAAGCCATAACTGGTTTGATTGCTCCAACACTGGGAACCTAATGACAAAACTCAATGACTGCTGGCAAGAACACACAGCAATCTTTTTAATCATATCTCAATTAACTTCAGAATTTTCTCATTTCAGCACTCCCAGGGGTCTCATTGCTTGTCTTTTTCACTTGAGATAAACAAAATCATCTGTCTTATATTCATCTCCAATATTTGTTTTTTTGTTGTGGTGGTGGTGATCTTAATAAGCTGCAGTTGCTGACAGGGCTGTCAGCTGCAAACATCTTGCTGATGCAAAGAACGTCTTATTCTACCACAGCACAACTGAAATCACCTCCTGGCTGTGTAGAGGGAGCTGGCCTCCTACCCAGCATAAATCTGCAGGGACACATGGACATCACTTTGGAAAACTATAGGACAGGGGAGATATGATTTGCAGCATTTTTTCTCTCAGAATAGAAAGCTGGGAATGCATCCTCTATCTATGATGGAAAACATTTAGAGTTTTACTTTTTTTTCTTTGCTTAGAGTGGATGAAGGTATATGCTATTTATTCTCTCATTTAGGCATTTATCAATCACATCTATTGTTTGAAGGTGCTGGGAATACAAAGATAAAGACTACTGTATCTATGCCTTTAAGGAGCTCATACTCTAAGTCACTTTCATTATTACATATATGTACAATCCCTTTTTTTTCCCTCATCTTGCTTAGATTTTCAGGATCTTCCAGACTAACAAGTAGGGGCAGAACTGCTTCAAAAAACTAAAAATGCCTTAATATGGCCCTTTCTTCCCTTTTATAACTAGGCTTCCTTTACGTGAATATTCCATATTTGTATATAATTCACACTCACAGCCATATCTATAATCCACACTCATATCTAGATGTGTAATGGATACCCATATCTGCATGTATATTTATACTCCATACTTAAAATATATACCACATATGTATGACTGAAAAAGTTAATACTTTAGTAACTATCCTTGGTATATGCAATCAATTTGATATAATTAATATTCTTTAGAATAGATCCTTGGTTTGCAAAGTCCTGTAATTAGACAGCCAACATACTTGTGGGTTTGTGAAGAAGACAGAACCATCCAGCTAATTTCTAGCAGTCAGGGAATGTTCCATGACAACCGGCCTTCCATTCAGAAACTAGGTTCTCTGTTCAGAACTAAAAGACTCAGTATGCTTCCTACAGATTCTCCCCATAGAGATCATTGCCATGGTGAGGAGCAATCTGGCAAGACCTCAAAAACACATAAGAGTTCTGTGATGTAGTGTGGCTGCCACATTCCTGTTGGGAAAAAGAATTCAGATCCAGAAAGAGCTGTAAAAGCTAACTCACTCATTGACTGGTCCTAGCACTACCCCCAATTACAGACAATAAACAGCCCTCTTCATTTTCTCCCTAGTACTATAATGCAGGGAATGAGCATCCCTACAATCTTCGGCAACCTTTTTCTTTATTGTATCCCACTGTAGCCCATGCTCCCTCATGGCAAAGCCCTGTGGACCACAGAGCAACTGCAGAATCTAAGCAAGGTTGTCTTCTCTAGCTTTCATTTTGTCCTGACCTTTCAAGAGGAATGCTGTCAACATATCATAATGGGCCCTCAAGTTTTACCACAAATTGAACATTCCAGCAAGGGGTGAGGTACTGTTTTATTTCTTCTACGAGCCACCTGGATTTAGTAAGTCACTCCTAGGTCATCAACTTTTTGCTGAGAAAAAGGCACCACTTAAAAACTCTCAAGTTCTGTGGACAAAGCTTGACGTCTGCCAAAATAAGAAATGGTTTTACTCCCTGTCCAGCCTCTCCACGCTTACTCCTTTTTCTGGTTGACTATTCGACCTGAAAAGCTAGTGAGCAATATAATTAACTCAGTGTGCTCTAAAAACTAATGAAAACCTTAGACACTTTAGGGAGCCTTCTGAAGCACGTATCAACCAAAGGAGCCATCTGATATTTTGTTAAATGTGATCTCATGCAGTCTAGGCCAATTAGTTACAATAAATGGCACAGAGCAGGGGTTAGGCTCTGGGGGAGGGCTGTGCTGAGTGACATCTCTCCTGGAGACGCAGGGGGATTATCATAAATCCATGCAGGAACTAATACGCAAAGAAACAGCATCAAGGACATTTGCAGAGTTTTGCAATTTGATGTTGAAAATCATAAATCAAGTGAGAATGTGAGTGTGCTTTATTAAGGCCAGATTGTTATTTTTCCATCCAGTGTTGTTTATAAGATAGCTGGAACATTCTTTAATATATTCAACTGTCTTGTTCTTCCTAAAAGCGCTGTCTCCTACACTTACTATCTGGTCGGAGTTTTGGGAGAGAAAGTTGATGTGAGCTCTGTATTCTAGATGGGAGAAAAGCCATCAAGCACCTTATGATAAAGTGAACATTTTAATAATACATATCTTACTTACAGAAAGATCACATCAGTGTACAGGTGAATGAGCATGCTTGTGTAAGCAGCACCCAGGGCAAGAAGCAGAATGTTACCAATGCCACAAACACTCCCTTCCCAATCATCAGGCCCCTGACTTCCAACAGAGATTGTTAAACACTTAACTTTCTGTAAATAAGCTCAGACAGAATGGATGCTTCAGTATACTATTCTTGTGTTTGTCATTGTTTATAAGATGTATCCTTTTTTTTTGGCATATGACAGCTGTTTTTCTCATTCCTATTTTTGTTGGTATTCCACTGAAGGAATATACCCCACTTTGTGGTGTTGTTCCAGTTTGGGCTACTTGGAATAGTACTGCCATGTGCACACATATGTATGCATTTATGTTGGGTATATATCTATAACTGGGATGGTTGAATCATAAGCTATGCTATGTTTAGCTTTAGTAGATCCTGTCCAATAGTTTCCCAAAATGGTTGTACTAATTTCTACTTTGCTGTAAGTTGAGAATTCCAGTTGCTCCTCAACCCTGCCAACTCTTGGTGTTATCTAAGATGACACATACGTTGAAAGACATAATGTTATCTTTCTCTTTTAGGCATTTGGAGGGGTGCAAAGTATACTAGGGGTTTCATTGATATTTCTCTCATGACTAAGGACTCTTTGTACCTCTATGTAAGTTTACTGGGGTTTGGATATTTGAGCTCATGGTATATTATAAAGGAGTACATCAACAGAGTCCCTAATGCTGTGAATCTCTTCTAGGCTGAACAAAAACAGATTGCGTCTATTGCTCCTCTGAGAATATGGTCTGATGTACTTCCCAACCTTGAGGGTTCTCTCCTGGACTCTTCTAGAATCTCAGTGTCCTGGTAGAGCATTGCCCACTGAATTTTCCTCTAGGGGTATGTTAAGCTACACAGAGAAGAGAGTAGGACTTTCTTCAAGACTAGCAGACCCTCTACTTCTATTAACAGATCAAGTATCAAGGCAGATACAAGCAGTTCCATATCATCCCCTTACTTTGTTTCAATCGGCCTTTAATGATTTATTATTTTTAGTTTATTAATACTTAATACTTAGACTCTGCAGTAATACTAAAAGTCCTATACTCATCCATTCATTCAGTCCTATATCTATTCCTTCAACAACCATTAATTGTAGACTGATTATGACTCAAACACTTCTCTGGACATTGGTGATCTAGAAAAGCAAAGTCCATGCCTCAACATACAATACATTAAAAAAGAAAATAAGGCTGGGCACAGTGGCTTGGGCCCGTAATTTCAGCACTCTGGGAAGGCAAGGCAGGTGGATCGCCTGAGCTCAGGAGTTCAAGACCAGCCTGGCCAACACCAGCTCTAGTGAAAGTACAAAAATTAGCCAGGTGTGGTGGTGGGCCCCTGTAATCCCAGCTACTTGGGAGGCTGAGGCTGGAGAATCACTTCAACAGGGAAGGTAGAGGTTGTGGTGAACTGATACTGTACCACTGCACTCCAGCCTGGGCAACAGAATGAGACTTTGTATCAAAAATAAATAAATACATAAATACATACATAAAATAATATAAAATAAGATTGGATGTGGTGGCTCACACGTGTTATCCCTTCACTTTGGGAGGCCAAAGTGGGTGAACTGCCTGAGCCCAGGAGTTTGAAAACAGCCTGGGCAACACAATAAGACCCTGTCTCTACAAAAACATTAAAAAAAAAAAAAAGCCAAGCATAGTGGTGTGCCTGTGTTCCCAGTTACTTGGGAGACTCAGGTCAGAGCATCACTTGAGCCAGGGAGACTGAGGCTGCAATGAGCCATGATTGGGCCACTGAACTTCAGTCTTATTGACAGAGCAAGACCCTGTCTCAAGAAAGAAACAAGCAAAAACCAAAAAGATAATTTGAAATAGTAAGACACTGAAGAAAGCAAACCTATAAAATGAATGAACAGTGATTGGTACAGGAAATAGGGGAGCAATAATTTTCACAGAGGGTCAAGGAAGCTTCTATACAGAGGCAGATGGAAGCTAAAACCCAACTGATTAAAAACAAAACCAAAAATTACCCCGGCAAGGTGTTGATGCGAGTGAAGAGGGTTTCAGTTGGAGGGAACGGCAAAGGTCAAGGTCATAAAGACACAGTCTCAGCGAGCAGGCCAGAGTGGATAGGGTCTGTGAGGGATGCAGGAAGGAGGGTGCCTGCTCAGGAATGTTTACCAGTGAGTTCACAGAGGGCAAGCTTTATAAGCCTCAGAGAAGAGTTCAGATTTTATGGTTGTAAAACAGGAAGACAAAGGAGGGCCTCAGACAGGAGAGTGACAGGTCCTGATATTTAGTTTTTAAACAGGGTTGGCAAACTAGCCAAACAGCTAGCCACTGGTTTGTGTAAATAAAATTTTATTGGAATACAGCCATGCACTTTCCTTCATCTGTCTGTGGCTGGTTTCATGCTTGGTTTTGTGGTTTCATGTTATAACATCAGAGATGAGTAGATGTGATAGAGATAATATGGCCCACAAGCCTAAAACATTTATTATCTTCCCTTTAAGAAGATCACTTTGGCTGTTTATAAAGCATAAACCATGGGGAAGGGCAAGAGTGTAAGCTGGGAGACCACTCAGAAGATTATTTAGCAGTCCAGGCAAGAGATCATGTGGGTTGGAGCAGGGCAAACGGGGTGGGGAGTGATGAAATGTGGATGGATTGTGGGAAGATTGTGTGATCAAAGCTGTAGAAGTATTACAGAGAGATAGCAAAAAAAAAAAAAAAAAAAAAAAAAAAGCAATAATCTGTAGCCAGTGGTTAGTTGATGCTCTTCTGCAATTCCTGAAGAGAGTCCATATTTGAAAGGTTTCAACTTTACATGGTCAGAGCAGTATATTTTAGTAGAAAATATTATTACTATTATTTTCAGAGTCACACAGCTCTCTGATTACAGTAATCTACTTAGGTGCTCCACAAAATGAAACCACATGCCAGTAGGTAAAATGCTTGCCTTCTCTTTTCAGTGTTTCTGTCAGTAAATATTTATTCCTTAAAACCTTTTCTCAAGGCTGTCTCCAATATTCAATTAGGCAAAAAGCAATGAGAAAATGGAGTCCTATCTAAATGAAAATAACAACATATAAACACCAGTTGATTTTTGCAAACAAGACTTTTTTCTCTCATTAACATTATCCTGCAAGAAAAGATAATTTCAGGGAGCAAGTTAATTTGGGGATCCTTTATACTGAGCATGCTAATGAGGAGGACATCAGCCCAAAGCCTCTTACAGGTGGAAGACATTAAGTCCTAGTCCTAAGGGGGCAGTTGTCCCTGTATTGGAAGAATGTGACTCCTGATGAATGGGAAGAGGAGGCCACTGTGCAGGGATAACTACAAAAAAGAAATTACTTAGCTAACCACAAAACAATTCCAGGCAGGGGGCAGGCATTCCAACAGCCCATTCCCAAAAAGGTAGGAGGACAGAAGACACTGGATGGTTCCCAAGGAACTAAAACAGATTTAGAAGAAAAATAAAGTGGAGATGTTACTGATTTGCAGATCTACTGACCTTAGAATGGTCATGAAATTTTCTTTGACATACCCTGAGGAAAGGAAAATAGGATTTCAGATTAGGTTTTATAAACCCCTACTGTGTAATATGTGGACAAGGTCAGTACATTTCAAAACTGTTTGGATGAACTTTTTCACATCTGGTTTGGGTTAGGAAGGTTATTGGCTAGGGAGTTTCAAACAAGGTGGAAACTTGAAGCCAATTTTATGGGTGTGAACTGAAACTGACAAAGAGCTATTTCAAACAGTCTGCCAGGAAACAGGGAGACCCTCCAAAAGGTCTGACATGAATGCACAGACATAAATATGTCACCATGCTTGATACACACATCAGAGAGCTCAAACAGTGCCACCAAGAAGAAAAATAAATAGCCTCCGTAAGTGGGCATTTGCCATATACATATGAAGGAAAAGGTCTTTATTTTGCATCTGATTGCATTTGTTATCCTCCATGAATGAATGGTAGCTATGAATATCTAAATATAAATAGGGTGAACTTTAATTGGGTCATTAAATTTTCAGTGGGATAAAATGAAAGCATTCTAATTCATGCAGGCCGATTGTTAAAAGCTGTCTTATTTTCTATTGGCCAAAAAAATTGCTGGCTTGCTAGACTGTCTAAAGAGACAAAATGAAGTGAATGTATTTTATTCTCCATTAGCCAAATTATTTAACAGGGCATGTGTGGAAAACACTGATTTTCTTCTTTTTATTTTTGGTATTTTTATAAATGGCTAGTTTTAAAAACAAATCATCAATTAGATATAGATGCTCTGTTAACAACTTAATAAGGACAAAGAGACAGCATAAAGTACAACAACTTCATGACTCTAGATGTGATTGAGATAATATGGCCCACAAGCTTAAAACATTTATGATCTTTCCTTTAAGAAGATCAGTTTGGCTGTTTATAAAGCATAAACCATGGGGAAAGGCAAAAGTAAAAGCTGGGAGACCACTCAGGAGATTATTTAGTAGTCCAAGCAAGAGACGACGTGGGTTAGAGTAGGGCAAATGGGGTGGGGAGTGATGAAATATGGATAGATTGTGGGAAGATTGTATATAAACTGTATAAACTGTAAACTGCATCAGGATGAACTGACCAAATCTTCACCAGGCAAGGAAGCCATCTGAGAAACCTACTCTCTCTATTATTTTGAAGTAAAATTTTGTATACTTTTTTATTTCAAGCTCTATCATAACTAGATTTAGCAGGTTAGAAAGGGTCTGAGAAGCATTCTTCTGCTTAGTTGATATTTCTCCCTCTAATTCTGCTTTTAGGAGAAAGGAAGTTTCACAAGTGTCGGCCTTATTATGTTGGCTTTTGATCAAATTTTTAAGGCCTTACAACCAACGGTAAACTCAAAGACCACTAAGAGCATGAGATAAAGATTATTTTTGTCTCTATGACACTTAAAAATAATTAAACAATGACAACAACAGCAATACTATATGGCCTTCCACCCAAAAGTGTTCGTTGCCGTTCAACTCACTGAATATTATTTGACTATTGCTCCCAAGTTTTAAGGAAATTTGAAATTTTGATTCTGTTCTTCAAGGTAATTTTATACTTTAAAGTCAATTATAAATGACTAAACCAGGCTTCTTTAGGTAAACAACACAGGATTTAAGACTGAGCATTGAACTCTATAGATGACATCACTACTGATCAAATCTTGCCTTCAAGTGCACAGAAAGCATTTTCCTTTTTTAACGTTAGGTTTCACAGAGATACAACTAGTTTCATTCTCTATAACACCTTAAATCCATGAGTGCAACAAGAGCAAACATTTTAGAGAAGAGGATAAAATCATTCTCATTTATACGGATGTAACATCTCTAAGGGATGGAGTTTCATCATACTGCTATGAAATCAAGATGAATTGCACATCAGTGAATGATTCCACCTTTAAAGTGATGCCAAGGATGCACAATTTTGGGTAAATAAATCTTAGTAAGTGATCCAGAAGCATAACAAAATGTACCAGAGAAAAGAGATACAAGAGAATATTAGAGAAAAGATGTGTTCAATCTTTATTTCTCAGATTACTTTTAAATCTGGGCATTAATCACTGAAAAACGATCACCTAAATTGAAGTCTGGTGATAACAGAAATTGATGTCTTTGAGATCATGGCAAAATATAATTTCTCTGTTGCACAAGAAATTTTATTCAGAAACACTTCTTTAAAACAAACATACAAGATGAAAAATTCAGTTTTTTTCTTCCTGAAATAGAATCTCACAAGAAAGTATAAGATAGAAGTAATCAAACAGTCTAACCACAGGATTTGTTGATTTCATCAACAGAAATGATCAACAAATAGCTGTTGCTGAGAGTCACAGTAAATTCAGAAGAACAAAATTACATGCTTTAATTGTGTTTAAATGATGAAGTAAGAAGAACATTAGTAACAAATTCTCCCTAAAAGCAATACATCTTCAGACCAAAAGTGTATATACCTGTGGCACAAACCAACTCTACTATAAGCAACTGCTGTCTCAATATGGGAAAATTCAGTTAGGAAATTTGAAGCTCACATGGCCAGTACTATTGGTAAAAACTTATGAAAATAAATTATTATTTATGTAGCAGAAAAATAGCCATTAAACAAGCTAAGCATCTCCATGTACCATTTTTTTCATGATGATATCTTAAGCCCTAAAAATTATATATGCTTCACCTTAGGAGTAAAACGCAAATATGAACATTCAAACACCTGGGTATATCTCTTTTCAACCTTAAATAGGTTGATCAAATTGCCAGGAAATACAGAGAGATATTTAATATCAACACATAAAACTGGATTGATAGGATTTTCTTGCTACCTCTGCCTTTCTCATTCAACAATCTTCTAGCCTGTTAATATCTCACCATCATCTATACCAACACTCAAAAAAAAGAAGTGAAATCTGGTTGGAATGAAAGCCAGAAAATAGTACCTTTGTATAAGATGGCTTTGGTTTACTACAGGTGGTAGATGTGGATGAAGAAGTATATTAGTTATCTATGGCTGGGTAACAAATGATGCCAAAAGACAGTAGTTTAGAACAAGACTCATTATGCCACAGTTCCTCTAGGTCAGAAATTTTAGTGTGGCTTAGTTGAATCCTGCGGCTCTGGAACCCTAATCATGCTGCAGTTATCTGAACGTTTGGCTGGAAGGCAGCCTTTGCGATCTGATGTGAAATCATATATTGCCCCTTTTGCTGTATACCCTTCATTAGAAGTGAGTTGCTAGGTCAGATCATCCTTAAAGTAAGGGGACTACAAACGGGTGTGCACACCAGAGCACAGAGATCACAAACAGCCACATCAGAAACTGCCTCCCACAGGAACAATCAGCAACAAAACACAAATAATGCATCCTGGGTGCTCCAGAACAAAGGTTGGCTTTCTGCAAATATGTTATTTTCTTCATCAGTAAAACATGTAGCAATATCAGCTCTACCTATAACAATGCACTGTTGGTAGGTAAAAGAGTTAAGGAACTTTTAAAAAGCAAAGCATCCTTACGTTAAGCAAGTAATTACCAAGATTATTGCCATTTAGCTAAATATTGTCAAATAAAAATGTATGTTATGAGTCGAATGCCATTCTCCAAAAATATATGCTGAGGTAATAATGCTTAGTACCTATAAATATGATTTTACTTGAAAATAAGGTCTGCACACAGTCGAGATAAGATGAGGTCATGGGGGTCTCAAGTGACAGGGAGTGGCTAATGCAATATAATTAGTGTCCTTATAAGAAGAGGAGAAGAGATATAGACAGAGGCACACAGGATGGCCAGGTGATGATGGAGTCAGACATGGAAGCCATGTGTCTGTGAGTCAAGGAATACCAATAATTGTATGCATGGAACACATCTAACAGATTGACCACTAGTGCCTTTAGAGAGAGGTTGGCCCTATCAACATCTTGATCTCAGACTTCCAGCCTTAAGAACCGTGAAAGAGCAAATTTCTGTTTAAAGCAACCCCGTTTATAGCACTTTGCTGTGGTAGTCCTAGGAACTGAATACAATAGACATATCAGAAAGAAAAGATAACAATTTTCCTGATGCTTCTTCGGTATTTCAAACAAAAATCTTTATGCCAGCTTCATGATGGCTGTTCAATAATAGGTACACAGACAAATTAAATTTATTAAAATAAGAGGATGTGGGCACTAGTCAGACTTAGGTCTTATAATTCTAAGGGCTAATATATAAAAGTTCGTTCTTCGAATTGAACAAATCAATTTAAATTACTTTAAAATCCAGTAAAATTTGGAATTATTTGTCATATTTACTCTTGTTTGGATCTGATGCTGCTTTTGGTAATAGTCTCTTAACAATTATTTAGTCACCTAATAAATACTGGTGAGTGACATATAACATTGCATATAGAGCCTACACAGAAGCACATAAAAAGGAAACTATACATATAAAAATATTCAGAAATGATTAATGAAAAGTTAAAATGGCCATATTTGAAGACATACTCTATATTAATATTATCCTTTAATCTTTAAACTTTCTTTTTTTGCATATTTACTATTTTAAGAATACCATAAAATAATGTTATTTATTAATGTATTTATCATTTCAGTGAAGCTAATTTAAAATCATTTATCTGCTGTATATTGTCAAAAATTCCAAGATATTGAATAATGAGTAATGCTTAGAGGATTATCTTAAATATTAAAGAACTTAAAACATTACTTAGAATCTATCAAAGCAAATGCATATGCTAATATTTATTATTTTTCTTTTTCACCCTTTCCATGGTGTTTTGAGTATATGATCACAAAAACTGCATAAGTAGAAAAAGATTCCCTTATCATGTGGATGTCATATCAATATTATTAGATGGAAAGAAACACATACATATATGTATACTATTAAGTTACTTAAAGCTGATCATCTCTCAGGATGGAGATGATTTAACAGCCAAAATAGCAGTAAATCGAAACCACATTTAATAATATTTTTGCTCTTAGACAAGTAAACAGGTGTGCTTTCTTGCAACTGTGCTGTCTGACTAAACACATGGGCAGAATTTCATCTTAATACTTCCAGCTGTGTTAAGACCATCTGTTCATCCTTTTTAATTTTAATTAATACTAGAGACTCTCTTTATTTCATTAATCTCATTGGCAAATTTGTATTCACAATTTGCTCTATTTATGGATAAAGAAACAAGTCTGAAGAAATCAGAAATTCTAACGATTCATCCCTTCTCTAGTTTTACTTTAATCAGCGACTCTAAAAGTAAATAAAGTTGTTCCCTTTAATAATAATAGTTGCTTTGAGACTTTAAACCAACAAAGATTAAAAAAGACAAAGAAGGGCATTACATAATGGTAAAGGGATCAATTCAACAAGAAGAGCTAGCTATCCTAAATATAAGACAATCCTAAGCAAAAAAAAAAAAAAAAAAAAAAAAAGTTGGAGGCATCACGATACCTGACTTCAAATGATACTACAAGGCTACAGCAACCAAATCAGCTTGGTACTGGTACAAAAACAGATATACAGACTAATGGAACAGAACAGAGGCCTCAGAAATAATACCACACATCCACAACCATCTGATCTTAAAAAAAAAAACTGACAAAAACAAGCAGTGGGGAAAAGATTTCCAAATGGTGGGAAAACTGCCTGGCAGAAAACTGAAACTGGACCCCTTCCTGACACTTTATACAAAAATTAACTTAAGATGGATTTAAGAAAAGACCTAAAACCATAAAATCCCTAGAAGAACAACTTAGGCAATACCATTCAGGACATAGGCATTGGTAAAGACTTCATGACTGAAACACCAAAAGCAATGGCAACAAAAGCCAAAATTGACAAATGGGATCTAATTAAACTAAAGATCTTCTACACAGCAAAAGAAACCATCATCAGAGTGAACAGGCAACATACAGGATGGGAGAAAAGTTTTGCAATCTATCTATATGACAACAGGCTAACATTGAGAATCTATAGGGAACTTAAACAAATCTATAAGAAAAAATGAACAACCCCATCAAAAAGTGAGCAAAGGATATGAACAGGCACTTTTTAAAAGAAGACATTTATGCAGCTAACAAACATATTTAAAAAAGCTCATCATCACTGGTCATTAGGGAAATGTAAATCAGAAACACAATGAGATACTACCTCACACCAGTTGGAATGGCAATCTCATTTACACATCAGGAAACAACAGATGCTGGGGAGGTTGTGGAGAAATAGGAATGATTTCACATTGTTGCTGGTAGTATAAATTATTTCCAAATATTGTGGAAGATAGTGTGGCGATTCCTAAAGTATAGAGAGAGAACCAGAAATAATATTTGCCCCAACAATCCCATTACTGGGTATATACCAAAAGGATTATAAATCATTCTACTATAAAGACATATGGACACATATGTTTATTACAGCACTATTCCTAATAGCAAATACTTGGAACCAAACCAAATGCCCATTAATGATAGACTGGACAAAGAAAATGTGGCACATATATACCAAGGAATACTATGCAGCCATAAAAAGATGAGTTAATGTCCTTTGCAAAGACATGGATGAAGCTGGGAACCATCATGCTCAGGAAACTAACACAAGAACAGAAAACCAAACACCACATGTTCTCACTCATAAGTGGGAGTTGAACAATGAGAACATATGGGCACAGGGAGGGGAACATCACACACCAGACCCTGTTGGGGGTTGGGAAGAAGGGGAGGGTTAGCATTAGGAGAAATACCTAATATAGCTGATGGGTTGATGGGTGCAGCAAACAACCATGGCACATGTATACCTATGTAACAAAGCTGCACATACTGCTCATGTATCCCAGAATTTAAAGTATAATTGAAAATAATAATAATAATAATAATAAATAGGTGTTTTCCATAAACTGAGCAAAATTAGCATCGTGTTATAAAAGAGATGCCAGGAATTATTCATCATATGTTTAACAGATGATGACATTTTTATCCACAAATATTCATTCCACATAACTTTTTCTTCCTCTTCTTTTTGAAAACTCAATAGTAAGGATATCCACTGTGAAGTGGGTATTCACAATATTATAATTACATTCAAGTACATTCAGATAGATTTTATTTACAACACCTACATATTTATTTATTTTCCAACTTATTTACACTTAAATCAGAATTTTAAAAGTAAAAAAAAAATTAGAGTCTAATTTTTAAAAACTAAATACACTTTCATTATGAAAGTAAACTGGAGCTTTTATTTATAGAATAACTATAGTACTTCGGTTCAACTACCCACATTCAAAAGTAGTTGCTTTTTTCTGGTCTTAAATATTCAACTTTATTATTACACTGTGTGTGTGTGTGTGTGTGTGTGTGTGTGTGTGTGTGTGCATGCATATGCATGTGAGCAGCCATGCATCACCTAAGAACAGGGATGTTTTGAGAAATGCATCCATAGGTAATTTTGTCCTTGTGTGAACATCAGAGTGTGTACTTACATAAACCTAGATGGTGTAGACTACTACAAACCTAGACTACATGGCATATAGGCTGTGGCTTTTAGCCTGAAAACCTGCACAGCATTTTACTGTACTGACTATGGCAGTCAATTGGAACACATTGGCAAGTATTTGTGCATCCAAACACAGAAAAGATACCGTAAATATATGGTATAAAAGATAAATAACAGTGCACCTCTATAGAGCACCTGCCGTGAATGAAGTTTGCAGGACAGGGAGTTGCTTTGGTGAGTCAATGACTGAAGGATGAGTGAATGTGAAAGTGTAGAACATTACTGTACACTACTGTAAACTTTATAAACACTGCACACTTAGGCTATACTTAACTTATAGAGTTATAAACTTTCATCAATAATAAAGTAACCCCTGTTTACTATAATGTTTTTATTTTATGAACTTTTAAACTTATTGATGCTTTTGTTAAAATACTTAAAAACTTTATAAGGCTATACAAAAATATTTTCTTTCTTTATATCTGTACTCTATATTCTTTTAATTTTTTTTACATTTTAATTTTTTGTGTTAAAAACTACAACACCCAGTGTGTAGTGCTCCCTTCCCTGTGTCCATGTGTTCTCATTGTTCAACACCCGCCTATGAGTGAGAACATTCGGTGTTTGATTTTCTGCTCTTGTGTCAGTTTGCTGAGAATGATGGTTTCCAGGTTCATCCATGTCCCTCCCCCAAAACCTAAAATGCAATTAAAAAAAAAAAACAACTACAACACAAATATATAGATTACCCTAGGCCTACACCTGGTCAGGATGATCAGTATCTCTGTCCTCTACGCCCACATCTTGTCTCACTGGAAGATCTTCAGGGACAAGACCTGAAGCTGGCAGGAAGCCTCTCCTATGCCAATCATCCTTCTCCTAGAAGTCCTCCTGAAGGACCTGCCGCAGGCTGTTTAACAATTAACTATTATTTTTTTTAAGTAGGAGGTGTACACTTTTAAATAATGATTAAAACATAGTACAGTAAATGCATAAATAAGTCATTTATTATTTCAAGTAGTATATACTGTACATAATTCCAAGTACTATACTTTTATTATACAGCTGGCAGCACAGTCAGTTTGTTTACACCAGCACTACCACAAAAACATGAGTGATGCACTATGTTATGATGTGATGATAGCTATGAGTCACTAGGGCATATGAATGTTTCAGCTCTTTTATAATCTCACGGTATCACCATCTTACATGCAGTCCTTCATTGACTTTAACATCCTTATTCAATGCATGACTATATATGACATCTAGAACAGACAGGGCTTCTCAAACTTTAATGTGCACACAGATCACAACTGGCAATCTTATCGAACACATTTTTAATGCTGTAGGACTGAATGAGGCTTGAGATTGTGCATTTTTTGGGTCATATACACATTATTTAATCCTCATGATACACCAATGTAGTTTAAAATGATCGCCATTCCCATTTTGCACCTGAGAAAATACAGAATTTAAGCCAAATGGTTCACAATCACAAAGTTACAATTAAACTATTTCTCATTTATTTCATATTGTTAAAACTGGTATCTTTATTTTTTTCAACTTTTATTTTAGATTCAGGGAGTACATATATAAGTTTGTTCCCTGGGTATATTGTGTGATGCTGAGGTTTGGAGTATGAATGATCCCATTACCCAGGTACTGAGGATACAACTCAGTACTTAGTTTTTCAACTGTTGCTTCCCTCACTACTTCCCTCCTTCTCTCCTCTCTTTAGTAGTACCCAGTTTCTATTACTGTCATCTACGTCCTCAAGTGCCCAATATGTAGCTCCCACTTACAAGTGAGAATATGTGGTATTTGGTTTTCTGTTCCTGCATTAATTCTTAGGATAATGGCCTTTAGCTCCATCCATAATACTGTAAAGAACAGGATTTTGTTCTTTTTTATGGCTGTGTTGTATTCCTTGGTGTATAGGATCCAGATTTTCTTTATCCAGTCTATCATTGATGGGCATCTAGGTTGACTCCCCGTGTTTGTTATTGTGAATAGTGCTATGATGAACACATGAGTGCATGTGTCTTTTTGGTAGTACTGGGATAGAAATTCAGTAGAACTAGTTTCCAGGACAGCAGGTCACAAGACTCCACTGATAAGAGAGGATACAGTAAGAGAAACCAGCCTAACCCACCTAGAACCAAGAGGGCAGCAAAAGTGACCTTCACTGTTCATTATATGCTAATTATGCTGCATTTCCACAGCAAAAAATACACCCCCTGTCACCATGACAGTTTTTGTTTACCATGGCAACCACTGGAGAAAGCCCTATGTGATAAAGAAAAGGGACAGTTCCCTGGTTACTAGAAATCCATGAAAAGCTTATGAATAATCCTCCTTCTAATCATGCATATTAAGCATAATAAAACTGCTGACCTATGACACTCTGATTATGTCTTCTCTCTGAAACTGCCCTGCTCCATCTGTGGAACAGTACTTTCAATAAACTTTACTTTGGCTTTGCACTTGGGATTTGCTCCTGAATTCATTCTGGGACAAAATCAAGAATCCATCTCCCACAACCCCCTCAAGGACCAAGGGTCTGCCCAGCATCAGTACAATTTTTGTCTTTAGATGTATACCCACGAATACGACTTCTGGGTAAAATGGTAGCTCCCTTTTAATTTCAATGAGAAATGTCCAAACCGCTTTCCGCAATGGCCAAACTAATTTATGTTCCCCCCAACATTGTAGAAGTGTTCCATCTTCTCTGCAGCCATGCCAGCATCAGTTTTCTTTTGACTGCTTAATAATGGCCATTCTGACTGGTGTGAGATGGTTATCTCACTGTGGTTTTGATTTGCAGTATTGTGACAGTGATGATGAGCATTCTTTCATAGGTTTTTGGCTGATTATGCCTTCTTTTGTGAAGTGACTGTTCATGTGTTTTGCTAATTTTTCTAATGGGCTTATTTGTTTTTCATTTGCTCAATTGTTTAAGTTCATTATAAATTCTGGATGTTAAACTTTCATTGGATGCATAGCTTGTGAATATTTTCTCTCATGCTGTTGGTTGTCTGTTTACTCTGTTGATGGTTTCTTTTGCTGTGTAGAAGCGCTATAATTAGGTCCCACTTGTCAATTTTTGCTTTTCTGTTGCCATTGCTTTTGAGGACTTAGTCATAAATTCTTTCTCAAGGTTGAGGTACAGAATGATGTTTCCTAGGTTTTCTTCTAGGGTTCTTACAGTTTGAGATCTTACATTTAAATAGTTAATCTATGTTGAGTTAATTTGTGCATTCGGTGAAAGGTGTGGGTTCACTTTCATTCTTCTGCTTGAGATTCTGCCTTTTTAATGCTCTCCCAGGTGCTGTTGGAGCTGCTAGCCTGAGATGCCACCTTCATTATCAAAGATGTAAAATAAGTGTTTCTGATATGCAAATATCATAAACAACTGTAGTACATGAAGTTTACATTAAGTAGTATTAAATTAAACAGTTCATTTTATTTACAAATGGGCAATTAACATCACTAAATATAAAACTAGAAGTTATTTTTTAAATAAATTCCAGAAGGCCTCTTATTTTCTGGCAATCACATAAAATCATAAAGTAGGCACTGGACAGAAGGAAGTAGTTCAAGGTTGCAGTGAGCTATTACTATGCCACTGCAGTCTAGCCTGGGTGACAGCACAAGCTGCTGTCTCCAATTATAAATAAAATGATAAATAAATCTAAAATAAATATATTTTGGTACTGGTTAGTCTCTCCTTTTTTGTTTCTGACATTGTTATTTATTTTTCTCATCTTTATTCTTAATTAGTCTTAGCCATAATTTGTCTATTTTATTGGCTTTTTAAAAGAACCAGATCTTGCCTTATCAACAAGTCTATTTTTGTCATTTTCTATTCGTTTAGTGCTGCTTTTAGGTTTATCTCCTTTCTACTTCTTTAGGTTTGTCTTTTCTGTAGCTTCTAGACTTTACTACTTAACTCACTTACTTTTAGTCCTTAGTGTTTACTCCTAATTGCATTTATTGCTAAATTTTTAATCTTAATATTGAATCCTACATTTTAGATAAAATATGTTGTTACACCTCCATTTCTAAAATGTTAAAATTTATGTTTTTAATTTCTGCTTAATAAAAAAGGCATCCACATACATCTCTTAAGTTGCTAAGTTTTTTTAAAATAAATACATAAATATAGGTACTGCCAATTCTTTTAAAGTGAATATACAATTTTATTGTATTATGATAGAAATTACATTCTGTATGTTTCCTACTTACAGAAAATTTTAAAAATTTGTGGCTTAATACATTAGCAATTTTTAAAATATCCTATTATCTTCCAAAATATATGCTATGAGCAATGTTGTCCTAATATTTTAGGAAATAAAAATGGAACCGATTTTCTTCCCCAGGAAAACATTAGATTGGTCCAAAAGTAATTGTGTCTATTGTCATACTTAAAAAAAAAAAAAAGACAAAAACTGTAATTACTTTTGCACCACTTAATATAAATTGGGTAGGCATAAATGGAAGAAAAAAAACAAACCAGGACAAAATATATCAGAAATACTGGACAAAAAACTACACTCCATTTAGGATTCCCCAAAAATTATTTTAATAGGTAAATTTCATCATACCTATAAGGGGCATAGTCTTCTATTTTATTCAAGGTGTCCATACAGGAAAAGATAGGCAGACCTGATAGGCAAAACCATCATTAAATCAAATTACTATCACTTAATAAAATAGGTACTCAAAGCCAAAATAAAATATGGATACAGAGAGGACAGGTGAGGACACACTTTATTTTGATTTTCCACTCTAGTGATGCATGCTATCTCCCTGCATTTCATTAAATCGGTCTATTTGGGGTTCAATGTTTTATATTTCACATGATTGTCCAGTTATGATACTTTTCAGTCTGAAAGAACGATCTTCTCTCTCATTCATTGTTGATAGTATAATATCGTGGCATTTTTGCACACTTCATATATTTTTTAGTGTCAACTTGGTGAGCAAATTATATAAATTATAAGGATTTGCATCTGATAAAATGCTGCTATACGAAAAAGGTGATAGAGTGGACTATTTTTTAAATATTGTGAGACATGGTTTCCTGTGCTCCTTGCCTCTTGAAAGCACAGCCAGGAACACAGGCTGCCATGCAGGGATTTTCCTTTGAAAAGTAATGCCAAGGAGCAAGAGTGAGGGAAATAGCATGCATCAGTAGGGAGGGAAAATCAATGTGAAGTGTGTACTTCAGTTAGTCTACACAGCAGGCAACTCAAGCTTGATCCTGCCATGATCCTCTAAGGAACCATGTATAATGTACTTGTGAATTGTCTGACCAAGAAACAGCAGAGCGGGGGCATTTCTTCTCCAATTCCCATAATCATGGGTTGCCATTTTAAATGTTAGTTCCTGTCCCATTTCCCATTCCAGGGTATGATTGGGTGAATAAAGGAAGATGTCCTGCCAGTGTTCAGTGGTATTGTCAGAAATGCCCTGGAGCAGAAAATTAGAGAGGAATAGTGCAGCTAAGGCAGCTGACTCTTGGTTTCACTTAGTCTGGTTGTTAGAATAAAAGGTGTGTTAGGAGAGCGTGATGCAGAGTCCAAGAATGTCCAATAAAGAACAGCTGAAGATTCTTAGACAAAAAACAAAACAAAACAAAACAATAAACAATAAAAAGAAAGAAATTAGATGGGATGACAAATATATGTCTGATTTTTTTTATTTTTATTTTTTTTGAGACAGAGTTTTGCTCTTGTTGCCCAGGCTGGAGTATAATAACACAACCTCAGCTCACCACAACCTCCACCTCCTAGGTTCAAGCAGTTCTCCTGCCTCAGTCTCTGGAGTAGCTGGAATTACAGGCATGCACCACCATGTCTAGCTGATTTTGTATTTTTTTGAGTAGAAACAGGGTTTCTCCATGTGGCTCAGGCTGGTCTTGAACACCTGACCTCAGGTGATCCGCCTTCCTAGGCCTCCCAAAGAGGTGGATTACAGGCGTGAGAGACCACACCAGATCATATGTCTGATTTTATATCTATGGTAACATTATGTTAGTTCGCTGAGTGTGACATAGTTTGGCTGTGCCCCCCAACCAAATCTCATCCTGAATTGTGTAATTCCCACGTGTTGTGGGAGGGACACAGTAGGAGGAAATTCAGTCATGGGGATGGGTTCTCCCTTTGTTATTCTCATGATAGTAAATAATTCTCATGAGACCTGATGGTTTTATAAATGGGAATTCCCCTGCACATGCTCTCTCTTGCCTGCTGCCATGTTCATCTTCTACCATGATTGTGACGCCTCTCCAGGCATGTGGAAATTTGAGTCACATCCAGAAACTCAAGATCAGCTACACAAGACCTCGAAAACATTTAGTTCGAGTTTTAATGTCATTTCTCCTTTCAGATGTATCATTTGGCACCTACACTTGAAAGGCTTTACTTCTCATCTCTAGCTTATCACTTATAATTTCTCAGCCTTGTTTTAGCTGCACGTCATTAATCTGTAATGAATTTAAACATATTATCATTCTAGGTGATTTTAATAATTTGGGGTAAAGATGGAAAAAGAATAAGTTATGAACAGAAATTCTTGCAGTCTTCTAATAAGTAATTTATTTTAACATTGAGGGTGTGATTACATTGTTTATCTTACAGTGTTTTAATTACAATTTATAATTTGCCTACCTTCAAGAGTACTTAAGTTATGCACAATAAGCATGTTTACATGTTTAGGAAAATAGGTCACTTTAATTTTCAATGTTAGAGGCTATTATTTAACAAAATTATAATGGTTCAAACCCTTTTGAAAGTTCTACACTATAATTTCTGTAAGTTTCTTCAATCAGGCCAAGTATTTTTAAAGGGGGGAATTTAAATGAGAAATTAATCTGTACAAGGCAAAAAACTGAGGTCAAATTTTAAGAAAAAAATAATAATAAATTTAGAATGACAACTTCGAGGAGCCCGTGGACAGCTAAAAATTCCTAATAGATGAGAGGAGGACGCTCGCTCTGTTTCTTGGAGCATCATTGTGCTTCTCTCCCTATACATACCGTTACTGGTTTCTGTGTACATCACAAGGATCATATATGCCTGATCTGCTACACAAGATGTGATATCCTGGACAGATCTGGCAGGATAAACATGCAAAATACGTGAACTAAATTTCCCCACTCTTACTATTCTGTACCAAGAAACTTTTATGTCATTTAAAGTTCACCCGAGGTGCTATCTGTTAAATTACAGATCTGTGTACTATGTTTAAAAGTAACCTTCTGTGGAGTGCACTAGAAATATTAGAGATGCATTGACTTTTCTTCAAGAATATTAAAATAATTTCTTCTTTACCAGACCAATTTTTAATTACTTCAGATATGTTCATGTAATTTAAAATATGCATTCAAGGAAAGAAGCTCCTCAACAAAAAGGATCTCCCTATTTTTGTTTTCTAGAATACTCTTTCCTATTACATACTGAATGTGAGTATTTCCACCAAAAATGAAATTGAAACCATTCATTCCAATGTTAATTTACAAGTAAAAGGAAGCATGCTATGTAAACCCTGTGTAATTGATAGGCCTTATTTATATAGCCTTTCTGAGTATGCTTTTAATTATGTTTGTTCATAGTTCTGAGCTGTTATTTATAATATTTTCTGTTAATAATTTGAAAAATATGTTAGCACTTCCTGATGTGAATCTGGATTTTAATCAGCCAAGTGTAAACTACTCAAATATTTTTTCTGTCAATTAACTAAAAGAACCACATCTAAAATAGGCCTGACACTAAAAGATACTTAGTGACTGTATTAACACTGTTGAGTGAACCCCAAATCCCAGTTTGGAGATACACAGTGTATTTGTTCCAATAATGATAAAACACCTAAGAATCTAAATTTGTTTCTGAATTTCCTGTTTTCATTTTAAGACAAATTATGCTCAGCTGCACAAACAAAGTAATTGACAACAGAATTTCAGTAGGAAGAAAGAATGTTTTCAGAATTATGGAAACCTCTCAAGAGAGAAATGTCTAATAGCCACAGAAGTGTATATTCAAAAGCCATGGAGCCAAAGGAACTTCAATATAAAAATGTCATTTTCTAAGAATAATGCTGGCTAATTCCACTTTAAAAGCAAAAGAAATATGAAAGGTTATTACCAAGAGGGTGTTAACCAGATGTTCTCAATCTCTATAAGGAAGGAACGTCTGTAAGTTAGATAAAAGGCAGAACAGCCACACACAGAAGGTTATTAAGTCTTGGGAAGGTTAAGAAGTGAAGATGTGAACAGTATTTTAAAGATTAATTAAATTTTATCTATCCATGAAACTTTAGGTTGGAAGAAAGGCAGGCAAGACTGGTAGCCACCTTATAACCTTCTTTCTTTCTTGTTTTATGAAGCACTTGCTTTAGTAATATAATAAGTAACATGCTAAAAATAGCAATGGAAATGATTTTCTTGGTTTCAAAATACTATTCTGAGTTAATTTGTGCATCTTAACTGGTTCTACATTGAGAACTCATGGGCATGATATCCTTCAGTACATTGTCTATAATGCCATACCTTGGAGTCAGAAAGTTGTGAACTCAAACTCTGCCCTTTCTCACTGCGTGGCTTGGGCAATTTGCTTAACTTTGAAGATGTGTTCTGAAGATCAGCAAGCACAAATGTTAGCAAGGAGCCCAGCATCATGTGGCAGGAAGGAGTTTCTGTCACCAGTTTCTTAGTTGGTTTCCCTAGTTGGATTGAATTCCATGAGGGTAGTAGCATCTTTTACTGAAGTGTCAATCTTAGTGGTCTGGCTTACCAAAAATATGCTTTGAAATCACGTTAAATATTTGTCATTGTTAGAAATACATTACTAAAACTGTATACCAATGAACATCAGCCAAAAATCCTAACGGCAAATAGAATTTGAGAAAAGAAATTCATATGCACACTGTGAAGTGGACACTCATAAAGAGGAATAAATTAATGTCACTTAAAAACAACAACAAAATTGTCAGTAAGTGAATATCAGAGGATAATAGCAAAACCTCAAAGGCTGATAAAAAGTCCAAAGTCATTACTGCAAGGTATCTCTAACGTGTAACACAGGAAAACTTAATAAACTGAACACATTGCCATTTGAGACACTGGTAACATTTGCTATCTTTCCTAAGTTGCTGGGGTAAGGCAAATGTGATTTTCTTCCAGTAGATAATTGCCAGAAACAGGCCCTAAAACTTCCCAGAGATAAAAAAGAAAGATACATGGAAATTTTAAAATAAAACTAAAATTAAAAAAACACATGACATGTTTTTTCCTGTTGAGTACTATGTGTTTAAAATACAATATTTTATGTACAAGTGCACACAAATATGTTACCTAATTAAGGGAAATCTTGTATATAATTAGACTTGTTCATGAAATAAGCTTAGGGTGGTTTTGCCCACATATTCAAAACATTTACAATGTTTTCTGCTAAATGAGTGATTAAATTATTGCTTGATGTTTATTCTTCAACATGACTTATTAGTAATATTTCTGTATAATATTATAATATGTGAGCTAACATCAAAATTAACAGAAATTGGATGTTAGCCATATCATGTACTGATTCCTCATTCATATGCCATATATTATTTCCCTTTGATGATTTTGTTATTGGCTACAAACCTCTAATTGTTTTATCAGAATTATGCCTAAAGTGGCAAAGGAGTGGTTGCCAGAACATGTTGGAATAACCTAACTATGATATGGACATCTTTATACCAGATCATCTAGAAGAAAAAAAAATAACATTTAATAAAATATAATCCTTAAATGTGTGACTCTTACGTATTGCAGAATGATGAATCTAAAAACATCAGAACAAGAAATAAGAAATAAGAAAAGGGCCTCCATTGTAAGCTGTTAGCTATCTTTCTTTCATTAGTGTAGGTATTTCTGCTTCAGGAAACCCTTGTTATGCAAAGCAAGCTTATCCTAGTCTAGGAGTAGCTGGATGTACAGTCCAGAGATTGCCTTGACAAGGACAGGAGAGCCTACTTCATTTCTTAGAAAGTGGAAGCATTTGCTTTAGGTTTATCATCACTAGAGGCATTCATGTGCCTACCATCCAATTTTTGTTGAAACATTATGGTCACCAAATTGAATATGCTACTAAGTCCATAACACTCAAAACTGTATTTTAAAAGAAACATTTTTAAACTTTTGAGTTTAGAGGTTCAAGTGGAGGTTTGTTATGTAGATAAGCCTGTGTCACAGGGGTTTGCTGTACAGATTATTTCATCACTCAGGTATTAAGCCTAGCACCCATTAGTTATTTTTTCTGATCCTCTCTCTCTTCTCACCCTCCAGCCTCCAAAGAGTCCCAGCATGTGCTGTTCCCCTCTATGAGTCCATGTGTTCTCATCATTTAGTGCTTGCAAACTCATTAGCTAACTCTAATTATGGAAATGAAAGATTTTTAAAATTGGAAAATATAAGTAAGTATAAGGAAGAAAAATATTCTCAAGCCTATTCCCAAGCAGATAATGTAAGGAGGCAATAAAGAACAAAAGCAGAAGAAACATTGTTTTTAAAGCTCCTGGTCACATCGTCACCACTCAACACCTATTTCACCCACTTCACTAGAGAAGGCCCACACAGAATGAGTCCAATTCCCTCTCCCTCTTGTCTACTCTTGAGGCATATTCTGAAGAACCGTTGTTTATATCTTGCCAAATTATTTTCTATCTAGTCTGTTACCATATTTGTCTCTCCCACTAAACTAAGCTCCTCAAGAACAAGAGCTGCATTTTTTTCTTTAAATATCTAAAGTCTAATTATAGTGATTGACAAATACTCTATTGTCCATTATTAAACCATTGAATGGATTAATGAATGACTGGACACCAACTCCTGGGTTCCTTAAATGTAGTAATCAAATCAAACTGTTCCTCCATAAGCCTAGTTATTTCCTACATGATACTTGAAGATGACTATAGAATTCCAGTTTAATTACAGCTATGGCTTTTTCTTAATAAATTGGCTTTTGATAGCACTGATTAACTGAAGTAAAGGAGAATCTGTCAAAATTTCTATCTAATTCGGTGTTTTAACAAATTTAAAAAATAATTAAGGTGATTACATACAAATAATTATTTATCATGAAATAGGTTGGTGATAGGTAGAATACAAATTATACAAATGCCTATGTACAATTATAATAGAAGCCCTTTTATCTGATACAATTGGGTATAACTGGTTAAAAATTTGGTTAAAATGGTAAGTTTTTACAAATTTGAATATTCGTTTCTTAATCTTTTTATTTGGGAAGAAGCATTTTCAAAAATATTTAAAGTAGATGTCTAGATGTCTAATAAGTTTTGAATAGTATTTCTTATATGACACACCAGCTTTACATTTCCTACCATGCCCAATTTTAATTCTTTAGGATGAAATAGGAACTTAAAGACAATTGAGAAATAATCCATGTGCAAAATCCTCGTAGATATCTTTTACCATCTACTGACAAACTTTACAGCTACTTAGCAGCACCAGATTTTTTTTTTTCTTTTTTCGGTAATTAGACTTACTGAGTCTCCCCAAGGCATTCTGCTTGGTTATCATGGAAACAACAGCTATCTTTCTGTATGTATTCATGTTTCCTTGGTTTATATAACATTTAATTAAATTACATAATTACAAGAAAATTACAGCTAGAATAAAATCATTTGGGAATAAAAACAACTTACTCTTAGAAAGTATACAAAAAAAGTGGGGGAAGAATGAAGGGGCATTCAGAAGAGCAACTGATTATTGGCAAGTACTCAGTGTGCACAGACATTGGTGAGGGGACTGGGAGAGCCAACGGCATGGAGATGGGTTAGGAGACAATGTGCTGGGGTCTCATGTTCTCATCCTCAATATCCATTAACACTCTGAAACACTGCTTAATCTATCCTGGCTCTTCTACCTTGCAAAATGCTCACAGCTTTCCTCTCCTCTCACTCTAGCTGCCTTAAATCTAGTTTTCTCAAGATTTGAGAATCTAGTGCTTCTCAAATTTTCTGTGCTGAAAGACAAATTTTCTCTCCAATTTTTCACAAACCTATATTACACTTGTAAAACACAGTTAAATTACAATAATTAAAAAGACAAAATGCAAGGGCATTTTAAATTGTGAGTTCAACAACAAAATTACTGTCGTGCTGTTATAAAAGTTTCTAAACATTTCCTCTAATTTTCTATTCCTATTTCCTTATTGACCAGGAACAGTTTGCAGAACAGCATTGGTTTACAAACTGCACTTTTTTGGCACTTATCTAGACCAAGCCTATAGATTAACTACATTTGTATTTGCATATGACATTTGGATGGACAACATGATATAGAATACACTTGAGAAGCAGATACAGAAAAGGAAAACTAATAACTTTGCAACTGCTCCAGACCAATAGGATTCAAATTTTATGTACCAAAGTTGTGAGTTGTTTTTCTGTTGCCATGAATCCCCAGGTTGAAGGTCAGACAACCTGAACATGCCTAGATGAACCGAGTGTGCAAATACAGGTTTAATATAAGTGCTCCGACCAAGAAAAAGGGACTGAATAAAAAATATGGATATCAAATGGTAGGATCCAAGATCCAATTAGATTGGGCCCTGGTGTTACCCCATGGGCAGGATCCAGTCAGATCATGCCATCCAGCATCACGTCATTGCAAGATCCAATCAGATCATGTCTCACTGTCATACACTTAGAAGATCAGACTCAGTCCACAGCTGGTAGACAGATTTGAGCATTTCCTGCTCAATTCAACTCACTGCAAAAACCCAGTAATTCCATGTTTGCTTTTACATTGTGCATGCACAAACAGACTCAGTTTGGTTCTGTAACAACTTTTCAAGGTAAAATTGAGTATTCTCTTCAGATACATAAATTTCTTTCATCCAGCTTTGACTTTCATGAGTAAATACAATAGGAATTTGAGAAAATAAGTTTATATGCTATACTATAGGTTAATTTTTTTTCAAGATAATGTAATTAAGAGAATTAATAGTATTAGAATACAAGTATATTTAAATATTTTTAAGGAGGTGAAAACTAAAGACTATGGAGAGAAAATTAAAGATATTCCTGCTTTAAACATTTAACTCCCTATTTTAGTTCACGACAATGTGATCGTTCTTTGCCAGCTTTTATTTTGCATTGTGGTTCAAAAAGAAATCATGCAGAATAAATTCTTCCTTATTTTGGGGCTTATTTGCAGAACAAATTCTTCCTTTTTGGGGGGCTTATTTTCCATAGCTGGTTCATATGTAAGTACAAACATATGTCCACATCCAAAAATAATCTAGACACTTCCCTTCCATATGTGTGCCCATGAAAGGAGAAAAGAGAATGAACTGACTTTAAGTTAATCAGAAGGGCACCAGGGATAATACGTTACATGAAAATAATAAATACGGGAAATATGGGGCTCGAGCTCAAAGAAACGAGGGATAATGTCTTTTTAAAAACTATGTCAAAAACAAAATTCCCTAAATTATTGGCTACTTATGCATTTTGTTTGGTTGACCATTCATAGGTAGTTTCGTGGTAATATTCCAATTGTGCTCCATCATCATTACAAAGCCAGCTCTCATGCCAAGGTAAGTCCCAAATACTTTTGTTCTGAATTAAATGAAATCGTGTAATCATGGTTATAACAACATCTGTCTGACATTAAACAGTTGGCTGCTAAAAATAGAGAGTTTCTTTTCATCTACTCCATAAAATCCTAGACCTGGGATAAGTCTTCAAAGTATCACTCCTCCCCCAAACTTCAAATATTAAGTGGACAGTTCTAAAAGTGCTACAGCATTTTGCATTTTTAACATATCATAAGTTTAGATATCTTTGCTACTCTGTCATTTTTTAACAGGAAAAACAAAACAAAACAAAAAAGTTTTGATTTAATTCACTCATGTTTCCAGAATATATTTTGACCATTAGAATTTTCAAGCACACCTTGTTTGATTGTGCTTTGCTTTACTGCACTATGCAGATATTGCAATTTTTACATGGTTAAGGTTTGTGGCAAGCTCTTGTCAAGAAAGCCTTTTGTCAGTGCCATTTTTACAACAGCATGGGTTCATGTCTCATCTCTGTGTCAAATTTTGTTAATTCTTACAATATTTCAAACTTTTATATTTATTATATCTGATATGTAGATCTATGATCAGTGAACTTTGATGTGAACAATTATAATTGCTCTGGATGCCACTAGCCTCGTACATATAAAACGATTAACTTAATCAATACATGTGCGTTTTTTTGACTGCTTCACTGACTGGCCGTTCCCTCGTCTCTGTTTCTCTTCTCAGTCCTCGCTAGTCCCTGGTAAAGTGACATTATTAAAATTAGGCCAATTTATAACCCTACAATGGGCCTCAAAGTATTCAAGGGAATAAGAAAAAAGTGTCTTCTTTTAAATTAAAAACTAGTAATGATTAAGATTAGTGAGGAAGGCATGTCAAAAGCTAAGATAAGCCAAACTAGGTCTCTTGTAACAGTTAGCCAACTGAATGTGAAGGAAAAGTTCTTGAAGAAAATGAAAAGTGCTACTGCAATAAAGACATGAATGATAAGAAAGTGAAAGACATGAATGACAAGAATAAGTCTTATTGTTGATCTGAAGAAAGTTTTAGGGGTCTGGATAGAAGATCAAATCAGTCACAGCATTCCCATAAGCCAAAGCCTAGTAAATAGAAAGACCCTAACTCTCCTCAATTCTGTGAAGGCTGAGAGAGGTGAGGAGGCTACACAAGGAAACTCTGGAACTAGGAGAGGTTCCTAGGTTGAGGGAAAGAAACTGTCTCCATTAACATAAAAGTTCAAGCTGAGGCAGCAAGTGGTCATGGAGCAAGTGCAGCAAGTTATCCAGAAAGCCTAGCTAAGACAATTGATGAAGATGGGTACACTAAACAATAGATTTTTAATGCAGATGAAACAGCCTTCTTGTGGAATGAGATGCCATTGAGGACATTCACAGCTGGAGAGGAAAAGTCAATGCCTGACTTCAAAGATTCAGTGGACAGGATGACTCCCTCATTAGGGGCTAATGAAGCTGGTGACTCAAAAGTTGAAGCCAGTGGTCACTTGCCATTCTGAAAATCCTAGGGCCCTCAAGAATGATGCAAACTTTAGTCTGCCTGTGCCCTAGAAACAAAACAACAAAGCTCAGATGTCAGCACTTCTGTTTACAGCATGGTTAACTAAATATTTTAAGCCCACTCTTGAGACCTACTACTTAGAAAAAGATTCCTATCAAAATATTACTGCTTATTGATAATATACCTAGTTACCCAAGAGCTCCAGTGGAGATGTATAAAAAGATTAGTTTTCATGCCTGCTAACAGAACATCAATTCTGTAGCTCATAGATCAAGGAGTAAATTTAACTTTCAAATCTAACGTATTTAAAAAATATATTTTATAAGGCTATAACTGCCATTGATAGTGATTTCTCGGATGGATCTGAGCAAAGTAAATTAAAAACCTTCTGGAAAGAGTTCACTATTCTAAATGTCGTGACAAACACTTGTAATTCAGGGGAAGAGGTCAAATATGAACATTAACAGCAGGTTGGAGAAAGTTGATTCCATCCCTGATGGATTTGAAGTCTTCCTTCAAGCTTCAGTGAAGGAAGTAACTGCAGAAGTGGAAGAAATAGAGTTAGAAGTGGAGCCTGAATATGTGACTGAATTGCTACAATCACTTAAAAAAAACTTGAACGGAGAGGCGTTTCTGCTTACAGATGAGCAAAGAGTGGTTTCTTGAGGTGGAATGCATTTCTGAAGAAGATGCTGTGAACACTATTGAGATGACAATGGAAGATTTGGAATCTTTCATAAACTTATTTTGTAAAGGGTTTCAAGAAGTTCTGTGAGTAAAATGCTATCGAACAACACTGCATGCTACAGAGAAATCGTTTGTGAAATTTGACACTGGAAACTTTATTGTTTGTCTTTTATTAAGCAATTGTCACAGCCACTCCAATTTTCAGTAACTACCTCCCTGATTAGTCAGTAGCCCTTAACATTGGAGACAATATCCTTCATTAGAAAAAATATTAAAACTCTCTCAGTGCTCAGATGATCATCAGCATTTTTTAACCATAAAGTATTTATTATGTACATTGTTGGGGTTTTTTTTTTAAGCCATAATGCTATTACACACAAATTTTATATGCACTGAGAAACCAATGATGTTGTATGACCTACATTATTGTAATGTTCACTTTATTGTGGTTTTTTGGACCTACATCTGCAATATCTCTAGTCTACCTGTATAATATACAATATGATAATCAACTCTTCTCTTTGGTTTTTGTGTTTATTTATTAAAGTGTAGTGTTTATCTGCAGAAATGTCCCTGGTATGTGCATATTTTATAAGCTCTGCTTACAAGTCAAATTCTCAAGGTCCTTAATCATTGCTTATTTGTGAGCTTCTTAAAATATTTCCTTTTTGGTATGTAATTTCTAACATTTGCACTTGTTTCTCTAATCAGCTAAGTGCAAATTGTTTTATATTTGATCTCTGCATAATTTTCTAACTGAAAGGCTCAATAAAAAAAACAAACACAATTATTCCTGTGCTGTAATTGCTCAAGTCTAAGCGAATGTGATAATGAATATTTTGTCCCACATAATCTTGACCTTCCATCCTCTCTTCCAAGTAAATGACCTGGTGAGTCACAGAGTAGTCACAAGTACCTGAGGTCTCTTAATGATATCCTTGGTTTGAGAAAACTTTGGTTTAAGCATCAAATACTCTACATCAAGGTTTCTGAATTATTCATTGAACTCTGGGTTTTCACAGTGAAGAACCAGTAATACACAAATAAAAGTGTGCAGACTACAAGGACAATGTAAGGTCAAACCTTACTCAGAGTCTTATTATAAAATATATCACTACCAAAAATGCATTAATTCTATACTTCAAAAAGAAAAACTCCTTAACCAATATTTCCCTCATTTAAAAAAGTCAGACAGGAGCAGCAAGAATCACTTGGGCCCCACTGTAGGCAGCCCAGATTTCTGTAAGTCTTGATGCTGGATTGGTCAGGGTTAATGCTTCTAGAAAGGAGAGAAACACATCAGATTGAGGGTTAGGGTAGGGTTACACTGGTGCCAGAGCTATTGTTGTAAAACATCCTTCCAGCTCAGTTTTCACTGACTCTGCTTTGAAGTCCTTCTGCCTTGACTGGAAATGATTTGCTCTAAGAAAGATTGGCATTTTCTGTGGATGTGAGTGATGCAGTCATAGTAAGTCACCATAAAATAATGTACTGGCCAGTGTACTAGGATAAATCCTCAGTATAAGACACAGAAACTGAAGTGGTTTCTTTCTACAGAGAAAAGATATTTCTTGCTGGACAGCTTTGTTTTCATAACTGTGTGGCACATTTTATCTTAGACTTAACTACAGCGTTAAGAGCATTGTAATCTTTATACACCTGGATATATTTCCTTCTGTCTTTCCTTTGATTTTTAAGAGGATTGATGTTGTAAATTGGTTAAATAAGGTTTGTGCTAATGCCTTCTTTTAAAATTCTTCCCCCTCAGGAGCACATTTGATGAGTTTACCTGATACTGATAATAGGTTTTCTCAGCTTATGTTATGCCAAGGAAAGGCAAGTAAAAAAAAAAAAATGTCATTAGGAAAGATTTCCCTAAGAAGAAAAGAAGAATGTGGTAGGTATGAAATGTTTGTATTTCACTTGTTAGCAACAATAAAAAAACTCATTTTTAAATTCAATATAGTGTATATATCCACAGAAATAGAATCAGGATTTCTCCATAATTGCTTAAATAATTTTATGTAGCACAATTCCTACAGAAAGCATATGATCTATGAAAATTATATCCACTATAAAGACATTTGAGGAAAAACTCCCAATGTAACAAAAAAATTGTAAAAAATCAATAACATATATTCCCTATATAATGTTATAATGTTTATATGGTCAAAAAGTAAGTAGACATAATTTAGGGCTGTGGATATAACAAGATGACACTTTAATTCTTTGTATGACTGACCACCTCTCTGTACAATGGCGTCACATGGACGAAGAAGCCTGACTACTCTCCTGGTGTTATCCTTCCCCATCCTCCCCATCCCCCTGCTGTCCCTCCCCTTCCCTCTCTTCCACCTCCCCACCTAGCCTCGGGAGTGTTGTTCCTTTCCCTGTGCCCAAGTGTTCTCATCGTTTATCACCCGTCTATGAGTGAAAACATGCAGTGATTGGTTTCCTGTTCTTGTGTCAGTTTGCTGAGAATGATGGTTTCTAGATTCATCCATGTCTCTGCAAAGGACACGAACTCATCGTTTTTTATGGCTGCATAGTATTCCATGGTATATATGTGCCACATTTTCTTTGTCCAGTCTATCATGGATGGGCATTTGGGTTGGTTCCATGTCTTTGCTATCGTAAACAGCACCACAACGAACATATGTGTGCATGTGTCTTTATAATAGAACAATTTATAGCCCTTTTTATATATACCCAGTAATGGGATTGCTGGGTCAAATGGAGTTTCTATTTCTAGATCCTTGAAGAATTGCCACACTTTCAAATGCCTGATGTAGGCAACAGGGGTGGGGGGATGGAGATAGCAAACCACCATGGCATGTATGTACCTATGGAACAATCCTGTAGGATGCAGGATGTGCACATGTACCCCAGAATCCAAAGTACATTAAAAAAAGAGAGAGAGAAAAAAAAGAAGCATGCCTGTTCTTTCACAGCCATGCATGTGTGCATGCTCCTCCACACCACCTTTCTTTTACCCTTCCCTAAACTGAAAACCATACGGTTACACATGTCTATAGCTCGATCTTTCCTCACAAGGTACTTTTTATGTTTTCATTCCCCCTTTATTTTTCTTCTTTCTTTCTTTAATTTAAATTTATTATCCATGGATAAATGTGGCAACTTAAACTTCTCAATCTTGGCTGCACAAAGTGAGAGTTAAAATCTCTGGGTTGGTATTTTCTCATGCATAAGAAAGTGTATGGTATCCTTCTGGGATCCCTTGCCTGTGCCAGTCTTTCCTGGGTTCTAATTAAGTCTTCAGTTTTTCAAGCCCCTGGCTGAACAGTCAATTATCATGGACTGCTGGATATTCTACTTGGTTCCCATTAAAAGTTGTTCTGAGACGTTTAGCTTTTCAGTTCTCCTAGTTCTTGAAGCATAGATTACTCTCCCTAAGTCAATGAATAATATAACAGGAGCCACCCACTCCAAATGTTCCAATATGTGAGTAGTTCTGCTCCAATTACAAGTCAAGATATACAATCACCAACTCCAAAACTGCATTGAGAGAAAAAAAAAAAAAAGACAGGGAGAGGAAGAAAACGGAAGAAAGAGGGGTGGAGAGAGGGAAAAGAGGGGTGGAGAAGGATTGTGAAAGCTAAATATATAGGTTTTTAAATTTGCAAGAACCATTAATAAGTGAGTAAGTAAATAAGCAAAAGGATTTCTCCCAGAAGATATGGCAAAAAGATTTTTAAAAGTGAAAGGAGTATTTAGAAGAAGGGATCATCAATTCAGAAATGTACAAGGTTACCCAATCCAGCAAATGAGAAAGGGCAACTAGAAGAGGAAATAATATAAAGAATAAAAGGAAAATGTTTCTAAAATAACAGAAACACACTAACCTGAAAGTAAAAGGAAAAAGAAAGGCCCACAAAGTAGCGGAATAGATAAAACGAAGAAAAACACAAACACACTTAAACATATGCCCATGAAATTTCCAAGATAAAAACAAAACGTCATGGAGCATAGAATAAAAAACAGTTCTCCACAGGGACAAGAGTCTGATTTGTTTCAGGCTTTTCATTGCAACAAAGAATGCTTAATGACAACAAATGTCTAGAGGAAAAGGACTACAAACCATAAGCTGTTCCTAAGCAAAACGTTCACCATATACCAGGGCAAAGTGAAGACATGATTAATTAGGTGTGTTGCCCAAAGCATGGCTCGCAAGCACTCAAGCTGAATTAAACAAGAAAGAATCCAACAAAGTGGAAACTGTGAGAGCCAAGAAGAAGAGAAATTAACTTTGGATGAATAGAAAGGAATCAATGATGACAACAACTTTAACGTCTTAAAGAAGTTTCTCCACTTTAGGACATTAGGCAAGTAATATAATTAGGAACCAGATTATTTTAGAGATACGGTTGAAGGCAAGACTCACTTCATTTGTCAAGATAAGTGAAATACAGTTGGAAATTCCCTGGGAAATAAAAGCAGCACATGATCACATGATAATCATAAAATAAATATAAAGAAGAAAGCATGTTTTTGTTTTGAAGGGTTGGTAGACTATAAGAAAAGGGATATTTGATCTTCATGCTTAGAACATTCACTTTTGAATGGCACAGACTTAGTTCTACAGTGTTATGTATGATCCAATCATACTCAAAGGTTCTGCAATGTATGATATTCATAACATTATAAACATCTCTAGTTTTAAAATTTTGGAACTAACATATGGACAAAGTAATAGAGGCTTAATTGACAGTACAGAACAGCATTTAAGTTTTATAAACTATGCTAATTATTTGTTCAGCACATATCTGTGTCAGATACTGCTCTAATAACTGGATTCAACAGCAAAAACAGACAGAATGCCTGGTCATGTGAAAGTTCACATTAGGGGGAGAAAAGTAATCAAATGAGTAAAATAGATATAGAATTAAGTTAGATAATAGTAAATGTTATGGTGAAAAATAAAGCAGAGTAGTATAACAAAGAGAAGTGAGGGTGCATGGCTATTTTATGATTGGATGTAAAGCAAGTACTCTCAGAGAGGGAGCTTTCATCAGAATCCTAAAATGCCAGAGAAACAGCTATACATCAGTCATACAAAGGTAATCTAGCAGTGCATCCAAGGACCAGTGCATCAGATAATGGTCTTATGTTTGAGTTTCAGCAAGAAGCCTGAGCCCAGAGAAAACACAATGGCTGAAGGGACATGGGAGCTGGGAGTTGAAGGAAAGGCTGGGGCCAGGTATTATCAGTAGGGCCTTGCAGGTCATGCTAACAAGCTTGATCTCCTGAACATGATTGGGGGATGATCTCTTCAAGCCATCCCATGCAGATTGGGGACTGGGAGAGGAGAAGGATGTATGGAGAAAGGGATTCCTTGGGCTATACAGCAGGAAGGCAATAGACACTGATCAGAAGTTGCTGGTTCAAGAAATATAGCTTAAAAATATCATTTAAAGTTATGAAGGTAACCAGTATAAGAATAAACATAATGATACAATTTTCTAAAAAAAAGAAAGAAGAAGAGGGAGGGAAGAGAGTGTAAATGAGCTAATTTCTTGTCTTCCATACCTACTGCTGAAGATATACAAAACAAGAAAAAAGGTATTATAATAGTCCAAAGAGTAGTTAGATTAAGATTGAGAAGATTACTGAATTTCATTGCCTATCCATATTTGGCCTGTGGATTATTACATCCTGTCCATGGCTTTCAGGGCATTTTAGCCTTAACTTTTGTTGAAAGCAATACCAAAACGCTAAATATTCAGTTTGTGAAGTTCAGAGGAGAAAATTTACATCAGTTGGAAATGATGCTTTCTGCCTTATCAAGCACATTTACCACAATTTGCCAGTTGAAAAGCCATATTAGAGATCATAAGCATAGAAATGCAACATTTTCTTGGATTATAATCTCATAACAGTGTGTTCGCAGAGGCTTTTATCTCAAACCTAAAAACACATATTTTCATGTATCGGAATGCATTTTAAAAAGGAAAAATATCAAAAGTCTTTCTACATGGTATTAGCATTTTTATATTTGCAAACACTCTGCATTAAATTGATTTTGAAGACATTTCCTAGAATTATTTTCTTCATATAAAATCTGGATGACACTCATAATTAGATAAGATTTCATTATCATCTTTGTTTATTCCTGCTGACCTTCTAACTCTAAGAACAACAATGGGTGGAAAATAGGTTCAAAACCTGCAGAGCATAATAGAAGTGAAAATAAAGCAGCAATTAACATCGGCAATGTCACAATCACCTCCAAAATGCCTTTGAACTCATCATTTTTGACATAGCTTGAGAAAGCTTGAGTTGATTACAAAAAGAAAATGAATGAGAGCATATTTTAAATATCCATTTCTCATCTTAAACTCTTTTGCATTTTTGGAGTGGAAATGTCTAAAGATATTTTTTAAAAATCTAAGAAATATTGTGCCAATACCTATTTTGAGAGAAAATTTACTCAAAAGATACTTCTTACTATCTAAAATAAAAGTGTATTTATAAAAGTTATTTTCAAATCGCTGTTCTCTTAAATGTCAAGTGATTATATGATGCTTGAAAGTACATGTTGAAAATAAATAATACCTAAATTATAGTATTTAATATTCCTAATATTCATGTGTAGTTTTTCAAATTCATTTCAATTATTTTGTTGGTTTAAAAATGAATAAAGTGTTTCTTTATTGAATGCTTAAAAAATAACATAGTAGAGCACTGTTAATTGCATTATACCTACTGCCGTCAATCTGAGAAACAGTTTTAAAAAGTAAGCAAATCAATGTCTCATTCTGCTAGCAAACATATTTGAGAGTGATTTGGGGATGTATTTTTATAATAAAATATCAAGGTTAAATAAATATTCCATAAACTTTTATTCCTAAATATTTCAGAATATTTCATTTATTTATGGACTCATCTCTAAGATTATTTTCTAACTGAAGAGCTTGATTATTCTTTTAGTACAGATTTAACTGATACATGCATTGTTTTTGAGCATTTAGAAAATGTATTTAATATTATAAGATTCTATCTCAAAAGGAAGTTTATGATTAGAAGTTCAAGGATGGCTTTTTTCATCATTTTCCGGAATAGAGATGTGCAACTTTTTAAAAATTATTCCACAAAGGCTAATTAAGAATAACTGAGATTTTGGTCAAGACCCAGTGAGAATGACAATATAGGTGAATGTTGTTGAGGCCAATCCTGGGGAATATTAAGTGTTAAGTCAAAGAAAGAAAGGCAGCTCAAGCGTCAGCAATGTCATCTCCAACTTTTGCCTGAGAGTAGGACCTAAAGGTGCTGACGCTGCCTTGTTTTCAGTAAAGTTGTGCGGAGACAGTAACACCACTCAGTTTCTTCTTCTTAAGCCTGTGTCTGGCACACGGCCGCCAGTGATGTGTGACTCAGCTTGGTCGCATCAGTCAGCCTTGGCTTATGCCATCTTGCAAAGGTAAGGCATTTTGTGAGCGCTACCACTTTTAACAGCTTTCTACAGTTGGTATAGTATCCAAGTGTCAACTTATATGACTGCTTTTCAATTTGTGTTCCTGCTAGAGCACAGTTTCAAAATATGTTTTTCTGGAAAGAGATAGGAAACTTATGAATAACATACAAATAAGTTGTACAGGAAAATATATTTTGAAATAGGCAATGAACTACATGGAAATCCTTATTTTCGACAATCAATTTCTCACCCAGATAAATATCTCAACAAGCAAATCTATGAAGGCGAGCCTTGTGGGCTCTATTCACTACTTCACGTTGCATTTCATGGCCCTGTCTATGCACATAAAGAGAAACACTGTGCAGTAAGTAGAAAGAAATCCAGGCACAATTTACAGAGTTCTTAACAGGGAATGTTGCCTTTTTTTATTTCAAAAAGATTAATAAAAAGAGCAAGAGACGGGGAGGGAGAAGTTGAAAAATCAAATGTGTTGCTGCTTCTCATTCGTAAATGATGTCTAATTCTATCAGACGCCCTGAAACATTAATGGATATTTCAATGGGCGTTGTATAGAGTTTTAACAGAATAAAAGGCATATTCAATTACATACATATATACTTAAATACAGAGAATTTTTCCATATGTAGTTAAGTTTACTGGAAATCCATAGAAAGTGGCCATGAAACAATTAATTTTATTTAACTACCATGCACTTAAAATGGGCATAATTCTCAGTACTCCTAAGCTCTGCTTCTTAAACTATAAACCAAAATGTTCTTTCAAAATATAACACATTTGCAGGGCACAGTGGTTCATTCCTGTAATCCCAATGATTTGGGAGGCCAAGATGGGTGGATTGCATGAGCCCAGGAGTTTAAGACCACCTTGGGCAACAAGAAGAGTGTGTCTATCAAAAAATATAAATACAAAAAATTAGCCGGGTATAGTCCTAGCTGCTCAGGAGGTTGAGGTGGGAGGATTGCTTGAGCCGAGGAAGCAGAGGATGCAGTGAGCTGATATTATGCCACGCATGGACAACAGAGTAAGACCCTGTCTCTCTCCATATATATATATATATGGACACACACATACATATACATACACGTACATACATATATACATACATATATTCACATATATGAATGACACATTAAGAATAAACTACACATTGGCCTTGGAGAGCATACTAGTATTTATCAATAGATTCTCATAAACTTTGATGATCACCTGTAAAAAGAGAAGTTAATTATTTAAACTACCTTTACCATTTGAAATATATTTATTACCTTAATTGTTATTTATGTGAAAGCACTAAGGTTTACGTAAGCTAGTGATACATGTGTAATTCTTAACAATTTAAAGGAATTTGAGAGCCTTTTACTAGTGTATCACCCTAGTCACAAGAGCCCAGCCATGTATACCCAGTCTTGAAGATGTTAATAATCTAGCAGAAAAGAAAGGTCAAAAATTTCTCCTCCTCTATCTTTCTATTTATAACATTCTCCTTCATTATTTTTTTTCAAATCTACATTTTAGCAAGAAAAGATTGATCATTGCTCAGTAGAATTTATGAAAACCAGGCTAGTAGCAAGTACTTGACCCAAACAAATTTTCTTTTAATACAAAGTGACCCATGCAAGGTGCTTTTAAGTAAAAGTAAATTATAGAGTACTTTTATTCACTTAATTCATGAAACAATTAAAATTAAGTGAGATATAAGAAGAGAAATTTTATGTGCTCCTGATTATATAAATAAAGGGAAAACTAAGGTCTTGAACACAGTTTACATATTTTCAAATTGGATACAAATTTTCAAATATTTGTGTCACCTGATCTTTATAAATTCTACTAAATGATGATAAAGCTTTCCTCATTAAAATATGTAACTGAAAAAAGAAAAAGAAAATAAGTGCTAAAAATATAAGATGGTAGAGGGAAAATTTCTATATTTTCTAGAAAATCATGAATCTGAATCTTAGAGCAAATGTAGTAACTATTAGCATAGGAACTAACAAACAGTTCCTGGAGTTATTTTACAGTTAACAATATTTATTGATCAAATATAGCGGACTGCCAAGCAGGCCATTCACTGTCAATAGTATTTCATTTCATTGTCAACTTAACTGTAATTAAATAATTATATGACTTAATAAAAATTAATTATAGTATACTTTTCTTCAAACATTATGATTGTGGTTTTAATAATCATCAAACAAATATTGACTTCTTAAAATTGTTTCAAATATTGTAAAATGCATTTTACTGAACTTGAAATTTCTTAAGTTATGGGAATTAAATCAGAAATATGGTACATGCAGTCATGTTGGAAGACAGACATTATAATTTCATGTCACATTTTATTACATGGGCAAAAGGCAACACAATGAGGTAGAAAAATCATAAGATTTTGATATTAGACTGACCTAGGTTTCCTTGTTAGCAACTTCATTTACTACCTGAATGACTTTACACATACTACTGAACCTCTATGAGTGGAACCCCCAAATTTCAGCATTTCATATAAATGGCAATTCAATGACGTAAATAACTTTGTATATAAGTCATCCTTTACAGCAATGGGCATAGTATGTATATTAGTTGTTCTCTCTAACACCTCTAAAATCCATGTTTCTGAAACTTGCTAAATAATGATTATTTTGCTCAATAAAACAAGATTATTTTGTTACTCAACAACCTAAATTTAACAATACAGCACTGCATATAAAATCCCTTTTAAAGCTTTTTAAATGCCACAAATTATTATAACATAGTCAATGTCAACTTCCAGGCCCGTATATGACAGTAACAATTAAGCTATTGGCCTTGCATAAATAAAACCAAGAATTATATAATGTAATACAAATTCAGGTAGAAAAGCCTCCAAAACACAAGGTGTGAATAAATTTTTCATCTGAAATAGCAGTATGAATCTGAAAAATGTTTCACAGAAAAGCAAGAAGTCATCATCTCTGAAAAGTCTTTTATATGATTAGTATCAAACAGGTTTATCTTCAATGTGATGAGAGAAAAAACATGGCAAGCCTTTAATCCTACAGAAGAAACCAAATTTTCCCTTCCTAAATACAGAGGAGTTTAAAGTTTTAAAAATATGTATAGGAATAAGCAAAAGTGGCTTGCAGTTGTAGTCATAATGAGCAAACCAACCAATAATTTCTCAATTGCCCAAAGATTGATGCAGAAAAAGTTCATTTGGGAGGTCACTTCTCTATATCATAACTAAAATATACAGAATTAAAGTAGCTGTTGACTTTGGGATAGTGACAAGAGAATAGAGGAAAAAAATAAGATATTTCATTTTGCTACCTTTCACTGCAAGAGGTAAATTACTTGTGTTCCTCTTACTGAAAGAAAAGGATATTTGGGATTTAAAATCTCATTATGTCTTCTTTCTTTGGTAAAGAAAGATAAATGATAATGAAATACTTTACAGATAACTGTTCAGTAAAACTGAAGCAGATATATTAAAAATTGGTCAGAGAGAAGAAATACACTAACTTTTCCAAGTGCACAATTTTAGGCACTCCAGCACAGTGAGAATTGGCTAGCGAACAACTAAATGACAAAGAAGAAATCCACTGATTAAAAAAAAAATTATTTGAGATGATCATTTTGTAAAAAGAAAAAAAAATGCTCCATAAAGGAAAAGATAAAGTAAAATAAAATACCCACTTCACTGAAACCGAAATTTCAAGTTCATAGAGGAAAGCTTGGCTACGATTCCAGGCTTAGGTCTTGCTTCAGCATAAAAATGGGGTGGGGGTGGTGGGCAACCAGAAGTTTATATGTTTAACCAAGAGAATGAAATTCAACCTGCTCCTTTTCCATGGCTTCCTGTACAAATGTGTTCTCATGTTGAGAGTCAAGCTAGCAAGTAAGGTGGTCTTAGAAAAGAATGACATTCTTGGGAAAATGAATAGGTTTCCTGATCTTCTCGGAAGCACGGCAAGCATTAAAAAAAAAAATTAGAAAAAATCATTTTTAGAATCAGAAAATTTTAGTGAGAGGTCAGAAAAATCAAATAAAGGAGTAAATTTCACGATACACACACACACGCGCGCACACACGTGTGTGCGCACGTGTGTGTGTGTGTATTTTCCCATTTTGCTGCTTTGTCAGAGCATCTCAGCTGCCACGGAACTGTCCATGGTTCTGGAATTTTCTAGCAGCTATTTAGCGAATGATCCTCTCCCTTTGGACCCTTTGGACCCCACCCTGTTCTCTTGACTTGCACTACCACCCACAGTCATTATTTATCAAAAATTAAACTTTGTTTGACTTTTCATATCAACTAGGTCAGTTATATATCCACATCCACATCAAAAATGACTTCAGCTTAACCAAATACCAGCTCCTTACTTCAGTCAAATTTGTCCCTATTCTTACACTAGTGAATATTGTCTAGGTTGAGTTAGAAGCAACTTTTCCAAAAGATTAAGTCAAAGTGATATCATCAATTATGTCCCTTAAAACAAACCAAAAGAAATTCTTATTAAAGTATCTAAGTGCTAAGTTTTCCCATCCTGAGTACCTATATCACTACAGATTTGTAAGTCTCACTCTAATAGAAATGTTTAAGCCATCTTTCAAGTACTAGTTTTACTACATATAAGGCCTGCTTAGGCTGAGCTCGCTGCAAGTGACTGATTCAAGACAAACTGGAACTGTACTTAAAGGCATAATCAATACCCTTTCTAATTCCAAAAATAATTTCAGGGAATTTAAAATAAAAGGCACAAATGCAACATAGCTGCAAATTAGAAACAGGGGGAAATATTTAGATAAGAGCAAGAAGTAAAGATTTAAATATGGAGGGAATAGTCATTGTGACTTAAGCTATAAGTCTGACCCAGTTAGAGAAAAATGGGAAGTAGGACTATATCCATACCATTTCCAAACACGCCATGTGTTTTTCTGACTCTGGTCTTTGCATGTGGTATTTATTGAACTGGGATGTCTTTCTCATGTTGCTTTGCTTATTAAAATGCCACACATTTCTCAAGTCTGAGTCTGTGTGCCTTCTCTCCTATTAATACAACCTTGATCCCTCCAACGTGATTGATACTCCTTATTTTGTACTCACATAAGATTTTGCCACATTTTCCTTGTCCAGTCTATCATCGATGGGCATTTGGGTTGGTTCCAGGTTTTTGCTATTTTAAACAGTACCACAATGAACATATGTGTGCATGTGTCTTTACAATAGAACAATTTATAATCCTTTGGATATATACCCAGTAATAGGATTGCTGGGTCAAATGGCATTTCTATTTCTAGGTCTTCGAGGAATCACCACACTGTCTTACACAATGACTGAACTAATTTATATTCCTACCAACAGTGTAAAAGTGTTCCTATTTCTCCACATCCTCTCCAACATCTGTTGTCTTCAGATTTTTTAATGATCACCATTCTAACTGGCATGAGATGGTATCTCAATGTAGTTTTAATTTGCATTTCTCTAATGACCAGTGATGATGAGCATTTTTTCATATGTTTTTTGGCACATATACACCATGGAATACTATGCAGCCATAAAAATGGTAAGTTCATGTTCTTTGTAGGTACATGGATGAATCTGGAAACCATCATTCTCAGCAAACTGACACAAGAACAGAAAATCAAACTCTGCATGTTCTCACTCATAGGTGGGTGCTGACCAAGGAGAACCCATGGACACAGGGAGGGGAGCATCACACACTGGGGTCTGTTGCGGGGGGCGAATAGTGGGGGTTAGGGAGGTTGAGGAGGGATAACACGAGGAGAAATGCCAGATATAGGTGACAGGGGGATGGAGGCAGCAAACCACATTGCCACGTATGTATCTATGCAACAATCCTGCATGTTCTGCACATGTAACCCAGAACCTACAGTGCCTTATTATACAAACACACACACACACACACACACACACACACACACACACACACACACACAAAGATTTTGCTTATATAACTTTGAACATTGATATAAAAGATAATCATTGGTTATATGCCTGTCTTTTCAAACAGGTTTTAAGTTCACTGAGGTCGAAAACCATTTCTTAGAAGTAGTAAGTCACAGTCACTCAATTAAGTTTCGTGAATTTTTTGTAATGGCTTCCTTCAGCAAGCTGCTTATTTAAAGTTTCTTGTTTTCTGGGATCACCATTGTGCTATTAAATAACCACCTGAATACTCAGTGTGTTTTCAGCAAGCAAGTTTAGATTTAGACCAAAGGAAAAAAAAAACCCTGTGAAGAAAACCCCTTGAAATAAATCTGAGGTTTAAAATAGCAGCTTACAGTATAGTAGAAATAGAGATGACCTAGGTACCCCTGGGCAAGTCCCAAATACTCTTACGTCAGAGAACAAGCAAACCTCATAGGATTTTAAAAAATATACTGTGCTGAAATATAATTAACATAAAATATACCGTGTTAACATTTGTATGTGTGCAATTCAAAGGTATTAATTATATTCACAATGTTGTGTAACCATCACTTCTATCTACTTCTAGAACTTATTCATCTTCCCAAACTGAAACTGTGTACCCTCTGCACACTAATTCCTAATTCTGCCCTTCCCTCAGCATTTTACAACTTTTATTCTACTTTCTCTTTCTATGAATTTACCCATTCTAGGTACTTCACATAAGTGGAATCACAACTGTTGTCCTTTTGTGTCTGACTTCTTTCATTTAAATAATGTTTTCAAGGTTCATCCACATTGTTGGATGTTGTCAGAATTTCCTGCCCTTTTTATAGCTGAATCATATTTCTTTGGGTGTACATACCACATTTTGTTTACCCATTCACTTGTTAATGGGAACTAGGGTTGTTGCAACCTCTGTCTCTTGTGAAAAATACTGCAATAAACATAGGTGTACATGTATCTTAGGCTCTGCTTTTAACTCTTTCGGATTTATACCCAGGAGTAAAATTGTGACATCACATGGCAATTCGGTTTAGCTTTTAAAGGAACAGCCCAAACTCCCTGGGTTTTACAATAGTTAAATGAGAAAAGGCATTTGAAGCACTAATAAAGTTTACTCATGTTTCTCTCAACTTGTGCTTATTTCTGGTCTCTTTCCTTTCTTTCTTTAGTTGCTGAATTCAACTGTTTCAGCTGCTCAGTGTCTGCCACCCCATACTCCATCCTATACATTCTCTCTCTCATGAAAACAAAGTTGTCTTACAACCCCAATTGCTTGACGAATTGAGAAATTGACAGCAAATAAATAATGGCTTCTAGATAATGAATTGGGAATCCATCCCATATTGTATATATTTTCAAGAGCTTTCTTTAAAAAATGAGATAATCTGAAAAAAAAAGCAAACGCCAAACAAACCGAAATCCTAAGGCTTTGAAATATTCATGTACCACAATATATGGAAGGGATGAAAGTGTTAAGTGGGCCTCTAGGAGCCCATACAATGCATTCTGTATAATCAATCCCCCCTCCTTATATGTAGTAACCTTGGCCTTTCTTGATAGGTTTACTAACTAGCCTTTTTTAAAAAAGTAGTAACATGTAACATTAATTTGTCAGCAGGTATTGGGTATATTTTAAGAACTTTAAATACATATTAATTTGTTTAAGCCTTACAAAATATCTTTTTATAAATTAACAAGCTAAGAAACAGAGATTATGCAAATAAGTCAAGGCCAATAAGAAATGGTGCTAGCAGTATTTAAACCCAAGCAATCCTGCTACAGAGACTTTTGGTAACCACTACTGAATAGAACTCACCAAATATCAGCCAATGAGTTTGCCTCAACTTTCAATTCTTTACATTTTTTAAGTGCTGGGACCGATTCATATGCAATTCTCAGTTATTCAGCCATAAATTGGCTCACTTCAACGAATATTTATTTAATGCCATTACCTATAGTGGCAAAAACTGTATTTACTTTTACACCAACCTAATATAAACCAGACCAATATTAGGATGGAGAATATAGGATAAACGCTTCAGAGATAAGGGTGGCAGAATTAATCAGAAAATAATTATAATCTGTAAGAAAACAATTATAAACTAAGAAAAAAGATAATTCAGTATGCACATTAAACAAGCATTAATTTATTGAATTAAACAAGGTTTTTCTACATATATGACAAGAACTTGAAATTTAAGAAATGAAAATATTCTGGCAAAGGATACCAGCCTGACAAAAATGAACTTGATGAATTATGTAATCACAATTATCTGAAATATTCAGATATTTGTTATACTATTTTAATTTATTGTATGTGACCTTAGAAAAATAAAATGTTATATAGCCTTTAAAATCAGCAATGTGATAATATGCTCAATTCTTCTCCGTATAAAAATATTCAGGTCAATATGTTAGTGAATATAAAGACTGATTGCTAAAAACAAGAGTAGCTATTCATCGAAACAAGCATTCGTCACTAAATGAAGAATGCCCAGAAACAGTGAAGATAAATTGTCTATTTTTTAAGTATTCAAACTCTCTAAACTATATTCACCGTCTCAAAAGAAAGTGGAGAAGGCAAGAGTTGAATAAAGCTTTGAAAATAATTTCTAGTCTCTTTAAACAATTCCTAAAAAAGAATAATTCACAATGTATGTTTACCTATATTGGTAAAAATGAAAATGTTCTATGCAGTTAACGGTAGCAGAAGACACAGTATTGTTCTTTTTCACCAAATTCATGCTGTAGTGAAACCAAGATTATATGCCAATAATCAAAACATTTTAGTCCCATGATACTGTAACACTGAGGCACAGAACAGAGACAGGACAGCCTCCAGCAGGCCTCATGCATCCTTCCAACGGAATCACAGAGACTCCAAGCACTCTTAATCTCAAGACAGCCAAAGAATATTGTCAGGATGAGAGCTGCACAATTTTACAAATTTATTTTAATATTTAAAATAATCTAAATGCTTCATCGCTGAAATATTGAAACTGGTTTCTGATTTTATCCAGTATGCTGCTGAAATCATTATTCATTAGTATTATCAGAAGTTGAATTCTTAATCCTGATTACGTCGCATGAAGGTGAAGGAAACTGGGTTAAATTTATTTAAAGTGATGTGATATAAACAAAATCATGGGGGATATAAAGACTCATACTCATACAGGACACAATATAAGATGCATGCTGGCTTATCTAAGCTGCTTTCCAAATTGGCTAGTTAATAAAAGCAAGGTAACCACTTCTGGGCCAAAGTCACGTCAACATCAGACTATAGTTTTTGTGTTGCTTTGTAATATGATAGAGGAGAAATTTAAAGTCAAAGAACCTGGCCTAGCAAATTTCTGGCTATGTCAGTGAAATTAATCCTATCAGGTATTAATTTCTTCTGAAATTCACAATCTGAAAAATGACAATAGTAATAAAAATACTCTTGAATATTTCCTCCTGGGGTTGTGAACTCAAGTAAAAACATTTGAGAAAATAGTTTTCATAAAATATAACATGACTCCTTAACTATAAGAAAAAGAGCTACGTTTGATTTGTTTGTTTTATCTATGGGAAGCTAGTGTGACCTTATAGAAAATCAACTAGCAACTCCAGGCTCATCAGCACCAGAATCTAACCAATTAAGCTAAGTGGCATAGGACCACCCACATTTCAAAATAAAATTTCAAGCACATGAAACAGAGTAATGTGTTTATAATGTTAAATGAGGTATTTCATAATTAATTTTAAATGGCAGATGTTAAGCTTATACATTCTCTGGCACTTCATGCTCAATAATGCCAATAGGAAATTAAAAATAACACAATACAAAAAAACTAGCACTCCATGTGGAGATGGTATAAGCAAAATTGAAATGTCTCTAACTTGATCATTTGGAACTGTGACATGCATGGCCCCAGATCTAAGGCAGCTGACAACCAGGCTGCAATGGGTATGCCTCACAAAGCAGGAGACTTGACATCAGCTCTTTCAGGTGCTCTTGGCACCTGACAATACTACCTGGAACAGCTAACACTTCCTGGCTCTCAGCCCTACTAGTGGCATCGGTCTGCCGGAGGCCTTCGTGCTGCCTGCCACAGACGATTCTAAAAATGAATACATGGGTATTCTAACACAAAAGAGAAAATAGACTTTTTCAATTAAAATAGTTCACTGAAGTAACTTGGACATGGGTAGTAGTGACTTAAATAAAAGATATCTTAAAATCTTTGTTCATAAGAGTAAGTCAATTTCAAAGCAGTGATTTTTTTTTTGCTACCAGATATATGATGCATTTTTTAAATTAAGATAAAAGAATTTTGACACTCTAGAAAAGTCTTTGTCGTCATTTTACAGCACCTTATGAAATGGGAAAAATGATAAAGTATTTCATGATTTCTTTGTTCTACATGCAGATAAATTATCGACAGCTCCTTCTTAACTTTAGGCATGCCTGATGTTTAGAGATTGATAACGTGGTTAAGAGTTTTAAATGCTATCCTTTTGAAAACAAACCATTTAGAGCGTTTTGTAATACTGCTATAAAATTTTTACTTAAAGTACATGTATGTAAGTACAAAGTGAGTGGCAGGTACTGTTCTAAGAGCTGGGAATATAAAGGTGGGACAAAAAAATAATCCCCTAGATTGCTCAGTGACACGATAAAAAACTTCAATCCTTTTCTTTTCTGCCCTGCCACTCTCAACATGACATTTGGGTCAGCAGAAAATAGTGATTTTAATCTTATAAATATTTTGAAGTTTTGTGTAAGACATTTAAAAACTTTGCAGCCCGGGCATGGTGGCTCACGTCTATAATCCCAGCACTTTGAGAGGCTGAGGCAGGTGGATCACCAGAGGTCAGGAGTTCGAGACCAGCCTGGCCAACATAATGAAACCCACCTCTAGTAAAAATATAGAAAAATTAGCTGGGTGTGGTGGTGGGCACCTGTAATCCCAGCTACTCGGGAGGCTGAGGCAGGAGAATCACTCGAATACAGGAAGTGCCCATTGCAGTGAGCCAAGATGACATCACTGCACTCCAACTTGGGCAACAAGAGAAAAGTCCTCAAAAAACAAACCAAAAAAATTAATTTTGCAGTGGAAAATCAAGAATAGAGAGGTATGAAGTCATACATCTGCTATGGATTGCATGATTGTGTTCTGCCAATTTCATATGTTCAATCCCGTTTCCCTGTGTGATGGTGTTAGGAGGTGCTGCCTTTATAGAGTAGTTAATATTAGATTAGGTCATGAGTATAGAGCCCTGATCAGAGGTGTTAGTGCCCTTATAAGGATCACAAGAGAGCTTGCTTCCTCTGTCGGCTTTCTGCTACACAAGGATATATTGAGAAGTTGGCAGTGTGCAACCCTGAAGAGGGCTTTCACCAGAATCCAACCATGCTGACATCCTGATCTTAGACTTTTAGCTTCCAGAACAGTGAGACATAAGTTTCTGTTGTTTACAAGCCATTCAATCTACAGCACTTTGTTATAGCAGCCCAAAAGGACTAAACACAAATCATCTTCACCCTCCTACCACAATAATTAAGGTTTCAAGATGTATACAAGCATTCATCTACAAAGAAGACACAATTTTATTTAATAGGAACGTACAGCTTAACTGGGTAAATGCAACACACATATATGTAAAAATACAAATTGTACGTCGGGGCAAAATATAAACTGTTGTATTGCTAGTTCAAAGAATTGAGAATAGAATTTAAAATAAATACACGACCAGAATTTGGGCCTTTTGATGGCAAATGTAATGTTTTAATCACCACACCAACAGTATCTAGTTAAGATGTATATATTAGATTTGCTACATATTAAAAATAATTCTTAAATACAAACGAAGTCCCAATTAAAGTAATTCGTCCTTATTCATATGTCTAAACTTAAATTCAATATCATAAATACAAGTCTTGTCAAAGAGGTCACTGTGAAACCTCTTTGACAAGACTAGTTTTGAAAAGAAAAGCTGTATGTTTAATATTAAAGCAGAAACACCATATATATATATATATATATATATATATATATATATATACACACACATATATATATACACATTGTATATATATATACACATACATATATTGCATTGAGTATTTCCTGCATTTACTTAACAGTTAATAATCTTTCTATGGTTGGTAATGAACAAAGCTAAATATCTTTTTTTGGGGGGGGGCTACCAGTAAGAAAACTGAGTTTCACTGATATAATCCTGACATACTCATAGGGACCACCTAACAATAATAAATGTTACTTTCCAGAATTACATGGTAATTAAGGATTTAATCTCTAGACTATTTCTTTCTTTTCTTTTTTTGAGACAGGGTCTCGCTCACACAGGCTGGAGGGCATTGGCGCAATTATAGCTAACTGCAATCTCCACTTTCCAGGCCCAAGCAATTCTCCCACCTCAGCCTCTCAAGTAGCTAGGATTACAGGTGTCTACTACCACACCCAGCTAATTTTTTTTTCTTTTTTTTTCTTTTTTTTTTTGTAGAGACAGGGTTTCACCATGTTGCCCAAGCTGATCTCAACTCCTGGGCTCAAGGGATCTGGCCAGCTCTAGCCTCTCAAATTACTGGGATTACAGGCGTGACCCACCATGCCTGGACTAGACTATTTCTTTTTCTCTCATATTCTAAAGATAATTTTTTCTTAACGAAGGAAAGGTGCAGATTCTGATAACAGAGATATCTAAATAGCAAATATTTCAATTATTTGGAACTGCTTACTATCAGAAATTTAATGTACCTTCTGAAATCAGTTGTTTTATAGACATATGGAACTCTGAGTGCAGAAGATCTGTGGAATGCCACTCAAACCTTTCCTTCAGGATTCAGGCACTCCCTTCTCCCAGTTACTGGGAATTGCTGGAAGCTTGAAGCTTAAAGCCATGACATCACCTCCAGAGCAGCTGTGTCCAGAGACTGTTTGGTATGTAGGCATAAGGGTCCAGTCTCCCTCAAGGCTGGAAGGGCCATCCCAGTTTGAAAACACTCAGTGGGATCAATGGTGGGATCAGCTGGGCTTATTATCAAGGTACTTACACTGCCTTATAGCACAACTCCCCTTTAAGCATTCTTACTCCTTCACTTTCACCAGAGACGTTGCCTTGCTCCTGGGACACTGCCCCATACATTGGCTGCAAGCATATTTTTACCTTGGAAGTGTGCTTCCTGGGGAAACCCTCCTGAGATAATGAGTTTGGAATAAATCTTTACTCCTGTCTGCTTATTACTCTAGCAGTCTATTCAGTGAATTTGCAGCATTTGCAGCTAGGCTTTTGAGAATACTGCTAGTTATGAGCCAATAAGGCCAATATTTTCTAACCAAAATATACTAAAATGTTCTTCTCTAAATTATTGCTGACCTAGAAAAAAATCAATACAATTAAGTGGCTGTCAGAAAAGGGTATTAAAAGTAAAAGTCAAAGACAACAGAAAATGCAACTGGCAGGGATAATACAGCTACAAATCAATGTAACCCATAGCATTTATCAATAGATAAAGACAATAAAATAATCTGGTTAGCAGCACAAGGCATTGTGATATCTTTGGGTAACAGTAAGTTAAAAGTCTGAGAAAATTTAGACATATCTCTGAAAGTTCCAATAAGTCAGCTCATACTCTGAAGATTTCTTGCATTATAAAATGTATTTTAAGTGGATTCCTTTCTTTAAAACTCCCTGAAGAAATATTGAAATTGCTATGATAAATAAACAAACTTCAATTTTTTATAGATTTCAGAAACATGTTTTACCACTCTAGGTAACAGAAATATGAATTTAGTCCATCCAGTGGCAGGCATAATGTAATGAAGTTTTATTTAATATCACAGAATATCTAAATTGATTTCTGTATATTATTACCATCTGTTTTTATTGTCAGCTCTTCCTATATCTTCCTTAATCTGTTTGATAAGCATTCACAAACACACACACACAAATTCCATGTTATACGACTACACTGCATATCAGCAGTAAATTTATAAGTATTTTTCAAATAGCAGAGTTTTCAAAAGTAATAACATGTCCTGTATTTATCCACATAAATTCTGTAAGTTGTCAAATATTGATTAGAATATTTATAAGCAAATTGGCTTTAGTTTTATTAGAACTTCTACTTCTGGAATTGCAACGGTACTGCAATACCATTAAAAAGGGTAATAACCAAAGCTAAATCTCTCATTTTTATTCCTTCTCTTCTAATTCATTCTGAATTGCCTTCTTCCATACTTATCAGGATAGAAAGAAACACCTTAACAGTCATGTAAGCAAAGTTACCAAAGAATAATGACAAGTGTAATGTGGGTATAAGACACAGCCATATCTCTGTCTAATACCACGGCTGCTGTCCTAATTCAAAACCTTATTTCTCACCTGTATTCTTGCAGCTGCTTCCAGTCACTTGCCCATTCTGCTACCCTTGCTAGCCATCAAAGGCAATCAACTTCAAGCATAGCTCTGTGTCACACTGCTGATCAAAAGCTTTCAATGGCTCCCTGTTTCCTACAGAAAGACTCTCAAAAAGAGGAGCCACAAATGGATAACAGATGCTTGGAGATACTGATCCCCCAATTTCTTGTTGCCATGGCATAGATTCTTGTTGCCACAGGATACGATCTGGGCACACAGAAAGGGCCTAAGTCATGTGCCTTCAAAGGAGAGCAGCCTCTTCCAGGGACCAGAGTGGAGCATAGAAGCATTATCAGTCATTTGTGATTCACTGCTTTGAGACTTTAGTCTGTATTTCTGGTTCTATAGCTTTAGCTTAGAAGACCCTCTTCAATCCTGTTGAATTCCCATTTTAGTCACATCTACTATCTCTCCGGGTTCCACATTCTAGCTAAATTCCTCTAAACCTATACCAGGTTTTCTTTCTCTGGTTTCCTCTGCTCAGAATGCCCCTGTATTAGATTACTAACACCACCACATAAAGGACCAGAAACGGGCTGGCTTAAAAAACAGAAATGAATTGTCTCACTATTTGTGCAGGCTGAAAATCCAAAAGCAAGGTGTTGGTAGAGTTGGTTCCTTCTGGGAGCTGTAAGGTAAAGATCTTTTTCAGGACCTCTCCTTGACTTGTAGATAGAGATCTTCTCCTCGTGTCTCTTCACACTGTCTTCCTTCTATTTGTGTATCTGTGTCCCTTTTAATGACACTGGTCATATTGAATGAGGACCCACTGTAGTGACCTAGTGGATTACCTCGGTACACACACTATCTCCAGATAAAGTTACATTCTGAAATACTGGGAATTACAACTTCACCATACACATCTTAAGAAAACAAAATTCAACCAATAACAGTTCTTTGTTTCCATTTCTCCATAACCACATCCTACTGACCCTTCTGGGGCCACTGAGAGGCCATATTTTTCCATGACAATTTTCCTGATCTGCCATCTAGAAGCTACATTTCCTTCCTTGAAATGTCTGCACTGAGGGCACATGTCCCATTTTAACCTATTATAATTATTATAATATGTGTGCATGTATCCTTGGGGACAGTGACTGCTTTGTTCAAATTTATTGCGCTGATAACGCCTAGCACAATAAGTTGTACATGGTGAACACTCAGCAAATATTTGTGAAATTAATAAATCACTATCCATTTTAGTAATGGTCTTGGTCACATATCAAGCTGCTGAGGTAAAGGAAATGTTAAATATTCAGAAAGATCATAAACTTCTAGACTTTGGGGTCTCTGACTAGACATGCTCTTTGTGATGAAATCATGATGGCTGCACATAACTGCCATAGGGAATATTCTATCTGCTCCAGTTTAGATACCAATATGACTAGGCAACAAGATGACTGTTAGAGATAATCCAGGTCAAAACCAACATGAACAAATAAAATAGTTATATCATTTTAAAAATAAGCATTACATTCTTTTGTCATGTCTAGATATGGACTCAGTAATTTCCACCCTTTCAGTCATGCCTACTTAGCTACATTCAGGTGCTTATAAATCAGCTTTGCAGGGGTTATCACTCCATGGTGTACTGGCTGTCATTTCTCTTGATGAATTTAAACTTCTGAATTTCCCATTACTGGTCCACAGGCCACTGGGTCGAATTGCGTATTTATCTACCATTAAAGGGCATTTTCTCTCAGCTCTGTTTAACAAAAAGAAGCCTCATAATATACATTTAAAAGTACTTCTTATTGTTATCTAACCATAAAGATACTACCCACTTCATCTGCATGCCATAAAACACTGGTTACAGACTATGTTTCTCAACATTTTTTCCAAATTAAAAAATATGCTATATATTTTCTATTAATCAAACATGAAAATCAGAATAGAGCTCTTCAGGATAATGTAGAGTCACTTCACCCTTCACCAGGTCTGAGGGCAAATGCGGCTTCCTGACTGCATAAAGCAAGAGCTAAGGACAGTGTAAGATGCTCATACTGAAATCGGTCCAGTCAAGACCCTCTTTTTCTGCAGACAAAAGGAAGACGGGAGTTCAGGCTAGACCCAGGCTATCCATTCCATACTGGCTTTGACATATTCAGCAGTTCAGAAAATTTCTTAACTTTCTGCTGAGCTCTATTCCACCTTAAATCTGATGTGTGAGTCAGGTGATATACAGAGACCATTATCAGGTCAAAATGTAGGCAGCTATATGGTAGAACTTTCTAAAGTGGTAGGGGAGCGCAATGAATTTGGTCAATGACAAAGCCAAAATAATCAGGTGTGTAAGAGAAAAGAGCTCCTAACTCTGACTGCAGAGAGTGGTCTCTACTTCATATTGCACAATTCTGTTTAAGTGTTGCCAGATATACTGAAACTATTTATAGCCAAAGCTTTGGCCCCTCACTTGACAGCTATTTAGACTTAGTTACCACCAGACATGCTAAGATTATTGCACAAACGTAGCAGGCATTACAACTACTAAAAATGTGTTAGGAATTTATCCTACAACTATAGTAATTCACATACAACATTGTTTATAATAGCAAATACTAGAAGTATCCAAGTCTACATCACTACTGAATTAGTAAAAGGGACTATGATATATCTATGGAATGGAATGCTATGCATGTACAAACAAGTATAAGAAGGCTTCCCCTGTACTGGTACACAAAGTTTTCTAAGAGATACAGCCATGTTAGAAAAAAAGTGGTGAAAGGGAAAATAGATACATTTTCACATTTGTTTGCCTGTGAATAGAGAAAGTGAACAGATACATAAACAGAATAGCTACCCTTTTTGGAGACAGTGGTAGAAGGCAGTATGGGAACTGAGAAATTTGTGGCCACAGGTGGGAAAGGTGTTTTTCCTTATAGCTTTTAGTATTCAAAATTTTTGATCCATGTGGACAAATTATGTCACAAAAATAGAAAATTTGAGTTTAATTGAAATAGTCACACAAATACTATTAGCTATGTAGGAAGTATTATCCATTTTATCCCATGAGCCACCCACAGTCTAAAGCCTGCTCAACAAGTTGATATATTTTATATAAATTACCTTATCTCCAAAATCAGTTATTCTAGGCACCAAAGTTTTAAAGCCTAGGTAGCATTTTATCCTTATCTCTGTTTTAACCCTTGTAACTAGTCATGTGACCAATAATTAATGGCAGGTCCTTTATTAAAGGTAGTAAAGTGATTTATGTGGTCCTCTGGCCATCTTTATCCACTGCTGATGATTTGTTTATACAGTCTGAGCATAGTTTAGTCTCAACTGATTATTTCAATGCTGAACTAATGTTACATTGTTCCCAGATTGCCAATATCTGTAGTCATTTCAAGAAGCCTTGAATAATTATTATGTATTATATTATACATAATAAGCCTTTATAATGGCCTAGAAGAGAAACTATAACTTCCTTTAATCATTAACACTCATATATAACCAATCACTGTTTTGCCTTTATCATCCAATTATGAATGGCAAATAATATACTCTGTACTTATTGATATCTACCATCGTCTAGAGAGACTATACCCTGTAGGGATACCTATAGTTACAAGAAGAATAATACACAATTTAAAATCATACAAGTATAAAAATATAGGAAATGAGTGAAAGGCATCTTTTATGCAATGGCTTAGAACATAGTATTAAATGCCCTCTTAAATCTTTGTCTAATTTCTCACTTCTAAATTACTGAAAGCATTGCTTCAATCTAGTACTTTATCATCTCTTGCCTAGAATGTCAAAACAGCTTTTCTGAACTTCTTTTCCTTATATCTCTCTCTTCAGTACTAATGTAATTCTTTCATAAACAAAACAAACCACACTTGGGGGAACAACCTTATCTTCATTTTAAACTAGATTCAACAGAGACTTCTGTGCTTGCATATTAAAATCATCTACAAATCAATTCACTCTATCCTGACTTCTCTATAATCCTTCTCTTCCCCTCTATCAATTCTCTGAGACAGAGTTCTAGACCATTCCATTCTATATCAAATTCCTCCAGGTTTCTCAGCTTTTATTCATTTTGTTCTCTTGAGATGAAATGACATAATCTATAAAAATCAATAGTTTAACAAAGGTAGTACATGAGCCAAATTCAGACAGTACATACTTTTGGCAAAACATACAGAGCACACTCCCTAAGAGAAGTTATAAATCAAGACCTGATTTCAACCTTCTCTTTAAATTTTGGGAGATTCAACAACACTGCATCTCAGTTAATGAAGTTTATCACCTACCGGCTGGGGCTGTGGCGTTACCCCACCCGTGGTGCACATATACTCTTGTTCTCAACAGCACCTACCCTGAAAAGCTTACCTTACTTGCCCACAAGCTTTCTTAGGCATATGAATTTGCTCCTCCTTCCCCAAACCCTGGCACCATTTTTTTTTCTTGAGACAGAGTCTTACTCTGTCACATAAGCTGGAATGTAGTGGCATGATCTTAGCTCACTGCAACCTCTGCTTCCCAGGTAAAAGCGATTCTCCTGCCTCAGACTCCTGAATAGCTGGGATTACCAGCATGTACCACCACGCCCCGCAAACTTTTGTGTATACATATATTTAGTAGAGATGGTTTTACCATGTTGGCCAGGCTGGTCTCAAACTCCTGAGCTTAAGTGATCTGCCTGTCTTGGCCTTCCAGGAGCTGGGATTACAGGTGTTAGCTACCATGCCTGGCCTCTGGCAACATTTTTTACAGCCCAGTTCAAATCTTAATTACTTTGACCTGCTTTGGTATGTTCTGAAATTGTATAGTAATAAAAATTGTCCCTGGATCTAGAAAAATTACTCGATGTCTCTTGTATCCAAAGAAATCAAACACTTATGGGATGTAGCTTTCCACTTCTTGTATTGGTTAAGATTTTGAAAGCATTCTAATTCTAGTTTTGGTTACGTGGAGCAATCAATATTCCTACATGCTTTAAGTGATCATATAAATTGGTTGAAATATTCTGTGGATTTGCTTGTAGACATTTTAAAAACTTCTTAAAATGGACATACTGTTTCATCCAGTAAATTTATGTCTGAAGTATGTTTTGAGATAATTGTTCAACACATGAGGTAAAATGTATGTAAAAGGGTGATTACAGCATTCTTTTTACTAGCACAGATTGGAAACAACATAAATGCTGAATTTGAAGAGTTATACAATGGGAAACTGTACAACTATTAAAAGAAGTGATATAGAAAGAGGATCAAACATATTGTGAATATTGTGAACAAAACAGTGTCCAGTCCCTATGTATATGTGGAGTGTGTATAAATATATACGTGTGCCACTGAATCTTGATCAACATGAATTTGTAAGCCAACAATTAAAAGTTGTAGATTATTTTTCTTTTTTTTAAAAGAGTAAAACTCTCTCAGTTAACCACTTTAACTCATTAATTGTGTATTCCTTTTCGGATCCAAAGATCATCATCATATTGAAAAGCCGCTAAATTGCAGATTTAAAGAGTTTGGAGAAGCACGAGAGTTGCATAAACATTAGAAATAGGTTTTAAGCAGATGTGGCACAAGGAAGCACACCTACATCAAAACTACTGGTACACTGCACTTGTTCAAAGCTGCATTTGACTCACATTTGCCTTTAGGACCAAGGGAAAAAAGCTATCAATCTAAGATAAGATCACACTTGAAGTGAATCATGAAATTAATTGTACGCTTTTCATTTTAAAACATAAAATGCCAGCCTTTGCATTTAAGTCGTTATTAGGCGGGGAAGAAAAAAACAACAGCTTTTCTATTTAGACTTTGAATTAACACCCATACCCAGGTAATAAAAACTCCCTTACCCTGTCTTTCCTTGGAGAGAACATCTGACATGAAGCAGTCAAAAGTCATTTAGGGACTGACATTGACATAACTTTGCCACAAGCAACTAAAGCAATTACCAGGGCTGGTTTGGGCACAGCTGAAACACCTTGATAAGGCAGCAGTGAAAAATGACACATCACACAACCTGAATGGTTTCATCAGCACAACACTAAATCAGCATGTATGTCTCCAACACTCCTCATTCTGTCGATAATAGAATAATCAAACAGAAAGGAAGAGTGTTGCCTCCAATTTCTGCTGACAGTCGGAAATGAAAATAAAGTGATACATGTCCGTGTTGTGTCTTTCAAATGTATTTCACCCAAGATGGTTTCAATTTAGTGTTCCATAAACCACTTCATATTTTAAACCTGCTTGGTCTGTAGTTAATAAGCACCAGATAAGAGACTACATTTACTGGATTGCTCATTTCATCAGAAAAAGTGATGTTTAATGCACTTAACAAAAACTAAAGCCAAAGATAAGACATAAAGTTAGGCCCATCTCGAGTTGATAGTAACCAATCTATTTTAGGAAGGATATAATAAAATAGAGTCCCAAAGTGAAATTTCTGATTTAGGGCTTCTGTAAGACAACTCTATTATAGAAATAATGGGATGCCGCTGTTTAAAGGCAATCTTTATCCCAAAAATTGTGTTTACTAAATAAAAGTGAAATCTTCAATCTACTACATGCAGCCTGATGACCTAAACCCAAAACCGATTGTTAGGTTAACACAATGCTTCACTGCTTCCATTTCCCACCGTTTACACGGTTATCTCTGATGCTGGTCCTTTCACCTGGCTTCTTGCCCCTGCTGCCAGTACCTGTCTGCTAATTCTCCTCCTCTATAATCCATCCTCTTATATCCTCCCACCTTAAACACTGCACCCACACTTACAGGAGGAAAAATGAAATGCAAGGAGAACATAAATGCTTGCATAAAACATGGTTTTGGATTCAGTCTGCTCCAATGTTGCCCAGTCCACGGTGTAATCAAATCTCTCATGTGTGAGGCAAACAAAGTCCTCATAAAAATAAGAACTAAAAAGTCAAATACATGTCATTTGGAAATAGTCAAAAGAAAGTCCTAAATGTATTATTAGATCTTTCCATATTCTGTTTATAGATAACATGGGGAACATTTTGTCTTCTATGACCACAACCACCATGGGTGAATTTTAAAATACAAACAAGGATCCTGTACTTAATGGATTTTCACTTTACTTTAGGAAAGAGTAAGAAAAATACAAAGTAGGTGAGATGGAAAGGACTTTAAGTGATCGTTAAGTCACTTCCTGGTCCAGAGGCAAGGCAACATTATATAATCCCAGAAGGAACATAAATGTCCATCTTTTAAAAAGCCTTTTATTTTTAATTTTTTTCAGTAGGGTCTTCCTCTGTTGTCCAGGCTGCAATGCAAAGGCACAATCTCAACTCACTGCAGTCTTGAACTTCCAGGATCCAGCGATCCTCCCACCTTGGCCTTCCAAAGTGTTGGGATTATGGGCATGAACCACGGTTCCCTGTCTAAACCTTTTAAAATTCTTCATTCCCTGTGACTCCAAGTTTAAAAATTAAAAGATATATTTGTGAAATAAATAACTGACTACAGTGTAGCAGAGGAATGACCCGAAATTCAAACTCTCTCACTCTCCTTGCGTTTTGCCATAGAGAGCAGGACTCTGAGGCCTACCTTCTAGTTAATGACCCCACTGGCACTGGGACTCGCTCTCTGCTTCCTCCTTCTTGCCTGTTGGGTTGGTGGCTTCTCCATCTACCTGTCATCTAACTCCTCAGACTCACTACCAACTCTTCGGTCTATGCGCTACAACTTCACATTTATTTTCAGCAAACCGTTTCTATATTCAATTTTCAAAAATACTTTTGACTTCTCTAGGAATGTTATTATTTGAAAAAAAATTAATAGTAGAAAGATCTGTTTTTCTATGAACTTATTGCTGGGAATGTTTGAGAACAGAACTCAAAGAAGTCAGGAAGACTCTAATAAACATACCTCATTGAAAATATTTTGAGGTCAATGTTTTAGCAGAAGTGGCATTAATCATGAACATGTATGGTGTACTTTTACCAAAATACAATAACTGATATTACTGTCTGACATATCATTTCATTACTGTCTACTCAGAGAACATATTTTATTTCATATACATATCTCATTTTATATGTAAAAAACATTGAAATTATATATATGTTTGTGGGTATATATACATGACATATATATGTATATATATATATATATATATATATATATATATATATATATATCAGACACTGAGAATGCTTTATATTTGAAAGAAGTCCAATTCAATTTTTATTTCCAATTTTAATGTGCCATATAAAAGAGGTAGATAACATAGAAAGTCTTACACATTTTTAAGAGGAAAAATCCAATTTTTACCCTTATTTTACTTTCCTTTTTTCCATATCATCAAAAAAAACATAGTTTAATTTGGCTGTCAGTGAACTGACATGCTTGCTTAACTGAACGTCAGTTTCACCAGCAGAGGCCAGGTAACTAATATCCATGGTAAAATCATTTCTGATGTTTCCTGGACTTATGAAAAAGCCACCACAGACGCTATAGACTCAAATAGTTATATCCAAATATTAGCTGCAATACACTTGGAATTTCTCTTAAACATATCTATATACATAGAGTTGTGAAAGCAGGCTCATACACTATTAGCTACTTTAAAATGAAACCACCCGGAACTTAATTCTATCACACAAATGCAAACACAGTCTTGGACCCTTTTTTTCTATGTCGTACTGTTCCTTGTTATTTCCTTCAAAACACATATTTAGAAGTTGCTTAAGGGCATTATGGAATCAATCACCGGAGTAATTAAGCTAATTAGCTAGAACTCATCATAGTGTCATCTTGCTGAATTTCCTCATGATGAGCTGTGGATGAAAGGTCCATAGGTCACTGCAGTGTTCCTGCACTGGCATGAAACGCATGCCATGCAGCCATGTCATCTTCGCATGCCCCTTAACCTTTCCTTCCTCCCGTATGTCCATGGTTCTTTCCTGAGCACCACCCAGGTCCTAGGCAGTGTGTAGCAAAGCGGATGAAACACAGTCCTAACTAAAAGGAAATGGGGATTTTGGAGGTGACACCTGCAAGTTTGCAGAATGATAGCCCCATCGGGTACCAGCTATGACGAGAAGTGAGGAGAGGAGGCTGGGGACCCTCTTTGGGTCAGATCACCCAGCAGAGAAAATGAAGAGAGGTTTCCTGGTGGTGACACTGGAACTGAATCTGGAAAGCCCATGTAGGAGGTAACCAAGCAAAGCCAAAATACCCCAGAAGGAAGACACAGTGCAACAGCTTTGCAGAAAAGCTGACTTTAGTTGGTTCTAAGTTCAATCTAGCATCTAAACATGGAACATTGGTATATGAAGTTGAACCAGAAGGCAGGGGTCAAGTTTTGAAGGAATGATATTTCATGCTTAGAATTGTGGACCTTATTAATCAGGCCAGTGCTTGGAAAAGGGTATTCCTGGAATCCCAAGTCCCAGAAGATCCTTCTAGGAAGGGAAAAAATAAAAGTTTCAGTGTCTAAACAAGTTTGGTTGACATTGTCTATTAAAGAGTTTGAGAAGTCTTGCAGAAATGGCACCATTTGTGTTGAACCCATTATGTCAAACACATATGATTGTGGAACTCCCTCTTCTTTAATATAATGCCAATTACAACAGGTTGAGCTAGTTGTTCATAGCACAGGCTTTGGCAAATGCTGCTGTGGGTATTGGGAAACCAGTGAAAGACATTAACCAGATGGCTTTAAAAAGACCCCTTGCTTTGTCAACAGTGTGAAAATGAATGGAAAGGGAGCAAGACCAATGGGAAGAAGCATAGGTAGGAAGCTTTGCTCTTTAAAATTAGAGAATGAAAGGGAATGGTTTCAAACCCCTTCCAGTATTAGCACCCGTGATACTAAAAATAAAGTCATTTAAATATTGATCTCACAATCATCCAGAAACCATTGCTGCAAATGGGCAATAAACGTTTTTGCCTCTTAAGTGCATTTAGTTCTTTTAACAGTAACCTATACAATGAGCTATTCTGCTACTGAATTGTAAAACCATTATGGAGTAAGATGCAGTCTTCTGAAGCATTTATTACATCTGGGGATGCTTCCCTAAAAATTTATAATGTATTTTAAATATTAAGGTTGAATTGCTTTCATACTGATTATTATCACTATTCTTTCATTTTAGCTTCCACAGTCTATTCTATAATACTATATCTTGCTGGCAAATGTCATTCTCATTCCCAGACATAATTTATATGACCTTTCCATCAACTGGTTAGGAGATAAATCGTAAAGATACTGTCTGGCCATGTGCATACATTATGATGTCAGATATTAATATTTTCAAACACAAATTTTAAAGCCATTTAGTGACTCTCTTTTACTTCAGGTAATAATTTCAAAATATTTTTAAAAGTAATATTATCTGCAAGAACCTGTGCCAAGCTAACTAAGACATGGCAGTCATCTTCTTTCTGAGTCCCACAGGGGTGTCTAACAGAATAGTAATCCCATGCCTTTTTAAGAGGCTTTCTAGAGTCAATATTGACAGTGGAAACCTAAGAGGAGTGGCTCTACTGGGTGTCACTTTGCTACTTTATGGGGCTTTATTATTGGCAAGCAAACTGACTAGAAGCTAGTAAGGCCAGGTTTATTGGCTGTAAAAGTATACATCCCAAAGGAAGACTTAACTGCACTCAAGTCCTTAATGGATCACCTGTTGGTTACATTTCCAATTCAGTCCCATTGTGTGAACTCTAAGAGAGTACTCAAGCAACTGAAGCTGATAACAGCACATCAGGTAACCACAACCCTTCTTCCTTGAAATTAAAAACAGCCTGGCAGGCAAATATGTTGCTAAATACTTTTAAGTAGGTAGGCATCTCTTACTAATTGTGAATTAACATCTGTATTAGTCTCTAAACAAACTAATCAATATGCGCTTCTTTTTTCTTAAAGCTTTCAATCCTACTCTAATTTCAACAGATTGGAATAAATGATACTGCAGTTCCCTTCCCTGCGAAACTGTTAGCCTGAAGTTTCACTGACTTCTTGCCTGTTCTTCCTTCCTTGGATCTTAGGAAATGACCTTTCATTGTACTTCTGTCCATCCACAGGCCTCAGCTCCAACACCACTGACTCCATGAATAAAACTCAGCTGTTACCACCCACTGGCACTTGCTCCAGTGCATCTGTCTTCCTCCTCTGCACCCCAGTCCCACATAGAATCCTTTAAACAACTAATTTCAGTGATTTCCAATGCCTGTCTTCACAGTGCCTTGTACACAGGTGCCAAATGAATTGACAGACAGTGGGCTTACAACTTCCTGTATTCTCTCTCTTGGTTTTCCACACCGCATATGTATTGAACTGACGGAAGCTGCTGTTATTTCCAGTATCAGAGATTTTTAACTTGGACTTCCTGTTTTTTACAAAATGGAGGTTTTTCAGAAGGTAGAAAGTTTTAAAGTCACATGCTGAAGATATGTCAGATGAATGTACATCATAATCTGTGGTTACTGCTCTGTTCCCTGTATTGCAATACACTGCCTTTTCTTTCCATGGAGTAAAATATCAGTCTCTGTTATGGTGGCGCTGGCGCAAGCTACTTTGAAATCCAGTGGAAGAAACACTTGTATGACTTTGGTCTCTCTTGGCTCGTCTCCTTGTTTATATAAAATGGTAATTGTTCTGGCAGTAAGAATTGTCTACAAGATTATGCCACATAGCAGCACTCCATCTGAGAAAAACTTCTCGTAATCTTAAAATAAGTCAGAGTAATACGTTCTCAAAATGGAATAATTATTTCATTCAAATAACAGAGAAAATTAATCTTTTGCATAAGTCACCTTGATCTTAGGTTGAAATCCTTACATGTATATTTATTTCCAGGTGCACAGCCTACTTTTTACCAGCTGTATGAGTTTTTTACTACTGCCATGTCAAACTATCATGAACTTGATAGTTTGAAAGAAGAAAAGGTTAATCTTTCTCTATTCAGAAAGCCAAAAGTCAATGATCAAGGTAGGCAAGGCTGAGCTCCCTCCAGAGGATCTCAGGGAAGAATCCTTCCTAGCCTCTTGCAGCTTCTGGGAGTTCCGGGGGTTGCCTGGCCTGTGGCTGCACCACTCTATTCTCTGCTTCCATCTTCATATGGCAGTCTTTTTGCATGGCTTCTCTTCTTCTGTCTCTTAGAGGAGTGCTTGTCATTGGATTTGGGTCCCATCTAGATTAACCAGGGTGATCTCATCTAAAAAATCCTCAATTTAATTACATTTTAAAAACCTGTTTTGCAACTAAGGTTGCATTCACAGGTTCCTGAGATTGGGACATGGACATGTATCCATTCAACCCATTACACTATCCGGCAAGAAAATATTTAATACCATTTCAAATTTCCAAAAGCCCAAATATTTGTCTTTAACCCATCATGCTTCAGAAAGTTTAAGTGGCAAGTTTTTAAACAACTCAAGGAGCATTTTGGCTATTTTCATAAGGAAGGGAAAGAATATTTCATTTGGCTCATTTGATGTCAAGGTAAAAAGAAAAAAATTAACTTGTAGCCCTTTAAAAATGATTTACAGTTGAGAGCAGGAGTCAAGCATAAGTGACTGAATTTCTTGCAAGATTCCATGCCAGGTAGAGATTTTCCATGAGAGTCACAGAGCTTTCTCATTTCTAAAAGGAAGTAGAAAATGTAGCAAAAACCTAAGAACAAATGTATTCATTCCAAGTTATCAATAACTGAAAATATCATGCATTTCAAATATAAACTTGAAAAATTGCCCACAGCTTCAACCATGCAAGTCAAATGACAACATTTTGAAAAGCAAGGAATTTCCTTTTAATATTAAAAGCAAAAAAGCCACAATTTTATACAACTCTGTTAATTGATCAAGTTCTAACTCAAGTCGTTGAGTTTTCCCATATACCAGGCTAAGCTGTTCAGCAGTCTCTGCTATGAATTAATTTTTACATGAATAGAAAATGCTCAGAAAACGTTCATAATACAAATTCAACAGAAAAAAAAAAAAATAAACGTCCTGGCTGGGTGTGGTGGCTCACACCTGTAATCTCAGCACTTTGGGAGTCCGAGGTGGACAGATTACTTGAGGCCAGGAGTTCAAGACCAGCCTGGCAAACATGTGAAACCCCATCTCTACTAAAAATACAAAAATTAGATGGGCATGATGGTGGATGTCTGTAATCCCAGCTATATTCGGGAGGCTGACGCAGAAGCATCACTTGAACCTGTGAGGCGGAGTCTGCAGTGAGCCAAGATCTTGCCACTGCACTCTACCATGGATGACAAAGTGAGAATTTATCTCAAAATAAATAAATAAATAAATAAATAAATAAATAACCTAGGACTTCACGTAAAGGATTGCTTTGAATAATGTATATTTCTTGATAATGGATTTTTTCTCTCTCTCATTGATTTACATCACCTGTAATTAATTGTCTGGTCTATATTATTAACAATTTGAAGTATCCTAGCAATAATTTTCACATAATATGGCTTCTGGAAAAAAATTCTACCTCTTCTGTTATGTCAATAATCCTCAAAGAAATAAATGTTTAGCTATAGTTAGATACACAGCTTTTTATTTAAGTTACTTTTAGGTACATGCCAAAATAGAATCTGTATTTTGACCAAAACTGTCTCCTAGCCAGTTTCATACTTTATGTATTTGCAAAATACACACAGGGCTGGAGAGAAAGACTGAACACATGTAAACTTTTTTTTTTTTTTTCAAATACAGCATTGTTCTCCCAAAAAGTTATTTTGAATATTGCAGCAACATTATTCCATATTTCTAATGTCTTCAAAAGAAAGTTATATTATTATAAATTATTTAAAGAAATAAGCATGAATAATTTAAGTCCGATTTCCACAGTTAAATACACAGAGTTAAAGGTCAGCAGACAGCATAAACCATAATATGCTGGCACTTTCTGTTGGGCCAGCTCCTTTAAAAATGATTTATCATATGTCTATTGTGGATAGCGTATATCCTTTTAACACAATGCTGATCTAACTCTGAAGTAATTTCAGTGAGAGAACTGTTTAGTTTCTTATTTGGTTTAAAATGAAAATAAAGACACACTAAAGGAATAAAACACACTGTTTTGAAATGAATCAAAATATACTTTATTTCAGAAATCATCACTATTACAATACACATCGATTTTTAAACATTGGCTCTATGAGGCACTGCGCTGGATGCTTTATATATATTACACCACTGGAGGACACAGCCCCACAACAAACACAGTGAGGTATGCATTTTTGTCTGCACTGATAAAACGGATGTTCAAACAGGACTGCAATTTTTCCAGCCAGATTTCAGATTTAGCACAAGGAGTTCCAATGCCCCTTTTTCAGCTGAAATTTATTTGCTCTCTTTTTAAAAATAATATAAATTGAAAATCAAATTTAAAGGCTCAGAAACTCAGAACTGTTAGAAAAGATAGTATGCACTGGAAAATTTGTGGCAAGAATCTGTAGGTTCATTAAGAGATTTGCAACTTCATATAATTATATATATAACTGTACATATATATAATTATTTATTTGCTCACAAATTTTTCTCTGAAAGTAAAATCAGGAAAAGGTTTGTCCCAGCTCTTGATGCCCCTCCCCTAAATCTAGATGTGTTCAGTAAGGAAAGCTACTTGGAAAAGCAAACCATGATAGCTTCTGTTCATTCAACACTTACTATACTCTGAGTTGAGTGCTCTGTTCTTTTCCTCTTTTTAATCTTTCAATATTTACACTTGAACATTAAGCCACTTGCCTATTTGTTAAAGGAGAGCCTGACTTAAGGGTATAGCACTGAGCACTTAGTAGGTTTTCAATATTAGTTGAGTGAATAAATGATTGATCTTCGGCCACATCATGTGGCAGATATCATTTACGGCACTTATCATTAAGGTGGCTCAAGCAAGACAGGATGAAGTGAACTTCATTCTTTTGTTTTTGATTTACATACATGACAAGATTTAAGTCATTGTATCAACAAAGCATAGGATTGTTTCTCCAGTACTGAAAAACAATGAAGACGATAAGCTTTCCTAACCCCTTACCTCTTCTGTACAGCTCTTATAAAACTTTTTCTCTTAGCAACAGCTTTCATTAAATGATATCTTTTACTATAAGCAATATGTCTTTATTAGCGTGCTATATTCCATCTTAATTCTGTTTTCATTATTATAAAATTTATTTTAAAAATTAAGAAATATAGAAAGTCGTTTACTAAACAAACATGTTTATTCACAGACACACATACACACACATAATCTTTTTCAAATCCTTCCAGAAATGTCTAGGTACATAGGCATATCTCTGCATAGTTATCTGTAGACTATATTAATATATGTAAAACACCTGCACTCCACACGCCTGAAAACACAAATGCAGTTCTCACTCATAGGCAGGTGTTGAACAATGAGAACACGTGGACACAGGGAGGGAGCATCACACACTGGGGTCTGTTGTAGCGGAGAATAGAGGAGTGACAACAGAGGGTAGGAAGCTGGGGTGGGATAACATGGGGAAAAACGTCAGATATAGGTGATGAGGGGATGGAGGCAACAAACCATATTGCCATGTATGTACCTACGCAACAATCCTGCATGTTCTGCACATGTACCCCAGAATGTAAAGTGCAATTATACATATATATATATATATATATATATATAACAAATGCAATAATATTTTACATATAGTGCTGCAAGTTGATTTTTACGTTTATCATTATATCTTGAAATTCATTTCAAATTAGTGCAATTATTTTGCATGGCTGCATATCACTATGGATACACCATTACTTATTTACTATTTTTGCCATTAGTAATTGGTCTTCAAGTTTTTGCTATCGCAAGTAATAGTGCAGTAAACATACTTATACTTAATGTTGCAGATTCATGAACGTGGATGTCTACAATAAATTCTTCAAGTAGAATTTCTGAGCCAAATAGTAGTGTGTGAAGACAAGTGTGCGAGCTCTACCTTGATAGCTGATTGGTCCTCTGAAAATAATGAAGCTACATTCACTTTGAAGAGAGGTATATAAGGTTTCTTCTCTTTTTTTTTCAACACTGAGAATAACAACTTTTTAAATTTTTGCTTATCTGACAATTGAAAATGTGAATTATTATTGTTATTTTTAATATAATGTCTATCGTAATTTAAGGAGATGTTCTCTAACAGAAATTTTTAATTCAGAATATTTGGCATTCTCTAATCTGTGCAAAAAGAAAAGCATTTTAGAGTGGCTTGTGCATAGTGTAGGCTCAATGAAGATGGCAATAATGATAGAAACATGTAATAGTAATGACACTGGAAACATTATGGGTGTTTCACTTAATTGTGTCTTACCAAATGGTATAGTTTTCTAAAAAGCCATCCATCTACGTTTGCCAAATCCATTTTTCCTAACAAGGTAAATGCTCTGATTTCCAAAAATAATAGTCTACCAAATGACAAATACCTGTATGTGTGCTTTCTTTAGGTTAAAAAATAAAAACAAAAAAAGGCTGCTGAATCCCATGTATTTTTTGTTTGTCTGCAGCTAAGTTTATGGGTTTTTTAAAAGTATGATCTTGAAAATCAAAAATACAGTTTACATAGCTGAATAATTATATCAAGTGATTACTATATACTATGGGGTGTGAGAACTGCTTCTTCCCTTATTAAATTATTTCAAAGTACTTTCAATTTAGAATAAATTATATAGTTATATCCTTATCATTTTTTATGGTTTACCAAGTAAATTTTATTTCCTGAAAGAGTTACAATCATTTCAAGCAATCTTCAGAACCATATAAAATAATACTATCATCACACACTGAGGTCTGTTGGGGGCGGGACTAGGGGAGGGACAGTGGGGTTCGGAAGTTGGGGAGGGATAACATGGGGAGAAATGTCAGATATAGGTGATGGGGATGAAGGCAGCAAACCTCATTGCCATGTATGTACCTATGCAACAATCCTGCATGTTCTTTACATGTAACCCAGAACCTACAATGCAATAAAAATATATATATATTTTAAAAAACAAAACAAAACAAAACTGACCAAATGAAAAATTCCCATGTCATGATAAAAGGATACTTTGTTTTTCCTACCTTGGAATCGCCCTAAATATTCCAAGGGTTCATCTATTTTTCAAACCATTCCTTTTCCAAAATAAATTATATATACAAGGATTATAAAAACAATAAATAATCACACATCAACTACATAAAAATAAAATACAATAATACTATCTGGTATTATTCTAACTTTATGTAGAACAACTAATGCTGTCATAGTGTTACTCAAGTCACAGATCTGGAAAAGGACCAAAATCCTGCTTTGAGGACTTTCATACTCTTGCCTCCTCTAGCTCTAGAATTTTAGAATAACAAAATTTTGGTTTTGGTAAGGGACTTCTAGCCGAACTAGTTCAGTTACTTCTTTTGCAGATAAAAACACTTCATCTTATGCATTTTTACCTATTCATCAGCACTGTCCTTGCTATTAGTGGATGACTATTTGATAGAAAGGTGAAGTGACTTGTCCCATTTTAAACAACTGCTTGTTGTGTAGACAGGAAAGTTGTGAAAGATTGTCTAGATTACGTTTCCTCACCCTGAAGTCACTGTTTCTGTTTTCATCACTTCAAAAGAAGGGGATACAATACAATTTTACATTAACCAAAGCGACTGCTATTATTGCATTTGATTCTCAAACATAACAGTGATTAGATTAACTTTAAAATCCATTATTATTCAGAGACAGATCTGTCTTAGAGGCAGACATATCTATCAAGACAGAAAGGGGGATATAATAAGGCTACAAACACAAAAATTAAGGACTTAAGTTTAATAGATATTTATTAATCTGTCTCTGTACCTGCTAGATTTTATTTATTTATAAAACATATCAGAAGAAAACATTATAATAAGTAAGTCACAGGACCTTTTCATGTCTAGCTTTCTATTCTGGACTGTCAGTCTCTGAACTCCTTAAAAATTGAGATTTTTTTTTCATCCAGTCACCGGTACAGGGTATTTTCCAAGTAAACATTTGTTAATGACTAGGTGAATGAATAGATCTCACCTAATGCCTTTTTTTTTTTTTTTTTCCATCACAGTGATTCTCTATCCTGGCTGTATGTTAGAATCACCTTGTTAGCAATAAAAATGATACCTTCACCTGACTTCATCAGAATTCCGATTAACTCTATTGATTAATCAGGGTATTTGTCTAGGTGTTTCTTGTTGTTATTGTTGTTTTAAATCTCATTTTTTTTTCTATTTCATTTATTATCCTGGTGCCCCATTAGAAATTATTCCTAGAAGAACATCAAGTTCAAGATATTACAAGACACAAGCAAATAGGTAATTGCTGCTTGGAGACACATGCTTCATAAAAGTATACCCAAAGTAGCATTTTAATTTATAGTTTAACTTTAAAAGTAGAAGTATTTTGACATCTCTTTCCTTTTTCTCCACCCTTTCTATCTTCCACCATAAGTACTGTTAGTTTTCAGTGATAACACACTAGCCTGAGTGACTGACTACAAGAAATAATGTCAAATGCCTTATGTATTTATGAATCACAGAGGATTCAAGAAGCAGCAAGTAAGAGAAACATATATGAAATTCACAAGCCTTGGAGAGCACAAGCCTGGAGCTTAAGATCCAAAACAGATTTAGAAGGATGACTTTTAACTCACATAGGATGATTTCATGCCAGTAGCGAGAATATACAAGGTTGTCTTTCTGAATAGCTTTGGGGACTGGCAGTATCCAAAACAATTTTTAGGTCAAAGCAAAGTTCAAGCTTAAAAACCAGTCATGACTACTCTCATTGAAAAACAGCTAGCCTAGACACAAAAGAACTCTGGAGTTATCTAAAACATACAGTGCCCCTCATTTTCTTCCTCCATACAAGGTTATTCTTTTTTTTTTTTTTTTTTTTTTTTTTTTTTTTTTTTTTTTCCTTTTTTTCTGAGGTGGAGTCTCGCTCTGTCACCAGACTGAAGTGCAGTGGCGGGATCTCCGCTCACTGCAACTTCCGCCTCCCAGGTTCAAGTGATTCTCCTGCCTGGGGCTCCCGAGTAGCTGGGACTACAGGGCTACACCACCACACCCAGCTAATTGTTGTACTTTTAGTAGAGACGAGATTTTACCATGTAGGTCAGGATGGTCTTCATCTCTTGACCTTGTGATCTGCCCGCCTCGGCCTCCCAGAATGCTGGGATTACAGGTGTGAGTCACCGTGCCCTACTGATGTGTCTTCATTACAACACATACTCCTCTATGGCCACTGATAGTCTCTGTTGTATGAAGGGATTAATTTGCAGTAACCCTTGTCAACCCCTGCCTCATAAATTCTTGACTAGTATATCCTTATGCCACTCACAAAATTTGATTGCTGAAAGGCACAATTTGGCACCGTTCCTTCAGATTATAGCATTCATATTTGGCCCATTTCTCTCTGGGTAGCTGAGAAAAATTACCCTATCACCCAGCCTTCACTGGAGCTGTCTAGCAATACCAAGGACTTGCCTCCTTTGAGAAAGTTATGAGATCTTTGTGTGTCCCACAGTCCTCAGTTTCAAAGAGAGTTGATAAAAAGGTAATACAGGCAGAGCATGGTGGCTCATGACTGTAATCCCAGCACTTTGGGGGACAGATCACTTGAGGTCAGGAATTCGAGACCAGCCTGGCCAACATGGTGAAACCCTGTCTCTACTAGATACACAAAAATTAGCTGGGCATGGTGGCAGGTGCCTGTAGTCCCAGCTACTCTCCCTGAGACAGGAGAATCGAGGGAACCCAGGAGGCAGAGGTTGCAGTGAGCCAAGATTGCTTCATTGCACTCCAGCCTGGGGGACAGAGTAAGACTCTAAAGATAACACAATATATTACCATAACAGAACATTTGTTGTCACTGTTTAGCTTGTAACATCTTTGACCACTATTCTCTCTTTTGTGCATTCTTGTTTGCTTCCATATACTGCAGATGATTTTACTAAGTCTCCAAGAAGTGCAGTAAATTTTTTCAGCTAGTTTGCAACAAATCAGGATCCAGTCATAGTCTTCTCACTGCAGAGACTGTGCTCTGTATTTCCTTCACTGAACCCAACCCTTGCTCCCATAGGAGAGAAGATGCTTTTCATTTCCACTCCTCTCAGATGGGTCATGAGCTATGTCAAAGAGTCTAATAGTCTGCTGCTACGGCATCATTTTGAAGGAAAAATAAATAGAAGCAGCCCCTGTCAAGTCCCTTCTAAAGATCCAATGTAAATGAAGGCAATCTCCTGGAAGATCCTCTTTAATAAGTTCAAAGGAGCTGTGCAATAATGGTTAGATTTACATTCTTCCACAGCATCTCTCACTCTCAGTCCAAATCTAGAGACAACTCTAAAGAAGAACAGAAGAGTTTCCCAGAGGTGAATTCTAAAATGTAAATTGTATGCAAAGCCTACAAAATGTGAACAGATTGGACAAACAGATTGGCTCTCAAGGACAAAGCTTGAATTTATATACCCTTCCAGAATCATAGGACCATGTTGTTTTTTTAAAAAAAAACTAAGCTAACTAAATCTTAATTTTCTGTAAGTGTTTTTATGTCAGGTTTTACTACATTCAGAAAGGACAATAAACAATTTAACACTTTAATCACTGCAACTCAACTAGAAGTACCATAAACATGTTAATCCATAGTTTACTGACCTTCCGCAAAAAACTAAAATTTTCCATACCTACATCAACAGGGCCTTAAAACATGTATATGAAAGAAAATCAAGAATTCAAAAATAACTTTGGCAGCCAGAAAAATTGGTTCGTAAGTAACTTAAAAGCTCTATTTTATTTCCTAAATTGTCCTGGAAATGAGAATTTTTAACTAAGTGCATTTGAAAATGCTAAATGTCATGGTTTTTTTTCCAAATTAGGATACTTTATTTAGCATAATAAAAAAGGCAAAATATATAAAGAGAGAAAATTATTTTTTTCGAATTTCTATTCTTTCAATTATAAAAGAAATGCCATGCTGATTATAGCAATAAAAAGAGAACTGTTTAAAGTTTCTAATATGCAATGAAAGGATACTCTCTGTCTCTACTCCAAAACAATCTCACATTGTCAATATTAATCTCCATTGTGAAATATATACATATATATATGTATATATTTCCTTTCTTACTTGCAAGATTGCTTTGAGGTTGGATAATAAAATATGTTTACTTTAAGGTGGTTACTGGAAGAATAAAGAGAGTCACAGGTAATGGAGTCTGATTACCTAAAAAAATTTTCACTTTGTTATTACATAGGTTAGAGACCATGGTCAAATTACTTAATATACCTGTGCCTCAATTAAATATTGGTAACACACGAATAGGCTCATGTGAGAATTAAAGAAGATATTATATGCAATGAATCCTACGTAGAGGCTAGAGGATTGATAGCATTATAAAAGTTAGATGTATATAGCTATTTTGATTGATCTGCATTGCTGCTTTTTAAGAAAAATATACCATTAAGGGAATTGCAGGGCAGTAATTTGAGTATCAAATGATTCAGTTCAGGTCATATATAATTAGGATTCCAAATACTCCTGGTTTATTCTAATCAAGGAACTAAATTCCTAGGACTCAGGATTTTTGGTACTTAAACTGTAGCTGATAGAATTCCCAAACAGACTGAGAGGAATTTGTTCCTCTAAGCAAAATGGTAAAAGAGTAGCAGGATAGAGAGAAACACAGGAAGTAAAAGCCATTTAGTTGCTGGCATCTTTAGCCCATCTTTATATGGTCATACATTAGAAATAACATACCCTTAAGAAACTAATCCACAAAAAGAGAAGAACAAAGGAGGACACTATTACAGACCCTACAGATATTAAGAGAAAAATACATAAAAGGCCATCATAATCAATTTAATACTAACCAATTTGACAAGTTACAAATAAACCCCTTGAAGAATATAACTTACCAAAGCTGAAGAAGACAGAAAATCTGAAAAGCCTATGCCTATCAAAGAAAATGGATCAGTAGTTAATAATAAACCTTTTCATTAAGAAAATTCTCGGCGGCCGGGCGCAGTGGCTCAAGCCTGTAATCCCAGCACTTTGGGAGGCTGAGGTGGGTGGATCACGAGGTCGAGAGATCGAGATGATCCTGGTCAGCATGGTGAAACCCCGTCTCTACTAAAAATACAAAAAATTAGCTGGGCATGGTGGCACGTGCCTGTAATCCCAGCTACTCAGGAGGCTGAGGCAGGAGAATTGTCTGAACCCAGGGGGCGGAGGTTGCGGTGAGCCGAGATCGCGCCATTGCACTCCAGCCTGGGTAACAAGAGCGAAACTGCGTCTCAAAAAGAAAAGAAAAGAAAAGAAAATTCTCTATGATTTTACTGATGGGTTTTACCAAACATTTAAGGAACAATTAATAATGACATTACATATATCTTTCTGAAAATAAAATAGGGAAACTTTTCAACTCATTTTATGAGGACTGTATAATTTTGATACTAAAATCTGACAACAATATCAGAAAAGAAGGAAATTGCTGACCTTCATCCTTCATGAACATAAAAACTAAAATCCTCACTAAAATATTAGCAAAATTAATATTATTCAATGTTTTAAAATATGCTATATTTAATATTAGTAATAACTAAATACTGACAATATACATATGTAATAATAGATCATAAGAAGGAGCTTATCTAAGAAAGACCAAGGTGCTTCAATACTTGAAATCAATCAATATAAACTCCCACATTACTAGGGTAAAAAAATTTTAAAAATAAGACTTTTCTCAGTACTTGTAGAAACAAGATTTGACAAAAGAGTGATACAACCAAACATTGGCAAGGCTGTAGAACAGCTGGAAATATACATTTCTGGTAAAACTATAAGAGGAAAGACTTTGGAAAAACAGTTTGAAAATTTCTTGTAAAGTTTAACATGCTTACTATTTTATCAGAAATTAATATGAGTAAATAAACCTACTATAATATGTTAATACAATAGAATACTACTCAATAATTTCCTAAAACAACAAAATAATGTCATATACAGTACTGCAAATGTATTTTTAAAATATTTGCTAAATAAAAGAATTCGAATGCAAAAGAGAATATGCTATATATTATCAGTTACATGAACAGGCAAAAATAATGAATTGTAAGAGAAATCAGATTGGTGCTTTTCTGAAGTGAAAGCAGAGAGAAATGATTAAAAATATGGCAAAAAGGAATTTTAAAGGATAATGGAAATATTCTAAATATCGATTTGGATAATGGAAAAGTGATTATATTTATCAGAATTTATCAAGTTTTACACTTAAAATGTATATTTTTTTCTTGCCAACATTTATTTTAGGTTCAGGGTGTACATGTGCAGGTTTACTGCTTTCTGCCATGGCTGAACCAATTTACATTCCCACCAGCAATGTCATTCCTTTTTCTCTGCAACCTCACCAATTTTTTTTTTTAATAGTCATTCTGACAAGTGTGAGATGGGATTTCATTATGGTTTTGACTTGCATTTCTCTAATGATTAGTGGTGCTGAGCATTCTTTCAAATGTTTCTTGGTTGTGTGTATGTCTTCTTTTGAAAAGCATCTGTTTACATTCTTACATTTTTTAATGGGGTTGTTTGGTTTTTTTCTAGTTGATTCATTTAAGTTCCCTCTATATTCTCAATATTAGACCTTTGTTTTATGCATTGTTTGCAAATATTTTTCCCATTCTGTAGGATGTCTGTTTACTCTGTGGATAGCTTATTTACAGTGCAGAAGCTCTGTAGTTTAATTATGTCCCACTTTTCAAATTTTGTTTTTGTTGCAATTGCTTTTGGCAACTTTGTCATGAAATATTTGCCAGGATATATGTCCAGAATGATGTTTCCTAGGTTTTCTTCTAGGATTTTCATAGTTTTAGGTTTTACATTTAAGTATTTAATCGACCTTGAGTTAATTTTTGTAAATGGTGAAAGGAAGGGGTCCAGTTTCAATCTTCTGCATATGGCTAGCTGGTTATATCAGTATCATTTATTGAACAGAAAGTCCTTTCCCCATTGCTTGTTTTGTTAACTTTGTTGAAGACCAGATGGTCATAGGTGTGCAATTTTATATCTGGGTTCTCTAACCCATTCCATAGGTATATTTGTTTATTTTTTTGTACCAATACCACGCTGTTTTGATTACTATCACCTGGTAGTATAGTTTGAAGTTGGGTAATGCAATGCCTCCAACTTTGTTCTTTTTGCTTGGGATTGCTTTGGCTATTTGGGCTCTTTTCTGGTTCCATATGAATTTTAGAATAGTTTTTTTCTAATTCCATTAAAAATGTTCAGATAGTTTGATGAGAATAACATTGAACCTGTACATTACTTTGGGCAGAATAGCCATTTTAACTATATTGATTTTCCCTATCCATTGTGTGGAACGTTTTTCCATTTGTGGCATCTCCGATTTTTTTTTTTTTTTTCAGCAAAGTTTTGTAATTCTCATTGTACAGATCATTCATCTCCTTAGTTAGTTGTATTCCTAGGTATTTTATTCTTTTTGTGGCTCTTGCGAATAAGATTGCATCCTTGATTTGGCTCTCAGCTTGGATGTTACTGATGTATAGAAAGGCTACTGATTTTTGAACATTGATTTTGTATGTTGAAACTTTTTAAAATGTAAATTAAATCACAAGAAAATGATTTTTTCAAACCTCTCTCACTTGGAGCTTATCTAGTTGAGTTTACTGCAAACATTACATACATTCTCCATAGTCTAGATTGATAGCCATATCCTCTGAAATCAGTAAGTCAATGTGATTTGTAAAGCAGAAATGAGTCCAAATTGTGGATAATCAGGCTACTGCACCTCTAAGAGGTAAGTAAAAATTACAGAAAATACAACAGTCTAAGTAAAGTATAAACCATATATAGAAATGTAACATTACCTTTCCATGAGACGTTCTGATATGTTCAGTGGTCCAGTTATAGGAGAGACAGCATTACAGTAATGATGAAATAAATGCTCCTTTCTTAAGATTTTTCTTATTGGTATACTTATAAACCTACTTTAGGGGTAACATTTTAGTTTGGTAATCATTTATTTACACTGTAAAATTGATAACTGTATACATCTTTCAAAATTATTTGATGACTTTCTTGTCTTGATTTACTTGCTGACATTGTTTACATTAGCCATTAACTTTCTTTTGTGTATGTCTTCACAATTATTTCAAAATTTGCTGAAATAATTTTAAGCAATTCACTTGTTAATTTTAAAAGGGTCTAAAACATGAATCTACTGTTCGTTATAATTCCAGTTTTTCTTATGGCTCTTTAACCAGTTTTAACAAAAAAGTGACAAGCTTTCATGTACTTTAAAATTTTATTTCTTGCTGTTCATCTCCCTAGTATAAATTATGAAGGTGGGGATAACTACTAGCAGTACTTTAAAAACATATTTTATCGAAAAAATAAATTCATATATACATAAAGATAAAATAATTAGCTATTTTAACCATTAGTTAACCATTCTATATATGTATGCCATTGTCCTACAAGACCATCATTTGACATTTTGAAACTGTGCTATAAAAAGAGAACCAAGCTAATTTAGAAAAGCCAATTTTCCTATTCCATTGTTGTCATATGCAAGTCTTGTGAATTTAACACAGCATTTTTAGATTCTACTTGTGGCAGGTGTTAGCAGAAAAACTGACTTTACTAGTTGCCACTGTGTTTTTCCACACTCCCTTCCTCCAAATTTAACTGATTTGTTAGTATACACATAGATTTTTCAGGGTACGTTTCCTGTTCTTTCCCCTATGCATAATTTCCTTGATATAGAATCTTCACAACCACGGTTGTAAAAAATGTTTAAACCGAGAACATTTTGGTGTGTTTGTAACTGGGATCCATCATTCACTGACATTCCACCAAGAGGCTATATTTAAACCTTTACACTGCTTTGCCTTATCAAAGGAGCAGTTTGGCATTTGGTATTTGGAGACAGCTATAAAGCTGCACCATCTGTACCACTCTGTTTCAAGAGGGACATCAATTTTTATCCTTGTTGGATCCTGCAGGAATACTCTTGCTAAAACTCAGCACAGGCATGACTCAGTTGTAATTCAATCATCTAACGGTGGCCAAGGGTATATGTGGCAATGAAAGCATTTGTGTTCATATATTTGGGGGGAAAAAAAGAAAACTGTTGTCAAATATTCAGCCACAGACCCATGAGATTTCTAAGTCACAATGACTGATAAAATATCTGGTTGTAGTGGCGTCTTTCGACTCATATCAGAAGTTTACTTTTAGGAAAAATTTCTAGGCTCCACTGGAAAATAAAAGGATATTTATTTATAGATGGGGTTCTACTGGGGAAAGCAACATGTAGTTACCTAGCCTACTACGTGATTTGCCACATAGAAATTAGATGTGATCTAATTATAGAAATTACAGACTCTCTTCTATTTCTTTAAAAATAATCATGCCTGTAATCCCAGCACTTTGGAAGGCCAACACAGGTGGATTACCTGAGGTCAGGAATTCAAGACCAGGCTGGCCAACATGGCAAAACCCCATCTCTACTAAAAGTACAAAAATTTGCCAGGCATGGTGGCATGCAACTGTAATCTCAGCCAAGTTAAAAGATCATTCAGCATTAAAAGGAATGTCTACAAATAAACAAAAAGGAATGGTACCTACTGACCTTTATTTCTTCTGAACATACAAAATGAATAAATGAGCTAAAACAACATGTGAAATTCAAATTTTGTAATGGTAATGCACCATTTCCTGGCTGTGAAAGTGGTAAACATTGGAATGAGTGACAGAGTAAAATAGATTTTTGCTTCTCTAGGCAGATAAAAGTGTGATGTTGCATGACTAGAGAACTGTCTCGCGATGACCTATCAAAATTTAAAATGCCTTTTCTTTATGAATTTCTTTGAGGTAAAATTATAAGTGACTAAAACTGTTTTTATTACTTGACAATTTCTGATGCTCTACTGGTTCCTAAAGTGTTTGACATAATTCTTACATTATTAAGAAGGTGAAAACACGCTTGTGAAAATGGCATGGTAGACTGCCAGAAGCTGAAATTCATTTATATACTGTTTTTTAGGGTTCAATTATCTTTCTGGTATCATTTGCTCTTAGTCATGAGATATGCATATCTTTATTTAGGGAAGAATATACCTTCACATGTAATTTCTTTTGATCTACAAGATTTCTTCCAGAAGCCTAATACAATCTCTAATACAATCTAGGATTCCATAGACATACAAAAGAGAAACTTGCATGATATTGATAACTATAGGATACTTTCAGGGAAGCCAGTGGTACTCAAGGGAGAGAAACTGAGGTGAGCAAACCACTGCTGGCATTCTTCATATTCTGACAGCTGCCTAAACAGTGTCTGGTTCTGTCTCTAAAAGCCTCTGCTTTATGTGTAAATGCACCAGGTGCTTAAATACAATTTCTAGTATACATGTGTCTTCCTGATTCAGTATTCAGATGTTTCCCCCTAAGTATCTGAATATTATAAGTTGCATATAAACAGACATAAATGTTCTACTTTTAAAAGTAGGCTATCCTGACCCAGATTTAAGTAGCTTAACTGCTCCAAGTAAAATCACTCTTTGGTAGATGTATTTTTATACCAAGAGTCAAATGAACTGTTCTAGCACACATCTAAAATGTAACATTCAAAGTCTCACCAAATAACCCTTCAAACAAACAAAAATATCCATATTGCTGACCATTTATTTATTGCCAACATATGGAACTCAGACACAGCATGTCATATGAAAAAGAGGATTTTAGTGCTTGAAGATGAGGATGGGGGTGGAGGGAATGACAAATCACTCCTGGAAGTTTAAACCCAGTTTCTCCTATAGAAATGGATGGAGACAATTAAAGGTATGTCTTGATCGCATCCTCCAGGATAGAAGTGGGGAAATTTACCAACTCAAATATTACTGTTTCTACTTCCACTGGGCAAAAATGCAATTCCTAACAAGTGTGTTAATAAGTGTAACTTGATTATAATAAACTGATTGAATTTGGTGGAATGCACTTGTTCTGTTATTTGAGTTCAGTTAATTCATATTCAATTATGGGTGCATGTTGGCAGGGCAGGGGGCAGAGTAGAGGTAATGGGGAAAGACTTAAGATGAGTCTCTTGGGAAGACTAGAGTGAGACAATATTTGAGTTCTATGCATTACCATGACAATGGAAAAGAGATGAACCAAATTAATATTATAAAAATAAATTCACTGCTAATCAATATGCATGGATTAGATCCAAGACTGGAAAATATATTAAGATATTTCTGTGAAACCTTTAGATAGACAGGAAGAGGTAAAATGTATTTTTAATTTGTTTCTTGTGAACAAGTTATTGGAAAAAGTCAACTCTCACTGATTTAAAATGCCTGAGATCAATTAGGACTTCTCTATGGTTGTACTTTTCTTAAACTGCAGTTTTAATGGTGGTTATGGTGGTTATCTTGTTTTTCCTCCATTAAGTTTAAATTTATCATTTAGCCCAGTGGTTCTCAGCCCTGGCTGCACAGTGGAATCATCTGGGAGCATTTAATGGATACCGATGTACAGGCCCTATGCCCAGGGATTCTGATTTAATTGGTCTGGAGTGGAATATGGACATCGGTGTTTGTTAACGGCTCCCCAGGTGATTCTAATGTGCAGCCAGGTTTGAGAAGCATTGATTTAGTTTTTAGACCTTCATTTGCAGGCTTGTGGAGACTTATACCTGGTCCGAGCTGGTGAAGCAAGGATACCACGCAGAAAACGTGGGGACCCAGGGTCTCTCCTCACCTCCAGGTGCAGTGTCTGGTCTGCCTGGTGTCCCTTTGGGAAGAAGCTGAGTTTGTCAGTGGTTGTATGGATTATGTTAAGAAAATTCTGAATTAGGGTCTGAAAGAGTCATTTGCCTCTCTCTGGTGGCTGAACCTGCGTAATGTACGTCAGGAGGTATCTGCAGGCAGGATTTACACCTTATGAAGAAAACTAGTTTGTAGCAAAGGAGAAATGTGACATTTAAGTCCCTGGTTGTGGTTGCTTTCAAGGCCTGCCTACATCACTGACCTTCCTGAAGCTCAGCTGTTTCTTGAAACAGCTTCTTTTCTTTTCAGTTAACTTTGGTTTTGCTTAAAGAAAAAAGACAGTGAAAGGTCGCCTAAAGCAATTTTTTTAGAATCTAGATGGCATTTATTTCCTAAAATAATAAAATGAAAAAAAAAAAAGAGGTAGACTCCACCCATAGTTTGTAAAACCTTCAGGTGGTTTTTCTATTTTGTTTTTAAATAAGAATTTCAATAATCTGCATTTTAAAAATATCTCATCTGAATGTCCTGGGGCTTTATTTATCCAAACAAAAATATGCAGAGTTCATTAAAAAGAGGTAGGTAGATGATCCCTCTGGAGTTTTCACTTGCATGTTTAGATGTACAGACTGAAGAAAGTTCTAATACTTGCGGCTTCTTTGTTTTTTCACATATACTTAATGCTTGTTCATGAATGCACATTTTTCAAGGAAGTTTTAAAGCAGGAACATCTGCTAACCCACAATTATGAGTGCTGACAATGTATCATTGAAGTACACAGAAGCAGGTTTAAAAAAAAAATGTGATTTTGAAGAAATCGATGACAGGTCTGAGAATAGAATGTAATCATCCAAAGGTACACTCATGCATCTTTTATATATTCAACTATTTGGACTGAACTTAAAATACTTAAGATGCCTATTAGCTCTAATTGATTATTGAATTGACTAGGAATGTTAAAACAACAAGTTTATGTGGGCTTTTATCTGAATAGTTAGTAACTATTGACAGTCATGGAAAATGGCCTTGATCAAAGACTTCTGCTATTACCTATCAAGGTCAGGATTTTGCTATATATATGGCTCTTAATATATATATATAATATTTATAAATATTTATATTTTATATTTATAAACATATATATATATTATTTTTTCTATCAAGAAACTGAATGTCTTCTATATTTTTTCATCTCTGTGTTCCCAGTGTGGTAGAAAGTCAATTTTTTTTTTCAATTCGCAGCTTTGATTCTTTTTACCATTTCTTTGGGGAGCATGATCAGAGTGAAGGCTCATTCTAAGATTGAGAGGTGTCTCAGAATGAGATCCTTCTGGCACTTCACTAATTGACTAGCATTGTATTAAGAAGTCTCCTTTCAAAAGCAAAAAGCATGATGAATTAAGCTCTTTAATTTTGGAAAGCCAATTATGTAGATACATCTATAATATTTCCTACATTGCTCTATCAAAATATACTTGGGAAAATTAAACTATATTTACAAATTTGAGACTGGAAAATGAGCTCAGGTTAATTCAGATTCCTTAGATCTTGCCCTAAAGAAGACAATGTAGATTATTTGAATTGTAGCAGCAAGAGTCTGAGGATCCATGTATTTGGTAACCTGAACCTGAGAATTATGATAAATATGATTTTGCATCAAGTATTTTTATTTCCATTTTCTCTCTGTAAGACCAAAACTTTACCACAAATCTACTCATTATTATTTGACTTCATTATTTTATATGAAGAAAGATAATGTTATACAACTCTTAAAATATGGACATCTATTTACCAGAACTATATGTAGATACTGAATCACATAATGTACTGTGAAATAAACTTACAAAAGACCTTGGATATTTAAAATATTGTGTTTCAACCACATGACAGGAGTTGCTTCCCTTTTCCTCCAGTAATAATAGATTTCTGGTCTGCACAAGCATAATAGTCCAGAATTTGTTAACTGAAGCAGACTGCTGACTTTAACTATGTACATATGTGATACTTTATCTGCATCCCAAAATAATTCTGGAGTTCTCAAGGAAGAAAGCCAAAAAGAACTTTCATAAAACTTAACAGAAGCTAAATTGGCCTAAGAGTGAGTATTTTCATAAACAGCAGGGAATAAAATCTCACCATTCTTTGCTGGACTTTTTCATTACAATTTATAGTTTATGTATAGTTATGTATACCTATCCAAATGAAAAAATATACCATATGAGTTGTGTTTGATTTAGAGTCTGTTTCACAAAATGAGCGAAAACTCTTTTAAATACCAATGTTCATTTTAAGAAAGTTAAGAAAAACAGGTAGGCAATACATACACACACACACACACACACACACACACACACACACACACACACACACATCTGAGACAGTGTCTCATTCTGTTGCTCAGGCTGGAGTGTACTGGTATGACCACAGTTTATTGCAGCCTCTACCTCCTTGGCTCAAGTGAGCCTCTTACCTCAGCCTCCTGAGTAGTTGGGAACACAGGGGTGAACAACCACACCAGGCTAATTTTTTAAACTTTTGTAGAGACAGATTTTTGCCATGTGGCTCAGGCTTGTCTTGAATTCGTGAGCTCAAGCAATCTGACCACCTCAGCTTCCCAATGTGCTGGAATTACAGGTGTAAGCCACCGTACCTGGCCAATTTTCAAAATATATCTTATTGAACCAAATTAAATTGCTGGTTTTTTTTTATCTATAAAAACAGTAGATCTGTATAATTCAAGCTACCATTACTTGATTATGCATAAAGAGATGACTAAAAGCTACATGCCATTTGTTTAACTTATTATATGCCATTAGAAGTATCTCAAAAAAATTTAAAGGAAAAATAAAAATGCCAAAGGTCAAAAGAAAATCATGTATTGGATATACTTTGACATTTACAGTGACCAAACCTTAATGTACTATACTTTTTAGCAATGAATTTATTCAAAAGAGGCTTGATAGACCTTGGGAAGAAAAATAAGTTTTACATGACACGGGTGATGTCACTACATTAATTTTGTTACCTTCTGACTCTATGACTCTGCATTTTGGGGTACAACTATATTATCTTAGTGCATGCTACAAGATAATGCATGGAGTATAAGCATTGATGCTTAGACTGAAATACATGGGATTCTGACTGGATATAAAATCCCATGTTCAGAAGTTAATGCAATAATCTTATTTGCCAGATTCTAATAGTACAAACATTTTTATCAGTCTCTGCAATACTGCCTATGCAGTTAGCACCTGTCAATATCAGATCATCAGTGTTTACAGCATTAAGAATCAGGGACTCAAGGATAAAGATAATAAAATGTCAGATAAATGAGGCCAAACATGATCACAAACCTCCCATTCCAGGATGCATTTCTAAATTCATGCTATAATTTCAGTAAAGAAAATTATTCCTTATTTCCTATATAAATATATTTACTAATGTCATCACTTTATTCTTTTGGGTTGGCAACTTCAACACTTAAAAGTAAATTTTATTTTCTCTTCAGTAATGTTCTTTCACTAAAAGACATGATAAGTCTTCTGCCTGCATTACATATGATTTGCATGTGTTCTCCATGACCTATTAGCAGACAGGGCTGTAGATTGTTAAAAATCATGCTCAATCCCCCTCATATTTTGCCTCTGACTTAGACCCTGTCAGGAATTCAAGAGAGAGAAATGATCCAATTAGCAGGTGCTCTTGTAGAAAGGTAGAAATGACACCAGTGCCCAGGTGGAGGGGCTGGCTTTGGACAGTATTTGGGGCACCTCTAGCAAGAGTGTTGACAAGGGCAGCTCATGTATCTTTCCCCTGTGATGCCACCCCTGAACCATTTTCAAGGAAGGTGCCACTCACAACGCTTTGGAAAGGAGTCCTTACAGCTCATTCCAAGGCAAACACTCCCATGTTTACACAGCAACATGTTTGCTTCATACCCCTAGTTAGAGGTGACTACACCAGGGAAGGGTGTCAGATCCAAGAAGACTGGTGGTAGCCAGTTCACCCATGACATAGTCCCTCAGGACTTTGCACAGAAAAAGACAGAGAGAGCCAGGGAGTAGAAACTGAAATGTGAGCAAGAAGAGAGAAAGAAATGAGCGAACTGAAATGGTGATTACACTGCAGTTCAAATAAGTGAAAGATTTGTCATTTGAAGTAACTGATTTGATGTGACAGTTACGGAAGAATTGTAGATTGAAATGAGTTTAGTAATCATGATGAGCAGGACCCCCATGAGCAAAAAGGGATGACCCAGGCCTCAGAAGTATCTGAGCCTCAGCCATGTCTTAAGTCCTGTTTGGTCTCTGCAGGTCTCGGCATCAAGGCTATCCCTGAGTTCCCATGGGTTCCCTGCAAAAATCTTCCCCAGTTAAGTCTTAAGTTCCTCCCCAGAACTCAATTTCTCACTTTCTACCTTGTGCCATAGACATTTCAGCATATATCTTTTCTCCCTTATAAGCAATAACCTCTGTGAAGACATATCCAAGACTGGCCCATCTGGCACTTAGAAGGTATACAGCAAGTATTTATTCAAGAAACATCAAATTTTTTTAAAAAGCTGGAAAAACAGAGAAGGAAACATCCATATTACAAAATGTATTTTATAACCACATTTACTCACACAAGAATATTTTCAGTCTTAAAATACTTGTATGACACATACCATTTAAATTTGCATATATTTGTATACATAATTAACCCAGTTTTTAAGCTCTCAGACATGGTATTTAAAGATAGTGCAGCCTATTACCTTTAGATGGCTAGTCAAAGAAATTCAAAGACCCTATCTTGATGACCCCATTAATATCACAGAGTCCCTGGATCTCTAGAGCAATTGAATACTTTTTAATGGGAGTATCACATACACTTAAGTCCCTGGGTCTCTAGAGCAACTGAATAGTTTTTAATGGGAGTGTCACATACACTTAAGATGTCATGGTATTAGTTCTGCGTTTCAGCATAAATGCCATTATGAAGTCAAGGAAGGTTTCACTCCCACTTTGATTTTCACGCACAAGTTTTGTTTTGTTTTGTTTCACGTCACGATAAGGAACCAAAAAGTCTATTTCTCCATTCCGTCACACACATCATGATACAGAAAGGCAAGGATACAGTTAAACATGTGCTTCTATCTAAAATTATAATAACAACACCTTTCTCACAAGTTATGGGAACTAATTAATGTTTTAACGAAACAGCTTGACAAAAATAATTCTCATTATGAAGTTATGAGGGAAAATAGAAAAGAACTTGAGGACTTCAAGGACTACCGGATTAAAATGAGGATTTTAGTTTGATAGCCCAATAACTAAAATTGCTAGGGGACATATGGTCAGTAGAATATGTAGGGATTACTTTCTCATCTACAGTCTTTCAGCTTTTTCTGTTAGCCTTTTCTCATGCCAAACTGTTGATGATATCATTATGGAACAGATTTCTGGCAATGGATGACATTAAATGTGAATTTGCCAAGATAAACTGACTAACATACATTGTTGGATAGTTTGCAAACAATCTACGGTTTTCCCTTTTCCAATGAGGACAATGTCTTTACTTGATAATGAAAAAAAAACAGAATCTAAACTCAAAACATAGCTTGGGACTACTTGCTTCAACAAATTTGACTGAATTCAAGCAGTTAATTCAGGTCATTAATCAGTGTGATTAATTATATTTAGGAAATTCAGAAGTTACTTGGTCATATTATTTGTTATGACTGCAGATGTATCTCTCTAGTTTATAATTTGGCCTTCTTTTTATCCCTGAATTATACACTAGTGATAGAGGAGGGTGCCTCTCAAAATCCGTTTTATTTTTATAAAATTACAGACAGCTTTAAAACAAAAAATTGTGTTAACATGTCTAAAGGGACTACCATTCTAACAGAAATAATGTCCCCCATATTGTCAAGCGCCTATTCTTTGGTAACTGAGTAAATGTGGGGAGGATGGGGGGGACCAGATTAGTCTTTAATAGTGTTTTGTTATTCCTTTAAATGGTCAGCAGACAAGTGCTTGAGTGCGATGATAAAGAACTCTCATAAACAGACAATCTACAGTAAGACATATCTCCGGTTGCCATTCTGTCTAATGCTAAATTCAAAATAAAACATACCATTATTTACTTCCCAGCAACTAATTAAAAATCCAGAAGCCCTCTGAACTGAGAAATAAATGATGTTTTCTACATTGTAAACATACAACCGTGAATAGCACATTATTTTCCTCACAAAGTGACGTGTGATCGACAAAACATGAGGACTTCTAAAACAAGATGGAATTTGAGTCAAATGTACAAGGAACAGTTCTGGTTTAGTGGGCCTTGCCTACGCATGTTAACGGAGAAACGATCACTCTTCAGGCTATTTAAAAAGACAAACTATTTTCCAAGCTTCCTTCCCGTTTGCCAAAGTCGTGGAGATTTTCTCTCATTTTAGGAACTGTGGTTCTTATTTCTTCTCTTTTATAGTTGGAAGTCATTTTGGTATACAACCAACTATGTAACCTTTGTTTCAGAATCCACCTACTGCATTGCCAATACAAATTCTTAAATCATGTTTTATGCTTTCATGCCTATTTAAAACATTGGTCGTCCACAAAGTACCCAATTAAAAAATAAAAGAAAAAAAAAAAACACAGTAGGATCTCAGTGTGTTTTACTTATAAGGGATCATGAAAAATTAAGGACAGAATATTTTCAAAGAATCTGAGCAGTTTTCTAAAGTGAGATTCTTTCCTTTGGGCCTTGCGGGAAGGCCAGGCTCTGGGGCTATGTACTTCTCCACTCCCTCATTACCCCTCATTCTTACCCTCTTCTCCACTCTTCCCTCTGGCCTTGCCAGTCCTAGTTCTTCGCTTCAATCCTACTGTAACCTTCCTAGCACACCCCTTGCTTTTGTTCAATTGCTTTGCAATGTCCTCAAGTGAAATGCTGGGACATTCTGAAAGAATTCTGGCTGTGTGTTTAATCAGTGAGTTCACAGAATATGGCTGCGTTCGGCTAAGTTCCACCAGACAGACTCCTTAATTTCAGGGAAAAAAATGCAGGAATGCAATGTCAGGTTCTGGGCCACCATTTATCTATGTATTTACTCTTGATGGCAACAGTAATCTATATTGACAAAATGGGAAGTAAAAAGAATCTGTCACCTATCATCTCACCCCACCAATTATTAACTATCATCATTATTTTTATAAAATCCGTCCCCTTTAATTTTTCTGCCTACAAAAAGTCATTTAAAAATCCTGTCATCTTACTGCTTACACAAAGTATAATCTGCACATTTGTTTTGATGAAGCAGTGAATATCTCCCTATTCCATTAACTTTACTTAAAATGTAAACTTTACTTTTCCTTCATGGCTGTTATGTAATATGGAAAGGCCATAATTTGTTTCAGTAGTACCCTATTGTTGGATATTGGGCTTGTTTCTAAATGATCGCTAATATAAATAATGGTGTGACTCCAGGACAAAGATATACACATATCTGACTGTTTCTTTAGATGACTATGAAGAGGATTCCAGTACAAATCCTAGATTAAGGTAAACTGTTAGAATACACAGATATCCTTGTGATAAGTCTCGAGAATGACCTTATTTAGCATTTTTTAAATGATCTAGAAGAAGTGTTATTTCCAAATTTACAGCGATATAAACATTTCTTGATAACGAAGTAACCTAAGCCTAAAGGAAATAAAGTACAGAACCAATTTCAAAAGGCTAACAGGTTAAAAACCAGGAGATAAGCTTCAATGGAGATATGTACAGGATGATGTACTTGGTGTAAAATAATATATTCCATACTTACAAGCTGATGGGATTACATAGCTTAAAGTGATAAATTACCACTCTCAATGAGGACATCTGAATCATTAATGCCTGTTTTCTGAAGACAGAAGTTCAATGTACCACTGAGAGCAGGAAAGATGATGATGTATTAAATAACACTCAACTTAAAAATACTGAATGCCTGGAAAATCACCATGGCTTTAAAGTGAAGAAGTAGAAGGCTGGCTAACCTGCTCTCAAGGATGGAGATATGCTGCTGCAGGATGGCAGCATATGTCACCCGAAAATATGCCACTTTGGCATAAAGATCATCTTGAGCTAAAGACTCAGAAACCAGCAGATACAAAAGGAAAACTCTGGCCTCCCTGTAGGAGGACAAATAAACAGACATTCTTATCCCCAGAGATGGGAGAAAACTCTCACATGAAAAAATGCTTTCCCCATACCAGGAAAGAAGAAAATTCTTATCACTAGAGATGGGGAGCTGAAACCCAGAAAAATCTGTACAAACAGACTTTCTGAAAACAGCTTACTTTCCTTTAGCCTTCCCATAGATTTTAGTTACTTTTCCACACCTGCCTCCCTCTGTTCAGCCTATTATATAAGCCTTTAGCTTTTGCCGCTCCTTTGGGTCATTTCCTGTGGGGGCTCCCTCGTACTTTAAAAAATCTGTGTGCTTTTCTCCTGTTCATCTATCTTATGTCAATTTAATTTTCAGGCCCAGCTGGAGAATCTTAGAGGCCAGGAGGTAAAGTTCTGACTCCCTCTACTCTGCCTGATGCAATACGGAAAATATGGAGACTGAGAAGAGATTTGTTTGAAGTCTATTAACTCATGAACATGGTTTCACACCAAAGGATCAATTAGGAAACTTTGAAATTCTTGGATGAATAAAAATAAGTACATTAAACAATGAACACTAAAAGTGAGGAATGCATTGCCCAATAACTTACACAAGCCAAAAGTAAAATAATAGCTTAAAAATCACAAATACAAAATTGGTTCATATTTTAGTGATTAAAATAGTTCCAACCTACTTACCTTCCAGATTCATTCTCTGACATTTCCAGAGTTCTAATGAAAACACATTTTATCTTTAGCCGGGGCTTGCAGATTAAGTGAAAATAGGTGCAAACTCTTTTAGTTGGCAAGTAAATATTTTCCTTAGAATTTGATAACATCTCACCTTTCATGCTTTCTTCCTAACATACTAAAGCTGATGAAACCACTGCAAGTGATGAAATTGTTAGAGAAGTCGTAGAATACTGTTAAACAATCTTCCCTAGGAAATTATGTTTTGCTTTTGTATTGTTTTCTTTTCTCTTGGCTATGCCTCAGTTGGTCAACTACAAATTATCAGCAATGAGTAGAAATCGTTGTTCTGTTCAGCACCTGGCCAGTCTTGGAGCACACAAAAATATAAGAATGAGAGGTAGGAATGCCTTAAAATATCATTTTGTTTTGTTTTGTTTTTGGCAAGCTCTAGTCACAGATAGAAATGAAATATTTGAAAAACAGTTTAAAGATTTCTCAAAGATCTAAAGACAGAACTACCATTTGACCCACCACCACCATTACTGAGTATATACCCAAAGGAAAATTAGTGATTCTACCAAAAGGACACAAGCACACACACGTATCTTCATTAAAGTGCTATTCACAATAGAAAAAATATGGGATTAACTAAAGTGCTCATCACAAGTGGAATGGACAAAGAAAACGTGCTACATATACACCTGTAATACTGTGCAGCCATAAAAATGAATGTGATCACGTCCTCTGCAGCAACATGGATGGAGTTGGAGGCCATTATATTTTTTTACTGGAGACAGAGTCTCCCTCTGCCACCCAGGCGGGAGTGCAGGAGGCCATTATCTTAAGTGAACTAGTGCAGAAAGAGAAAATTAGATATCCCATATTCTCACTTATAGGTGGGAGCCAACCATTGGGCACAAATGGATATAAAAATGGGAAACAACAGATGCTGGGGATTACCAGAGAGAGAGGGAGGCAAGGGCTGGACAACTACCTACTGGATGCTATGTGTACTTCCTGGATGACCAGTTCAATCACACCCCAAACCTCAGCATCATACAATATAGCTTTGTAACAAACCTACACATGTATCCTCGACTCTAAAATAAAATTTGGAAAATAAAAAAAAAGTCCAGTTACATGTCTAACTATATAACAATTATGTACAATTATATGTAATACAGATATCCAACATAAAATGTATAACTATGAGACACCATCATTATAAAATGAAGTATTCATTTGATATGATATTTTTATTTCTGAAAACAAAGCAGTATAGATCACGTGACTTTGTGTCACCTATTCATTAAACAATATCTGGATATGCTTTTCAAGTTCTTTGAAATTTGACAACGTCATCCTTTATAAAATGAAAAGACGGTTACTAACATGCTGGGGTCCAAGGCAGACTTTGAGTTTTCCTGCTGGTTGCCACCAATCAACCAAGAAGCAGTCCCATGGGACCCAGACCCTTCTCTGGTGAGGTGAAGGGCCCAACCCAAAACTGTGAGAAAGTAACAATAATTAATTACAGCTTCCAAATCTGACTAGTACACTTGATACAGCTCTCATGTAATAATTCATTTCAGTCCCACAATCACTCAGTGAGGTAGCTATTATTACAATCCTCATTTTACACATGGAGAAAGAGAGATCTTCGTGTGTTCAGCATGTTGCCAAAAGTCACTCAGTAAGAACTGATGAGCATGGGGGTCATGAGTGAAACTCCTGCAGTCAGAATGTAGTGAATGCAGCCCACACCTTGATACACGAATCTTTACTATCAGTCAATGGTTAACTAAATCCTATCTTTGCCTTCTCACATTTTCCAGGAAAGAAGGACACGTATTAGGCGAATAAGATGGCTTCTTCTAAAAGTGGGGTGTGTGGGATGAGGAGAGGGACACAATAGTGAAGGCAGTGTAAGAGCAAGGGGATGATACTTTTTCTGATAAAAGTATGCACAATTTAAATCCACTTTTGTAAAATTATATACATATTTTTGTGTATGTATGTATAAAATACAAGGTTTGTGGAAGGATAGTATTCAAAATGTCAACAGTGGTCAACCTCATAAAGTTACATTCCAGCAGACCCTGTCCTTCCTTCCATCCTTGTCAATGGCACAAATGCTTTCCAATGAACACGTAGGATTCAAATCATCAGAAAAAGAAATAATGCTCATTGCCCAAAGGAAAAGGAATAAAGGAAAAAAAAAAAAGGAAGGAGCGGTAGAAAGAAGATAAAGAGGGAGGAATGGTGTAAGGGGTGAAGGAAGGGAGGAGGGAGGGAAGAAAAGAAAGGGAAGAACAGAGGAAGGGTGAAAGGGAGAAAGGAAGGGAGGGAGGGAGGGAGGGAGGGAGGGAGGGAGGGAGAGAGGGAGAAAAAGAAAAAAAATGTTTGCTTGACTGCTTTTATTCTATCTCTTCTCCCCACCAAGTGGCTATCTAGTGCCTCAGCTTCCATTTCTTGATAGAGAATTCCTACAGACTTGCTTTATATCATCAGTTTTGATTCTTCCATGATGGGAAGCAATATATTTTGGTGGTTAAGAGGAAACATTTAGAAAATAGACTAAAATTTGAATCTCCACATGCAAGGTGTACAATCTTGGGGAAGTTATTTATTCTTTCCAAACCAAGTATTTTTTTTTCTATGTAAAATAAGGATAATCTCTGCCTTTTAGGTTTGTGATGGGAAATAAATTGATATTGTATTTGGCACATAGTAAGCACACAATAATTGTAATCATTGTACATATTGTTTTTGAGAGCACATACTGGTATAATCTCCAATGGTATATACTACTGCATATGGCTAAAAAGAGAATTTTTAACATTTTTGTATCCTGGACCCATTTGGATTTCTCGTAAAACCTGTGAAGACCTTCTCGGGATAATGTCTAAAAATCCCTAAAATAAAACACATATTATTACAAAGGAAACATAAAGGAGTTATAAAGATGTTTTTTATTGTGATAAATATGCTGATTTATGAACATATTAAATAATAAGGTCTGGCAGCAGATCTAATTGGTTATAATTATTGGGAAGTCATGATGAGTGTAAATGACATTTTCAGGTATCTGCGCCAAATATAACGTAATATGAACACATATATGAATTCGATTGGTGATAAAGATACAGACATTGCTAATTCTACAGTGGTTTGTTGGCTGTATTTATAATGTATGGCTATGCTAAATTTCTAAAGGTAAAGGTGAAATTTTTCCCATTCCAGATTGCAGATCTGTGAGTTTTGTTTACTAATGCTCTAGGCTTAAGGATCCCTGGGATATAAGATTACTTTTGAAAGAGATCGTTCATCTTGGCGTTGCCATCTACAAAATGGGCAATGATTTTGAACTTGGCATCATCCTTGCAAACTCCTCTTGCAAACCAAATCATGAGCATATCTGTAAGCTTTAATTCCAGATACGTGTAGAATTTGACCACTCTCAGGACCTTCATGACCCCTTACTGGTCCAAGCTACCATCTTCTCCTACCTGAATTTTTTTTCAACAGCCTTTTGTTTTTATGCTTGTTCCAGGATCCACAGTCTATTTTTAGTACAAATCAGATAAGCAATTGCTCAAAACTGCTAAAATTTCTCATCTCATTTGAAGAAAAATTCAATGACTTCATTTATTTACAAGCCCCTAAAAGATCTCCTCTGGCTCCCCAAGGATCTTCATTTCATAAAACTCCTCCTCCAACCCCACTGCAGCTATACTAGTGCTTTTAAAGCTCAGTAAGGACTCCAGGCTCACTCTTGCCTCAGAGCCTTTGCACTTACTTTCCCCAGTCCAGGATACTGTGGGCTCCAGTGAGTTTCAATGACTTTTCCAGTGAGGCTTCCCTGAGCGCCCATTTTTAATACTACCCTTGCTCCATTTCATATTTTTACCCCTCCCTGCTTTATTTTCCCTGTATAGTATTATGTGACAAACTAAAATTTTTTATTATTTCATTGTTTATTTTCCCGTACTAGAATGTAGCACCATAATGCCAGATTGTGTTGTCATTACTTTGCTTTTTCTTGGTTTTCCTGCTATAATCCTTAGTACCTATAATTTACTTCCATAAAAGGAGCTAAATAAATGTTGGCTTGAGTGAATGAGCATTTTGATTTAACACATACATTATTTTTGCTGTTATGCAAATATTTTGGGAATAAGTAATGACTATCTTAAGGAAATAAAATGTACATCATTATTAACCAGTTATTTTGAGATATTATATAATACATGAACTTTATACCTTCTTCTATGGTTTCATATTAAAAAGACCATTCTCAAGGCATAACTTGTGATTACTGGTTTTTGTATATGGGTATAATGTTGTTGACATCTTTAATCAACTTTAGCTATAACTTTGACTCTTTTTTTCCAATTATAAAGCCTGAAATGCCTGTTAATCTGAGACACAGATGGCAACAAAAGGATCTTGTCAGAGTTGTTAAACGAAATAGCAGGTATGCCTCGGAAGGAGTTATTGCTTTATGTCCAGACAGATGATTCTATTCATTTTTAAATGAGACTCAAACATTTTAATAGTTTTTGTATCTGGAATGCATTTTCAAAATAAAAGATAAATTAAACAAATACATAGTTTTGGCTAACAAACTCATATTGACAAATTTTTGCTTTTGTCAACATTTAGGAGTCTGAATACATATAAATTTCACAGTCTACTGTCTATGTCTTTGAAACATTTTTAATCAATTAACCAGCCCTTAACTCTCATGAATAATTAAAATTGTATAAAAGGGCTATGCCTTAGCAGAGTATGCTAGTCCCAAGGGAGTTAATGTCACCAAATGTCATATCACTAAATGTTATACACATTTCGTTGATCTACTTGACGACTACAGTGGATTCATACAGCAGTGTGATAAGAACATTCTCACAGAAATCAAACTCAGATGCATTTTCATTATAAGCTAAAATGTGTCATTGTATTTCCACAGTGTGCATGAAGGTAACACGTTGACTTCGTTATTGACTTCTTTTTATTTGAAAGCTCAGCGATTTGTAAACTCTAAAAGACCTGTTTTTTTATATTTTTATTTTTTAAGGTGAATACTCTATCTTGCATAATACAAAATGACTTGAGCAATCTGGATACCTTTGGAATGTCCCCATTTGTCATCTCTAAGATGACAGATACATATGGAGGTCATGTTGCCTGAATATTATTCTTATTTCTTCAAGAAACAGTCCTTCCATCATGATCAGCCTATTCTAACAATGCATTTCAGGCTGAAAATTTCACTTTCATATGGCAATATGTTTTGATTTTTAGCAGACTTTCTTAAAACAAGACAAAGATTTATCCATAGATACATAAGACCTTATTATTTAATTATCACTGTACTCATAAGATTCCCATGGTTAATCTCAGCATTTCTCTAGAATGCACATTTTCTATAGAACATTACCTATAGGATAGTTCTGTGGCTTTAGCATTTCAGATTATCTGAAAATAATCTGTTCTATATTTCATACATATAACCTCAGATGATAAATCTTCCCTCAAAGAAGTATAAGAGAAAAGGAAAGTAAGGGAAATTTCAAAAGACCTGCATCCCAGAGTTTATGTGAATTACTCTGGCAAAACATTATGGCAAGAGACCTCTAGTTATTCAACTCTGCCTTACTAATCAGTTCCCCTGCAGTCAGCAATTACCTTACACGATTTCAGGGAATGAAGAGGCTCAAATAGTCTGCCAAGGAGCACAAATAATTATAAGATAGGCCACACATAATAACATTCAAGTTGAAAAAGGCCATAACAGTTTACTGCACCCTAAAAGTGAGTGAAGTAGGTATATAATCTTTTCTATAGATACCTCCCCTTCTCACATTGTCAAGGTTTGCTATGAAGCCGACAGTCTTTCTTTTAGAGAATGTTAGCATGGATCATTGAACTTACTCTATACATGCCCATTTCCCCTACAAATAAACAAACCAACTTCAAGAATTTTCCAACATGACAAGAAGGAAAAGGCCCAGTATTTTGTACTCCTTTTGTTTGTTTTTTTTTTTTAAGCCAGAACCTAAAAGGTTTCTGCTCTGAATGGTGAAAATGTGTCCCACTAAGAGAAAAACTACCATTATTCCGTGCTTTTCAAAGCAGTACAGTGGAGATGGTGTCCAATTTTAAAATAACAAAGCATACAAATTTCCATATTAGTCAGCTTTGCCGCAGTGACAAATAATCCTAAACTCCCAGGGACTTAAAACAATAAAAAGGTATTGTCAGTAGTAAATTTCTCTCTCCCCGATGTTTCTGGTGGACCTCCCTGCCTTAGTTTCTTCTGCCCTTCTCCACTCTCTCCTCATTGTGGGGCCGAGAATGTGTAAGGTGATCTTATTTGTGAAATAGCAATTTTGTGTCAGACAGAACAAGAGAGCTGGGGAAATATGCAATGGCTCCCACACCTGCTGCTGGGAAGTGGCACATTTCTGATCGTCTCACTCTTCTTTGGCCAAAACAACTCCAGCGTCAACACAATCAAGACATATATCGCTCCCAGAGAAACACTGTCCTTCACATGTAATAGGCAGGGATATGTGATCATGCATTCTACCACAGTTCCTTGTGATTAATTCTGTCGCTATAAATACCAGTTTTCTTGCAAATTCCGCAACTAGCTTGAAAGGCATTTCCAACAACAGAATTTCAATCAGGGGTTTCAGTTGTTTTGTTTTCCATCATTTATTGTTTATTTCATCCCAACAATGCTTTGACCATGGGTGGATTAAATACCTCAATGATGTCTGAGCCCAACGCCATTGGCTATATAACCTCTATTATCTTAATTAAAATCTTATATTAGTTTGCTGTTATAACTTATAAACAACCTCCAGCATTTTAAAAAATTAAACAACCTTTATAACACATTTCCAGCTTTCTAACCTCTCCCTCCTCATAGACTAACTTCTTCAAAACATTGCCCATTTTTTTCCATCCTAGGAATATGTCAATATGTGTGCTCTCTTTCTCTCTCAGGGATGTTAGAATTATTCAACGTGGAGCCAAGTTTTGTCCTCTTGTTGAAGGAAATCCTTGAATTACTGAATAGCTGGATTAGTCAATGTGGGGGAATGAGAGCACAGGGTGCTGGAGAATGGTCAACCTCTTTCTTAAACCAGGAACATTATAAACCACAGGCTCTGAAGCTCATCCACCAAAACGTGGTGATAACATGTCATTTGCAGGATGCAGCAAAAATCTGTGGTACTATGAAAAGATATGTTCTGTGCTTTCCCAGTGATATCAAAACTCAAGTAATGTGCTTAGGGTGAATCTCACCACATCATGCCAGGAAAATCTATGCTGCACAGATCTCACTGAGGGATTGCTTTGATGCAAGACAGATTGCTATATTTCCCACCATTGCTCTGACTATGCCTTTAATGAAGAGAAGGCAAATAACTGAACTACAACTCACACAAACAAAACCACTCAGGTCTTTGTTCTGGGTATGGATCCAAATCTATGTTTGCAATTATTATAATGTTTGTAGGTTTTCTTTATTTTATTAGTATATTTTATACCAGTATAAGATTTTTGCTGTTGTTGTTATACTTTGATTTCTGGGTACATCTGCAGATCTTGCAGGATTGCTACATAGGTATACACATGCCATGGTAGTTTGCTCCTTCCATCCCCCCCATCCCCTACATTAGGTATATCTCCCCATGCTATCCCTTCCCAATCTCCCCAACCCCCGGTATCCCTTCCCTAGCCCCCTACCCTCCAACAGACCCCACTGTGTGATGTTCCCTTCCCCATGTCCCTGTGTTCTCATTGGCAGAAACCCTACAAGCCAGAAAAGAGTGGCAGCCAATATTCAACATCCTTAAAGAAAAGAGTTTTCAGCCCAGAATATCATATCCTTTATGGATAAGCAAAGTTCTTTATTTTTTATTCTATTTGCAATAGGCTTCTTCCATCTTCCCCTCTAGAAATTTCTTCCATATCAATCCTGGCCTTCTGGTTGTGTTGGGATATTTGCAATGATTGGAGGCTCAGTATTTCATGACAGATTTCTCTCTTTCACGGGACAATGCTGGGTACAATGTGTCCCAATTACAAAATGTCTTCAATTTCTGTGTGTTATAGACATATACAATAATGAATTCTCATCAAATAACAATGTTCCTACAAATTGGTGGTTTTAAATGTCTCCAGTTTTCTATGATATTTTGGATTAGCAAGGAACTTTAGATATCGATGAGTAAAAAAAACAAAAGCTGTATTACGCCAAGTTCATCCAGAATCAAATTTATGAAAAAACCCAATATATGCTTTAAAATATATACCAAGACATGTGTTTGTCCTTGGATAATAATTATTAGTCATCATGGGATAGTTCTCACTGAGTTAGTGGTGATCTGAGCGGCAGTCCTTCCGTTCTGCACTTCATCATGCTTATGTAGTTCAAACTCCAGGTAGGTTCGTGGTGGATTTCATAGCTTTGCGTACTCAAAAAGAAATTGCTTTTTTTTTTTGCCTTTCTATTACTATAAAGAGTAAAAAACTCAGAGCTTCAGACTCACTTGCCTGTGAATGACCACATAACACTGTTCTGCATGATGGCATATAAGTAAAAGTTCACTAAAGATTCTGGGAAAGCCTTTGCTTTTCTGACACCGATACTGCCTTGCCCTTCTTCCTTCCTTTCTTACTGTATCTCCCATCTCCTTCATGCTTCTAGAAACTCGAATGTGATGGCAAATGCTATAGGAGTCATATTGTAGCCATGACTTAAAAATCGAGGTAATCACAAACACATCCACTCAAGCATCCTGGAACCACAAAATATATGTTTGGGACTGGATACATTCTGACTTCTTGTTAAAGAAGAAAAATAAAATGTCAAATTTGTTTAAACCAACATTTAATAGGGTTCTCTATAACTTACATATGAACACAATCTTTATTTATGGGTCCAAGTGATTATAGTAAAAACCTAACTTGGCACCTTTTACTGGGACCCTTGGTCATTCCCAAATTTTAAATGGTTACTTTGGCTTATCAGATTAGACTAGGTTTTCAGCTGAGGACAGGCTGGATGTGGTCAAACTGATAAGCATCACTAATGTCTGTTCTGGAACAAGTATGGCAGCCTGAGGTTTTGGGAAATCAAAACTGTAAGTTACAAACATATCAAAATCTATTCCATATTCTAAAATCTCTGTGATCTGAAAACATAGACTGCACATTTAAGATCACACTTATTAATTCAAAAATTAAAACAGGAAAGCAGTTTTTATATCCTCTTCAAATGAGATTGAGGGAACATGGGATAAAATATGTGTTTACTGCATCAGTATATAAAAAGTATATTCACTTGTATGTTAAAGTTATGAACAAATAGTAATTTTCATCTTCACTTAAAAACTACTCTTTGACATCTAGAGGAAGCAGGGGAAATATATGTTTAGTAAATTGAAATTATGGGTTCTTTCAAATGCAAGGTCCTAACTCCTGATTAAAGACTTCCTGGGATGCAATTCCTTTCTAATACTATAGAAATTAGCAGTGGCAGCAGCTGAAAAATTTAAAAAAAATTTTTTTAATATCCTCAAAAGAATGGAAATCATAATCTGACTTTCTATTCTACTTTCTACTCTGCCCTTTTCTTCTATTCCTGTTTTATATATTTTTAAATTTAGTTTTATGGCAAAACGTTGGTTATTTATTTATTTAAGAAAGACTCTCACTCTGTCACTTAGGCTGGGGTGCATTGGCACAATCTCAGCTCATGGCAACCTCTGCCTTCCCGATTCAAATGATTATCCTGTATCAGCCTCACAAGTAGCTGGGACTACAGGCATGCACCACCACACCAGGCTCATTTTTGTATTTTTAGTAGAGATGGGGTTTCACCATGTTGGCCAGACTAGTCTTGAACCCTTGACCTCAAGTGATCCACTCACCTCAGCCTTCCAAAGTGGTGGGATTACAATTGTTAATCACCGAACCTGGCCCAGTTATTTATTAAAGCTGGGAACTACCTCACCTCTTCACTGGTAAAAGAGCTATCCAGAAAAGTTCTAAAATTTGGATCAGGGAAAGATGAGAATTTTGCAATAGTCAGTGTCCCAGGATTCTGAACCTAAAAAGACTGTCCTTCTTCTATAAAACTCAGTTACCTTGAAGTCACATTTTATTTACTTCCGCATGTAAGTTTACTGAGTAATCAGTTTCTCACAAGTATGACCCATGAGAATACATTAAATGCAGAATTCAGCAAATGCATAAGGGACTTGCCAAATTATAAGTTGCCAAAGGAAAATAAATTGACACACATCTGTTTTGAAAAATCAAAGGCTTATTGAAAACTGTCAACAGAATTTTTATTCTATCCAGCAAATGCGTCCCTACTTGATATGACCTGACGGGCTAATTGTATTTTTGTTTTCGGACTGATCAAAACTCAGAACTAAATATTTTCAATGCTAATGTTTATTTTTATAAATAGTCCTTTGAGGCTGGACTGCTTAAATATGTAAATGATTTTGCAGTTAGCCAAGACTAATTTGACATGTGTTTTGGAAAAGAATCCATACCTGTGGGGGAAGTGAAGACATACTGGTGGCAGTGGAAGGGAGGATTGGTTTGTATCTATCATTGTGCATAATTTACATATATGTGCATATATGCACAAATAGAAAGTGTGGCCATTTGAAAAACACATTTTATTTTATTTATTTTATTTTATTTTAGACAGGGTTTGACTCTGTCACCCAGGCTGGAGTGCAGTGGTAGGATCACAGCTCACTGCAGTCTCGACCTACCCAGGCTCAGATGATCCTCCCGCCTCAGCCTCCTGAAGAGTTGGGACTACAGGTACATGCCACCATGCTGGCCTAATTTTTGTACTTTTTGTAGAGATGGGTTTTTGCCATATTGCCCGGCCTGATCTCAAATTCCTGGGCTGAAGCTATGTGCCCGCCTGGGCTTCCCAAAGTACTGGGATTACAGGCATGAGCCACTATGCCTGGCCTACTTCTTTACCTCTTATTTCATTCCAGTTAATAGTTAAAGACACTGCAACTCTTATATATTCACTGTCAGCACCAATGATATCAAACAGTCCCAATGTTAAAACTTAGCCATGGATACAAGATTTTCAAAGGCGTGATAAGTTTCTAAATTGATATCTCTAGATTGAATTTGAGGCAATCCAATGTTTTAAACCTTATAATGCCTTATTTCTTTTAGTCTTAATTTTTCATGAAGGTGAACAAGACAAGTACTTTGGAAATGGAAATACTATGTTAGTTTTCAAAAGACTCTCCAAATCACATTTCAGAATCTTATCCCTTTTCCTCCTTTCATTTCAATAACAATCAGCCACAGCAGAGTTCGGCCAACGAGGTATAACAAGGGAAACAAGATTGCTGTTAATGTTTACCCAAGAAAATCCCGAAGGACACATATTAAACTGAATCACTCCGTAAAACTAAAAATGAGGTCTATCTTTAATCCCCATCTATCTATGAGTACTTACAATCAATTACAGAATTTATCAAACATCAACTAACTTCTACGTTTGAAGAAGTATGCTAGATGCCATGGGGAACACATACACTGGTATAACTACAGATGCAGGCAAGGTATAACACATCCCTTTGGGACTGGTGACCTGTTTGAAGAGAGAAAATTCATAAATATAAAAGGAATTATTTTATAAAATATAAAATGAAATAAAAATAAAAGGCAATCGTAGGGACCTGACAGACCAGCATATTCAGGAAACGCTTTGTAGAAAACATTGCATCTGGACTAATGTTTAGATGAGAAGTATATTCGTTTGTTAGCGCTGCTAGAATAAATAGGATCACAGAAGGAGTGGCTTAAAGAACAGAAGTCTATTTCCCACGGATTTGGAGGCTGGAAGTCAAAAGTCAGCATGTTCAGGATTAGTTTCTCCTGAGGTCTCTCTCCTTGGCATGTAGATCACTCAGACAGCCAAGTGCAAAGAGGTCCCCAGAGAAAGTCCAACCCGCCCCCACACGAGGAGGCCTGTGCTCGGGGGGTGGAGCCACAGAAGTTCAGGCCACTTGCGGCAGGGAGGAGCCTGGCCCCTCCTTTCCTTGGTCTTACTTAGGATTCGTTCCTCAAGGTGGGAAGCACACTTGCAGGGACTCAGACCCTGTGGAGAGTCCCTGTTTCCTTTTTTCCTTTGCATCCAATAAATCTTGCCCTCCTTACACTTCAAACTGTCTGTGAGCCTAATTTTTCAGGCCCATGCAGCAAGGACCCCTGTCTTCGCTAAACTAAAAGTCCGACAACACAGCCACCTCTCCTATCACCTCACATGGGATTCTTGCGTGTGTCCAGTGTCCTCATTTTCCTTTCTCTTGGGGACACTACTTAGGCTGGATTAGGGCTCACTCTAATGACCCAATTTTAATTTAATCACCTCCTTAAAAGGGCCTATCTTCAAATACAGTCACAGTCTGAGATATGGGTGTGGGAGGTTGTTAGGACATCAACATACGAATATTTTGGGGGACATACAACTCAGCCCATAACAAAAGGTCAGACACTCAGAAGGAATTTATGCTAAAAGAAAGTACATAATTCTATATAAATTTCTTAAAATAAAGGTATACTCTATTTTATTTATTGTTAAGACATTTTAGTTGTTGCTATAGATTATCCATGACTAGTTACATAAAATACTCTTTCTAATTATATGGACCAACCCAAAAAGCATCCATTTTTAACACCAACTAAATGGATGTTTCTTAAGTGTACCGGTAAGTATTGTCTCCTGAAGAACTCTTACGTTATTTTTGCAGGAAGAAAAACTAATTTTTACAGCTGGAAATTACTTCATTGCTAATAGCGTGTGATCATTCAGCAAACATTTATTAAATACCTACTGTATGCTTGGCAATGTCTTCCATTAAAGGTATTAAAATATGGCTGGAATGTGAACCTTTATTTAGATGAAGAAACTAAAGAAGTTGTAGAAGTGTCCACAGAGGTTGGACAAAGTGTAGAACTACTGAGCAGCTTTGCTGTCTTCACCCACAGCTTGCTTATCCTCTATCTAATGCTGACTCCATGAAACTTGGTTTCCATGGGAGGATCACTGAACTGAGAAGAAATGCCTAATACTAAGTCTCTTGAGTCATTAAGGCTGTGTCCTATGCACAATCAATCAGGCTAATGGCCAATCCAATCACTCAAGAGAACCCAGTAAAGTTCTGCACATATAATAATGATGGTAACACCTAACTTTTTTTGTGTGCTGCTTATGGCCGAACCTAATATTGTGTGCTTTACATCCATCACTTGATTTACTTCTCACAAGTACCCTCAAGGTCAGGTACAATTTTCATGTACATTTCTATAGATTAGAAAGCTGAGGCTTAAGGCATTTAAGAAAAACACCTAGAAATCACAGAAGATAATTATGCTGCAGATTTCATATTACCAAATGTAACAGAAGGAAGATATTGCAGAGTTAACGTTGCAATCTCTTCTCAAGAAAAAAAAAAGATTGCTGTAAATTTGTGGTTTATTATTTTATTTCCATAGGCATAAGGGCACAGCCATTCCATACATGCATTATTCAGCAGAACAGTATCTTGCATGTTATGTTAGATCTTAATCTTATGTCAGGACAATTGGCTGTACATCTAAGACATTATGTAATGTTTTAAGTTAATTTAATCTTTTCTAACTTTCTTTTTTTTTTTTTTTCCCACAAAGCCTAATTTATTTACAATCTAACTTTTTTTTTTAATTGCATTTTAGGTTTTGGGGTACATGTGAAGAACATGCAAGATTGTTGCATAGGTACACACATGGCAGTGTGGTTTGCTGCCTTCCTTCCCCTCACCTGTATCTGTCATTTCTCCCCATGCTATCTCTTCCCACCTCCCCACCCCCCCGCCCCTCCCTTCTATTAACTGAATTGGATCAACTCTATGACCTAATTGTGAGTCATACGATTTTTTTAAAAAATAGATCTCACTGGAAATTAGACTATTTCAATGGCTTGAACCTAGGCACTGTCTCAGTATCCTTTGAATAAAAAAGATGCACTATTTTATTGTCATCTTCTAATAATAGTGTTGCTTACAACAAGTATTACAATCATTCAAAAATGTATGCATATGTATTTTTCTCATAGATATAAGAGGTCGCAAAAAGAGAAACAGCAATTTTAGATGGTGTAAGACACCTCAAAATGTCCAAGTATAGCAAGCAATACAGTTCCAATTTTCAACATGTTTACCAGACTTACTCTCTACACAAACAGACTGTGTGTTTAACTTTTTCCTGAAGGCTTTAAACTCTGCTAAGCAGAGCTCAGAGACTGTCTAACCGGCCTTAAAAGTCATTTGAAGTAAATGGATTCTTGGTGATAAATACTGATGACTTTTAAAAGTCAGTTTCCTTTTTTCTGCCTAGAAGTACAGTTTTACATCTCATTTTAAGTCCAATGAATTTTTCTCCTTTAACAAGAAAAAAACTTTCCAAAATTGGGTCTGACTTATTTGGTCTTTCTGCCTCTGCTTCTTTCTTGTAATTGTGCCGATGGAATACGCCAAGTTCTGGTTTTTAAAAACGTAATCTTTATTTCCCAGCTTTTTAGTAAAAATTGCTTTGGATATTTCTATTATTTTTACTTCTAAAACACGGGTTTCATTTAAGTAATATCTTTAAAATATGTCTACTAAACATCGTATTTAAACATATTAATCCAAAATTCAACACTTCTTCATCTTGGTCCTGGGAACAGCATGGAGGCAAAATTCAATAGTGCTAAGACTCCAAATGGAGTCACTGGCCATGAAACTTCCACTTAACTACTTACATAAACTCCAGTGTAATGCAGGTACAACTAATAGACTAACTACAGCTGGTCCCAATTGTACAACCCAATCTGACTGAACTGGGAAGACTCAGCCCTGACCCCAGGCCCTCCATCACTGTAGAAATATTTACAGAGCTACAAGTGAAACCTCTTCACTGATAACCCCTGGGAAAGGGTGCATATTGGCAGACTATAGTCTCCCTGCCCCTTTCCCAAGGAATGGGCAATGCACACATGGGCCAGCTGTAATTAGTTCATTACTTGTGCCTGCATTACAAAGGAGAAATCAGAGTCTCTTCTCCCTAAATTCGAACTGCAAGTGTCATTGCCCTCAGGGATGGAACAGGCTGGAGAGCTACCACACAGGGTGCATCTGGAGAGACTGGGCTGCCTACAAGCTGAAGCTCTGAGAAACAGACAACCAATAAATTGACTAAAGGTACTTTCATTTTCTTTGATACAATCATGCAATCAACTAACTTAATCCCCGGATTTTCTAAGTTTTCTTAAAATGATGTATAATTCCTTACTGAAATTCTAATTCAGCTCTACAAAGCAAGACTTCTTTGGTGCCTAAGAACATTCTGATGAGCTGAAAGCAGGTTATTTGAGGCAACCTTAATGTAGATAACAACACTGAAACCTTAGTTCTCCCTAGAATTTTAAAGTCTTAAAATTATCCCTATGACAATTGTTCAAAATCTATGAGTTAAGTGATATCTATAAAATCTATGTGTTGAGCAATATCTAATAAAAGTATTTTTTCATATAGTCACGTACTAATACATAAAATATGCATTCCAACAAAAAAACAAAACAAAATAAAACAAAAGACACCATGCTATGTAGTTTTATAATAAAAAACCATAGGGCTTATGGGAAAATTGGAGCTAGGTGCAGAACACTGTAAAAATTTTTATCAGTAACAGAGAAAATAATAGAAACCTAATAACACCATCCTGATTTACACAAAGGAAATGGTTAATAAATGCATAGGTAATACAATCAGTGTGGCACTTCTGAAAAGATCTGAAGTGTATTTGTAGAAGTGGTCATCAGCAGGGCTGTAGCTTGTGAATTACGGTGAAGCAGTGGAAGGAGGGTTGATAAGGTTTGGATCTATGACCTGAGCCAAATCTCATGTTTTTTTTGTTTGTTTGTTTGTTTGTTTGTTTTCTTTTTTTTTGAGACGGAGTTTCGCTCTTGTTACCCAGGCTGGAGTGCAATGGCGCGATCTCGGCTCACTGCAACCTCCGCCTCCTGGGTTCAGGCAATTCTCCTGCCTCAGTCTCCTGAGTAGCTGGGATTACAGGCACGTGCCACCACGTCCAGCTAATTTTTTGTATTTTTAGTAGAGACGGGGTTTCACCATGTTGACCAGGATGGTCTCGATCTCTCGACCTCGTGATCCACCCGCCTCGGCCTCCCAAAGTGCTGGGATCACACCAAATCTCATGTTTAATTGTAATCTACAGTGTTGGAGGTGGAGCCTGGTTGGAGGTGACCAAATCAGTGGGGCGGTTTCTCTTTGTATAACATCGTCACCCTAGGAGCTGTCCTCATGACAGTGAGGTTAGTGCTTATTTAAAAGTATGTAGCACATCCCCTCTCTCTCTCTGCATCCTTTTCCAGCCATATAAGATATGCCTGCTTCCCCTTTGCCTTCCTCTAGGATTCTAAGTTTCCTGAGGTCTCCCCAGTCATGTTTCCTGTGCAGCTTGTGAAAATGTGAGCCAGTTAAACCTCTTTTTAAAATAAGTTACACAGACCTAAGATTTTTTTTTTTTTTTTTTTTTTTTTTTTTTTTGAGATGGAGTTTTGCTCTGTTGCCCAGATTGAAGTGCAGTGGTGTGATGATCTCGGCTCACTGCAACCTCCGCCTCCTGGGTTCAAGTGATTCTTCTGCCTCAGCCTCCTGAGTAGCTAGGACTACAGGTATATGCCACCACGCTCAGCTAATTTTTGTATTTTTAGAAGAGATGGCATTTCACCATATTGGCCAGGCTGGTCTCGAATCCTTTTTATTTTTTATTTTATTTTATTTATTTATTTTTAATTGCATTTTAGGTTTTGGGGTACATGTGAAGAACATGCAAGATTGTTGCATAGGTACACACGTGGCAGTGTGATTTGCTGCCTTCCTCCCCATCACCTATATCTGGCATTTCTCCCCATGCTATCTCTCACCAACTCCCCACCCTCTGCTGTCCCTCCCCTATTTCCCCCTAACAGACCCCAATGTGTAGTGCTCCCCTACCTGTGTCCATGTGTTCTCATCGAATTCTTGACCTTATGATCCACCCGCCTCAGCCTCCCAAAATATTGAGATTATAGGCATGAGCCACTGTGCCCAGCCAGGAATTTTTTTATGGCAGTTCAAGAACGGTTAATACAAGGGTTATCCAAAATTGGCAGAAAAGTTTTAACACTTCAAGGAATAGATGGGATGTGGCACACAACAGAGGCAGCAAACTCAGGAATCCGGAGGATGTTTGAGGGACAGCTGGCTCCATAGATGTGTAACTGGTGCAGAAACACATGGCTCCAAGCTTAGGACACCAAACTTATTTTAATGCTCTGCTGTGACTGCCTTAAAACCCTTAAAAATTTTGAAACAAGATGTCTCATATTTAATATTTTGTATTGAGTCAGGCAAATTATGTAGCTGGACCTGCTTTGAGGGGGGTGTGTGTGTGTGCACATGTATTTTGTGTTTCCTTACAGGATGCCATTCAGCTAGGTTCAGTTTTCTACATTACTGTCACAGTGTTTGTAGCAAATGAAATTGTGCATAAGCAAACTCAAAATTCTCATTATGCTCAAATTTCCTCCTAATGTATGAATCATGATGGAACAAAAAAAAATCATGTTTTCTAAGCAAGCATTATAGCAGAATCGGCTGTACTTGGTTATTAGAAAACTAGTATTAATGTGAGGCAAAACAAAGGAGGAAAGGTTCCCAGAATGAGGACAGCAATGCACTTCCTAAAAATACAGGCTGTTCTTGGCCAGGGAACCCTACGCCCTAAGTGAAGAAAGTCAAAGTATACTAACTGCTCCAAAGAGTAGTCTAGAGTGCCCAGAGGAAAGAACAAATTTGCATTTACAAATGAGTCAGCTATTTACAGTTGGCTGCTCTAATTGTCCTTTGTAGTCTTTCTCCCAAGCATTTTAGCCTGGGGCCTTGGGAAAAAAGGTAGAAGGAGGGATTTTGTAAATCTTGCAGCCAAACTGCTAGACTGCACAGTGGAGAAGAGAGGGAGGGCATCTCCCACCTGGATGGGAGCCCTGTCCTGCACAGAAGGCTCTAAGCCTACCTAGTTTGACCCCTGGAAAAGAGGAAGCCACAACACAATGAACTGATCATTTGGATACTGGGAATTCAAGGAGGTAGGATCTCCCTCATAGCTCACAACTTCCTCTTCCAGCAGGATTTTAAGCCTGAAAGTCCCCTTTTTTTCATAGAAGGTGGCCATGCTCAGAAAGTAGTTTAATTACTTTCAATTTTATAACTCTCAAGTTAATGTGACAGATTGAACATCCCTATTTTGACATTTTCACTCTTTAAAGGAAAATAGGGCAGAAACAGGAAGGGCAAAAGATTAACTTCAATAGTCTTAGCTATTGGAAAAATAGTATACATCCTTTTGATTAAATTTCTCTCATCCTCATCGTATAAACTTACAGTGAAATAAAAAAGTGTCATCGAACACTGGCAGACACTATTTTATAGCCCTTCTACAATTTCCAACCAATGTGTTTTACTTCAGCTTATTTTTACAGAATAAGGAAAATTCGGAGCACAATAAGCATAAGTTATTTTAACTATAAACCACAAAGGACAAATAATGTTATAGATAAGTTTGCAGAAACCACTTTTTCTCAGAGCTTGGTTTTCCCTCCACGTATTTCCTAGCTATTTAAATTCTGTCTATCACTTAATCTCAGTCCAGGATTAAATTTTCTCTCTTGAAACGCCTCACTTTTAGTTATTCCTTATGAACAAGTTTATCTTCTCTTATACTTAACTAGCTCTCAGCCTTTGGTTTATTTAAAAGCGCTACTTGTGATGATAATGGATACTGATATGTTGATTTACATCTTAAAGTATTTGTGGCAAGGTTTGGCTTGGTTCTCTGCACATCTGGTTATCAGGTGCTATTAAGAGGCTCATTACCATAATTTACTTTTTACATGAGTGTGACTTTACCCATGTGATTTTCCCCTAAGTGCTACACACCTGCTATTTTGTTTTGTTTTCTAAGAGATTACTTTTGCACTTTTAGAGCAAAACCAGGAGGAAGCAGGTTTTATTCTTCTTCCTTAATCTTGCATTTCCATTCACAATGAAATAGCTCTTAGTCATTTTAGTGTGAAACCAAGTTTAAGATAACATAGATTGAAATTGAGACATACAGAGCCCTTCTTTTGAAATGAAAATGTTCTTCAATAACACTGCAGCCCCCTCAAACCCACAGTGTTTCAAATGTCCTTTGAAATGAGGCAATTTGTTTATTCCTGTGAGGTGAATTATTTTAAGAGCTCCTTCTATTTGCTGTGCTGCTAGTTACTGGGTCTCCCATTAGCTTGTCCACTGCCAGTTCTCAGATCATACAAGGCCAGTGGGAGAACATTTACTATATTGGCAATTTCCCACATTTGTGCTCAGAGAAGCTATGCCTATGTCTGGAAGACAGTGAAGAAGAAAAAAAAGTTGAAATCTGTTATACTCCAGGACTAACTAGCAAATACTACATGTAAGAATGTGTTTCTTATACAGAAAGGCAAATGCTACATGATGTCACTCATTTGTAGAATTTTAAAAAGCTAATCTCATAGAAATACAGAGTAGAATAGTAGTTAACAGAGGCTGGGGAAAATAGGAGGAAGTGGGGAATGGGGAAAGATTGGTTAAGAGTACAGAATTACAAATGGATAGCAGGAAGAGTTCTGGTGCTCTATTTCACAGTAAGGTGACTGTAGTTAATGCAATATTGTATATTTCAAAATAACTAGCAGATAGAATTTCAAATGTTCTCACTTCAAAGAAATGATATCTTTGAGGAAATAATGTAATTACCCTGACTGGTCATTGTACAATGTATACATGTATTAAAACACCACGTTGTACTTCATAAATATGTACAATTATTCTATGTCAATTAAAAATAAAATAAAACTAAAAAAAAATAGCCTTACTCCTTGGGGTTAGGAGAGGCAGATCATTCAGAAAAATGCAGCCCTCTAGTCTCTGATTTAAAAAGAGGAAAAGTCTGTTTGTATAGGTGTGTACATGTTTGAGAGAGAGAATAAAATTCATTTCATGTATCTTTAACCTATAGCTTTATTAATTTTTCCTTTCTGTGCCCTTGAAAAAATTTTATGTAACCTTCATAAAGTTTGAGCTCCTTTATCTAAAATGCAATGTTCATCAGAGGACCCACTTTGTGAGATGTTAAACATTAAGGTCCTTAGCACAATGCCTAGTAAATAGTTGAGCTCTCAATGAGCATTAGCAACTTATGTCATTTTATATATTTTTGAGCATGGTATTATGATGCAATATGTACAATTGTGTGACACCAGCCAGAGGTCTATACACGACCGTAGCTTGACAGAAAGACAAGTGGCACATGTTCTCACTTATAGGTGGGAGCTAAAAAAAAGTTGGAGCAAGAGAATAGAATGATAGATACCAGAGGCTGGGGAGGTGTGTGAGTGGCACTTGGTGTGGAAAGAAAGGTTAGTTATTGGGTACAAACATACAGTTAGATAGAACGAATAAGATCTAACATCTGATAACAGAATAGGACAATGATACTCAAGGACAATGGTATTGCATATTTCAAAATAACAAGAAGAGAGGACTTGAAATGTTTCCAATACATAGACATAATAAATATTCCCAACCCAAATGCCATCAGTGATAGACTGGATAAAGAAAATGTGGCACATACACCATGGAATACTATGCAGCCACAAAAATGGATTAGTCCATGTCCTTTGCAGGGACATGGATGAAGCTGGAAACCATCATTCTCAGCAAACTGACATGAGAACAGAAAACCAAACACCACATGTTCTCATTCATAAGTGGGTGTTGAAGAATGAGAACACATGGACACAGGGAGGGGGACTATCACACACTAGGGCTGTCGGGGGTGGGGGTTAAGGGAGGGATAGCAGAGGGTGGGGGTTAGCAGAGGGGTAGTATTAGGAGAAATATCTAATGTAGATGATGGGGTGATGGATGCAGCAAACCACCATGGCACATGTATACCTATGTAACAAACCTGCACATTCTGCACATGTACCCCAGAACTTAATGTATAATTTTAAAAAAAGAAAAAGAAATGATAAATATTCAGGATGATGAACACTCCAAATAACCTGACTTCATTATAGCACAGTCTTTGAATGTAACAAAATACTACATATTCCCCATAAATATGTACAAATATTTGCACCAAATTCAAGAAAGAATGTAGCTTCATTTCAAAGTCTGGCAACATCTCCCATCCTAAGGTTGAATATAGATATAAAAGTATTCACTTCTAACTCTATTAGTATATTTTTTGAACATGCTTATATTGTTTTTTTCCAAAGTTGAAGTGTAATATTAATCACGTAAGGAACTTGTTAGTAATCCAGATTCCCTGTCCCCCACCCAAGAACTTCTGATTTGGTAAGTTTGTGGTTTGGCCAGGGAGTCTCACTTTAGGGAACATACCCAAGTTATTATCAACCAAGTTTGAGAAACATGGCTACCGCAGGATTTAATAAAGGATAACATCATTTTTATGGTCTTATTTAAATAAAATTACAAACTGCTCAAGGAATGCAGCAAAGACAGGGTGTTCAGAAAATATTCCACATGCCCTCACTTTTTCTCAGCCTCCCTTTAGTAAGGCAGAGGTCAGTGGGCTGCAACAAGTGCCATGGATCACTGCCAGGTTACCACATGGAAGCACGTAGGCAACTTTTTCATTGCTCTTTTTGTTTTCTCAAATGAACCTTGAGGGCTCTGGCAGCCTGGCTCTTGAGTAATTGCAGAGAGTGGAGCACCAACCTCGCCCTCTCTCTCCTGCACCCTACTGTTCACGTAGCATGAGTAAGAAATAAATCTTTACTGCAAATCATCACCATCCTGTTACAATGGGTAAATTTTCTATTCATCAAATAGAGCCCAAAGAAATAAGCACAGAGAAACTAGCTAGTCAATAAATACTAATTGATTACGTTGAGGGGAAAAGATAATCACAAAAAAAGTACAGCCCAATGAGATGAAAAACAAAAACAAAACAACTAAATAGGTGAAAGATGTAACATGAAGAAAAGGTCTAAGGTGGCAGAAGAGTTGGGAATGGGGAGACTGGTTAATTCCAAGGGAAGCAGATACTAACCTACAAACAGCATTCCGATGAGACCTGTGTTCATCAAAGGGACTTCTGCTTTGTGCAATCAATCAACAGTTGCTTGGAAAACCAAAATAAAATGAAGAATCTACCAGATTTTTAGAATTTGGATGTGTGTCTGATTTACAGAGAGCAGCTTCAAACATTTAAGTTGCTAACATCAGACCAACAATGAACTTAATGGTAATTGAAAACATCTTCAGTATAAATAAGAACACATTCTGCACACTTTATTTAAAAAGTTTTCTCATGACTTAGACCAACACAGATGTGGTTTAGTGGCATTCTATAGCTAAAGAAATAGAACTTGATGGGAAAGAATAATACCAAAGAGGAAATGAACTGATATGATTTAAACTACAACATAACTAACATCATAAATTATGTCAGCCATGGCTGCCTCAAGTAGAACTTTACTTGATTTAAAGCCAGATGAGGCCACTGAATTATTTTCAGTTTATTATGAGCTAGCCATATGTTGCAACGAGAACAATGTGTTAATCAGTCAACACTGACTCAATGGTGATGAAAGGGTTGGTTTTTATTCTTCTGAATAAAGTGTACCTCATGGATAGAAGATTATGAATGCAATATATTTTGGGAGAGAAAATCTTATTAAGTGATTTGTGAAAATTCAAAAACCGTATAAAGTCTGGCTATGTTTGAGATTCTAAAATACAAAAAGTAAAAGTACAAGCTTTAGAAAAGGTATAAAGTCCTTCTCAATGACAACTGAAGGATAAGTCAGCAGTTTAGGAAATCTTTAAATGTGAAACGCATCCCTTATGTAGAAACAAATTTATCATGTGATCAGTATCAAACACATAGTGAAAATATTTGGAATGCATTTAATATATAACTGAGCAATTATATAAAACTGTCATTTTCATGCCTTATATTAAAACAGACCAGTACTCTGCTATATTATGAAAACAAAAAATAGGAAGTACACTCTAATAATGCACACATACACCAAAACATAGGCTATATATATAAGTGGTAAACATAAAGATTACAAAATTGTAAGATACATTTTTATAGAAACATTTAGGTGGGGCTCATGCCTATAATCCAAGCACTTTGGTAGTCTGAGGAGGTTGGAACACAGGAGTTCTAGACCAGCCTGGGCAACATGAGAGATTCCATCTCTCCAAATCATTTCTAAAAACTAGCCAGGCATGATGAGGTGTGTCTTCAGTCTTAGCTTCTCAGGTGGCTGAGGCAAGAGAATCACTTGAGTCTGGAGTTCAAGGTTACAGTGAGTTATGATCACACAATTACACTCTACCCTGGGTGACATATGGTAACCCTATCTCTAAAGAAAAAACAAAACAATAACAAAAAAAAATGTAAAGAACATGGACACTTCCTTAGTTCTGAAATTACCTACTAAGAGCGTTCAGGTTCAGAGCTGTAAAACAGTTCCCTCTGCTTTAATATAATCTGTGTAGTCAATGTGAGAAGCACTACATGACAGACAAAAAGAAAGTAGACTGACTTATTCATAAATTTGGCGTATTTAGGAAAATCCTCAAAAGATAGATGTCTCCACTGAACTCATCTACCTATGCACAAGTTCCATATATTACCCTAAAACAAAAACCCCAAACAACTATTCAAAACATCTCTTTCAAAATGACTTTTCTGTCATTGAAAGAATATATATATATATATATATATATATATATATATATATATATATACAAAATGTGGCCCCATAAGATTATGTTTAGAGATCTTTAGATGCACAAATATTTACCATAGTGTTACAATTTCCTATGGTATTTAGTGCAGTAACATGGTGTGTAAGGTTGTAGCCTAAGAGCAATAGGTCATACCATATGGCCTAGGTTTGGAGTAGGCTACACCATTTAGGTTTGTACAAGTATACTCAATGATGTTCACACAAGACAACATTACCTAAGGTGACATTCCTCAAAAGGTATCCCCATCATTAAGCAATGCATGTCTGTAATTAATGGCTTGTTGCTACTGAAACATATAAATCCTTGTATACCTTAATTTTTAAACATATGCTGATGTTTTCCAGTTGATGGAATTAACATTGAAACATTTTCAAAAAATCCTAGTAGAGTTAATTAAAATATTTGAAGCATGATACATTTGTGAAGTTATTTTAAGATTAACACAGACTTTGAGAGTGGTGCCAGGCATGAATTCTCAACCTTCTTCCATCCAAAGTGTAATTAGAGACACTGAGCTTACTGAGGCTCCTTGGACATCTGTTTTGCTAAGCCCTCTCTTTAAAGTCTTGATCTTTGCCTCCCTAATTACACATTTTATCAAAGCACTTTTGCTGCTCTTTCCTAAGCCCTGTACAATCACGGAGGTGATTCTGTTTGAGATGAGTATGTGAGGCTCACTGATTTCATTGAAAAATTCACACTAGGGCAGAATTGGGTGTACAGTTCCTGACATATTATTTTTAATAATCAATTTACTAACCTACCATTTTATTTTACTAGGATATATACATATGTATGATTATTTTATATATATATATATACTTGCATATGTATATATCTTTGTTTACGCACATAAACACATACATATATAAAATATTTGATTCCATACTTAGTAAATGTTAATGAAGAAAATTTGGTGAGTATGGAAGTAAATCAATCAAAATAGGTAATTTACAAACATTAGCCAGCTTCCCAGAACATAAAGGAAAGGTAAATGTTTGCTTTTACATTTTGTACAGTCCTGTATGTATGTCCATGTATATTCTCTACATTATTTGTCCCCTAGAGAACCAGAACCAGATTAAAATTTTTGTAGGAAATACAAATATCCTTTTAATAATGGATGAGCAGCAAGCCATTTCCTACATTTAATTACAGTAATCATGTTTTTTTCTTTTTTCTTTCTTTTTTTTTTTTTTTTAAGTATATGTAAGGAATAACACACCTGACTTTGGGAAGTATATTACATACTTTTGTTGGATGTATAAATTATCAAGTCATACATTATAACCATTTAGATTTAGAGCAAATGGGTTATAGAGTATTCTCTTATGATTTGTCTTCCTGAAGTAATTTCTCTGAAAACAAAATGGCCCATAAAATTATCATATAATATTATTTTCCAACTCCCATAAATACAGAGTACCTGGGTACAAAAATATATATTGAAACTTGGGATCCCGGAAGACCTGAGCTTTATTTTCTTACACATAAAATGAGAGAATTAAACTCAGTGATTTTCAAATTGCATTGCAGAGCACAGAGGTCTATGTATGTGTGTCTGAGGGGGCTTCTTCACGTCCTCAGAAAGTTCCTAAGCTTACTATGCAGATGTGTCTGCTCACCCTGCTCTCATCAGAAAAATGTTGCTTTATTGTCTCCCTTTTCATTGCTTTCAACACATATATTTTGAGCGCTGATTGTATTGAGACCTTTTCTAGCTGCCGGAAATAGAAAGTTGAATGAGGCTGTCAAAGGCTCCCTTACAGAGCTTATAGAGTTAATGCTAGCTTTACACAACTAAATAAAGGAATTGGAAAATTTCTGGGCTAAGTATCTAATCTTCCTTCTAACTATATTTTTCCTTTAAATAACAAATGAATAGCAATTATTTGGCAAGTCATTAGCAATGGGGAAGTAGTATCCCTAAAATCTTCAAAAGGGTTTTTCCCTCACCTTTTTGCCTTCCTACCATCATCCTCAATATTACTCCAGTAACCTCTGTGCTCCTCTGGTGTGGCCTAAGCATAACTTTAATTCTGGCATAGCTTTTAAACAGTTCCAGTTCTTAATATAAGATTATTACAATGTTTTTAAAGGTAATATAGTTCAAAGGCGGTTAAAGCATTCAATCCATCTTGGGGGAAAAAAACAAACTGTAAAAGTATGAAACCTGACAATGATGTGTTATTTCCTTTTGGTTAAGTGATCACACACTAGAGGATAATCATAGGTATTTTAGTAAAGATTACCTATAATTCAAAAAAAAAAGGAGCAAGTCAAATGGTGTTGAAAGTTCATAACTAGTTCTACATACCTCATAAATATGTTCTCAGATTGGTTGTGGGAATTGTTTGTGTTTCTTTAATCTCTGGGTATTCATAAAATGGTATTTTAAGGGAACACTTGTTATTTCAAGAAATGACTGACACATTATTTACTATGGTTCTTGCCTGAGTGTTTTTAAGGATCCTTCTAACATTGTATGTTATTAACAGGAAGTACTTTTTCTTACCCTCTGTGTAACCTGTTTCTCTGACTCTTGCAACTCCAGAAAAAGTATTTAGTCATCAAATTAGAACCTTAAACAATGAAACTAAGTTTGTTTTTCTAACAGATGTGTTTTACCCCGAATGTAAAGTTTTAAGGCAATTGTTTCTACTGAAAAACCAAACTGGTATCAATAATCTAATTGCATAGATTGTAAGAGATGAACAACTTCCCTTTGAATGGTAAAGAATATGAATTTCATAATTTCTCATCTCCAATAAATTTTCATTAATGTATTCAAACATCCTCTCCTCCTCAAAATTTCATTATAGTCTTCCTATTTAGAATTTATATTCTGAATTACATTAACGATTCAATTTTTTAAAATTTTGAATGTTACAGTGGCTGCATTTGTTCTGTAAAAAGAAAATGAGATGAGAATAGCCTTTCTGAGAGGAATTTTAATACAAATTCTTATCTATTTAGCCCAACAGTGAAAGTCAGACAGACTAAAGAGACATTGCTTAGGTAAGGAAAAGGAATTAAAACACGTATGTACATACATACAAGTACATATTTACATTGAGATAATCCTCCTTCAAATACCTAGGTATACACATGCAGAAATCAGGACTTCACTGCTTCCCAATTTGTAATTCTCGTTTTAGTTTAGTTACTGCTGAGTGAGCAGTATGTGCCAGGCGCTATGCATTATCTATGTCAGCTCATGTAATCATTGCAACAGTCATATTAGGTATTTTTGGAGAGTTTTAGAATTTTTAGAATCTGGGTTTGGTGATTGGAACTGATAAATGAAAAAGCTTAGAGAGTGAGGGACACTGTGGTACCAAGGCCAAGTTCATATTCACAACACTGCCCCTAACATTTACAGATCACACAACAGATCTTGTAAATGCGTGGATTGAGGTCCCTGTTCATAAAAAGTTGTTCTAAAAATTTCAGGGAAAATGCCATGTAAATTAATAATTAAGGTATTTTCTTTTCCAGGATAGCTATGTTAATGTGTGATCTATGTGAGAGCATTAGTGTGGGTTAATGGGCCCAAATAGCCCATTAACAACTAGATAGGCAGGATCGAAGAGGGAAAGGCATGGTAAATGTGGCTGATACATAAACTGCCGGGCATCAGTTACCTTTTTCATTGAATATTTATTAAAAATGTAGTAACAAAAAATCATGGCTTAAATCCTTTAATAAAAGGGACAAACATAAAAACAAACAGATGTTGCAATTCAGAATTTCTTAATAGGATCAAGTAATTTTATAACAGAAAGAGATGCTGACTTTGGACACAGTGAAGCTAATTTTAAAACTCTTTGATAATTCATATAATTCTTATTTGTAAATAAAATGATTCTCCGTAGTTGTGAAAGAAAACCTGGTTTGGGTTAAATTCTAGGAAGCATACCAACCAGATTCCAGCATAGGAAACTTTGATTGTTCTACACTGATTTCTTAGAAAGTAAACTTATGAGGATTTTTTTTTTTTTTTTGAGACGGCGTTTCGCTCTTGTTACCCAGGCTGGAGTGCAATGGCGCGATCTCGGCTCACCGCAACCTCCGCCTCCTGGGTTCAGGCAATTCTCCTGCCTCAGCCTCCTGAGTAGCTGGGATTACAGGCACACGCCACCACGCCCAGCTAGTTTTTTGTATTTTTTTTAGTAGAGACGGGGGTTTCACCATGTTGACCAGGATGGTCTCGATCTCTCGACCTCGTGATCCACCCGCCTCGGCCTCCCAAAGTGCCGGGATTACAGGCTTGAGCCACCGCACCCGGCGAGAAAAAAAATTTAAAGAAACAAAAATTCTACAGTATTATTAGACATCTGAATCTTTGTTCTGTTTCAGCAAGAGTCTACAACTGGAAATGTGTGAGGACTCCGGGACCTTATTCATATCATACCCATGATATCATGATGAATAACACGTTAAATTGTACACAGTAAGCAATGAAGTAATGATATAAATAGAAAGCAGATCATCAAGCCAAGTATATTCAGAGGGAACACAAAAGAAAGCAATAAGCAAGATAAAAGTAAAACAAATATGACAAGGTTCCTTACTCCACTTAGGAACATATTCTGTCTTTGTTAAATATTTTAACTTTCTATACAAAAAAATGTTATACTTGAGAAAGTGTATTTTTCTTTACTTTTCATTATTTTACTAAGAGATCTTCTAGAGCACCCTTTCCTTTTGGGTAAATAACTAAAAGATAAATATCAAACAATTATATTATTGGAAAAATCTAGGGGGATTGATAATACTACAGTGTTTTAGTCACTATCTGCGGACTTTGGCTACAGCTATTTCATATTAACAAAAACCACATCTCACATTGATTGAGTTCATGCTCATTACGTGCCCCTCATTGCTTTTCCACTTCATGTAATCATCACTACCACTCAAGGAGCTACTTTTACTGCACCTGATTTGCAGAGGAGAAAACAGAGATACATAGAAGTTCAGTAATTTGCCCTTCCATGTGGCAGAGGAGTCTGTACCTAGCCATCTGCAAACCCATGTTCTTAACCATTCAATGACATTGACCATATTAACTTTACCTGAATTGTTTTGGGATACATCTATCAAAATGTGTACAGATATAACAGAAAGTCTTCTTTGATGATATAGTACTACATTTTATGGCCTATCATATTGTCATTTAGTTTTATAATTTTTTTGAGGAGTAATGCACAGTGATTGACTGTATCTAGAAAAATAACATTTACATTAACATGGTAGTAGAGAATATTGAGCTTCTGGCATGGTTTCTGATAATTTGCTGTCTAATCAAAAAATATTTCAGGAGGAAATAAAGTCTATTACTCCCTGAACATAAATGTACAGTGAGACTGACAGCTTTACAGCTTTTGAGGTTTTTGGCCATAGTAACTGCCAAATCAGATTGATGTGCGATCTAGTCAATTGCCTACCAATTGTTCTAAATTGACTGGAATCAAGGCAATTTCTACCTTTTATGGGCTGCAATGAAAAGAAACATCATTTCAGCTACCTACTGTAGACTAAGGCACAAAACTCACATTTTAGGGAGGACTGGCCCTCTGCAAAGTGAAATCCAGGGGCGTAGGACTTGAAAACAGCTTAACTGAGATGAGAGGCCTGGAAATGAATTGGTAACACATTCCCTCCCCTAAATGGCCTCTACAAGGAAGGACATATTCTTATGGCCTCTGAGGTGGAGTGAGAAGCAAGTTCATGCAGTGGACTCACTGGATAGCAATGACAAAGCCACGAACACGAAGACTGTGGCCATTCTAGAGAAACACTGAGCAAGGACTTGACAAACAAAAGTGCCATCATTGGAACCTCCATCCTTCTGAGTGTGTGTGTGTGCTTGTCTGTCATAGAGAATGATTGAAAGAGACAATTAATGTGACAAAACATATATAAAGAGTCTTAAAATGACTATCACTGTGTGACAGAAATATTTTCAACATTAAGAGTTTGCTGACCCTCAGCCCCCTATGTGCAATACTCAGAGACCAGACTCCCCCAGACCTTTAATTCTAATATTCCACGGCAATCACTTAGCCTTGTTTCAGGTATAAATCAAGAACTTAATGCAAAAACTGATTATTATTGTTGTTTCATTCATTTCTTCATGCAGTGTTTGCAGTTCTCAAATATGCAGGTTGAGCCAGAGAGTAGTGACATTGGCTATAAACGTAAAGAGCAGGGCCCATGCAACTTTGAGCCTTAATTTTGGCACACCTCTGTCTTAACCCACTCTTTCTATGTATCACTGGTAGCTCCTTTGAAAGGCATTACAAGGACACATACGTCATGTAGCAAGTGAGAGTTAAAGCGGACAGGGTTCTACACTTCACAATTGTCAGGCTACACTTGGAAGGCAAAACATTGACAACGAATTCCAGCATAACAGTCATTTAAAGGTCTGTATAGACCCTGGTATCTAGGAGCAGTTTCCTTCCTTTATCTTCTCTTACCTCAATTATTCCCATCTAAGAATAAGCTATTAAATATATAAACAAGCAAGTTCAACAATTTACACACATACAAATACCTTTGCTATCTACATATGTAAAAGAGAGAATGATGGAAAAATACTTTTTCATCTCCTGATTATCACCTTGAAAATGAATAGACTTTCATCTAAAGTTATTTTTTTCTTTCTGTCTTTCTTCATTAACTATACAGTCACTGCAGTTTTGCACTTTCTAATATACTCCCTATTTGGAGAAGAGAAACCCTTCTATTTATTTGTAACCCTCTATTTTGATCTCTAATTTCTAGTTTTTATTACAGTGGCATTCTAACCAAAAATGTACAAATGCCACATAAATTATTGTATAACCTATTTTATTCTATAAAAAGGAAATCGCAGCCACACAATTCACTTTATGCTTTAAACCATCATCATTTATTTTTTGAGAGGTATTATATACTTTGCATGTAACTAAAAGAAACATTGTTGGCAACAAAACAGTTATTAAGTACACTTACTAAGCAGTTTTGGATATTACTTATGTTAAATTTTGAATATTATGGTTTGTAGCTACTCTGGCAATAATGTGTCACCTTTAAAGACAATGACTATGAGTTTAATTTTATTAGCTATCTGGTTTATCAATAATTAAAATTGCCATATGTAAAGAATGAATCTAAAGAATCATGTCAGAAATTAACGTTTACATAGTTAGCTTTGTGTAATGACTTTATTATTAAAATTAAAAGCACCCCCATATGTGGTATAATGACTTATTTATTATTCTTAGAATAAACATAAAAGCAAAGTTATGTATTGTCTGAAAATTTCCAGTAAAGGAGATAAACAACAACAAAAGCCTCTTAAAGCAACAATACTACTTTGCTTCCCACAACTGAGGAACCACTTTATTGAGTAGACTATGGCTTTCATTTTAATATCAACATGGATCTATCCATGTTTATCAAAACTAGGATGAGACTACCTTTTTGGTAATAAAATAAACAAATATTTAGAATTTTAAAAAACATTTAAAAATTTCCCCTACAATGCTAAAATAATTTACGGCTCTGTAGTGAGTGCTTTTTATTTATTTATTTATTTTTCTTTTTTTTTAAAAAAAAAACAGGATGTCACTCTGTTGCCCAGACTGGAGTGCACTGGTACAATCTCAGCTCACTGCAACCTCCATCTCCTGGATGCAAGCAATTCTCCTATCTCAGCTTCCCGAGTAGCTGGGACTGCAGGCATGTGCCACCACACCTGGCTAATTTTTGTGTTATTATTATTATTTTTTAGTAGAGACGTGGTTTCACCATATTGGTCAGGCTGGTCTCAAACTCCTGACCTCAGGTGATCCACCCACCTCGGCCTACCAAAGTTCTGGGATTACAGGCGTGAGCCACCAAGCCCAACACTGAGTGCTTTTAAAGCTAAAATACATCTGTACTTCAACATGGAAAATATGAAAACTATATATACTTCTTTTTAAATTAATCTTTAGGTGATATGTATTCTGAATTTTTTCAGTGATAAGTATTATAGTTAATTAAATTTAACCTAATCTTAATATGTTACAATAAAGATATAATTCAGTTGTTAAAGTTGTAACTACCTCACATGCCAAAATCTCCAAAAAGAAGTCAATATCATTGTCTAAATTTTACCATTGCCTTAATTTCAAAAGTTGTCAGAATTTTACCATATGGAAAGATTTTCCAAAGTTTATATAGCACTTGAGTGAGTAATTTCTTACATAATTGTACTAATAAAAGTGTTCACTTCATTTGCAAATGGTGAGATATTAGACTCTTTTAAACAGTGGAAACATGATGAAGATTACAAAATTAAGTTAGTCTGACTCAAAATGAGATGTTTGATAAAATATGAACTTTTGTGCAATAGCTATGTAGTATTAATTATATGGGAATCATCATAATTTTCTGACACTTCTGTCTGCCCAGTTATAAAGGTATTGACTACCTGTGGTGACACATTTTATACTTAACAAAACCAGTGTTTTTCCGATCATAAGTCTCAGTGCATTGTTGTGTCATAAAATCAATCCAGTCAGTTGCAACCAGTGTTTTTCAAATGAAATAGAAAATAGAAGAAAAAAAAAATCACAGTGCATTATCCATAGTTAAGGTAAGTATTACTTTATGAAGGTCTTTTAAATTACTTATGTAAGTAGGTATATATGTATATAAAATATAAGTATAATGTATATGTATATTATATAATAATCATATAAGTGTATTATATAAGTACACACATAGATAAACATAGAGGTGTATTATGTGTGTGTATATATATATATATATATATATATGCATGTATGTGTGTGTGTATATATATATGTATATCCTCCATCATGATTTATCTTAAGATCATTTATCATCTCTTGATATGCTTCCCTTGTTTTTTGTTTATCTCCATGACTGGAACATAAGTGCTTATAGTATCATAGTAAGAATCATAGTAAGTGCTCAGTGAATGTTCCTTGAATAAATGAATTCATGACTACACATAAACACACCTACGCACACATTCTGGTTTGCGATGTAAATATATCTTTTTCTGTAAGTTGGTGGTAAAAAATGCTAGAAATATCATTGATCAGAACCAAACTCTGATGTTGAGAAAGTCAGTTTCTTTTAAAACAACTTCTAGTTTCTTTTAATTGCTACTGTCCTCCCGTCTAGTTAAAATGGAAATTTACAAAGTTTCTACCATAAAATCTACAGTAACACAGTGTAAAGAAATATCCAAAAGGATCACTCCTGAGGGAAGACACTGGATCTCATGAAACTGGTGGCTTAACCAGGAAGTGCTCAAAATGTAAATGACTTTTTTCATCCACGTGCAAATTCAGTAGCCATATGATAGGGTCACAGGAGACAGCTGTGGGACAGAAACGTTTCAGGGGAGCATAGGTAATTAGAACAAGGCAGAGAGGTACTGAATAGAATCTCCTATACTATCAGGATCAAAAAGGAAAACCAGACTCCAAGAGTATTGCTGGTTGCTATATGGTAAGACAATCTTTTGAGTAGGTACAAAATGAACTGACACAACCAGCTTGAGGTATTCCAATAGCCAAGGGAGGCATGGTGCTTTGAAGAGGAGTGATTTGCAGAGGATGAGGCAGAAAGAAGAAATGAGATCCATGATAGCCAAGAGAAATAAGAAAATAAGCATAAACTTCCATCTAGTGCGGGTGGGGAAGAGGAGCTACTAGAGAATTTAAGCAGGGTAGGGACACAGTCACATAGGAATTTTTAGAAGATCAATCAGGCAGCAAAACCACAAACAGTGGGGAGGATTTCCAACTTATTGCCAAGGAAACGAGTTAGGAACTTGCTACAGAAACTCAGGTTAGCAGCCGAGCAAGTTGGTTCACACTTGTAATCCCAGCACTTTGGGAGGCCAAGGCCAGATGATCACTTGAGGTCAGGAAGTCAAGACTAGCCTGGCCAACATGGTGAAACCCCATCTTTACTAAAAATACAAAATATATATATATATATATATATATATATATATATATATGGGTGTAGGGGTGGGTGTAGGGCACCTATAGTCCCAGCTACTCAGGAGGCTGAGGCAGGAGAATCGCTTGATCCTGGGAGGCAGAGGTTGCAGTGAGCCGAGATCACACCATTGCTCTACAGCCTGGGCAACAGAACAAGACTCTATCTTAAAAAGAAGAACAACAAACTCAAGTGAGAGATGAAGACAGAATGAAGGTGGCAAAGAGATTAGGGGAAAGGACTGTATCAGAGATAATAAGATCATAAGGACTTGGGGACTGATTGGATGGAAGTGGAGTCGAGAGCAAAAATAAAAGTAAATGGGAGAAATCTAGGATTACACTGTAGTTTATTGCTTAAGACCTTGCACCACTATCTATTTATGTGTCTACCTTTACCAAGAGATACTCAAACTCAGACCATAACATCTTATTCATAATGGTATAGTTAGCCTATTACAAAACATGACAGAGTAGGTACTCATGAATGCTGGTCTCAGATGAGCTAAAATAGCAGCTGTAGTTTGAATCTCAAAGATCCATATGGAATTAGATGTGGGGCACATTTGCAGAATTGACTTCAATGCACTTACTACCTTCGTTCTTACTTCCATTTTTTTTTTATAATTGTCTCACACATCACCTCCATCCTCTGTCTGGACCGGGCAGGACAGGTATTGCATTGTACAGGTCTTCCTCAGTTAGGAATAAGATTTTTCTCAAGGATTTGCCTCCTTTTCTAAGACTATTTATTTAAAAGATGCCATCTGAGGACTACCGTGGAGAGGGAGAGTAACTAGTCTTGTGTTTGGGAATTCTGCTGAATTCTGTTTTTTAAAAGAAGCTTGCTAGAGGGGACCTCAAATAGCTTGGGTCAACATGAAAAGATTGAAAGTGAATGTTAACACTAATTTCAGCAATCGTCTTCAAAAAGTGAAATGTAGGAAACACACTGCTGAAAGTATTTTACATTTTATAAATTGTTTGAAATACATAAATAATAATTGATTCATTTAATTATCCTTTGAACTAAATGGTAAACATGTATTATTTACTTTTCTTATTTTATTCTCTTTAGAATAAGAAATACAACCAATATAAAACATGGGAATTAAGATATAGGAATGAAAAACAGTATCACAGTAATTGAATAGTAAATGGAAACACATTTCATAAATATTAACTCAGAAGATGCATTTGTTCTGTTAAAAAAATTTGGAAGACCTAGTACTTTCAAGGCAATATACTAGACAGTTGGGTGGGAACAAAGAAAGGCAATGTGGATTCTGCCGTCTGAGGATAACGAACTACAGTATTGGGAATTAGTCAAACTCATTGATAATTGAAATAAAATACACAGTGCCATAAGTGATACTAGAAAAAAATACTCCAAGTGCCACAGGAGTGGCTCCAAAGAGAGAAAAGAATACCACTGGGAGACTAAATAATCCTTATAAGGAAGGAAGAATTTGAGTTGCATTTGGACGGAAAATAGGATGCTGGCAGGTGGCAGTCAGGGTTGCAGGAAGGTGATACTGCCCCCAGGGGTTGCAGAGAGGTGACAGTGGGATACCGGTGAAGTTCCAGTGTGTACAACAGGGGCCAGAAAGATGGAGCACATGCCCATAATGTCACAGGACAGGAAATTTAAAAGAAGTTGTAGCCACACAGGGCAGGGGTGATTAAGGCTGTGAAATTTGAATACTATTCTAAAGGGTAAGACATTATTGGCCCTAAAAGGAGTACATCCAGCTGACCAAGGGATCTTCCTACTATAACAAGCATTAAATCTTTTTACCTCCACCATTATTCTGCCATGCCTCCCCCCAGGGATGTGCTCACTACCTGTTAGAGAGACACTCCGTAATGATGGGGGTGCTTCACATGCTGCAGGAATACAAGGAAGGAAAAGTCCCTCCTATTGGGTGAAGCCTGTTTAGGGATGTAGGGTAAGGCCCTTTCCAAATCTTCTACAATCCATGGAATCTAAGTTGCAAGCAAGAACCTGGCATTGTTTAATACTGTGCCACCCCCAGAGCTTAGCTGATGGTGCCTCAGCATCATAAGCACTCAGTAAGCAGCTGGCATATGAATAATTGCCCCTAGTGAAACGTATCTGTGACTGAACCAAAATGAAGGCAGTAAACGTGAAAATGAAATGAGAGCACATTCATCTCTTTCTTTTATATATATACCAGGGTTATTTGTAAGTCATCACTAAGTTTATCAGATATAACCTTTAGTAATAAAATATTTTTCTAGTAACTGACAATTGATTTTCCTCATTGCAATTTTACCTCCAGTTATTTTTGCTCCCAAAGCAAATTTTGAAAAACAAAAAACGAATACATTATTTGTTACAGGTAACAGTCATATAAAAGTAAACATTGCATTCCGATGTCCTATCCGAGTAAGACTTTGTGACACAGATGCTGCAAATTTTAAAGCATTCTGTACTCATAATAGGGGAAGATATCACTTAATAATTAGGTCAGATTACATCATGGATTTCTAAGACATTCTGTCTGAGAAGGTACGATAAATATAGTATGGAAAGTCCTCCTTAAAATGTTAAAAAATAAAAAAAGTAGAAAATATTCGATTGCCTGTTTTAAAAAAAATAAATTATATATCCATTCAAGAAGTATTAAAAAAAAAAGTCAATAGCAAAATACCAGTACAAATCTCTAATGTTTTTAGGTCCCACTAGAGTTTGATTTGTTTGTCAAATGGGTCATTTAGCAAATTGACAGTTGGCTCAAATAGAAAATGCAAATTCATAGTTTTTGTTTCGGTTTTATTTATAGAGAAGTAGTAGGTAGATCACAAAAGAAACTAAGATTTGTGATTAATTAGATTACATATCATAGATATAATGATGTCCATCTAGTCGAACTTCCTATCCAGTGAATGAATCATTCCTCATACTGAATCCTCATTTTGTATTAAATTGAGTATTTCCCATCACATCAACTCATAACTTCAAAGAGCAGACTTTGTCCCTGGACACCTCAAATACTTTGTGCATTGTTCTATGGTTAACTTAAATGTGCCTCTACTGCACTACAACATATTTAACACAGATATGGCAAACCATGTAATTTCTTGCCCAAACAAGAATACTTTTGTAAGTTAAAAATTAATTGATGATTACAGACATAAACTATGACTGCCCAGGGAAATGTGAACATGTGATTGTCCTCCTTATCCATATACCCTCGCTATCAAACACCAAGTTTCTTTGGTCTTTCCTGTGATAGACTTTGAAGCACTTAAATCCTTAGGGCCCATGTGTCTTCCTTCCATCTACCCACATAAAAATTTTCACTGAAAGTCAGCACATGTTGTGATAGGAACTAGATTCAAATGGAGTCCATTGCCCACACACTCATTCTACATTCTATTATATTGTTATTCCCCTTAAAATAACCTGCCTGGAACAAGACCTATTCTAAATTTGACTTGACAAGTACAAAGGAAAGTAGAACTTGACTTCCTATGATCTAATGATAATAGCTGATAATAGGTCACATTTGCTGGGTACTTACATATGTTGGGCTCTGTATTTAGTTACATGTATCTCTATATTTCCATTAACCTATGTGTTGATCTATCTGTCCCTCTTAACCCTATGATTATCCCTTTATTTTACAGATCAAAAAATTGAGATAGCAAAAAGTTAAATATCTTGTCAAAAGTCACAACCAAAAAATATGGTAATGCAGCTCTTCCCTGGCAACCCCCACCAGCCTTCACTTTTTTTTTTTTTTTTTTTTAAAGATGGAGTCTCGATCTGTCACCAAGGCTGGAGTGCAATGGTGAAATCTCGGCTCACTGCAACCTCTACCTCCCCGTGTTCAAGCGATTCTCTCACCTCAGCCTCCCAAGTAGCTGGGACTACAGGCACCCACCATCATGCCCAGCTAATTTTTTTTTTTTTTTTTTGTATTTTTGTAAACAAGATTTTACCATGATGGTCCCAACTCCTAACCTCAGGTGATCTGCCTGCCTCGGCCTCCCAAAATGCTAGGATTACAAGCATGAGCCACTGTGCCTGGCAAGCCTTCACTCTTTCAGTAAAGAAATACTTATTTATCGTGGAGAAAATTGTGTGAAGATTGGTTGAAGATGGTCTCCTGGTTATCCTGATATAGAAATCAGCAGATCTCCTAGTCTTAAAAAAGTCTATCAAAGGAGAAATTAGCTAGTTTTCCTTGTGCAAGAACTATTCATCTGTTGGCACTTAAGATATAAGGCAAAATGATGCCTTATTTGGAAGATATTACTTTAAAACTTAACTCCAACCAGTAATTCACTTATCTTCTCACTCTAAACAACTCTCATTTACTTATAGTTGTAGGATTTGGATTTAAACAGTATCAGGAAACCAGACACTCAATTATTAGAGAAGCAGGTTGGTAGATATTTTTCATTGCATAATAATCTGTTCAGAAATCAACTGGATGAATTAAGCTATCTGATATCTAGTTTGTTAGAAGGCGCAACACAAATGAAATACATGAAGAGAACAAGAAAAAAAGGTAGGGATCCATCCTTTAGAATTACCCTTTCTTCTGTTTACCCATGAAGCAATTGCAGCATAGCAGGTAGTGAATCCAGGATTCAAATCCAAGCAGCCTGAGTTCAAAATCCAAGTTTTTGAATTTATAAAACCTCATTGAGTAGAAATAAAGGAGCAGCAGTATTCCAACAACAACATCTTACAAACACCTATGTTTATTCATTCATTCACTCACTCATTCACTAAATATGTATGTCTACCAATTAAGAGATGGATACTATGCTAAGGCTGGATACTGACTAGGCACTGATAAATTCTTACTCAAATATGGATTCCTAAATAAACAGTTGTTTGCTCTTTTCCACATTTGTATATAACTCAGTGCTTTTGTTTTCCTTTAAATTTCTTATACTGTAATTTTTTGCTATCATTGCTATTTCTTATACTGTAATTTTTTGGTAAGGCTGACATTAGTGATGATAGCAATGATAATGAAAAATATCTGGCCAAAGAAAAAAGGGTACCTCATTGTATATTTGCATTAAAGAAGACGATCAACTTCCAAATGTTATTATTTGGAAAATAAAAGGAGAAGTGTCTCTGCCACTGGGCTGTGACAGAATACGTTAGCTAAAGATTGTAAATCTATACCTAGATTTACCTATTCCTACATCGTCTATACTGGAAGCAAGCAAGGCCTTCCTCATTGAATTCCAATCCCAGCAATCAGAAAGTGTGAGGCCTGGCAAGGAGGAAGCTCAATAGCTATCTGTTGAATGAGTGAATAAATGAATGCTCAGTCACATATAGAACAATGTGAAATCAGCCTATGTAGATTGTGCCATTGCCATTCATATTGCTTGATAATTTGTTAAACAGCTGAGTCCTTTCACTCTGTTTGCCTTTTCAAAAAGGCAGAGAAACTACATTTCCTATCCTCAGAGACTTTTTAAAAAGACATTAAAAGAGAACATGCATCACTTTTCTTTCAAAGTTTTTAATAATCCATTTGAGGTTCTTGGAAGGGATTGACACTAAACTTGTTTGTCTATACAGAGTGTACTCCCCATCTCCCTGTTTGAATATCAAGAATTTTGTCTGATTCTTCTGCTATTTGTCCTATTCTAGGTTTTTTTGCAAAGAAATACAAGTAATGATTTTGTTATCACCTTGGTTTGGGTAAGTTCTAATCAGAGTACATAGATAAATGTATTCACACAGTGCATTGCATTTCTTCTTCTCACCTCATCTGCTTTTCAGAAGACATTAAAAAAATAAAATATCTGTTTCTTGTATCTAGATACAGAGATATTAGAGTTCCCCTTGTGTGACTATCCATCTGTGGCAGTACCTAAGTTTTAATTTGCATATATGCATGTATACAAGCTTAGGTTTGGAAGTTGTGAAGTTCATGAGATAAAATATTAATCCTACTTCACAATTAGTTTTATCCAATTGAGAGACAGAGTAGTGAGGTGCTTATGAGCACAGGCCCTGGAGCCTTGATATGTGACCTCAGAAAAATTAACTTCTCCATGTCTCAGTTTCTTCACCTGCAAAGCAGGGACAATAATACTTATTTAATTAAATATTATGAAAAGTTAAATGAGTTAACACATGAAAAGCTGTTAGAAAAGTGACTGGTACATAATATGCACCAAATTTATAAAACAAAACACCAAATACTTAAAAACAACTAATTGAAATGCTAAAATATATACATGCATGTCTAAAAGTTTTCCATCTTAGTGATGTAATATGACTAACAAAAAATAATAGTGACTCAGAGGCTGAGTGTGGTTGCGTATGCCTGCAATCCCAGTATTTTGGGAGGCTGAGGTGGGCAGATTGCTTGAATTTAGGAGTTTGGGACCAGCATACCATCATAGTGAGATCTTGTCTCTACAAATAATGAAAAATCACCTGGGTGTGGTGGTGTGTGCCTCTGGTCCAGCTACTCAGGAGGCTGAGGTGGAAAGATCGCTTGAGCCCAGGAGGTCGAGGCTACAGAAAGCCGTGATGGTGCCACTGCACTCCAGCCTGGGTAAAATATGAAGAACTTGTCCCAAAAAAACAAAAAAGAAAGAAAGAAAAGAAAAAGGGAGTAATACTGGCCTGTGTAATGTTACTGGAAAATGCTATCAACAAAGAGTTGAATGTTTGCATTGACTTAGTTGGTGTGAGGTGTATTTCCAAATTTTACTATGAGATCTATTGGAAACCGAAAATGTACATTTTCTTTTATTTCTTGACATGTAGTGTATAGTTAACAATTATTCTTTGTGACTTTCTTTGTGAGTAAAAGTACTAAGTTATAGCATTTAAATAGTATTTTTAAAATAAAATAATCAAAGAAGTATGTCATGTATGTATTTCAGTCTTGCATCCATATTTTATATTTTTCATGATTAATACTCCTCAAACATAAGTTTACTAGAGGTGATGTATTCTCCATAATTCCTTCTATCTCATCTTCTCCCAAGATAATTTATATGAGTAATCATTTAAGATTTTCAGTTTCCCTTATATAAGATGTCAGAAAGTGGTTACAGAAGAATATGCTGAAAAATAACAGCACTCCTAAGAGTTGGACTTTCCTAGGGTCTTTTCACATTCAAGGTTAATGTCAAACTAATTATCCTCCCATTCTAAATGGCAATGAGGGATAATCAAACTGTAATTCAGTCATCTTCATTTTAATCTTTCATGAAAGTTCAGAAAAGGGTCCCTGAAAACATGATGTTTCCTCAATTCATACTCAAAACAATATTTGTACTGGTTGTGAAAATGTAAAATTGTTCTCTAGAGTCATTGTGGACTTTTTCTGGCAATAAAACTCTGGTATTGCCTGAGTGCTCAAAACCATTAGTTTAGAATATTTTATTGTTGTCACATAGCTAGGAGTATAATCATGATTTGATATGATTTCTACAGGCAGACCAAAGACTGACAATGTAGCTTTCTCTTTCCATTTATATATATATATATATATATATATATATATATATATATATATTTTTTTTTTTTTTTTTAATGAGGAGACAGTTTATTCTACAGAACGTCCATTATAGGTGAATCACACAGGAGCCATTAACTTTTCCAAACCTTGCAATCTCAGCATTTAAAGCAAAAAGGACCAAGGAGTCTATATTACAAATTTCCTCCAGAAAAAGATTAGGCAAACAGGACTTTAGGCAGTGCAGGAAATGAGAAGACAAGGAGCTGAAATGAGGATAAAAATTTGAAAACACACGTTACCTGGCAGTCTCCGTCATTGCCATGCTCTTTGATACCACAGATAATTGAGAGAGGCACTTTCTCAAAAGGACAAAAAGCCAGATACATATGCGTATGAATACACATACCTCTCAATTATTTCACCTATTAGAATATCCCAATGTCTGGGTATCCAGCTACCCATGGCAAGTACCCAATGAAGAACAGGTGAACACATCTCTAAATTAACCTCAAGCCAAATGAGAGCCACAACACTTTTCTAGCCTATGGGTGATAATACGAGATGGTTTTCGGTCAGGTAATAAGGACTCTGATGGAACAGTGAGAAAGAAGGGATAGGAACTGAATGCTTTTCCTGTTAGTAGAATATACAGAGGAGAATTTATTAACTGATCAATTAAATACTCATCTATTCCAAAGTATGAAGTATTCCATATATACTTCGTGCTCATGTTTTCATTACTATTATCATTATTCTGAGACGGAGTCTCGCTCTGTCATCCAGGCTGGAGTGCAGTGGTGTTATCTTGGCTCACTGTAATTTCTGCCTCCTAGTTCAAGAAATTCTCCTGCCTCAGCCTCCCAAGTAGCTGGGACTCCAGGTATGTGCCATCACACTGGCTAATTTTTGTGTTTTCAGTAGAGACAAGGTTTCACCATGGTGGCCAGACTCGAACTCCTGCCTCAGCCTCCCAAAGTGCTGGGTTCACAGGTGCAACCCACCACTCCCCATCACGTTTTAATTTGTTTAAGCTCCTTTTTTCCCCTAGCTGCTTCTTCTAGTGAAGATCACATCAGTCTAAGACTAAGCTTCCCTGTGAGGTCAGATTTTTTTTCTGTTTTTGAGACAGAATCTCACAGTCACGCCGGCTGGAGTGCAATGGCATAATTTCAGCTCACCGCAATCTCCACCTCCCGGATTCAAGTGATTCTCTTTCCTCAGCCTCCCAAACAGCTGGGATTACAGGGGCCCACCACCATGCCCAGCTAATTTTCTGTAATTTTAGTAGAGACAGGGTTTCAGTATGTTGGCCAGGTTGGTCTCAAACTTCTGACCTTGTGATCCACCTGCCTTGGCCTCCCAAAGTGCTGGGATTACAGGCATGAGCCATGATGGCCTGGCGAAATCATACTTCTTAAATCCTGAAAGAAGAAAACGATGGTTATATAAGCCTGCCTAACAGTACATATTTCACTCACCCAATCTCCAACTCACTCATTCAGAGACCTTTCTACCCAGATTGAGTGTAGCCTTTATAACCAGACTGCTTATCCTTCGTAACTTTTTTTTCTGAAGGCCTTTTGGATAAACCATTTCCCTACTCTTAGAAAGTTTAACATAGAACCCTGTTGTAAAAGGAGTATGGGCTTAAATTAAGATGCAGACAAAGACAGTTCTCATTTCTTCTCTACAAACAATTTAACAAATGCTCTGACCTGTGGTGAATTTACTGTTCTCTGAAAACCTCAATTGTAATTATATTAGCGACATGCCACTTAGCATTAATTACTTAGTGTCTTGTAAATTTCCTCTGCTAGACTGGAGTAGAAGGTCCTATGATCCTTGGTGCTTAGTAACTGTATTTTATTTCTTCTTTCTGCTTTGCCCAGCCAGATAAATAACAGTATTTATTCAATTCAGTACTTGATTATTTGTTATAAGTTACATAGTAGGTGGAAGGTGGCTGTTACACTATTTTAAGAATAAGAAAGTATAATTTAAAAATTCATATAAAATGGCTTTTGGTGATTCTCTGAAGCAACCTAGCCCAGGAAATTCAATCTTCTAAAGGTAGTTTTAAGGTGGTTTCTTCCTAAAAGATGCTTTTTTTGGAAGGAAGGACACCTGTATGTTAAAATGGAACGAGCTACTCAGTAGCTAAATTGAAATTACTCTGCAAACATTTGTGAAATGTTATCTTTCTCTTAAGTCCATCCTCCATTTCCCCTTCCTCTGTTTATACTCCTACAAGGATTATTTTTAAAATGGACAGGAATGATTAGAAAAAAGAGTTCTCTAACTATGCTGATACTTTAAGCTAACCCTCATTTTGGCATTTTCATTTTTATCAGTCAAAGATAAAGAACAATAATAGTGGGGAAGAAAAACTTATGAAGACATTCTTTATCTTCATGACACAGGGCTGGGGAGCTTTTTCCTTCTCTGCTTCCTCCCTCCTTAGGCCATCTGTGTCCCTACAAGCTGCCGTTATAACCTACAAATAACTCAAGCAGGACCATGTAATGACTTCTTCTTGAACTCACTCCTTTTTCACATTCTTTAGACAAATCACAGAAGCTGGATTATAAAGAGTAAGCAGAATGTAGTGAGTGCAATTCCAACAGGCCCTGAAAATGCTCTCAATTTCATGCTTCCCTGATCAGCTTTATTTATAAGAAAATAGATCTCTACAAGCAAATACTTGGAATTGATCTGCCAAAAAAAAATCTCGGCAACATTATTTTTGGTCGCATTATAAAAATTCTGATGTCTCCTTTTTTTAAACCAATATTTGGTAGTATCTAAGTAAATCTCAAAATGAAGCATGAAAAAATCAATAAAATATGTGTATCTGTAAATAACTCAGGGACCCAACAAGGAAGTTTTCTGTATAATTTTAATAATTGTAAATATAATCAAAAGGAAATCACAGTTATAACCTTGTATGTTCTCATGATCATTCTTCACACTCAAAGATTTCTAAAGCCTTCAAGGTTTTTTGAAAATTTCTAAGTAAATGTATGAAAAGTAGAACTGTTTTAAGTTGAGGTGTCTCAGACATAGTGGTGACAAAAAATTATGGTGAATTCAGAATCTCCAAGGCTTATTCTTCATTAGTGAGGAAGAGAATTGGGAACCATATCAAAAACAACATGGCAGAAAGCTATTAACATCTACAGTTTTGAATCAATACAATCTCAGATTAATTTCATCCTATTTGAATTAGCATTTGTTGTATTAGGTAAAATAAAAATGGGTGGCTGGCTGCCAGCTCAGTGGTGGCAATATGGGAAAATCATAGAATTTTGAAGTCACAAATCTTAGTTCAGCTCTGCTACTGAAACTTCTATGATTTTAAAAAAAGAAAAAGTCATATTTGCTTTAAACCTCACTTTTCTGCATCTCAAAAGTAGGATTAATAATACCATATTCAACCACATAAAATTGCTGCTTTTGCGACTCCAAAATGGTCAAATATCAGCAATTTCATATAATTCACCCTATACTTCACTGAATGATCAAATGTGACAATGTATGTGAAAATACTCATTAAGTGAAAGGCTAATGGAAACTTAAGGTGAAGGCATTCACTTGAAATTAAAGTTGTACTTATTCACCTGAGTTCCAACTCTTAGTTGAATTTAAGGAGGAAGAGGAACAAAGTGAAAGATTTTTAAGTGGAGATGGCTTGAAAACCAGACACATCCTGAGTATTCATAACACAGACATCATCATATGCACAGAAAGAACCCTGGACTCAAAAATATGTTAACATCACCATTATGTTTCACAATTGACCCTATGGGGGTTAGAGGCACCAACACCCTACACAGTCAAAAATTCACATATAACTCTTGACTCCCTAAAAGCATAACTATTAATAGCCTACTGCTGACCAGAAGACGAACAATCAACACTTTTAAAAAATTTATTATATTTTAAGTTCTGGGATACATGCGCAAAACGTGCAGGTTTTTACAGAGGAATACATGTGCCATAGTGGTTTGCTGCATCCATGCCTCCAAACACATTTTAAAATTATATGTACTATATACTGTATTTTCATAATACAGTAAGCTAGAGAATAGAAATATTATTAATAAAATTATAGAAAAAGAAAATATATTACTGTTTATGAAGTGGAAGTGGAAAATCATAAAAGTCTTCACGTGGAGTAGGCTAAGGAGAGACAAGAAGCGAGGGTTTAGTCTTGCTCTCTTAGAGGTGGCACAGGTAGAAGAAAATTGGCATTTGAGTGAACCTGTGAAGTTCAAACTCATATTGTTCAAGGTCAACTGTAATGTATAAATGTTTGTCTTCTCAAAGGTAGATGGAAGGAGGCCCAAGTTCAATTAAGACAGCTCCTTCAACGACTTCAGTTCTTTCAGGAGCTTTCAGCTTTCCCATCTAATAGAGATGTATTATGACATTTACAGGACCAACATGCGTAACTTCATACCACCACACGTAAAGGCAGCCTTGGGGAGATACTGTCTGTGCCGTTCACTTGGGTCTGGTCTGATATCTCTATGATGATGCTCTGTGATGGTTAATGTGATGTGTCAACTTGAGTAGGACATAGGGTGTCCCGGCCTTTGATCCAACATTATTCTGGATTTGTCTATGAGAGTTTTTCTGGATAAGACAAGCATTTGAAGAAATAGATTGAGTTCAGGAGGTTGCCCTCTCTAATATGGGTTGGCTCCATCCACCAGTGGAAGACCGAAATAGAACAAAAGGCTGCCCTTCCCACAATAAAGGAATTCGTACTGCCTGACTGCTTGAGTTGGAATACTGGTCTTTTCTGCCAGATTTGAACTAAAATATAAGGTCTTCTTGGGCTCAAGGCCACTAGCTTTTGATTTGGAACAATACCATCATCTTTCCTGGGTCTCCGGTCTGCCAGCGGCAGATCTTGGGAATTCTTAGGCTCAATAATCACATGAGCCAATTCTTTATTACAAATTATATATATACACACACATATATATACGTATATATACATATATATATATACACACACACTGTATATATACATACACATACACAGGTACACACATATAGATGTGTGTATAAATATATATAATATGTGTATATATATATACACATATGGATGTGTGTATAAATACATATAATTATGTGTGCATGTATGTATATACATATATACATATGTGTATATATACACACATATAGATGTGTGTATAAATATATATAATCAAAAGTGTATATATGCATATACATATATACGTGTATATATACATATATACACACATACATAATTATATTTATATACACATCTATATGTGTGTACTGTGTATGTGTATGTATATATACAGATATACATACATATATACAAATATATATGCATATATGCACAGATAGATTTTTTTAACATCCTGTTTGTTCTGTTTCTCTGGAGAAACTTGCCTAATACATTAATTTAAAGTATAAGAATCAACATTATGTTGTCAAGAATCAACATGGTATTGGTACTGCCCTTCTCCTTAAACAGTCAGGGAGCGTATCTCCAGTATGATACCAACTGAAACACTTGCTGATACTGTGGGATCACTCAACATTCCTGCTAACTCATCTCATTCCTCCTGCCTGGCCAGTTCTCTGAATAGCACTTGCTTTCACCTCCGTGGTCCTTATTCCCTCTTTGCTCTGTATCCTACATCACGTACCTCCGGCCCAACTGAATTTTGTCAGCACATGAACACTCTATTGAACTTCGACACTTTTTCTGTGGTCTCTTCCATTGCTCCTCTCAATATGGATCACGGCATTTTGGCCTCTGGACTCTGGCCTATGATCCCACCTCCTAGTCCTGGTCTGCTCTAAGGATTCCAGAGAGAATTGGGCAAATATTAACTCTTGCTGGAGAGCTGAATGATAATGCAATACATGATGTACCTAGTTTTTAGCAGCCTCAAATAATAAGATGGCTGAAGGAAAATAGTAGATAGTGCTCTTCTACCTTCTCCGTTTCCAAAAGATTATGCTGTTTAGTGAATGTACATATTCAAAAACGGATTTAAGAAGTCTTTAGTCCTATGAAATATTTATACATCTTTATTAATTGAGGAACAATTGTACTGGCATCCATTGGAGCAGGCATGCTGATGAAAGACAAAATAATTCTGATGTATAAAAATAACATAGATATGTGATATCACTTAATATCTCTGTAATATGCCAATCACACATTTTAAAATTACAGTATATTAAAGAACAAAATAATGGATAGATAGGATATTATGCTCACAGTTTGAGCAAGAAAAATAGTTTCATTCAGATGCCCATCATCTTTTTATGTACAATCAGAAGAATATTAGATTTCATGGAATGAGACACAGGGCAATGATTTCTTTTATACACCGGCAGAAAGAAACTATTCCTATGAGCTCTGGAAGTAGTTATTCAATCTAAACTTTCCTCTAGCCTATAGTCCTCTGAAATTCAAAACTATATAGCCTACCAAATAATAGTCTAGTTTGCAATAGTATTGGTTAGAATTGTTTCCAAAAGATTATTTTCTGATTAGAAAAAAAAAATTACACTTTATTTAAGTGATTAATGTCAAAGAGTCAACAAATAGAACTTGCACCTTAAAACACCATCCCTAAATATTTCAAGTACTTAATCAATTCACCACACAGGACTGTGAAAATAAACATTTGAAAAAAATTGTAATTCACGTAATGCCCTAATATTTTTAATCTGCTTTTTTTTTCTTAGTTCATTCATCTTAATGAAATTCTTTAATATACATGTAAAAATATAAATCTAACTATCAGGTTTAACATCTATAATACAAATTTAAAAAGTTTCCCTGTTTTATTCTTATGCAGATTTTACATCTAAGGAGACTTCTAGCAAACTATGCAGAAAAAGAATGTCAAAATTATGGAATTGTATTAATACACCGCATTTTGCTCGATTAAAAAACCAGGCCCTATTTGTTGCCATGGTCTGAATGTTTGTGTTCCCTATCCACAAATTCATGTCGAAAACTAATCACCAACATGAAGGTATTTGGAGGTGGTGCATTTGGAAGATGATCAGGCCATGAGTTTGTAGCCCTCATGAAGAGAGTAAGTGCACTTCTACAATAGGTCCAAGGGATCTAGTTTGCCCCTTCCAACATCTGAGGCTATAGGGAGACAGTGTCATTCCATGAACCAGATTGTGGATACTAAGCAGACGCTGAATCTGCTAATGCCTTGATATTCTAGAACCATGAAAAATAAGCTTCTGATATTTATATAGACTATCTAAATTATGGCATTTTGTTATAGCAACCAGAAGTAACTGAGACCTTGATCTTTCCCTCTTTTAGTCCAGGACAGCATAACCTATTCTCCTTAGGTCTCTTATCTTACAGCCTGCGTAAGTGTAGAGACGCAGTGTAGGTGGGTTTCAAATGATTAATATCTTGAATGAATAAGTGGGGAAAATCAGTCACAATACTTTCAAAGATTTTAGGTATAAAAGTATTTTATACAATTATGTGATACATATCAAAAAGTATAAAATAGTATATCTCACTTACAAACGGGAGCTAAAGGATGAGAACATATGGACACAGAGGGCAACAACACGCACTGGGCCCTTTCAGAGAATAGGGGGTGGCAGGAAGAAGAGGATCAGGAATAATAACTGACGGTTACTAAGCTTAATATCTGGGTGATGAAATAATTGGAACAACAACACCCCGTAATACAAGTTTAGCTATGTAGCAAACCTGCACTTGTACCCCTGAACTTAAACGTTAAAAGTAAAAAACAAATACAAAAACATAAAATAAAATCATATATAGAAAAAAGAATCCTGCTTACCTCTATCTCTAAGTTCCCATCCTTTCCAACGGGTAAACATTGCAATTTGTTATTTTTCCCTCTTTAGAGCAATTTCTTATATATAAAAGTCAATGCAGATGTGAACACATACATACAAACCCGTAAATATTTTCCACTGTCCCTCTTTATATGAATGGTAGCCTAATATTTTTTCTGTACTCAGGTTTTTTTTCACATAACATTTCAGCATACTCCCAAAATAACAATAACAAACATGTCAGTACAGAGAAACCTTTCTTATATTTTTATAGCTGTATTTTATTCTACTGTTTACCTATAACATAATTTGACAATCTTCCAAAAGATGATCATTAGATGATTTCAGATATTTTGATAATTTTAACATGGCCATAATAAATATCACTTCTATATCTGCAAGATAAATTTCAACAAGCATAATTTTGAGTTCAAAGAATATTCAATAGATACAATTAATAATCAGGATACTTTTACCTAGCAGAATCTAGCTCTGTGTTTCTAGAAATAAGCAATGAAATACAATTATTTTAGTGTTCAACACACACGGACTCTTACCAAACTAGATATAGATTATTATTTAAAGAGAACTCTGAAAATCTGGATTTAAAAATTTTAAATATTTTCTTTCAAATACAGTACGAATAACTTAAATTCAACAAATAATCAAAGCTTGAACTGTTAGTTTTATAGGAAATGAAATAAAGTAAGTTTATGCAGTGACATCATGATCCCAAAATTACGCAGAAGGTCACTTAATGATATTCGTTCATATATCTATCCACAAATACCTGCTATGTATTCTGGACTCTGGATGTATTTTTTAAACTTATGTGTTTCGGATTAGCTTCCATCTTTAGTAAATCAATAAAAATACAAAATGCAAAATGCAGGACATATTCATCAATTAAAAATATTCAAATTCGCCACCAAATTTACACATAAATTAAAATCTCTTTAAACGTTTCTGATTTTGAGTATGACAGATAAAAATACAGTGCTTTTTTTCAAATGTTCACAAAGAAAATTTACTATTTATGTATCCACGTCTCAAAGATCATCTTATTTTTTAAGCTAAGAGCCACCTCCAAGATTAAATTGTTACCCACTTCTTTTAAATTTTTAATAAATATAATGATTCATTTAATACCATTTATTTGACCTGACCAGAGCTATCTTGAAATCAAGATTTTTAAAAGTCTGTTTTACGTTAGGACTTAAGCTTTAATTGTCCTTTAATAAGCATTTTGTAGGAACTATTTTTATACTCTTAGTTTATCACAAGTACTGGAACAATATTTGACTTCAAATAACCAATGATTCTTCTTATGAAGAACTGTCTAATTTTTCCTTATAACAATTACTAAATATAAATTTCTGGTCCAAAACTTGTTACATATTTCTCTATGTTTCCTCCTTTAGTTTAATAGGCATTTAGTTCAAAATTATGTTGGATAAAATTCTCTATGACAAAAGGAAAGCAAATGTTTATTTAAAACTATGATGATACTCATTTGCTATACTACTATTTTTTCAACTTATGAACAACCAAAATTTATTTAAAAACTCACAGGGACTTCCAGATATTTTGAATTCAATTGAATTTTAGGAAAAGAAAAAATTAAGGTAAAGACTCAAATATATTAAACAATGCTGCAGACTACTCTTATTTTAACTTACTTTAGCTGAACGTAGTTGATAACGTCCATCAGAAACACACATATGTAAAATCGCTTAAAAATATATTGCTTCCTTACTTTTAACTTTTGATGTTCAAAGAATATATACTTAATTAAATAGCTCATTTGAAGTAGTTCCATAGAATTCACCCAAAAAATACAATATGAAATAATCAATCCATATTATTTCAGTCCTCAATTCTGTATCTGTAATTCTAAAATTCAGAAGTTCTGAAAACCAAAAACACTTCTCTTCATCCAAACTCTATTAACTAATAAGTAATTTCCAAACTTATGAGAAGTTACTTACAGTCTTTTTTTGATCTCATATAGAGGAAATCTCTCTATATTTTATTGTAGAAATACTAATATGATAGCTTGATAATGCTAGAGATGTTGTATTACATACTGTACACAACCTGAATTACCTATCTCAAATTATAAACAAATTCTGAGTTCTGAAACATACTCAGTTCTGAAACAGCTATTAATTTGAAACCCCAAGAATATAGAACCATCAGACTATAGTCATTATTAAATACAAAAGTTACACATTTATCCTACAATAATGATATGAAACAATATATTTTCTTTTTTAAAAAACAGTAACTGTTGGTCATTTAAGCATCGGCATTTCATGAAAAATTGAATGTTATAAATGATAGAATTCTGAAGAATTGTAACCACAAGTTTGTTAAAGGGTTACAAATTTAAAGAAAGCTATATTTAACAAATAAGATAAAGGCTTCCTGGTAACTTTTATGACTTTTTATTAGTCATATCTACTTTCTGGGCTTATCAATGTGTAATTTACATAAATATGTATGTGTATGTCTTTAAAATATTTAATATTAGTATAAATATGCTTTTTAAAAAACATTTATCCAAAAAATATACAATTTTTAAGAATCAATTCACATATTCTCTCATTCAAGATACAGTGTGTAAATGACATTCAAGATACAGCATGTAAATGATGAAATGGTACTTTTCAGGCACAGTAAGAATTATATTACTAGAATACATATTTTTTAAAAATAGAAAGCTATTATTCATAGTTATACTTCTTTAAAATATAAGGATTTGTAACAACACTCTTTTTACATGCAAAAGAGAACCATATTTAAAATAAATGGAAAACCCTCTAGGTGAACATGTTAAGTTCTGCTTTCATTAGATAAGAGGAACATGAACTCACTGTTTAGCTAATAGTTCCTTACCAACACATTGGGTATTATACAAGGTTCACAAAACTATTAATGGAAAACTCACAGCTCCATGCCTGCTATTTAGCAAGCTCCTATCTCTTTACTATAAATTACTAACTCTAGCATAATTGCAAATCTAAATAAATTCCCTGGTGATTATAGATTACAGTCACAAATCCAAAAAGCTAAAACACAATGTACTTTCTCCAGGAAAATTAATTATTCCAATTCTAGTCAGCTCAATAGTCAGGATTCAGTCACCAGCTGGCTAATATGTACAGTCTGAGCATTTACCAGCAGGCTTCTGCATTAGTAACAGCAAGATTCCATTTCACAGAAGAATACTGCGAATGCTATGTATAAATGATTCGCTCTCAAAGAGTCCTTAAGGCATAAGTGTTTTATCCCCTTAAATGCTCAGGCTAACTTACTCCACATGATGTCATCAGGATTAATTTTGAGCCAAGCAAACAAAAGGTGTAATACAGCGCTCTATGGAATAACCATTAACAGAAATCCTAAAGTTTAGAATTTCTTGATTTTAGGGTCACAGTAAATTTATTTACTGATCAAAGGGTCAAATGGCCTCATTTCCGATTTCTAAAAACTGATATTTAGAGAGGTTATATGATTTTCCCAGACTTCAGTCACTGGACAGCAGGAGCTACAATATAACCCAAGGCATCTAGCTGTGATCAGTCCCCTTTGATCACATTTGATCATTAAGCGGAAATCATCCCCAGAAATGTGCTGCTTGATTAAAATTCACCAAAAGATTTCCTGTGATTTAAGCATGGATTAAAATTATTTGATGGATGAATTTTATAATAACTAAATTGTTTATCGATAAAATTTTTAAAAATTAATGGGAAGAGTTAAGGGATGACTAGATAGATAATAGACTTAATGAAGGATATATAATCATATGTTAATGGTAAAGTTAGATAGTGGGTTTAGAGGTACTCAGTGTAAAATTCTTTCAACTTTTTGTATGGTGAAAACTTTTTTGAGAAAATGTTGGGGAAAAATGAAAAGGTAATGGGCATCATGTCTGCAACTTATTCTTAAAACTTTCAGAAAAAAGCAAAAGTAATAAAATGTTAACTGTTAGGGAAGCAAGCTGAAGAGTATAAAGGAGCTCCTTGTACTCTTTGTCCAATTTTCTGTAAATTTAAAACTGTTTTCAAATGGAAATTAACAAGAGGGAACAAACCACTTGGCAGAAGTTTGTATTTTAAGGGCCTTGATTTTACAAGGAAACTATATTATCATAATGTCTCCTTGAGGTATCTCCACCACACCATAACCCCCTGCAGCACGCTTCCCCCAAAACAGGTTCAGAGGGCTTCTGATTTTGAAATCACAAACAAGACAAAATAAGAATGAAAAACAACCTTCACTTTCTATGATGGGAGGTGATATAGTTTGGATACTTGTCCCCGCCCAAATCTCATGTTGAAATGTAATTTCCAATGTTAGAGGTGGGGCCTGGTGTTTGGGTCATGGGGGCAGATCCCTAGTGACCGCATGATAGTGAGTTCTCATGAAATCTGGTATCTCCCATTCCCCTTCCAATCAATCAATCAATCTCTCTCTCTCTCTCTCTCTCTCTCTCTCTCTCTCTCTCTCTCTCTTGCTCCTTCTCTGGCTATGTGATGTGCCTGCTTCCCTTTCACTTTCATCCTGATTGTAAGGTTTCTAAGGTTTCTACAGAAGCCAAAGCAGATGACACCAACGTACTTCCAATAAAGCCTTTAGAACTGTAATTCAATTAAATCTCTTTTCTTTATAAATTGCCCAGCCTTAGGTATTTCTTTTAGCTATGCAAGAACAGCCTAATACAGAAGGGTAGGTTTATATAAGCAAAATCTATTGATTAGGGCAAAATTTTTAATGGAATGTGGTAAATAAATGTAAATACACACACATACACACACACACACACACACACACACACACACACACACACACACTACAGACACAAAACCTCAGTAGCCACTTCTTGTTTTAAAAGTTGCCAAATGTTTTTGCTTTTTGCTCTTAAATTTTATTTGGAGATAGGAAATCGAGTTGTCCCTTGATGCAAGTTTTTTTTTTTTTTTAAACACACACACATATACACTTCAATTAGCCTCTTAATACACAAGATTAAAGGAAAGATTCTTTTGTGAAATCTACAGACTGAGAACAAAGAAGTGGTCAATGACTCTGTATCATAATCCAAAGCAATCTAGGCTGTAGGTGGAGACTCATCTTGTTCATCTCAATTAATTTTCTGGAGGTGTTACGGACAGCTGCCTCTTTCCTGTCTCATTGGCTTTAGAAAGGAGTTCTAAAATCCCAGTAGAGGAGGGAGCCTGAAAGAACTTTACTTGTGGAAAGCCATACTCCATTCAGACTGTAGGTTGGAGAGAGCTCCTGATAGAAAACTTTCTGAGGAGAGCTTATCAATTCTGACCTTGCACAAATTTTAAACTTTGAAAGGCATTATGCATTCCCCAAACTCCTAATCAGCTGTGTAAAGTATTTAAACTTAAACTTAGCTGTTTTATGGACATCTGAGTTTGTGTCCTGAAGTTAAAGAACCTAGAAAGCCTTTCAGCCTGAGGTTACCTCCTCGGGCTTGAGTCCACAAGAGGAGGCTTGCAAGACAGTCAGGCTGAGCACTCAGAAAAAGACTCCATGTTCCCATGAGCATGAAGAAAGGAGCATCTTGTGGTCAGAGAGCAAGGGCAAGGTGCCCCCTATGTGCAGGACAGGTCAGGGACAGCCGGCAGACTGTGTAAGCAGCATGAATCATAACAATCACATTTGGGCCAAGCTAATAATTGATGTGATTTCCCACCAAAAATATGGAACTATGAGTTTGTCTTTTTAATCCTTCAGTTATTTTTAATAATATACTTTCTTAGCTTCTAACTATTACCAGAATATTCACAGTATTAAAAAAAGGGGGCCAGGCGATGGATCACCTGAGGTCAAGAGTTTGAGACCAGCCTGGTCAACATGGTGAAATCCCATCTCTACTAAAAATACAAAATTTAGCTGGGCATGGTGGCGGGCACCTATAATCTAAGCTACTTAGGAAGCTGAGGCAGGAGAATCACTTGATCCTGGGATGGGGAGGTTGCAGTGAACCGAAATAGCGCCACTGCACTCCAGCCTGGAGAACAAGAATGAAACTCTGTCTCAAATAAATAAATAAATAAATAAATAAATAAATAAATAAATGGAGGTATCTTCAATTAGTAAGACCAGTTTGTCATACACATACATGCACACATATATGCCCCCCCACCCCTACACAACGTGCATTACTTGTAAAACAAATTCAGAACCAACAAGAAGGGAAGGAGGGAGGCCAAGGCAGGTGGATCACGAGGTCAAGATATCGAGACCATCCTGGCCAACATGGTGAAACCCCATCTCTACTAAATATACAAAAATTAGCTAGGCATGGTGGTGCACACCAGTAGTCCCAGCTACTCGGAAGGCTGAAGCAGGAGAATTGCTTGAACCCGGGAGGCAAAAGCGCCACTGCACTCCAGCCTAGCGACTGGCGACGGAGCAAGACTCTGTCTCAAAAAAAAAAAAAAAAAAAAAAAAAAAAAAAAAAAAAAAAAGAAGAAGGGAAGAGCTACAGAAGGTTGACTCTTGGGAGGGAGAAAAGGAGAGGACTAAATGCTGAGAGACAGTAGCATACATTTGTCACTTGGGTAATGAACAACTGTGTTCTAAAAGTCAGCTGAATAACAGCAAAGCAACCTTTATTTGGGGTCAAGAATACGCTTATCATTCAGTGGGACACTCCTAATCAGTTCCTTAAGATTTAGCTATCTCATTTAGCTATCTGGGGTGCCCTTCGCTGTTTAATAAAGTAAAACACCTGTTAAGGTGAGACTGTGTTAAAGCCTTTTACCTCTGTGTTGTTAAAAGCACCATGATATCTCATGTTTTATGGGGAAGAACTCTGCATTCTTTTCTAAACATCTACACAGATTCTGAAATAGTTTCCAAGGAAAACTGTGCAACTGTCTCTAGGTGTAAGCTTGGAGCCTCCTACAGAAAGTGCATTGGCTACCCTTAGGGCTGAATGACAAATTTCACTTCACTTTTCCTGGCACATTTGATAGTCCACTCACCTGCCTGAGAGTCACAGAAATGCAATTCTGCACTAAGGTAAACAAAATCTGGTAAGAAGCTACTCCAGTCTCTCAGAGACTGGAAGTTACAGTGAAGATTCCCAAATACCAGCATTGTCAATCCATGCCCGACTGCCCAGTTGCCTTAACAAAACAGAAAGATAAAGAAAAAGAGTACTTCATCAAGCTAAACATGTTCAATGTAAAGGTCTGTTCTTCCATCTGAGATTATGTCCCTCATATCAAATGGGGTCAATAATCTACATCGTAGCCTTTTAATAGCCTACATCATAGATTACGTTCTTCCTATAAAAGGAAGTTAATAATCTACATCATAGCATTTTAATTTTCTCAACAAAATTTTAAAAAGTAGGCAGCACTATGCCAGTTTCCAGATTGTGAAATTGACTTATCTTGGTCATTTAGATCTAAACATTTGGGAAACACTGTTCCAAAGCATACAGATTTTTTCTTCCAATTTTTACTCCATGACACAGGCTTTCTGTCCTATGCTACAACTTCAATTTCTAATTCCAAACCTAACCAAACATGGCATTAAGAGGAAAAGCGATCATTAATATCTGCATAGAATTTTATTATTGGCAAAATATTTTCACTTATATTATTTTTTAAAACTCAAAATAACAGGAACAGTTCTTCTAAGGGATATTGCTAATTATTTATTACCTTTTTAAATTCTTCCATTTTAAGTTTCGTTGATTCTGGACCACCAGATAATCCAAAAGCTTCTCATGTGAACCATCTCTCTCTGCATACCCAGAGGAACTTCTTTAATCTCAGTAGAGCATTAAGCTCTTGAGGACCCCTGATATCTTATATAAAAACACCCATTAGGGTGGCTGTGGTAATAGCTTCATGATACCATGCCTCTCTTCATGAACTGATAGGCCTATTTGCTTCAAAGAAAAAGAAATTATGATACTCAAGAACATGTTTCCCTAAGGCTTCTAGCAAGCAAAAGAGAAGCCAGGAATACAATTGCTGTGGCTTTCCACAACAGATATATTTAATATAATTAATTTTTGTATTGCTCCCTTACAATTGAAATGTTCTTTTTTTCTTTAGAGACAGCGTCTCACTCTGCTGCCCTGACTGGAGTGGAGTGGCGCAATCTTGGCTCACTGCAATCTCCTCCCTTGCTCAAGAGATCCTCCCACCTCAGCCTCCCAAGTAGCTAAGACTACAGGAGTGCCCTAACGTGCCTAGCTAATTTTTGCATTTTTGTAGAGATGGGTTTTCAGCATGTTCCCCAGGCTGGTCTCAAATGCCTGAACTCAAGCAATCTGCCTGCTTCAGCTTCCCAAAGTGCTGGGATTAGGGCATGAGCCACCATACCTGGCAGAGATTTTCTTTTAGATAATAATATACATCTGTTGGTTTTGTTAATAAAATTATTTGTGGATCTAATTCTAAGCTTACAGAAGTGTTTTTCTGATCTCAATGTTGTTATCTGTTGAAAGTGTAGCAACAATATAGGAAAGAAAAATAACTAGCAGATATTGGGTTATTCTCAATATATAATGATACATCTTTCTCTCTGCCTTTGTGAAACTTAGATGCTGAATATTGACATTGGTATGAAGCATGATATTCACATGTAGATGTGAGAATCAGCCTCTTCTCTACAATGAGTGACCTTCAGTATCTCAAAAAATGTCCTTTAGAAGTGAAAACTTTAAAAAGCAATTATATTTTAGAAATATAATTTAAAAAGCAATTAGAATGACTCAAAATTGTCTATTTTTCTCATTCAGAAAGTTTTATAGTTTTAATGTGACAAATCCTTTTGCTTCTTTAAGTGATAAAAAAAATCTAAAACATTTTTATATTTAAATATTCAGAACAATACATTTTGTAAAAATGTGATTTTCATGCTATGCAATAGATGCTGGCTGGAATGATATTTATTTAAATGCAGATTACTGTTGTAACTTAAAACTCCTCTGACTTGACCATGAATAGGAGATTAAATATGACTTACATTTAATTATAAATGAAAAATTGTATTCCAAGGATAAACTAATTTTCAAGTCAGATAAATGAAAGCTAACCAAGATTAAAATGACAATGTTTTATTTGCTCTCAGGAATAAAACATGCTAAAATGTAAGCTCCATAAAGATAACTATTTTTGTGTGTTTTACTTCACAGCTGTATCCATTGTACCTGGAACATAATGGGTAATCAACAAATATCTGTTATATAAGTAAAAGATCATAAAGAAAAATTAGAGAAAAGTCGTTAATGGCAATTTTGTGACACCTGCTATGTGTATAATGTAGTCTTCAGGGTGACTGCATGTGCTCCTTCAGCGTGATATAAGATTTCTAAATAAAAACCTGTAGGTTACATAATACATGTTATGGACTAAATGTTTGTTTTGCCCTGTAACACACATGTAAAATCCTAACCTTCAAGGTGATGGTATTCCTTGGTGGGGCTTTTGGAAGATGAATAGATCATGAGGCCTCATGAATGAGATTAGTATCCTCATAAAAGAGACCCAAGGAGAGTTCTTTTGTTCTTTCCACCATGTGAGGTCACAGTGAGACAATGGCCCATGAACCAGGAAGCAGGCCCTCATTAGACTTTGAACCTGAAGGCACCTTGAACTTGTACTTGCATCAGCCTCCTGAACTGTGAGAGATAAATGACTGTTGTTTATAGGCCCCCCAGTCTATGGTACTTTGTTATAGGAGCCTGAAGTGACTAGGACATACAGGGAATGAGAAATAAGGAGGGTACATTATACTTTTGATTTTTCTATAATAATTTGGTAGCTTAAGAAAATCGACACTTTATGAGAGGTGTCTTTTTGGGTAAAGTTTTTTAGGGGTTTATGGATAATGGAAAACTGGAGAGCATGTAAGGAAATGGAGTCACACGCAGCCGCAGCCGCAGCCAGGGCTCCAGCATTTATTTCCAGTCTATTGCCAACAAAGATGAGAATCGTCTTTGTGAGTCACCATGCTAATCACGCCATATCTCTTCTTATAAGCCCTAAACAATTTAAAATTGCCTCTGAAAATCATATGAAATTTAATTGTAGGCTTCAAGCATCTTAATCAAGTCTCCTTTCTCATCTATCCCTCCCCAATTATACTTTAAAACACCAGCAAAATACAAACCACAGAAAGCCCTGTATCTCTGATTGTAATTTCAAGTCTAGTCAGGACAACTTTATAAAATGAGCAAGAATTAACCCTCCTCTCATAGTTCACACACGTAATTTCTCCCATCTGAAAATCTTGTACTACTGCATCTCTTCCTCCTCTTCCACCTTCTCCTCCTCCTTTTCCTCCTCCTTCGCCTTCTTTTTCTACCTTGCATTTCAGAGCTATTTTTGTAATTTTTAAAAAAATTTTTGTTGATACATAATAGATGTCAATATTTTCAGGGTAGATGTAATAATCTGACACACTAATAGAATCAAATCAGGATAACTGAGATATCCATCACCTTAGATATTTATCTTTTCTTTATGCTAGGAACATTTGAATTATTGTCTTCTAGCCATTTTGAAATGCACATTTAAAATAACATTAACAATAGTGACTCTACTGACCTATCAAACACCAGGTCTTATTTCTTCTATCTAACTGTATATTTACACTCACTAATCAATCTCTTTTCAACTCCTCTCTCCCTCCCCTTCCCAGCCTCTGTTAACCACCAATTTACTCTCTATCTTCATGAAATCTACTTTTTTATCTCCAACATACAAATGAAACACATAATATTTGTCTTTCTCTGCTTGTCTTTTTCATATTCACTTAACATAATGACCTCAAGTTCCATCGACTTTGCTGTAAATAAGAAGATTTCAAAAGAAAAAATTAAAATTCCTGAAAACTAATGAAAATGGAAAACCAATATATCAAAATCTATGGGATACAGTAAAAGTAGACTGAGAGGGAAGTTTACAACAATAAACACACACATCAAAGAAGTAGAAAGATTTCAAATAAATAACCTAACAATATATCTCAAGGAACCATTAAAGCAAGAACAAATCAAACAGAAAATTAGGAGAAGGAAAAAAATAATAAAGATCAGAGCAGAAATAAATGAAATTGAGACTTAAAAAACAATGCTGAAAATAAAGCAAAATGTAGTTTTTTTGAAAAGATAAACAAAACCAACAAATCTATAGCTAGACTAAGAGAAAAAAAAGGAAAGATCCAAATAATATAAAAAATGAAAATAAAAGACACAAGAACTGAGAACACAGAAATACAAAGAATCATGAGAGACTATTATGAACAATATATAGCAACACATTAGAAAACTGAGAAGAAAATGAATCAATTCCTAGATTTAAAATCTACCAAGATTGAATATGAAGAAATAGAAAACTTCAACCAACCAATAATGAATAATAAGACTGAAAGGGTAATAAAATCTCACATCAAAGAGAAGCCTCGGAATTGTGGCTTCACTGCTGAATTCTACCAACATAAAGAGCTAATACCTATTCTACTGAAAGTCTTTTTAAAAAATTAAGAGGAGAAAATACTTTCATACTTATTTTATGAAGCCAGCTTTACCCTGATACCAAAACCAGACACGAACACAACAAAAAAAGAAAACTGCAGGCCAATATTATTGATAAACATAGAAGCAAAAATCCTCAACAAAATACTGGCAAACCAAATTCAACAACACACTGAAAACATCATTCACTAGGATCAACTGGGATTTATACCAAGGATAGCTCAACATTTGCAGATGAATAAATATAACACAACATATTAACAGAACCAAGAATAAAAACCATATGATATTTCAACTGATGCTGAAAAAGGTCTTGATAACATTCAACATCCCTTTGCAATAAAAACTCTCAATAAATTTGGTATAAAGGCCTGTACGAAAATTTGCAGCCAACATCATACTGAATGAGAAAAACTTGAAAGACTTTCCTTCAAGTTCTGGAACGAGACAAGGATGCCCACTTTCACCACTCTTATTTAACATAAGATTGGAAGTCCTGGCAAGAGCAATTAGGCAAGAGAGAAAAATAAAGTGCATCCAGATTGAAAAGTAGGAAGTTAAATTAGCCTTGTATGCAAATGGCATGATCTTATATTTAGAAAAACCTACAGACTCCACCAAAAAACTATTCGAACTGATAAACTCAAAAAAGTTGCAGGATACAAAATCAACATACAAAAATCAAAAATATTTATATATACCAACAGCAAATAATCTGGAAAAAAAAAACAAAAAACAAAAAACGTTATTTGTCAACAGAAACAGTAGAGGTAGACTTCCACGAAGTCAATATACTTAAGCCCTGGCTTTCGCCCAAAGAAGTAGGAAAAGTCCCAGCAATATGATCACATAGCCAAGTGCTTTTGTAAAATTTTCAAAAATGAGATAATTTATCTGCAGTTACATAAGAATGTTCTTTTTTCCACTCCAACTTCCTCTTTGTGTCTGATGATTTTAGAGAACCCAAGGGCATTTTTGGAAGGTAAGCAAAAGGGAGTTGACTTGGGAACATGTGTAATGTCATTTCAGCAAGATATATTTATGTTGCTCCCCATAACTTTTGTGTAAAGTTAAGTTATTGCTAGTGTTGTTGGTTTAGGAATGGTTTCCTAGAACACTCATACACAGGGGACTCACGATGTGAAAATTACTAGGCTAGAAATCATGGCATCATCACAAAAACATGTCCCATTGTGCCTGGCACCAAAAGTGTATGGGTAGCATTGAGTGAAAAAATGTATTTCAAATAGACAGATTTAAAGTTTATTTGTATAAAAATTGTTCAATCATAAGATATAATACAAAATTGTAATGCGGGCTTTTGTCCTTAAGTCTAATCCAAAACAAGTTCTCTCCTGTCCAGAATATACTCAATAATGCAATATATACAATGATAAATCCATCATACATTCTTTCTTGATTGAAATTATATGAAATTATATTAATCAGAATTTGTGTTTTCAAGGTCTAAACTTGTTGTAGTGCTATTAAAAAATGTGAAGGTCATGTAGTAAAATTTCATGTTTTAGTGTACTTCAAGAAATTGTATCTTAGCATGACATTATCAATAATGAGCTCTAAAGTTAAAATAATTTTTTTCTGTATCAGTAATAAAAGGCAAATTCAATCAACCAAGCTAGAGAAAAGACAATATTTACTTTACATTTTTTGCATAAAAATATTAAAAAACCTGTGTCACAGGAAGATACCATCAGAGTACACAGCCAAAAACTAAGGACAAAAAGAATTATAGAGATGTGTCAGGCACTTAATAAATAAAAGCTATTCCTCCAAATTATGTGATCTTTTATTTTTGTTTGAGTTGTTATAATTTATTTCTTCTAAATATTTACATAAGTTTGTATTGTGCATAAAATATAATTTTTTCTCTTTTAATTAAAAATGGATTCCCTCTTTCTCCCTTTATATATGCTATATGTCTCACAAAACCTGGATCTAACACTGATCTGTACTCTCTGTAAAACTTCCCTAAATTAATGTTATTCAATTTAAATCTACAACACAACAATTAAAATAGACAATTGCATTCATTCTGTTCTTTCAGTCCGAGTAAACATAAAGGGGAAAGAAACGTGTACAAGCAAAGGTAAGTGAATGGTAAGTCTATGATTCAAAAAAAGAAAAAAAAACAACAGCATTGTTAATTATTGATTCAATGAAGACTTGCCCAATCTTGTGCATTCAGGCAACTGGGTACACAAACTAAACTGTTGGTTGAAAAAAAAAAAAAAAGAAGAAGAAGAAACACATTGCTAGCAACTCTCAGAAGCTTTGTAGATTGGATACTCCCTTAAAATAGGACAAGTGACTATGATCTTAAGACACATGCAGCACAGAGATGACATTAAGCTTATTGATTTTTACATTTTATTCTGCAAAGCAGAAGCTCTTGGCAGATGCAACACTCTGCAGAAGGCATGGATGATAGTTATCAAAACTTAAATACAGCTTTCAAAGATGTACTTGGACAAGAGGGCCACTCTAGGTTAATCTCTCCTACTTATTATAAGATACTGAGAAGGAGGCAGGAAATGATAGAGATGACAAATAAAGGAGGCCTAATACTACTAAATTGGCTTTCAGTTAATGCAGTCATTCTCAAAGGATGCTCCGTGGACCAGCAGCATCATGTGGGAACTTGTTACTAAGGCAAATTCTTGGGTCCCAGGCCAGATCTATTGAATCAGAAATTCTGGGACTGAGGATCCACAGTATGTATTATAACAAGCCCCACAGTTAATTTTGTTACATACTCCAGTTTTAGAAACATTAAATTAAGAAAGGCATGGAGTAATATCTCTTTGAATACCCCATCAATAGAATATTAAGTTATATACAACAGACAATTCACCTTTTATTTTTTTTATTTTATTTTCTGGACAGAGTATCACTCTATTCCCCAGACTGCAGTAGCGTGATCTCAGCTCACTTCAACCTCTGCTTCCTGGGCTCAAACAATTCTCCTGCCTCAGCTTCCCAAATAGCTAGGACTACAGGCATGCACCATCACTCCAGGCTAATTTTTGTATTTTTAGTAGAGATAGGGTTTTGCCATGTTGGCCAGGCTGGTCTTGAACTCCTGACCACAGGTGGTCTGCCAACCTCAGCCTCCCAAAGTGCTAGGATTACAGGCATGAGCCACTGTGCCTGGTCGACAATTTTTCTTTTCTTTGAATACTTTCTTGTTGGCCAAAAATGTATATCAAGCATTTCCCTGGGTTTGTCACTATATGTAGATTGTCTTGGCAAAATTAATTTGATATTAACAAAATAAAAGTATAACATGGATGAATTCCTAAAATAATAAGCTAATTGAAAGAAATCAAATAAAAACTGTATGTTTCATGATTCTATTTATATGAAATATTCAGAAAAGGCAAATCTATTGACAGAACACAGATGATTTGATGTGTGAAGATGGCAGTGGAGAGTGATGGGCATTGATGGCAAACCAACCTGAGGGATTTGTGGGGGGTAATGAAAATGATCTAAAACTGGATTGTGGTGTTGGTTGCACATGTCTGTAAATTACTAAAAATAATTAAATCACATACTTCAAATGGTTGCATTTTTAGTTTGTGCAGTTGTTTACTAGGGTTGATGTAACAAAACACGGTAAAATGGGTGGCTTAATAGAACTGAAATGTATTGTCTCACAGTTCAGGAGGCTAGAGATCCAAAATCAAGGAGTAACCAGGGCCATACTCTCTGCAAAATCTGTAAGGAATAATCCTTCGCCACTTCTGCCTAGTATCTAGTGCAGGCGTCCCCAAACTTTTTACACAGGGGGCCAGTTCACTGTCCCTCAGACCCTTGAAGGGCCGCCACATACTGTGCTCCTCTCACTGACCACCAATCAAAGAGGTGCCCCTTCCTGAAATGCGACAGGGGGCCAGATAAATGGCCTCAGGGGGCCACATGCGGCAGCGGGCCATAGTTTGAGGATGCCTGACTAGTGTTTGCCAGCAACCCTTCTCAATCTTGGCTTGCAGACATGATACACCAACCTTTTCCTCTGTTGTCATGTATAGCAGTCTTTTCCCTGTGTGGCTCTATCTTTTGTTATAAGCCTATCAATCAGATTGAATTAAGGATCAACCTTGCTCCAGTATAATCTCATTTTAACTAATTACATCTGCAAGAACTTTATTGTCAAATAAGGGTACATTCTGACAGGTATTACAGGTTAGGACTTTAACATACCTTTTGGGGATATACAATTCAACCTCCAACAGTACGAATTATATCACAATAAAACTCTCAGACAAAACTATTACAAGACGTCCACACAAAAGTTCACAGATTACTTGATCATGTGCTATTAAAAACACCTTCCACAAAAACAGCATTATTGGCAATTGACATGTTATTATGACCAATTTCTTAAAAAGACACCTCATGTCCCTCAACTCAATCCTGTTAGAGGATATTTATAATCTCCTAAAGACAATGGATCACACATCCGTAGATTAGTTTCCACAGTTTGCTGTAGAAATGAATGAGCAGAGAAAGGAAAAAAGGCAAAGCATGAAATCCTTTGTGAAAATTACTCATCAGCATTAATTGCCATATGTGGATGTGTTGGGAAAAGAAGCTTCCTGTTAAAACACAGCCACCTATGGCAGCAGGAGCCAGAAACTACATAAAAGAGGCATCTGGCTCTAAAATGTATTAGTGAACCAGGTCTAGGTTGCTCAATTTGACCCGGTCCCTAACACTTTTTTTCATTTTATCCACCTACATACTTTCCTAGATGTGTGTTCAAGTTTTGTTTCTGTTATTGTTTGGTTGGTTTTAAAAATCTCTTCTATGTACAAGTCCTATTTCCATTAAAATAAAATTTTTTTTTTTTTGTAGTTTCTCAAATGTTAAAGTCCATTAGGTTTGGGGAGTACTGAATGTAGAGACAGCCACCATATAATTTACAAATACAACCATTACTAAAAATTGCTAAATAATCTATTATATTGAAAGAGGGCCTAGCCCATGTGACTTTACACCTTACCCATAACATTGCTATTTACAATCTTAGCACCACATTCCTTTTCTGTTTTTTAATATTTCTTCCATAATGCTATCAATTTCTAATGTATACTATAATTTAATTATTTATAGTGTTCATCGCATACCATCTGTCTCCCTGAATATAATGTAACCTACCTAAGCAGGGATCTTTGTCTTTTTTTCCCCACTGATAAATGTCCCAAGTGCCTAGAAAATTTTATGGCATACAATATGCACTCAATAGATATCTGTTGACTTTTTATGGAATATTCTTGCTATTATGACTGGAAATACTCTAGTTTTTTCTCCTGCCTCCTTCACCACTTCAGGTGATATCTGATTTTGACCTGATGTGCCCAGGACAATTTCATCTTAACTGACCTGCTATCTCTCTAATGCTGTGGGCTCTCTTTTATGAAGTTCTATGCACAATTTAGTTTTTCTTCTCTAGTCACGAGATACAAGGAATTTAACAGGAAAGAAAAAGCAAAAAGAAACTTTTTTTGTGATCGTAGTTCAAGTACAGAGCAAAACTGTTCAGAAAATAAAAAGCTCTGGCTTCACAAAGAGTTTATTGAGATCTAAAGGTTCCTTCTGAGGAATCAAATACAAAAGACTGCCTATTCAACTAATCTTCACAAATCAATTAGGTATACTATCTCTGAGAATTTATCTCCTTTGACAGGTTTTGTTTTTTTATGAAATAACAGCAAGTTTCTAAATACTCCTTGAAGCTTCAGAATCTATAGCAGTGTGTGTCAAACTGTCACCTGTGTCAAAATCTTGGATTGCTGGGTCATACCCTTAGGATTATCTATTTAACAGATCTGGGATTGGACCCCAGAATGGGTACTTCTAACAAGTTACCCGTGATGTGGATGCTGCTGATCTGGGAACCACAGTTTGAGCACCACTGGTATACGTCATTCCAAGTTCTCATTGGTTTCTTTTTTATCCCCAACGGTCTCTAACATTTCTCATCCGAAAATGTACATACACGATGGATCTAAATTAGGAATTAACTCTCCCACAAGCTAAAAATAAGAAACACCACAAATGCATAAGAGTCATAAACCCCCAACCTACATCCTTTAGCAGTCCACAAAAGACTGCTGAAAGGGCTTCCTGAAAGTCTTCAGGTACCATACATCTTTAGCTTCCTTGGATTGAATCCAATCCACATGTATGATGAAGAAATGGTGTAAGTTTGGGACAAGAGTGGACCAGTGAAAGGAGCCTTAGATGTAGGTTTCGATTGAGTTTCCTGGCCCAGCTATAGTTTGAAGATTCATTTATCTTGATTCTAAAGTGACAAGAATAATGCCACTTTGCAGAGTTACGTTGAAGGTAAAACTAGGCTTTTGAAATATCAAATTGTTTTTTTAAAAGTAGTGTCAAAGGTGATACCAGCAAATCAGTAACATTCTGAAGTTTAGTTTGTAAATAAAATGACTCATTTGCTTGGTCACTAGAAAAGTATCTAGTCACCCAAAACCTCTGTTCCCTTTCCCATTTAAAATATGAAGAAAATACCTATGTAAGTAAAGGCACTGAAAAACTGTGCATGAGAAGTTATCACATGATCTTCAAATTTTATTACATGTGAAGGGCTTAACTTAAAAAAAAAACAAAAACAAAAACAAAACAAAACAAAACAAACAATGTGTTAATCAGCAATTAGAGTTTGTAACACTTTCTTCAGACTGAAAAATAAATTTTAGTCACATTATTAAATCAAAATAGTTAAATTCTTCCCAATAGTCTCGTTAGTTCCTTTATGCAGATTCTGTTACCAACTTCAATATCACATCTTGAAACAGTGATTGTAAAGTAAATGGATTTCTGGAAGTTATAAATTTGTAAGAGGCATAAAATCATATAAAACAAATTCTTAATATTGATTTTCTGGTATATTACAATCTTAAGTGAACCAATTTCAGCTCAGATAATGAAAACAAGATTTCCCTCCATGCACATTTAACCTAAATGAAAACATTCTAAATTTAATTCTCATGTGTGGATAGTTAATCAGTAGAATTAGAGCTTTCAAACTAGGGCAGCCTTAAGTAGTGTGCATGTGTGTATGTGTGAAGATGCACATGTATGCCTATGTGTGTACTGAGAGCTGGGCTTGGGAGGAGAATGTTAGAGAAAGCTGGCAGTGATGAGCTAAATCTAGATCTCCCTGTTACCTCTTCCACTCAATACAGGGCAGGGGTTTTTTTTCTGCAATGCTGATATTGGAACAATATTCAAGGACTTCATAGGTGACTCAAATGCTTGATTAGTATTTCACAATTTCTTTAAAAACATGTCATAAAACAAATACTACACACATTGAAAAATGTTAAATCCCAGATTTCAACATATTGAAGACCAATATCAGGACTCTCATCAAACCAATAATTGAATTATGAGGAGGTAAATTATCATTAATATTAATTATAAGAAATTCATATTTATGTTCTATTGTTTCTCTCAGTATCAGAAATTGGATTTTTGTGTTATATGCCACTCGAAAGAATTGTTTCATTTTACAAATAATCTGAAAACTACTGCTTTACAATATACATCAGAAACAAATCTAGCATCTTTGTAAATGTGTCCAATGTTGGCAAATTCAGAGTTCCCAAGGGCAGCTATAACTTTGTGAAAAAGTTCTTTGTCATGTGTAGCGATCTTATTTCCTGTGATTTCCATTCACTCAACTCTGTTTCTGCTTTACCTACTCCACAGGGCAGAACAGAAAACATTAACTTTCCTTATACAGTGCTTGATGCCCTAGTATATGCTCTGTCTGTCTCTCATCTTCACATTTTCAAGTTCAAAAATGACTATTTATATAACATCAAATGGCACAGCCATTAGAATTGTCTTTTGTAAGTTTATAATCTGCATAATACAAAAACATCTATGCCATAATGCTGGTGTTTTGCCATGTATTGATAAACAAGCAGCAGATTTACTGAAGGTAGGTATTCACCAGTGGGTACTGATGATGACAAAGGAATAAATAAGCAATTAAATTCAACTCACTACAACCAAGAACACCAGCATTCGTGTGTATACATTTAAACTTAGGTCAATAATACAGAATTATAGATATTTATGTCTCATGTTCTACTGCACATTCCTTCTTTCACATATATCTGACATTGCAAAGGTCTATGATTCACGGCAGTATCTTTATGATAAGCTGAAGTACATTGGAAACTTAAATATGCATGAAAAGCTAGCTTTCCCTAGAACTTTGGCAGTTATCTGACATTTGAACAGCACCATCAAAATCTTCAGTGACATTAAATAATGTGGTATATTTAAAAAATAAATCTTAAGATAGCCCAGAGATGACCGGGCACGGTGGCTCAAGCCTGTAATCCCAGCACTTTGGGAGGCCGAGGCGGGTGGATCACGAGGTCAAAAGATCGAGACCATCCTGGTCAACATGGTGAAACCCTGTCTCTACTAAAAATACAAAAAAAAAAAAAAAAAAAAACTAGCTGGGCGTGGTGGCGTGTGCCTGTAATCCCAGCTACTCAGGAGGCTGAGGCAGGAGAATTGCCTGAGCCCAGGAGGCGGAGGTTGCGGTGAGCCGAGATCGCGCCATTGCACTCCAGCCTGGGTAACAAGAGCGAAACTCCGTCTCAAAAAAAAAAAAAAAAAAAAAGATAGCCCAGAGATTAACAATGAGTGGTGATCAATTCAATTCATATCATGGGTAGTCCTTATTGTGTCAAAGGGTACAGTATGCAAGTATTTGATATTTTGAAGGTATTTCAAATATATGAATGTATACAAGCTATCTTAATTTATTTTCACAGAAATTATGAATATGATATTTTTATTATAATTTTTAATTTTACTACCTATAGGTTTTGAAATTATTCATAAGGCCTAATGTCATGTTCAAAAAGTGTACAAATATAGTAACATTTTACAAAGAAAAAAGATTTTTCTCTATTCTTGATATTAATGAGTTATATTATTATTAATATTTGTTACTAATATTAGTTATTAAGATAACTTAGTTTTCTTAAGGAAACAAATTCCCTAGATCCAGGACAGTGACCTACCTCCATGTGGAATGTGATGTTCATTAGCTCCTGGTCATTGTCTACTCTTGCTTACTTTACTTTGAGTAGCGGAGTTTTAAAAATGAGGATTTCTGTTTTTTCTCGAGTTCAATCTTATCAGTGATTATATCAAGAACAGGAAGTTGATTGAGATTCTCTTCAATGCCACATACATGAATTTCTTTATATGCATTAACATTATTCCCAAGTGACAAGTGTGGAAACTAAGGCTCAAAAAGTTAAATGACATCTTAGGGTCACGTGATTAAGTGCAAGCACCAAATGATGTATGAATCAAACAAGTGCTCTGTTACATTGTGTTAACCCTCCTAATTGTTTACTAGTGTTCTAGTCCATGAATGATCCCAGAGTTAATTATAATCTTATTTATTTTCAGGAATAAAGATTACTATATCCTACTCAGGTCTACAATTACGGTAGGTTCAAAATCCATTCTGTATAAATGAAGGTATCAAAATATTTCAAAGAGAACTAGCCTTAAGATCCTTGGAAAAAGCTGTGTGTTACGTTCCACCCAGATGCTAAAGCATTCTCAGCAGATGCACACCAGGACTGGAGGTAGTGACAAGTATGCTTGGACTTGATAAAAGGTGCTCTCCCTATCTTTGCAATTCTCCAGTCCTCCATCTACCTCCAATAAAACTAAAAGAAGAAAAGGCAAAGATAGATAAAAACTAAAAAATCTAGGAAAAATAAGATAAAACCAAAAAAAAAAAAGAAAAGGCAAGGAAACACAGGAGCAAGCAGATTCTAGTCCAAAGGTGATAATAAGAGAACCATTAGTTTTAGAAATACTGATGAAATTAATGTAATTTTTAAAAAAGTAGTATATAATTAAACTGGGTGGCTGATCTTCTTTAGTATGCAACACAGAGACTGCCTCAGCTTGTTTTAAGTTGTAGAGTTTTGTTTTAAGGATGTGCAGAGGTCTCACACACAGCTAGATTTTCACATCAGTACAGCCCAGCTCTCAACTCTGAATATCTTCTATTTTTCTCACTGCCTTGTTTTTACGGTTTCTGCCCCAGTGACTGTTTCCTTTAACTTTCTCCCTTCTTTGTACCTCATATGTGTATACTACAGTCTCATAGATTTTATCCTTCTCTTTGCTTCTACCAAACTATCTACTGCTCTTGTCTCCAAGGGAGATATTTGCTCACCAGTTCAATGTAATCAGTATTATGTAATCAGAACCATATTGGGCATGTGCTCAGCCCATCAAAATCAAAAGTTTTGTGGGGGAGTGCATACTGGAACATAACAATTACAAAGAGAGATCTACTTATCTTTCACAAGTTAATAAGATTTAATATTAATCTCATAGTTAAAAAAGGACACGATGAATACATCTAAAAGTGGAATAAAAAATACAGGCAGTCTATTATTTGGTAAATGGAGGTAACTGGTACACTTTTGAAGAGAATATCTGAATCCCTTCCAAGTTTAGAAGATGCATCTTGAAAGAAACACTCATATGGACTTACCTTCTCAGTTAAATGCCATTCACTTATAGAAAGTTTCCAGTATCCTAATGTTGATGAACTAAAACATATCACCTATAAATAGCACTATTAAGGAATCTGTATTATTGGTTTCTCTCAGAACATTGAGTTGCTATTCTTAGATCATGGTGGGGTAAAACTACGAGCGTGGCATTTTATGAACTGTCAAAGGAACAGGGAGTCTTTGTATTTCCATGGTGAGCCACCAAACCAGCTGAACCACTAATTTCTATAGAATATCTCGGTCTAAATAGCCTACTTTCTCTGCTTATAAATTAAATTATCTATACAGTTTTATTCTAACAATAAATGAGGTAAAATTTAACTGAAGCAATGTACTGAAATTTCAGAAGCAATGTACTGCAATATAAATTTCTAATCTAAAAGAAGTGTGGGATATATAAATTTTCTTCCTTCCTTTCTCTCTCTTTTTCTCTCTCTCTTTCGTTCTTTCTTTCTTTTTCAACGGAGTCTTGCTCTGTTGCCAAGCTGGAGTGCAGTGGCATCATTTCGGCTCACTGCAACCTCCGCTTCCTGGGTTCAAACCATTCTCCTGCCTCAGCCTCCCAAGTAGCTGGGATTACAGGCTTTTGCCACCATGCCTGGCTAATTTTTGTATTTTTAGTAGAGACGGGGTTTCACTATGTTGACCAAGATGGTCTCAATCTCATGACCTTGTGATCTGCCAGCCTCAGCCTCCCAAAGTGTTGGGATTATAGGCGTGAGCCACCATGCCTGGCCTATAAATTTCTAATCTAAAAGAATGTAGTGTATTCAAAATGTTTGGAATATAAAATATTTCCTAAAGAATGTTTCAATAGAACAATAGGCTAACAAGATTATTTTATGTCTAACAAAAAGTTGTAGGGGCCAAATGTATTTTAAAATATTGCATATTTTATCCCTTATCCTCTACTTTGAATAATCTTTAACTTCTACTAAATTGCTCTTCTTATGCTAAAATTCAAGAGAGTCCATCAGCTCTGCTAAGAACTCATTTGACTCAGACAAGGCAGTCACTTCATCTTCATTGCTTCCAGAATACGGCCTGTGTGTCTATTATAGCACATGTTGTATTGTTATTATAATTGTTAATAAGACGGTTGTGGGAGCATATATTAGTTCAACCATTGTGGAAGACAGTGGGGCAATTCCTCAAGGATCTAGAACTAGAAATAACATTTGACCCAGCAATCCCATTACTGGATATATACCCAAAGGATTATAAATCATTCTACTATAAAGACACATGTACATGTATGTTTATTGCAGCACTATTCACCATAACAAAGACTTGGAACCAACCCAAATGCTCATCAATGATAGACTGGATAAAGAGAACGTGGCACATATACACCATGAAATACTATGCAGCCATAAAAAATGATGAGTTCTTTACAGGGACGTGGATGAAGCTGGAAACCACCATTCTTAGCAAACTAAACGAAAGAACAGAAAACCAAACACCACATGTTCTCATTCACAAGTAAGAGTTGAAAAATGAGAACATATGGGCATAGGGAGGGGAACATCATACACTGAAGCCTGTCTGTCAGGGGTGGCAGGAGGGGAGGGGTAGCATTAGAGGAAATACCTAATGTAGATAACGGGTTGATGTTTGCAGCAAACCACCATGGCACATGTATACCTATGTAACAAACCTGCACATTCTGCACATGTATCCCAGAATTTAAAGTATAATAATAATTTAAAAGAAGAAAAAGTAAAAAGAAAAAAACAAGCAAACAACAAAAATAAAGACTGTCTCCAACTTGACAACTAGATTATTCATTTTGCTGAACTCACCTTAAACATGCCTCTGTGAAGTGAAGGAGGGATACCCTAAATGTGCTGAATTAATAAATACTTTCTAAAAGTGTACCAGTGGAGCACTACCATATTTAATAGAGCGAAATTTATTTGACATTGTCATAAAAAATGCTGTTTATATAAAAATATTGACAATATTCAACATGTTTCATTAGCACATGGTTTAAGGACTTAACTTTGAAAGAATAGTACCTATCAAAATATCTACATAAGATACTGAATGATATTTAGGTGGTTACTGCTTCTGCAGTTATCAGTGGCTTGCAGCATGATTATTACAAGGAAACATAAAAGTTTACAGCACATCTCTGCCTCTTTATTTCTCCAGTCTCTTAAATGCAGATGACAGTGCCTTATGTTCAGGTAGGAGCTGCTTACTATCAGCTTATGGTCTTAGATCAGCCATAAGGCCATGTATCATCAAAAGGTAATTCACTCACTGTATTTTTTGTTGTTGTTAATTTCTCTCTTAATTCACTGAAGCAGCTACACTGACCAGATGTGTTTTTAAAGAGTCTATATTTGCAAAGATTCTGAGGGTCCTTAGATAAAAAGAAATATCAATATACTTTGTCAAAGCCCATTTGAGCAATGACATCCTTGAGAATCAAGAAAGCAGCCGGGCGCAGTGGCTCACACCTGTAATCCCAGCACTTTGGGAGGCCGAGGCGGGTGGGTCACGAGGACAAGGGATCGAGACCATCCTGGTCAACATGGTGAAACCCCGTCTCTACTAAAAATACAAAAAATTAGCTGGGCATGGTGGCGTGTGCCTGTAATCCCAGCTACTCAGGAGCCTGAGGCAGGAGAATTGCCTGAACCCAGGAGGCAGAGGTGGCGGTGAGCCGGGATCGTGCCATTGCACTCCAGCCGGGGTAACAAGAGCGAAACTCTGTCTCAAAAAAAAAAAAAAAAAAAAAAAAAAAAAGCAGACACTTCCTAATGAAACAATGATCAAGATACTCTCAATTACTGGAAAAGGCAAAGAGCTGAATGAGAAGTTTAAATTTGTTCATCCAAAGAATATATGTTCCTTATTTCTTATCCAAGAAATAAGCTTCTTGTTAAAATGCTGCCATATAGCAATGAATCAGTCCCCCACACATCTCTTTCTGTGTTTTCCCTACACGCTTTTCATTTCCGCAATTGCAAATGGCCAAGACCTGCTGAGGTGGAGCAGGTATACAACAGAAGTCGAAAATTGCAGTGCTACACTGAATGCTGCTCCTCCCTCCTGATAACAAATGAAGGGAGGGCAGAACATAGAAATGGAGACCCAGGTCATTGGGAGATAAAGGCCTTGAAGGCAGGTTCATGGTCTATGAAATTGGGGGCACGTGAGAGAAGGAAAAACTGAAGACAGAGATTTGCAGGCAAATTACAATGAAATCCAGTAGTTTAACAATGTTGAAAAACAGAAATCAAAAATGCTACATTCTGAGTGAATGCATATTTATATATATATATATATATATATATATATATATATACACACATATATATATTTATATAAGGTTTCAGGTTAAGAAAAGCTAAGTTTATATTTTGAAACAGCACAGAAAAAGAGAAATTGGTAAATATTTAAAACAACAGTAGAGAATTAACAAATAGACTTAGGGTATTAATAACAGGGGTGAGGAGTAGGCAATTCCTAAGAGGTATGTCTTAGTTATCTTATTTTGTATGCAAAATCTTTAAACATTGAATTGACCTTTTCCTGGAAGTAATTCATATACAAAACATACTTTAAAAAAGGAATGGTGCAACATCGAAATGTCAAAGTCATTCACTTCATAGAAGGTAAAAAGTGTTCTTCAGAGGAAGGGAAAAAATAAACTTATTTCACTGAAATTCGAAGTGTTTTAACATCGGTTTTGACATGAATATGGTCACTTTTAAATTGAAAGTGGGGTGTAGAAAAGTAAAGGCTTTAACAACCTGCTTCTAGCATCTTACAAAGAACGGAATTTGAAGATTTTCAGTTTTCTTTAGCATTTCTGCATCGTTCTTCTTTAAAATCGTGTAATCGGTAATTTATACACATGATTAAATATTCAAAAGGTACAAAAGAACTTTCCTCTCATTACTGCTCCCAAAGACTATTTTCATTCCTCAAATCAAATACCATTACCAGTTGCCTATATATATTGCTACTTCATGTATGTACAAATATAATATCTGCTGACATTTAAAGCAAGATTAGAGTGCACAGGAAGTTTATATGATATTTACTAGGATTAAGAGAAAAATATTGCATATTAATGAAAGAAAGGGTAATTTTTTCAGGTTTTATAGAATCTTTACAAGTTTTAATTATTTTATCCTTAGTCTTAATGGTGACGTTCTCATGAACTATACCATTTCCTTCATGAGCTGAAGTATAATATCTCCAACAAAACTTTGTGTGAAAAATGTGAGCAAAAGTAGGAAACACATAACAAAACATACCACAAAGTTTTATATTAAAAAAAGACAACACAGGCCAGGCATGGTGGCTCAGACCTGTAATCCCAGCACTTTGGGAGGCTGAGGTGAGGGATCGCCTGAGGTCAGGAGTTCGAGATCAGCCTGGCCAACATGGTGAAACCCTGTCTCTATTAAAAATACAAAAATTACCCGGGTGTGGCGGCAGGTGCCTGTAATCCCTGCTACTCAGGAGGCTGAGGCAGGAAAATCACTTGAATCCAAGAGGCAGAGCTTGCAATGAGCTGAGATTGTGCCATTGCACTCCACCCTGGGCAACAAGAGTAAAACTCTGTCTCAAAAATCAGACTACACATTGGGTACAGGTTATACTGCTTGGGTGATGGGTACACTAAAGTCTCAGAACTAAAGAACTTATTCATGTAACCCAAATACTACCTGTTCCCCAAAAAAATATTAAAATAAAAACATTTAAAAATTTTTAAAAATAAAAATTATTTTATACATTTGAATATAACTCTGGCAACTTGCAAGTTTATCTATGCTACGGAGTTTTTATAATTTTCTAACAATAGTCACCCATGACTTTACTGCTGGCAAGATCAGTCTTTTTTTAATTCTCCAACTCCCATCTTCAGGTACAGCCCAGGTTCCAGAGGATTTTCTTGACATTAGCAAAGAATGACTCAAGAATTTCTACTTTCTAACACAGTACTTGCTACTTTTTAGTTGCAGCCTTAAGTGCCATTTCTAGCTGGTCCCCTGTCTTGTTTCTGTGTCTGAGATCTCATCTTCATATAGGTTACATACATACAGCTACAGATGTGACCTCTGACTCACTGTTAAACAGAGATCCTGCCTCTGTGCCCAGGGCTGTTTTTTCCCCCCAAGGGTCAGTTGTGTCTGTTTGCATCTTTGCATATCATTTGTGTCTGCATCTTAAGTGCTGGAACTCTGGATATCGGTAGATAGTCTTGTTAACTTTGCAAGGATATAGGTTGCTTGGCTGGATTGTTGTTGGTGGCTATGCTTCCCAAATACTGTTTCCCACTCCCCAACCCTCCCACCATGTTTTACTTGTGGCATCTATAACTAGGTCTATCTTGATGTGGACAGTTCAAGCTTAAGGTTCATTCCTTTTTATATTTAATTGGATCATATCCAATCTTGTCGAAGTGAGAATGCCGAAACACAGACTTATTCACAAAACAATGTTTATCACTTATAAGTATAAATTCATCGGTTGGGCACAGTGGCTAATGCCTGTAATTCCAACACTTTGGGAGGCTGAGGCAGGTGAATCACAAGGTCAGGAGATCGAGACCAGCCTGGCCAACATGGTGAAATCCTGTCTTGACTAAAAATATAAAAATTAGCTGGGCATAGTGGTGGGCACCTGTTAATTCCAGCCACTTGGGAGGCTGAGGCAGGAGAATCATTTGAAGCTGAGAGGCAGAGGTTGCAGTGAGCCAAGATTGCACCATTGCACTCCAGCCTGGGCAACAAGAGAAAAACCCTGAATTAAAAAAAAAAAAAAATGCATCTCCCCACTAGAGAGTCCAAGGAATGGAAAAAGCCATAATGGTAGAGTTGCCTGAGATTCCCATTACTGAAAAAATACCTAATGTTAGAAACAAAGCTGAAATATTTCATGCCAAGGTAATTTAATTTACTTTCCTTATAGAGAAAGTGGAGCTTGGTAACAGGTATAGACTGAATGAAGTCCTACCTCTGCCTCTAATACGTGACCTCAGGCAAATTCCTAATGTTTCTAAGTAAGAACTTTCTCAAGACTGAAACAGAAAAAGTAATGATGTCACCCACTTCACGGGATTTTTGTGATGGCTGAATGGGATAACACATATAAAGCACCTAAATAGTGCCTGGAACACAGTATTACTTAACAAATACTATCTATAAGGATTTGACTATTAAGAATTTTCATATTTATTGGGTGAGAAACTTAATTTTCTGAGAAATTAACCAAGGAAACAAATCAGCTTTTTCTTTATCAGAAAACCCTTATAAAGATGATATGGGTGGGATAAAAATAGTAAAAGCAAGTTGTGTGTCAAAGATTATAGTAAGTGCTTTACGTATATTATCTCAATTAATTCACAATACCTCTCCATGGTAGAATTTAAGTTTTAATCTTTTGAGATAGAGAAACTGGAGTTTCATCAGGTTGCCAAATGCAATGAAAGTGGAAAGCACAGGGTTCTAGATTTGAAATTCTAAAAATGTGAAAAATGTGAATAAGGCCAAATTACAAGACAGCAAAGCCCGCACCCGACTCTGTAATCACTACATTCTCTCCCGCACCCGACTCTGTAATCACTACATTCTCTCCTGCTCGAGTCTGGTAATGGCACTAAATAAGGCCTTTCTTCATTTTATTGTGCATCACAGGGGAAAGGCTCCATCACAAACTATGGCTTAGCAGGAAAATAAACTTGGATTCAGCAAATTAACTTTCAGCACAGTTTTCAATGACTAGGGTCTCAGACTATTAAATTTTGAATTTCAGAAACACGCTCTAGCACAGAACAACAGCTGCTGCTGAATCCCAATCCGCAAAGCAACAGCAGTTGTAACATCTGGACCAACAGCTACCAAAGCTACATCAGTAAATAAGGTGAAAGTCCTCATGCAATTTGACCCTTCAGAATTTTCTCCTCAAGCCTGCTACAGGTGGCTCAAAGGTATCTTCACAAGGAAGGCAAATGGCATATTTCTCAAAAAGTCTGCTCAGGCAGGAGCCGGTGACCTTTGGTCTCTATTGGTAGAATGGATACTAAGGTTGCCAGCTGGAAGTAAATGGAGATTTTAATTGAAACATATACAACTATCTCCAACTGGGGGTTGAAGGAAAGCAAACTAGAGTCTTTCTAAGTTATCTAATGAGCACCCAGCATGACTTAGCTTCCTACAAATGATCCTCCATTAGCCTGGGCTTGTTTTGCAAACAAATACTCAAATAAAAAACTGCTCAGCTCTTATACATTTGGCACTGTTTCCTAATATCAGTCCTATTAGCGAATGTGAAATATAAAGTGTAATTTAGGATCATGTTCATTTTTGTTTCCTGGGGAACATGGAAAAGAAAACAGTGTTAGAACATAAGACCTGTGAGATATATATATATATATATATATATATATATATATATATATATGTACAGTATGCAATTATTGATATAAATGTGTATCAATCTTACTAAAATTTATTTTTTCATAGATGCAACTTTCTCTTCACTCCCAATCTGCTTAAAATATATGATACTTTCTGAGAACTTATTATTACAATGGAAGACATTAATTAATTAGTCCTTAAATTTATTATCATCACTTAGAATAAAGGAGTTCTCATTTAATATGAAATGTAGGCTATCAATACGGTTTACTCCACACGCATATATTTGTTTAAATGGAAAGAAATATTTTGTGAAGACAAAAAGGTCATTAGTCCTTACTGCTCAAGTTATTTAGCCTTTCTAAAGGTTACTGGTGCTTGCTTTCTTTCATTATAGTACTTATTTTAAAGCAACGTCAAGCGTGAGGTTAAGGTACTTGACAACAATGTCATTTTTCTTGATTGTTGTTCAAATACATAAGAAAGAGGCTTAAAAATGAAGTTACTGCACAAGAGAGCAGAAAACAAAGCCAAATTGGGGGGTTTATATAAGCAAGAAAACCAACAGCTGACTTTTCTGTTTTGTTATCAAGGTAGTTTTTATTATGTTCCCGCAAAATTAAGAGGGTTATGCTGGGTATTGAGCAAAATTCCTAACAAAGAAGGCAAATAAATTATGTGTGGTTGTTTGAGACTGGGTCTCACTCTGTTGTCCAGGCTACAGTGCAGTGGTGTGATCGTGGCTCATTGCAGCCTCGACTTTCTGGGATAATGTGATTCTTCTGCTCTAGCCTACAGAGTAACTGGGACTACAGGCACACATCACCACACCTGGCTAATTTTTGTGTGGGTTTTTTTTTTGGAGAGATACAGTTTTGCTGCGTTACCCAGGCTGATCTCAAACTCCTGGGCTCAAGTGATCCACCTACCTTGGCTTCCCGAATTGCTGGGATTACAGACAAGGGCTTAACTGCAAATATATTATTATTTTTTAAATTTCTTTAAAATCTATGCCTCAACTTTATCTAAAATGAATGGCCCTTAAAATATGTTTCATCCAGATAAGGAAAGGAAGAGAAAAGAATCATATTGATCCAACAAAGAGACCTTAATAAAAACTCAATCAATCAGAAGATTGTTGTCCTGTTTAAATTGAGTTCTGATATTTTCTGTGTAGACTGTGTAGTGAAAGAACAGCATTACTCATTGGCAATAAATCCATTTAGGTGACCAGGTGATACCTGGATCATGTTTATTCTAAGGAATCTTAATCTTAGTACCTTGGCCTCTTCAAAAACTGTGCAAACAAACTTGGTTCAATATTAACCATGGTTAGTGAACCTTAGGATAAAGAAATGCCATCCAGCAATGCATCCTTCATTCACCCTTGGCATCATGCCAATGGTATACCATGCTATTGTGTATCACTCCATTCCTAATAATTTGAACAAATGATGATGTTAGCTGCCTTTAAGAATCATGCATTTTCTTTGAGGATTTAAGATTGCTGAGAATGCAACTATGAACAATCAATAGCTACTGAATAAACACTGTATAAATGTACAGTAAGTAAATATGCATGTCTTTTTATAAAGTAGACTTCAACAGAGCTCTGGAGGCTCTGGGATTTTCAATGATCTGAAAAAATTGAGCACAGAAGTTGTTTCTATTCATCCCTCCCTAGTGATCCATATACTACGTCAATTGTGTACTAAATTGTTACTGAGAAAATTCAATTCATTACATGTACTGGGCAATTAACATTAGTTATGTGCCCAGCCTTGCTGTTGGTTAGAATATCCATAGTGGGATCCTTGTCCTATATATTTGTATATAATGCTGTGGGGAAAAACTTTACACAAGATATTCGAAACAAATGTAATATTTTAAAAGTATAACATGAAATTTAGCTATTTCAGTACACATTAGCCTTTGAAATTGCAACAGGACACTATCATGAGAAAATTATAGAAAGACGACTAATTTCATTTACTGAGATGTGATATACATGACATGGCCTTCTGAGAGGTATCAACTTAATGGTCGTTTTCATAATCAGATGAAGCACTTGCCCGTTTTTGTGATAACATAATTCATATTAACTTTGGCGAAAAACCTGAAAAGTAGAACAGCATAGGACAAGAAAAGTCTACTCCTGAACCTACCACGCCCTACAATCACTGCTGAACATTTGTTGCATGTGCTTTGAAGGGAGGGCCACTACGGTAGCAGGCTACATATAAAGAATTCTCATACACAGACCATACAAAAACCCACCTCAGTCATAGACAATCCAGAGCACACTGTTTAAAAATGGTGTCATGGCCAGGTGCAGTGGCTCAAGCCTGTAATCCCAGCACTTTGGGAGGCCGAGGCGGGTGGATCACGAGGTCGACAGATCAAGACCATCCTGGTCAACGTGGTGAAACCCCATCTCTACTAAAACACACAAAAAAAATAGCAGGACATGGTGGCGCGTGCCTGTAATCCTAGCTACTCAGAAGGCTGAGGCAGGAGAATTGCCTGAACCCAGGAGGCGGAGGTTGCGGTGAGCCAAGATCGCGCCACTGCACTCCAGCCTGGGTAACAAGAACAAAACTGCGTCTCAAAAAAAAAAAAAAAATGGTGTCATACAGACACATACACTAAAGGATATATGGAACCAACTGAGTGCATTTTGCTCTCTAATCCACATGCCTGCTGTCAGCCATCAATTAAACACAACAAACCCCACGGTGTAAACCTGTTAATTATTGTTCAACAGGAATTAAAATTTTTGTCTACATAACTTCAAACTCCACAGTCAATTCAATTATTTAAATGAAAATAAAACAAGCACACCCACCGATTTTTGGAAGAACAGACTTTATTTTCTACTTTTGAAATATATTCAAGGACCTTAATAATGGGTACCCTCCACTTTGATTCAGGCCCTCTTTGTCTCATCACATGGCATTATCCCTGTATCACTCATAATTCCCCATCTCCATGCCTTCAATCATATTTCTACATTTCTGAATCTTTCCTAAATTTCAAGAAGGTTTTCATTCTGTCTTTTCACCAAGCCATGTATGGTCTTCTTGTCATGAACCAATTTCATTCTCTTCCATGATTTTATCTGCATTTTAACTTACGGTACCAATCAGCATTCTAGTTATTTATGCTCTTATCTAAGTGGCTCTACAGGAGTTTCAGCTCCTTATGGGTAAGAGAAGTAAGCACTCTGACAATGAAATGGATGAAGAGCAGAAGTGAACCCTCAAACATTACAAGCTCACTCTTTGCTAGACTCATGCTAGGCTTTTTATGTACATCATAGTTTGAAAACAGGTATTATTATACTCATTTTACAAATGAAAAAACAATTTTTTTCCCAGAGAGTTTAAGAAACTTACAAGATCATTTTGTCAATACAATGCACCTCCTATATTTGAAACCTAGTCTGTCAAGATCCAAAGACTGAGCTATTTATATGGCTAAGATCTTTTAAAAATAAAACTTAACATAATGTCATAAAGATCCTTCCTGAACTATGGAGAATGAATTAATGAATGAAGAAAAGACTGAAGACTGTTTAAGGCATCTAGAATCTATATGGGAAAAAATAAGAAATGACTGATTTAGAATCAGAAAGCAGAAAAATAATCTTAGCCATTGGAAGAAAAAATACCAATACATTTTGGGAATGTGCCCACTACTTTAAAACTACATACAACTTATATTAGTTAAAATTGGCCCCCTAACTTCTTCAGTTTCAGAATGCATTCTGGAGATCTATGCACCAGACAGAAGCTAAATCTTGAAACTGACAGAAATTCCTGACTGATTGCTTGCTAATCGCTATTTGTAAGGAGACTTGGAACACTCAAGGCCTGTAGATATCCTTAGAAAGTACCTCTTTCAGTAAAAGGTTTTCAGGCACTGTCTAGAGAATGAGGACAAGCCTGGCTGGGCTAATGATCAAGGGGACAAAGTCAGTAAACCTTGGACGAGTGATCAAAGAGAATGCTTTAAGCATTTCTTATTATATGTTTTTATTTTCCTTAAATCTCTACTTTCCTAAAATTATTACTTAATGGAGGAATTTATTTAAGTACTTACTTAACCTATTTTAATATAAATCATAAGATATTACACAGGTCTTCAGAATTATATTTCTGTAGTCTTCTACTTTTGCTCTAAATAGAGAAAACCAACTCAATTATGGAAAAAGTAGCCCAGAGTTGTACTGACAAAATGTTGTAAAGTATATATGGTGGGAATATTACACTCAGAAAACAGGAAATTCCCTCACTCTCACAGAGACTGGATTCTACTTTTTATTTTATAATTATAAACTATTTAACACAAGAATTAAGACTTCCAACTTATTTTATTTTTTCAGAATTTATTTGAATAAAGTTTAATGATATCAAATATTAATAATTTTACATTATATCCCTATCCCAGATTCCTTAGAAATCAGGTACTTTTCCTTCAATTAGGCATAGATTTAAAGTCATTTTAATCCTTTAACACATTCAAGTTAAGTTATAGAAGTTTTCTACAATAAGCATACTTTACTTTTGAATCAAAGTGTGCTATTAATATATATATATATATATATATATAGTTACACAATGGAGTATAGTCAGCCATAAAAAGGATGAGATCCAGTCATTTGCAACAATATGGATGGAACTGAAGATCATTATGTTCAGTGAAATAAGCCAGGCACAGAAAGACAAATATCATATACCCTCACTTATTTGTAGGATCTAAAAATAAATACAATTGAACTCATGGACATAGAAAGCAGAAGGATAGTTACCAGAGGTTGGGAAGGGAATTGGCGAGGGCTAGGGGGCAGGTGAAGAGGTGGGGATGGCTAACAGGTACAAAAAAATAGTTATAGAGAAAGAATAAATAAGGCCTACTATTTGATAGCACAACAGAGTGACTACAGTCAACTGTAACATAATTACAGTTAATTTTAAAATAAATTAGGGTATAATTGGACTGCCTATAACTTAAAGAATAAATGCTGGAGAGACAGGTATCCCATTCTCTATGATGTACTTATTTCACATTGCATGGCTATACCAAAACATCTCATGTACCCCCCCAATATACATATATATATATATATATATATATATATATATATACACATATATATGTATATATATAAAATATATATACATATATATACAATATTATATATAAGTATATTATATATAAGTATATATATTATATTAATTTTTGTGTGTACATAGTATATATATAATATACTTATATATAATATATATATACTTACTATGTACACACAAAAATTAAAAATTAAAAATAAGATACTTGGCTTCAAAAAGCATCATCCTAGCAAAAAAAAGTAACCCCAAAATTAAAAAGTATTTTACAGATTGTGAAAGATAAATACATATTAGGTCCTGTGAAATAGAAAATAAAGAGAAAAAGGAGAATAATTATGTAGTTCATAAATTTAAAAATGCAAAAGTCCATGGTATACATCTGTAAAAGATATGAGTCGTTGGTCTTGGGTATAATTGTATAAATCACTGTCAACATTGAAAGGAAAAAAGGGAAACCTGGTTCATGTATAAAAGTCATTATTTGATGGGCAACAGTTGCTTAAATGCCACCTTAGATATGGAAACCTGTTATTGGTTGACCTTAACATGTCAGAGCAAAGATTTAAAAACTTCTGTCAAATTTCTGTGCCCCAGCTCTACATCCTGGTAACTAACCTAACAATTCCACAGAAGCCTGTGATAAGTGTGGTGGAGCAGAGAACACTTGCTTCAGAACAGGAGATCCTTTCTGAGTTCAATCCAGACCTAAGAATCATAACCTCTGGTATTGAACCCAGTAATCTGTATATGAACTGATTCTCCAGGAAACTCATGCACATCTTAAACATTTCTTATTCATCTCTCTCTCTCTCTCTCTCTCTCTCTGTGTGTGTGTGTGTGTGTGTGTGTGTTTGTGTGTATGTGTGTGTGTGCGTGAATGTGTAAGTGTGTATGCACATACTTGCAATAGAGAAAAACACACTTATCCTATTTTTTTACGATAAGGACCTCTACTTGCCATTACTCTAAGTAAAGGCAATCTTTGTCCTGGGAATGTAAAATTAGTACCATTAAATCCGCTGGTACCAATACCACTGATATCAGATATGAATTCCAGGTTTATGGACCCTAAGAGTTAATGGATAATGAGAATCCAAGGCTCCCTATTTCTTCGGTCATAATTATTATAGGAACATAAGTAATTCATCTAACTGGTCTGTGCCCTTGGGACTGCACAGGTTGCTACCATTGTCAGACAACACTGCAGCATTATTAAATATGCTTCATCTTAAATCAGGTATAGGAAGATAAAATAGAAACGGAAGACCTAATCTCTGAACTTAATGAGCTTAGACTTCAACAGGGAATAGGCAATGGATCATATTTTTTAGATGAATACAAGAACACTAAGTAAGTGAAAATGATAAGGTGTCAACTACAGAAGCATTAAGGAGAAAGAGACGAGAAGACTGAGAAAACTAAAGCCTGTAATGACCACAGAACTATTCTTTCAAAAGGAGAAAACATGCAAAGAAATTTCCAAAAATAAAACAAAAGACATGGAGAAATCCAATTTCTTTAAACATCTGAAGTCCTTGGAGCCCCGATTTCCTGCTATCTTACTTCAAAGTTTGCTTTTCATTTTCAAGTTATTTATATTCAACTGGACCACTAGGTAGGCAGGAAACAGTATGAAGACCGTAAACTACTATATCTAGTTATCCCAAGGATATTTGTCCATTCAATGAATATAATAAACCTTTGGCAAGAATAACAAATGGCACATTCTGAAACTGTGATGAGTGATTTTTAAAAATTTCTCTGAGCACTGTGGACCACACAGAATTATTCTTAGCTGGTCACTGGTTCTTCTTTCACGTTTGGGTTCAGGATCCTGTTCCTTTCTAAGGGAATACTTAGAATGATAGAAAATTAACTGCTTAGGCAAGCTATCTTTCTCCATTTGTTAAAATGCCAAACCCCAAGAGCTCATGCTAGTGTTGGTCACTCATTAAAAATCACTAAGTGACAACGAAATGATACGGAAATGTTATTTGTAATGCATTTGATAATAAACACATGACATTGCCTTCTGAATCTTGCCAAAGTTTGTGTTTGGATACTTTCCTTATTTTGGTGTCCATATATCTTACAAACAAAAGTTGAACATATTCAATCATGCTTACCAAGGAGATTTAAAGATTAAGCATCATTTTAACAGGCCTGTTCATGTGGATAGATTAAAGATGTCATTTTCAGCACAATAATAATAAAATATTGGATGGAAGCATAAGCTAAGAAGCCTTGAACTGAGTTAAAATCTTATAGGTTGTGTTCAGGTTTGCAATTTGAAAATGATGTGCTCTGTGTAATTTACTGTTGAATATACAAAAAATTAGAGCAGTAACACAGGCTGACATTGCTCTGTATGTAGAATGGATGCACAGTTTGGTTATCTTCAGTCCTGTATATGCTCAAGTCAGCTCTCTCACTCTCTCTCTCTCTCTCTCTCTCCTTTTTTTGTTTTTTGTTTTTTTTTTTGTTTGTTTGTTTGTTTTTTGAGACAGAGTCTCAATCTATTGCCCAGGCTGGTGCGCAGTGGCACAATCTCGTATCACTGTGACCTCCACCTTCTGGGTTCAAGCGATTCTTGGGCCTCAGCCTCCTGAGTAGCTGGGATTACAGGCCTGCACCACTACACCTGGTTAATTTTTATATTTGTTTTAGTAGAGATGGGAGCTTTGTCATGTTGGCCAGGCTGGTCTCAAACTCCTGACCTCAGGTGATCCACCCGCTTCAGTCTCCCAAAGTGTTGAGATTGCAGGCATGAGCCGCTCTGCATGCCAGCTGTCTCTCTCTGTTTTAAGTCTCTTTATTATGGAAATTCAGAATCTATACACAACCCAGAATGTTCTATGAACTCCCCAAGGACTCATCAACCAGCTTCAACAATGATCATCTTTCTGCCTATCTCATTCCTTTCTACCTGCCCACCTCAGGATTCCATCAGGACATGGTTGTATCATTTCAGATAAAGGTTCACTGAAATTATTTCTCTCATATTCTTAGAATACAAAAAGCATACAAATGCCATTCTTATGGCTTTACTATCTTATTTGTCTGAAAAAAAAAAAGTGGGGAGAAATCTTACATTGGCTCAAGGGAAGAAGAAAAAGTAATTTTTTATCCCAATTCCTTATCACTATAAAATGTAAAGAATCTCTTGATACCAAATCCTGGAGAGAAAGTGAGAGGTTTCTGCTCCATTTCCCACTGTCCCACTGCAGATCAGGCCTCACTAAAAATCCTGAGTTTACTGGTTTTATGTACACTTTGCAGTCAAATCAGTCTACACTGAGGTACTGTGTTCTCAGATCAGAAGACAGAAATGTTTCCAGGGAGCTCTAATTTATACCCCCATTAAATACTTTTTCTTGATTTTCATTAAAATAAGAAAATAAGTTTTCTCTATTCAGTGGCAGATCAATTTAACTTAAATAAAAGTTCTCCTGTAATTCACTCATACTTACTCAAAGGATTAGTGAGCCTCTGTCAGAGAAAGGATACTTGTCTGCTCATTAACATTCATGACCAAGAATCCTTCTGGTAGAACTGGTTTCAGAGTCTGATAGAGCAATACTTAAAATAAATTGGCTTGTCTGTGAAACAGCTGCTCAGCAAAGCCACCATGCAAGGGAATTGGTGATAATAAGATGATAATATTACAACCACATTGGGAGCATAATGTATTTCACGTTATTGCGAGGTGTGTGGTAGGGGTCTTAGAATAAGAAAAAGATTAGAAGTTCACCACTGAAGCCAGAGCTGATGATTATCAGTGTGTAGCCTTAGTTTTGAAAGATCTGTCAAAGTTCAAAGGAGGACAATGAAAGAGAGAGAGAGAGAGAGAGAGAGAGAGAGAAGGAGGAGGAGGAGGAGGAGGAGGAGGAGGAGGAGGAGGAGGAGGAGGAGGAGGGGGAGGAGGAGGGGGAGGAGGAGGAGGAGGAGGGGGAGGAGGAGGAGGGGGAGGAGGAGGAGGGAGAGGAGGGGGAGGAGGGAGAGGAGGGGGAGGGGGAGGAGGAGGAGGAGGAGGGAGAGGAGGAGGAGGGGGAGAGGGGGAGGAGGGGAGAGGGGGAGGAGGGGGAGGGGGAGGGGGAGGAGGGGGAGGAGGGGGAGGAGGAGGAGGAGGGGGAGGAGGAGGAGGAGGGGGGGGAGGAGGGGGGGAGGAGGAGGAGGAGGAGGGGGAGGAGGAGGAAGAGGTGGAGGAGGAGGAGAGAAGGCAGGCATATTCCACTTGTACAAAGATCTGGGTTCTATACGCACCACAGTTCGAGGACCCCCTACCAGGATCTTCTCTTCCAGCACTGTACAAATGCAAGGCGTTCATGATTTATAAACTTGTTCAGTATCTCTGTCAAAGCCAAAATCTCTAGTTAGGTAAGTTTTATTTTTGGAAGACCTGCCCGTTGGGACAGTTGGCAGATTACTTTCCAATGCCAGTGAGACTACTTCTCTAATTTCTAAAACTCTGTTTAGCGCGTTCTGATTTCAAGAGGAGTGTCCTTCAGATGGAAAACATGTCATGAAGGTGGCAGCCTAGCAAATATACAGAAGGCATTCAGCTAATTACTTCCCAGGATGATTAACATTATAAGCCCTATGAATTGCAGTTAACTGTTATTCTGTGCAATCATTCAGGACAGCAGCAGCACAGTACATGGAAATACTATATGTATTTATCTATATAATATCAATAACATCATAGAGGGATAGGTGTTGTGTGGTATGTGTGTGCATGCATAGTTATACATGTATATGTTAGTGTGTTAGAATATTGGAGTTAGTATGACAATTGTGTCTTGCCATGATTTACTTAGAAAACAATCATCGTTATTAAATTCTTAGGGAATCTATTTTTTAAAAGTCAATGTGATCAGTAAAATATTGTTTGGGAGGTAGCAAGAGGCAGTCACTTGAGGATTATGGTAGATTAGGACATAGAAATAATCATTCCTTTTCCCACCTCCACTTCCATGGGAGTAGGATAATCTCTTACCCCACTAATGAGAATTACCATGAGATTTGCTTTGGCTCATGGACATTAGGAAGTCAGTGTGGCAATTCTAATTTAGGCTTTAAGGGGCATTCTGACTCCAGCTGTCTATATTAGCATCTCCAAACTCAACTAAGAGAAAAACATGCTTAAGACAGAGTATTGCTCTCAGAAGAATAAGTTACATGTAGACCAGACCAAACTAAAATGACTCTAAATCCATAGAGTCAAGCCTACATGAGCACAGCTTCAAATAGCCAATCTCTAGTCAACCCAAAGATACATTATGGAAAAACAAACACTTCTTGTTTATGAAATTGTGTGTTTTCTGTTACAAAACAGTAGCCAGCTGGTGTGAGGAATAAAACATTGTGACAGAATATCTATATAATAGATATATGCTAAATGTCGATAAATAAACATTGTTGAAAGAAAATCAACAGTAAATTATTGACAATATGTCCTACAGAGTGTGGACTTGCATACAAAATCTCTGATGCATTTTTTCTCCTCTTGCCACTTGTGTAATTATCACAATCTTAAGACATTCTTTGAATATTGAACTGCAAGCCCTCCCAAACAGTCTTCTTGGATGCCACTAAATAGAAAACTTTCCTCCCCGCTCTTTCCAATGAAGTTCTACATTAGGATGCAAGCAATTCTGCCTTTTTGACTCTTAGGTTTATACTTATGTCTCCCCCAAAAAGGTAAACTCCTTGACAGGCAATGACCAAATTATGAGTCACTTTTTAATCTATGACAATACTTGGTTAAGTGTCTTCTCTGTGGTAGGCTCTAAATAAATGTTTTCAAATATAAATCACACACACATACAAAAAAATACCACGCTTGCGACAGAAAATATGAAAGATGCTACCACCATATGGGAAGCTATTTAGGGTTTGTTTTTGCTTTTCAAATAAGTGTATTCTCTGAGAAAATTAGGCCATATATTAAGGAAGTCATTACATTATTGTCATCTCTACAGTATATAGATGAAAAATGATATTTAAAAAGAAAACACAAGCAGATTTGCAGTGTAAAAGTACTATGTCACTGTATATAAATTATTTCTGTGTCCTTCATGAGGATGGAAATTACTGTTCAATATTTTTATTTTGCTTTTCAAAATGCACTGGCTGCCAAAATTTCTGGACAAATGTATATCAATAAAACACATTAATAAAAGCCAGGAAGGAAAATTAAACAATAAGACCAAGAAGAACGCACTAAACGGGAAACTTCATATGGAGTTCCAAATGCGAATTCATTTCAGCTCGAGTAAATCCAAAGGAAAAAAGTAACCTTCAACTACATATCCCTTCAACTAAATTTTCCTGCCTCTGAATAATCCATATTGCACAGACATTCTTAAAGGAGAGGGTGTTAGTGCTCCCAGCAAGATAGACACCACGAGGCATTGTGAGATAAAAAGAAAAAGTAATATATCTCCATTGATTCAATAAAGATTTTTACAAAAAGCACCCATTCCCCTTTAATTTAGGGACAAATTCCAATTTAATCCTATCCCTGCCCTTCCCAAAGACAGGGTTACATTCTTCACCCACCAATACTTCTATTGTCCTTTTGAAGAAATGTTAGTAATTTTTCAACAGTATCTATTCAAAACAAATAAAAATTTAGAATTTCAATCAAGTATCGACTTCCTATATATAACTGACTATGTCTAATTCTGATGTAAGTATCAGGTTACAGTCCTAGAGTCATCCATCATTCTTAGTGGAAACTTGGCAAGTCGATGACCCTCTCAAAGCTCCAGATTCCTTGAGGGCTGGATTATATTTAGGTGAGTATTGTTTTTTGTTTTTGTTTTTGTTTTTTGTTTTTTGTTTTTAATTTAAAACAAATCTTCCACTTTTCCCTGACAATCATTTCCACATCCTCCCCACAATAAACGGGACAGGCCAGACCCGGCAGGGTGAGATAGAGGAATAGGTGGTGTTGACCACAAGATGCCAGCACATCTGGGAACAGGAAGCACTGGAGAGATAATATGGTAGGTGGCTGAGAGCAGGGATCCAGGAGTGCTCAGCCTTGGATGGAATCCTGCCTCTGCCAGTGATTACAACATCCGGGTGACTGCATTGCAGTTTATGTCAAATATCTAGGGTTAAAATCTATGAAGGGCAGGGAACACAGTCAGATGTAGCCTCTTATTACTATAACAACTAGCTGAATATTTGCTTGTTCTCCATTTTCTCTAACACACGAGCTACTCGGTAGCACAACAGCAAAAGGGGACTTAGATACAAATGCCAATTCAATAGGCCAGTCACTAAACATAAAAATGCTAAAAATGAGTGAGTACACAAAGATGATTCTCCCTTTGTCTATGTTTTAATATGTTTTTGCTTATCTGTTGCCTGGGGTGTTAGGAAGAGGAGAGGAAGGTGAAAAAGAAGGGAGTCATGTGATCCTTCCGCCTGGTGGACTACGTTGGGTCTTCGTCCAAAATTTTAATCCCAAGGAGCAACAGAAAAGCTGCGCTTGCCTACAGAGCATATTGAGAACATCTTTGTGTAATTTGGAGAGCACTTTTGCAGTGGCCAGGACCCTGATCACATGGCGAGAGGCTTACAAGGATGTGTGATGAGAGCCCGAAATTGAGATTTGGCCAGAGAAATAAGAAAAAAGCAAAGCAACAAATACCTTGTCAGACCCTTGGAAAAGCAATGTCAAGAAACCTCCACTATATAGACTTTTATCATGACATTTTAATTCTGTATTCAAAAATTTAAAAAAGATATACAGCTATAAGAAAATTCTCTGCCAAAGAATTAAAAGTTCTGGAATTGGTATTATATACTTTTAAAATTCATTGCCTCTCAGGTACAAATGCTAGGCTAATCTTGGAGCTAAGCATAGAAACTTAGGAAGGTTGGGAAATAAGTCATGTTAATTCCACTTTAACTTCCTACCATCCGATTAGTATTTCTAATTTTATAAATTATAAAATTATAGTGTCTCTCCTAAATGTTACCAAAAAAAATCAATTTTAAAAAGACAGGAAAGTAAGACAATAAACAGAATGTGGTTTTAATTTAAGAATACTGGAATCTCAAATTTTATAACAGTCACTGCTGCCACAAAATAAAAAAATAAATGTAATCAAAGCATTTCTCATATAAGAAAAATTATAACCAGAGACTAATTATTATCAGTGATTGAATTTAGCCTCCCTAAATATATCTTGGACTAGATCACATGCATCAGGGGTAATTTAAATTTCTGCTGTACTTAATAAAAACAGAAAGAAAAGTCATCAACCTTTCTTAATTTTAATTAAGCAGTGGTTTTTCATAAACAGCATGTAGACAACAAAGACATACACAATCCAAATGACAAATTAAGACTTCTGAGAAAGTGGAAACAGAGGTAAAACATCCAAACTGATGGATGAAGAGACTCCAAAAATGATGCAAAATGACTAATCAAATAGGAAGTTACTAAAAATAAACTCAAAGTCCTCCATAGTACTATTGGTTTTATGTGGGAACATAAAATTCAGAGGGTGACATTCCGTAACTGAACCTAGATAGTTCTTTTGTGCTCACAGCAACTGATATTCATCAATAAGTGACATGAGAAAGCATTTAGAAAAAGAGAAAAATTAAAAATGGAAAACTACCCACATGAATGCACAACCATTCATGGAAGGTGACTTAGCAGGCTCACCTTTGAGATATAAGAAAATAAATCATACCATTGCACAACTGACCCTCATGAATCTGCCCAGAGAAAATAGCAGATATTATGACAGTGACGTTTTAATTGATTTATAATATTATTATTATTTTAAGTCTAAGTGCTTCAGGAATCGAGATTATAGGATCACATTTAGATTCCCTTTTTTTCCACTCTGGTTGAAAGCCTCCTCAACAACAACAAAATCTTAATTCATCTCCCATCCAAGGCAATGCAACTGCAATAAAATGAGTAGTTGCTAAAGAATTTATCACCCCTTAGGTAAATCTAATCTTAGCAAAATCAATGTCCCGTCAAACTGATTGACATCATACCCCTGGGTACATTAGAACAATTCAAAATATACCTATATAAAGAATGAAGGAGAGGGAATAAGAGAAAAGATGGAGAAAGGTTTCTTTAATGAGACAAACAAGATGTGGGATTAGGAACTATAGATGCAAAATATTAAGCTATTGATACAAGAAGTATAAGGCTCAGTCTTATTGAATGGCTTTACTTGTTTTATAAAAAATAACTTCCCATAAAGCTACCTAATATTTATTTTTTTAATAAAGAGTATATATTATTTACTATGAAAACTGTCCTGGAATTATTTTAACATCACTTTAGAGTACATTTTACAAATGCACTAGAGTTGTTTGTTTGTTTGTTTGTTTTTGTTTGTTTTTTCCCAAAGACGCAGGTCAAAATCAGTGGCAGCAGATCATTACCACCTGCTTTATGTAACAAACGACAAAACAGCTCAATTTGCTCTCGCTTAAAGTGACAGAATGTTGTCCTCCAAACACAGAGTCCTGTCAGGGACTCCTGAATGTCACTGGATTCGTAATCTATAATCAAGAGCAACCCTAAGTACTCCCTAGTTGCATTTAAGAGAACAACATTCACAGCATCACTGCTAAATAAGAAATTATTTTCATAAACATCCACATATAAAGTTAAACATATACTTGCAGAAAGATGACGCCCCAGTCACTTACACAGAAAGTGTCACATCATTTTTACTGAAAATACCAGGTACACCTACCTTCTGCAACTTCGAGAACTGATTTGAAGAAGATCAGTGTTGCTTTAATAGTTTATAAACAGCAATAAACAGTAATAGTTTATAAACAGCAATAAAACAAAAGTAAAAAACATTTTACCTACCACTCAAGAAAGTAAAATGAAACATAACAACTTTGGCCAACCTTTTCTAAACTGGCTTTGCTGTACATTGACTGAACTGAGAGAAGAAAATGAGTAGCAGCTCTGTTGCTCTAGGGTAATGCTGGAGGCCCAGTGATACCCAAAGACGTTTCAACACGAGGTACAGGTCTGGTTTACAAGAACTCACAGTAAGGTACATTCATTTCACAGAGCACTAAAGATAATATACCATCTAAAAATACTAAATATATTGTTATCATTATTGATGCTGTTTATAAAGAATCACACAACTTTGGAATATTTTCAAAATATATAGGCTCTAATGAGAAAATCCAGTGTTGAAATCTCAGTAATAATTACTTTGTCATATAAAAATCTGTATTTAACAAGCAGAATATAGAAATAACATTGACTGCTTATAATCAGAATATCAAAAGAGAGTCTAACTAAACCTTATATAGAATAAGCAACTGCAATGCAAAATGTGCTCTATGATTGCAATGGCAAAGTCTAAAGTAAAGGAATCTGTGTCACTGAGATTTAAAATAAGCCTTTTCTCTTAAAAATGTGATGTTATATTTCAAATCATCTTAAATTACACTTCCTTTTTAAAAGAGAATTCCCCTATGAAAACGAGACAAGCTGCACTATACCAAAACCTGAATTGGAATTCCTCTAATAATGAAAACTGGAGCTAAATCTTTACAATAAATCTCACAGGCAAAGCACAAATGCAAAACAGCTCTTTGTTAAATCAGGTTTTATCAAGATATTACTAAAAAAAATACTGTCAAGAAAACTCATGCCTTTTCTAAAAATAGACAATGCTATAAATATTTAAGAGGGACAGAAAAGCTCCCTCTTTATAAAAATATTTTTCATATGATACCAAGATTGTCATAGAAAAGTGCACCTATGACAAAGTGAAGTGAAAACCATTTCACCTACCGTCAAATTTCTTATGCCTGGACACGAAAGTGGTGCGCACAAAATGGCTCGTCTCTTCCACCAGGTTTTCAAACTCGAGTTTGCTCTGTTGGCTTAACTTGTCTTCCATTTCTGTGGTGCAGCATGTATATTCCTGAGGACAGATTCTTAAGTGTTCCCCTGCAATGAGAAGGTAAATGTCATTATTGCATTCCAAGGCCTTTTGGCAGATGTTGCAGATTTCGCTTCTCTAACATCGACTTCTCCAGCCATCCCCATGAACTTTATCCGGGCCACAGCACATCAGGGTATCTAACATTCCAAACACCTGGTGGACTTAAGTGGAACCTGATATTCAGTCTCTGTTCCTCATCATGTAAGCGAAGGTGCATTAAAAACTTCAAAATACCATGGCATTTTGTTCCTGTCTTTTATTGTTAATATATCAAGTAAACATCAGGTGACACAAGATGTAATACAGCTATGTAAGCTCGTCTTGAGAACACTCAAGTAAGAAAAAAGACAGTCCCATCACCAAAAGCAAGAAAAGATGGTAATCGGCCCCTGGGTTCTCTTTCTGTGAGCCTGTCCTTGGGTGTGCATCAGTTTTTCTGTAGGTTCAAGTCAGTGTGTTTTTAATGGTAGGCCTCATGTGTCACACATTCTTTAAGGTGACATTTCTTGTCAGATAGAAAACATTCTCCTGAAAGAAGGAAGTCACTGATGGGTATAATTAATGCCTACGTTATATGGAAATGTAGAATAAAAGGAATGAAAGCCATGTATTTAATTCAACAGATCTGTCTCTTGATACACCAGGCTACGTCTTTTGACAATATTGCTTTCTTTAGTGCTATTTGCAAGTAGAAGCCAATCCTTTGCTTCATGAAATTAAAATGGTCTGTTATTGCATAAAATGTGAATTTCCAATTGAAGCAGCTCAGTCAGTGTCAAAAATCTTTATCACAGCCTGTGGAGGGAAGAATGGAAATCTACCCAATGTCTTGCTAAATAAAACCAACAAATTGCTCCTGCTATTAAAGTCACTGTAAGACTCTGAAAACCAAATGAACAAAGTACTTGACTCTGTGATTAAAATTCATTTATAATGTTTAACGGTACTTATAAAAGTATGTCCTATGACCTTGTGTGAAGTATAGGGAGTCTCATGATTCCTCATGTAGTTTAAGGCTTAAGCTCCTACTTAAAACAACAGCAGAATAAAAAATAATGTTTACAGGTATGTTTTAATATTAGGTCTTTTGCCAGTTTGAAATCATTTTTTTTTAACTGTTGAGATGTTTGAGTTCCTAATTAAAAGAGTACAAATGTCCAACAATTTTATGAAAAACAAATGCTCAACATCACTAATCATCAGGGAAGTGTAAATCAAAACCACTATGAGGTATCATCTCATCCCACACAGGATGTCTGTTATCAGAAAGATAAAAAATAACAATGCTGGGGAGGATGCAGGGAAAAGGCAACTCATATACTGTCAGTGGAAAGGAAATTATGATAGCATCTATGAAGAATACTATGGAGGCTCCTCAAAGGACTACCAGTAGAATTACTGTTTGATCCAGCAACCCATTCCTGAGTATTTATCTGAAAAGAAGGAAATCGGTACATCAAAGAGACATTTGCACCCCATGTTTAATGGAACACTACACACGATAGCCAAGATACGGAATCAATCTGGGGGTCCAAAAACAAATGAAGGGATAAAGAAAATGTGGCATAAGTACTCGATGGAATACTATTCAGCCTTAAAAAGAATGATATCCTCACCACTGATTCCACAGAAATGCAAACTACCATCAAGGATTACTACAAACAACTCTATGCACACAAACCAGTAAGCCTGGAAGAAATGGATAAATTCCTGGACACTTGCACCCTCCAAAGCCTAAACCAGGAAGCAGTCAAAACCCTGAATACAACAATAACGAGGGCTGAAGTTGAAGCAGCAATTAATAGCCTACCAACCAAAACAAGCCCACGTCCACATGGCTTTACAGCTGAATTCTACCAGACATAAAAAGAGGAGCTGGTACCACTCCTTCTGAAACTATTCCAAACAATCCAAAAAGAAGGAATCCTTCCCAAATCAGACCAACATCATCCTGATACCAAAACCTGGCAGAGAGTCAACAGAAAAAGAAAACTTCAGGCCAATATCCATGTGAACATTGATACAAAATCTTCAATAAAATACTGGCAAACCAATTGCAACAGCACATCAAATATCTCATCCAACACGATCAAGTAGGTTTCATCCTGGAGATGCAAGGCTGATTCAACATACACAAGTCTAAATGTAATCCACCACATAAACAGAAAGAAAGAAAATAACCACACGATTATCTCGATAGATGCAGAGAAGGCCTTTGACAAAATTCAGCAGCTCTTTATACTAAAAACTCTTAATAAACTAGGTATCAACAGAACATATCTCATAATAATAAAAGATATTTACAACACACCCACAGCCAATGTCATACTGAATGGGAAAACTGGAAGCATTCCCTTTGAAATCTGGCACTAGACAAGGGTGCCCTCTCTCACCACTCCTATTCAATATAGTATTGGAAATTCTAGCCAGAGCAACCAGGGAAGAAAAAGAAATAAAGAGTACTCAATTAGGAAAGGAGGAAGTCAAATTGTCTCTATTTGCAGCCAACAGATTGTATATTTGGAAGACCCCATTGCCTCAGCCCAAAATCTCCTGAAACTCATAAGCAACTTCAGGAAAGTCTCAGGATACAAAATCAACGGGCAGAAATCACAAGCATTCCTATACACCAACAACAGATTTAAAGAGAGCCAAATCAGGAATAAACTGCCATTCACAATTGCTACAAAGAGAATCAAATACCTAGGAATACAACTAACAAAGGATGGAAAGGACCTCTTCAAGGAGAACTACAAACCGCTGCTCAAGGAAATAAGAGAGGACACAAACAGATGGAGAAACATGCCATGCTCATGGTTAGGAAGAATCATATTGTGAAAATGGCCATACTGCCCAAAGTAATGTATAGAATCAACACTATCCCCATCAAGCTACCTATGACCCTCTTCACAGAACTGGGAAAAAATACCTTAAATTTCATATGGAATCAAAAGAGAGACCGCATAGTCAAGACAATTCTAAGCAAAAAGAACAGAGCTGGAGGCATCACGCTACCTGACTTCAAACTATACTACAAGGCTACTGTAATCAAAGCAGCATGGTACTGGTACCAAAACAGAGATAGAGACCAGTGGAACAGAACAGAGGCCTCAGAGGCAATGCCACACATCTACAACCATCTGATCTTTTGACAAACCTGACAAAAACAAGCAATGGGAAAAGGATAACCTGTTTAATAAATGGCGCTGGAAAAATGGCTAGCCATGTACAGAAAGCAGAAACTGGACCGCTCTCTGACACCTTACACTAAAATTAACCCCAGATGGATTAAACTTAAATATAAGACCTAGCACCATAAAAGACCCTAGAGAAGAACCTAGGAAAAACCATTTAGGACATAGGCATAGGCAAAAATTTCAAGACTAAAACACCAAAAGCATTGGCAACAAAAGCCAAAATAGTCAAATGGGATCTAATTAAACTCCTGAGCTTCTGTACAGCAAAAGAAACAATCATTAGAGTGAACCAGCAACCAACAGAATGGGAAAAAATTTTTGCAATCTACCCATCTGACAATGGGCTAATATCCAGAATCTACAAAGAACTAAAACAGATTTACAAGAAAAAAACAAACCCATTCGAAAGTGGGCAAAGGACACGAACAGGCACTTTTCAAAAGAAGACATTTATGAGGCCAACAAACATGAAAAAATGCTCATCATCACTAGTCATTAGAGAAATGCAAATCAAAACACACTGAGATACCATCTCACGCCAGTTAGAATGGCGATCATTAAAAAACCTGGAGACAACAGATGCTGGAGAGGATGTGGAGAAATAGGAACACTTTTACACTGTTGGTGGGAGTGTAAATTAGTTCAACCATTGTGGAAGACAGTGTGGTGATTCCTCAAGGGCCTAGAAATAGAAATTCCATTTGACCCAGCAATCCCATTACTGAGTATAAACCCAAAGTATTATAAATCATTCTATTATAAAGACGCATGCACACGTATATTCATAGCGGCACTGTTTACAATAGCAAAGACCTGGAATCAACCCAAATGCCCATCGGCAATAGACTGTACAAGGAAAATTGGCCCATATACACCATGGAATACTATGCAGCCATTAAAAACAATGAGTTTGTGTCCTTTTAGGGACATGGATGAATCTGGAAACCATCATTCTCAGCAAACTGACACAAGAACAGAAAATCAAACACTGCATGTTCTCACTCATAGGTGGGTGTTGAACAATGAGAACACATGGACACAGGGAGGGGAGCATCACACACTGGGGTCTGTTGGTGGGGGCATAGGGGAGGGACAGTGGGGGGTAGGGACGTTGGGGAGGGATAACATGGAGAGAAATGCCAGATGTAGGTGACGGGGGGATGAAGCAGCAAACCATATTGTCATGTGTGTACCTATGCAACAATCCTGGATGTTCTGCACATGTACCCCAGACCCTAAACTGTAATAAAATATATATTTTTTTAAAAAAAATAATATCCTGTCATTCACAGCAACATGAATGAAACTGGAGGACATTATGTTAAGTGACATAAGCCAAGAACAGAAAGTTAAACATTGCATATTCTCATTCATATTTAGAAGCTAAAAAAAGGATCTCATACAAGTTGGAAGCAGAACAGAGGATACTAGAGGCTAGGAAGAGTAAGGGAAAGGGGGGATGATAGGAAAATTTGTTACAGGATCCAAAATTACAGCTCACAGGAGGAGTAAGTTCTAGTGTTTTATGCCACTATAGGACAACTATAGCTAACAATACTATATTAACACAGCTTCGAATGCTAGAAAGAGGATAGTCAATGTTCCCAGCACAAAGACATTACAAATGTTGGAGATGATAGATACGCTAATCACCCTGATCTGATCACTATACATTATATTTATCAAAAGATCACTAGGCACTTCCCATAAATATGTATAATTATTTTATGCCAATTAAAACAAAATTTAAAAAAAGCTATATCTTATATAATTTCTAGAAAGGAAGGAGACAAAAAAGTTATATATGCATTTTTAAAAGAAAAGGAAATGCATTATTCTTGAAAATGATAGAAATCAAATTCAAGTTAATAATTTGCTCCTGGGAAGGAACAGGATTTGAGAGAAATACTCAAATACTTTTCTCTGTAATCTTTTATTTCTTAAGCTGCTTGGTGGATATATGGTACTTAATATATTATTTTCACTTTTTCTGTATGATAAAAATGTTTTTTAACAAAAACTTGGAAAAATGTTATTAAAGCTTAGCAGTCACTGCAGTTTTGCTAGAAAGTTTGGGGGTAGCTATGAAGAATGAAAAAGCAAGCAGCCTTGACCTTTAGATGCCAGCCTGGCACTCATGCTCCTGTTACACATAAACATTCTTACAGAATACCAACCTCAGACAAGACTGCTCTGGGACCACAATAAAATAAGACCAAGTAAGGCCACTTCATAGTTTTGTCTAACCACAGAAAACAAGGTTACTGTGCCATTCAAAAAGTACCAAGCAGCTGGGTTCCGTGGCTCATACTTGTAATCCCAGCACTTTGGGAGGCCAAGGCGGGTGAATCACCCGAGGTCGGGAGTACAAGACCAGCCTGACCAGCATAGAGAAACCCCCACCTCTACTAAAAATACAAAATTAGCCAGGCATGCTGGCACATGCTTGTAATACCAGGTACTCAGGAGGCTGAGGCAGGAGAATTGCTTGAACCCAGGAGGCAGAGGCTGCAGTTAGCCGAGTTCGTACCATTGCACCCCAGCCTGGGAAACAAGAGCGAAATGCCATATGAAAAAAAAAAAAAAGTACTAAGTACCTCCTTTCTTGGCTAATATGATGGGCTTCTTTACTAATCACAGATTTATCCTTGTGCTAGTCTTCCATTTTGTCAGCAAGACTTACTGAAATGCTTTATTACAGAATCACATGTACTTTCTAACAGCATCCAATCCAGTGTGAGCCCCTGGCACTACGAAACGTCCCCTAAAACACACAAACAAAACCCATACCCTATAATAAATTCTTTCTGAGACCCCCTTCCTGGGGCATGGTTCTCCATGGTATATTCTTGGTCATGCAATAAATGATAACTAAACCTGTACAACCATGTATTCCTGATCATCTTTCATGTGAAGATTTTGACAATACCCAAACGGACCAATGCAAGTTGTGAAATTTTTCCCAAAGTGATTACAATACCCACATCCCACTGAGAAGCATGGTTCTGGAGCTGAAGACCCTAGGATAGAATAAGTTGATTATCAAAAGCAAATGGTCCATCAATCATTAATTTTCTTTTTTATAAAATATCAAGCCCAAATTATAAGGACAAAAATTAAAAATACACCAGCAAAATCTCTAAGAATTTTAATGACTTTTATATTGTCATTTATGATTTTTCTTAATAATAAAAGAATATTATAATAAAGATTCTGATCATGTTCTCTTGTTTTCATACACATGAGTATTTAAAAAATAGAACATTCAGTGGAGTCATGGTTTATGGTGAAATAGATGATAAGGGCAGTGCATAAAGAGAAATTATTTCCTGAAAGAAACAGAGTAAATTCATCAGCAGAGCACCTAATACTGGGTTTTGTGAATATCACCCAAAGAGTACGTGGTTGTATTATTCAGTTTCTTTAACTCTCCTTTGGTTGATGTTTTTCTGTGGCTCTCAGTCAATTTCCTCATTTCTTAGGAATATAGAGGAAGCCCTCCCACTTCTTTGCACGACTATTTGAACAGTATTTTCATTTTCAATCACCTTAAGAAAGTTTAGGCAGCAAAAACTGGCTGATCCTGGCCTAATTTTATTTATGGCCAAGGGCACATAACCACCATCATCAGCAATTTAAATTATCTCGCTGTCTCTCCATTTTCTCCGTGCTTACTTATCTATTCTCCTTCTCCTATCTCCAGGTTTCTTACTGCCAGGGACACATGTAAAAACGAAGAAATGAGCTGACCTCTTAAGAACAGTTCCAGTTCTATGAACAAGGTAATACTGCACTGAATTTTTAAGGTAGCTTCTTCATATACCTCCATGACCCTGAAACTCTACATACATACACACATCACATAGATAATTTTGGTTTAAAGGTGTCACACTAAGAATAAGTACCCTTCCTTTCTTTATCACTTGCTATAAAATACTGATTTTGTGGGAGTGATTAGAGACTATGATGCCTCTTATCAGATCTAATTTCATGAATGTAGATCTATCAGGTTTCTTCCACAAATATCCCAAATACAACTAATCCCCTCAGGACATAAGATGCTTGTTTTCTTTTGGTCAGGTTGTCACCATAATTCCCATGCTTTTTGTTGTAAGCTCAATTTTAATGATTCAGAAGCAGAATGCAGCCCTCAGGTACTAAATCTTGAGAGATGGGCATTTAACGTTTGTATACTAGAATAGGAATGGAGTAGGGAAAGGCAAGAAATAGAATAGGGGAGTTTAAAAATTGATTTATAACAGATTAGAGATAAGAATATTCTGCAAAGTTTATAATACTAAATATCCATGCAATGTATCTAACAATATGTGATTTTTGATCTCTAATGACTATGGAAGCAGACACTGGGCTATTGTTTTCCAAACACATATGTCTAATACAGAGATCAGAAGAATTTGGATTTGAAAATGTGTCTTACCCTTCCCAGAAATCTTTATCCACTTACTACCTAGAAGAAAAACTTAAGTATCTAGACATCAAGATTACCCTGACAGCTTAACAATGAACCAGAAACGTAACCACTACAATTTTTTTTTTCCCACATAAAACCAGAAAGGGCTGATAGTTCCTTATGTTTCCACATGGGCTGGGTGTTCCTTAAACTGCAGGTGGTTTCATATCCAAAGAATATAGACCACCTTTCATCTTGCAAGATATCAGATATCATGATTTACTCTTCCTCCACTCACTATGAAAGTGTGATTCATTTTTGAAAGTTATTTCATAGTTTATTTTGTATTTTTTGAGATTTTTAAAATAACAAGTCTTCCTGATATTTTAAGTCTTTCATTTTAATTTTATATTTCTAGTGTGATACATCAGTAACAATTACATTAATATGGGTATTAAAAGGTGACATCATAATTTGATCTTACCACTCAGTAGCTGTGTGATGTGAGAGGGAGATGTTAACATCTCAATTCCTCGTCTGTAAGAATGGAGATGATGATAACATGTTAGGAGATAAAAGAGGGAAAAGGTTTAGCAGAGCTATGCAAATTTCCATTAAAGTAAATATTTTAATTTTATAAACTTTAATATGAAATATATCTAAGCAATGATTTTAAAATGTTGCTGTAGGACATCAAATGTTTTATTTTGCTATTATAATTTCTAACACAAAGGTCCACGGGAAATGACTAGATAAGAGGAAATGGGTTTCTTCAAAAAAAATCAATCTATTATTATCTCATTATTATTGAAATTGATAATTGATTAATGTCAACAAAGAATAATTCATTGAACGTATATGTTCTCCTAATTCTTGTTAAATTTAAGTGAATACAAACTAAGTATAGTAGATGCAAGATCATTTTCACCATTTTCAAAATTTTGCCAGACATAAAATTTAAATTAACAAGAACTATTTATCTGTTGAAAGGTGGCCTTCTTATAGCAAGGCAAAAAGAATAAAGGTTTAACAAGATCAAGTAATTAACAGTTGCTAATGTCTCTATGCTAAGTTTAATGTTGCTAAGTTATGACAACAGCGAACTTATGAAAACTCTTTTTGGGAGGAAAAGAGACATGGATGTGTGGGGGTGGGTGGGCGATGGAGGTGTTTCCAGCAAACTTTCACGTCACGAAGTCCAAGTAGGCATACCCCATTATTACTACTCATTCAGAAGAGCCCAGTAGCTCAACAGTTAACTCTCATGTGAAATATTTTCCATTTGTTTAAGTTATGACAAACAAATAGACAAAATGAAAATGTTGTTACCTAACTGTGTAATACTGCCTCCAGTTATTTACTTTAAAAGGCTTCAGCATAAACACTGGTATGCATGTGTATGCATGAACTTTAATCTATACCTTTAGGGGCATTTACCATTTACAGTACTTCAAACAGGAATCTATACACTTGGGGTGGCTATAGCAAGCTTTCAAAAAGTATTAACTAAATCAATACCAGGATTTACTAATGGGCTGAAGAGATGTTAAAAATAAATGTTCACAGGTGAAATTGGTGTTGTTCAAACTATGGGGTTGGCAGCATTATTCACAATAAGCAAAAGGTCGAAACAAACCAAAACGCCCATCCACAGGTGAATGGATAACACAAATTCTAGTATGCACATCAATGGACTATTATTCTGCCATACACAGTAATGCGACACTTACACATCCTACAATAGTTACATTATGTTAAGCAAAATAAGCTAATCACAAGAGGACAAAGGCGACCCAATTCCACTTATACGACATGCTCAAAGTGGTCAAAATCGTGCAGCTGGAAAGTAGAATGGTGGTTACCTGGGGCTAGGGCATAGGAGAAAATGGATAGTTATTGTTTCAAGATTACAGAATTTCAGTTAGGAAAGATGGAAAAATTCTAGAGTTGGATAATGTTAAAGATTACACAATACAAATGTACTTGATGCCATTAAACATACACTGCAAAATGGTTAAAATGGTAAATTTTATTTTATACACACACACACACACACATATATATATATATATATATGTATTTCACCAAACTTTTTTAAAGTAAAAAAACTAAAAATTGAATTTGGCCAAAAAGGTTTTATAGACTCCCCTCCTCCCACCGCATGAATGAAACTTGAGAATCAGAGAGGCCTGGCAACCTAATTCCTTGATCTGGGAGCTAGTGTTGTGTTCTCTGACCACCCAGGAAGAACTCTGCTCATCACTGAACTTTGAAGCACCGCAATGTTGAAACACTGTGTCAGCCTTGAAGTAAATCTTTCATGCAAAGTGCTCATTGGAGCATGAGGAAGAGAACACTGCGACATTGCCAAATACACAGGCTCATCACTGAGGTAAACGTCTGAGTGTGTGGCTGAATTCAGTCTGAGCCTTGCTCTCTTTGTAACATGTTACTAGATAGAACCGTTGTGGGAGAAGTGAAGCCTTGAAGTGCAGCTCTTCTCTTCCACTGATCTGAGGCTGCCGATATTCCGTAAAGCAGTCTGACAATTATGAATTATCACAGAAGATAAGGAAAATTTGTTCTGCTTGAGTTTTTTTGTTTGTTTGTTTTTTTCCTAAAAAAGTATCTGCAAACCATGGCTTCTGGGTCAAATACAGTCCATCATCACCTGTTTTTCTAGGACGAATGAGCCATGGTTGGGGAAAACGTATCATAAGACTCTTGTGACTATGTGAGAGTTTAATGCAATTCAAATTTAGGTGTACTTAAAGTTTGATAACAACACAGCCACAGTTATTCGTTCATGGATTGTCTCTGACCACTTTGGCATTACAACAGCAGAGTAGTTATGGCAGAGACAGTGTGACCACCAATGCCTAAAATGTTTACTTGTGAAATCATGGCAGTTCCTCTGCTGTATGAAGAATCCAACTCTATCCCTTTTTGTTCCAATTTCTCCAAACACTAAGAATTCATAATCTCAGCAGAACTACCTTCTGACAGCTACAAGTATTCGATACAACAATAAAATTACTCCAAAGTTATAACTTATGAAGGAGGAGAAAGTACAATCCTTTAAGAGTTTCCCACTCATATTTCTTTCTCAAATTGCCAAAGGTTCTTCATAATATGTCTAATATATAATTAGATACAATCCCTAACTCAACTGCAATGGAGCCAGACACCCCCAGGACCACTAATAATAAAATCAGGATAAAAGACCAAAAATCAGAAAATGGTAGAACTGACACTATAATAACTATACCGTTATTCGTCAAACCTTTATTGGAAACTTTCTATGGGCAAATCATGATGATAAGTTCATATCATACAAAAGCATACAGGGCCATGGAACCACAATTACACAGGTTGACGCTTTCTTAGGGTACTTGAAGTTGATGCCAGAGAATTCCTTGGGTTCCTGCATTGTTACAGAGCTCTTCACAAGCTCTTAAAAATATATATATATATAAACTGCAGTTGTGAAAGAAGGGAGCTCTATTAGGAAGTTGTAGAATGAGCTCAAGGACATATGATCAGACCATAAATTGTCATCTGTTTTCCAAAGAAGAAGAGATGAGACTGCTTCTCTCTCTGCATGCCTCTTTCAACTTACATGTTGCTCTTCACAAGATATTTTCCCAAATGCTTGCCCAGATGTTCATTTTCAGTACAAGATGCTGAGGTGACAGCAGAAATGTGATTCTGCCAGATCCCACTCCCTCCAGGGATAACCTTGACTCTGAAAATGGCCAGGAATAGACTTGGTGAGTGGCGTGGTGGGAAAGAGGAGGGGAGAGGAGGATCTCCTTAGCCACACAAGTAAGCCTCTGCAGGTCTGCTACAGCGAGCTCTCTGCCCTCAGAGGTGACACTCTGGGACCTTGAGATGCGCATACCAAACAAACAGATAAACAACAGAAATGAAGTTCCCGGAATGAGTCACATTTCACAGAGTTCAGCCAACTAACTTGTGGTTTTTATAGAGCTCTGGAGTGCAGAGGGACTTTACTAATTTTGTCCTGCCTAGGAAGTAGGTAGAAAGTAAAAATCTAAAAAAGTTGAAAGGTGATGGCAAGATTGCTACTAACCAACTCCCCCTTGGAAAAATATTTCTTTTTCTCTTGGGCAGGTGTCCCCAAACTTTTTACACAGGGGACCAGTTCACTGTCCCTCAGACCGTTGGAGGGCTGCCACATACTGTGCTCCTCTCACTGACCACCAATGAAAGAGGTGCCCCTTCCTGAAGTGTGGCGGGGGGCCGGATAAATGGCCTCAGGGGGCCCCATGCGGCCCGCGGGCAGTAGTTTGGGGACACCTGGTCTTGGGGTTAGAGACAGAGAGAGATAGGCCTTCCATTCCATTCTTTTGAGGAGCCTTCTGAGGCTTCTGTTTTTACTTCTTTGGGGTTTTTCACCCCTCTCCTCACAGGCCTTTAGAATACTACTGCTATTTTCTAAGGATGCAAGGCCGAACACAGCCAGTCATTTCTTTCCCTTCATTAAGGCTTCTTCTCCTGTTTCTCCAGCTTCCTACTAATCTCAGCAGCCACTTCCTCTGTTTGAACCATTGCTTCCCAAGAAAGTGAAATCCTCCCCCAAGTAGGAAACAGTTAGTGATCCTGAAGGGGCAGGCAATAGAACGTCTCCAAGAAAAAGGAAATTCTTGGAAGAATCCTTGGAAGATTTCTCTGCCAAGTACGAGATGGTCAGCAGTGAACCTAAAGAGGCGGCTGCTGGCAGCAAGAGCAACTTCAAGAAGTAGTAATTCCATAAACTACTCCGAGAAGGTGAGAATGTGAATGACCCTTCCCTTGGAGAGGGGTGTGCCATACCCCAAGCTGATATTTCCTACGCAGAGTCCTATACCCCAACCCAATACGGACCAATTCACACTAAAAAAGAAGATGGCAAGATCTCACAAAGCACTTTTGATTTCTGAAAGTCCAAATTCCATTTGATCAGAGGGCAGTATTTATTTCGGACTTGGCCCTCTTGAGACTGTGCAGTCCATGTCAGAGTTCTCTCGCCCTCGAATTATTGAAATTCCCATAGTCATTGAGCACATCTGGTACCAAGCAATGGTGTCCCCATCATTTGACATGTCTCCTCAACTAAGCATACGCTTTGTTGAACTGGTGCCAAGGAAGTTAAGGAACTTACCCACACGTAAGGAAACAGGTGTAGGGAAGTGAAATCATTCAGAATAAGTTAACTTTTACCTAGAGTTTCTGATAGCTAAGATAATTTAAACTGGGGTTAATTGACCTGGACTGTTTTTAGTCTCATACATTTCCTACACAAGCTAATCGAGAACGGGAGAATGTAGGGAAGTCACATTTTTTAAAATGTATGTTCCGATTCATTTCCTTAAGTTCAAATACCCTAAACCTCCAAATAAGCACGTTTTAACGTTTCTCAGCGTAAAGGGTGAACATAAATGATCATTTCACATCTCTCAGGGCTGTTCTTGTTTAGTGAAGTTGCTCAACACCACAATCAGAAATGTTCAAACTTTCACACAGGTTTTAGGAAATTCCATTAACATTCTACTTTACGGGATCTTATCATTCAAACCACCTCTATTATTGTCATCCTTTGCTGACGTCAATCTCCTGATAAAAACTTTAAATGCCAATTCTTATAGTTCTAAAACTTTCACTCTCCATTTCACAAATACAGCTCTGTTAAATAGGACCAATAAGCTAATTGTTTAAATCAGGTCCAACAGTTATGCAGAGAGAATTACAAGCATGCTACTCTAGATGATACACAGGAACCTTCTTAGTTCTTATGCGAATGTTTGTGGCCTTGACCATTTGGTTGACTTTCCTCTTTCAGAGAAGCTGAACTGTTTAGGGGTGAGGATGAGCACAGAAGAAGGTGTGATCAGAATGATCAAGGGATAAAGTATATGGGAGGTGAAGAGTGGGCATGTGGGAAGACAAGACAGACTTAGAAAGCAGGAGGCATCTGGAGTGAGAAAAGCTCCCTTTTCCTTTTCTCACATCTAACCTTGGCCCTGGTATGGTATAAAATCATTAACCTTGTAAATTATTTGGTTATTTTTAAGTAAAGGGAGTTTCTCTTTGTTTTAAATATAGACAACTGATTCAAGTTATACAGATAGAATGTTTAGACACTTTAAAAGGTTGTCTCAACACAAAAGATAATCAGGAATTTGTATGTGTACAATTACACACATATACACACACACTCATATTACACACACAGAGAGACTCACATTTCTCAGTACCAATTTTTAAAAGATAATGAATAGAAAGATCTTGAGAGAAAATCTAAATTGCTTCAACTTCTCTTACTATATGCAAACAGTCCAGGAAAACTGTGGTTATATGTTACAGAGCCAATGACAAAACATAAAAGCATTTCGATTCTATTATGAAAACTACAACATATTCTTGTAATCACTGTGACAGGGCTCACTTGGGCAAAACAGTAAGCTTTTGGAAGCACCGTGAGCTTTAAAATTCTGAAGGGAAATTCGACATCTGTAGAAAACTGCACAAACTACTTGTTGGAGGCAGGTCACAGTTTCAACATTAAGCAGTACTGCAGTCCTTTCAATGGCATCGTATTATTGCAAAGCAGCGTTTTCTGTACGTTCCATTTCTCTAGCAGCATGTGAAGACCATGTGGAGCAGGAGACTAGGGTGGTGGTATACAACTTAATTCTAAGACCTGAGAAGCTGTGCGCTTTCCATTAGTACATAATTGTGACTATGTAAGTAGTACATTTTTACAATGTATTATATTTTCAAATGGTCACTAAGTTTTTAGGATACAGTGAACAGTTTAGACTTAATACATGAAATGTTTAGTATTTCTTCTGGTTTAGGATGCCACAGAAAAATTAGTAGGACACTGTAATAGATTTGAGTCAGCATGGCTAGACCATGTGATGTAATCAAACACTAATGTAGGTGTTGCTGTAAAGGTATTTTGCAGATGTGGTTAACATATACAACCTGATGATATTTTTTTAAGTTATACTAAGCTCTGAGGTACATGTATAGAACGTGCAGGTTTGTTACATAGGTATACACATGCCATTGTGGTTTGCTGCATCTATCACCCTGTCATCTACATTGGGTATTTCTCCTGATTCAATCCTTCTCTGATCCCCCCACCCCCGCCACTCCCTGCCATACCTCCCTTAGGCCACCAACCCCTGAAAGGCCCCAGTGTATGATATTGCCCTCCCTGTGTCCATGTGTTCTCATTGTTCAACATCCACTTATGAATGAAAACATGCAGTGTTTGGTTTTCTGTATGTTTACTGTGACACTATTCACAATAGCAAAGACTTGGAACCAACCCAAATGCCCACCAATGATAAACTGTATAAAGATGATGTGGCACATATACACCATGGAATACTATGCAGCCATAAAGAAGGATGAGTTCATGCCCTTTGCAGGACATGGACAAAGCTGGAAACCATCATTCTGAGTAAACTGACCTAAGAACAGGAAACACAATCTGATGATTTTAGGTAAAGGAGATTACCTTCAACAACATGAGCAGGCCTAGCCTAATCAGCTGAAAGGTTTTATAAGCAAAAACTGAGGCATCCTGGAGAAGAGACTCTTCCTCAACACTGGAGCACCAACTCTTGCATAAGGTTTTAGCCTGCCAGTCCAGTCTGCCCTGCAGATTTCACACTCGCCAGCCTCACAATCTTACATCACATGAGCCAATTCCTTAAAATAAAGCCTTTTCTCTATCATACATATAATATACTATAATCTATCATTATAATATATAAATGTAAATATACATGTAAAATATATATTCTTATGATTGGTTCTGTTCTTCTGGAGAACCCTGGCTGATACAGAAACCTGAGACTCCATGAACCGAATGTTTGGGAACTTCTATACTAACTCTGCCATCTCCCGGTAGGTCTACAATGGTGCTCATCACGCCTGCCTATGATTATCCATTTAACCCAACATTTAGGACCATTGCATATTGTTTTTATTCCCTTTTCAGTGCCCGTCCATGTTAGTAACTGAGATATAATAGATGGAGTCAGTATTGTATTAACAATCAACTCTCCAGGTTTAAGGGAAATTCTCAATTTAAAAGGAATGCATTCTCCAATATAATTTCCAAATTATATCAATTTCCATCATATAAATACTCCCAACACAGCTGATTTCTAGCTACCAAAATTATGTCATGAATATTGAAGTGGGGAGAGAGGTGCAGTAGCGTCTACCATGTAGCATTTTCTCCAGGCATGTAAGACAGACATCAAGAGTATAACTAGTGATAAAAGAATTAGAAACTGACTGTATCTTGGTGTTCACTTACATAATGATTTAATTGTACATTTATAAAATTTTATTTTTCATAATTGCTGTTCTTAGGAAGAGATTCGAAATTCCTGAAACTTTAACAATCAGTTCTCACAAACCAATATGCTTCAGTTCTAGCATGCCACTACTCGGAGCTAAGAGTACTATATATTGTTGATCGGCTCCTTCCTTCACTTAATTGGCTCCCAGATCTAATAGAAAAGCCCCTAGACCACAAGAGTCTGCATTTCCACTACCCAGATAGATCTACAGGTCAAAAACCTATTTACCTCAGAGAAAAATCAGTTCCTCACGGTCATTTCTGACTGCCAGAGTACAGTAATGAATTACCTGGAGAGAGATGAGGAGGAGTAGAATAGGGTAGTTATTTTAAGAACGGTGGACAGTGGGGACCATGGTTCTCTTGTGTGCTTAAAATCACCACCTGTCACGAGAAGGGTTATCATCATGACAAGGTGAACCAAGGTAACTGATGCAGGTTTTGCAATTTTCAGTCCCAGGCTGTTGCTTCTATTTCAGAACACAGAGCCAAAGCCAAGTAGGAAGCTGTTACTCTATGCTACTGTTATGAAAGACCTAAGGTTCCATATTCCTTAGCCATCTGCTCACACTACTGCTATTATACCCAAACTAGTAATTACAAGCTCTGTCTTGTTTACCTTTGCAGTGCTCACTGCTTTAGCATAGGTCATGCCAGGGGTTCTGTAATAAAATTTAAATGAAATGCATCTGATTCTTCAAATGTTCTTCTTACTTTCTTCATTCATTCATTCATTTAATTACCACTCAATAACACACAAGCAATAGGTTAGGTACAGTGCTTGGTGCTAGAGAGGAATAAGCAGAGACTCTTAAGAATCTCAGAGTCCACTATGGAAGAAAGCATCTATGTTTTGAGTTGCTTTCTACAGATACGCACAAGCTGTATAAGACCATGTAATTCTGGACAGCCACCCACCTATCCTTTGATGCCCCTTATAGAGGCAGAATTGATTTCAGGGTCTTTTTTTTCAATTGTAATTCCGCCTGCTTGATTTCTTAGCAAGTATTGGTAGTATGACTGATCTCTTTTGAGTTTCAATACCAGGCAGGGACATCGAAGTGGAGGTTTCACTAGTTTCACTTCAACCCAGCTCAAGCATCTTTCAAACTGCAGGACCTAACATCAGTTAGCATCAGCATTCAAGCTTAAAATACAATAGGGTAATTCAGAGCTCATCATATGAAATAAAATTGTTTCTTGTATATATTACACATGCTTTGGGTTGAAATATATATGTCTTATGGTAGGTTGTGGGCAAAATATTTGAAAGCCAACAAGCAGTGACAGGAAGGGCAAACCGTCCACTTACTAATGCATAGTTGTGAACCCATAAATAGCCTATGCTCATTTAGATAGGTTTGGCTGATTTTATGCATGTTTTCTCTTTCAATGATATGAAGATGTCCTCCTTCAAAGTATTTTAAGTATATCTGTATCTCTACCACTCTTCCTAAAATAGATTTATACAGGCTCATTTTCCATTTGTGTTTCATAAACATACTGTCTTGGTACCCAAAAGAAAGGCTAATTGCTAACCCAAGAGAGGAAAATTTAAGTAGTATTTATAAATATGTTGCAGATTTCAGACCTGCTCACAACTTATCTACCATGTTTACCTTAGGAGATGCCAAAAAACTTCATGTTCAAATGTCCAAAGATGTTCTTAATCCTAGAGCCTGAATGATATCTTATCTGAATAATCTTTTTCCTTTTTGCATGTGTCATCTCCGTGGAAAAGTTTGGGTCGATCTTGTTAAGCTGCTCCAACACTACTTGCCAAATCATGGCAAAGAGTAATTCACCACCTCCCAGTAACCTTCTGCAACTCAGCTGACCAGAGATGCTGACTTCCATCTTTCACTCTTTCTGACTCTTTATTGCATAAATCAAACCAACGACTGCCTATAAATTCCCCATAATCAATTTCAAGTTTATTGCGGGTGCAGTCCCGCAGCCCTCTTTGCTTACTCAGAGTTAGCCATTTTATATTGAATTTGGTAATTCTGCGGTGATATACAATAAACTAATTTTCAAAGTGCTTGTTTTTGCTCCTGATAGCAGCAGGTCAGCATTCTTAACTAAATTTATGACAGCTCACAATAGAATTTGAAGATTTACTGTGCAAAGCCCAATAGCTGTAAACTAGTTCAGACCAATTTAGTAAAAAGGCCAAGTCTGGGTGAGAGTGATTAAGAACATAATCAAATTGAACTGCCTGTAAGACTTGATGAAAAATTATTTTTCTTCCCCATTAGATACTGCCATTTTAGTAGGCATCTGTAAAAGCATGGCTAAAACACTGATCGTATCACATAGAGTAAAGCAATAAAAGGTAAAGCGGCTAGAAATGTTACAAGATCTATGATATAGTCTATGAGTGTATATTTCTTTAATTGCCTGCCTCCACGACAATGAAACTCCATAATATCCAACCTTTTATAACTCACAGAGCCATTAATTCATAATAATTACTTTAATTCCCACTAATCATTTAAGATGGATGCCCACAGGTAAATATCACTCAGTCTCTACTCCACAGATGAGGGATGTGAGGCCAACCAAAGGAGACAGCCCTTCTCCCCTGGCATCACTTTTTCAATTAATAAAGGGCAAGAGGTCTCTTTCTAAAATTTGTGCATAGGGACCTAAATATTAAAATGATTCCATTTCAAACGACACAATAAATTCTAGCATCCTTTCCAACCTATGGCTTTAAAATGTCACTGTTCAGGTGACAGCAGTACAGTCAAGCATTATCATAAACTAATTTGTGTGATTAAAGTTCAGCCATGGTTTTAAACCAAAAGGAGCTCAGACTCTCAGAAGAGGGAGAAATAAAGACTCACGAAATTAAAGCACACACCCCATATATTTAAAAAAGAAGCGAAAGGCCAAACTGAACTTTAAAGAACATACAGCATAAGGCAGAAAGGTGAAAAATGTCTTTATATTGAGCGTAATGCTTTTAAACACGGTATATACAGGAAATTTGCTGAGATAGATGTTAGGTGCTCTTACCACACACACACACACACACACACACACACACACACACACACACACACACAGGGTAACTAAGGGAGGTGATGGATATGTGAATTTGTTTGACTATTAATGTTAAATTGCTTGACTGCAATAATCATTTCACTCTTTATATGTATATCAAAATATGTTGTTTTAAAATAAAAACAAATCTGTAAATAATTTCTTTACAGAAAGCTTTTATTAAAAAACAGAACATCTCAATAGGAATAAAAACACAATGCTTAAGGGACACTAAGAAAAATCACAGCTTTTCTTTCATCTTTGTAATCTCTTTATTTGGGATATAGTTCTCAGACTGCTCACAAAAGAGGCAGAATAAACAGCTGCACACATCCTATGATGCTGCTGGAAGCCACATGTATCCCTGCTTTTATCTAGCACTTAAATCCAAATATGCAAAATAACTGATTAAGTCAATATCGTTTAACCTAAGAACATACTTAATTTATCAGATTGGCTCTTTCAAAGTAAGACAGAAATGGAAAAGGGTCTTGAACCGAGACCTTTTAATGAAAGGGCTAGAGTGGGATGACATGCAATCTTTGAAGGTCAAATGTTCCTTCAGAAAAGTTAACTTCAGTCTATGTCAGTGCAACTCCTAATGGTTATTTGAAATTGCCAGTTACATACTCTGTGGTTTAACTTTCCATACTAAATGTCACTGTAGTTGTGGAAGAGAAAGTATATAAGGATATATGTAGGCAATTAATAGTACATGAGGAAGATACTGGTAGAATTTAACCCAATTTATAATATATCCATAATTTCTGTGATCTGGATTACTAAGTTTGTCTTCTCAGGGCTCATGCACAGTTCTTTAGATAATAAGTATTTGGGTCTACATCTTTAATCCTTGAAAAATCCTCCAAATTTAAATAATTTCTCCTCAGAGAAACTTACACCAATTACGTTAGTTGACTTTCATCTATATGTCCCACATAACTGAATTACCTTTGGTCTGTGCACCTATTATAATGTTCATTCTAATGAACCCTGACATATGGTGATTTATGGAGAAGCCCATATTTCCATTCATCTCTTGCCACTCTCCTTCTTAAGCCCTGTGCCAAAGAGAAATATTGGCATCGCAAATACATCATGCTCAATTATACTTTGGACTTTGGCAATGTTATTTTCTCTATTTGGAAAGCTACCTACTCTTTTGAACCAGTTCATCTCCCTTCCCACCCACAAGTCTCAGCTTAAACACTAATTCTCCTGAGCCTTCTCTGAACCACTAGGATCTAGAATCTAGGTGAAGTGTCATTCCACTTCCTGCTGACCCATTATCTCGGCACACGGACCTCAGTTTCCCACCTGACTGCACCACTGCAATGGCCAGTCTGTCTATCCACATCCCTTTCAGGAGCATAATATACTTGAGAGCTGGGACTATGCTCTGTTCCTCAACTGCACCCACAATGCCTTGTTCAGTATCTGGCCCATACACTTTGGTTCAGCAAATAAATGGAATAAAAATAAATCAATGCAAGTAATGCCCTTTGTGTTAAGCAGAAAACAAAACATCAGGGACACTTAGAAACAGCTAAGCTAAGAGACATGTTGTTGAAACATGACATATTCTGGGGAAAGAAGCAAGGCTGTTGAGGGCATCAGCAACTGCCAAACAAAGAGGAAGTCTGTGACTTTCAGACTTACTGGAGCTCCAACTACTTTTTTTGGAGCAATTAACTTGAAATCTTCATTTGAAATTCTTTAAAGAAATCTATTGATAACATAACTCCCCATCACACAATTTTAAATAAATATAATTCCTCAACTGTCATCTAAAGAGAAAAATTTAAGTATGCCATTAAAAATAATATGAATATTAATAAATAAATGCTTAAGCCATGGATAAACTTGAGGCAAAAGAAACAGTCAGATGCTTGACCACAGTGTACTATCACCACCATTAAGAACAAAGCACCATTAAGAACACAGCTACAAACACGGACTAATAGAGGTGTGCTGTTCTGGTGCTTCAAGATTCATAAATGGCATAGATCCTAGTGATGAAAAGTTCTGAAAAATTAAGTAACTCTTGGCAAAAATCCGAAATAAAATAAATATGATGTTCTCTTGGCTTGCATTTTAGTCACATTCCTAGACGATGCAGAGTCTTTTCTTTAATATTGCACAAAATATTTTACTTTGATAGTAAAATGGAGTTAGGTTCTAGGCTCATTTAATCACAAACAGAATTCTTAGCTATCAGAGTATGAACAGAATATTTAAAAGTTGTTCTGGATGCTGAACAAGTGTCTTCATTTTGTACGAAGATATAATTTGTGGCACGATATCATACACTTTTGGTAATTATCTAATAATTGTCAAAGTTAAACAAACAATGAACTTTTAAACTCTAGGATCCTATAATGTTGTGCATTCTCCTTCTAAACATAAGATTGTAATTAGCAAATATATTAGGGTCTTGTGTGAATAGGTTGTGAGTCATTGGGCTGAAACCATCAGGTCTTTATTAACTCATTGAATCGCAATAACTTTACTTATTATTTCATTCATATATTGAGTGCCTACTATTATAAGGAGATACCTCTGGCGCCTATAAATAATTAACCATCTCAGGAACTTAGCCTTGTGCTATAGTTTGAAAATCCACTGGCTGACCTAAAGCTCAACCATCATCCCAGGTCTCTTTTTGTTAAGTACTTTGAGGTTGGTGAATAAAAAGAATGACTCCTGAACAGATCAAAACTTAGTTCAGTTTTCTACTTCGAGTACCCAGAAGAGTCCATTCTGTTGTATTTCATTTTCAATTTCCAGGAGAAATTCCCGGAAATAAGGTAAGGGGTCAGAGTTGAGTGAACCTGTATAAACCTATTAGAAGAAAACCTGACAGTTTTCCCAGATAAACTCCTAGAAGCTATTCTATTTCACTGATTCTCAGGTTTATTTTCTTTTCCAAACACATGCTCTTAGACAATTGGGTTTTGATAGCACATTTTTGTAAGGATGATCTTTAGTTACCTCTTGGGGGGTATGTTCCTGACGTTTTGCCCAAAGCACAGTGGAGAGCAAATAAAATCCAAGGATTTGTTTCATCACTTTGCTGTGTAAATGGCTGTAATTTACAAGTTTGGAAACATGCAGTCTCTTGGGATTCACAGTAAATTCTCTTTTCTTCTCTCTTCAAATTAATTTTCCTTTTCATGATTGCCCTGCCAAAGGATATAGACATAGTATGTACAAGGAGTGCTGGAATCCAGCCATGCTTGCAGCTTCCGTAGGATTTATCCCTAAACAAATGTTGCTAGGAGTCCATAGCCTCAGCTAGAGTTAACAACCAAATATGGATTTTACTATGAAGAAGGTCTTGACCATTTACAACACAATAGTGAGTTTTAATTGCTCATTTCTGGTTTCTTCTGAAGATCTTCTGCAGAATTATTGCCCTTTGCCGAATTATGATAGCTAAATTTGCAACCACACATGGTGAGGTAGATACATACATTTAGTGCTGGCTTTTGGAGCTTCATGCTATGGGGAAAAAAAATTAAAGACATGGGTTTTGGTACTTGAAAGATTATAATAGCATCAGCCCAACTCCATTTCACAGAAACCACATGTAGCTGAGTGCATTCCATCTTCCAGCTTCAAACCTAATGCTTCAAATATGATGGATGTTTCACTAAAATAACCTTGGGTGCAGAAAAAGCCTCAACGTTGACAATAGTGTCTCAAAAGCTGAGAATCATGTTTGGATGACTTAAGTGACTTGAATAAAGGGTATGTACACATATGAGAGATGCAAACATGGATCTCCTCGTCCATATTACAAGTGGACCAATGTAAACTTACTTGTCCAAGGCTATGTCCTGTGGGGAGAGGTTGACATCAGGACTGAGGCAGTAGAATGAAATAAAGCACGTAAGATTTGCAAATTAGGCTCCAAGCTCCCTTCATTTGACCCTCAAGTTATGCTCTATGGCAGGTTTTATCGTACCTATTTATTCATCTCTAGAGGTGAAGCAACTTACTTCCAATGTTCACCCCCTTCTTGAAGCTAGCTTCACTTAGGAAGCACACTTAGGATATTTGTCGTTGATTGCATGCCTCTTTCTGCTGATTTGTGATTAAGGAGGTGAGTGGTAATTCCGAGTCTTAGACAAAGTCAAATCTCTCAAAGTTTCCTGTTAGTGCATTTACTGGTATTTCAGTTCCTCCTTGCCTGAAAGGGTTGAGTATTTTTATCTTTTAAGTTTTACTAGATGAAGAAAGTCAGGTTCAAGGTCACACAGCCCTTATTAGTGAGCCCAAAATTGATATGGAATTTGTTTGTACTCACATATGGATGCTCCAGTATACACGATTTTCCTCCCTCTTTTTCCTCTGAAGTCTAATGGGAGGATGTCTCTCTAATTCTTAGGAGTTCCCACCCTGTTTTTCCCAGGTTGCCACAGGCTTATTCTAGACTCAAACTAGTCAGCATCCACTCTCTCCTCTCATCCTGTCCCCCAAAATCCTACAGTGTACCTGGTCTATGGGGAGACATGGATTCCCATACATTTTCAAAAAAGCTATTCAAAATGAGAGAAAAACAGAAAGCTTTCAGAAGTTAATTCTTATAAAAAGTAGAAAAAAAAAAAAACAAAGAAAAAAATTCCAAACAAATGGAAAAGTTAGCAAAGCAACGTCAAGACTTTTGATTTTGAGGGTCAGGGAGACACACATTTGAATCCTTGCCTTTCCACTTAAGGAGCCACGTAACATGTAAAACCAGGTAAATGAGGAAGTGCCTAACATAGTTGGTGCATAATGACATTTCATATATATAGTCCCTCTTTCTTTTTGACCCAAAGACATAGATGATATTGCAGAAATAACTTTCTGACATCAAACTGCTTTTTCCTTCCTCTTCCCTCCACCCTTGTCTCCTTCAGATGCTAAACAAAATCACTGAAATGTGCAACCATGTGGCAGTTCAGGTATCAGCCACCAGCACTTCTCTTTCAACCTCTTCCCATGTCAAAGAACAGACTTGCTTCAAATCTGTTAAGTCTGCCTTTGATAACCAAAAAATGCCTCCAGATTTTAGCTTATCTACAGAGCAGTGGGGAGGAATTGGTGAGAGCCAAAGTTACTCACACCAGCTACATCCACTGCTTTGTTTTCTTTTTGATGACTTAGCTCATCTCCTCTAAAGCATGATCTTTCTGGAAGCCAGATTCTCAGGATTCATCTAGCATCACCAGAGTATAAATATACTATAAAACACATCTCCAACATTTCTGCCATAAAGGGAATATTGTTAAAGGATAATATTTAAAAGAGGATATTGATCATAGTCCATACATACGTAAGATAAACGTTCATCAGGGATGTTATTTAACTAATAAATGAGAAAATAAGAAGTTACAGTTAGTTCAATGGTGAATTCAAAGAACCATATAAATGTTAGCAAAACTTAACTGCTGAAATGAATTACACATAAACACAAAACTGGCTTATTCCAGGAATTGGAAGGGGATGAGACTGGAAGCTAAAAATCAGTTGTATCTCCATGGGACAAAATTGGTTTGCATGTCTACAGACAAGAATCATTTGCATTGCTATCAATATCTCTAACCAACTGAGTTGTAAAATAGCTCAGTGATAATGACAGGAGCAGAGACCCCATATAATCAGGTAACCCAGAGGGTGTGCCTAGAAACTGCTTAGTTTTCTACTAAAGATACCCAGCAATTATTCCAACTTGTCTTTCACACTTTTACCTAAAATATAAATTTAAGATAATAGGAAACAGGACAATAGAAAGGAACTGATACTTATTTTAAAAGGAAAGCTGAGGATAAAGGTGAAAAAACCTACTCTTTCTACGGGTATCTAGAAGAGATTAACGAAGTAGAAAGGGAAATGTAAGTCTATATCTGAAACCTAGCATATGATAAAATAAACTGCACATCTTGTCTTCTTCCCAAATGTTGGAGTTTTCCCATCATTAAAAGCTGCCTGAAAACATATCATCATCTATGTCATCACTCTTTTAAACATAGAGCTGGGCAATGAGCCCAACAACCCTGGAGAACTTAATATTAGCACATTAAATACTGCCTTGCCACCAATCACCCCATATAAATGTGTTAAAATATATTATCTTGGTATTTGTCACAATCTGTTACCATTGTTCAGGGGCAGTCATGCTGTATTAAAAGCCATGGAAACCCATGGGGCATGCTCCTTTAGAAATAAGGCAGGCATGGTAGACAGTTCAAAGTAAAAGTGTCAACTGTAAAAGCAATAGCTAATCAGCCTGCTCCAGCATTCACAAGCACCTGCCAACATAAGACAAGTACTTTCTGAAACATTAATAGATCTGACATAGTAGCACTGCTGGAAAGCCCAGTGATTGTCACATTTAAGTGATAGAATTAGTATATCAAGTAGCTTAACGAAGTATACTGGTCTATTGCATCAAGATAATTTCACTTAGCACGTATACGGCTTTCACCTTAAAAAAAAAAAACCTTCCCATGGAGTTAATTCTTAGACTTCTGTATCTCTCTTAGAGAGAAAATGCAATATTATTCCCCTTGAGGACTCCAAAATAAATTATCTCAACAGATTTATAAAATCTGCTCAACTAGATCCTTTATAGCTGATGGTTTTTGAGAAAGTAGTGTTGCACTGAAAGATTTCCTTACATTCCCTTAAATTTCAAGTACTAATGATATTACTTCTTAAAAACAAAATCGAACATACACATGCATGTTACCATTGATAAATCACAATTAGATTATTAAAGTTCTTATATTTTAAATGTAACAAATAATGTAGAGATTGCTTAATGTGACCTCCACACCGTACAGATGAAACTCTTTGGTTCAGTTCATCAGTTCCTGAGACAGAAGCAAAGAGGTGGGTTCTTGAACTCTAGGATCATGTCATCTCCATGCCTGAATAGTTTGTCTCACCCCTGTAAGTTACCTACTATGAAAAACAGTCCAAACTCATTATGTTTTTTGCTTTATGTACACTACATAAATGCTATTCACAGAAAATTACCAAAAGCACATGCTATTAAAGAATTAAAACACATTACAAGCATTCCTATACACCAGTAACAGACTTAAAGAGAGCCAAATCAAGAACCAACTGCCATTCACAATTGCTACAAAGAGAATAAAATACCTAGGAATACAACTAACAAGGAACGTAAAGGACTTCTTCAAGGAGAACTACAAGCCACTGCTCAACGAAATAAGAGAGGACACAAACAGATGAGAAACATTCCATGTTCATGGTTAGGAAGAATCAATATCATGAAAATGGCCATACTGCCCAAAGTAATTTACAGATTCAACACTATCCCCATTAAGCTACCAATGACCTTCTTCACAGAACTGGAAAAAAACACCTTAAACTTCATATGGAACCAAAAGAGAGCCCGCATAGCCAAGCCAATTCCAAGCAAAAAGAACAAAGCGGGAGGCATCACACTACCGGACTTCAAACTATACTACAAGGCTACAGTAATCAAAACAGCATGGTACTGGTACCAAAACAGAGATATAGACCAATGGAACAGAACAGAGGCCTGGGAGGAAACACAACATGTCTACAACCATCCGATTTTTGACAAACCTGACAAAAATAAGCAATGGGGAAAGAATTCCCTGTTTAATAAATGGTGTTGGGAAAACTGGCTAGCCATGTGCAGAAAGCAGAAACTGGACCCCTTCCTGACACCTTACACTAAAATTAACTCCAGATGGATTAAAGACTTAAACATAAGATCTAACACCATAAAAACCCTAGAAGAAAATCTAGGCAAAACCATTCAGGACATAGGTGTAGGCAAGGACTTCATGACCAAAACACCAAAAGCATTGGCAAAAAAAGCCAAAATAGACAAATGAGACCTAATCAAACTCCACAGCTTCTGCACGGCAAAAGAAACAGTCATTAGAGCGAATCGGCAATCAACAGAATGGGAAAAAAATGTTTGCAGTCTACCCATCTGACAAGGGGCTGTTATCCAGAATTTACAAAGAACTAAAACAGATCTACAAGAAAAGAACAAACAAGCCCATTCAAAAGTGGGCAAAGGATATGAACAGACACTTTACAAAAGAAGACATACAGGAGGCCAACAAATATATGAAAAAATGCTCATCATCACTGGTCATTAGAGAAATGCAAATCAAAACTACATTGAGATACCATCTCACACCAGTTAGAATGGTGATCATTAAAAAATCTGGAGACAACAGATGCTGGAGAGGATGTGGAGAAATAGGAACACTTTTACACTGTTGGTGGGAGTGCAAATTAGTTCAACCATTGTGGAAGACAGTGTGGCGATTCCTTAAGGATCTAGAAATAGAAATTCCATTTGACCCAGCAATCCCATTACCGGGTATATATTCAAAAGATTATAAATCATTCTACTATAAGGACACATGCACACAAATATTCATAGCAGTACTATTTACAATAGCAAAGACCTGGAACCAACCCAAATGCCCATCGATGATAGACTGGACAGCGAAAATGTGGTACATATACACCATGGAATATTATGCAGCCATCAAAAATGATGAGTTTGTGTCCTTTGTAGGGACATGGATGAACCTGGAAACCATGATTCTCAGCAAACTGACACAAGAGCAGAAAATCAAACACCACATATTTTCACTCATAGGCGGGTGTTGAACAATGAGAACACATGGGCACAGGGAGGGGAGCACTACACACTGGGGTCTGTTGGGGGGAAATGGAGGAGGGACGGGGTAGTAGGGAGGTGGGGAGAGATAGCATGGGGAGAAATGTCAGATACAGGTGAAGGGGAGGAAGACAGCAAATCACACTGTACCCCAAAACATAAAATGCAATAAAATTTTTTTTAAAAAGAATTAAAACACACAAAATCTTGACATCTTGATCATATTTTTAAAAGAATTATTTCAAAATTTTCCAGTTCTCTTAAATATCTTCAAGTTTTTTTTTAAGTCTATTTCAGCAACTTGGCTTGTGAGGATACTTACTGATTCTGTTAAAGCAAAACTAATACTTATTAAAATGTTACTCATTTGCAACTGGTCCTTTGATTAGAAAACATTAATAGATTTTTTTTTTTTGAGAAAGTGATTTGTTAACAAGTCAACTTGTCACCTGACAAATAATTTTAGAAATCTATAACTCGCGTGCTAATGGTCAATAACAAGCCTTAGGCAGCATGTAAACTTTGCAGTCAACCAGTGCTCCTCAAATCAGGGAAGATGGACCATCTGGTTCCTGGATTGGACAATGCTATAATTTCGCATAGTCACCAGTAATATATCAGCTACATTTTGCAAGTTGGTGGTATTCTGATAATATTTTAACTTGCTTCTAACTGCTGCAAATCAAAGCTTTTTATGGTTCTTGAAAATGAAAACTGGAGCCATCCCAGTTGGCCTGGTGTGTCTTAATCATTTATCACAAGTTTATATACTGAAGTTTAGTAAAATGTATGATGAATGAAGAGCTGACACTTTCTATGTTAGAATAGGCAAGAAAATTAAGATGTCAAATAAGTCTTGCAGAGAATGGTTACACTGTTTCATTACATAATTCAATTTAATACAATTTCTTAGCTGATGACAAAATTCTTACAGTTTTTTACAAAAAGAAAAGAAACCATAGCAAAGTATTCTTTTAAAGACTGAATTTTCACATTTTCTGTTTCACAAAGAATACAGAGTAACTTAAGAGACATAACTTCTAGATTTTTCTTTTAATTACAGTCTGAGCCAGACATGAATGGGCCCCCCCTATTTAGACTCTGTTGAATAGTTATTGGTTTCTCTAAGAGGGGCGTGTCATCCCCCTCCCAGAACCCAGCAGACTGGAATGCAATTAAACTGAACATTGACTGTGATGCTAAGATGTGCTTTGGTGAGTGTTTTAACTGTCATAATCACACCAGGAAAAAATAATCTACTTAAGTGTAAATTAAAGTGTTTCCCTTTTTATTTTTTCCCCTTAATCAACTCAGAAATTATCATAAAGAAAATGATTTTCGGGTTTAAGATCAGACTTTGTTTAGTGTTTCTATCTTGTCCTTGGACTAGGAAAATACAGTTTAAGCTTTCTATACATTGCTAATGTGCGGAAATTGCCCTTCTTTTACAGGAGAATGTGTGTGTGCTGCAGGACTGGGGCGGGTGGGGGACAGAAACACACAGATGTGCATGTTTGCATACGTAAGGTCTTCTATAATTTTTTAAATGTTTATTAAACTCATAAATTTTAAATGAGGTAAAATTCTAAAACCTATCCGATAACTTAAATTGGGGGATGGTCAGTTTGAATATAGAAGAATTCAGAAAAGTTACATCACTTTTTGTACGTGTCTTAGGGAGAAGTAAGCAAATTTTTCTGCAAAAGGCCAGATATTTTAGGCTTTAAATTTTAAAAAATATTTTAGGTTCTTAATATTTTTAACTATTTCAGGCTTTGGGGTACACAAGATCTCTATTACAACTATTCAACTCTCTCTGTATAGCTGAAATAACAGCAGCCATACACAATATATAAATGAATGAGTGTGGCTATGTTCCAATAAAACCTTATTTACTAATATTGGTGCAAATTAGGTATGGCTCACTGACCTTAGATTGCCAACCCCTGGTTTAGCCTAGAAATCCTGTTCTTTTCTATTGATGTCTTACGCTTTGTAAACTATCAATACAGTCCTGGACAATCAACACAATTCATATTGCTACTTGGGAAACAAAGTGCTTTTAAATCTTTATCATCTTTAAGAATTACAGTAATTCTGTGAAAAAGGCCCTACTGCATTCCCCACTTGCAGAGGATAACACAAAGGCTCCCAGGGACTTAACTACTGGCCCAAGAGAGACCCAAAGCAAGCGTTAGCTTCCCTCTGCTGGCGTTCTTTTGTAGCTCACTATGAGAAAACTTGATGTTTACTAGGATAACAGTTAGGAAACTTTTCATTTCCCTAATGAAATGTTCAACTTATACGTATTTTAAATATCAGAATATGAATTAGGATGTCAAAGGCTCTGTTTTCAAGAAGTGAAGCTAAAGATGAGGGAGGTCTCAAAGACGGTTAGCAGGGTCTGCCTCCAGATGGCTGATAGAGGTGCGACTAACAGATTGGGGAAATGGAGAAGCAACAAGAGTTGACAGAGCTAGATTATCGCCCATCTATGCTCAGAAAAAGAGGCAGACTTATAGGCTTACATTTGAAAAATTAGCTGGGCATGGTGGTGCAGGCTTGTTGTCCCAGCTACCCGGGAGGCTAAGGCAGGAGGGCCACTTGAACCCAGGAGATGAAGATTGTACTGAGCCAATATCACACCACTGCACTCCAGCTTGGTGACAGGGCAAGACTCCATCTCAAAACAAAAACAAAAACAAAAACAAAAACAAACCAAAAAAAAAAAACCCCTCTATCTGATAAGTCTTCAGAGAGGAAGTAGCATTTAGCCATCATCTTTTCTTCCATAGGCATAAAATTCAGGGCTCTATGAGCTCCTATACTTTGAGGCTGAGGATCCCTTAAAAGAATCATCTGTATATCCCAAACAGAACTGAAAAACTCTTTGATAAATGAATATATTTCACATTCAAAAACCCAAGAAGCTACTACCTAGGAGTAACAATCCTCTTACAGTTTTACTATATATACAGTTTTACTATACCCCTAAAAATGAATAAGAATAAGAAGAATAGCTAATTGCATCCTTGAATTTTACTATGTCTAAAATTAGAAGAGAGATTTGCTGAAAAGGAAAAATAACCACTGATTTTTAAGCGTTGAATAGATTAAAATTGCTGACTTAAGTGTTTTTTTAAATGTGAACCTTATCTAACTTTAAGGAATTTCCATGCCACTCTGTCACCCTACACCAAGAAAGATTTGTATTCCTCACTAGAGTTATCAAGAACTCTTGCTCTGGTACATACCAAGATAGGCTAACATCCACAATATATCAATGCTTGAAACGAACCTATGAAATGGTCATTTTTAAGTGACATTGTGGGTAGATTTGAGTAAAAAAATAACAGCTGAAGTCTAGTTGGAGTTCATTTTCCTCCAAATTAATTTCCCAAATAAAACATAAAGAACATAAAAATGCAAAGAGCACCAAATGTGAAGGAATTAATTATGGTGAATGGAAAAAGAATCTAATTCCAAGCAAATGATGAACAAAACCTCCACTGAGTGATTCACATCATCTGAAAATTACAGCCACGAACTTCAAGATTAAATCCAAAGCAATTACGATCTAAAAATGATTAATTTTTCCAAGTTGAGCATATGAAAATGTAGCACATCTTATTATCTGGTTGCCTGAAAAGGAGAGTTGGCCTTGAAAACACATCGTCCCCAAAGGACCATAGAAATTAAATATGGGGCAGGATATAGTATTATCTCACATTTGTTCTTCCTAAGTACATCTTCCTTAGATACTCCATCATTCCCGTGAATGAAAGGTGGTTCTTAGACACAAAGCACAAGAGGAAAAGTATCAGGTGATTCTTGTTGCCGTATTAAAACTCATATTTCTCTTTAAAGTTTGGTGACAATAGCACATAGTAATTCTGTCTGTGAATACACCTAAAAATAACAAGTAAGCTCAAAGTAATTTTCACTTAAAATCCACATTTTGCGTTGCTAACAATAGAGGGCTACACAGCGCCTGGCATGGAACAGGCATTCAAAGTCTTTTTGTACTATTGGGTAGCTGTGGCCCCACCACATATGGTCCTGACTGAGCTATTGATGGTAATGATCTTTCTAATCCAAAGAGACTGCTGCAAAACTAACTGGCTAACTGCATATCCACCCATCCCCAAAGCTGCAGGTGATTTTATAGATTAAAGATTCAGAGGAGGCCATGGGCAGCTAAGCTACCAATTTCCTTCGTCCCACATCTATGTTCCTATCCACCTGTTGCTCTCAGAGCATAAGAAAGTATAAAAATGCAAAATAAATATTATCTTTTTGATTTTGCTTTGCTTTGTGCATCAATAAGATATTCCATGTTGTTCTATCCTAACAGCTTTCTTCTCTTCCTACTTTTATAAGTAATTATTTTTCTTATTTCCTAATACAGCTAACTTACATTAAGCTTTGGTTTTGTACAGAAATCTTTCAGTGGTGTTGAAAACCTACGACTGTCTCTTGAAAAATTTATTCAGCTTGCTTCCTATTGTACCTATGTTCCACTTCCTGGCAATACTCTCCTGGTAAATTGGTAGTATGGGAACTCCACAATTCTGGGCATTCTTCCCTACATATTCCAGAATCTTCTAACCCCAAGATCATATTTAATAATTAGATTGGGCTTGGTGACTTCATTAATAAGGACTCCATTCAAGCATTCAATGTTAAGATATAAGGTTGTTAATGACATATGAAAAAGTGAGTCCAACATAGAAAACTGCACATCTGGAGACAGTCGATAACGTTAGTGTCGTGAAGATTTCTCCTCTGATGGGAACCTTCCGCTCTACTCTTTTTCACTCTTCTAAAACACACACTAGCTTTTAAGATTTTGAACTTGCTGCTAATGAATTTTTCACATGGCAAACTTCTACAGTAGCAGAGTTCTGAAAGAGCTTTCATCAATCTTAAAAGAAAAGCTGTTGAACTCTAAATGGATTTTGATTAAAATAAGTTAAACAATACCTTGGGAATTTTTTTAGGAATTTTTAGGACTTACATGAGCCACTGTGTGAGTTTTGCTAGATACTTACCATTTCCTTGGCTTTCAGCACGTGTGCCTAGAGCTCAAAATTTTTATAGAATTTTTCTACAGATATGCCTTTTTCTGATATTTCAAGTACTCATTTGTGTTTCCTTCATAATGAGTTTCACTTTGTATTTTATTTATGGTTATTTGTGTGTCTAAATACTCTACTACAAGATATTTGAGAGCAAGAGCATTTATTTAATATCTCTTAAATATGTCACCAGTCAGTATGTAAAACAGAGACTAGTAAGAATGAACAATGTTTTAAGTATTTATTTTGTCTTTGGAATTTTACTCGGTGACTTACATACAATTAATCATTTTACTTTCAAAAAAAAATCATTTCACTTTCAGGACAAACCTATGAGGTAAGTGGTATTGCCATCATTTGCAATTGAAGAAACTTAAGGCTCACAAAATTTAAATAATTTTTCCAAGCTTCTGAAGTCAATAATTGGTGGAGGTAAAATTCAAACCCCACTCCACCTCCAAAAGAAATTGCTAAATGGCTATTAAATGTATTATAAAATAAATCTGATTCTCCCTACTACATAGCATGTGTTATTTCATGCAATTTAAAAGAGCTATAAAAATAAATAAATGGTAACAGTCCAAAATGAATGTCTTAGTTCAGCCTGCTGTAACAAAAAGACCAAAGGCTGGGTGGCTTAAGTAACTCAAACGTGTTTCTTAAAGTTTTAGAGGCTGAAAAATCCAAGACTAAGGTGCCAGCATATTTGGTGTCTGGTGAAGACCCTTTGCCTGGTTTACAGATGACCATCTTCTCACTGGGTACTCACTCACATGGCAGAGGGAGCGCAAAAGTGAGAATGAGAGCAAAGGCAGGCAGGGGAGATAGAGAGAGAAAGGAGACAAGCTCTCTGTCTCTTTGTAGGGGCACAGATACTATCATGAGGCTCCACCCTCAACACCTTGTTACCCCACAAAGGCCCCATCTCCAAATACCATCACACTGGGATGCTAGCTTCAATGAATGAATTGTGGAGACACGCAAATATTCAGTCCATAGCAACAAGCTCTGTCATTTTCATACAACAATCAATCCCAAATGTTTTTTTCCTCACTAAGACTCTGTGTCCAGTACAGATTGGTAGGGGATTCTGTCCCTCAAGGACACTTGAGAATTCAGGCTAACCCATTCCCGTCTCCAGACAAATCCCACTCTGACTTTTAAAGCCTCCATCTGGAAATGAGACATTTCATTTCTACTCACATTTCTTAGAGAAATGAATCATGGAGCCATACTTAACTTAAAAGGGAATAGTGAAATAAAATTCTACCATGTGATCATATGCAGGAGAATCTGTATATGTGGGAGTAGTTCCAATGACCATTGCATATGCCTACCAAGGATGTAAAACGCTCTAAAAAGCTAAATTAGACTCATTGTGCATTTACATTCCTGCCGCAAGTTATCTGTTCCAAGTACTTCTGGCCTCATGTAGACTTTTGCCCTAACATTTTTAGAGTCCATATTTATTCTTGTTATTTAATGTTATTGAGTGGTTGTAAACCTTATTTTCCCTTAAGAGAATATGAAGAGAAAAGATAAAATAGACCCCGAGACTGCTAACAGTTGACTCTTTGTATTCTGTGATTCAGTGCATTCAGGCTCTCTAAATCTACAGAGCACCTATGACTTCCCTCTTGCCACACAGACATCTGTTCAACCAACCAACTTCTCAAATAATCCAAGCCTCTCTGGTTATTAGTGAAAAGTTGAATGTGGCTGGGCACGGTGGCTCACACCTGTAATACCAGCACTTTGGGAGGCTGAGGTGGTTGGATCACCTGAGGTCAGGAGTTTGAGACCAGCCTGGCCAACATGGTGAAATCCCGTCTCTACTAAAAACACAAATATTAGCCGGGTATAGTGGTGGGCGCCTGCAATCCCAGCTACTTGGGAGGCTGAGGCAGAAGACTTGCTTAAACCTGGGAGGCAGAGGTTGCAGTGAGCTGAGATCACACCATCGCACTCCAGCCTGGGGAACAAGAGGAAAACCCTATCTCAAAAAAAATAAAATTAAAAAAATAAGTGAGTGTGCCATCATTCAGCAAAGGATTCATTCATGGGATTTCATGCCACTGGTATTTGGGGAAATCATCAGTGAGATTGATTTTCAACACTTACAATACAAAGACTTTAATAAACGACTATAAAAATATTAAGTCTGCATAAAGTATAGGTTTAGTCAGACAAGTCTGACATCCAAGAAATCATGCAATTGTGCAATAGCTGTGTCCTTTGAGTGACTACCAAGAGTTCACCAAAGGGCAGGAGTAGTTATTGAATAATAACCTAAATCCCAAATCCAGGCTTTTATTTTAGAATATCTCCACCACATTGCAATGAACACCACAAAGCAGAAGAACATGATAAGAAATAGTTCGAGAATACCAACACTTACTAATTACTAGATACAAAGGTAAAACCTAGAATCATAGTCAAACAATGCAAGATGACAACAGTAAAATTACAATGAGTTTTCAGGGCAAAGATCACCAATTTGCTTTGGCTAGGTTTATGTTGAACATGTGTATTTTACAATTATGCAACTGAACGGAGGCAGAAAATAAAGAGAAAACAAAAGATCAAATGTAATTGTCGTTGGTTTATAATCCAAGGGACATCTGGGGACTGAGGTGAGGGGATAAGAATGACTCTATTGATGAGAGTCAAATATAGATTAAAAGGCTGAGCTGTAATAAAAAGGAGGAAACTACTACACAAAGTGTTCATCTTTCTCCCTCTTGATTCTCAACAGAAGCTACACTGAGGAGAGAACCAGTGAAAAGGAAAGATTGATTCCAGGGACAAGTTTTTAATCTAGTTTACAGCAACGGCTCAGTTTTTCAAAAACAATAGCTAACAGTAAAGTCCTACTAGCATATGGTATAGATCAGCCATGAAAATCAGTAAAGCTAATTTACTCAAGTTAACTGGACACTTTGCACTGTAGTAGCTTTTTTAAATTTGATTTTCATATATGTCTTATAAAGGGTAGTTTATCATTCTTAGTTCTACAATATGTCTGATATTATAGATGCTGCTTTTTTTGGGTATAGAAAATCCTTTTAGCATATTATTGTTCAAAACCTGGATAATGTCTATTTTTGAAACAACCTACCATTTAGCTACACATTTTTCTCCTACAATCAACCCACTTGCGGCAACCACATAACCTCACAAATAACTAGTATCATCTTCCTTCTCTTAACCACATTTTTCCGAACTAATTTTGTGGAGGCCAGGATTACCTTGATACCCAAATCAGATGACACAACCAAAAAAAATAAAACTACATGCCCATATCCCTAATGAACACAGATGCAAGAATCCTCAGTAAAATACAAGCAAATTGAATCCAACAGCAAATCAAGAAGATAATACACCACGATCAAGTAGGATTTATACCAAGAATGCAAGGATGACTCAAGATATACAGATCAATTACGCTGATAGATCATATCAATAGAATGAAGAAAACAAATGGATCATTTTAATTGACACAAGGAAAAACATTTTATAAAATTCAATATCCCTGCAACAACCTTGCATGTTCATCACATGTACCCCAAAACCTAAAATGCAATAAAAAATAAAAATAAAAAAATAAAATAAAATTCAATATCCCTTTAGGATTAAAAACAAACTAAGCATATACAGAACACATCTCAACATAATAAAGGTCATATATGACAAATGCAAAACTAACAGCATACTAAGTGAAGAAAAGTTGAAAGTCTTTCCTGTAAGAACTGGAACAAGATAAGGATACCCACTTTCACTACTTTTTTCAGTATAGCCCTGGCAGTCCTACCCAGAGCAATCACGTGAGAGAAAGAAATGAAGTGCATCCAAATTGGAAAAGGAGAAGTCAAATTATTCATTTTTGCCGATGATATGACCTCATATTGAGGAAAGCCTGAAGACCCCACCAAAATCTCTCTTAGATTTGATAAATGAATTCAGTACAGTTGCGGAATACAAAATCAATGTGCAAAAATTAGTAGCATTTCTATATACCAATAATGATCCAGCCAACAAAGAAATCAATCAGGCAATCCCATTTAAAATAGCTATAAAAACAGACAATCCAAAAAACCCCAAAGCATAGCAATACATTGAACAAAGAAGGTGAAAGATCTACACAAAGAAAACTACAAAACATAGGAGAAAAAAAAATAACGAAAAAGACACAAACAAATGAAAAAATATCCCAAGATGGGAAGAATCAATATCGTTAAAATGACCATATTGCTCAAAGCAATCTACAGATTCAATGCAATCCCTATCAAAATAACAATGCCATTCCTCACATAATTAGAAAAAATGATCCCAAAATTCATACGGAACCAAAGAGTCCAAATAGCCAAAGCAATCCTGAACAAAAAGAACAAAGCTGGAAGTATTCCATTACTTCACTTCAAAAAATATTATAAGGCTAAAGTAGCCAAAACACCATGGTATTGGTATAAAAGTAGACACACAGACCAATAAAACACAATAGAAAACCTAGAAATAAAGCCACATGTACAGATCCAATTGATCTTTGACAAAGCCAACAAAAACTTATATTGGGGAAAGGACACTACCTTCAATAAATGGGAAAATGGAATATCCATACACAGAATAATGAAACTAGACTCCTACTTCTCACCATACACAAATTAACTCAAAATGAATTAAAGCCTTAAATACAAAACCTGAAACTATAAAAATACTAGTAGAAAACCTAAGGAAAACCCTCCTGGATATTGGTCTAGACAAAGAACTTATGACTAAGACCATAAAAGGTCAGACAATAAAATCTAAAAGAGACAAAAGGGACTTAATTTTAAAATGCTTCTGCACAGCAAAAGAAATAATAAACAGAGTGAAGAGACAACCTGTTGAATGGGAGAAAATATTTGCAAACTATTCATCCGACAAGGAACTAACATCCAGAATGTTCAAGGAACTAAAAAAAACTCAACAGGAAGAAAACAAATCATCTCATTAAAAAGTGGTCAAAGCGAATGAATATATATATGTGTGTGTGTGTGCGTGTGTGTGCGTGTGTGTGTGTGTCTCAAAAAAAGCCATACAAATGGCCAAGAGATATGAAAAAAAAAAAAACTGCTCAACATCACTTATTGTCAGGGAAATGAAAAGCAAAACCACAATGGGATATCATCTTACAGCAGTCAGAATAGCTAGTCTTAGAAAGACAAAATAACAGAGGTCGGCGAGGACATGGAGAAAAGAAAAAGCTTATACCCTGGTGGTTGTAATGTAAACTAGTTTCACGCTAGTAGAAAACAGTGTGCAGACTATTCTAAAAAACTATAAACACAATTACCATTCAATCCAGGAATTCCACTACTGGGCATATACTCAAAAGAAGAGAAACCAATACATCAAAGGGATACCTGCACTTACATGTTTGCTGCAGCACTATTCACAATAGCAAAGATATGGAATCAAACTGCCTATTAACGGATGAATGAAGAAAGAAAATGTGGTATATATACACAATGGAATACTCTTCAGCCATTAAAAAGTATAAACGCATGTCATTTGCAGCAACATAGATGGAACTTAAGGTCGTTCACTTACATGAATAAGCCAGGCACAAAAAAAGACAAACACTGCATGTTCTCACTTATAGGTGGGAACTAAAAATTTTGACCACATGGAGGTAGAGAGTGGAAGATAGATAACAGAGACTGAGAAGGGTGATTTTGGGGAGAGGGAAGACGAAAAGTGGGTTGGAGATACAAACATAGTTAGAAGGAACAAATTCAACATTTGATAGCAGAGTAGGGTGACCCCATGATCAAAAATGTATTGTCCTCAAGAGACAGACATTCTAAATATCCTGACTTGATCACTACACATTATATGTAGCAAAATTTCACTAAAAGCCATAATATTATACCAAAATTCGTTTGAGAGGATAAAATACTCGAGAGACAGACACAATTTTTCATTTCAGGAGTGCTGAAGAGAAAAAACATTCAAAATAACCCAGTTTATTAACGAAAATATGCCTTAAAGTATAAATTACTTTCTCATGAAAGAAATTCAATTTATGATTCAACAGAAAAATCTGTGTGCTAGGTATCTGAGAAATCTGCAACTGCACAGGCTCCTAAGAATCAGAAACCAGGCAGAGCTGTCATAACTATTATGCAAAACAAAAATGAATAACAAAGTAGGCAATTTCCTAAAGTAAATTAAAATGCAATAGCAAGCACTTCATGAATATTTGTTTTCTTTTTCTCAATTACAAGCACCTGCGTGTCTTTCACTACTTTTGCATTTCAAAACACATGGAATAAATGGTGTTAAATCCATACTTCAAAGAGCCTGTGGAACTTGGTGAGGGTTCTCATGTTGTGGCAAGCTGCTTTGGTATGTCCACAGATATTAATATTTAGACAGAAGCTTTAAGAAAATAATCATCATTATGAATAAGCAAATACTCTTCAAGGGCATTCTAAGACTATCAATGGAAGGCATTTGGTTTACTCATTATATTGTTCTAAGATTTCACAATGGGCTTCTTCTCAGACCCCGTGCTGAGTTCAGTGAAGATGTACCCTTTCTTTGAGTCAAGAAAAACAGCAACAAACGAGCCTTTGAATCCATGTCAACTATGATATGTTACTGGAGAGGCAAGGTAGCCCAATTCTTTTGTATTATTAAGAAACTATAACATTCATTTGACATTCACACTAAATGGAGAATATAATTCATTTTGGAAACAGCTTTTAACATGTCATCACCTGACTCGTTGCCTGATAAAAGGGTCATCAATAATTTTTAACACTGGAAGGTGGGCAATTCCAACGAACTTGGTAGCATGATGTGCTTTTAAAGGGCAATTCAAATGACTTTGAGTTTAGGTGTAACTCAAATACACCTATTAATTTCGCGTCTTCTGTTCACCCCAACTGGTATGTGCTCAGGTCACTGGATCCATTGCTTCCCTCACCACTCTAAAGGCTTGCTCTGCCATCAGTCAAGCTTCCCAGTGGAGTCACCGCTCTACAGGTGATCATATGCTCCCCTGCTTACAGGTCGTCAGGGGCTTCAAACCATTACCAAGTTGAAGCCTAACTCTTCAGAAATACATATACGTACATTTTCCAGGCTAACACATATCACTGTCAGTCTTAATTCTTTACAGGACGATACCACTGCTCACTTCCTCTTAGCTCAGTTTTCTCCCCTACCTGCAATGTCTTTACTGCACTCTTTCCCTAGAAAACAACTACAATTTCTCTAGAGCCCTGCTCCGGCTGTACTGATGCCTAGGAAGACACTACCTCCCTACCTTTAGAAACAGAATGAATTCACCATCCCTCTGCCACCTCTGCTGGACATGTAGCATTTTACCTACAATATATTCTCAGCACAGTAGCCTGAGTAAATCTTTTTTAAAATACATAAGTAAAATCATGTCTGTCCTTCACATAAAACTTTCAAGGGCATTCTAGCTCTCTCAGAATAAAATCCAGCCTTTGTGGCCAAAAGTGATTTCAGCCTCTGCTTCTTCTCTGACTTCATTTTACAGTAACTTCACTTCTCTGCTTCCTTTGGCCACACCAGCCTCACCTTGCTTAAACACACTGGGTGTAGTCCCACGTCAGGGATGTTGCACTCTGTACTCCCTTTATCTGGAAGGTTCTTCTCCAAGACAATTGGTGACTTGCTTTCCATTTCCCCAGTTTCGGCTCACACATCCCCTATAAGGGAGGCCTTCTATAACTGCCTAATTTTAAGGAACAAATCAGAATAGCCTATTCCCAACTGTTTTCCAATAGACTATCCCTTCCAAAATACAGCCTTGAGTATCCCTCCTAAAATAAACCTCCGGTCACTCTTTATCCCTTTACCTTGCTTATTTTTCTTCATAATATTTGTTGTCAGATTATAGTTCTCTACAAATTGCTTAATTAAATCATCTCTCCCTCTACTAGAATATAAGTGTTTAAGTCCAGAAGCTATATTCTCAGCATGTAAAGCAGTGCCTGGCATGTGGGAGCCACTCAATACATATTTTTTGAACAAATAAATATTAGATTTCTTAAGTTTTCTAACTCTCTAGTAAATCTCTGAGACTTTTATATCACAGAAGATTTTTTTTTATAGGCTTAGTGGAAAGCACAGTAGTTGGTAGAGAGAAGCTAATCAATGTGTTTATTAAACAGAAAAACATTCATATCTTGCTCCTCATTCTCTCATCCATAAAGAGAAAAGGGATCACTTTCCACCTACCTCTAAAAGCATTCTACAATGCCAGGACAGGCAAAAACAATATTTTGAGAATTTTTTATACTCTACTGGCTCATGTCAGTATTTGTTAACTGAAAAAGAAAAAAAAAACTATAAATTATCTATAATACAATCTATATCTGTAACACTTAGATATTTGATGCCTATATCATTATCTATATACTGAAGTTCCATGGACCGAAGCTGCTCATTGGAATGAATGTATTTAGTGAGCTAAGCTATAAATAACTATTTTAAATGTGTTTTATAGTAATATCAAGTATTCTACTAGATCTGCAGGAAGGAAGGCGTTAGATTCATCTTCTTTGATTAAAAGATTCAAAGAGTGGATGATACCTAAGCTCTGCTGTGGAATAAGGAGAGTAAAGAAACTGTCACCAAATTAAGGAACAATAAATCAGGAGAAAAAGGCAACAGAAGGTAGGCTCTAGTCTAACCTTCTCGATATGATCTAGAAAGTCTGAGTAATTTGTTCGAAGCTGTCAGGTAGATAATGGCAAAGATGCTCTTAGACTTCCTGTTTTCCACGTTACTACTTTCATCTTTATCTTTCACAGGGATGCTCCACACCAAGGAAGTAAGCTGTCTATTCTTTGTCTGAGTGTGAATACACTCCAGGCTTTTTAAAGTACATTCCCTATAGTCTAAAAGAAGAGAGAAAGTTTAGAGCCAGGAGATTCAATTAGAAACCACCATGCTTATGAAGTGTGTAATGGAACCATTAATTGTCTGCTTAGAGCCTCAATTGTAAGACCTCTAGGATATCATTTCAAAAATTAAAATTAAAATGAGTGTACTTTAAATGAGATGATGTTTATGAATTTATAACTACTAGTCCTAAATTAGACAGGATGGGATGCCCATGGTGAGGATGCATCGAAGGGAGGTAAAACCATGAATGGATTATTAAAATGTCTTCTACTCCTTGATAGTTTTGCCAAAGTGCAACCTTATCTACAATAAATTAGTTGGCAAAGGTTTAAATTCTTTTTTAATTTTTAAACATTTTTATAATTATTTTAGTACACTTTATTAGTACCTATGCTTTTGAAGTTAATTACATCAGTATTATCTGGTTGGTAGAAATATTATGTAATAGTGTGCTATCCAGCCCTTCCTAATTCTACATACAGTATCATCACATTGCTAACTTGAGAAGCATTTACACTATAAAAATTGGCAAATATTAGAAATCAGGGCTTTGTTTGTTTTGTTGATTGTCTATACTAAAAAAGAAGCAGAAAGTATGATAATAATAGAGACAAAATGTTAAAAGATATCATCTCTATAGCTGTCACACTATGAAAGCATAAAAAATGATGAAGAAATATTCTATCAGTATTCCAAAACTATTATCCAATTCAGCAGTTACTCACATCACTGACGAACAAATTAAGTTCCAACGCATCTTGGTAATTTCACATTTGTCTTTCTCGTTAATGTAAACAAAAACATCAACCAATATTCATATGTAAACTACATTTGTTAGTCAATTAAAACCATAGGTTGGGTATAGATGCAAGAGTTTGGCAAAAATCAAAGAACACATTCTGTAAGAATCCATTGGCTACATGGAATTTATATTTAAAATATTGTTATTTACAAAGTATGGAGGGGCACATTCATTACATTAGAGAGGTTTCTCTCTCTCCCCGCCCCTGCCCCCCACTTCCTCCCCCCTCCTCTTTCTCCCCCGCCCGGGACTCCTACCTTCTCAGTCTCTTTTTCTGGAGAACTGATTGATTTTTGTTTGTTTTGTTTTTGTTCTGTTTTGTGTTTATACTTAAGAACTGTTAACCAGTGAACACTGGTTAACACTTAATGAACTAGATATATAGAAAGCCTGCAGATTTTAAATGTGTGTGGGTCTATTGCTTTAGATTGAGGAAGAAACATTTTAAAAGACCAATATATGTTCTAGCATAAAATCCCTGATATTCTAATTCACTGTATGTTAAAGGTAACACTCTTTAATATACACCGTACTATATTCTACTAGAACTTAGCATTTCAAATTGTTAAACATGGCTAATATTTCCTTTAGGGTTATCTAAAAACTGTAAAGAAAGAATTATGTGAAAAGGCTACTACTATGGGTACGTAATTTCTGCTTTATATGAACCATTTGTAAAGATATGAAGTCAAGGCAGTAATTTAGATATTTCAAACTGGTGGTCCACAAGCCTAATTGAAACCACAGGTTTGTCTGTGTTTCAGCTTATTTTGCTTTCATTTCTGTGGAGACTAACTCGGGGTCTCACATAAAATGTGGAGATGCAGTAAACTCTTCTCTTTGTCACGTCTTAATTTTTCCAATAGGCCAGGGGCGGTGGCTCACGCCTGTAAATCCCAGCACTTTGGGAGGCCGAGGCAGGTGGATCACGAGGTCAAGAGATCGAGACCATCCTGGTCAACATGGTGAAACCCCATCTCTACTAAAAATACAAAAAATTAGCTGGGAATGGTGGCGTGCCTGTAATCCCGGCTACTCAGGAGGCTGAGGCAGGAGAATTACCTGAACCCAGGAGGCGGAGGTTGCAGTGAGCCGAGATCGTGCCATTGCACTCCAGCCCGAGTAACAAGAGTGAAACTCCGTCTCAAAAAAAAAAAAAAAATTCTAATACATATTTCAGTTAATGTTTGGAAGGTACTCTATCAGTTTTGTGGTTCAACATGCACATTTCCAAATGGATGAAGTTGTACAAAATTTAAAACAAAAAAACCAAAATACTACTCATTTTTATGTCCACTTTGACAGTCTGAAGTTTAGGGAAGATTTCATAGGAAAGTTTTGCAAAGCAATTTCTGTTCTAGAAATAAGCGTATGGGACCTCAAGCCCCGATTCCTTCACAGAAGGAAGCTTTCTTACCACCCTGGTTCTCTGCCTTATTTAAGTTGAGAGATATTCTAATGGATATAGTTCTTGGGGCTGATTAGTCCCCAGAGTGCTGTTTCTCTGGAGAGGAGTCTGAATCTAATTGGTGCCCAGAAGTTTGAAATTGAAGCATTTTAGAAAATGTTCTCTGTGACTTCAAAGCCCACTATCAACTACTTTTACATTTTCGGGCTTAGCAGTCCTCCCTAATTAAATAATGTGTTGGTCACAGAAAACAATACAGAATGGTTTTCATCTTATTTATAATAATTCACTGACTGCAGGTGGAAAATTTAGAAATATTTAGAATAAAGTTCTCATGTGGGGATAAGATAAGGGGACCTCTCAGATAGTACAGAAAATGTGCATAGAATAACAAAAAGTTCTTATTAACGGACGAGTGTACCACAGACCTGGACTGAGGTCACTGCCATTTTCAGGTGTAATTTCTAACATGTGCACATAAATTAATGCCTTAAGTGTGGCATTTTGTACGAGGCTTTCCTGTAGGAGAGACTGAGCAACAGTTTTGGAAGAAACAGCTTAGAATTGCTGTTACAAACTTAATGTTCCTAGTGCTCATTGTCTATTTTTAAGCATCACACTTTCTACACTCCTTTAAAAAATGATTATATGGAAGCCCTTTCATGGTGCAAGAACAAGATTTAAACTGATATTTAAACAGAGCTGTTAAAAACTTTAAAAAATATTTCTATCATGCATTGATTTAATTCCAAATAAAACATATGAGTTAATGTTGAAGAAGAGTTTTGAGGATGTAAAATAGATACATGCTCATGGGATATTAAGTAATATGCAATTAATTTTTTACAGTTTGGATGCTTTTCATGTAGAAATGAATTTTTTCACTGCTTCATAGAAGTACAAATTAAAACGTTCTCCTACTTGCTGGCCCTGGCATAGCTTGCCAGCTCCAACTGTTCCTCAAATACTCTTTTATTCCAAGGATCTGAAGCTCTAAATTTATTCACTAGCCACAACCTGGACGTCATCCAGGTCTCCACACTCGCCTTTTTTTTTTTTTTTTAATTCTAAGTGTTTTTCTTTGTTATTCCTGACCAAGTTCTTTGCGAGAACCATCAGATAAATCCTTTAGTTCCACAGTTACTCTCCTGGCAGCACCTCAGACTTCCTGCTTCCATGCCCTTACTCCCCATAACTCACATCAAATGCCAACCTGGAATTGCTTGCAGCATCTGTCCTATCTGCTTATGGTAGGTTTAATTATGCCAAAGAATGCCAAAAAATAAGAGGATTCAGCATCGAGAAACAGAGGGTATGACAAGCAGGAAATGCTGTAAGCACTGAAGAGTGATGACTTTCCACTACAGAAACAGGCCAAGGCTTCCTCTGGAAGTGAGCCTCGAGGAGTGTGTAAGATTGTCATTCATAGATGAAGTTGGGAAGATACAAGCAAAAACCTCCACAGACACTCATCCTAGGGTGTATCCTGAAATTTAAAAAGCAGTTACAACTTAACCATACTAAAAGTTTAGTTAAGCTACATCTGACTTTGTGACACAAGAAAGGCAACTTGTGGCTGTCACAGTTAAACATCAACAAAGCTAGGGAAAGAATCGTAAATAAGAAGTGATACAGTCATTTCTTTACCAAGGTTTGAAAAAAGTAGATCCTAGTGCCAGTTTGCAAGGGAGTGTCGGAAATCAGCATGTTGTCCACTCACATCCACCTCCCTATTCTATTTCCTAACATTGTCCAGATTTTCATTCAGGTGTTCACTTCTCCCACGTGCAGGAGAACCCAACCCCATGAATTAATCAGTACAATCCGTGCCATTGCCTACTCTATGACTGGCATATCAAGTCAGAGAGGACAAGTGCCCTGACTCAATCCAGTTCCAGGACACACTCAGAAGCGAGGATGGCGGTTCTTTCTGATGAAATGAATGCCAGTATGAAAAATGGAAGCCCCAGTAGCAGTAGGAGCTGACCGATGACTTTGACAGAAGGTTCAAGTGTCTAAATGACCTCTAAGGACTTTGCCTTGTCCTAACAAACTCCCTTTTATGACAACGGAAACTTTGAGTTTAGTGTGAATTTGGATCTCTGATAATGAAACAGACCTGGAAACAAACTGTTTTCTAATCTTAAAACCGCAAGACCATATCCTTAATAATTCCATGAGAACCACGTGGATAATCAGCTGAATTTGCTCAAAAGTAGACTTTACTGTGGCTGTCTTTGCCCTCAAAACGTGTGTGTGTGTATGTATGTGTGTGTGTGTGACAATTAAGGATTGTAGATACACTATAGTAATTTTTGTTTCCTTACTCAAATACATTTCCAGAATTAATAAATAAATGCTGAATGAATAATCAAGTTAATTCATAAAATAAAATTAAAACACAAGGCTTTCTATAAAGGCACTTTAGATCATTTACGATACATTCTATAATGCTGACAAATAATCCAATTCACGAAGAACTATGAACTGATGAAAAGAAGCAGGATTTTGAGAAAAAGTCTCTGAATGGCAATGAAATTAAAAACAAACAGATCAAGTAATTCCATAAAAAATGTGGCACATTTTTACAAATGGGACAATGTATAAGGCGTTTTCATGGTGCTGATAAAGACAAAGACGAGAATGGGAAGAAAAAGAGATTTACTTGGACTTAGTTCCACATGGCTGGGGAGGTCTCAGAATCATGGCAGGAGATGAAAGGTACGTGGCAGCAACAAGGGAAAAATGAGGAAGACACAAAAGCAGAAACCCCTGATAAACCCATCAGATCTCGTGAGACTGATTCACTATCATGAGAACAGCATGAGAAATACAGACCTCCATGCTTCAATTACTCTCCCCTGTAAGGTTCCTTCCACAACACACGGGAATGCTAGGAGACACAATTCGAGTTGAGATTTGGGGGGGCACACAGCCAAACCATATCAAACCAATGTTTCAATTGTCATCCTCAGGGGTTTGTAAGTATATGTAAGAAATCAGACAGTTCACCCTCAGTTAAAAGGGCATCGTGACTGTTGTATTTAAGCATGGGGGAGAGCTCTAGTGGCAGGGACAAAAGCAGACCAAGTGACTGGCAGTAAAGGACTAGAAGCTGCGAAAGTCACCCAAAGGTCAGAGCTGAACGACAGTTGCCCAGGTAGCTGCACAGGCTGTCTAGTGGCTTCTGAGAACTCAAATGAGACAGAGAGAACAGGAGAAACAAATTGGCAAATTTCGAAGAAACATGGCAGCCAGTGTATGGTATTCCATGCCTTGAAGCTACCTTTTTTTTTTTTCTTTTTGAGACAGAGTCTTGCTCTGTCGCCTAGGCTGGAGTACAGTGGGGGTCATCTCAGCTCACTGCAACCTCCTCCTCCTGAATTCAAGCGAGTCTCCTGCATCAGCCTCCCGAGTACTGGGACTATAGGTGTCTGACACCATGCCTGGCTAATTTTTGTATTTTTAGTAGAGATGGAGTTTCCCCATATTGGCCAGGCTGGTCTCAAACTCCTGACCTCGTGATCCAGCCACCTTGGTCTCCCAAAGTGCTGGGATTACAGGCATGAGCCACTGCTCCCACCTGAAGCTATCTTTAAGGTATGGCCACGTGGGACAACTGGCCTAAGCTTTTCAGTGACTCAAGAAAGCATTAGGAGTGCAGGAGGAGATGACACCCTTCTTTCTAACCATTACTACAAAGTTATAAATATTTGAGCACAGTCTACCCCAACACATCTCAGACAATAGGTTTAACTGCATTTTACCCTCCAATATACCTTCTTTAGGCAGAAGTTGATTTGAATTACAGGATTTCCCCAAGGATAGCCCTGGCTCTCTGGAACAATAAGGGGGCTTCTGAAATGCCTTTGATTTATTTATTTATCACGATCATCATCACCGGTTCTATGGTTCAGTTAATGCAGAGAGCACATTAAATTTATGTGAGACTTGGTCCAAAGTCAAAGATGCCAGTTCCTTTTCTCACCTATTTTAACTAGAATAATTTAAGGACCTGACATGTTATCAATTGCCCTTCAGCTTCAATCTGTATCAATATTGTGTTCTTTCACATAAAAGTTTCTCTTCAATTTAGCCTTCTATTTTCTGTGTTAAATGGCCATACACCACTGTTAACTGACCAGGATTACCCAGCATATGGAATGCCAGGCCTTCCCTCTTTGAAATACAATTTCCTTTTGGCTTTTTGCCCAAACACAGTTAGGTAGTATTAGCTCCCCAGGCAGACCTCACCATCTTTGAGTTAAATACAGTAAGAAGTGCTGATGCTTCTATTTCACTAATATCTTTGCTCTGTAATCCTTCATTTTATGACCTGCCCCTGGCTGCTCCCTGAGCTAAGAATTTGCTGTTCATAAAGCGGTGTGACAAGTCTCATCACCTAATGATAAAGAAAGTGGTGTTCCTTCAGCTTTCACATGAGCAATCAGGACACCACGTGAATGTAGATGCTCTAGGCTACTATCCGATCCAACATGGAAGTAAAACATTATGCTTTCATGCAACCTGAGGGAAAAAAATCTCGATTTTTATTGTTCTAATCTTTTCCTCATAAAGTGATACAGACAGAATCAACCACAGAGTCCGACTGAAGCAGCATGATCACATCCGGGTCATCATCTCATAAGCCATTGCAGCCTTCCTGGGATTAACACACCGAAAGCAGGTTGACAAGACAGTCAGCTTGGGTCGGTGTTAATAATTCTTCAATTGCCTAGCAATGTTTAGATTAGGAAGGAAAAAAATGATAAATCTGTATTTTTCTTCCGAGCAGACTCAGTCTTGCATTTATTATGTTCAACACAGACTATTTATAAAATAAGTCTTCTGTGTCAGGCACATTTTAAAGCACTTAACAAATATTAACTTATTAAATCTTCATAACTGTCTAGAATAGGTTCTAAATTACCACCAGTTTTTACAGATGAAGAAGCCGAAGCACAGAGAGATTAAGTAAGTTGCCCAAGGTCACAGAGCTTGTAAGTGGCAGAGCGAGACCGTCTGGCTCTAAAATCTATATGCTCCCCCAATGCCGTAGGTTGTCTGTCTCTATAAAGCAGTGTTGAATGTAAACCCTAGTCTTTAAAACTTTTGATTAACACTCGTTAAATTTTGTTAAGAAGTAACAGTGGAACAACTTCAAAACATGGATTAAAAATAGTGTGTGTGTATGTAAATACATAACATATATTTTATATTTTGTTTATAATTTGTTTATATTTATTGTGCATGTGTATATGTAAATACATAACATATATTTTATATTTTGTTTATAATGTGTTTATTTTTATTGTTTAACTTGCAAAAGCCTTGGCAGTGTGCTGAGGTAGAAAAGACACATGGTAGTCCTTTGTCTCTAAAATGTCCAGTAAATAAAATAGATTCAAAGCAATTTTAATTTTAATTGGTTTTGATAAGTATGAGTGACTACTATTGTTTCCCCTAGAATGTGCAGATTTCACGTTACCATCTCTACAAAATGAACAAAGAAAAACGTCATGTTTTTCAATGCCATCCTACTTCTTTCCTGAACAGCAGAGTGCTCCAATAAAAATGATGTGGTCAAGGAAAAAAAACAAGGGGTGTGGTCAGGGAAGATACATGACCACCTCTCAATTCAAGAACTGTTCTTTTCCAACTTTCTGACTCTTCCTTACCCTCTCGTTCCTCCTCCAAATATATTCCACACCCATGTTACTCAAGGGTTTCTTAAAGGTATTCCTTCAGATGAGAACAACAACAATATTAAGAAATTATTAACCACGTGTTTACTAGCAGGTACTATGTTAATGAACACATAGAGGAGAAAAAATACATACTGGGGCCTGAGAGTAGAGGCTGGGAGGAGGGAGAAGATGAGGAAAAACAAGTAGTCTGAATACCTGGGTGATGAAACAGGCTGTACAACAAACCCCTATGACATATGTTTACCTGTGTAACAAATCTGTACGTGTATCCTCGAACTTAAAATAAACGTTAAAAAGTTAACAAGAATCTTGCATAATGACCTCTTTCAATCTTCATATTTGGACTGCGATGTTATGAAAATGACAGTCAAGATATTTTAGATAAGTTAGAATGGCCACTGGCCACAGATGATGAATAAGAGAGTGAGCAAACTGCTGAGTATCAGCCCTGCTGTAAGTGTGGATATTATTTTCATCGCACCAGCATATGCTTGACTTTGAGATGGTCTCTTATACTATGGAGTTGATAGTTCTCTGGTTTTTTTTTAAAGAGCAGTCAGTTACCAAATATGTCTAGAAATCACTGCAGATTATGTTTTCTATTTTGGATGTAAACAATGTATATTAGCATATTAATGGATGCTCAGAAATCTCTTTTACTTTATTGAATCCAGAGTTTTTGAGACTTCATTGATTAGAAAATAAAGTCTTCCTGTATTACCTGCTACATTATTCCAAACACACAGTTTGGGAAAAATGAATCTATAAAAATATTTATGTTTCTTAAAAATAAAATCTTCCTTGACCACTGCAGGTCACAAACGTTTGGAGCTACATTTTTTCCTTGTCACGTATAATTCCTCAGAATACAATCTTCGATGTGACGTTTGTTTAGCCCCATTCTCTCCTGAGTTCATTTCTACCCAACTGAAATGATTTCTGTTGAGCCACCAAGACCACATTACCGTCACACTCACAGATTACTTTAGATTCTTTTCTTACTGCATTTCTCTACGACACTGAGGGATATCTTTATCTTTGAAATTCTCTTTCTTGGCCATATTCATGCAACAATTATTGGCTTATTATTTTCTCTGCCTTTTATGCCTATTTTTCCTCCACCTACCCTAAAGTGTACATATTTCCCAGATTTCCATAGTTAGTCATTTTCTCTTCTTAATTCCCAGTTTATCCAAGAAAGTTAACAGAGGTTATGATGATCTTGCCTATATAGTGATCTCTCCTAAGTCTGAATATCATTCCAGAGCTCTTCCCTGAGCTTCCGAATCATAAACCCCATCAATATCTGGACAGATATATGAAGAACTGCCAAAATCTCAATCCTGACAGGTACATCAGGTACAAGAATAAACTAACCAGTGCTTTACCCCACCTCCTGCCTGAACCCCATCAAACTGCCTTTTCTTGTCACCTCTGTTTCCACTAGTGACTGCCCACCTGGTGGATTGCACCAGGAATCTGAGGGTCATTCTGCTTTCTCAACACTCAACCAGACTTCTTCCTAAACATGATTGAAACATATCCAAGGTAACCATGAATTATCGACCAAATCAAAACTTGGGGAGCTAAAGGATTACAGAGAAGTAAATAGCGTAAACAGGACTATGTCTAGCATCTGAGGTGAATGGTCATGTAATATTTTCCATTTCAAGAGCCCAAAATCTGTCCCTTACCACGACTCCTGACTGGTCATCCTATCTCATGGCGTCGTACCCAGCTCTATCTAACATGAGCTATCAGAATGAGTATACCGATCCCTAAGTTTGGCTGGATTATGCTTTTGGCTAGAACAAAATCTTATGATGTCACTGCTTGTCCCAGATAAGATTTTTTTCTCACCTGCACTTTCATGCCTGTGGACTTCTCTCTCTGCTAGAAGGTCCTTCTTTCCCTTCCCGTAAATCCTTTACTTGGTTAATCTTAGCCATCTTTGAAAACTTAGTCTAACAATAAACTCCTTTAAAAAGCCTTCCATTACTGTTCTTCTCCTAGTAGAACAACTCCAGGGGGCTACATGCTCCTTCTTCGTGTTATCACATCGAGCTGTAAATACTTCTTTGCCTTTACCATATTGCTATTTAATAATTCCTGACTTGTTAAACTATAAGTCAATTTGTGTTTATTACAAACGCTGTATGTGTATTTTAATGCATTTATTTATTGAAGAGTAACTACAAATTCATTAGATCTTTGAGAGTAATGCACAATGAATATTTCTTAAATATTGATGAGTGTTTTAAAATTAAAGTACATTTCCCTAATATTTCTGTCACAGCAATAGTCACAGCTAACACAGAATTCCCAACCTCAAGTAATTTTTGAGTAACTAAGCTATAATTATCTACATTTCATTATCATTTATTATATACATACATTCAATTAAATAGACTACAAGAAATTAAGTAATATTTCAAGTTTGACTTCGTTTTCAAAGGCAAAGATTCAAATGTATTTTTAAATACAATGGTAATTCCAAAAAATATAACTAGCAATATAAAACCTGCAAAAAGAGAAAATGACTATGATAATATGCAAGGAAATATTATCTTAACATAGAAAAACTTAAGAGTATATTATCCTAAGCAGAAAATTTTAATATTTCCCAAAGATGGTCATGGTATACTCAGAATTAGAAAAATGTTTTCAGAATATACAGCCTTTTCCCAAATCAATTTCTGTGAGATTACAAACAAATGCCAGTGAGACAATTTGCATAAGGGGCACTGACATACTTGCTTTACCTACAGTGTCTGTTTGACAACAATAGATTCTTAGAGAACTAAAAGCAGTTTCACTTCCTAAAGTGATGAAAATATCCTGTGGAAAAAAAAATGGTATCTGTTATTAAAACAAGGATGATGATGTACAGAAGAAACTGTATTTTACATTAAGTAGTGAGAGAATAACCAGCAAAAATGTTGCTATGGCAGATGGTGAAGGATACAACACACCCTGGATCCATTAGCACCACATTTTCTAAAATATTTACAAAATTTTAATGCTTTTTTGTTCAAAAGTGCATCTTTTTCCAGGATTAAGTTAAAACCAATTTGCTATAAGAGTCTAAACAAGGGAAGCAGTTAAATGATTCAAAAGCAACTGTAAAGAATACACCTTGGTTGAGTATTCTCTTTTCTACACAAGTAAGCCTTGTGACATTCAAATACAGTGCACACATCATGCAACTAATTTCCAAATAAGTGATTCCAGCATTAGCTATGTTAGGGAGAAAGGTGGTCTAATATGATTTTAGTCACACTGACAATTCAAACAACCCTCTGTGGTCCAATTGCACAATGCAGCCACCATTGAGAAACATTGTTTCTATCATGAGCTGCATTCTTATCATGGAATAATTCATTAAAACATAAAACTGTATATGACCAAACATTATTTTAGGGCTCTTTTTATTACTGAATTACACTACAAACACATATGTTAACAAATCAGGGAATGGCAATTTAATTGTAAAATATCATAATTTCAAGTTAGAATTATTCCAGGATAGCATCAAGCATGCAAATAAATTAGAAGTTTATTATTAAAAAATTCTTACATATAATTGGATAGATGAATGTATGGATAGAAATTATCAGCTATTGGTAAAAATTAGAAAATTAACATTCTAATTTCTACATAACTCATGATTTACTACTTTTTACAAGATAAATTACAAACCAGTTACTACTTTCCTAGATTAAAGTACCTTTGCTATATAGTTATTGACTGATATATTTCACAACAGTGATCATATCAGTTAACTAAAAAAGCATAGTGATTTCTTAAAAGAGTACATTGACTTAAGAGCCTAATGTTTTTGTCCAATTTCTAATAAAATGATACATTGGTGAAAGGTGGGACTCGAAGATTTAATTATAATAAATCAAACTATACATATGTTTCAATGCCCTTGCTAAAATGAAAATGAAGATTACGCATTAAAGAAGTATTTAATAAAATGATTGCCAGTATTCTAACATGTATGAAGTGATTAATGTCTGAAAATCTCCAACTGGCTATCAGGATGAGTGCCTGTCTGTCATGGGTATCATTGAGCCAATTCCTTAGGCTCTTGGTCATATCTGTGGTCTCCTAAGGAAAACCTGCTACGCACTTTTGAATTCTAAAACACTAGCAGAATTACTTAGCGACAATAAAGCATGCTTTAAAAATGCATATGACAAGGACATCTTAAATACATTTAGAAAGCCTCTATATCTTAAATTGAGCAAAATAAAAAGAAATATTCTGATTATTACAAACACTTGCTGCACGACTCTTTGATTCATACATTTCAGTTTGGGGTCTATAATTTCCTATAATAAGGTATAAAATATATGAATCTCAGCATATTTCAAACATTCCATGCCACCTGGTGCTTTTGTTTCTTTAATTTTCTGTGGTTTTGCTTTCTATTCCTGAGCAAGAGATTTCTTAGCCATTAATTTAGGCTTATGAATTAAGTAGAATGCAACTAATATACCTCTAAATTTAACTCTGTTTCTTCGTGATAGATTACTTTTGATTTGATTGATATAAACTGCATTGTGTTATATATTAGGATCCTCTATGAACAGATTCTCAAATTAACTGTAGTAAAATGTAGGAGAAACAACCCATTAGTTGGCATTTTATCTTTGCTGAATTAATTCTTATTTTTAATTAGACTCTCAGAAGGGCAATTAAGCAAGGAAAAGAAATAAAAAGCATCCAGGTGGGAAAGGAATATCCAGAGTTGTACAATCTTGTATATCAAAAATCTTTAAAATTCATTAATAACATAATTAATAAATGAATTTAGCAAGGCTGGAGGATACCACATTGACAGAAGAAAAGCACTTTTTTTTTATGTTCTAGGATGGCTATTTTATTTTTATTTTTTTATTTTTTAGTAATTTTTTAAAATTTTTACTTTAAGTTCTGGGGGTAAATGCGCAGATCTTGCAGGATTGTTACGTAGCTATACACATGTCATGGTAGTTTGCTGCCTCTATCTCCCCATCACCTACATGAGGTATTTCTCTTAATGCTATCCTTCCCTAATCTTCCCACCCCCTGCTATTCTTCCCCTAGTCCCCCACCCTCCAACAGACTCCAGTGTGTGATGTTCCCCTCCCTGTGTCCATGTGTTCTCATTGTTCAACACCTACTTAGGAGTGAGAACATGTGGTGTTTGGTTTTCTGTTCTTGTGTCAGTTTGCTGAGAATGATAGTTTCCAGCTTCAACCATGTCCCTGCAAAGGACATGAACTCATCCTTTTCTATGGCTGCATAGTATTCCATGGTGTATATATGCCACATTTTCTTTATCCAGTCTATCAAGAGGGGCATTTGGGTTGGTTCCAAGTCTTTGCTATTGTAAACAGAAGCACTTGTATTTCTATACACTAACCATGAACAACCTGAAAACAAAATTAAGAAAAAATACTTAGGAATAAATGTAACAGAGTAAGTGTAACAGTGTATGCTGAAAATTACAAAATATTATTGAACTAAATTAAAGACCTAAATAAGTAAAAAGACATATCATATTCACGGGTCATAAGACTTAATAGTGCTAAGGTGGTAACACTCCAATATTGATCTAAAGACTGAATAAAATTTCTGTCAAAAATTCCAGTTGTCCTTCACAAAAATTGACAAGCTCATTCTAAAATTCATTTGGAAATGCAAAGGAATGCAAATAGTCAAAATGATCGTGTAAAAGAAGAACAAATTTTCAGGATACACTCTTCAATCCTAATTCTTAATACAAAACAGCCATAACCAAGACAATGTACTATTAGCATGAGGATAACAGAATAGAGTTGAGAGTCCAGAAATACGTCCTTGTCCATATGGCCAAGGGTGGCATGGCCATTCAATGGAGAAAATGACAGTGCATTCAACAAATGATTCTGGCACAACAATATCCACATACAAAAGAATGAAGCTGGATCCCTGCTTCACAAAATATACAAAAATTATGACCAAAAAATAAGATTGTAGGATCCGAGACCTAAATGTAGAGCTAAAACTATAAAAACTCATATAAGAAAACCTAGAAGTAAAGATCTATGATCTTGGATCCTTAGCTATAACACTAAACACAGAAGTGACAAAAGAAAAAAAAGATAAATCAAAGACTTCATCAAAATTTGAAAAATTTTGAGCATCAAAGGACACTATCAAGAAAGTAAAATCTTGCATGTTCTTCACATGTACCCCAAAACCTAAAATGCAATAAAAAAAAAAAGAAAGTGAAAAGATAACGCACAAAATGGGAGAACATATTTGCAAATTATATAAAGGGTTCATTTTCCATATATATAAATACTCCTTAAAACATGCCAACAAAAAGATGAATTGCCTAATTTAAAAATGAGCAAGTGATCTCAACAGACATTTCAAAAGAGATATACAATCAGTTAGCTCGTACAAAGAGCTAGTGCTCAAAATCATTAGCCATCAGGAAAATACAAACCAAAACCACAATGAGATACCACTTTGGAACCACTGTGATGTCTATAATCAAAGGGACAAATTGCAAGTATTGTTGAGGATGTGGAGAACTAGAACCCTCATACATTGCTAGTAGCATTGAAAAATGCCACAGATGCTTTGGGAAACGATCTGGATTTACCTCAAACAGTCAAATATGGAATTACCATAGTATCCACTCCTAGGTATTCACCCAGCAAAAATGAAGACATATGTCCCTCACATAAAAACATGTAAACAAATGTTCATAGTTGCATTAATCATAATATGCAAAGAGCAGAAATGACTCAAATGTCATCCAATGATGAACAGATAAAAAGTGGCATGTTCACTATTAGGCAATAAAAAGGAATGGTGGTCTTCCATGTGCTACAGCATAGATGAAACTTGAACATATTACGTTAAGTAAAAAAAAAAAAAAAAAAAAAAAAGTGCATTTATATGAAATGTGCAGAATAGACAAATACATAGAGACAGAAGTTATTAGTAGTTGTCAAGGGATAGGGAACCAGGGCAATGGGGAATGACCTCCAGTGGATATGGGGTTTCTTTGGAAGTTTAATATGTTCTGGAATTAGATAGTGGTGATCAAAGCACAATTTTATGAATATACTAAACCCACAGTACTGTACAGTTAAGACAACGAACTTTATTGTGTGTGAATCATATCTCGACAAAGCTGTTATTTTTTCAAAAATCACACATTCTTGTCCCCATACCTGGTTTTTAGGCTCACAAAATAGCAAAATAAATAATTGTGTTGCAAAACTTCTGGTTATAGTATCAAGCTATATTTCATCTATTTCAACCACTTGAAAACAGAAATAGAACTAAGACTTTTTAATTTAATTTCAAATGGTTACCATTGAAAGAAATGTAAGTAAAAGAATCACCAGGATGTTTTTCTACAATGCACTGAGAACAGTATTAAAAAAAATATACTTCCCCTAAATCAATGTGTATATTACAATTTAAAATGTTAACTAGTTTTCATTTAAGCATTAATGTTCCTTGGAGACACAGCACAGGTGGGAATGAAAGAAACACTGCTTATCAGAAATAAAGAATAATGTCTATGTTGCCAAAGTAACCAAATTGTCTCATAAGAAATGTGTGATTTGACATTCACTTATCAATGTTTCTAAAATGCCACTCTTATCTTGCCTTTGTTGTAAATTTCATTTCCCAGCAATGAGTTCACAGATTCCCCTTTATATGCATATCTCATTTATTTGTTTCCAGAATAAATTAAACCACAGAGATATGGTCAGGGCTGTAACTGTCTCACTCTCCATGAGAAATAAATCATTGATGTAATCCGGAAGACTACACTGTATGATAATTACTCATTGAAGTTTCAGCCTTTCACATGAACTCTCCCTTATAATGATCCCCAAATCACAAAACTGCTGAAGGCAAGTGATCCTAAAGGTAATGTAGATTAGAGTACAAAGTAGATGATCAATAAGTGTTGTCTGAATTAAATCTTCCACCTTTTGACACTAACTATCCCTCCCCAACTTCCCAGTGATGCAAGAGTTTACTCGCCAATGGTGGAGAACTCTGTCTTATGGGATTCTTCATCCCACTTTAATTTAATTTAATTTATTTTTGAGTTGGAGTCTTCCTCTGTCACCCAGGCTGGAATGCAATTGCATGATCTCGGCTCACTGCTACCTCTGCCTCCCAGGTTCAAGCGATTGTTCTACCTCTACCTTCAGAGTAGTTGGGATTCAGGCACATGCCACCACATGTGGCTAATTTTTGTATTTTTAGTAGAGATGGGGCTCTCTCCATGTTGGCCTGGCTAGTCTCGAACTCCTGACCTCAGGTGATCTGCCCGCCTTGGTCTCCCAAAGTGCTAGGATTACAGGCATAAACCACTGCATCCAGCCCTTCATCCAATGTTGAACAGCAATAACTGTTAGATAGTTCTCCTAACTTGAATTTCTCAGATCTTGTTTGTGTCTTCTGTAGCTGCATATAATCCTGCTTTTATGCTTTCCCTATGAATATTTCAAAACGTCTATCATGCTTGATGTTACTCAGCCTTTTTGCTTATAAATTTGCTTCCAAGCTCAGAACTTTTAAACTTGTACAACTGTCAAATTGAGCCTACCCTTCAAATTTAAATCTATAGTTTTTCGATCCTGGTTCTTAGTTTCTTTATAGGAACTATCCATGGACTGCTAAATTCACATTTTTTGAATTGGTAACAGTTTCCCGACACATAATGGTATTCAACCCATGTTCCAAGCAGGTATGTTCCTTTTTAAAAAGATGTAGCTTTATTCTGGTTGCAAGGCCTGTCCTTCGAAGTCTAGATGCTATCTGGTTCAGCTAGCCTCCAAGCAAACAATTTTTTATGGTTTGTTGACTCCAGTGGTTTAAGCTACAGTCTGCAAGGAAAATTTCACTTTCGGTAACACCCAGGTAGCCAGCTATAGGACTTTGTAAATATCTCCCTCTCTCTTAAAAGGTCCAACATGCCTATGATATGGTAGTCTTTAGAGGTATTTCCAAGATTGCTTCTGACAGTATTATTTGTCCTTAAAGTACCAGTAGAATAGGTTGGGATGTGTAGTTTTGGTAAGTTTGGAAGGTTCTCTTCCAAAGTTCAGGTACACCTCATAGAGACATCTCATATTCTGACTGGACCATTTCATAGGGATGAAACATGATATCCCTAAGTTTTACTTGTCACACGTCCCTCATATCATAACTTCACTGCCATAACAATGATCAGATTGGTCCCATAGCCAAAACCAGATGATCTCACTCTGAAATTCTGCTTCATGTGCTATGGATCCAGAAAATTCAGATAAATACTCTGAAGAAGAAGGACGTATTTGAAACAACTACACCTCACTTCCAGAATTTACTTATATGATCATGATAATTTCAGGAATGTTTTCTAGTAAACTACACCTGTGTGGGTACCACTTGTCGATGTTAGGGTGGCATTTACACAGGTACAGTTCACGAGAAACTGTACTGTCTGGCAAAGACATTCTGAGACATCTACTCCGTATCAGATCGATTTGTAAATGGAGATTTCAGATAGTCATTTATTCAACCTGTACTTCCCAAGTACACTTAGGCATTATTTGGCCTAAAGAGAACTAAACAATTGCCTGTAAGACCAGGGCCATGTCTTATTGATAACTATTTTCACTGGAGACTAGAACTACATTATAAATCATAGATTAAGATGCTAAGCCTGGGCATCTAACATTTTTAGTTTTATCTATGATTTCCAGGCTGAATTTTCTAAAGAGAGAAATCATTTCTTGACCAGGTTTAATCCTTCCCACTAGCCATCTCATAATAAATGTCCCCAAAATGCCCAAAGACCAAGCTCAAGCTACTCTAAAAACCTCCATTTAAAAAGATGTAATAATAAGAAAAAAAAGTACAAAAAGATAATGCAACTACCACTAAATATCTTATATATTCATAACTCTAAATAAGCAGCTTATATATGGTACTATGTTAGGATTAAAAGGCTTGATACATTTGCTCTTATATTAAAAAGAACACCTGCTGTTAAGTCTGTACTCACTCTGCGCATAAGAAACAAATAGTTAAGGAAGCAGTAATTAAGTGAACTCTCAAATATTAGCCTCCTTGGAGAAAAAAATAATTTTATGCAGTCAGATTTTACTTATATGTGCACTCTTAGCTCCATAAATGAGAATTATCCTTAAAAGGGTACCAAGTCTCAGTTCCATAAATTATCTGCACATGTCCAAATATGTCTGATTACGTCCTTCTTTTTTAAAGAAAATAAACTATTTCCTTGTGAACGGTTTGCTTATGATAGTTAAATTAACTGAGTTTTGACAGTTCTCTAATCTATTTCAAGATCTTACTAATCTGGTCATTCTCTTCAGTTTTCTTTGGAAGCAGGAAAACTTGTTTAAATATCATAAAAATGTTACTATCAGCCCAAACCAGAGGAAAGCTGCAAAAGAAAAAGTCTAGAGCAAGGACTCTCCCAACTGAAGGCAGCTCTAACATACATAAAGCGAAGCAGAATCTTTCTTTCTCCCATTAATGGAAATAACAGTTGATATGCTTTAAGAGTTCAGGTAAGTACACAATTTGAATTAACAAAAATTGTCTTTCATTCTATGAATTTCCAAAAACTTCTTTTTTTTCCCTAAGTCAGATTAATATTTTAAAATCTGGAATACTCTAAAATATCGATTTTGTTTTTCATAAATAACAAAAATTTAAATATAAATAGTGTTAAATATGAAACCACTGGGAATGGATCACCCCTTCTTTAAAAATATTTATAACTAGTCAGAGAAAATAATGAGGTATTTTTCATCAAAACTTTCCTCATAATATCTACATGGGGTTCTTATACCTATATAAAACAATGAACATTGGTATCAGCTTATTTAGAAAGTGGATAATAACATAATTTTATTAAGTGGATTTTAACATAATGTTAACAGGAAAATGTTTAGATTCAAAAAATTTTCCCTAAATTATTAGAATAGGCTTCAAGAAAATAATCATGTTTCATAGTCACATATTGATATTTGTATATAGTGCATTTTAATCATGTTTATACACCCCCATATTTTATTTACAAAATATGAAACCAAAAGAAAAGGTCTACCATCTTTAAAAATAGTCATTCAATATTGGAAAAATAGTTTTAAGGGCAGAAGATGGTAAAGCAAAGGCACTAATCCACATGCCTTGAAAAATTACTTCTACTTTTTACATGCTAGCTATTTAGTTAAAGAAATGTAGAAAGTTTAGAAATCACAGTAATCAACAATTATGTATTAAGAACTCTACCCACCCAAATAATTCAAGTATGATGAAGCAAAGCTTATGGATAACATTTATGTTAAGTAGTGTCTATTGATGAACTGAGGTGGCACACAGAACGATGCAGTTGGACTGTTACTTGAAAGAGGTTGGTCAACTTTCATTGCTTGTTCCTACTATAAAAAGCTACCCACATGCCAACAGATGACTAAAAATAAAGTCATCCACATGCCAATGGATGATTATGACTGGAGACAAGTCAAGAGAAGAGCATTCTTTTGAAGAGCAGTGGCTACATTTACATTATTTAGTTGCACAAACACACACACACACACTATATATATATATATATATATATATATATATATATATACACACACAATAGCAATTTAGTTGCACACACAGACACATTATATGTGTGTGTGTGTGTGTGTGTATTTTGCTATTCCCGTGTGTGTATATATATATATACATATACATATACAAAAAATTAGCTGGGCATGGTGGTGCATGCCTGTGATCCCAGTTACTCAGGAGGCTGAGGCAGGAGAATTGCCTGAACCCAGGAGGCGGAGGTTGCGGTGAGCCGAGATCGCGCCATTGCACTCCAGCCTGGGTAACAAGAGTGAAACTCCGTCTCAAAAAAAAAAAAAAAAAAAAAAATTCTTACTTGGATGGATTTTTCCCATAAAATATAGGGAACCATACTGATATGAAAAAATCAGCCCAGTGACTATCTCTTATAGTTTAACAGTACTCATATATAGTTAAGAGGACATGAACAAGGGAATATTCTTTCATAAAATAATCCCAGTCATTCTCAAAAGCATAACAAATAATTCTCCTAGACTATCTTATTAGCAGTATCATGAATTATACAACAGAAATGCTTGTTCAAATGTTTTTTACTGATAAGAAACACTGCATTTTAAAAAGCAACCTCTATTTTAATATTTAATACCTCAGCCTATCTAGATCTCCAAAAGCAGCAAGCTATTTCAGAAAGAAGTGCACTTCTTGTAATGTTAAAAGCATTTCTGGCATTTTATATTATCTGCTTTTTAATGACTGTATTTTCCTAGCATTAAAAATGAATTAATCTCTTTTTCCCTAAGTACTCTCTTGAACATATAGTGAAAGAAATAGTTCAACAGGTTATTTTCCCTTGCTAAAGCCATATAGATCGTTGCCTCTTTTTGCATATCGGGTTTAAAAGCAAAATTTCTGACTGTGCATCCAACTCAAAGGTCATCATCTTTGTAAGTTTCAGAGAAATAAAGTTTTATTATTTTCTATAGAAAATAGAAAAAAATACTGATTCTAGGCCAGAGTATTGAAATACAAATGAGAAATAATTAAAATGTTATCTATACAGTTTCATTCAGCAATAAAGTTGTTTTTTTACTCTACAGTGTAATAAAATCACTTTAAGTAATTAACATTAACAATTTCGAACAGTCTATAAGAAATGCAAGCAATTGTTTCTCAATTCTCCAAATTTAAAGTTTTAAATAGAGGTGTTCTCTTTTGCATTCTGACATATTTCAATCATCATAGTGTTTGCTCTGTGTGTGTGTGTGTGTGTGTGTGTGTGTGTGTTTATTTATCTAAGGATTCAGGTCTCACTCTATCACCCAGGCTGGAGTGTAATGACATGACCATAGCTCAGTGTAGCCTTGAACTCCTAGAATCAATCAATCCTCTGGCCACAGCCTCCTGAGTAGCTGGATTTACAGGCACATGCCACTACAGTTGCTGAATTATTTTATTATTTAGAGTCTTGCAATATTGAACAGGCTGGTCTTGCAATGTTGAACAGACTAGTCTTGAACTCCTGACCTCCAGCAATCCTCCTGCCTCTGGGTCCTGAGTTGTTGAGATTATAAGCATGAGCCACCATGCCTGGCACTAAGTGTTAATTTAAATCTCACTGATGAAACAATCTTATTACGATGAAGACTTTAAAAAAATGGAATGAAAGTTCCGACACCAGCTTAGACGGGAGTGATCACCCTCCACCATGACTCTCACTGGCTACAGCTACAAAACCCAGAGAGACTACAAGGACCAGCTATTTGAAGACTGAAAAGTCAATAGTATTTTGAAGAGTAGAGAAGAAGACCAGAATTCAAAATACTACTAATCCAATGGTGAGTTTGAACTTTTTCCCTCCAGTGGGCTGAACTCAACACAATGGGGTTCCAAGAAGGTGGAACCAACTTCGTTTGTTTGTTTTTTCTCTGCCCTCCCAACACTTGGCCCTGGGCGCTGGCACAGCTAAAAAAGGTCACGGTAGAGTGTGGTCACTAAAGTTTCAGCACTCTGCTTGGGGGAAAAAGAAAGCTCAGACAACTGAAAAATTCTGGAGAAAAATGGCAGAGAAAATCTTGAGAAAGTAACCACAAACATTTTTATAAACACCTGGGCTCATCTACAGCTGCATATGTGTAGACTTGATCCTATTCAGCATACTGAAAACCTGGAGAAGTGAATCCACAGATAGCCCACCACCCAGGACCCAAGCTGGCCCCTGGAAGGTACACACAAGAAACAGATCCAAGTAACACTGCGAAGACTTGAAAACTTATCTGACATCAGAACTGCAACCTACAGAAGGCAGGTTGAAAGCTGTGCCCTAAACCTAACCAGCTTAACTGACCAGTAAAAACATAAATATCAACAGTTTCCACAGCATTTAAATAAGACCCAGAGTCTCATGTAATAATGATGGCAGCTGCGGACCATCCAGAACAGCTGCTGCCTGGGCGCTGGCTGCAGCAGGCAGATGTGAGCAATGGCAGCGAAGTGACTGAAGCAGCAGCAGTGGCGGCGGTGGGACCCTGTGCCCCGCAAAACCCAAGGCAGCCGACTGCACAGCCAAATGCACCACCCCCACCCTCACACAGCCAGGGGAGACCTACCAGAGGCTCAGAGCTACAAAATCAATGGCCTGGGATTCGACCCCGTGTTGCCACTCTCGCCTGACACTTCTGTGGGAAGGACACAGGGAGGAGGTGGAGCTGGGCCTGGGATGGTGCCACACTCCATGGAGCCACCATGATAGGGACAGGCCAAGCCACCTGCCAGCGGGGTAGCAGCATGGTCAGGCACAGAGGGGTGGGCAGAGAGGGGCCCAGTGAGGACCTGGAGCCCTCAACTCAGGTTGCAAGGAGGCATGGCTGGGGCTGCCTGCATGCTCCACTAAGTGGGCAAGAGCCCTACCCTCTCATGTGCAGGTACCAGGCATCTCTGGATTCTGCCCCCTCGAGGACTTGGAAAGGCCCTCATGCCCCTGCAGGCTTAGTGGTGCCTGCTCTCACTTCCTGGCCTTTCCCCATTCCCAGTGCCTGCTCTGATCTTGTAGTGGGTTTGGGGCCAAGTATAGGTGCTGTCAGAACTCAGCCAGGTGTGTGCACACTCAGAGCAATGCGGACACATCATCCCCTTGCCACCTTGGCCTGCTCCATCTTTGGGCATCGAAGAATGGGTGGGGGAGTCAGTGGAGGCTTGGAGCAGCTCAGCACTGGCCTGTAAGTGCCCCTTGATGAGAGTAGTCTGGGCCCATGGATGGAAGCAGGAGGCAGTCAGGCTCCTGAACAACAGGGTGTGGGACCCTGGTGATATCCCACCTTCAGGCCAGGCTGCCAGTCCTACAGACTGAAGTGGGAATTGTGGAACCTTTTCTGGACTCACCCATGGCCACCATGGACCAATTGGTGCATACTTCCTTCCCTTGAGGACCCTAAAAGCCCCAGGCTCAGCCAGAGCTAAGCAGACGAGATGACTAGCTATAGAGAGGAACTAGCCTCTCTTCTGCAAGTGAATGCATGGGAAGATCTGTCTGCAGAGAGGAGCTACCCTCTCTGCTAGGAGTTAAAGAGCTTCCTCCTGTGGGAGACTGAGCTGTTCTATCGCTCAATAAAACTCCTCTTTATCTTGTTCTACCTTCACTTGTCTGTATACCTCATTCTTCCTGGTTGTAGGACAAGAACTCAGACCCACCAAATGGCAAGGCTAAAAGAGCTGTAACACAAACAGGGCTGAAACATGCTCCTTGCTCACCACATTGCAGAGAGGAGAGGAGAGCTGTGGACCTTCCAGGAGCCCAAACCTGGCAGCTTCACATGCCAGGCCATGCCTGTGACTCCCTCTTTGGGGCCCTGCAGTTTCTGGCATCTCCAAGCTTCTGGGTGCCCCCACATTTTTCCACTGCCAGCCAGGGAAGCTGCTTAAAGTGTGCCTGGTCCAGCCGCAGCCTCTTGCAGAGCTGGCATCTATGCCCACCCCACTACAGCAGCCGGCATGTCTGATGGCACAGTGGCCCGACCCCACACTTGCTCACACACCCCCTCACCACTCCCCACCTCCACGATTCACAGTCTCCCTTGGAGGTATGAGACCCAGCTCAGTAGCATGAGCTGAATGCAGCCTGCTAGGCCAAGAGGGCAGAACGAGCCCAGTGGGTCCTAGCAAAACTTGGACAAAGGCACCAGCAGCCACAGGTTTCCGGCCAGAAAAATAAGATCCCAAAGATTGGTACCAACAAAATGTCCAAGATAAAATAAAAAATTACTCAGCATATAAAGAACAGAAAAAAAATCTCTATTGCACAGCAAAGTACATTAAAAAGATACCATTTCACTACGGTCAAGTCGCCAAGAAGACATAACCATCTTAATTGTGTATGCATGAAAATCAGAGCTAAATCCATAAATCTAAATCCAACAATACTGAAAATAGAAATAGACAAAGCTACAAATATAGTGTAGGACTTCAATACTTTTCTCTTGGTAACAGATAGAACACACAGATAAAGAGCCAGCAAGAACTGAGAAGAACTGAAAATTTCCATAAGTCAACTAAATCTAATTGACATTTATAGGTTACTCTGCCCAACAACAGCAGAATATACATTCTACTAACATGCACCTAGAATATTCCCCAGGACAGACCATATCCTGGATCATAAAACTAACAATAATGCACTTGAAGTCATTAAAACCATACACAGCATGTTCTCTGTAAATGAATTAAATCAGAAAACACTAACAGAAAAATCACATAAATTTCCCATTAAATACTTGAAAGGTAACAACACACTTCTAAATAATATATGGGTCAAAAAGAAAATTTCAAGATAAATTATAAAATATTTTATACTGAATGAAAATACAGTGACAGAATTTATGAAATGGAGCTAAATATAGTAGAAGATTCACAGCATTAAATGCTTATATAAGAAAAGAAGAAACACCTCAAAATTTCCACCTTAACTAGCTAGAACAAAAGGAGCAAAATTAACATGAAGCAAGTAGAAGCAAGAAAATAAGAATAAGAGAAGCCAAAAATCAATGGAATTGAAAAATCAAAAGCAATTGAGAATATCAGTCATGACAAAAACTGATTTTTGAAAAAATCAACAAAATTGGCAAACCTTTGGAAGGCACAGATCACCAATGAAAAGAAACAGAACATATTATTATATACCATACATGCATTAAATGGATAATAAGGCAATATATGATCAACTCTATGAACGTAAATCCAACATTTTAGTTGAAAAGGATCAATTCCTCTAAATCTGCAAATTACAAAAATGACTGATGATGAAAGAGATAACATTTACGTTCCTATAAATACTACAAGAAACTGATTTGGAAAAAATAAAATTTTGGAAAAGAAATCTCAAGTTCTGTATAGTTTAACTGGCAAATTCTACTAAACATTAAAGAAAAAAAATACCAATTTTACACAATTTATTTCAGAAAAAAAAAAGAGAGAGAAGGGAATTACCCTGATATCAAGTCCAGAGAAAAACAACACCAAAGAAAAAGAAAAAGAAAAACAAGAACAAGAAATTAAACTATATTCCAATTTCCCTCATTTAACAGAGGTGTAAAAATCCTCAAAAACATATTTGCAAATTGAATCCAACAATACATAAAAAGGATAAAAACTACAACTAAGGGGAATGTATTCGGGTAATGCAAGGCTAGACCAATATTTGAAAATCAACCTATGAGAGCCATTATATTAACAGTCTGAAAAGAATTCCTATATTTTATCAACTGATGCAGAAAAATAATTTGAAGTTCAATGTTTATTAATGATTTTTAAAATTATTAAAGCAAACTAGAAATAAAAATGAATTTTCTTAACCTATTAAATGGCAATCACAAAAACTCTACACCTATAATGTCATTTAATGAAGAAAGACTGAACATTGTCCTGAGTAATCCTAGCCACTTCAATTAAAAAAAAAAAAAAAAAGGCCGGGCGCGGTGGCTCACGCCTGTAATCCCAGCACTTTGGGAGGCCGAGGCGGGTGGAACACGAGGTCAAGAGATCGAGACCATCCGGGTCAACATGGTGAAACCCCGTCTCTACTAAAAATACAAAACATTAGCTGGGCATGGTGGCGCGTGCCTGTAATCCCAGCTACTCAAGGAGGCTGAGGCAGGAGAATTGCCTGAACCCAGGAGGCGGAGGTTGCGGTGAGCCGAGATCGCGCCATTGCACTCCGGCCTGGGTAACAAGAGCTAAACTCCGTCTCAAAAAAAAAAAACTGTGGGAATATTTTTTGTCAATATAGACAAGCTGATTTTAAAATTTATATGGGAAGGCAAGAGACCTAGAATTACCAAAAAAGTTAAAAAGACAAAAAGAACACAGTTGGAGAAATTACACTATCCAGTTTTAAGTTTTCCTGTAAAACTAATAAAGACTGTGCAAAATTGGTGGGAGGAAATACACATTGACCAACTGAATAAAATATAAGGAATGCAGAAATGAACATATTCCCCCAATACATTCATTGAATTTCTGACAAAAACAGAAAAGCTCTATGTAGAAGATCAAACCAGTTTGAATCTATCAAAGGTTGATTCATACGGTTGAAGAAAAGACGCTTTCTCCATAAAATAACAGTGCAAGGTGAAGCAGCAGGTGCTAATGGAACACTGCAAGAAGTTTATCTGGATGGTCTAGCTTAAAAACTAATTGAAGGTGGCTACACTAAACACATTTACCATGTAGATAAAACAGCCTTCCAGTGGAATAAGATGCCATGTAGAACTCTTATGGCTAAAAAGCAGAAAATAAGTGGCTGAATTTAAAGCTTTAAAGGACAGACTGACTCTCTCTCTTTTTTTTTTTAATTGCATTTTAGGTTTGGGGGTACATGTGAAGAACATGCAAGATTGTTGCATAGGTACACACATGGCAGTGTGATTTGCTGTCTTCCTTCCCCTCAGCTATATCTGTCATTTCTCCCCATGCTATCTCTCCCCACCTCCCCACCCCCCCGTCCCTCCCCCATTTCCCCATTCGTGTCCTTTGTAGGGACATGGATGAACCTGGAAACCATCATTCTCAGCAAACTGACACAAGAACAGAAAATCAAACACCACAGGTTCGCACTCATAGGCGGGTGTTGAACAATGAGAACACTGACTCTCTTTTTAGAGGTTAATGCAGCTGATGACTTCAAGTTGAAGCCAATGCTCATTTGCCATTTCAAAAATCACAGGTACCTTAAGAATTATACTAAATGTTCTCTGATGGTGCTCCATAAACAAAACAATCAAGTCTGGTTGGCAGCATATCTGTTTTAAAGCATGGTTTACTGAATATTTTAAACTCACCATTGAGACGTACTATTCAGAAAAAAAAATAGATTCTTTTCAAAATATTGCAGCTCATTAACAATTCACCTGGTCATCCCAGAGGTTTGATGGAGTTGTACAGAGAGGTTCATGTTGTTTTGATTCCTGCTAACACAGTATCCATTCTGCAGCCCATGGATCAATGAGTCCTTTGAACTTTCAAAATCCTATTATTTAAGAAATACATTTCATAACGGTATGACTTCCATAGATAGTGATTCCTCTGTGGATCTGGCCAAAATCAATTGAAAAGCTCCTGGAGGAGAGATCCAAGATGGCTGACCACTAGCAGCTCGGGATTGTAGCTCCCAGTGAAAACGCAAAGAACGAGAGGACCCCACACCTTCACATGAATTCTTGTTGCTCACGCACCAGGAGATTCCCAGCGGAGGAGCCCCACGGGTCGCCAGCGCGACTCTTGTGACCGGCGAGGCGGTTTTGCCGGAGCCTCAGAGCGTCGGTTCTCGGTACAGAGACAGAAAAGCACCATCAATCTTAACGCCGCTGATTTAGTCGGTGCAGTGGGTTGCTCAGATTTCGGCGCTGAGAATCAATAAGTTGGACGTCCACTCAGAAACCCAATTACAAAGACGGTAATTATAAAGACCACAGATGGATAAATCTACAACGAAGGGAAGAAAACAGTCAAAAAAGGCTGACAATACCCAAGATCAGAACGCCTCTCCCTCAGCAGGGGATCCCAGTTCCTCATCAGCAACGAAACAAGGCTTGATGGGGAACGAGTGTGTTCCAATTACAGAAGCAGGCTTCAAAACGTGGATAATGAGAAACTTCTGTGAATTAAAAGAACTTGTTCTAACACAATTTAAAGAAACTAAGAACTTTGAAAAAAGGTTTGACGAAATGTCGACAAGAATACAAAATTTAGAGAGGAAAATAAGTGAATTGATGGAGCTGAAAAACACAATACGAGAACTACGTGAAGTATGCACAAGTTTTAACAGCCGAATTGATCAAGCAGAAGAAAGGATATCAGAGGTCGAAGACCAACTTAATGAAATAAAACTAGAAGACAAGATTAGAGAAAAAAGGATAAAAAGGAATGAGCAAAGTCTCCAAGAAATATGGGACTATGTGAAAAGACCTAATCTACGCTTGATAGGTGTACCTGAATGTGACGAAGAAAATGAATCCAAGCTGGAAAATATGCTTCAGGATATTATTCAGGAAAATTTTCCCAACTTAGTAAGGCAGGATAATATTCAACTCCAGGTAATACAGAGAACACCACAAAGATATTCCTCAAGAAGAGCAACTCCAAGGCACATAATCGTCAGATTCACCAGGGATGAAATGAAGGAGAAAATACTAAGGGCAGCCAGAGAGAAAGGTCAGGTTACCCACAAAGGGAAGCCTATCAGACTTACAGCAGATCTCTCAGCAGAAACCCTACAAGCCAGAAGAGAGTGGGGGCCAATATTCAATATCCTTAAAGAAAAGACTTTTCAAGCAAGAATTTCACATCCAGCCAAACTAAGCTTCATAAGTGAAGGAAAAATAAAGTTTTTTGTGAACAAGCAAGCACTCAGAGAATTCATCACCACCAGGCCTGCTTTACAAGAGCTTCTGAAAGAACCACTACACATAGAAAGGAACAAACAGTATCGGCCTTTCTAAAAAATACCAAAAAGTAAAGAACATTAATATAATGAAGAATTTATATCAACTAATGGGCAAATGGCAGTATTAAACTCACATATATTATTATTAATTCTAAATTTAAATTGACTAAATTCCCCAATTCAAAGACAGACAGCCAATTTGGACAAAAAACTAAAACTGTATGCTGCATCCAGACCCATCTCACATTCAAGGATACACAAAGACTCAAAACAAAGGATGGAGAGAGACTTACCAACTAACCAGAGAGCAAAAATAAATAAATAAAAAGCAGAAGTTACAATTTTTGCCTCTGATAAAATAGTATTTAAAGCAACAAAGATCAAAAGAAGCAAAGAAGGACATTATATAATGATAAAAGAATCAATGCAACAACAAGAAGAGTTAAAGGTCCTAAATATATACGCACCCAATACAGGAATACCCAGACATACAAGACTTATAAAGAGACTTAGACTCCCACACAATAATAGTGGGAGACTTCAACATTAATATTAGACAGATCAATGAGACAGAAAATTAACAACGATATCCAGGACTTGAACTCAGATCTGGAACAAGTAAATGTAATTAACATTTATAGAACTCTCCACTTTACACAAAATATACACTCTTATCAGTACCACATCATATCAACTTAGAAGTTTAAACAAAATGTTGGTTGGCTCCTTGTTTGTTACTCTCTTCCCTCATTTTCTTTCATGTCTCCATTATTAAGGATAATTATAGGCATACCCATATTTAGACTGCATTCTAGCCCGGGCAACAAAGCAATACCCCTATTCTCTCTCCCTCTTCCTCTTTCTTCCTCTTCTTTATTCTTTTTCTTATTATTCTTTTTCTCTTCCAAAAAAAAAAAAAAAAAAAAAAAAAAAAACCTCCTGGAAAGGATTCACCATTCTAGATGTCATAAGGAACATTTGCGATCCATGAGAGGAAACCAAAATACCAATATTAACAATTGTTTGGAAGAATTTGATTCCAATTCTCATGGATCACTTGGACAGGCTCAAGAATTCGATGGAGAAAATAACTAGAGATTTGATACAGCAAGAGAACTAGAAATAGAAGTGGAGCCTGAAGATATGATTGAATTGCTGCAATCTCATGATCAAACAAATGAGGTGTTGCTTCACATGGTGAGCAAAAACTTAAGTTCCTTAAGATGGAGTATACTCCTGCTGTAGATGCTGTGATCGTAGTCGAGATGACAGCAAAAGATTTAGAATATTACATAACTAAGTTGATAAAGCTACAGCAAGGTCTGAAAGAGGTCTGAAAGAACTGACTTCAATTTTGAGAGAAGTTCTACTGTGGGCACAACGTTACCAAATAGGATCACATGCTACAGGGAAATATTTCACTAAAGAAAGAGTCAATCAATGCAACAGGCTTCCCTGTTGCCTTACTTAAGGAAATTGCCACATTTACCGCAACCTTCAGCAACTACCATCCTGATCATTTAGCAGCTATTAACATGGAGCCAAGACATGGCACTAACAAAAAAATTAGGACTTGCTGAATGGTCAGATGATCATTAGTATTTTTTAGCAATATTTTTTAAATTAAGATATGCACAGGTTATAGATACAATGCTATTGTACACGCCATAGAGTACAGTATAGTGTAAACATAAGTTTTATGTACTGGGAAACCAAAAAATTTGTGAGACTTACTTATTTTGATAATCGCTTTATTGCCATGGTCTGGTACTGAATCCGTCATACCTCAGAGATATATATGCCTTTATATGTGAGTCAGGGATTATTACAAGTAAGCAGAAATTTGAGGACTTACATAGGCAAAGAATAGCGGGGTGGAAAATAAATCAAGTCAAAGGCCGTAAGTCAGAAAAACAACAACAACAACAGCAAGCTGGTGGGTGTGCTTGAGGACAGACAGAAAACTGTTTTTGTATGATGGCTTCTCTGTTAGTGAAAAAGAAAAAAAAAAAAAGTGGAGTCATTTACTTACAAGGCAACATTATGTCAAAAGGTGTTCCAGGATGTGGTTCAGGTTAATTAGGGAAGTTGTCATTCAGGTCTTAACATGGTCTCTATTTCAACTGATACAGCTCAACATGGGTACAGAGTGGCATGCTAAAAATTACTAATGAGATGTCTACAGTAGACTCTGATGAAAGTCTCCTGTCAAAAAACAAACCATGACTCTCAAACACGGCAGAGACTTAGGCTACACAAGAACTCTGTAAGTGGATCTGGTACTTGAATCACACTAAGAACAGTGCTTTACATCCAGATTGAAACCAGAGCAACTGAAGAGCCAGATGTCCAACTCAGGCAAGATTTCATATAAGTCACATCCACCTGGTCGTCTGGTCTAGCAGATGAGTTGTGACAGCCATTTTTGCAAACATCCACGAAAACACAGATCTTTAGACATCCTTTCTTTCTTTTCTTCAATTAAGCACCCACATGGGCCAAATACTGTGTGACTAACTAATAAAACATTTATATTCCAAATAGGAGAAATTCATGTATTTGCCAAAAAATAATTATAGATTATACCACAAGTAATTTCATTCCTTATCTAAAAGTTGCCCCAAATGTGATGGCTAGAGGGATTTACGCGACGTAATATTCAGGTTGAGGTACAACGTAGTTTTCATAAGAACTTGAAATCGGAGCACAATTTATTCTACTTTCACCAAAAAAGATTGCCCTAATTCTTAAATAAAATGATTCATACACAAACTGTCCTATGTCGAAAAGGCTTTAGAAATATGTTTAGCCGTATTTTGAAGCCTTAGGAGGCAAATAGCAAGAAAGCAGAGCAGAAGTGGGTCAGAGGGCAAGGGAAGGAAAAAGGAAGGGCACAGACGATGAATAGACACTGCCAGGACCAGTGAAGTGGCTTTGTGGAGTTTTCTCTTTGATTCTTTTCTTCCTACATACTCGGTAGGTTTGATTACTTCTACTTGAACCCAGGAGAATGTAATAAGTTAGGTGACCTCTCCACTGTAATGGTTTACTCGAGTTTTTCTTTTGCTCTTTCATTTATATGTTCTTGGCATTTCTTTCCCATTCCTTTGTTTTTCTTTTCAATTTTTACAAAATTTAAGTGGATTTTTTTTTTCCCTCTCCAACCTTTACAGAAGCGAGAATCTACTGGCAAACTTCGGTTTCTTAGCTTTTTCACCTTTAAGGTTAAATTCTTAACACAGGAAAGAATGGCCGCTTTTTAAAAATATAATTTTAAAATCTGCCTTCCAATTCTATTGTAATACTGGGGAAGAATAATGGAAGTCTTCTCCATACCCAGGGCTTCTTGAGGTCAGTGAGATGTCAGTGTTTAAAAGTGCTGGGTCGGTAAAAAATTTGCATTTTTAACTGGTAATTTGCTGTGATAGGTGCACAATCCTGATTAGAGACTGTCATTTTTAGGCAGATGAACATCATCATTCCCTGTCTGCTTTCTATATGCTCTATGAGTTCTGAAAGATCTTTTCAAGGATGATGAAGGATGGAATCTTTCTTAAAGTATATTTTGAATCTCATCCAACAGATATGACATAATAAATCTTCAAGCTATTTCTGACCATATGTCACAACTCCTGAAAGCAAATGAAGGCTTTCACAGCTTTAAGGGATTATTTAACATTGACAGCTGCTGAGGGATTTATCCTGATTTTTCTTCTTTCTTTCCATCAAAAGTATCTACATAAGATGGCATGGCTTGTGGGTTGGAGGAGATGTTAAATGCTTGATGTATGTGATACCATATAAATTTCTTATGTTCCTTCAGTTAATCCATTTAAGTTCAACTACAAATAGCTGCACCAACTGTGTGCCCAGCCCTTGGGAATGGTAGAATGAGATAATGTAAAGAAAAAAAATGTAAAGAAGAGATAAAACAAACATGATATGAGGTTATAAATGAATGACTTTTTAAAATCATCATTGCATTAGAGGAGAGAATGTTGACTTTGGAAACAATAGGCTGGTAATGAAGATATCTAGATTTTAACAAGTGTGACTCAGAGCAAATCATCAAACTCCCCTGGGACCTAGTGTCTTCAGTATGAAACATATTGCTCAAACTAGCTGATTTTTGAGATTTCTTTTGGTTTACAAGCTCCCTATATTGTTTCAGAAGACAATTGTAGACTGAATCTACTATGTGTCATAGTTATACAGCGAAACAGCATGTAGTTGACCTTTAAGAAATCAATGAATTGTAAAGTTATTGTAACTAAATTATTTAAGTTTTTAAAAGAGTAATACTTTACTGTAAATGCATTTTAAAATTGTAGAATGATGGGAAATTTTAGATGCTTTTCATATCTAAAATTTCAGAAGGAAAATCTTGATTGCTGACTCTCATTGCCCTTCTGAAAACCAGATTCCTACATAATTTGGTTAAAGAAATACAATGATAGTTAAATTCATGTCTTACTTGAATTTTTTTAGTAGCAGGACCAAAACCAGAACTTAGTTTCTCTAGTTTTTAATCTGTAGACTATTACAACTTCTAATAAAAATAAAATTTGTGGCACTAGTATTAACATTTTACAGATTAAAAAATCTGAGAACAATAACAACAAAAAACACATCATATGGAAACAAAACACACATATATGACTTCGAATCTATCACTGCAAGATTCATTCATCAAGTTTTTACTAAGCATTTACTCCTTATCAATACTAGATGAAAACAGAATAGCTGATGGAGGCCTCATTTTATATAGTTTTCTATACAACATGTTTCCATCCTAAGTTTATATACACATTTTATGTTGAAATCAGTAATGATTACATTGGTGTGCAAGACATATATAAATTATTTTTTAAACCTTGTTACTCGAAACTGTGCCTGCATAAGGAATATAACACTAATAATGAACTGAAGAAAGGTGGAACATATCACAATAAGAGGGGTAATGTTAGTTATTTTGTTTGTTTGATCAATATAGAAAAAAAAACTAATGCAATATTTGTCCCAAAGTGTATTTTTTGGCCACAAACTTCAAAGAAATATTGACTCATCACTTTCACTTCTCAATAATTATTTTACTTCATGGTTTTCAATACATTAAGAGTTCTTTTCACTGAAAAACTTACATATTAACCTACTAATATTAATGTATATTAATGCTACCTTATAGCATTTCATCATGTAGAAAACGATTTTTAAATAATTGTCATCATCATTAAACACAATATTAAACGCAGTAAATCTGTTGAGTAAATTTAAATGTTTGTGGAATTCTGAATCTAACTTCATTATATAAAATTAATTTTCAAAGCACATGAATTTAAGCCTTTAATTTAAACTATTACGGCAAAAGTGTCTCTATTTCCAAACTGTCAACTACAAAAACGGATCATACTGCCAGAGTTTTCCCCAAGGTTGAAGAACCAGCAGTAATTAAAGACCATTTATCCAGTCAAAAGACAGAGACACAAAATACAGTATGACATCAGCTTGGCTGCCACAGCCTCTCAAGGGCAGGAAATCCATCACAACGACAATAGTTCATAACCAGAAACTGGTCAGAGTGACTTTAAATGAGTGGAAGCAAAGACAGAATTCTGTATGGAAGCCAACTAGATGTTGCACTGTCAGAAAGGTGCCGCCAGAAATTATTTCAGCCCCATAATGGAGACAGGGAACCGTAAGGTGGATAACACTGAACACGCACCCTAGAAGCCAACAGAACAGAGTTAGCCTTGAGAAGGGCAACTTAACATGTGAACAGATGTCATTGAGTTAGAAGACTCAATGTGGTTTACCTCTCACACGCTTGGATATTTAAACCTAATTTTAGATACCACATGGCACAAATTCAGGGGATGCCGTTTACCTAGAGTACGGTGTGTTGATATCTTATTAAAATCCAGTAGCACTAATTCTAAAATTATAAAGCTTGAACCTTAACTATATTGGGAAATTTTAAGATAATAGCCAAGAACAGCTTCTAAATGAAAAATTATGGGAGGATAGAGAGCACAAAAATTAAAAAATAAATGACATTGTAGCATAATTTTACATTAAAAGTGAAGACACATTGACAGTTACAGCTTAGAATACCCTGAGACTCATAATTTCTCTGAACTCGTCTATGTAAGAAAAGCAATAGTGCATGGAGATCCTTGTGCTGTACTGCAAATACAGGGCTACTGTTAAAGTCAGCTTAGACCATCAGTGAATCTTTTTATAATTGTGTCAATTACAATTGACTATTTTAAAACATAAGCAAAAAAAAAAAAAAGCATTTGTCTTTTACTGTTAAACAGCAAATAAAACTTAGATCTTCCCTTAAAAGGATTATTTTAGGCTAGACATGGTGGCTCACTTTGGGAAGCCAGTAGTTTGAGATCAACCTGGACAAGATAGTGAGACTCTGGCTCTACAAAAAATTTAAAAAATTTAAAAAATTAGCTGGGTGTGGTGGCAGGTGCCTGTAGTCTCAGCAACTCAGAAGGTAGAGGCGGGAGGATTGCTTGAGTCCAGGAGGTCGAGACTGCAGTGAGCTGTGATGGCACCACTGTACTCCAGCCTGAGCAGAAGAGCAAGGCCCTATCTCAAAAAGTGATAATAATAAAGTAAAAAATAGGATTTTAATCAAAGTGTGTTCCCTTAAAATTATATGCAGAACTTCTCCATTACAATGTTATTAGTCACAAAATTCACCACTTAAGGTAATTTAGGAAAGAACCATTTTACTTACTGGCTTCTATCCAAATTCATTTACCTCAAATTACCCTACAAATACAGTGAGGACAAGTTTTAAGTTACGGGCCCTCTGGAATTACTGAGCTGTGACTAGATAGCATATATTTTTGAACATAAAATATATTTTTTTCAGAAAACAAGATAAATGAATACAATTTGATAATAAATAGTACACTGTCAAAAGAGATCTCAGGAGAAATATACATACCATGGAATCTAAGAAAGAAAAATAAGTTGTTTCGGGAATATTATAAATATTTACCTTGTAAGCGTCTAGTTCCCGTTACCTAGACTTTAAAAGTGACCAAATATTTTCCCCAAATTTCTACCTTCCACCATTACGATATTATTTTTAAAGAAATACTTATCATATCTATTCATTCTATCCATTATTTGCTTCTTCAGTATCAGGCAGATATTTTTCTTAATGCTGGAGTTATCGGCGATGAATAGCGATAGGCAATATATTGGGCATGGAAGGGAACTTACATGAAGGGTTGGGGAAGACGATGTTACATAAAGTACAGAGAAAGCAAGAAACAAGCAAGCAAATACATACAAAAATGGCCGTGTGGTAAATGCTACAAAGGATATAAAACAGGATGATACAGTGAAGAGTACTTGGGGAAGACATTTTTGCAAGGAGGGGACTAAATAAGATATTTCCTCTGGAACTCCTTCTAGTTAAAGACTATATGGATAGTTACTGAATCACTGTGTCTCTCCTGAGCAATATGTTTGATCACAGTCCTATTGTGTTACCTCTAAAATTCGCCTTTCTACAAAACAAATAAATTAGATCTGAGAAAGACCCATACACATGATCTTTCAGCCTTGTACCATGATTATCTGTGCATGGGAATTGCCATAGTATATCCAATAAATACTCCCCACAATGTAAACTAGAGTAGCTTTTATTTATATGGATGCATCTTCCATTTTTATTTCTCCCTGAATGAGGGAGAGGCAGAAAGAAAAACTAATTAATGGCTCAACATTTCAAGTCCTAGGAAAACCACCTTATTTAGCTGGACAGCTACAAATCTTGTCAAGACTTTGAAATGGTTTTTCATTTTTAATACTGATCTATAGATATATGGATGAAGGTATACTGTTTCTCATTAATATCTCTGGTTCTCTTCTTTTTTTTGCCACACAGGATGAATTGCAATGCTCTGCTTCTTTGGATGTAGGTGAGGAATGTGATACATTTCAATCAATCAAATTTGAGTACAAGGCATACATCACTTTCTAGTTCAAACTTTGTGTGCTGGTCCCTAGACCTTTCGGAGCTGTCTCCCCATACCCTGGAAATCATGGAAGCAAATGCTACACGAAGGCTCATTACTACTTGAAGAAGCCCAGTGAAATTTAAGAAAGAAACACACCTTTGTGGTTTTAAGACACTAGAATTTTGGAGTCATCTATTATCACAGAATAACCTATATTATCTGTTAAGGGTTGAATTTTGTCTCTCCAAAATTCATATGTTGACATCCTAACACACAGGACCTCAGAATGTGACCTTATTTGGAAATATGTCACTCCACATGTAATCAGTTAAGTAAATATAAGGTCATAGTGGAGTAGAATGGGCCCTTCCTCCAATAATAACTAGTGTCTTTATAAAATAGGGGAAAGTTGGACACAGGCACACATAGAGGGAGGATGTCATATGAAGTGTATTAGTCCATTCTCATGCTGCTAATAAAGACATACCCGAGACTGGGTAATTTAGAAAGAAAAGAGGTTTAATTGACTCACAGTTCTACACGACTGGGGAGGCCTCAGGAAAGTTATAATCATGGCAGAAGGCACCTCTTCACAGGGTCGCAGGAAAGAGAATGAGAGCCGAGCAAAGGGGGAAACCCCTTGTAAAATCATAAGATCTTGTGAGAACTCACTATCATGAGATGGGGGAAGCCACCCTCATGATTCAATTATCTCCACCTGGTCCCACCGTTGACATGTGGAGATTATTATAATTCAAGGTAAGAATTGAGTAGGGATAGAGCCAAACCATATCATGAAGATAAAGGCAGAGGGTAGGATGATGGAGCAGAAGCCAGGGAACACCAGAAATTTCCCACAAACCCACCAGAAGCTGCAAGATCCTAGAACAGATTCTTCCTCAGCGCCCTCAGAGGGAACCCTATTCTAATACAACTATCTATCATTTCAAGCAGAAGATAATGTATGTTAGGGGAGGGGGGGGGAACAGCTAATAGTGACAGTCATTAATAAGCAGATACAATCTGTTTTCCTGAAATTACCTAGCTGTCATTTAAAATTTCTTTCATTATCATCTTAACAATAGGGATAATTTTATGCTTGATTTCTGTAACTAAGAAAAATATACTTCTGTTCAAAATTAAAGTGTTCGCAACTTAAAGAAAATGAGACAGTTTATTCCATTTCCTCAGAGGCCATTTTCATATTTACATGATCCTATTCTGTTGTCTCTTAATTATGAATGCTGAAGCTTTTAGCTTCAGAGGATCCGATATGTTTGCAATGAATGATTAAGGGTTCATGAAGTTTTTACCAGCACATTAATCTCCAGGTGCAGAGAAAGTCAAGACACTTGTTAAAATTCTCTAGCCCTCGCACAAGGTTGCCTCAGGAAATGTGGTAAACAGCTACAGTGCTGGCTCCCTGAGATAGCACCTAAACACATCAACTTCAAAGAAATGCTGTCTAGAAAAAGTAAGTATTCTACTTTTAGTTACTTGGCATAGTAAATAAAGAGAACTTTATTTCACCAGACTCTTTCTGAAATGAAACACTCCATGCACAGCAAGCTCATGACGTAGAATTTAGAAAAGCGGTAGATGCTTGATATTTGAGAGGGTGTGTCCTTATTCTTTTGCAGAGAGTGCTAGGGGGTCTCCAGGGAGAATACTTGCAGATTAACAAGATGAATGAAGAAAAGAGACACAATGAAACATGCCTGTTAAGCCAGCAACTAGGTCCTTCCACAAGCCTCACTTCACTCAATTCAACCACAATGATAATTCTTTCCTCCTAGAAATCCCATACCCCATGGCTTTTTAGATAACGACTATCATTTTCTTGCCAACTTTTTGCCTCCATCTTGGGTTTTCTTTCCTGGCTATTGACGTTTAAGTCTACCTTCGAAAGATTGATTTCTCCCAGGCTTATTCCTCACCTCTCTATTCTTTTCCATATATTATCTTTCTCTTGGGGAGACAGGCAGGTGACATGGAAAAACCACAGGCTTTAAAGCCAAACATACCCAAGCTGAAGTCAGGCTCCAGTATTTGTTAGCCAATCAGAACACCAGCCTCCTTGAGCTTCTTTTCCTTCATTTGGGAATAATCATACTTCGCTTAAAAGTGACTTACGAGATTTACACAAACTCAACTTCAACTTGTGTAAAGTGTGGTACATGGTAGGCACTCCACAAAGTCTAATGCCTGACTCTTGAAGATCTCATGTAATATTCTAATTTCAATTCCTGCTTTCATACCATAAACTGGGGAGGTTTGTGAAAAGAAAGGTAGAAATGGAAAGCCATGTCAAACACAGGGACATACTGGATAAAAGTGTGGGGGAGAGGAATGATTTCAGAACTAGAAAATGCAAAGTTTAGAACCAGAGAATGCAATTCAGGAATGACTCGCGTCTTCGACACCATCAGTACTTAATAATTCAAGAATCAGGCAATGTTCAAGGCTGAATAGTGGTCACAAAATAATCCTCAATTGTTTTGGATACTCTACACAAGGCTCCATGAATTTATTCAGCCAATGCCAATAGAGTTAATCATTTGGCAATCACTCAAAGTAGTCACAAAACACAAGTAGGCTACATGAGTTAAGGTTACAAGACTAATTCATATGTTCAAAGATATGTCATGCTGGACAGAAGGGTTGGCAATTACAGGAACTGGAGAAATGAACCAGTAACATAAATGGCAAGGGTTTTGGATTAGGAAAGCATCATTAGCCCATATATAACATACACCAATGCTTCTCAATATCTACTTTAATCCATGTTCTTTTTGAATAAACACAATTGTGTCTTAGTTGCTCTAATTTTATCTAAAATCTCAATATAAATGAATAGGTAAGACTAAAAGAATCAAAACAGTGGGCCAAAGTGCTGCCACATTTGATCGTTAGTATAAACAAAAAGAATTTAAGAGTTATATAGCTTCCACATGAGACTTACTATTTCATGTGTCAAAAGGGTCAATACTCATAGACATCTAATTAGGACCATCATGTAAATATGATAGTAACTCTCAAAGAAACTCTGAAACAAAAGATACCATGTTTTAAAATAGACGTCCACTGACCCAAGTGTTTCCATATCAAAGGATAATGCCTTTTAGATCAGCTATTGTTAATTGGCTGAGGATACACATTAAGAAAAGGAATACATTTCTAATATGCTTTGAAATATTTTCCATTACTCTAAGCAAACTGAAAAAGTGCCTAGCTTTGTATGCAGTAGAAAAATCTGTCTCATAGTATCGAGCCTTACTTATAATCCTGAATATAGTATGAGATGCTACTTGAAAAACAGTTATTACTATGGTTGGTTGGATAAAGTTATTTTTTTCTAAAAGCAAATAGGCTGAAGCATGACTGCAAACCAATTTCAGCTATAACAGCTACCATGTAGCACACAGCATCACCTCACTACCTAACACATTCTAATAAAGTTTACTGTAACATAAAATATTGCTGTATTGTTAATGATACTGCAACTTGAGACAGCCCAGAGAAAGCATTTGCTATTATTTTTTTTTAATGTTAGCATAAAGATAAACCCAGCTAAGATGCCATCTCAATTTTTTCTTCCACCTGGATTAACTACATCTTTTCTGAAATACACTTTCATGTTGCTCTGGTATCATAAATATTAGAAAAAGTCGATAGTAATTAAATGCATTAATAAGTTTTACACTGGAGCATCTGGTGGCTGACACAGCTCATAAATCTGAAAACCCAACCAAAAGTACACGATCCCTCAACTAGAATGCTTTTGCATTTGTAAAAAGAATTTTGTTTTACATTTAGGATCATCGAATTCGAGAATGAGACAATCATTGAGTAAGGATGGGTCATCATTTTTGTAGAGGGTCAACTAGCATAAATGTTAGGCTTTGTAAGTCATAAGGTCCCTGCTGCAACTATTCAACTCTGTGATTATGACGCACACAAGCTGCCATGTACAACATATACATGAACGGGCACCGTGGTGTTCCAACACAATTTTATGTATGAAAACTGAAATTTAAATATTATAGAGGTTCCACTTGTCTTTAAAACATTTTCCCCCCAACCATTTAAAAATGTAGAGAACATTATTAACTTGTGAGCCATACAAAACCAGACAGCAGGGCACATTTAGCCCACAGGCCATAGTCTGCCAAACCCCATTTTAGCACAACATCTAAATGAATGAACTAGGAAAAGATCTAGATGAGGAACTACACATGGAACAGAAATTTTCTCACCTCAAAGAATTGCAGTACATTTTTAGCTGGAGAAAAAGCCAAAGCTGTTGTTTTGTAATATCAAATATTATTTTAAAACAAACTCATGTCCTTTACCCAATAACCTGGTCCTCTCCATCTGCTCTCCTTCTCAATGATAGACTCAGTTGCCCAGTACTTCAATGAGACATTATATTTGATTCCTTTCTCTCTCTCTCTCTCTCTTAAACTTACCCAATCAATCACTTGCTCCTGCCAGATCTTCCCCTTAAATAACTTTCAAAATTACCTGCAATATATTATTCTGATGTAGACCACCATCCCTTCAAGCTTAGATTATTTTAACAACCTTTTCACTGGTCTAGATGCCTTCAGGCTTACTGGGCTCCAGTCCATTATCTTCATTGCAGCTGGACCTTTCTATTTTTCAATAGCAAATTGATCATATTAACTCTTCCATGTATGCCAATTATTTCATATGTCCTCAGGATAAAATACAAACTTCTTATCATGGCTTACAAGATCTTTCATAAACAAACTATTTCCTGAAAAAGGTTCATCCTTACCTTGAACTGTATTTAATGAAATACAGCTTCTAAAAAGTGGGAAACGGAGCTCCCAGCAGCTTGTACTCCTTCCACAGATGTACACATTCCTCAGGGAAGAGCAGAAGTTGAGGGAGCTATTATATCTCTTCTATGCAATGTGCAGAAGCATCAGAAAGCAACGCCTGTTACCAGTCCCCACAGTTGCAAACAAGAGAGTGGTATTGTGTGGGAGTGGGAGGTACTTGCAGCACCAAGGAAGAAGTGTGTCTAAGTTCACACTTTTTGAATGACAACAACTTTCCTTGCTCATAAAATAACAATGAGCACCTATGGCTCAATTGCAAATTGACATAAAATATCTGCAAAGCACTTTGGGATCACAGATGAGGAGGCTCACATAATTAAAACATGTGATGAGATTACACCAGGAAATCAGTGTATTGCTAAGAAGAAGAAATTAACAAAAGGCTGACTTGTTATTGCAGTGTCCTCTCCAGAATTGTTAACTTTTTATGTTATTTTCTCTGGCTTGCTCAACTGTAAATATTCGGCTCTTGTGCTAAAAATACACAAACATGAAATCTGAGAAGCTACTAATGGGAAGTGAGAAAAAAACCTCAAGTGGTAGATAAAACAAATAATGAACACTACAGAACTGTGACCAAGTCTGATACCTGGCCGGGCGCGGTGGCTCACACCTGTGATCCCAACACTTTGGGAGGCTGAGGCAGGCGAATCATGAGGTCAAGAGATTCAGAACAGTTTGGCCAACATGAGAAAACCCCATCTCTACTAAAAATACAAAAATTAGCAAGTTGTGGTGACATGTATCTGTAGTCCCAGCTACTCAGGAGGCTGAGGCAGGAGAATTGCTTGAACCGTGGAGACGGAGGTTGCAGTAAGCTGAGACTGTGCCACTGCACTCTAGTCTGGTGACAAAGCGAGACTCCAGTAAAAAGAAGAAAAAAAAAAAAAAAGAGTGGAACCTGATTAAGTGGACAAAGTTCACCAATTCAGGGAAAAGCAGGGAACTTCTTTTTGGATAATTTGATGTACTCTGCAATTTTCATACTTTACTGCCCCTTTTTTTAATTTAAAAAGGATGTTAATGTTAATATTTGTATCCATGCAGTATAGAAGAAAGAATTTTTTCCTAAAGAAGACGAACCTAGCCAACAATCATCATCTAGGTAAATATGTAAAACTCAATCTCTGATCACCAGGACCTCCATGACATGGTGCCCACCTGAATTTCACAACTTAATTCTCGTCAGTCTCTGGTTCATACTTGATGTCCTGGCAATACCACAATGCCTGTAATTCCTAACCCATCGCTTAATGTATGATGGTTGATTTCCTCCTTTTCTTAGTCTTCCCTTATACTTCATCTTGGATCGTTCCTTATGGATTAAGGAACCTGTCTCATCTGTGCTTTTATCACAGCATGAACAAGTATCTTTACATTGTGCTTTGTTCACTCATTTCACAAATATTTATTAAGTGCCTGTTCCGTACCTATCCCTGCTCTCAGTCATAGGTATTTGGCTCAATAATTTAATGTTGTGTGTCTTTACACAGTATAGTGCCTTTAGCTACTTGAAGATAAGAATTCTGAATTATATCTTTGTACTTTTTTTTTTTTAAGATAGAGTTTCACTCTGTCACCCAGCCTGAAGAGCAATGGCATGATTTCTGGTTATGGCAACCTCTGCCTCCCAGGTTCAAGCAATTCTCCTGCATCAGCCTCCCAAGTAGCTGGGATGACAGGCACACACCACCATCTCCGGCTAATATTTTGTATCTTTAGTCAAGATGGGGTTTCACCATGTTGGACAGGCTGGTCTCAAACTCCTGACCTTGTGATGCTCCCCTCTCGGTCTCCCAAAGTGCTGTACCTTTCTATATGTAGTAGGTACTCAGTACATGTTCACTGAATAAAGAAGCAGATCGACTAATGAATGAAGAGATGATCAAAGAAATTTTATTTGGATTTTTTTGTTTCCATTTTAAGCATCTGGAAGTTTGAAAGCAGGAATATCTTCTCAGGCTTGATAAAGAATGATTCTTATGGAATCTCATACAGGATATTTATTACTGGAAAGGACAAAATAATCTTGATAAAAACACTGTTTCACATAGAATAAAACATTTCCACTTAGATATGGAAAACAGAATAAAATCAAACATCAACGCAAGCATCCAGATTATGTTACTTGGTCTTGTTTGACAATATTTACAGAGGCAGGTTTCTTATTTAATTAATATCTGAATAATGGTCCTTTGTAAGCTTTAGACTATGGTGATTTTCATAGAGGAAAATATGACATCCTCCATGAAAGTACTTCAACTTACACTATGTTTTTCTAAGAAGCTCAAAATCCATATGTAGTCATATATCACTTAATGACAAGGACATATTCTGAAAAAAAATGAGTATTAAGATATTTCACTGCTGTGCATACCTCATAGAGTATACTTATATAAACCTAGATGGTATAGCATATTGCACACCCATACTACATATGGTATAGTCTTTTGCTCTTAGGCTACAAACCTGTGCATTATGTTATTCTATTGAGTAATGTAAGGAAATTATACCACAATGGTAAGTATTTCACAACAGGAATTTTTAAGCTATATTATAATCATCGGGGACCATCATCCTATATGTGGTTCATCCTTGATCAAAACACTATTTTGAAACAGATGTCTGTAATGATCGATTCATTGTTAATTAAGTTTAAGTCCACTCTAAGGAAGTTGATTATAACTAAAGCCATCAATACAGATACTTAAGAGAGACACAGGAAAATACATAGCATAGGTGTGTTGCCTGGGCTCTATACGCAGAATCATGTTCAAGATTAAAGACATCTATTTCAACTCAGCAATGGAGAGATATTATTTATGAACAATGGCATGCACATGCCTGATTAAATCTATTTTTGGATTAGTTCATTAATGCTAGGGCTATCGAACTTAACTCTGTTCTGAAAAACCCTTTGATAATGATGAGCGTTTCACTGAAACAATGAAAAGCTGTTCCACAAACAGGAATTGAACTCCTCCAAGGCATCCCAATAAAAATTGGACAGAGACATGTATAACCAAGATCCAGGTTATCAAGACATAAACTCATCTGATAATTAAGAGGACTGATAGTTGAGTTTATATAACACTTCATATTCGGCTCACTGCAACCTCCGCCTCCTGAGTTCAAGCAATTCTCCTGCCTCAGCCTCCCTAGTAGCTGGGACTACAGGTGTGTACCACCATGCCCAGCTAATTTTCGTGTTTTTTAGTAGAGACGGGGTTTCACCATGTTGGCCAGGATGGTCTAAATCTCTTGACCTTGTGATCTAATTATAGACATGAGCCAACGTGCCCAGCCAAGTTTTGAATATTTAATAGAAAAGTTCATTTGGGGAATAGGACCACTTACAATGTCTTGATCAAAAGTAATGTGTGCATCCTTATCTAGAAAAGAGATTGATTTCCTCATCATGCAACTTTGGTAAGATGGGGCAGAATGGATAGAGGGAATTAACCTATGATCTGATATGCCAGACTAATCTGAGGAAGAAGGTATTTTATTCTAAAAAATTTCTATGCACATGCTCATGATGAGCAAAATCAGAAAAAATGTAAACTCAGCCTCTCTTAAACATGTGATGAGAATGTTTGCATGTTTTTGCTTTAATTTGGTTTTGAAGCTGAATATCTAAAATGTAAACGTCACAGCTCAAAGAAGGGAAATTTCATAAAGAAGCAAGGAATCCTCAACTTCATACTATAACTGTTTTGCCACTAACATAAGAATGTGATCAAGTCATTAATGACAGTGACAGCTAGAATCAGTGCCCTTTATATAGCAAAGCAGTTGCAGCCATGATGCATTTAGCTACAGTGAATGGATTTTAGATTCAGGCTCCTACTTAATTCTTGCTTACTCTGTAATATAAGGCAGGTTACTGACCTTTAAAACCAGAGAACCTGACACAGCAAGAACCACCCCCCGCCAAAAAAAAAATGATAATATACTTTATATTTCTGTTAATGGCACTGATTAAAAGAAATATTTTTCTACTTTCATAAACCAGAAACTTATCAAACAGAAAACAAATAAGTAATAACACTTATAAAAAATAAATTTCAACAGTTTAAAAAATAAAGCTATGGAAGTATCTTGTTAACATCAACCTCAATCAAGTCCATATTTTTAAAGAAAAAATAAACATCGAATCTAATGGCAAGAGGCCATTTCTACATATCTTTCAGTCGCATTTTTACCTCAGTTGAGTGATTCATCCTGAGCAGCATCTTAGAGCTCCATGTATTCTACTACAGAAAAAGTAACTGAGGAGAATCAAGAAAACAGGTTGTAGTCATCAATGCTATGTCTAATTATTCCTGTAGACAGGCCACTTCTGCTGCTGCTTCGTGTACAAAGAGTGGTTTGTAATGGGGTATAAAAACCCAACTTGGCTCTAAAAACCTATTCTAGCTAAATTGATGATTCTAGCACCTATGAATATCCTCCTCCCAGAGTGACTGCCAAATAATTTGTGATTGCAGTATTTCTGAATGAGCGCTCAATTATTTAACAAAGATGACCTCAGTGGTGCAGCAAGAAGTCATGGGATGCTGAATTTTCAGGCCAAAGACCTAGACAAAGGAAGTCTGCTCCAGGATGTAAAATTGGGGGTTCTAATCGCATCTCTGAATATTTTTGAGTGAAAAGAGCCAGCAAGAGTTAGGATGGAATGCATTCCAAACTAGATACAACATCCCAATAGCTTACTCTTGACCTTGGGTGGGTAGCATTTGACCATTAATCTTAGGAAGTTCTAAAAATATATACACAACTGAATTTTTAAAAGCAAACAAGTAGATGTCTGGGTTAGTCATAAACCAAAAAGATTTCTTTCAATCCTTCATATTATCTCCCATTATTTTAGCAGAATTACTAAAAACACTATCTGTCCTTATTCTGATAGACAATCTTTTTATCTGTTTCCTTCATCCTCCCTCTCTGCCATCTTTGCCTGTGAAGGTGTATTTCTGCTGTCTGTAAGCCCAGTGGAAATTTCATTAAAAAAAAAAAAAAATAGCTTTCGGCTGGGCGTGGCTCATGCCTGTAATCCCAGCATTCTATGAAGCCAAGGTGGGTGGATCATGAGGTCAAGAGATTTAAGACCAACCTGGCCAACATGGTGAAACACCGTCTCTACTAAAAATGCAAAAATTAGCTGATTGTAGTGGTGCATGCCTGTAATCTCAGCTAATCAGGAGGCTGAGGCAGGAGAATTGCTTGAACCTGGGAGGCAGAGATTGCAGTGAGTCAAGATTGTGTCACAGCACTCCAGCCTGGCGACAGAGTCAGACTCTGCCTCAAAACCAACCAAACAAACAAACAAAAACAAAAACAAAAACAAACAGCATTCATGAAGGGTTCCTATATAATCATTAATATTTGTTTAAAATAAAAGTGTAGTAAATAAAATTCCTGCCATTCATATATTTGTAGCCTTTTTCTCCCCCCATCATTTATTAATTCAATAAGCATTTATTGAAAGCCCACTGTGTCCTTGACAATATGCTAGGTACTAGGAAAGCTGAATAAATCCCATTAACAAGTTCACATCCAGAAGGGATGGCATAACATTACAGAATTGAATGCAACTTAGTGCAATTAGCACTACTAGGGATGGTCGGAACACGGTGAAAGCAATAATTTGCTCTGCAGATTGGTGCAGGAGATGTGAAGAAGACGGTGAAGAGTTGACAGACTCTATTTCTCTTAAAATAGAGAAGTCTGAGGCTCCTGAATACTGATTTGAATTATGATTCACTTTGAAAACATCAGAACTGAGTTAGATGTTCCCAACATTACATCTCACCTAGAATTGCAATTTAGCTTAATATGCACATCCGATACAAAAATGATGCTTAAGAGCCCTGACTATGACAGTATTAGGAACTAGGATATGCTCTTCATCCATAACCTCCCATTATAGAAAATGAGGTTACATCCACTCAGATAACTACTCTGTAAGGATAATGATATCATATTCACTATGACCTAAACATAGCCTGGTTACAGAAGGAAAAAAAGGAAACATAAAAATCTGTTACTACTCCAGACATCGGTACAGTATATTTTTCCTACTTCTCTAATAACCTTCATCCTTTCATTCTATTCAATAAGAAACTACAAATTGAAATAACAATTAGGCTTGTAGCAGAAATGCTTGCTTCCAACTCACCATAAGCAAAGACCAAATAACAGTGATGTGAAGAGCTGGTATAGTTTATAAAAAGTAAGTTACATATTTTGAGGATGAAAGACTGAACATACTATTTTCTCCTATTTTCGTAGAAAATGCTAAGTTCTATACTTAGCGAAATAAGAATATCAAATTCTTCATTTGTATACTTCTACAGTTATACTACCAAAATATTAGCCATATTTGGAAATAATAAAATTTATGTGAAATGGACTACATATAATATGTGCAAAGTAGAAAAAGTATTAAAAGGAAATAATTATGTTGGCTTTGAGAACCACAATGTGATAGTCAAAGCTTTGAATTACATTTTATAAGAGTTTGTGTCCAGATGAAAAGGCATTTTAAAAGAATTAAAGTAAAAATATATTTTTTGTTTGCTTTATATGCATGACATGCTTTTTTTCTTTTCTTTTCTTTTCTTTTTTTTTTTTTTTTTTTTTTTTGAGAAGAAATCTTGCCCTGTCGCTCAGCTTGATGTGCAGTGGCACAATCTCTGTTCACTGCAACCTCCATCCTGGGTTCAAGTGATTCTTCTACCTCATTCTCCCAAGTAGCTGGGACTACAGGCATGAGCCACCACACCCAGCTACATTTTGTATTTTTAGTGGCGATGAGGTTTCACTATATTGGCCAAACTGGTCTTGAACTCTTGACCTTGTGATCTGCCTGCCACAGCGTCCCAAAGTGCTGAGATTAGAGGCGTGAGCCACTGTGATGACGAGTTAATTTTTCAATTTCTAGTCTCTTAATAAAATGAACCTTGAAAATTTAATAGAAAACAGTACCCCTGTTCTCATCCCCACTTAACACCAATTTACAAAAAAGAGAGAGAGAGAGAGAGAGAGAGATAGAAATTGCATTTTGACTTTTTACTGGAAACTTTTCTGTGGATACTTTTAGCAGTATATTTTTATAACATTTTTTAACAATTGAGCATAATCAATAAATGGATTCACTAATAAATGTTTATAATTATCTAATGGAGTCTTGAGAACACAAAATATAATGAAATAATGAATTGATTATCCATGGTCATGGAATGAAAATAAAATCCCATAATATCTCCCAAGCATATATAATGGTTATTGCTATTCTAAATGATTTCTACTTTTACATTGGCCAAAGCACTGTTTTACAAAGCAGTTATTTATAGCACTGATGTTTTAAGGTAGCTTCCTTGGTCAAACATCACAAATACTTTTTTAATGTCTTCAGAATCAAGTTCAAAGTTCTCAGACCATGATTAAGGTCATTCACTCTTTAGACACAATCTTCAGTCTTAGATTTCTCACCTGCCTTCTCTATCTTTTTTTTTTTTTTTTTTTTTTTTGAGATGGAGTCTCACTCTATTGCCCAGGCTGGAGTGCAGTGGTGTAATCTCAGCTCAATTCAACCTCCGCCTCCCAGGTTCAAGTTCAGCCTCCTGAGTAGCTGGGGCTACAGGTGCCCACCACCATGCCCAGCTATTTTGTTTTTGTTTTTGTTTTTAAGTAGAGATAGAGTTTCACCGTATTGGCCAGGCTGGTCTTGAACTCCTGACCTTGTGATCCACTTCCCTCAGCCTCCCAAAGTGCTGGGATTACAGGCATGAGCCACGGCACCCAGGTGCCTTCTCTCTTCTATTGGAAACCTTACAGAAACACCAAGTATTTGTGAAATCAACAACCTCAGATTAATATATCCTTGATCTTTTACAATCCCACCACAGAAGATTTTCACCCTCATTTTAAACTATGTACTGTTGTATTCCCAAGTCTGACTTCCATTAAATATGTTGTGAATATACCTGGTTTCCTCAATGGCTATGTATTCCATAAAGATATTCCATTAAAGTTATTCACTTCTTGCCACCCAATTACAAGCATTGTGCTTTGCACCTACCAGGTGCTTGACAAAATGTGCTTAAATGAACTCAACAAGAATTCTTTGCCTAATCAATCCAGTTAACCTAGCCAGACTCCTCATTTAGCTACTTATTTTGTTATCGTTTGGCCAATTAGCTCCTCAAAATATTTCAATGATAGCAAAGATCAGACAAAAAGACTTTATTCATAAGAATTGGTCCCTAGAGGTTAGTCATAAATCAAATATGATTCATGTCATTTGCAGGCATCCCCAAACTTTTTACACAGGAGGCCAGTTCACTGTCCCTCAGACCGTTAGAGGGTTACCACATACTGTGCTCCTCTCACTGACCACCAATGAAAGAGGTGTCCCTTCCTGAAGTGCGGTGGGGGGCCGGATAAATGGCCTCAGGGGGCCGCATGCGGCCCTAGGGCCGTAGTTTGGGGACACCTGCATTAGAGTTTCTGAACATCTGAAAAAATCCTGAAACTGTTTCACGTTATTAAAATGGATATTTTACCATTATTTGCAGTTTTAAATAATACAGGCAAGGAAGGAAATGGGCAAGTTATCTAATGATAAACTGAACTGGAAGAAGATTGCATATAGATGGTAGGTTCTCTAAGGAGCAAAAGTGTTCATCAAGTTATGCATATATGGATATTAATGTAAAGACTTCTATTTGTTTCAGAGAAATAAAACAAGATCTAGAAAACTTTTAAAGCAATTTTCAAAAGACAAGCACACATGGGCGTAAGAGAGCCAGCAGCTAAAACTGAAATCCTGGTATAATGTTATATTATAAATTACCAATTAGTATCTAATTTCTCCATGGGTATAGTTAGGGGATACAAAAATGAGAAGGTCCCACTGATTTTTTTCAATAATAAAAACATAGCTGGGCGCGGTGGCTCAAGCCTGTAATCCCAGCACTTTGGGAGGCCGAGGTGGGTGGATCACGAGGTCAAGAGATTGAGACCATCCTGGTCAACATGGTGAAACCCCATCTCTACTAAAAATACAAAAAAAAATTAGCTGGGCATGGTGGCACATGCCTGTAATCCCAGCTACTCAGGAGGCTGAGGCAGGAGAATTGCCTGAACTCAGGAGGCGGAGGTTGCGGTGAGCTGAGATGGTGCCATTGCACTCCAGCCTGGGTAACAAGAGCAAAACTCCGTCTCAAAAAAAAAATATATATATATATATATATATATATATATATATATATATATATATATTTTGCAAGCAAATAAACATCCAAAAAGAAAAAAGGTCACACTTCGTTAAATCAAAGATTGTCCTAATGTGTTATATATTCCCAGGAAAAAGTATATTGCTGGCTTGTTTATAATATGTTTGGAAATAGGAAATGAAAGACATTTGTAGAATTCACTGTGCATATCCATCTTGGAACATACTGAAACACATGGACTTAAGCTCCTAGTGGAAGAACACTGAACACATTTACTCTTGTAAAACTCATGCTTCCTTGGAATTTATTTGTATAGTTTCTGGGGGATGTGAGGTGGTAGAAGGGAGATATAAAATTGTATATAGCAAAGAGATTGTTATTCTGAGGAATATTCATTCATTTCAGGTATACACATAATCTTCAAAACACACAGAATTTGACAAATCAGACCCTTTTCTCTTTTTTACCAGCATCACTCTAGTATGGGATCCCCTCGCTTTAAACCAGGAGGCTGCAGTGGCAATTTCACTGGTTTCCTTGCTTAGAATCTTTCTCGCTCCAATGCCACCTGCACAGTGCTGCTAGAAAATCTTCCTAAACTCCTTTTCATTATGTCTTTCCTCTACTTAGGAGCCTCTGGTGAATCCTCTTCACTGATAGATTGAATGTACTCTTCTCGGGCCAGATATCCGGGCTCTCCATTCACCTTTCCCTTTGCTCCAAAAGACCCTTCACCTCCTGTCTCTAAAGTCAAAGCGAATTCATGTCTTTATTTATTATGTCCTTTTTTTCTCAAATGCCCATCTTTCCTGTTTAAAATCCAGATCGTTCTATCCAGCAGAGAACCAGCATGTCCCCAGCTAACTGTCCTGGATTGATTCCATCCCTCTCACTGTTTCCTCCCAGAAGAAAGGCTTATACCTTTACCCATAACTTGTCCTCACTGATTTCCTTAAAATTGTCTCCCTATAGAGGCTGTAGTGAGCCGTGATTATGCCATTACACTTAGGCCTCAGTGACAGAGTGAGACCTGGTCTTAAAAAATAAAATAAAAAAATAAAAAATAAAATAAAAGCCTCCCTGATCTCCACTTCATTCTTCAGCCAAACTGGATGCTCCTCAAGCCAAGTGGGTGATCTTTTTGATACCCTTCCTAATACCTAGTAGATGCCTGGGTACTTGGTATTGAGGAATAAATGGTTTCTACTTTCCTACTTGTATTACACTGGGTTCAGCTTTTCCTGCAAGAAAAATGTGAAATTTGATTAGCCATACAATAAAGAAAAATGAACAAAATAAAACCCATAGACGAAAACCATCACTGCCACCTACTTCTCTTCTAAGGCATCTCTGCACAAGTAACCAAGTGTCAGAAACGTGAGAAGTAACAAAACTCTCACCTGTAATTGCACAACTTGTGACAGAGAGTTCTAGAAATCATGGAAATATACAAGTGATTGAAGAAATAACATCTGTGAAGAAGACTGACAATCAGAAGCTGATTATGGAAAAACTTTTCATATAATACTCTTGGCCTTGATTATCAGGTCTCGAGATATTATATGGCTATAAAATTACAGCCTTGATTCCTTGTTTATTAACTTATTTATTGACTACGCAACACTTGTTCTACTACACTGTAATATTCATAAAGTGAGATGTGGGTATTACTGATTGTGTCACACACTGTACTAAGCAGTTCGGGAGTTTTCAGTCATTAAACATTTACAGTAAACCTATTAATTATTTTGTATTATCATAATATTACAGAAGATAAAACTAAGGCTGAGAGAGGTTAAATAACATTTTCAAGGACGCATACCTAGGAAATGATGACAAGAAGTTACAAGCAAGATGTATAGAAGAGGAAGATATCTGAATTCTGCAGAAAAGCCTTATTCAGCCATGTATTACTCAGTTCTCATGTTGTTAATAAAGACATACCCGAGGCCTGGTATTTTATTTTATTTTATTTTTAAGGCGCAATTTCACTCTTGTCACCCAGGCTAGAGTGCAATGATGCACTCTTGGCTCACTTAAATGTCCACATCCCAGGTTCAAGTGATTCTCCTGAGGCTGAGTAATTTATAAAGGAAAGAGATTTAATTGACTCACAGTTAATTGTGGGAATTGTGGGAGCTACAATTCAGCATGAGATTTGGGTGGGGACACAGCCAATCCATATCAAGGCATAACTGGTAGATATTGCAGGTTCCATTCCAGACCATTGCAATAAAATGAATATTGCAACAAAGTGAGTCACACAAATTTTTTTGGTTTCTCAATGCATATAAGATATGTTTATAATATACTGTATTCCATTAAATGTGCAATAGCATTATGTCTAAAACACAATGTACATATCTTAATTTAAAATATTTTATTGCTAGAAAATGTTAATGTTCATTTCAGCTTTCAGTGAGTAATTAATCTTTTTGCTGGTGGAGGGTCTTGCTTCAATATTGATGGCTGCTGATGGATCAGAGAACTGGTTGCTAGACATTGAGGTGGCTGTGACTATTTCTTAAAATGGGACAACAATAAAATATGTCACATCAATTGAATCTTCCTTTCATTAAAGAGTTCTCTGTAAGCATGCGATGTTATTTGATAGCATTGTACCCACAGTAGAACTTCTTTCACAATTGGAGTCAATCCTCTCAGACCCTGCTGTTGCTTTCTCAACCAACTTATGTAATATTGCAAATCTTTTATTGCCATGTCAACAATATTTATACCATCCTCAACAGAAGTAGATACCAGCTCAAGAAAATGTTTTCTGTGCTCATCCATGAGAAGCAACTCCTCATTTGTTCCAGTTTTATCATGAGATTGCAGTAACTCAATCACATCTTCACACTACCCTTCTATTTCTTTTTCTCTTGCTATTTCCACCACTTATACAGCAACTTTCACCACTGACGTCTTGAATACCTAAGTCATCCATGAGGGTTGGAATCAACTTCTTCCACATTCCTCTTAATATTGATATTTGACTCTTCCCATAAATCACTAATGTTCTTAACAGAATGGTTCATCCTTTCCAGAAGGTTTTCAACTGACTTTGCCCAGATGGATCATAGAAATCAGTATCTACTGAAACTATAGGTTTATGACATGTTTTTCTAAAATAATAAGATTCGAAAGTCAAAAGGACTCTTTCATCTATGGGCTGCAGAATGGCTACTGTGTTAGCAGGAATGAAAACAACATGAATCTCCTTGTACATCTCCATCAGAGCTCCTGGGGGACCAGGTGTGTTGTCAATGAGCAGTAATACTTGGAAAATAATATTTTTTTTCTGAGCAGTAGGTCTCAGGAATAGGTGTTAAATATTCAGTAAACTATGCTGTAAACAGGTGTACTGTCTATCCAGGTTTGGTTGTTCCACTTATAGAACACAGAGTGGATTTATCATAACTCTTAATGGCCCTAGGATTTTCAGAATGGTAAAGGATCATTGGCCTCAACTTACAGTTACCAGCTGCATTAGCCCCTAACAAATGAGTCAGCTGGTCCTCTGAAGCTTTGGAGCCAGGCATTATCTTCTCTGTAAATATGAAATTCTTACATGGTATATTACTCTAATAGACGTCTGTTTCATCTATATGGAAAATCTGTTGCTTAATGTAGCCATCTTCATCAGAGTTATCTTAGCTCTATCTTCTGGATAACTTGCTACAGCTTCTTCATCAGCACCTGGTGCTTCACATTGAACTTTGATGTCATGGAGATGGTTTCTTTCCTTCAATAACATGAAGCTCTGCTAGCTTCAAAATTTTCTTGTGCATCTCCCTTACGTATTTTAGTCTTCATAGAATTGAAGAGAATTAGAGCCTTGTTGTGGATTAAGTTTTGGCTTAAGAAAATGTTGTGACTGGTTTAATCTTCTATCCAGACCACTCAAACCTTCTACATATCACCAATAAAGCTGTTTCACTTTCTTATCATGTGTGTGTTCACTGGAGTAGCACTTTTAATTTCCTTCAGAAAGTTTTCCTTTGCATTCACAACTTGGCAAACTGTTTGGTACAAGAGGTCTAGCTTTTGGTCTGCCTTGGCTTCCAACATGTCTTCTTCACTGAGCTTAATCATGTATAGCTTTTGATTTAAAACGAAAAATGTTTAACTTTTCTTTTCCACTTGAGCACTGAGAGGCCACTGTAGAGTTATTAATTGGCCTACTTTTAATATTGCTGTGTCTCAGGTATTATGGAGGTTTGAGGTGAGGGGGAGAGATGAGGTAATGGACAGTTGGTGGAGCAGTCACAACACACATTTATCAATTAAGTTTGCTGTCTTATATGGGCATGATTCATGGTGCCCAAAGACAATTACAATATTAACATCAAAGATCATTTACCAAAGATCACCAAAACAAATAATGATAATAAACTTAAAATGTTAGAAATAATCCCAAAATGTGACACAGACACAAAGTAATCATATTCTGTTGAAAAAAAAAATGACACCAACACACCAGTTCAATGCAGGGTTGCCACAAACCTTCAATTTGTTTTAAAAAATGCATTATCTGTGAAGCTCAATAAAGGGAAACATAATACAATGAGGTATGCTTGTACTTAAATATATTTCGCATCTGAATTCTGAATAATAAATCTCCCTATTTTGAACTTCGTTAATATGTTTTGTGCAGTTCTATTCTGGAATATAATCTGTTGCAGTGCAACATCAATCTGTAAATGTGTCTATCATCCCTATTAGGTGTGCAGCAAGCCCTTTCAAGGGGGGCATTTTTTCATGGCTATACACTGTCTGGGACAAAGTATATAAGTAAAGCATTCCATAAGTACAAATGGAATGGAAACCTGTGTTTTCGTGTTTAAACGGGCAAGCAGAAGTGTGACTCTGATTTTCTGAACCTCTGTTTGTACCTTGGAACTTCAGAAACTATCCCTACCATTACAGTTCCTCTCTCATTGCCTCCAGCATGTCTGTCAGATAGAACGTTTAGCTACCCTTATAAAAAGTTAAATACATATCAGTTTGGAGTTCCATCATGCTATCATATGGTGCTGGGATGGTACACAATATTTTTAATGTGGTCTGGGAAGAGCATTACATAGCACAAGAAAATGCCTGATTTATTGTCCATACAGCTATAAATATATTGGAGAGTCTTGTTTTTCACTTTTACCACTGAGAATTGGCATGTAGATGATGTCAATGTCAGTTACAGTGACATTTTTTTTTCTCCATATGTGTTCCAGAGTGTCTTGTCTTTCAAGTAAGTTTCCATGATCACTGGAGCTAGGGCCTTTATTCTATTTTTGACATAAAATTGTAATAGCTGCTAGCTTCTAGTTTATATTTATGCAAATATCTACAATTGATCTCAAACATGGGGATTTACTTAAGCAACACTATGTACATCATGGTAGAAGGTATGGACTAGGATCTTTCAAGACTACAATCAGCATAAGAGGTGAATTTCTCTCTGTGAGAGCTGCAGACACACTGAGATCACAAAGGGTAGGTGTTATTAGTGAGCCAACACCCTCAGATTCTGGTTACTCATATATCTCACTCTGTGCCCATCTTTTTAAAAACTCTGCTGGTGTCTGCAATCCAACCAACAATGAAATCTGGTCATCCGAGAACAAGTCAGCTGGAAATTTCTATATTTGATCCTTGCATCTGCCTCGCCTCTACAGCTTAACTTCAAATTGTTGCAAATCCTACCTCCACTCACAACTGGGCTTGCAAGATTAAGAAACTTGGAAGACTATCATGGACTGAGAAGCTCCTGATTTTACTGGCAACTGTGTATTATCAAGTTGAACAATGAGAACACATGGACACAGGGAGGGGAGCATTACACACTGGGGTCTGTTGGGGGGAAACAGGGGAGGGACAGCGGGGGGTGGGGAGTTAGGTAGAGATAGCATAGGGAGAAATGCCAGATATAGGTGAAGGGAAGGAAGGCAGCAAATCATGCTGCCATGTGTGTATCTATGCAACAATCTTGCATATTCTTCACATGTACCCCAAAACCTAAAATGCAATAATAAAAAAAAGAATCTCCAAAAGCTTTGCTTCAAATTTCTCAAGGAGAAAATTACTTTTCTTTTGTTGATGGTTTTCTGGATAGTAATAGGAAATTCTCTGCTTTTTGGGGCAATAGTAAGAATTACCATTGTGATATCTTTTTATAAACCAACTAAATGAAGCAAACAAATAAACATAAATTCAGTAAAGTGACATATGAAGAAAATTTATAAACAAGTAACAAAGGCCAGGCATGGTGGCTCACAACTGTAGTACCAGTCCCTTGGGAGGCCGCGGTGGGAAAATGGGAAGATTGCTTGAAGCCAGGAGTTTGAGATCAGCCTGGGAAACACTGCAAGACTCGGTCTCTCCCAAAAAAAAAAAAAAAAAAAAACAGCTGGCTGGGCATGGTGTCTCATGCCCGTCCGTAGTCCCAGCTACTTGGGAGGCTGAGGCAGGAGGATCACTTGAACCTAAGAGATCAAAGATGTAGTGAGCTATGACTGTACCTCTGCACTCCAGCCTGGGTGAAAGAGTAAGACTCTGTCTCCAAAACTTAAAAAGTAGTGCTGGGCATGGTGGCTTATGCCTGTAATCCTAGCACTTTGGGAGGCCAAAGTGGGTGGATCACCTGAGGTCAGGAATTCAAGACCGGCCTGGCCACCATGGTGAAACCGCATCTTTAAAAAAAAAAAAAAAAAGAACTTAGAAAGTAAAAAGAAATTAATCAATATTATCTTACATGTCTCATTAATTTATAAACAATACATACTTTTTTTAAGATGGAGTCTTGCTCTATCGCCATGCTGGAGTGCAGTGGAGCAATCTCGGCTCACTGCAACCTCTGCCACCCAGATTCAAGCGATTCCACTGCCTCAGCCTCCCAAGTAGCTGGGATTACAGGCATGTGCCACCACACTCAGCTAATTTTTTTGCATTATCAAGCAGAGACGGGGTTTCACTGTGTTGGCCAGGCTGATCTCGATTTCCTGACTTTGTGATCTGCCCGCTTCAGCCTCCCAAAGTGCTGGAATTACAGGCGTGAGCCACCATGCCTGACCTAAACAATACTTTTATTTTAATAAATTCTAATGGAAGGTACTAATTTTGGCCATTAAACTTATCAATGAAATCAGATTTGGGGATAAACTGTGTTACCTATAGCCTCAAAGTGCACAGACTTAGGACACAGACAGATTACATGCCAGTAACTTACCACCACACAGAACAGATATTAAGAGGATCAAGCTAAATAAGGAATCCTGTGCAGATTTACTCTTCCCAACTGCTCATGGCTTACAATCCATTCTTGCTAATTTGTTTACCCTTAGTATATCTAAAAGATTGTTTTATCTGTCTGAGCTCAACAGGTTGGCCTATTCACTGTCCCCGCAATATAACTGAGGGCAGACAATGTTTTATCCCCCCAAGTATACACTCCCTCCATCAAAAATACGCCAGGTTCTTTTGCATGTGTTATCATCTGGGTTCTCTCAAAGTAATATTCTTCTGGGAAGATCCAAGGCTCCAGGCATGATATCAGACGATAGGCTATGCTATGTAGCAGCTGAACCAAAACAACATAAGACTGTAGCATTCTACTTATATGTTCTGTGTCATTACATGTGTGGGCCATGACTCAGTGACAACAGCTGTACGGGCAGAGGCGAAGCTACCACCAACATCACACTGTGATCCCACTTCGGAAGCTAAAGCAGTCCCCGGATTCCAGACAGCAATATCAAGCAGAGAAGAAGAGGAATATGCTTTGGACTGCTTTATTTAATCTGTGACTTCCTGTAGTACATATTATCCTGTTTTATAGATGGGGAAACTTAGGCAAAGGAGCTAGCCCAAGGTCACAGAGCTAGGAACTGACTCAGCTTCTGTCACTGTACATAGTGTGAAATCGCTGCATCAGGTTGGATCCCGAGTGGCACCTTTCTCAGCATCCTTGCCCTCAGGTCAGCATAAATCATATGTTGTTCAGTAAAAATTCATGTCCCATATCTGCTATGTATCGGTAAGGCAAAGACTATGTTATGATGACGTTATTCCTCCACCAACCCCTAGAAAACCCACCATAGCCCAGCGGCCCCTGGAAGATCTCTCTTGACTCTGTCTACCCCTTTCTTGTTCTTTCCACTTTATTCAATGTTATTATTTTATAGCCTCTCCATTTTTTATTTTACTTAAAGCTAAATAAAATTTTCTCTAAACTTGAAGTTCCACACTTATCAATCATCAGCACACTGTGTACCATATGTACTTAATTAAGATTTATAATAATCCTGGGGCTCAGAAAAGACAGGTAAATCGGTTAAGTTTCAAAACCAAGTTTGTCTAATTCCAAAGGCCATGGTCTTTCCCACAGTTATTTACGTATAATTTAAACCATTTCGTTTCAGCCACCAGAACAGATTTGGCCCCAGTGTGATAACAGTGGAAGTCCCACACTAACGAAGGCAGGCTGGCAAAAAACCTCCACATAGCTTTGCTCTATCCCCTCACTGGGCCACCAGCAGGTTTAATTCATACCAATATTTCTTATAAATCTCCGCAGACCAGATTTCACAGGCTGCAAGATTTCAGTACCATCCCATTTGTCATGGTACAAAACAATTTTAAATACGCTCTTCACTATTCAAAAATTACCTGAATTTTAATGCCACACTGATAGCTTATATAGCTTTCATTAATTATAGATACACTTCTTATGGCTCTCAGTATAGCAGTTTTTAGAAAGACAAACATTTTTCTAAGTAAAAAAAGGGACAATTTCCAAATATAAGCTCTGAGAGTCTTTCCTTCTTTTTTTCTTTCTCTCTCCCTCCCTATTCCCTCCTTCCTTTCTTATTTTCTTTCTTTTATCCTGTCTTCTCTTTCTCTTTTCTTTCTCGCTCTCTCTTTCTATCTTACACCAAAATCTCCACCAAGATCTCTTTGTCTTTGCTCTCTTCACCCTCAGAATTTTGACAAATACTTTATCACTCTCTTTGGGTTGCTAATTAGTTAACAAAAAATTTAAAAAGAATAGAGATAAATATCTTTAATTTTCTACCTCACTTGTCTTCAAAAAATATAGGCAAGCTGTGCTTTGTTTTTATTTACTGCTCTTTTCTGCTAAGTAGTAAATCAACACATCTTTTAACAAGGAAGCTATTTCGGGACATTAGTAACGCCATTGTACTTTAAACTACAAGTTCTCAGAGTTTCACTCTCTGGAAGCACATGTTAAAATGTTTCAGAAAGACCACATCTTTAAGATATTTTGTTTGTATACATTACACAAAACCACCAGACTCCACCTCATTTATTTGTGTGACTGGTTCTTGCTCATTCTTTGTTACCATCTGCACCCTTCATGGCCCAGCTCAAATATCACCTCCTCTTAACAGCGGATGGGATCCTGATGCTTGGTTGGCCATGCTGCCAGTACATTTCACTTACACATTTATTATGCTTCTCACCAAAGAGTTGGCTGGAGATAAGAGTCATTTATGGATCTGTTCATCACTCTTGCCCACCACCTACCCCTCAGGGTCGCAGGGCAGAATCTGAACTTTGTACAGGCAATGCTTACATATAACTCACTGCCTTTGTCTTTATTACAGCTTGGTAGGGTGTGCTCAATAATTATTAGTTAAATTATGTTAGGAAAAACAACTTCTGTCCCATTTTGAGTCAGTTAGATTATATATCTCACCCAAGAATGCTGTAATTGATAGTAGCACTTGGTGACATATGAAGATTATAGCTTTTAAGTAAACTTTTAAGGACACATTTCAGATGAAAGAACACAGGACTCCCATAATTCATTAAACTGACTTTAGCAAACAGTAATTGATTAAACTGACTTTAGGAAACAGCATTATCCATTTAAGAAAAACAAGTGTTAATATATATAGTTTAATAAAATATATAGTTTATATAATATATAAATAGTTTAACAAAATTGCTCAGAATTATTTCCAAAGCCAACATTGTCCATCTTTTTCCCCATGCCAAGTTAGTCTCATCTTTCATTCAAAATTCCTAATATCGACACTCACAGCATATACATATTTTTCTCAGATAATTCCATAGAGAGGGCTTTCATAAGCTATGTGTAAGGTTTTAAGACTTTAAGCATGTGTGTGTTTTGAATATAACATAAACATATTTTAAGTGCCTTTTAAAAAATTAAGCTAGACATTTCTCTCCTGGTCGGTAGGAATTTAGTTAATTTTCACTTACCTTTCACTCATCACATACCTGAAATATTACATAAGGTCGCTTGCCTTCAATATTAAAGAATTATCTGCTATGTATTTTTTATATTTATCACCTTAATTACGTAAGTTTCAAAGTACACAAAGACTTTATGGAGACATCATATGGCCAACCTTCATATTTCCCCCCCCCCTTTTTTTTTTTTTTTTTTTTTTGATGAGACAAGTCTCACCCTGTCACCTAGGCTGGAATGCAATGGTGCAATCTCGGCTCACTACAACCTCCACCTCCCAGGTTCAAGCGATTCTCCTGCCTTAGCCTCCTGAGTAGCTGGGATTACAGGTGTCTGCCACCACACCTGGCTAATTTTTAGTATCTTTAGTAGCGATGAGGCTTCCCCATGTTGGCCAGGCTGGTCTTGAACTCTTGATCTCATGATCTGTCCACCCTGCCCTCCCAAGGTGCTGGGATTACAGTTGTGAGCTACCATACCCGGGCTGTCCCACATTTTCTAAGTAAATGTGTCCTTTCTCATAAATGTTTCCTTCCTACCCGGCTTAAAATAGACATGAATTCCTTAGGGATATAAACCATAAATTACACAGGATTTGATCACAGGTCAACATAAAAACTTCATAAGAAATGTTAAGTTAGTGTAATAATAACAAAAGTGTTTAGTTTGGCATTAAAAATACCAACTTCCAGATCACAATAGTCAAAACACTGCTTGCTTGAGAAAGTATCAACAGAGTTTCCTGGATTCAATATATTGCAAAAGCAAAGATTGTTATTTCTTATTTTATAAAAAAACTAAATAAATCATACTGCTCTCCAAACACTTAATGGTAGAATTTTTTAATACAAAGGTCTGATGATACATCCAGGCTTAATTTTCTCACTACCAGCCTTCTAACATTTGCATTCATTTTAACCAGTCTGAGAGTTATCAGCTGAATTGTAAAACTTGTTGAAAAGTTTAAAATTGCTTCCTGTCAATATCATTTCATGGAGGGATAAACTATTTCTTCCTAAGTTTCACCTGTACAATAGTTTGATGATGATATAACCCTCCTCTATACACATAAAATTGTATAAGCATTTAAAGGAGTACTTTGCAGGATTTTCTTGGGCCATAAGAGCAAACAAGTAGGATTTTTAAGGAGCCAAAGCAATGTCTGCTGTTACTACTGGTGCATTCTGCCAAGCAAATGTGCTCAGATGGCTGCCAGCGCTTGCTGCTATTGACAACAGATCCTCAGGCTCAGATGCAGTGGGTCTATTCTACCAGTTGTTCGATCTCCCTTATCTCTCTATCCATCTTGCCATCATCTATGTCATCTCTTCCCACTTACTGCTCTCTACTAGCGGAGCTTCCCAAGTCATTTCCTCTTTTCCTTTGGGCATGGCTCACATAGTTAACCCTACAAATGTCAAAATGACACCTTCACAACCCACGTAAGTAATTTCCTAAATTCCTGTCTCTCGATTTGCACTTTCAAAACTAATATCATGCTAGTGCTACAAAGTGTAATACTTGAAAAGATAAAGATGAACTCTATTCTTCATAATACATTTCACATACTGCTTTTTGGTTTCTGTTAAGTAAAGCATTCTCAAGACTTAAAAATATATATCATTTTATTTGCATGACGTGACTAAAAAATTATCAGTTACTATTTTGTCAGTCAATGGATTCTACGAAATTCTTTTAGTATTTGTTTTTCTTCCACAAATATTTTACGTCCCAAAAATAATTCTCTCTCATATAGTTTAAATACTAGAGTAAAATCGTCACAGCATCCTTGTCTGCAGCCTTTGCTCAGGGCACACTGGAGTCAAGAGTATTTATTGGCAAGCCAGCAATGCAGTATTGCTAGGAAGAAAAAGCAACCCTGGAGTTTTCATGTATTGATCAAATCCGAAGCCTGAGGATAATGTGGACTCTCAGGCAACTGTTTCCATAGGTAACCTCGAATTCCCAAGAACACAGAATCCTGGCTCACAGACGTTCTTGTAACTTGTTTAATGTTGGTTAGGGCATCTGAGCATGAAGGACAGCCTGTCCCTCAGTCTACAATATATGTATCACCTACCCAGCACAAACTTATACAATAACGGTGACCAGAAGAAAAAAGAAATTGCAAATTCAACCAAAAGGTCGTTGCTTGTCCTTTTTCTTGTATCAACTGCCAATACAGCTATTGAGACTCTCATTTCAGAGTGCCTAGAGGCTACTATCATGATATTCTACAGAATAACAAGTGTTTGAATCAGCTGCCTAGTTTACTCAACAGGTTGTGGATTGGCAGTGTATCTAGACATGGGTAGCAAAGGAAAAGATACAGGCAATTATCAGGACTTAGGAAAAGTAATCACAAGCTGAAATGTTTGCCTCACTGACTGGACCAACAGCTAATAAGCCTCCCAGACAACACCTTATCTCTCACCTGTGATCCTCATCACTAATACAGGTACTAATGCCAAGTTTTCACTTTACTTGAGTAGAAATATCCTTCATAGCCTGGAGTGGTGATGAAACTGATGGAGTAGACAAATAAATAAAAATCCCATTAAGGAGGGATTTTTTTTTTCTTTTAAGAAAGATCTAAGAAATGGAGTTCAGAAAGTTTAGAGAAATGTGTACGACTATTGCAGCCTATTAAAGTAACAGGAATTAACTTGAGAGTGTTCAGCTTGTTCATAGGCAGAATAAAAAAAAATCAGGTCTTTTAACAAACACTTGGTTCCCCTCTTTTAGCTGTATAATGCCAATACCTGAGATTGTAATCAATTCAGCTTTTAATTAAGAGTTTCTGGCCGGGCACGGTGGCTCAAGCCTGTAATCCCAGCACTTTGGGAGGCCGAGGCGGGTGGATCACGAGGTCGAGAGATCGAGACCAACCTGGTCAACATGGTGAAACCCCGTCTCTACTAAAAAAAAAATACAAAAAATTAGCTGGGCATGGTGGTGCGTGCCTATAATCCCAGCTACTCAGGAGGCTGAGGCAGGAGAATTGGCCTGAACCCAGGAGGCGGAGGTTGCGGTGAGCCGAGATCGCGCCATTGCACTCCAGCCTGGGTAACAAGAGCGAAAACTCCGTCTCAAAAAAAAAAAAAAAAAAAAAAAAAAGAGTTTCTACAAACCACTGTACAAAAGGTGGTTTGGTTTACCAAAGAATTCTGGGATGCAGGTAGCAGACAGGAACTCTAAGATCAAGGGATGCTGTAACATAAAGGCTAGTTCTGATATCACCGGCCACCAATAGTGTGATTTCTTAGGCCTACATTTTCTTATTTGAAAATGAGTTGAGATTCAATGTGTCATTTCCAAAATGGGCGAATATTTTTCTCATTAGCATTTACATTTATTTATTAAAAACCAATATTTCACAGAAGCTTATGCTAAAAAACTGTATGAGGTATAGGGGACAAGAGAGTTTATGCCAGAAAAACACCTGATGACATTCCTCTCCCTATAAGAAACCTTGGGCATTTCAGAAGAACACTATAGAATAAAGCTGGAAAGAGATGATCTAATATCCCTATGAATCTCAGAGGCACTAATGCAGATCATATTTAAGAATTTAAGTAGTAGGTACAGCACTCCAGGTAATAATCATTACACATTGATAGTTTTCCTCTATTTGTCTCCAAGGCCAGGATATAAAATAAAAATCCACCTCCAGAGTAGAGAAGTTTTTAATCTCCAGGCAGTGAACATTTTCAACAGATGATACTCTAATGGTGAGAATATAGATTTTCATCCCTGAGAAATGGAAAGAAAAGCTGATGTCTGAGCTCTTTGGATAAACTGTAACAGCAGGAGGTGGATTGCTGTTTGTTTGATGCTCCCTGGTAGGTAACATTCTCTCTGTAATGTGTCCACACTTTAATACCTGTGTATTTCATAGAAAATGAAATTAGCAAGACCATTTTTCTCCATAATATTACCTTATGCTAGTTCTCAAAGTCTCACTGAATGGGTGAAATGTGTTATTATATTATACATAAATCCTCAGCAGAACTGCTTCTAATTTCATTGTTAAGTTCATTCTTTTTTTCCTGATCAAGACAATGGAAACAAAATCTTGACCTAAAAAATTGTATTGGGGCCTCAATTTAATAAATTTGGCAGAATATCCAAAAACTGGGATGGTGCGAGGTTCAAACCTAGAGTAGAGTTAATTTAGTTTGCTGTACTCAAATTCACTGAATTTCAATAGACTAATACTACTGAAGTTATCATGGTGTGAATAATTATTCTGCAAAAGAAAATTCATTGCATGTGTCTAAAAGCTTTATTCTCAAGGAATACTGATCGCATAGACTTTTCGAAAAGGAAACTAAGTCTACAAGTCTGCATGTGTAGGTATCTGTATATATGTGGAATGCAAAAATGATCTGGGTTTCCACTTGTTCTGGCCGATCACAATCATTGTGCACTCATTTTGCAATGAATGAACTGTTGTGTCTGCTTATGAGGCTATCGCTATGCTAGGGTCTGGAATTTTAAAGACAAATGTAACTTCAGGCAAGGTTGAAGGCTCCCTAAGCCTTGGTTCATTCCTAAATAAGATGAAGAGGATATGCAATATTATAGCATGAAATGACAGTGTGATAACAGGAAATTTATTGATAGCAAGTGAAACATCACATTGAAAACACTTTTCACATTTCCTAAGCTATGGAGGCTATAGGAAGTATCTAAACTGTTTCTGTTACAATAATTTTCATCAGTGCTACCAATGCTTCTAAGTAACAAATACAAGAAATAACAGTCTGTTAGGAGACAGACATGTAAACATAAAATTATATGTCAGTACGCTGGATTCTAAGTGAGGAAGAAGTTTCTCCTTTTAGCCCAACCTGGGAGAGGTGGTAAAGGCTTCAAAGAGGAGACGACATTCAATTAAATCTTGCTGTGGAGCATTCTCCAGGAGGAGAAATCAAAGAAGGAAATAAAGCAGGGCGCTGCAGGGCACCTGTGTCTAAGAGAGTGGGTAGGGAAGATGTTGTAGCTGCAGCCAGAGCTGTTTGCATTTGTGACATTTGCCTTGTAAAGTGCTCCGTGAAAGTGGAATTGGGAGAGAGGTGAGACACATTAAAGCCATATTGTGTGAAGTTTGGAATTTATGCCATAGGAAATGGTGAGAGGTTTGCAGTTTTTAACTTAGGAATTGACAAGATCAGTCACTAGAAAGGAAGCCCAGCAATGCTTGTTTCACAACAAACTCTCTTCTGAGATTACTGGAGCATGGTGATCCTTACACTATTTCGACTTGGCTTTGACTCCAGGACTGATTTTCAGCTTTGAAACTCATTGACTCTGGGATTTGACCGCTGGTAGTGTCCTGGAATCGATTATTTAGTGAAACTGGTTTAATCTTTTGATCCTTTTCTCATTTTCATCTTCTTCAGCCTGATGCCAGTTCCCGGTTCACAGAGATCTGCCTCAGGTTGTGATTGGTATAAACTGAACTCATACATTTAAACATATTTCTTTCCTTATGTTTTTACAATTAATAAGAAGTCTTTACATAGATTTCATTTAAAGTGTTTTTGGAATTGATCATTCAACCAAGTAGATGGAAGGGGGAATTGGTGCATCAGATTATTTCAAGGTTGCTAAAGTGGCCAGTATCCAGTCAAGCCACAGTAAAAGCTGAGCCAAAAAGTAAAATAAAAAATATTGATCTTGTGTCTACTTAAAATTTTTCAAATTCATTCATCATGACTTTTGCATTACTTTTCATTTTAAAATATTGCATTAAAGCATAATCTTAATTTTTGAAAATTTATTTAGATTACTTTTTTAATTTTGCCCCCAAGGTAAGTACCTCAATTGCCCTACCCTTGTTCCATCTGTGAAAGTGACAGATATATCCCAACACTCACCAATAGGATCAGGTGGGCTGCGTGTTGGGGTAGGACACGACATTTAGAAAGTACTATGTCCCGTGACCAAACATCCGTGAAGAAAGACAGTGTTTCCCCAGAGACGGGCCTAATATTTCCAGTAACTTCATATTTCCAAATAATCTTACTGGAAACATATGACATAGAAGTCAAGGCTTCTTTTTTTTTTTTTTTTTTTTTTTTTTTTTTGAGACGGAGTTTCGCTCTTGTTACCCAGGCTGGAGTGCAATGGCGCGATCTCGGCTCACCGCAACCTCCGCCTCCTGGGTTCAGGCAATTCTCCTGCCTCAGCCTCCTGAGTAGCTGGGATTACAGGCACGCGCCACCATGCCCAGCTAATTTTTTGTATTTTTAGTAGAGACGGGGTTTCACCATGTTGACCAGGATGGTCTCGATCTCTCGACCTCGTGATCCACCCGCCTCGGCCTCCCAAAGTGCTGGGATTACAGGCTTGAGCCACCGCGCCCGGCAGTAGTCAAGGCTTCTTAACGTTAAGTTCTGACAGCAAAATGAAACTGGAACAAAATAATTCAATAAAAATGTTTGACACGTAAGAACAAAAACCTCCCTCACACACATTTTTTCTTTTATCTGTAGACAAAAGAACAAAAACAACCTCAGTATTACGTGTATTTTTAAACGTTAAAATGATGATGATGATAACGTGTATTTACTATTTTTGGCTACTAACAGCAGAGTCAGAAGATTTTCAGAGTTCAGTGGAAATTCAAGGCCAACTCCTCCAGGTTGTACCACATAGTAGGTGTGGTGATGGGACATCCAGATCCCCAAATCAGGATGGAGGAACGGATGGGAGATTTCTCAGCTACCAGAAGGGTTGGCAGCCAACAGCTTACAGTCAAGTTTCTCTCCAGGATCTGACCTTAGCTACAGGAAGCGGCTTTGCCTCGGGTTTTCCCCTAACCCTAACAACACCAGCATCCAAAAACTTGGTCTGTGCAGGGCCACAAAGGCTGAGCCTTCCTCCCTCAGTCTTGACAACTCTGAAGGACCATCCCAGCTGCAGATGGCCTCAGAGACGACAGCAGCTGAGAGCCTTGGGGCAACTCCAGGCAAGTTCAACTTTTCCATCTGCCCAATCCCGTGTCTCGCTCTCTCTTGCAATACAACTTTCTGCACTCAAATATCTGTCTCAGAGTGTTTCTTCCAGGGAATCTACCATTAGACACACTGAAATCCTTAAAACGTATCTGGAAAAAAGTGTCACAGCTGTGAATGAAAGAAAAGCCAGACACACTATCCTCTCTGGTAAAGCAGGGTAGGAGTAGATTTCTACCAGACACTGAGGTTGTACTTTTTCCCAAGTGCCTCGGTGGTCACAGGTTTTCCATTCCTTTAATACTGGCAGGTGCTCTGCCTGTCAGCTGCATAAACTGCCCCACGTCTGCCATTAGCCGTCTCTATTAATGAGATATTATACATGAAGCACTTTCTATTGATTTAACTAAAAGGGCACTCCAGCAGCTCTCATTATTTTATAAGGTCAAAAGAGAAAATGATCACAGCTCCATCAGTCAAGAAAATATCAGAAATCTGTCGGTGGCTGAGTGGTGGAGATGGTGGAATCACCTGAGCAGAGGAAATAATGCTCAAGAAGAAATCATTCCCAGAGAGACAATCAATTCCAACTACAATAACTTAGCAACCAAGGGAAAAAATAAGCACATTTAAATAAATCTGAAAACAACTGAAAGCAATAAACTACTTGAAATTCATGTTATCCTTTGCGGAATAACAAAAACATTTTTACTCTATGCAATTTCTGGATGTAAATAGAAAGAAAAAATTCTGAAACAGTGTTTCTAGACATTCTCCTAATATTAAACAACGAGAAATGTATGACTCGATATTCAGGGACATTTGACTTTTCTTTTATAAACATGGAATCCTAAGATATTTTTAGCTCTTTCCCAAGTTTCTGTCTTGTTTGGAGAACATGTTCTACAACTTATTAATAATTATGTGATGAGATGCATCTAACCTGATGAAAATGCATTCAGTCCTGTGTGACGGTTATTTTTATTAATTTATTTCATGTCCCTAAAACCGCAAGGCATGCATTATTTCATTCATTCCTTACCATAATCATATGAAGTGGATATTACTACAAGCTGTTTTACAGAGACTCTGAAAGAGGTTAAGTAATTTGCCCCATGCCACTGGGCAAACAAATGGGGAGCTGGGGGTGTGTGACCACCATGTCTGTGCTTCTAACCACTACCCAATGCTGACTCCCAATATTAAAATAACGTGCATCCTAAGCAACCAACATTTCCTTTTCAGTGCAAATTTATATGGAAAACAGTCTTTAATTAAATCTCTACTCTGTGCTTTTTAAGGCCTTCATTTAATTTGTGTGAGCATATTTTCTCTCTCATGTCACTAACTAGAACCGCCAAGTTAAGAGCAGACAGCTTTCTACAGAGAAAGCCTTTGAAGAAGCTTTTTAAAATTTTTAGCTAAATTTTGGACAGTTAATTCAGTGTAGTGATATAATTCTACTGTAAAACTATGTTTGAAATACCAGTTAATTATCACCTAAATATGAATAATCTGCCAACTAAATCTGCCTGTCTTTTGTTCTAAGCAAATACTGGTATACATTCACTCATCTTCAAAACTTCCTATATTAAATTAAATTAAAATAATATATGCAAGGAAAAAGACTGAAAGGAACCATACCATATATTACCCCAATAGATTGTAAGTGATTTTTATTTTCATTAACGATTTTCTTATTTTAGCTGTTAAAATTAAAACAATAAGAACTACAATTTTTCAACACATTCCAAATCCATGCAGTGGCAAAAAAAAAAAAAAAAAAAAAAAAAAAAAACTATCTGAAAAGTAACTATGTGGGTGTTTAATCTATGTTTGATTTGGAAAAGGAGGCAATTTAAAGGCAAACTATACATTAAGAGCTTAAAGACAGAAAATCTCACTTGTGAACACAGCATGTCATTATGATCATTTCTCTAAATGAAAAATCTCAAGTAATGAATTTTGTTGCTGATTTCACATTTTGAGGGTGTTGCTTAGAAGTCTTTTCCACTTGGAGAAAAACATCTTGGTCTTTTTGAGGCGGAAAAACTGTGGGGGAAGAGTGTCAATCCAATCCAACACATGTGCATTTATTGCTTACTCTGGACAGAGCAGTGACAGGAACGGGGAGCAGCCCAAAGTGGAAGCGTAATAAGGTGAGTATTTCAGCAGAGATTTTCGTTTCTGATTATATTTAACTTTATTAATAACAAAGAGATTCAAAAATTTTATTAAAATGTAATGTTGAAAATTGCAACTAAAATGTAATTGCACCAAGGTTGGTAGATAAACTATTCTATTAGTTAGGCTGAGGGAATCAATCATCCACTGTGCAACTGAAGCAAATGTCACACACTCCACTTAGCCTCCACTTCAATAACAGTTCTGGAACAGGTCTTCAAGCTAATAAAAAACAACTTTCCTTTTCAATAACTTTCACTTTCTGGTCAGAACCACTATGAGCTCAAACAATAGCCAAGGCAGCCATTTTAGTTTTTTGGGGGTTTTTTTTGTTTTCTTTTTTCACATTTTCCACCTGCTCCCATTAAAAGAATGCTAAGTGGTACAAACTAGACACATGGGGTAATTTCACGTGAATCTGCACATTAGGGACTTTCAAATAGTTCAATAAATGTTGCATTACACACCACTGAAAGCAATATGGCTTTAAACGATGTGAGGGATATTCCCAATGTATATGGCTCATTCTTGTTCTCAAAAAACAAGATATTTTGTTTGCCTCTAAGCCACAGTCATTTTAGAATTTAGTCAAGCAGTGAGTAGAAAATCGATTTCTGACAATTAGCATTAGGAATGGGTTTTTTAAAAAACAAAATAACAGTAATACTAAAAGCTAGTGTTACCATTTAAATAAAATAACAGGAACGTGACCAAAATGAAGTTCATGAGTCAATTGCTTTATACACGATGGTCTGAGGAATGTGGGGCTCCTAACTAGGTAGATACACCCTGTGCTAGTCCCAAGAAACATGAATAGTTGACACAGCACCATAAACTCCTCTTCAATCTCAATCTCTCAATCTCTCTCTCTCAATCTCTCTCTCTCACTCTCTCCCTCCGTGCCCACTTGTCCAACAGACTCACAGGAGGTCACTTCACCCAGCTGATGAGGCTGCAGCTAACTCCCTTGAGGAGGGGGACACTTTCCCTCCCCTTCACTCAGGTCCTCCAGACACAATACTGTTGTTTTATGCCTGGCTTGCTGTCATCTAAGTCCCCTTGTACTCACACTTCCCTTTGGTTGAAGTTCTTCTGGAGATACTCTCCTGCTTGGCTTCCTGTAGTCATTCAGGCTCCAACATGACCCTGACACTCAATGTAATTGGATACTCCCATTCCATTGAATAAGGTTGCTGTATTGTCTTTACGGGACTTAACACTACTGCGCCTCCCACCAGTCAAAACTCCATGAGAGCAAGATCCTTGCCTTTCTTAATAGCCATGGTATCCCCAGGACTTACAGCAGTTCTCTGGCATATGGTGGGACTCCAAAGGATTTTTGTTGACTGGACAAATGGATACATAACTGAACCAGTATCTTTTGCTCAAATGACTGCAAAGGCTTCCCCCATTTTCCCCCATTTTTCTTTCTCCACAGTAAAACAAGGATAATCCTTCTAAAATGAACATTAGATGTCACTTTCCTGCTTCAAACATTTCATGGGTTCTCCTTGTAATTAAAAATCCAAACTCCACATCATAGTCTTCAAGGTCCATCAAAATCTGCTTTCTACAGAATTCTCATTTCATTCCCACTCTTTTTTAACCTCTCTCAGCCATCCCCATAGCAAGCTCAAGTTCACTTCCTCTGAGGCTTTTGAAAGCCATTCTCCAACTTCCAGCATGGACACCTCCTTCCCATGGTGGTCCTGTCAGGACTTAGTTGAAGTAGTACCTCCTCAAAAGACCTTTCCTGACCACCTTCATTAAACTGGGATCAGAGAGTAGACTAGGATTATGATTTTCATGTGAATACATATGTTTATAAAGGAGCAGAAAAAGTAACTTTGATTAGGGCAGATTAAGAACAGCTTCTATTAATTTAAGACAGTGAAAGCTTAGGTTTGACAACATTGTTGGTGCTATATGCATTTTAATCTTTCTATAATGTTACTTTTTAGCACTATAATTGTAAATCATTCCTGTAAAATAGTAATTTTGAGCAAAACTAATGTTCTTCCAATGTGTGTGTTTGGGGGCGGGTATTGCAAGATATTCTGCAATGAGCCTCTTGCCTTTATTCTCCTATTTAGCTTTAAGTAAACAATTAATTTTTTATTCATATAACCTCCTACTTCTACAATTCTCTCTGTCCCTCCCCACCTAATAGACACAGTAGGGCAGAGCACCTTCATAGCCTCAATTCTGCTTGTATTTATTCTTACTTTAAGTTCAAGTGTTTAATGTAAAACTTAATGTCATCTCCAAACAGGGTTCTACTGTACTTAACAAGTACATAAACATGGTAAAAGGAACATTATTGTCTAAGGAGGAAGGCTGTCATGAAGGAATGGCAGGCAGGTGGACCCTCAGCAAAGTGCCTCACAGAACTGTTGCTAATAGGAGGCTTCACTGTGTTACAGGCTTGGATTCAATCTTCATGAAGAGGATGCCGTGTTGTGGGTTGAAAGGCAAATATAAAAATGCATGTTTTCTTTGTGTTCCATTACATCTCACTTCAAAAAATATTCCAAGCACTCAGTTCCATAATAACCAAGTGGATAAGGAAATACATTTCAAAGTGGTTTCTGAACCACGATGGTTCAGATGCTAATAACCTTTCCATGTTATTCTGCATTAACATAGTATTTTAAGTGCTACAAAAGTTTCTGATGTGTGGAGATGCTAGCATTTTAAAATAACTTTATATATAGAATTGAGCCACAGAAAGCTCAAATTCAATTTAGAATTGAATCCATCCTTTTAAATTTGGTGATCTAGCTCTCAACTAATCACACAGAGAACATAGCTACATATTATTCTTATAGTCTCATTTTTATCCAGATGTTGACCTGAATGTTAAGTACCAATATTAAATGTTCCCTCACAGACCATTCTACATGCATTTTATAATCAGATTTCCTAAAATATGTATAGCTTTTAATACCATAATGTAGAAATTTGGGTATGAAAAGCTATACCATTTTAGGAAATCCAATAGTATTATTAACAAAATACTACTACTATACAATACTATTACTATTAAAATATGGTAACTATAGTCAAGGATAATTTAATTGTATATTTAAAATAACTAAAAGTGTATAATTGGATTGTTTGTAGCACAGAGGATAAATGATTGAGGGGATGTTTATTCCAGGGGATGTTTATTCCATTTATCACAATGTGATTATTATGCATTGCAGGCATGTATTGAAGTATCTCATGTACTCTACAAATATATACATCTACTATGCACACAGAAAAATTTAAAATTAAAAAATATTTTAAAATACTAAAACTAAAAATTTTTTAAAATAGAAGTTGGACATCCTCTGAGAGTCAGACATATTTTGAATTGTTTTTATTTCCAAGTACAATTGATAAATGTTAAATCATGTTTGACAAGTAAAGTATCTATTCTTATAAAGTATGAAAGCTAACCAGGATTCTGTAATTAGCAGGTAGAAGTGAATTTTTGAAAAATGAAGTGAATGGTCCCCAAAGAAACTGTTCTCTTTTGAGAGATTTCTGAAGGAAAGGTTTTTTATTTTTTACCTTTTTGTCTAAAACCAACCAAATCATCACAGTATAGAACATTTTCATCCATATATAGAATTTGCACTTACATCTCAGTTCTAATCTGTTCTTATGGGCACTATTTCTTAACTGGTTATATATTTAAAAACATGCGTACAACAGTTATGTAAATTCAAAATAACCCACACACAGCTTGGCCACGCTTTCTCTCTTTGATTTTGTTTAAATTTTCAATTGTTCTTCAAAACATAAAAAAAAATATGGAGGGCCTACCCAATCCTGTCCCCCACCTCATTCTGGTTATTTCATAAAAAGTAATTGAGCACAGAAGGAGCCAGACTGGAACAGTAACTCACAGAAAAAAATAGATTCCACTACAAGGCCATTGATCCTCTGCATGATGGTTTCTGGGTATGGGAGCTCAAAAGAGAATGGAAACTGGTGATGAAAAACTGGTTCAGTATCACATTGTGCTCCAGAGGCTGGCTATAGAATTTAGTTAGTGAAAGAAAGGCACCAGCAATAAATGAGAAGAGTGTCTTCCACAGATATTCATTAAAATTCCTTCTTTATGAGTAACTTGACATTACCCCAAGGTTATGTTGCTAAAAAATAAAATAACAAACAAACTGAAATCCACGGGAAGTGAAACACGTCCTTGGGAAAGCCATATATATTTAGTGAAATATACATTTTCTCATGCTATTGTTTTTCACTTTCCATTGTAAAATTGAAACTGACATTTACACAGCACATCCTAAAACATATGTTTCTAAAATAAGTCAGACACAACAACAACAGAACAATGGAATTTGGAAGCTTCACTTTATTGCTTCTCACCAGGATTCAAATCCCACTGGCTTTATTTTTCTGACAAAGGTGAAAGCACATATTTCCAGGTCAAGTGATTCAATGATAAAGGAATACAGAAAAAAAAGCACTAGATTTGAAATTGGAAGGCTTGGGTGCTAGGCCAGATTCTGCTGTTTATTAGCTGTCAAGCCTCTGGACATCACTTAACCCCTGGAAGCCTCAGTGTTTTTTTCTATAAAAACAGGGGAGTTACCCTGTATCCTTCACCAGGTTATTGTCAGAGTCAAATGAGAGTTCAATGGACACAGAGAGTAGAAGGATGGTTATCACAGGCTGGGAAGGGTAGTACGTGGTTGTTGGGGGAGGTGGAGAAGGTTAATGGGTTCCAAAAAAAAAAAAAAGAATGTATAAGACCTACAATTTGCCAGCACAACCAGGTCACTGTAGTCAATAATTTAATAGTGTACTTTAAAATAATTGAAAGAGTATAATTGGATTATTTCTAACACAAAGGATCAATGCTTGAAGGAGTGAATACTCTCTTCCTCATGATGTGATTATTTCACATTGCATGCCTGTATCAAAACATTTCATGTACCCCGCAAATATACACACCTACTGTGTATAAAAATTTTAAAAAACATCAAAAAGAATGAAATGTGATGATGTATTAAAGTTCCTTAGACAATGCAAATGTTTATAAAGTAAAGCTCTATCAGCTCTGTAAATTAAAATATTTGTAGTCCACAGTGCAATCATAAGATGATGCCATTCACAGGTTGTTGTAAAATTAAATTTAGTCCTACATTTTGGCAAGTGCATCCCAAATATTTGGTCCACAGAAGCAAGGAGACAGTTTCCAGTGATTTAGAAGTAAGTGTTCAATAATTTTTCAAGCAAACACATAATTGGAAATAGTCTAATCGAGTTGCATAAGCCAAATCACAAAATTAAGGTGTAAGGTTGAGGCAATGTATGAATTGCTTGACAATTTCACAAAACCTTAAATTGTTAGGTTAAACCACATAAAACTACCTTTCTGTAAGCCAAAAATTATAAAATAGTGTTAATGTCATGTTGATAAACTGAACATGTAGATACATAAGGCAGTCATTTTAGACTCTTTGAACTTCCTCAACCTCCAAACTAATTTAGCAATAATTACATTTCTGTCACATCAATACAAAGAGCGATGCACGTACCAATAGAAAAGCTGGAAAAAGATACAGCTAAGCTGTTCACAAAACAATACTAAAGACCCAAAAAATATTAAAGATGTTCGTCTTCCAGTACTCAAATAAATGTAAATTAAAATAGGAATCTTCTCACCTGTTAACGTGGCCCAGATTAAAAAGCAAAATAGCAGCCACAACAAACTCTGTACAGTGCTGGAGAGCATGGTATTCTAGAAGGCAATTGTGTATTTGTATCAAATGCCTTAAGAAATTCATATTATTTAACACCGTGACTAATCTTCTGAAAATTAATTACAGAGAAATAGTCTTAGATTTGCATGAAGATTAAACTATGAAATGAGAATTATACATTTCTAAAAATAAAATATGACTAAAATATTAAGAGAATAAGGGTATGTCATATAAATGAATGCTATACAGTCATTAGAATGGATGCTATGGATAAATATAGAAAGATCTTATTTATACCATTAAGAAGGGGGAAAGTTTAGATTATAAACCATATTTGTACATTGATATGTTTGTTATATGTACATGAATAGGACATACATTTATGTCCTATGTTCCAGGAACTGAACTTAGTGCTTTAATTTTATTAGCTTCCACAATCCTCAAAACAACCCCATGAAATAAGTACAATTATTATAATCCTCACCGTACACGAGAGAAATAGAGTACATTTTGCCAAAAAAAACTCACAGCAGACAGCAGAGCCAGAATTTGAATGCAATTGAGCCTGTCATGATAACCATTCTACTAGATTGTCTCCAAATTCTTACCAAAAAAGTCCCAGAGACTATACCCAAATGTTAACTGTGTTTATTTCTCACAAATGGGATGATTGATGGTTTGGGTTTCTTTTTTCTTTTTTCCTTGCCAAAATATTTAAATTTTCTACTTCAACCTTTTGTTCTTTTGTCCACTGCCATCATTTTTTATTCAACATAAGTGCATTAAAATGGGCCCAAAAAATGGGACTAAGTTTAGTTCACCTAAGCAAATCATCACATTAAGAGGGAGGGGAAAAGAGCTTTAGGAAAAAGCCTAGGAAATAAATATCTCCTGCATCTGCCTCCACCTCTCCATTCCCATCATCACCACTTTGGCAAACCCTTCATTATCTGTTACAGTAATCGCCTATCTGATCTGCTGTTCGCGGTCTCTCCCTCTGCCCAGGCACCACACATAATCCCACCAGAAGCCTCCTCCTAAAATACTTCTGGCTACTTCAGACTACTCGCTATTTATTCATTTGTGAAACATTTCCTCAACACCCACAGTGTGTCAATCACTGTTCTAAATTCTAGATATACAAAGATGAGTAACAGTCCTCATCCTCAGAGTTCCAAGAAATGGACGATTGTATTGCTGAATCGGTGCAATTTTGCAATGCTGAGGTGAGAAAGCAAAACAAACATTTACAATGAAAAGTGGCCAGGGATAATAGTTCACGCTACAAAAGCACTATGTATGCATAGAAAAGGGCAAAAAGAATTCTCCCTTAATAGGAAAAATTGTGTAGAATTGATGGAAAATAAAGCATCTTAGCTTTTGGGGAGGATTAATGAGTTAGGGAAATGAGAAGCACTGTAAACCACCCAGACTGAGAAACACAAAGTACATGTACAAAGCAGAAGTACCTAGTTGACACAGTGACTTGAACCAAGCAACCCCTCAAAGATGGCTAGTTAAGGTTCCTCCCCACCCTCCAGTTTGGAATGGTTTATAATTAACATAGGCAGAGATATGTGATCCCTGATCATCACTTAAGTTTTCCTGCAAGTGGGTGACAGAAGGGAGGTTTAACAGAGACTGTTCTGCAAACCCCAGCTGCACAACAGATAACATACTCCGACACCTATATTCAGTGAAAGAGTGGACCAGGGAGCCAGGCCTCTGACCAAAAAACGTTCTAGCAGCTACTGGGGCCTTGACTTGCTGGCCCTCCTGGCATTTATTCAGCACACATTCAATGACAAAAGCTTTGAGTCAACACCACTACAGGGTAATTAACCTGGTCTCCTTCCCCAACCCCAACGAAAGCCCCAGAGCCATCCTGCCCACTAATGACCAATGGTTATTTTTAGGACCAGTGGTTAGTTTTAGGACCACAGGAGTAAACAAGTTATTTAGATAAACATTCCCACATTCCCTTGTTATTTGTTCTTTTGGTATCATCAACTCAAAGTTAAGACTACCTTCAGCCAAACCTTTTACTGAGGCTGTGCAATGTTCCTGGCCTTTCAAGAAGGTTTATAACTATTTCCTATGAATATTTTTTATAATTTTTTTCTCTAAAATCTTTCCCACCACTCTGATTGACCTCCCACAGAGGTTTAATTTTTTTTTTTTGGCGGGAATTTGCCAACATCCATATATTTTCAGCAATTTTTTGTGTCACAATAAAGTCAAATGAAACAAAACAAATGTTAAAAAAGTGAAACCCAAACTAATTTGATTTTTACTATAGGCATTTTTGAAGAATGATATTTTAAGAATATGCCAGGGGCATTTTCCCCTTTTAAGTGCAGAATGATTCCTGAGTGTGTATTCTTTATCATTTTAAATCCTTATTTTGAAAAAATTCAAGGAGTGAATTAAAGGGAAAAATTAGAATGAAGGAGAAGATTCTAAGGAGATATAACATGATTTATTTAATTTATTTATAATCCACAACCTTGAAAATAGGCAAAATCATCATGCATTCTTTCATGATACTACCAGAATCGCAGCATTTCCCAAAATAATCATATGATTGCATTACTGAATAATAGCATAAAACTCACCAATTTCTCAAATTTATATTCGTCTCTTCTGGAAAAAAAAAAGAGAACAAAACACAACACTATTTTTAAAAATAATTGACATATGAAAGTTAAATAAAGGTCCATTTATTTTTATGACAGACCTAACTTTATATATCCAGTAGATCTGCATTCTCACACACAGTTATATAGTTCATGTTATACAGTAGGTTCTCAAAAAACGGTAGTGAAATTGGTTCACTCAGATGGTTATACAAAGTCACATAGATTTTTAAATAGACTCAATTGCAGAGATATTGATTATTAAACCCTGAAATAATCACTCCTATCAGACACTCATTAAACATTTCTTCATAACTGAAATAACTATTTGGAGTTTAACATCTGCTAGGGACACCATAAATGTAAAGAGAAACATGTTTTCTTTCATACTGCTCTCTAAACAAATCAACACCTAATGGTTTTCAACATAAATATTTTTTCCTAAATTCAGACCAACACAACATGGATTTATTTTTCACTGATAATCACATTTTCTTTTCTCTGTCTTTACACCTACCACCAGTCCTCACACAAGTAAATTCTATACTTGCATGAAGATAGAAATTAAATGTATGCTTCTTACACAAAGAATCTAGGCAGGTTTCCAGATATAATTTATAGAAGGACCTGTCATTTATTTTCTAATCATCACAGTTTGTTAATCATTGCAGGTCTATGGGAGGGGATAAAAAGTGGCACTAGGATTCACACACAAGTAAATAATTACAGAACTTGATTGGTGCCATCACTATGCTAGCCAGACCTTCCTGCAGGGTGTGCTTTATTTTATACACCATGCTTGACTTGTTTAGAAAACATGTCTCTTCTACTGGGTAAATGTATTTCTACTTTATAACCCAGAAATTCAACAATTAATGACCTAGATTTTTTGTTTTTGAGATAGAGTCTCACTCTGTCGCCCAGACTGGAGTGCAGTAGAGCAATCTCTGTTCACTGCAACTTTCACCTCCTGGGTTCAAGCAATTTTCCTGCCTCAGCTCCCGAGTAGCTGGGACTACCAACATGTGCCACTATGCCCAGCTAATGTCTGAATTTTTAGTAGAGACAGAGGTTTCATCACATGTTGGCCAGGTTGGTCTTGAACTCCTGACCTCAGGTGATCCACCTGGCTGGGCCTCCCAAAGTGCTAGTATTGCAGGAATGAGTCACTGTGCTGGGCTTGGCCTGTCACTTTCTTTAGTGAAAGATGTATTAAATGGTACCTTTGGTAGTTAATAAACCATACTGGAATTTATTATTGCTATTGTCTTGAAAAGGTGGTGGCTATACAACTTTCAACTGGGCACTGAAAATGGAGTTGGTTGACATATGTGAATCAAGCATTATATGTACAATAAAGCTGACATTAGTCACCCTTTTCCCTTCTAAAAGTAGAGCTCTCTCCACTTGTTATTTACGTCTTCACTCTCATATAAGAAATGGTTAAAGGGGTGTTGGTGCAGATATGTTTCAATAGGGTCATGTTTGAATAAGGGAGAGAATATAATGGCCTTATTTATTTATTTATTTATTTATTTTATTTGAGATGGAATTTGGCTCTGTCACCCAGGCTGGAGTGCAGTCAGGTGATCTTGACTCAATGCAACCTCCACCTCCCTGGTTCAAGCAATTCTCCTGCCTCAGCCTCCTGAGTAGCTAGGACCACAGGCATGTACCACCATGCCAGGCTAGTTTTTTTGTATTTTTAGTAGAGACAGGGTTTCACCATGTTGGCTAGGCTGGTCTCAAACTCCTGACCTCAGGTGGTACACCCACCTCGACTTCCCAAAGTGTTGGGATTACAGGCGTGAGCCACTGCATCTGGCCTATAATAAGTTTCCAGTAATATTGGTGTATAAAAGCTTTGCCAATAAATTTTCTTTATAGAGAGAAGATAGAGCTGTTGTCATTTTAAAATATTTTTCTTCTTGAAATTCCACTAAAGGATGAACTTATAAAGTGTGCCCAGAGAATCATACTGATTAGAGAATAATAATAATAGTAATAATCACAGAATGCGCTGTGCTCCCACTGTCTGGGAATTTCTTATCTGCACACTTATGTCTGACTGCATTACAAGTGGTTCTTTCTCAATCAGCATTTGAAAAATTTCACTCTCTGCTCCATGTCTCCAGCCACTAAGATAATCAGACTGACACAAACTACAGCCCAAGGGTCTGCCTTGGATACTGGGAATAAATGGAGGTGAACAGACACTGTCACAGCAATCCTTGTGACTACACTGTGTGGCACATCGGCTTGACAGGGTGGGCTATGATGAGGCAAACAGGTCATGAGCAGACACAGCAGGTACGGTGTCTGTTGATGAAGGCTCCAACACAGGTAGGACCACATTAGCAGTTGGATTAATCTCTCTGCTTCAACCTGACTATCAAGCAATGGGAAGCCAGTTTTGGACCTGGCCATCCTTCGAGGAAGAATCTTAACTAAAATTGTAATCTCTCTATATCTGGGTATCAATAGTCATGAGCTGGATAGTAGCAAATTGTATTTGTGTTTATGTAATGGGGAAGCACGAGAAGCAGGGGAAAGCTCAATGGAAAGGAATGTCATTGACATATATGGATGCAATCATTGCAACTTAGGGCTGGATAAAATTTGCATAGCTTAATTTTGCCTAGAACTATTTTGAATGCTGCTGAGTATCATTTCCTTTGAGAAGAAAAGATGCTCTCTAAAGAAAGACACCAGTGACAGTCACTGTAGCAAGACTTGTCATTGAAAGAAGTTTAAGATGAAAGTTGTAATTGGTTTTTAGGAGCTATATTATGAGTCAGAAACTCAAAGACTATCCTGGAATTCTAGGGTAACACCTCATAAGATTTTTCTTCTTCTTTCACGTGAAAAATAAAATCCATTAACTTAATACACTGTGGAGGTCCATTTATTATACAGTAGTCTTAGAAACTAAAAGGAAATTTGACTTGTCATAATAAATTTATATCCCATCTGCCAGAATTCACTACTATCTCTGTCTGACTCTTTTAAAGGTATTAACGGTACAAACTCTGTGTAAATTATTTAAATAACTGACCTATATTCCTTTAGACTGGGTACAGTCCTAACGCAGGCATAATGTCCCTATTAGTACCCATGATCATGTCATTGAGCAATCGTAGCTTTACCAGTTGCTCTTCAACTTGATGTACAATCAAAGCCTAGTTAAGCTTCATTGTTAAATAATAACAAATGAGTACTGATAGGAAGTGCTTTCTGAAACGTCTTTTTATTTAACAGTTGAAAGAAGTACAGTCTGTAGCTAAAGGTTTTGTATTGGAAAAAATGCAATCTATGGATCAATTGGGCCATGTTTAAGGAATTAAAAGATTCCTATTCGAGAAAAGCAAGTGAATAACTGTAGAATAAAATGATTAACAGATCAGCAGATATTAAATCCAATAGTACTGAAATAGGTTGAATCCCTATGCTGGACTCAATCTTGGATTAATCTTTCAGCCCCAGCTTGAATATCAAGAAACAGAAGCCAGCTTTGGATGTAGGCCAGCCTCCAGGTGAAGAACCTCATACAGAAAGTTTCTTCACCCTTAATTTACGCAATCAAACAGTAATTGGTGATGTTCTACCAAACTAGGTATAGGCTAAGTCCTGGAAATGGAAAAATGACTCTTATTTTGTTTTCTTTACACTTTTGGTCATTTCCTTAATTTATTTCAATTAATTTCAATGCCCTACCTCACACTTTGAACTTGAAAATCTATCCTCCTCTGATTAGTCCTGCCCGTTAATTGAAAACGCTTATAGTATCACAAGTAAAGAGTTTAGCATAAAGCCTGACACATAGTAAAAGCTCAAGAAAGGTTAGCCGTAGCTATTCTTGTTAATATTTTTTTCTTCCTTTGAGATTGGTTAAAGTATGAACAATGAAAGGTTCCAGGCCACATTCCAACTAGTGTCAAGTGCTAAGAGGGGAAGAGTTCTTCATTTGCCAGAAATGCAAGAGGAAAGAGAGGCAGTACACACTTGTCATCCCTAGTTTAGGCAACACCTTCCCTTTTTCAGCTATGGGAATCAAATCCCAGAGTGAAGAAGTATGGCTCAGGCCACAGACCACGTGAGCTAAAGATGGAAGAAGAACTCAGTTCCAGGCACGAATTCCAAGTGTGACATATCAGAAGTCAGTACTATTTTCTTTCTGCTTCAAGTTTCGAGAACTCTTGTATATAGGTACTTAAAAATCATTGTGGATTAAATAAGAATGCTATATGCTTTTGTCCATCTTAATCACTAATGAGTAGAGCAATGCAACTGTCAGCTGGCTAGTGGTAATATGTGACAACTGCGTACCCCAAATGCCACCTAGATTGCACTAGAGTGCATGGGACTGACTCATCATCACAAGAAAACACATGGATGTATAAAAAAGCAGCTTCATAAAGCAAATTTCTTTATTCCATTTGACCTCCATAGAAGTTTGACTTCCCTCTGGTCTCATCACCTCTCTCTCTAGTAAGCTCACTTCAATTATAAGTGGCAATGATCCCAAATGTACTTACTGTACTGTCCTCAAATAGAAGTCTAAGTAAAACTCAATCATCGACTTTCTCCCAAACCAGTTTTCAAATAGTTTTTTCATTACATGGGCTGGGATTTTTGGTTTACTTCTTTCCTATCATTCAGGAATGACAAATACTGTATATAATCCAGGATTATATGGCTCCATCCCTGCCCTAGGCAGACATCACTAATCAACCACAGCCCTCCTTACCTACTCTCTCTATAATCAGTTACTCCTTCTCTTACATTCCCCAAATGGTGCCTTGCCAGAGCCAGTTTCTCAGACCTGAGTATTCATTCCATTCCAGATTTCTAAAGGCAAGTTCTGTGCTGGTCTTTGTCTGCATAATTTTGCCACGCATTACTTAGTTTCCAGTTAAATCATGCTACTGTCAATTTCCTATTCGGCCACCACTGGTTCCTCCCTGTTGCTTGCTAGACATCAACTTGAATCAGTTTTGTACTGCTTTCATTGCGCCTATCCAACAACATTGCTCAGTTTGCTTCAATAGTCAGGCAGGACTCCAATTACATCTCCTTAGTGTCAGCACACAAGACTTGCTCCTGCATAAGTCTGTGCACCTAATGAACACACACATGGGATTTCTTTTTCTCATGTATCCTTCATCTATCCAGTGTTTTACCCATCCTGTTACACCCAGATCATGTCTCACCTCTTCTATTCTAGTCCACAGAAGACACAGCCTTCTCTATAAAGATCTGTACTTTTTATAAATTATTAAACACAGTTTGAAATGGCTATTATTTCCCATGCTCTCAACCACTCACTCTTCTAGAGGTGGGAGGTGGCACAATTTTTTCATAGATGATATCATTAAGGGTACATTTTCTACCAAGGCCTCCTGTCCCAAAGCCAATCTGATTTCCAGAATGAAATTAAGAGTCTTGCGGGAAAGTAGATGTTTAAAAAAACAGGTAGATTTCTCTTAGTTCTGTAACTTATGAATAAAGGATAAGCCCCTGCACATAATCCTGTAAGAACACTATCTAAAAAGGCACAGAAAGAGTGAACATTATCTTAACTCCTCAACACAGCAATCCTCCATATGTTTCCAAGACTATATATTAGGATGGGAAAAGTTGTTTACCACTTTTTGCAGTTAGGAAATTAATCTTTACATAGCCATATGATATAATTTTTAAAGGCCCATGTTTCGCACAAATTAAAATGACTTGCTCAAAGTCATTCACAGAATTTGAGCAGAATGAGACAGAACCCTTGTCATCCAAGGCTTCTGACACAATATATAACGCTATGAACCATAATGCCACATAACATACAGACATATCTCAACATCTTTTATGATGACACATTGCAGTTTTCTACTTGGTCAACTTTTCTATCAATTACCATATTCAAACAACTGCCTGTACTTGAGATTTTTCTCCTTGTGTAAGTCTGTAAGTAAAGAAAACGTGCCTTTTAGAAATGCAGCATTTTGCAATAGAATCCCTTAGAATTTAATCAGATATTTGACATTGGATACTTCAGCATAATAACTCAAAGTCAGGCATGGTCTCAGCCATAAAATACAATGAGTTGGTGTTGTTTTAGCCAACTTCGCAATTTAAAAATTTTCTAACCTTCAAGAAAGTTAAAAGTAAAAGGAAGATGTGACCCACCACCTAGATTTGTCAATTAATATTTTTGCCATATTTGCTTTTTCTCTATCCATCTCTCTCCAAATAAAAAATATATGTATTTATACATACACACTACCTCATTTTTTGGTGGTCTATTTGCAAATAACTTGCAAATATCTTGACTTTTCCTTCTAAACATGTTAATTTTTCTTTAGAAATAAGGACATTCTCGGCCGAGTGCAGTGGCTCACGTCTGTAATCCCAGCACTTTGGGAGGCCGAGGCGGGTGGATCATAAGGTCAAGAGATCAAAACCAATCTGGCCAACATGATGAAACCCTGTCTCTACTAAAAAAAAAAAATACAAAAATTAGCTGGGCGTGGTGGTGCGTGCTTGTAGTCCCAGCTACTCGGGAGGCTGAGGCAGGAGAACTGCTTGAACCTGGGAGGCGGAGGTTGCAGTGAGCTGACATCAGCCACTGTACTCCAGCCTAGCACCTGGACAGAGCCAGACTCTGTCTCAAAAAAAATATTTAAAAAAAGAAAAGAAATAAGGACATTTTCCTGCATAACGGCCAAACTATTAATCACATAAAGAAACTTAACATTGATACAGTATTATTTAATATAGAGTACCCAATTATGCCATTTGATTTTTTAAAAGCAAAATCCAATATAAAATCAAAAATTATATTTTGTTGCAACATCCCTTTAGTTTCCTTTAATCTAGGACAGTCCTTCCTTCACTTTTGTCTTGACTTTCATGAAACTGATACTTTTAAAATATTTCAGATTAGCTGTTTTGTGAAATAGCTCACATTCTGTGCTTGTCTGATGGTTCCTCAATGACTAGAATTGCCAAGAATGCTACATGGGAGTTGTATACTTCTCAGTGAATCACATCAAAAGACACATCAAGACAATATTACTGCATTTTCACCCAAATGCAATCACTTGGACTGATGCAAGTTTTAATAATGAATAAAATGGTATACAAATTTATATCACTTAACTCATGTTTCACTTCTGTGAGTTTATGTTATTCAGTGGTTTATGTTACTTACAGAAGTAAATGACTTTTCTAATACAACCTAAGAAACGTTAATAAGCTGACTGGAAGTGAGGAGACAGACTAATGAGGACAGAAAAGATGCTGCATTGAGAGTCAGAAATTCTGCATTTTCCATCCAGGCTCTACCAACAACCCACTGCAGAGTCCAGATGGCAGAAACGTTTCATTTCTTGTGGCAGTTCTGACTGATTTGTGGTGGCTGCCTGGAGCACTGTATTTAAAAGGATTCTAAGGCTGCAGAGCAATTTTGCTTGAAAAGTATTTTAACTGATCATGTGGCATGAGTTTTGCAGGAGGAAATGATAGCTTGTGTGTGGTACATTAAGCATGGCCACAGATTCTTTGTCACTCTTTCCATCAAGAGGTAGATTTCACCAATCCTTGAATGTGCGCTTTTGACTGGCTTTAATGAATAGAATGCATGTAATCCCAGCACTTTGGGAGGCCGAGGCGGGTGGATCACGAGGTCAAGAGATCGAGACCATCCTGGTCAACATGGTGAAACCCCGTCTCTACTAAAAATACAAAACATTAGCTGGGCATGGCGGCGCGTGCCTGGAATCCCAGCTACTCAGGAGGCTGAGGCAGGAGAATTGCCTGAACCCAGGAGGCGGAGGTTGCGGTGAGCCGAGATCGCGCCATTGCACTCCAGCCTGGGTAACAAGAGTGAAACTCCGTCTCAAAAAAAAAAAAAAAAAAAAAAAAAAAAAAGGAATGCAGAAGTCACACTATGCAAATTCTGGAACCTAAGCTTCAAGAAGCCTTGTGGCTTATGTCTTCACTTCTGTGCTAAAACTGCAGGCAATAAAGCCCTAGCCTCATCTGAACAACCAACACCAGCTACCAGACGTGGCAGTAAGGCCTCTAGGACCTTCCAGTCTATTTGGCCCTGTGGCTGAATGCAGCAGCATAAATGGAACCAGGCAATGCCAGTAGAGGATGCGCCCCACCATACAGCAGTATTGAAGGAAATAAATGTGTGATGTTTCAAAAGGCATCACATTTGGAGGTAGTTTATTACACAACAGTAGATAACTTACATAACATACCTCTGTTTTATTGTTTTGTTTCGTTTTACCCTGCTCATTATCTCTTCTAAGTCTGGTAAACATCAGTTTACTTATCCATGAAAATAAAGGATTATATTGAGGTTAAACAAACTTTCAGTGATAAGATTCAAGCACAGAACCAAAATGGCACTCTCAGTTCCATTCAAGGAAATGCAGCCCAGTGTGCATGGAGAAGGTGATGAAAGAATTACATTAGAAACTAAGGATGTTCCATCTAGAAAGGACGTTTTGCCACGCCAAACATTACATTATGAAGACGAGAGAACTGATGGCTCCAGTGGTGAAGGGATTTATCTAATGCCACAGTGAGCTAGAGATTAATTCTAGTTCTGTAACTTCTTCAATACAGCTGCCAGAACACAGCTGAATCTGATCCATTGTTTATCCCCATACCTTGTGTCCACTCTGGTGGTGCTTCAATACCATATCTCAGCTCCCATATAACTAAAATGTATGTGGCAGGACACAGATCCAAACAGTAGATTTAGTCAAAAAAGAACATATGTGGACAGAGCCCAAGACGAGAACAAGTTGAAGGGTGAGTTAGGATGGACATCATAAGAACAATAGCATCTCTGGCTACCTTTTCTTCTTGTATATTTGCTTCTTTACAAGCCACTTTCTCTGGGAATTCCTAAATGAAAGTAAACCCAACTGATTAAAAAATAATAATCATACCACACTGAAATTTAAATAGCATGAACAGCTTTTCCCAATATTCATTAATTTTCATATTTCATGAAAGAAATTGCCATGCTTAATCTTTGCCTTGTTACTCTCATCTTCGAGTATTTGATTAATGAGGTGATTAACCAGAATGAGCTTTAAATCTATGTGATCATATTTTTTAAAGAAACCCGCAGTATCATAACCGTTATTGTTAATCTAATTAAATAAATAAATATCAGATTGATGGAATTCTACCAATCTAATATTTGTTGAACCTAATTCTGTTATCTTATGAAAAAGTTTTGTCGGGAATCGGAGTTTTATTACCTCCATAAGAAAGATAGTTTGGCAAAATATTTCCTGAATATATTTAATCATTGGAGTAGTAACTACACAGCAGAAAATAAGGCTGATTTTAAAATGTAATTAAGGAAGCTAATCAGTCAAGCAATCTACTAAGAATCTTTCTATTAAAAAGGTCCTGAGATGATTTTTTATATTTTAAATGAGCATTTTCTTATATAATATAATTTTACTGAATTAACAGGAATAACACTCTCACGGCAATGGAGGTCATGGAAAAATGTAAATACTTAACATTTTTCTGATGGCAACGAGTCATGGGTGAAAGCCTAGTTCAGAATTTACTGTAGCCTGGTTCCATGCCTTCGGTTTTTCTTAATTACAGGTTCCTCTTGATGGCGAAAGTTCTGTTTGTTTGTTTCTTCCTCGCAAACCCTCCTAATTGTTCCCCAAAATATATCAAATCCCAGAACTCCAGTCTTCACTATAGTTGGTTTGTTTTGTTTTGTTTTATAGTCTCTTGAGGTTAATATTCAAAAACAAAAATAAAGTTTAATTGTGGTAAAGAGTCACAGAAGCCTAAATAGAGATCTTTTATCACCACAAAGTTCAGTCATTTGAGGTAACAGGAAACAATTTTGTCTCTTAGCTCATAATAGAAATCTGAGCTGTCTCCCAGGAAAGCACCACCCCCCACAAAAAAAATATGCCAGCTTCATAATTGCAAGATGATTCCATGAAGATAAAAAGTATCTTTATTCTATAATAAATCAAAATTTCCAATAAGGTATGTTAAGAAAAAAGTCTATCTAATAAAATGAACTTTTAAATTTATATTTATTTTCAACCACAAAGCTCATGTTGAATTAACTAAACATGTAACTCATAATAGCACAAACTCTGGGGAGAGAGAAAAGAACAATTAGCTTGATTACACTGACAAAAAAGACGCCGATTGCCTTTAAAAACATTATCTGAGTCATAAGCAAGCCAAGCTGAACTAGAAAACCAAGAACTGTACTATAAACCAGAAAAAGTGATCAGCAGAGATGATCACATGAAATAATCAATGCTCACATGAAATAAACAGAAACAGTGTTTAGCGGTAGATTGTAAGACAGTAGTTTAACCAAATATCTACAAATTTAAGCAAATGTACAAAAGAACATTGCTATGTCATCTTAGGAGAGGAGATCTTTATATGAGTCCACTAATTATGATAAGGTATTAATAAGGTATAATGAAGTGAACAGCTATCTAAGGTATTGATGGTTAAGACCTGATGGATAAGAGAGTAAGGAAGTGAAGACACAAGAAGAGCAGTGGCTTCAGGAAGTCTCACGAAGCAGCTCTTGAACTTTTACTAAAAGAAGAGCCAGACCAACCAGTGTAGACTTGAAATTGAATCACCCTGGGGTGAAACAAGGTCTTGTTTTCAGACCAATAATCAGTTTGTTAATCAGAACCTAAAACCTTGGCTTGAGAGATTATTATTGTTTTGAAGGCCCGAAGTGCCTTCAAAAAGTATCTTTGTAATGTTTTAAGTCTCAGTGTAACAATAAGACTTGGGACGATGGAAATATTGTATGTATATCTGATCTATTTTAAAGAGTTAAAGCATTTAACCAGTCTCTTTCATTAAATCCTTACGTTTATTGACATTCCACTTTTAAATAGCTAGAGAATTAGATTTATAAATATTTATTTTATTAATTAAAAATATTTGTATCTAGATATTTTAAAAATTTATCTCAATTTTTCAAGATTTTTCAAGACATGTATATTCATTGGTAGACAATTTCCAAAGTCTTATCCAAGTGTCTGTGGAGGCACAAGAGCAGGAAGTGATCAAGTTATCTATTTTTATTACATTGGAAGATGAGTCCAATAAGCAAGCTGAGATCGACTTCTCGTAGAGCATGTAAAGCACCGACCTCCAAAAAGGATCCAGTGGAATAGACCGAGAGGGAAGGGCACACCCCACACACACTTTAAGGCTGTTAGTTGACTAGTATACAATCAAAGCTTCCAGATTTGAGGAGCTTTCCAGGTAGATATCAGGGCACACGTGGCTACTATCAGTACAGTGTAGCACCAAGTTTATGAGCCCTACCAGGGCAATTTCCTCACATATTTCCCAAACTGAATATATTTCATGCATCAAATGCAGCTAACTTTACATTTCACTGGATACTAGAGATAAAAGGGACCCCAGAGAGCATCTCATCCAGGGGCCTGCTTTTACAGATTAGAAAATCATTCATTAAGAATAAGAAGGTGAAAGGCCACATTATACATCTGGGACTGGAGTGCTACCAACACTGAGTTTTCAGTGTTCTCCCTCTTGCATTGCCCTAGCGCTAATGAAATTGGCTCAGCACTTGGAGAATTAATTAGAAGCAGTAACTGCTGTATTATCTCATAGTGGAAGAAAAGCAGTAATGGTTGAGAAGTCAGAAGACCCAGGTTCCATACATACTAGCATACCTTATTAGCACTGCTGTTACCGAAAGTTGTTTAAAAAAATACCCTAGTAGCAAAAATCATGGATTTTAAGCATTAGAAACACCTGGCGTCTCATTGTGACTCTTTCTTTTACTTGTCCTATGACACTGGACCAGTTAGTTAACCAATTTGGGATTCACTCTCTTGTCCAATTAAGGGAGATAATGCTCATCTTTCTCAAAGCATTTCATGAGGATGAAACGAGACAAATATATAAAATGTCAGATACTTGGTAGACACTCAGATGTTAGTTTCCTTCCCACAACCTTATTCTTATTCATGTGCAAAATGAGGATAAAACCTCTTCTATCTGACTAGTGCTTCTTGTTCATGGATATTAACCAACAGCAAGTATATAAATAAATAACTAGATATACATGATCATTATACACACACACAACAAACTAGCCAATGCTTTCCAAAAGCTTGAAATTGGATGCCTCTCATTAAAAAAAAAAAAGAAGAAAAAAAGTCCATCCATGAAGAAGAGACAGTTTTACCACTCGGTAGCTGATTTCTCTGCAGCTCTTTACCACATGGGTAATACCCTTCTAACCTCGTCTTCCCTGGCTTCTAATCACACAGTGTTAGAGAGTAGATGCTAGTGTTTGAAACAATATCACCTTTTTTTTAAAGCTCAATCTAGGCTAACTTGACTTAATAGGGAAAGAAATTACAATAATTCTCTTTTAGAAAAAGAAAAGGTGGTGACTATGTGGGATTCCTGTTTTAATGCAGTGTTTGCTACTGCACTTTGGATAAAATATATAAATCCCAGAATATGCTTACAGTGACCCCAGTGACCTGGGCTCCACCCTCCCCGACAGCCCTCATTCCCTGCTCTCCCCTGTTTACTGTTGTCTCTGTGGTCTGGTCCCACTGGATTTGAATAATTTTGCATATATTTGTGTGCCAAGTGCTACTCCAGGTACCAGGGATATGGCAGTGAACATACAAAAGTTACACACACACACACACACACACACACACACACACAAACACAACAAATACCTCTGCCCTTCTGTCTTCATAAAGCCTGAATTCTGGTGGGAGAAGACCATAAAGCCAATATATGATTTCAACTTATATTATGCTACATATCGAATGATGCTATGCAAATGAAAAGCAAGGAGGAATGTGAGCTGCATCTGACAGTGTTCCTTCAATTTCTGACATAAACCAATCTTTTCCTATCCCAGAGGCCCTGACAGGTGTGTCCTGCTCCCGCCCTCTTGTGTAATTCTGTCGTTGCCCATCCCTCCCTCTTCAACTTCCCTATCTCTACCTTCCCACATCCCCCAGCTCTGCACTGAGCCCCTCTTATGCACGAAGCTTTTATTTTTCCCTCAAAGACATTATTACGCTTTGCAATTCTTTCTCTCTTTAGTTTTTAATTTTTAACTTCTCTGAGTACATAGTAGGTATATATATTTATGGGGTACATGAGATATTTTGATACAGACATAAAATACATAGTCCTATCATGGAAAATGAGGTATCCATCCCCTGAAGCATTATTCCTTTGTATTACAAACAATCCAGTTACACTCTTTTAGTTATTTTAAAATGTAAAATTAAATTATTTTGACTATAGTCACCTCATTCTATACCGGGTATAATTCATTCTTTCTATTTTTGTATCCATTAACCATCCCTACCTCCTCCCCACCAACCCCAACACTACCCTTCCTAACCTCTGGCAACCTGCAACTATTTCTATGATTATTTATTTCATCCTTGGTATCCCCAGTGGATTTTACATCTTATGAGAACAGGAACTCATTTTTTTTTTTTTTTTTTACCAGTGCCTAACACTGACTTTGGTTGACACCCAAGAAAATATGTTGAATGGTAGAAGAAAGGAAGGGAGCAAAAAAAAAAAAAAAAAAAAAAAAGGAAAAGGAAGAAAGAAGATAAAAAGGAAGAAAAGAAAGAATTCACAGTTCAAGTCAGGAGAGATGCTTAGAAAAACAAATCCCTAAGAGAGTGTAGAGTCCCCAAGCCCTCAAATGGCTAGCTGCATCTCCCTGTCAGCCACATTTAGACCCGCAGGTCAATGCCTTCTCAGCCAGTCTTGAAATGTTCAATGAGAATATGCTTTCATGGGAGATAGCTTTATGTGATTATTTCAATTTACTGAGTTTCATATACATAAAACTGAGATTGTATCTTGCCTACTTTTGATCAGTATTCAAGTCACCCGAAACTTCCTAAGTTCTAGCAACATATGTATTCCTTCTGAGCTAAAAGCAGCTTGTAGAACACACATACAGTCCTCTGCAAAAGACAGAGATCCATACATTTTTGGACAAAGGCATTTAGGTAGCACTGATTTGGGAAGCTCGGTAGGTGTGGGCAAGAGGTCATGTGTATAAGACCCATCAAACACCACTGCCTCAAGGAGCACCGGCACACCTGAAAAAGAACCAAGTCCATGTGGTTGCAGTCTCTGGACTTACAGAGGGGTGGAATTCTTTCTTCCTGTATAAATACATTCAACATAAAAAGACAGACCCAGGAGTCACGCTTAACATTTCCTCTCTGATCCTGTCACCTGAAACTTTCTGTCCACTTCAGCATTCTATGTATGTGTAAGAAATATTTAATAATGATTTGAAGCCAGGATTTGAATTCCTGTGTTGTGTCCTCTCCGAGAGAACACACGTATTCATTTATTGATTTCCTTCACTCAAGGCGAATTTATGAAGTCCTTGCCATATGCTGGGCACTGCATTAGGTACTGGGTCATAGCAGGAAACAAATCAGACACGGTTTCTGCATTCACATAGATTACAGTACAGAACAAAAAAGGACAGTGTTAGAACAAGTCAACACAAAGAGTTAAGATTGCAAATTGCAATAGGCATGTAAAGAAAAGTGGCATAAAGCCTTTGAAGGGCTCACTCCCAGTTTCTGGCACTTTTGGGTTTTCCATTAAGAACATGTACTGTCAAAGACACTTCCCCTGGGTATTTAAGATCATGCAATGAAAAGAGAAAGATTAAGAGACCATGGTGAATGTGAGAGAAATTCCTCGCTTGTGTGCATGCATGTGCAGGTGTGTGTGTGTGAGAGAGAAAGAGAGAGAGAGAGAGGGAGAGAGAGGGCGGGGTGGGGAGAGGGTACTGGTCACAGTAACCATTGAAGAAAGGTTTCCCTGGTTTCTCTTTCTGGCTTGAGATGATTATTTGCGAAATACTAAAAGAAGATTGGTATGATGGAATATCATTAACAGCCAGTGGGGACTGAATAGACAACAGCACTATTTGAAGACAACTGTCTAATATGTAGTCAAGTGCACAGGCTTTGCCCTCAGACACGATCCATTTTTAATCTCGATTCTATCACCTCATCATCGTGTGATCTTGGAAACATTAGTCGAGTCTTTAGCATGCAGATAGTAACTCTCTGCCTCTTGAGGGTGATGGGAGCATTAAATGAGATAATTTATGTCAAGTATTTAGCATAGGACCTGGTTTGAATTACAGCAAGTCCTCAGTATATGCTAACTGCCATTAATTAATGATTATTTCACACACACCACACCCTAATCTAATGTCCTACTGGAGACAAACCCCACACTCACTGGCTATTGCTCTAGCTCAGGGTAAGGGGTGCAGACTAACAAGCTAAAGCAGACCACTCATGTCCTCAACACTCCTTTCTTGCTACAGCCAGAAGACAAAGATAAAGAAAATGAAGACATTGCAGTTGATTACTGAAAAGCCAAGTGGAGTTTGTAGAATATGAAAGGAAGCACACCACTTCTCAAATCACCATTACTCATTCTGAGCAGACTTGCCTCCCTAGAGAGCAATCTAGTCCAGACCAGATCCAAATGTGACTCCTTAGTTTGAAAACTCTGCAAGCAAAGCTGAATGGGAGAGACTGTGATGAGATTTTAAACGTAAAAAGTACATACATGTTTTTGCTTCAGTGGACTTGGTTTTTCTCATCGGTGGCTCTATTAAAATGCTACCTTTCCCTCTGGTTATGTTATTTCATTATCGCTCCATGCTCCAATGTGTTTTGGGACTAATTCAAGGTGTACTGAAAGCCTACTGCCTCAATGCAGTTTGAAAGTGCTGACATGGGGGCTGGCACAGAGCAAGCCAGAAGGAAACCCAGAACAAATTTACAATTGCCAGAATCAAATTGTAATTTGATTACAATACTGGCTCCAAAGTATTAAAGCCCTTCACTTCATATAATCCCTTTCAGATACCTTAGCAGCATCTTACAGTGTCAGGAGTGCTGCCAGTTTGTGCTAAGAATATACATTTCACACCCTGTACAGGGTCATAAAATACTATATAATTATACTTGGCAAAGGACATGCCTCCAAGCAGAGTAGGACTTTGTAGGAAAAAAATAGCTTTCAGCAGAGGGGGTAAAAAAGAGGAGGTAGAAAAGAACATGGCTATCTAGTCAACAGTGGGAACAAACCAGACAACTCTAGGCTGTGGTCTCCTGGAAACCTTTACATACTTTGTGTCCTGTAACCCAGCACAGTACCTCGCACACAAAGGGTGCTCATTTTATGAAGAAAGGGCCCTAATGAACTTTAATTCCACTACCCAAAGAGATTACAAGTGCAAAATCTATACAGATAGTTCTTCAAAAGCCAACAACCCAGTTTCAAAATGGGCAAAGGACATGAACACATAGTTCTTCAAAAAAGATATCCAAATGGTGAATAAAGACTTGAGAAAACGTTCAACATCATTAGTCATTAGGGAAATCTAAATAAAAACCACAATGAGATATCACTTTATACTTATTAGATGGTTATACCAAAAAAAGGAAGAAAATCACAAGTGTTGACAAGGATGTAGATAAATCAGAACCTTTCTACATTGCTGATGGAAATGGAAAAGGATGGATTGAATCATACACTTGAAATGTGTGACCTGTACAGTATGTGAATTATACCTCAATAAGGATAAAACTCAAAATCTTGAAAATAATTATATAATTTGATCCAGTAATTCTTCTGAGGATCTATCCCAAGCAAATCATCCAGCCTGTCCACAAAGATACATAAAAATAACTGTTTATCACACTATAGTTTAAAATAGTCAAAGACTGGAAACAAATGATAAGGGATAATTACAAATGACGGCTTAATGTAATTAAATTCATATTCTAATGACTATTTAGTACATAAAAATATGCTTTGTTATGCCGTTAAGTGAAAAAATGCAGGATAAAAAGTTGCATAATAAGTGTAGGTTGTGAAAATTTTAAAAGGGAATGCATGAAAATAAAAAGACAAGAGATGGTATAATAATAATAGTTAAATTAAGGGAGTACATATGATCTGATCGAGCACTATTGTCAGTGCTCTATGTCACAAATTCAATTAATCATCATGAGAACCTTCTGATATATGCAATCTTATTATTTCCATTGTATAAATGAGTAAACACAGACCCAGAAAGATGAGGTAACTTTCCCATTTTCCTTAAATAGTAACTCACAGAACCAGAATTTAAACCCTGGCAGCCTAGCTCCAGAGCTTATAGTTCTATTATTATTATTATTATTATTATTATTGTTATTATTTTGAGACTGAGTCTTGCTCTGTTGCGCAGGCTGGAGTTCAGTGGACAAGATTTCAGCTCACTGCAACCACCGCCTGCCAGGTTCAAGCTATTCTCCTGCCTCAGCCTTCTGAGTAGCTGGGATTACAGGCATCTGCCACCACACTGGGTTAATTTTTGTAGTTTTAGTAGAGATGGGGTTTCATCATATTAGCCTGCCTGGTCTCGAACTCCTAACCTCGTGATTTGCCCGCGATGGCCTCCCAAAATGCTGAGATTACTGCATGAGCCACTGCACTCAGCCAGTTATATATTAAAAGGTTAATACTGAATTCCTATCTATGGATATTTAACATTTTTAAAAGTTCTTTAAATTTTCTTAAGTTCTCTAACATTTCTACAATAAACATGTTTCATTACAAAAAAAATAAATAAAAACTAACAACTTTGGATGACTTTACCATTGTGTGTTTAGCTTAGGATGGGAACAAATGTTGATACCAGCAGGTCAAGTTCACCTCTACCTGAATTTCTTCAGGATATAAAGTAGGTGTAAAGGCTGAGCTTCCTCTCCCATACAGGAGAAGTTCCCTAAGGCATTTATTTTTCTTCAGGGAAAGTTTAACACATGACTCTTCCTTCAGCTTGAAAAGTTATTAAAAGTTATACTTTTCCAGTAAGAAATCTAAAATTCCCCATTGGCTTTCTGTCTGCACTGCTGAAGTCTCTCTCCCCCCACCAACATGTCTAGATCAGAGTCTCCTAAAGAGTCCGAACAGCTGCAGAAACTCTTCATAGAGGATTTAGCTTTGAAACAACCAATGCGACATTGAGGAGCAATGGGGAAAGCTCCCAGACTACCTGGTAATGAGAGATCCAAACACCCAGCACTTCAGGGATTTGGGTTTGTCACTTACGCCACTGTGAAGAAGGTGGCATGGAAAGTGGCACAAGGTGAATGGAAGAGTTGTGGGACCAAAGGGAGCTATGAAGATTCTCAATGACCAGGATGACCAGGGTCCCATTTAACTGTGAAGAAGATATCTGTTATTGGTGGCATTGAAGAAAACACTGAAGAATGCCACCTAAGAATTTATTTTGAATAGGATGGGAAAATTGATGTGATTAAAACAATGACTGACCAAGACAGTGGCAAGAAAAGGGGCTTTGCTTCTGTAACCTTTGATGGCAATGATTCTGTGGATAAGACTGCCATTCAGAAATATCACCCTGTGTATTGTTAAGTCAGGAAAGCCCTGTCAGAGCAAGAGATGGCTGGTGCGTCATCCAGCCAAAGAGGTCAAAGCGGTTCTGGAAACTGGAATGGTGGTTGTGCAAGTGATTTCGGTGGGAATGACAACTTTGGTCATGGAGGAAATGTTAGTAGTCGTGGTGACATTGGTGGCAGCCATGGTGATGGTGGGCATGGTAGTAGTGAGTATGGCTATTAGGGATTTGGTAATGACGGAATCAACTTTGGAAGTGGTGTAAGCTGTAATGATTTTGGCAACGACAACAATCGGTCTTCAAATATGGGGCCCATGAAGGGAGGAAAGTTTGGAGGGATAAGCTGTGCCCCTCTAATAGTGGAGGTCAATACTTTCCTTCTGTTTCTGTACTGTGGAAAGTGAAAATTTGTGTTCTTTGGAAACTGTAGAACATTCCAACAAAGGATTTTATTGTAGGTTTTTTTTTTTTTTTTTTTTTGGGTACCATTGCTGTTGATTGCTAAAGGTATTAGTCTAATCATGACACTGAACATATGTGTCTTCTAAAATAAACAAAATAAATAAATAAATAAAATTGCCTAATGCCACATGGAGAAACAAGACCAGAGTCACAGTGCAACGTCCAGTGATTACTTAGAGTAGAGCAGGTCTTAACTCAAGTACTTGCTTTTCTACCTATAACTTGGTTTGCATCACTTGAGCCTTTTGTCCTAGATCTGTAAAATGGAGGAAATAATTCTGGCCCTATCAGTCTCAGCAACTTGAAGATAAAAATATGCTGACAGTAGAAAGCACTACACAAACAGTATATGTTTCATTAACTTTTAAGTTTGTATTCCATTTGAATAGAAAGCAGGAAACCAATAATGTAAGGGAGGAACTATCAGGGGCTGATGACGACATTGAGATGATCATCAAATGAAGTCTTAGAGTAACGTTGCTTTTACTCACTTATAAAACAATAAAAGCAATAGCCACATAATTACCAAGGTTCCAATTCCTTCAGTAAGTGTTTATTGAATACTTACTATAATACGTGTGGGGTTCTAAGCCAGATAAAAGAAACCTAAGAATGAGTAAGGCTGACCCCCTTTCTATAGGAACTCATGGCCCAATGTGGAAGACGTACAAGTAAATGCATGCTGATGATCAAATTCCATGAGCTCCATGACAGTTACATGCATTAAATGCTATTAAGACACAAGAGAGAAAATAATATTTTCTGGTGAAATAAAATCACAGGTAGAAAAAACTTTACAGAGGTAGTAACATTTGAAAGGATTCTTGCAAGAGCAATTTTGATGTTTGGAAAAGTTAGGGGAAGGGCTTCCACTCAGGAGAACATGACTAAACAGCATAAACATGAGTCTGACATGAGAAATTACTAAAATAAAAATGTGAAGAGAGACAACTCTTAATTTTAACTTTCACCAAAGTTTATTGAGTCTCTGCTATACATAAGGCAACTCTGCTGAGCCTTGCTATACAAAAAGTGAGAAAGGAAGAAGAATAAAACGAATTCTGAGTTTCTATGAACTACAACTCTTAAGAGAGGGTGGGCAGGGATGGAGAGAATGTGTTGCCACTGGCAGGAGTATATCGTGGGGTCTTGAATGCCATTCTCTAGGGACAATGGGAACATGCTAAAGATCAATAGGCAAAAAAGAATGAGAAATTTTAGGTGGAAAATTGAGGGAATCTGAGGCTGAGGAAAGAACAAGAGAGAGAATAGGTCTAAGTCCTTATTGGCGCATAAGTTTTCTAACATATGCAATGTATATTTTCAAGCTTTGGATTTAATCACAAGCAACCCAGCCATTTTAAAAGATGTCAAAACTGCATATTGCATTACTAAAATACTTGGTACCCTGGCAATGCTGATGTTCTGAAATGGGTCACAAAATTACAGCAACTTTAGCAGCAAATGATTAGGCAGCATAGAAGGTTATGTTCTAACTCCAAAACTCTTCTGTATGAAAACTACGGAAGACAATTTCGATAATAGGAAAAACAGTGAATGTTTGGTTAAAATATGTGAGTTTAGATTTTAAAGCCTGAAAGAATGTAACAGCTAATCACATATATCTTCCTAAAGGGTTTAGTGAAATCTGACCTATGTCTTCCCTGCGTTGTGGATGTGGGTTTAAAATAACTACTACAATACTTTATGTAAACAATATTTCAGTATGGTTAGTGAAAAGTGCCCTTTTCAATCCAACTGAGAAGACATTCCTTTGAAACAGGGGCAAAACTTGTGGGAAAAAAAGGAAACATTGCCCGTATATTTAGTTTTGTGTTTTATATTCTCTCCCTGGCCCTGTGGTTCCCTGACTTCCAGCAGGAAGTATTGCCTAATGCTGAGCCATCAGTATTGCAGAAGCTAAGGGTCCTTTGGGACTTCCTTTCGTAATTTTCTAATTGTTAAAATCCTGCATTGGGATATTTCTGCAAATTAGGAGATCTATTAGCTAGAGTAGAAAATCGATAGTTAAGGAGCCTCCTTAAGGCAATGCTGATGAGTTTATAGAAGAAACAGCAACTTCACTTTGTGCAGGTATCTTTTAAGAAAAGGCAGGATGGAGTTCCATTCTTTCTGAATAAGCTCAATAATGTAAACAACAATTAGGGGGGCCAAAAATCACTGGTAATGATTGGCTATAGTTGCTGGACTAATGTTGCTATTGGAGCTGAACCTTTCAATCTGGTCTCAAAGCAGGCAGTACAATGAAAATTGCTATGAATATGCCCTTCAGTTATTGAATAGCAGTGTAGACATTTTGTTATCAGCTTAATTGAATAGGATACAATGAAGACAGAGAGAAAAGGATATTTGAGACTCCAAGATTTCCAGAGAAACCTAAGTCTCCTATATCTAAGTGCTATTCTATTTTACTATAAATCCTGATTTAAGAAAACTACGAAGTTGTTTCCTACAGAGTACCATCTGGCAACAGAACACCTTCTGTAAGAGAGCTGAGTAATTTTGCTGATATATAGCTCAAAAAATACAGCTCAGCAGCTGAGAAACTAGATGCTCAATAACCCCCCATCCTTTTTAACTGTCAAAACATTAAAAGGGTCCATCTATAGGAAAAGAGCAAAATATATATATTAAAGAATCTGCCCTAACTCCTCTGCCAGAGTGAATGTAGCCAATGAAACATGCTATCTTGCAGCAAGATAAGTGCCTCTTAGTATAGGCCATTAAATCTTAAAAGCTAAGAAAAACAACCCCGAGAAACGAAAACCCACTCTGAGGGGTGGCAGAATCATTAGAAAAGTTAAAACTCAAAAAGAGCCACGGCAAGAAGTGTAAGTTGAATTATGTTTGAATGTCTTCTCTTTAACAAAACAAATGCATATGCTTATGTATTTATTTTAGCGTCCGGAAAAATCAAATTAAAAACCTGTACTGTACAAAGTAACACTTACCCCTGAAGGTCTTTCCATTAGTGTACAACCTAGTCATGGATTTATGTTACAGAAAGCCAAAACATACTTGAGAAATATGGCCTTTCTCCAGTGACCAGAAGTAGCTGGCATTTGTCGTCAAGACTCACAATCAATCTGATCCAGGTAGACATCAGTTATGAGGAGTGACATTGGTTGTAATTGTATCATTTAAAATCTCTCTACTATGTCCCTGAAAAAGGACGAGTTAAATTTATACTAAAGTTATGGCCTAGAAGATAGTTACTAGACTTATAGGAGAGGATAATCCCTTTCTGAATAACATTTCATAGTCCCTATGGCTCTAAATTATACTGCTGCTAATTTAAATGGCAATATATTATTATTATTATTATTATTATTATTATTATTATTATTTCTGGTATTTTAGCACTGCTCCATGATGAACCCCCTTTTGCCTATATCATTATAACAAACTTGGTGACACAGCACGTAGCAAACTTGGTAAAAATTTATCCTTAATCACCAGACACACTACCCATGATAAAGCAGATTCTGCCCCATAATAAAAGACACATCGACTTTGTTTGCTACAAAAAGATCCCAAGAAGGAGACCAAGAGAATTGTGATATACTGGTGACTTCCCACAGAGTTTATATAAACATAGCAGTTACCTGAGTGGCTGTGAAGATAAATGCCCTGATAAGGAAACAAAGAACTAGTAATTAAAGAAAATCACAGTAATTAAAGAAAAGGAGAAAATAAAACTATACATGCAAGCTGACAAAAGGCTACTTTTAACAAACATATTTTGGACACATAGCATTAAAAGACAATAAAGATCAATCTTTTGGGGGAAAAAAAGATTTTTAAAATAATGGCTTTAAAACTTTGAATATTATATGTTACTTAGCAGACACTCCAGAAATGGAAACTAAATGCCTTTACAAGTCTCGGAACTACCTCTTCTGGAACATTCTTAGTTTCTTTCTAGTCCTGCCCAGAACACACCGAAAGGCAGCAATCTTGATCCATTTTGATATGTTTTTGAGTTTTAGAAACTACTTCAGCACCTCAGCTGGGTGTCCAGAGTACACTATATTGAGGTCCCATTACCTTTCATTGCCTCTACAAGTTTCATTACAGAAAAGGAGAAAGTCATAATGTGACAGAAATTCACCAGCAGCAGAAACACAAAGCTGAGGCCTCAGTAAACGTCACCTTTCTCTCCCACTGGTCACTCCTGGTACTTTGATCTTCCTTCTCCACTGAAGTTCCCAGAACGGTTTACCAATAATCTTTATTCACCTAAGAGGTGGTTTGGAAAACTAAACCTTCTAGCCAAAGGAAGAAAAAAAAAAGTAGAATTTTCACTTACCACCTCATCTATCTTCTCCTCAAGCAAATTTGCTCTATTTTCCTCCTCTGTTTGTCACCCTCCAAGTTCCTCTTAAACTCCACATACCCCATATTAAGACATGCAGGCTTTTGGTGGAAAACAAATGCCTGTCTCTCTTACCATAATGTTAGACATCTCACTCAAATTACACATCCTGTCTAGCTCTTGAAATTCATTAGTAGTAGAAGCAAGCAAAAATCACTATTCCTTTAAAGTCTGTGACCCAGGAATATCACTTACAGACACATATTTTTTTGAGGGAATCAATGATTAAATGTAAAAATCATTCCCATTCTTATAACTTAGGGGACTTAATAATTTACACCAACAATTTTTTTCTGACATTTATAAATGAATAAGAAATGTAACATGATTCCATGCTAATTTCCCTTTACTAAAAGAAAAAATAAGAATATATATATTAAATATAAATATATATTAAATATATATTTATATATTTAAATATAAATACTATTTAAACATCAATGTATATTTATATTATATTTTTATATATTTTAATTATATATAAAATTATAAATATATTATTGTATATATATTATATATTTAATATGTATTAAATATATCAATATAAAAATATAAAATATATAAATATATATTAAACTGCTTGTGTGTATATAGAGAGTAAATGTATGTTTAACATATATTAAAGGTAGTATATACATATATTCTGTGTGTATACATATAAATGGTACTATTTAGATATATTCATTATATGCAGCATACATGTTTATTCAGTCATTAGTATTTTTAGTGGTAATTAGTACTTCTACCCATTCACCCTTCCAGTTACTTTAGCTCTAAGACTTTCTTTTAATTCTTTTATGAAACCCAGCCAGTATTAATCACAAATCTCACCCCATAAGAATACTGCAGCTCAACAGATATCTGAATACTATTGTTTTATCAGTGTTTAGTGCTCATGAATTCCTATAATTTCTTTTAAAGAAAAGAGGAAAGGGAAAGAAACGAAGTATGAATCACTGGTTTAACTATGGCAACATGGTGCATTCCCTGACTCACTCACACACTCCTAAGTTCCTTGAGCATTTGTGCCAAGCCCTTTCCTAGACACCAGGGATATAAAGGTAAAACCTACAAAGTTATTGCCCTGAGGGAGCTTACATTCTGGAGGTAGACAGACAACAAAGGAAGGAACAAACATAAAATGGATCAGATATTTATAAGAGCAATGGTGAAAAATGGAATAGAATAAGCTGACAGAAAGTAATGGGGAGGGTGGGGAAGGTTATGTCCCTTACAGAGGTCAGGTGGGCAGCTCTAAGGAGGCATCATTTGAGTGTAAGGCCACCTTCTAATCTGGCATATACCTGATCTTGAGAGATGTCTACTCTATTCAGCTTAATTGGTGACCTTAGTCTGTCTCTGAACAGGTACAGCTTCCAGGAGGAAATCTTAGTTGAAGGTGAATGATACCACTAGGGCAAATGATCTCTGTCTCTTCATTCAGTATCAGTTGCTTCTGCTCAAAGTTACTTGTCTGAAGAAACAATCTGAGTCCCCATGGGACTGAACTTGAGCCCTGCTTGGGTAAGCTCACGGGCCAGGCACACTGAGACTCAGAAAGATATTTCAGATGTCAGGAATGCAATAGGCTTGAGGTGACACCGAATTGACAGCCGATAAATGTGTAGAGCACCTCTCAAAGTCAGGATGCACATCCTTAAAGAGAAGCATTGGGCAGTGGTAAAAAACTTACACCCTGGAGCCAAAAAGCCCTATGTTTGAACAACAGTTCTCTTGCTGACACCTGTATGTATTTGTGCAAGTCAGTGAAGCTTCAATTTCACCATCAGTAAAGCAGGGGCAACTGTATCTCATTCAAACACCTGTTGTGATACAAGATTGCACAGTATAACAGATAGAACTTTGGCAGAGTACCTGTACCATAGAAAGAGATATACGGAATTATAGTTCAGATAGTCATACATGATATATATGTTGGGAACTGAGACTGAACTAAAATTGTTAGTATAAATAAAATTGATGAACTAGAAACTTACATAAATACATAAAAGGCAAACATCCTTTAAGCTAGAACCTCAATCTTCATCCAATAACCTATCTCTTCAAGCCCAGTAATACGAAAAAGTGATAAATTCAGACCATATGTGGAAATGTATTTCTTTCAAAGTCTCTATCACAAGAATCTGGTTGAGCACATTTTTAATAGCATTTTACAATTAGATGAAATCTTTCCATATTGAATTCTGTTCTCTTACTGAATGTCTATAGAGACCATTTGGTAATTTGATCATCTGAGAATCCTATGAATCAATTGTCTTTATCCCATTTTCCCATTTTATTTTTAGAAGCAAAGCATTGAGAATAAAGAGCTTCCTTAAAAGTTGATAAAACTAGAATTAGGCTGCAGCCATAAAAAAAGAATGAGTTCATGTCTTTTGCAGGGACAGGGATGAAGCTGGAAGCCATCATTCTCAGCAAACTAACACAGGAACAGAAAACCAAACACCACATGTTCTCACTCATAAGTGGGAGCTGAACAATGAGAACACATGGACACAGGGAGGGGAGCATCACACACCGGGGCCTGTCAGGAGGTGTGGATTAAGGGGAGGGAGAGCATTAGGACGGGTACCTGGTACATGCAGGGCTTAAAACCTGGATGATGGGCTGATAGGTACAGCAAGCCACCATGGCACATGTATACCTATGTAACAAACCTGCACATTATGCACATGTATCCCAGAACTTACCATAAAGTAAAATGTAAAAAAATTGGAACTAGGAAAAAAAAAAAAAAAGAAGGAAAAGAAACCACCAAGTCAGTGACCATAGTGTGTGAAATAATGTCCTCTCCTCCAAAATTTATGCCCGCTTGGAACCTCAGGATGTGACCTTATTTGGAGATAGGATCTTTGTAGATGTAATTAAGGATTTAGTTGAGATCATGCTGAATTACGGTTGGCCTAAATCCAGTGAGAATGCCCTCATAAGCGACAGAAAAGGACACACGAAGACACAGGGAAGGAGGCTGTGTGAGCACAGAGGCAGAGATTGGACTGTAACAGTCACAAGGCAAGGCATGCATAGAGCTGCAAAGAGGCAAGAAAGGCCTCTAGCCCAGAGCCTCTGGAGGGCACGCCGTCCTGCTCACACCTTGATTTCTGATTTCTGGTCTCCAAAACTGCGAGTGAATAAATTCCTAATGTCTTAAGACACCACCACCAAATGTGTAACAATTTATTGCAGCAACTACGGGCAATAATACAGTGATTTTTCCACAATACTGTTATTTGCACATGTTACGATGACTGCAACCAGTCACGTTTTCTCTCTCCTATGCCCAAAATAAAGCTAAAGAGAAAAGTATGTCAGAGTCTCTTTCTGGGCCTTTTACCCAGCAAGAAGCTGGGTGGATTTAACCACGTTTCCTGCAAGTTTCTATTGACCCTTGTTGTGAACTATTAGTGTAGACACTAACATGAAACAAGATTGGTTCCCGTGGGCTATGCTTCTTCCATAAATTTTATTCCTGACAGGAGGAAAAAGGCAGGAACACAATTGCAAGTGTTAGAATGGTCTGGGGAGACATTGTAGGAAACAATAAACATCGTTTTAAAAAGCTTGAAGAGGAGAATTATCTACATGGAAACTGCGCTGCTTCTGCAGTCATGTTTCTACCTTCCATTTAAGGACAGATACATTTTCCATGACGGCTCTTAATAGCGTCTACAGTTATTCACTGAACTTGCCCTCAAAATTACAGAGTAATAAAGGGATAATAGCATTTGACTGACTGTGGAAAGGTGGGCTTTTTTTTTTTTTTAAAAAAAAAAAAAACAAATTCATGCCCTCTGTATCCAGGATTACCCAATGAGGGTGGTCTCTGTTTCAGGGACTGAGAAATAGCAGTAATGCACCTTTCATCACTGAAATGCCATTGGACCCTTCATTTATTTGTCCATAGAGAAGAAGAAGATTTTCCTTATTACAGAAGACATCGATGTTAGCTATTTTAACCCAAAATGGCAACTATATAAATTACAACATAATATAAAATGACATTTTACTTATTACCATGTAAACTATAATTACAAAAGGGGAACAAATCTCAGAAACAAAATGGAGCAGGGGCGGGGGTGGGGGAAGCATTCATTAGAAGCCTGTAACTATGTTTTAGGCATTTGGGAAAAAGGGAGGCGGCCTGGTAGGGAATGTGAACTGAAAGGCGTGTTCTTCAACAGTCATTTTGCCACGTTTCAGACCGTCCAGATAAACATGAATGAGTTTTGAACCCTGCCCATTTCCTTCTATCCCTACTGCCACTGCCACTGTTCAGGCCCCTGGCCTGTGAGCCATTGTCTAACAGTTTCTTCACATCCTCGTTAGGTACCCTCTAATCCATTTTTCCCGCAGCTGTTAGAAGGAACTTTTCAAAGCATAAATCACAGAGATTAAGTCACCTCCCGCTTAAAGCCTATCCAGGGCTTCGCAGTACTTTTCTGCAAACTCCAAAGCACTTGCCCCGGCTTGTGAAGATCACCATGACAGGACCCCGGCCAACCTTACCATGTCCTTCCCCTCCCGCCCCTTCTATGGTATCCACTCCTCCAGCCTCACTGTCCTGCTCCCAGGTTCTGGATCATGCCCACCTGGGAGCTGCCCACAGTGCCACAGCGCTCTCTGCATGGCTGGTTCCTTCTTCTTCCAATTCCCTCTTCATGGTATCCTGGCCCAGGACGCTCGGTCTCCCAGTAACATTGTATCTATCACAGCACCCTGTTTATTCCTTAATGTCCTTTTATCAATGCGTTTATGTACATGTATTTTAGTTTGAGTTACTTATTTGATTCCCTTCTACTGGTCTCTCCAGCAGAAGAGACTCTCCCTGGGGCAGTTACGATGTCTTTTTCCCTGAACATGGGATATCCAGTTCCTAACACAGCACCTGGCACAGGTCAGCACTCAGAAGATATGTTTTTGTATAAATGAACAAATGATTTAAATTTGGGAAAATATATGTTGAGAAAAGACAGTTTTTCTAAAAACTATTGTTTCTGCAGTATGAGATACAGGAAGGTACCTCATACCACAGTAACAACACTCCCAACTTGTTTGCTATCTGGTGGCATGGACATTTGTATTCATACCCCTTCTTCTCTTTCGCCACTCAAATCTACAAACATTAAATACGCAAAAGTAATTAACTTCCTATTATGTCTAACACAATATGCAATGTCACTCAAACCAGTTCAAAGTTTTTAAGAGTCATTTTTTTTATCACTGTATCTTTCTTCTAGTGCATTACTTTGCAGTTACAGATGTTTGTGTAGGAGGGCAAATTTTATGAGTTTCACCTCATATTCTCCACTCTAACCTATTAATTCTGTTAGGAATTCTTTATAATTTTCATCATATTCATCAATCCAATCCTATTACTAATCTGATTACCAACAGAATTAATTTGTTTTACCTTTTTTTTTTAATTTTTAAGAAAAAAAGGTTTTCAGGTTGAAATTGGTAGTGGAACAAAAAATCTAAAATGAAATAGACTTGCATGTCTTTAGAAAGTTCATGATCCCATCAGATAGGCCACTCATGCCCCTTCTGCTGATGTCTTTTTTGTCTCTAAAGCAGGATGTAGCCACTTTAAAAGAATCTCTTTGATATCTGAATAAATATTAATCATAAACTTTTAATAAGTCTAGAAAGCATGCTTTAGAGTTCTAAAGCACATTTCACATGAATTAATTTTATTATCAAATTGTCTTCATTTTTCTCAATTAGTTGATGTATAAATCTAAGAAATATCATAAAATAACTGACATATCTTTGGTGTGATCCCTGCCTTTAATAAGTGAGAGAACACTAAACCAAGATTATAATATCACTTGTCAGCATTCATTTATTAAGAATAAAGGTGAAATACAAATATAGTTTAGGAACCAAGACTAAAATACAAAGGAAGAAGACATGGTGGAACATTTAGAAAGAATAAAAACATAAACATTTAGCATAATTAAATGAACTTCCATATTAAACTTCCAATTCCAATGGGTAAAATGTCAGAAAACTCAAAGTGTATTCAGGCTCCATATTAAAAAAAAAAAAATATATATATATATATATATATATATATATTAGTTTGCATAATATCTAAGAGTCAAAAAAATAGGTTCTGTTAGTAGCATGATTAAGGGAAATTCAGTTTCCCAGCACTATCCAAAAATAGCTTTAAAAAAATGACATGGGGTCAAGCGTGGTGGCTCACGCCTATAATCCCAGCACTTTGGGAGGCCAAGGCGGGTGATCATGAGGTCAAGAGATCGAGACCATCCTGGTCAACATAGTGAAACCCCATCTCTACTAAAAACACAAAAATTAGCTGGGCATGGTGGCACGCACCTGTAGTCCCAGCTACTAGGGAGGCTGAGGCAGGGAAATTGCTTGAACCCAGGAGGCGGATGTTGCAATGAGGGAAGCTGGAAAAGTCTACCAGTCCTCAAGCCAATATTTAGGGCAGATTATCACCATTCAATCATGGCAGCCTTTCCCATTGATCTGAGCTGTAATCTCAAAATCTTTCCACACAGGACTCTAGACCACAATTACGGATTGACTGGAAGCCCTGGAAATATGGTACCAACTTTTACATCAAAGCAATGAGAACAAGAAAGGGTGGGTGGGGGTGGGGGAGAGTGAAGGACTATGTAAGTAGAGAGAAACTGCCAAAGCATAAGAGAATGAAGAAAACACTGCTTCCAGGAAGTAGGGACGATGTATAAAGTGTTGAAAAGGAAATAAGATAACTCCAAAGATTAGCTAAGCATTATTCACCATTTCTTTGAGAAATAAGGCTAGACATAAGATGTAATTTGTTTCTAAAGACATGAATGATATTCATACTAACAAAAGCAATGGCATAATATGGCAATTTTTAAGATGTACACATACATAGCACCTTTTATGACTTTGTAAGGTTATTTCACTGGCAACAGCTCTAGAAACCTAATGATTCACAAATTGGATTTTTTTTTCTTTAGCACTGTTTCAGAAATTACAACAACATAATTTCCAATGACATTCTCATAGAATCATGGAGTAAATAATGATAAAAATATTAAACTATCCTGTCGTACCAAAGTCATTAATACAAAATGGAGAAAAGTCTACATTAACTATGTTGAGAAATTATATTAAATTGATTAAGCTAAAGTCAATTTCTAACTTAAAAGTGATGCCGTCCTAATTTGAAATAAAATTTGCGAAACATATTTAAATCAATAATTAATTACAGCATTCAAGGATGAATAAAAATGAATGATCTATTATATTATTTCTAGGATTGAAGATTTAGAAAGCATGATAGTTAAGTGTCTATTACAGTGAACTGAACAGATATTCATGCTGATGTCAAGTTAGATTACAACACAAGTCAATACCAGCATTAGGAATTAGTCAAAATATCACTTGGAAGACTGCTGGATGATCTTGTACAAACTTTGGACAAGTTGAAATCTTTTCCTTTATATGAATTTTATAATAAGATTTCAAAATACATATATATTTATTAAATATATATTCATCAAAGTAAATTCAAATTGGACATAGGTTTTGTTTTCCTAAAACTGAAATATATTGAATACTTTCCCTGAAGAAAATCGTAAATGTAACACACTTTAAGTGTGATTAACGATTTAAATGATCAGTTAAGCCCCTGGTATTAGGATTGGTAAGTAGTTAGCAACAACATGCATGTATCAGTAGGTTGAATTGATGGGTGGATGGATGAAACGAAGAATGAATGAAGCAGTGTGATGTGATGGAAAGTCATGATAATAGAAGCTAGGTGGACTATATTCTGGTGCCACTTGTTTAATTAACCTTGTGGAATGACAATGGGAATGTCAGTGAAATCCATTGTACTTCAGTTTCTTCCTCTATGAAATTAGAAAATTGAGCTAGGTGATTTGAAAGATTTCTTCCATCGCTGTGATTCCATGGCATGTTCCCAGATAGAAGGCAAGTTTTACCTTATAAATACCTCAGTAAGAGATGTTACCCACAAGCTTTCCTAACCAAGGCAATGAAAACAATGCTCAGTTATTATTTCAGTGACCTGAATATGAGCCAACAGTCATCCTGATCCTCTAGAAATTAGTTTTAATAGTTAATTATGATTTAAAATTTGACATATTAGACAGTGCTCTGACAATTCTTCTCTTTTTTGAAAGTATAGAATGTCCATCTCAAGTCAATAGCATCATAAGCAATGCCGCTCTAAATTATCTTAGTAAAGATTTTGCCTTGAACAATGACACTATCAGTTCTGAGTAAGATCACATTGTCCACTGTGTAGAGGAAATAAGACATCATAAACACTGAAGAATGGGATAAATCATAACCTCAGGAACACAAACTGATTCTAGTATTCTTTGTCAATATATTTCTTTTCTTTTTTTTTTTTTTTTTTTTTTAGAATGCTTTTTGCTCTTGTTGCTCAGGCTGGATCACGATTGCACAATCTCAGCCCACCTCAACCTCTGCCTCCTGGGTTCAACACCCACTTATGAGTGAGAACATGCAGTGTTTGGTTTTCTGTTCTTGTGTCAGTTTGCTGAGAATGACAGTTTCCAGCTTCATCCATATCCCTGCAAAGGACATGAACTCATCCTTTTTTACAGCTGCATAGCATTCCATACTGTATCTGTGCCACATTTTCTTTATCCAGTCTATCATTGATGGGCATTTAGGTTGGTTCCAAGTCTTTGCTACTGTAAATTAACTGAAGAATTGAGTTGCATTATATGGAAACTGGGCTTTGAAAGTGAATGGGGATTTCCAGATGGAGCAGAGGAAAGGCCAGCCAATGCTGGAAGAAGAACAACCGAGGTACCATGTTATCATAGAGGAAACACAGGGAGCAAATGATGGAGCCAGAGGACGAATTGAATATGTCGGTTTGGAGCTAGTGCATTATTTCATGCTAAGGAGTTTTGTGCTTATCAACTAGACATTAGGAAGCTATCAAATAGCAGAATCATTTCTTTGGTCATTTCTGACTTCAGAAATATACAATTATATACAATCCTTTGCCAGGATAAATAATTACTAAAGTCTTGATACTTAAATTTTGCTTACTATATTATTTCAAAGGCTTAGACACTCTGCTACAGGCTTTCACAATGCCTTAGAATGTTCAAAGCAAAGCCATGATTTTGAATCCAAATAAAAAGCAAATCAGAAAAGAAATATTGGGCTTAAGTCTACAGTGCTATTTCACAAATATTCACTTGAAAATGTTATTCCACAGGAAAATGCAACCAATTTAGTTGAATTAAAATATACATTTATATCATTAACTTCTCAAATCTACCTCTTTACGTCCTTTGTAACAGAAGGTACTTCTTTTGAAAAATAGACTTCAGCTCGGAAGTTTCCCCAGGAATTATGTAGTAAACAAACATTCTCTTTTCTGTAACATACACATTTTGTTTATCTCCTATTTTAAATGAAAGATTGAGGGTAAAATCAAAACAGAGGATTTAAAATCAGTGTGTTCATCAGAAGATACACAAGTAAGAATTTATTTGCATCAAACCAAACTGAAGTCAAGGAACTACAGTTTTAACAAAGAATCCTTTTTTCTTCTCCCTGGAACTGCTACTGGGGTTACTGCTGCCATCAACAAGGGCTCTAGAGTAGTGGACTTATTATTTTTTCAAACAAGACCAATATTCTTTCCACCTTGAATCTTTAAGCCAGGCTGACACTCCCACCAACAAATCCCTCTAGGGCTCATAAAAGCAAGTCGTAAACTCAAAGCGTTGTCCAGTCCAGGGGATTGTGCAACCCTTTCCTGACACTAAACCTTCTTGACATGTGTGTCTTGTCTCCAAGATGGAGAGCTTCATAATAACCTCTTTGATTTTGCTCTTTCCAAGCTTCTGCTCCTGAATTCTTAGACTTACATATGGATATGGTCCTAGGATATCATGGGAGATTCACTTCAGAGCTCTGGTGTTTCTCTTACCCATCTTCATCCCAAGCATGAAGTATTCGCTGACACTCCAGAGCTATTGGGAAATACTCATTTGTCTTTCTGCACTTGTAGCCAGGCTGAGCTTTGTGAAAGAAGACGGTGGATGTGCTTACATCTGTGCAACTGTGCATTTGTAAAACCAACTAAGATAGAAATAAAAATTAAACTAATTTGAAGGCCACATTTTAGAACATAAATTATTTGGTAGGAAAAAGAAAGTAAGGACAAAAAACAGAAATACACTTCTAAAAATATTAAATTAAAATTGCTTGCATATTTTCAGCAATTCATTTAATAATATAAGCATTCACTGAATGAAGTGGAAAATAACAGCTGTGCACATGCGAGTGTCTGGAAATTCCTAAACTGGTCACAGCCAGAACACTGTATATATGCAATTTATGGTGACCTCACACACAAAAAAGTGAGCAAGAATATGTAAATAGAGAAATTAAAGGATGGTTCAAACTGAAAAATGATATAAAAGTAAGTTTTCATATAGTTACTAATCATGGAATACAAGTCAAAATCACATAGTAATTAGGTTGCAATTAAAGATGTCAGACACCACCTTAACCAAGTTATTAGAGTTAATATTGCCAGTTACAGAACAAATCAGTCTCATGTGCCTCCTCAAATGTTGCACAAAGAAGGACACAACATCACATCTATAATGTTCTTGCCAAAATGCACAACCTGAATTTAACAATTAAGAAGCATTAGAGAAACCCTAATTAAGGGATATCCCACAAAAAAAAAAAAACTGGCCAGTACGCTCAAAAGTGTCAAGGTCATGAAAGGCAAATACTGAGGAGCAGGCTGTCACATATTAAAAGAAACTAAGGAGACATAATAAATGAATGTGACATGTTACCCAGAATTGAATCCTGGACCAGGAAAAGGATAGTAGAGGGACAATTGGAGAAATGTGAACAAGGTCTCCAGATTATACAATAGTATTATATCATTGTTATATTTTTATTTTATAGTTTTACTATGGTTGAATGAAATGTTAACATTTGGAGGATCTTGGTTGAAAGGTATATGGGAATTCTTTTTACTATTCTTACAACTTTTTGTAAGTCTGAAATTATTTTAAAACCAAGCATTAAAAAATAAATAAATAAAATTTAAAAAAACAAAAAAGGAAGATGTCTAACCAGCATTTACAAACATGTTGGGTGTTCTGTTCTTTCAAGCCTTGTCTGTCTTGCTGTTAGAGCTGTGATGGTGTAGACATGACTATAACAAGCACAGACAAAGCAAAACAGGAGGCTTCATGGGAGTTAAATAATTGTGACATCATCCATTGACTAAGGTGGTTTTTGAGCAGAATTAACCTGCTCGATATTAATTATATAAACCCTGACTTTGCTTCACTACTAAAATGGAAAACCCAATTCTGAATGTGTTTTTAAAATTAATTTCTGATATCTAGTACTGTATTCACTCACTTTTATATGACCATATGCTTTAAAATATGGATATTGTGAACAAAAGAGGATGGGTTACAGGAGTTCAGTGAAACCAGCCCATAATATCTTGACTTTTCCCAATTCTGGTGCTCAAAATAACAACATCCAAGACAGAGACCAGTGTTCCATGAAGGGGTCTCCTCTGATCTTGCTACTTCCACTCATGTGTAGACAACATCTGTAAGCAGCCCCAGGAGCATATACCTCCAGCTTACTCCATGTCCTTTCTGTCTCATCAACCTCTCTCTCTCCTCAAAAAAAAAAAGAGAGAGAGAGAGTGCCAAATGCATGATCTATTGCGCAAATAACCAGCTGGACTCTGAGGTGAGTCCCCCACCATTTATTCATGCTATGCAAACAAATATTAAAAGTGATTTTTTTTTTAATTGTAACTTTTACTCTCAAGAATGAACAGAAAAGATCCTCTGTTACATATCTTCCTCTTGCTTTAGAAAGGTTAGAAACAGGGAAGAACCATGTTTCTGGCCTCCTCATTTTATCCAACTTCTGCAATCCATTGCAGGGAAGTCTTAAAATTAATTGGCCTGGCACAGGAAGCTGTCATGAAATCAGGGCCAAGGGAAGCAAGCAGAGCTGCCAGGAGTCCCTGCCCATTCCACCGTCAGCTCGCTGTTCTTGTGGTACAGGTTGTACAGCCAGAATGGCCACTGGGCGAAGGGCCCTCTGAAGCTGCTACCATCGGGAGAGTGAGGATGAGAAGACGCATTCTTTCCTCTGGTTGTAAAATGGTGACGGAGTACACTGGAGAATTTAAGGTGACTTGCATTCCCCTCTGCCATTGTATATGTCAGTGGGGAGTGGGGAAAGGAAGTGTCGGGAAGATCCAGACCCACTTAGCCCTATACTAGCATTTGGCCACTTCATGTCATCTGATATTGAAGTACAGCTGAGGTTAAAAGAAATTCACTCAGTGGCTCACGCCTGTAATCCAAGCACTTTGGGAGGCCAAGGCGGATAGATCACAAGGTCAAGAGATTGAGACCATCCTGGCCAATATGGTGAAACCCCATCTCTACTAAAAATACAAAAATTAGCTGGGCGTGGTAGCACACACCTATAGTCCCAGCTACTCGGGAGGCTGAGGCAGGAGAATTGCTTGAACCCCGGAGGTGGAGGCTGCAGTGAGCCAAGACTGTGCCACTGCACTCCAGCCTGGCACCTGGTGATGGAGCAAGACTCTGTCTCCAAAAAAAGAAAAAAAAAAAGAAAATTCACTTTCTGCAGAATGGAAAACACAAGTTTTTTTAAGCAGTCCTCAATGTTAATGGAATCATCTGTCTCCCTCTCTTAGCTTTGCTGTTTTATCACATGACTACACACAAAGGCATCACCTGCTTCACCTCGCTTAAAGCCATTGTTTTATTTGGTCTTATGAGTTCCAAATATAGACCTAGACTTTTAATGTCATTTACATCAAGAAGAATAATTTGGAAAATAATAATGTATGAATAATTAATTAGGCCTGATACCATATTGGAGAGGAGCTATTTTTAATTTACGAAGGCCAGGATAGCATGGATTTCAAAGAGAGAAGTGGCACAAAGCAATTAAAGGGACAGACGGATGGAAGAATTGACTGCTTATCAATGACTACAGTTGCTAATTGGACTCTATAATCGTCCTCAAAAACAGGATGATCAGAGCTAAAATCAAAGACCTAAAGCATTTTAACATGATTCTTGTCTCAGGCCATAGGGTTAATTTTGAATAACAAAAATTTTTATATTTATGGGAAGACGGAAATTTAGCCTGAATTTATCTTTATCTTCAGCTTCATATACCAACAATAAAATTAAAAATATGATTACCATAGGCATACTTAGCTGATGAAGAAAACAGGTAGATAGTCATTGCTACCATAGTAATTACTTCATATTTTTGTCTCATTCTCTATTTGTTTATCCTATTTTTATTCAACCTATTTTGAAAATAAAGTAGAAGGCCTTTGAAAGAGGTAGAAGTATTAAAGATTGGTGATGTTAAATCTAAGCTTCCAAACATCTGCAAAGGCCACGTTAGTGGTATTTAAGCCAAGCCACATCTTCTCTTCCCTTCTTATCTGCCCTTCCATGACTTAATATTACTCATACTTATACGGTGGTATCTTGGATCACCTACACCCCTCGCACAGGGAAAAGACTCTGTTGCAGGAGAGGATACCCTGTACGAGACTTAGGTTTGCGAATCATCTTGCCGCCATCAACTTCCCAGCTGCTACAAAGATGGGGACCTGTGTTTAAACATGGGGAATGTCCTTAATCAGGCCTCCGAATTTTACTTTTGATTCTGCCCACCTGCTCTGTGCTCCATGCGGTTTTATTGACTATGAAGGTGTTAGAGTAGATGGGTGTTTTCTAAAGTCTGTTTCGGATTGAAAATACTTTACTTACCTCAGAAGTCCTCAATTCTGACTGTTTACTGAAATCAGGGAAGAACCTTGAAAGAAGATTGATTTCGGCCAGGCGCGGTGGCTCAAGCCTGTAATCCCAGCACTTTGGGAGGCCGAGGCGGGTGGATCACAAGGTCAAGAGATCGAGACCATCCTGGTCAACATGGTGAAACCTCGTCTCTACTAAAAACACAAAAAATTAGCTGGGCATGGTGGCGCGTGCCTGTAATCCCAGCTACTCAGGAGGCTGAGACAGGAGAATTGCCTGAACCCAGGAGGCGGAGGTTGCGGTGAGCCGAGATTGCGCCATTGCACTCCAGCCTGGGTAACAAGAGCGAAACTCCGTCTCAAAAAAAAAAAGAAGATTGATTTCTTGCTTGCACACACTGAATCAGAACCTCTACGTATAACTACAGGAATCCTTTTCTAAAAGATCCCCAGGTGATTCTGATGATCCACTAGATGTCTAGTACTGTCCAGCACTGTATAAGATCCCTAGATTGTAAGGTCCATAAGGGCAGCAATTATATTTCATATAGAAATCACTACACAGGGATTAGGACATTAGAGGCACTCAGTAATTTAACTGAAAACTGCTTGATAAATATCTGCTAAATAGAACTTGCACATTATTTGCTTGTTACTGAGTAATATTAAAAGAAAGAAGACATATAGCAAAGGTAAAATGACAAGTTTATTTAATGTCATGAAATTATAAACACACAAAGCTGACCTCAGATTTAACTAAACAGTCAGAGATATAATTCACAAATCAGGAATTGAACTATGTGATTAACATAAACTTGTTTAGTTTATCCTATCTTTTGAATCACTCATTCTTGCAGGCATCAATTTTAGTATTCGTTTTGTTAATCTGATCTACATTTTTGCTTTACAGAGTATCATCACAGACGACACACTAATCTTAAGTAAAATGAAACCACAAGAGATGTATTCTCATGGTTTCAACATACAGGTCATTCTGATTTACTTTCATAAAGTCACTTTTTATACTTTCTTGGTTTGCTTATTTTTTGGTTGCCAGAGGAATTAAAAGTCAAAATATAAGCTGACGTAAATTTGCCTCTGAATTAGATCCCTGTTTAGAGTTTAGCAACAATGTCAAACATGCTTTACCAGGAAGCTATTAATTCTGGAAGCAGAGGCTCAGAGTGAAGAAAGAAGGTTGTGTATTAGTGTGCTTATTTCATTATAATCTGAAATGTGCTCCTTTGCATTTAAATGGACAGAAAAAGACCAACGCATTAACTTCGGGTTCATTAAAAGTAAGCATAGCCTGTCCATTCATTACATTCACCCCAAAACATCTCCTCTGGTGAAAAACAAAATCGCTAGCACAAACAGCTGGGGTTGTGTGGTACCATGCTGCCTGAATACCATTGTTTGATAGGTTTAATGTCACTTTTGTACTATTATATACCACAGAGGGAGATGTGGAGTTGCATCCAGCAGGGTGGCTAACATTCTGTAGCTAATTGCGTGCTGCTACATGACAGTGCTGAAGGAAAGATGACCCTGCATGTCTCAGAAGGGAATAGGAAGATATTTTGTTTATAGTCACCCATCTGTCTGGTCACAACAGAATTACAAACAAATACAAACCACAGTTTAGTATGTCCTTCAAGAACAATTTTCTCATTATATGCATTCTATCAGCTACCTCTCAGATACAGGCTAATAGTCTTGGTTTAACTCTTCTTTACTAAAAATAATACCTCTGATATTGTAAAGCTTCATCCAAAATGAAGTCCTTCTAATAGACTCCATAATTGTATAGAAAATACTGCATCGTAGGATAAACATTGAATTCATATTTTAAAAAGTGAACAGGGGGAGGTGAAGTGAAAAACCAAATGCCTACATCAAAATTCATCTGCACCTGTTTTGGTTCTATGACTCAAGTAATAGAATGTACAATAACTTGCACTGGAAACCATCTAAAACAGTATCTACCCCATAACTTTCATTCTGTGGCTAAGTAAGGTACAAAGAGGTTAGATGGCAGTGAATTACAATCCAGATCTCCTGACACCTATATATCAATAACAAGTAGATCCAGCTGTGAATCTGTTTCATTAATTTCTTCTCACCAGCACTCCAATCATTTTCAATACTGAAATATTAATAGAGCCTTACAGACCCAGAGAGACTGGCTTGTAACAGCAAGACCAAGCCAACTCATAACCAATAACCATCTTCTCAAAAGAAGCAGGATCTCTGCCTCTCTTAAAATATCTGAAACTGCCTGCCTTGTTACTATAAACCTTTTTTAGATACTACATCTTACCTATTCACAAGCATATCTATGTCCAGGTCGCATATCTACTGTTAAGCATCTTGTGAATGATAGGCATTTGGTACACGTACATATTGAAAATATGCAAGTATAAATGAATTAATGAAAGCAAAGTCCATCAGAGTTAAGCTAATCACAGAGTACATCTTTTGTTCATCAGGTCAGAAATAGGCCAATCGAATAATCCAGTAAGATGAATGTTTCACCAATAGGGGACTGATGCACCCTAAGTCCCAACGTCAACATTGGCTAATTGGACAATGGAACAAAGGGAATGAAGATCTCCAATGGTGGGCTCTGGTTTAATATGGATAAGGCTAAGAATGAATTCTATGACGTTAGATTTACCAAGGTCTCTATTCCTAAGAGTCTTCTATCCCTATACACAGAGGTGCCCTCATTAGCTTTTGTTTCTTTTTCTTTCAGGGACTTATCACTATATAGCATTGCACTATGTATTTCCCTGCCTATCCACACTAGTGCTTTAGTTTCACTAATAGTCTTACTGCTTATCTGACACTGAATGATATTTTTATGTGTTTATTTGTTCATTGTCTTAGCTTCTCACTAGAATGTAAGCTCCACGAGAACACAGAAGTATTTGTCCTGTTCACCATGTGCACCTCAGTTCCTAGTACCTCACTCATGTGTTAAAGGAATAAATCAGATTCAAGGGGTCCATTGCTAGGTTGAATTATAAAAAACTCTCCACAAAAATGCATTTTTTTCTATGATTATACTTTATAACTTGTAAGATTGAGTTCACTTTTTTTCCAGATCACCCAAATCATTTTGTTTAATAAAAGGAACCAATATTATCTCTCATTATTGCATTAATAGTTTACCTAAAATCTGAGCTAACTAGATTTGGCTGATTAAACCTATTTAATATAATCCTTTGTAATCTCTCTGGTGTATGTGACACACTCTATGATGCCCACCCAAAGGTATTCTACCTCTAATACCTGCAAAGCTTCATCTCAATCAAAATATTTCCCAAATCACTACATTCTCTAGCCATAAATCTGGATTCCAATGATCTTTGGGAAAACGCACATGTGAAGAGCTGTTAAATTTCAACCTAGCTTTGAAAATCAGAATACAACATCTGTCACAACCATCCATATAGCCGTGGACTATGTTTGTCAACATTAACAAAATAAGAGATCACTTGTTTTCCAGTAGTGTTCTCCAAATTACTCATTTTTCATAAACTGTCTTTTCAATTTATCAAATGGGCAAATAATTCTAATAGGCTCTGGAAGCATGCCAATACAATGGAAATGAATGTCATTGCTGTATATAAACATCCATGTGCAAGGTACTGCACCCTTCTCAATGTTTTCTAAAGGAGGAATTATAACCTCATAATACCTCCATGTGAAATATGTTTAATAAACAAGAAACAAGATTATTCTTCATTTTTACAGTAAAGGTTTGTCCACACTCTAAGTTAACCAGGTTTGACTCTTGAAATTTATTTAACATAATCCGTGGTCATTTGCCTGTTGTATGTGGGAGGTTACATGGATGGTCACCCAATCTTCCCACCAGCCTCTTCCTCCATAACAGTTGCCCAAATTTAACAAAACCTGGATTCTTGAAGAAGTCATAGAACCCCTGAATTAACTGATTCTGGGACTTCACTATATCTAGACTTACGATTATTTAACAATCAATGTCCTTATTGAGTTGACCTTTTGTACTTTAGACTGAGAAGTCCACCATTATTTTTCCCTTGACGAAAGAATACAACAATTTTAAATCAATGATTCCAATGACTTAGTATACATTCCAGTTATGGGACTGTTTTATAAATCTGCCTTATTCAAGGAATAAAAGGGAAAAGTTAAGTGGAGGTGTTTGTGTTTGTCATATATAAAGAATAGTGGCAGAAGGCTCTACTTCTTTATTGGAGGAACTCCTGTTTGCCCGAATTTTTAACATTTCAAGATAGCTCAAAAACCTTTATAGTATCCGGAAACCCAAAAGGCATGTCAATTCTAGGATTTTAATTAAAAATTTAAAAGGAGTTTTCATTTCAGTATGATGACAACTGTCTGGAATCATGAATGCAACATTGTGCTGTGTCTCTCCACAATTTAAAGGCATCTACCCATAAAGCTCTGGGCAGGAATGAAGAGCTGCCAGAGCAAGACAGAATAATGTGTGTCCTTTAAGTGAGTTTGAAAAGTAGTTCCTTGCTGCTTTGGGGAGAATGTCTATTGGCATTTTTAAAAATATAATAATGACACAATCTGCATAATCACCTGTCAGTTAGCTTGAATAGAGCAGGCCATGAAAAAAACTGATTATTTGAAATAAACTGTCTTAATAGATATGAATTTAATGACGATAATTTTAAAGCTAGAAATATTATAAAACTTGATTGAAGCTTTTGAACGTTTCTTTTTATAGTTCTGGTATTTTCATTCCTCCTTATAGTATACTGACAGTTTTCTCAAGTGACAAAAATGTTTCAACTGTTGCTTCAAATGTAGTTAAAACAAAATGGCAAATATGAACAAACTCACCATACTTTTGGGCTTCTAATTCTGCTCAAACTAGAATATCTAAACATGATTATCACCTACGGGTATTTTCTTTATTCATAGCCTTACCTGCTGTGACTAGTAATAGTATTGTACAAAAATAATAGACTATACTGACAAAAACTCTATTTTTTTTTTGAAGAAATAAAATAATGTAAGCTGTAACAGAAAAGTTTAAAAAGTATCCTATTATTGATACATGAGCATTTAGGACTGTTGTTTTCTTGGAGTACTTAGCCATTCCTGCTTCCTTTTGATTAATATTTTCATCATACATCTTTTCCCATCTTTTTATTTTAACAAGATTATATTATTATAATTGTAGTGAATTTTTGTTAATAGCACAAAGTTCAATTTTTTTTTTAATCTATCCTCCCAATCTGTGGCTTTTCATCAATATATTAACATAAAGACCATTTATATTTAATGTGATTATCGATAATGTTAGAGCTTAATCGGTATTGTCAATGCAGGCTACAGGAGGAGCCTCTACCTCTACTGCCATCCACCAGTAATGAGGCACCCCTCCCTCTTTCCACTAGCGAGGTATCAGAGGATGTCTACTAAAGAGTAGGCAGTTTTCTTAGGTAGTCCATTAACAACCATAAGTAGAATAGCTTTGGCTGTTTTGGAAGCTTTGCTAATTAAATGATTTTCTGATTCAGGTGTAGCTTGTTCCTGTATAACAATGAAAAGCCTTCAGAGGTAAGAAGTATTATTACTGGTAACCTGCTTCTTGAGTCAAAGGTACAACACCATGTCTGCAGAACAAGAATGATTTGGGGGAAATGAAGCCATGTTTCTGCTTAACTCAAGGCTGAAGTTAGAGGTCTGAAGAAAGACCAAGGTGCATATAAATGAAATCCATGTCTTGGAATGACATCAGAAAGGACAACCAAGCTCCTTAAGACAGCATATTATCATGTCAGTCTTCCTAATAAAGGTGCTGGAGGGAAGAAAGGAAGGAAGGAAGGAAGAAAGGAAGGAAGGGAGGGAGGAAGGAAGGAAGGAAGGGAGGGAGGGAGGGAGGGAGGGAAGGAGGGAGCTGGGGGAGGGGGAAGGGGGAGGGAGGCAAAGGAAGAAGGGGGGAAGGGTGTGGGAGGGAGGGGGAGGGGAGTGGAAGGGAAGGGGTTGGGGAGGGGAGGGGACAGTAAGGGAGAGGAAGGAGCAGAGGGGAGGGGAGTAGAAAGGAGGGCAGCAGGGGAGGGGCGGGGAAGGCAGGGAGAGGGGAGGGAAAGGAGGAATAGAGCAGGGATAGAGGGAGGGAATTTTAATATTACATAGAATAGACTCAGAGCAAAGAAAATTATCAAAGAGAAGAACATTGCATAATGATAAAGGAACTATCAGTACGACAAAGTAATCATAGTTGTGTATGCACCAAAAAAATAGAACTACAAAAATATTTGAAGCAAAAGAATAATAGAATAGAAAAATAAACAATTCAGTAATTATAGTTGGAGACTGTAACAACCCTTTCTTAACAAGTGATAGAACAACTAGACAGAAAATAAGCAAGAATATAGAATAAATCAACAACATTATCTATAAAGGGATCTAAGTGACATTTAAAGAATACCCAACAAAGCAGATTACACATTCTTTTCAAGAGCTCAGAGAATATATGCCAATAGGGATTATATTATGGGTCATAAAACAATCTTCAACAAGTTTTTACAAATTAAAAAAATACAGAGTATATTCTCTAGCCACCATGAATTCAAACTAGAAATCATGAACAAAAGGATAACCGAAAGAAATCTCCAAACACTTGGAAACTAAGCAACACATTATTTCCATGAGTCAAAGAGGCAATTAGTTGCAAGGAGTATCAAAAACTACATTTACCTGAATTAAACTCAAAATAGAACATACCAAAAATTTGTGGCATACAGTTAAAACAGAGCTGAAAGGAAATGCATACATTGAATAAAGGGAAAATCTCAAATCAGTTGTCTAAGTGCCCATTTCAAGAATCTAGAAAAAGAAGAGCAAAGCAAACCCAAGGAAGGCAAACAAAGGAAATAATAAAAAGCAGAAATCAATGAAATAGAAAACAGTAATGCAATAGAGAATTATCAATGAAACAAAGAGCTGGCTCTTTTGAAACAGCAATAAAACAGACAAATCTCTAGCAAAACTAACAATGATAAAAATGGGTAAGACACAAATAACATCAAAAATGAAACTGGGGATATTCCTTTCTTTGTGACATTTAATCGCTAACATCAGAATAACTGTCACACAATTCATACTATTAATTAAGAAAGGGTGAATTTCTTTAGGATAGTATTTTGTAAGGTAAGCTCTTAAAGTAGGAACTCTGAATGTGCACCTTTTTCTCACCTAACGTCTGGTACTGCCAATATCAACTAACCAATGAAATGTTTTTTGGTGATGATAAAATTTTAAGATCGAAAAGCATAAAGAGCGAAGGAGCTTTGCATGGCTTGTGACCTGGTTTTGTAATTACCAGCACATTCCCAGCATTAAGAATAGTGTCCATTGTATCTCTAAAACAGTCAATATTTGCTGAATGAATAATTGAAGGAATTAATAATTGGAAGGTATACAAACCATACAAGTTATTAAAAAAAACACTGGGAGTTTATAATAAATGCTTGCCTTATCTGATTTTAGTACAAATAAATTCATAAATCAAAGCAAAAATCATAGCAGAGTTAGAAAATCTGGGAATAAAATCTGGCTTTTGTATAAATGTAGCATAATTCATGCTCAAATTTATTAATATAGCATAAATTAATGCTCCAATCCATTTATTTTGCTCAAGTCTACACGAATAAATAGATTGCAAATGATTGGAAATCTGCTCAATTTGCAAGAGATTCTTTCCCTTAACACTCCCCAAAAAGTAATGCAAGACTTATCAAAAATAAACTGTACACAAACTAATCTTAGCGAAAAGCAGATTGAAATTTGCAATAAAAAGATTGGAAGACTGCAGGCGTCTCATTTTATAAATTTAAATAATTTAATATAGTGGTAATTTCTAGAAAGGAAATTGAACTGCAATGAAGCATGCATGTCCTCTTCTACATTATCTGCAACACTGCATGTAATTTGCACACATTTAATTAACTAATAAAACCCCTATCAGTAACATCAGGTTTGGAAATGTCATTGTTGATGACATGCTGCTCCATCAGGATTTGGTTGATTGTCTTTTATTTTATTAGCATTAAACTACAAGTTATCTAAGGGTACTGTCTAGCACTTCTATTTGCTTTCAAATATTTCTCAATTTATGTAAAGTTTGTTGGGGTTTTCCATGTAGAATATAATTTACAGATTGCTATAATACAATGCCCTACTAAAGAGTGATTTAATTACAAGGGAATTCAGTAGATCACAAATTGTGTTCTTCTGCAAACAAATCAGGTTGACAATTTAACCAGAGATACAGAGTGTACCTCTCACTCCACTACCTGGATTGTTTTTATGCTTGTCACAGAACCTTAGTAAAAGCATGTAAAATATGGCTCTGAAACTAAAATCCTAAAGCCAGAGAATAAAACATGAACAATATTTTTTCACTAATATTTCATTCCACATGGGAAATTTTTATTATATTTGGAACCCTCTTTTTTCGCTGGAACTGAAGGAATCGGGGAAGAGCCAACGCTTTCCATATTTCACAAGGAGATAGTTTCAGCTTAGTCCGGGAAGAAAGTTTGGTAGGAGTCTACCATGTAAAGTGACAGATAGCAGTACCATACACAGCCATCTAGTTCTTCACAGAGATCACTTTCCTACTGCCAGAAGCACAGTAATTATTCTCCTAAAATAATTATGATCAATTTGCCCTAAAATTTGGGGTCTAGTCTTCATTAAAACACATATACCTGTATGGTGATGGTATCTACATTAACACATGTGATACTGCCCTGGACCTAAGTTTCATTGTTGGGATTCAAGCATTTTACTAACTCTCTAGTTTACTGACTTAGGAGAAGTCATATTTCAAGCAGGTTGGCAAAGAATGCTTATTGTTAAAACCTCTACTGTGTATAAGGCAGTGTGGTTGGTACTATGGAGTTGTTAAGGCAAAATATCTGACTACCATCATAGAAGAAGTAAGACGGTGGGTTGGAAATGAGTTTGAGGATCTTATGGAGGACCTGCAAAACCAGGTTGATCGAACTTGGCACATGACCAGATATTGGAGGGAATGGGCCAGGAGAATTCCACTGCTAGCAAGAGAGGCTGAAAAATGTCATGTACTTATAACAGGAAGAGTATCAGGCAGAGTGGAAGACAAATTATGAGTTTCCTCTTTGAATGGATAAACATGCAGTTTACCGTGGGAAGTTCTGATGAAGATGTGCATCAGCCAGTCAAACACGCTGGTCCATGGCTTAAGAGAGAGGACAGAAACTAGAGTTAAAGATATGAATGTTTTTCATTGACATGGTGGTGATGACTGAGGTAGAAAGAAAAATCAGATGTGGATGAAGAAGGTGTAGAAAAAGAAGAACATGGAGCTAAGACTATTACACTTGAAAACCAGTAGTGTGAAGGAATAAGCCAAGGAAGAACCAAAGACAAGATCAGGAGGATCCACAAATGGAGAGAGAAAGGAGGTGAACGTGTAATGTATGCAATAATATGGAGTGCTTCCGAGAAACAGACGAGAAGAAGAACTAATATACACCTTGATGTACTGCACGGTTAATCATATACAATGAGCCAGCTGGGCAAAATATGTAATCTTACAATTTGGAGATATACGTGTGTGTGTGTGTGTGTGTGTGTGTGTGTGTGTGTGTACTTGACCCCACTACAAGGAGAACTGAGATATATGAAATTGTTTTAGAGGTAGTTCATTTATTTCAAACAAGGCTCACTTAATTCATAACTTTTACTATCTCATCACTGCTTATGGATTAAAAATCAGGAAACAAATGCCCCTAAATGTCACACCACAGCAGCATGCAGCACCAATGACTAACCCTCAACAGAGGCTTTATTAACATGATAGTTACTTCATGAAAACACTAAGATTGCTGCAGTGTTTTAAAAACTATTGACTCACTATGCATCGTTGTGGTTTTCTTACATCTCCTCTGGCTAGATAATGTACATTCTCCATGAACTTTACTTTTCAGCTCTCATTGTGACACATGGTAACTGAACCAAAAATTTTTCGTTTTCTTCTTCATTCACCAAGAGTAATCCTTTTGACAATTTCATTAGTTATATTCACTAAGGCACAAAACCTACTGACATTATTTAGTACTTATGAAACATCTTGGTAGAGATACTAATACATTTTGCAGCCACTTAAAAAATAACCATTCATCAGCATAATGTTGAATTCAGACTGTCCTGACCTCTCTTTTCACCTAAAAATTAATACTAGCACTGTTAGGTAGAAGGGAATATGGGAGAATCACATTTGTACTTGCTAAGCAATGCATTTATTTAAAAAGATGCAGGGTGCTTAAAATTTTAATAGCCACTTGAGTACTCCTTTGAGAAATATTTATTTAGGACAAAATGTACCACGGTTGCTTCCTGAAGATTAATAAAGCATGTTAGAACATTAGAAAATCCCTTTTCCAATGTAAGACCTCAAACACTTCTTTATAAGTAAGTCACTTCCAAACTACTGCTATGACTAAGTTCAATCAATCTAACTCCAGCCATATTTATTTGGAAGGTATTAAGTGCCTGACAGTACTTGAACAGAACTCCATCTCACAGTTTTTTTTAAGTAAAAGTCACTAAGACAATATTTAATATATTTTGGCACCTTTCCTTTGCAGTTATTTGGTCCTGATGTCATAGAAAAGTGGATTTTCCCTCCATTACACTCTCACCTTGGATGGGTTTACAGCCCTTGATCAAAGAGACTCAATCACGGGTAAAGTCTTTATGGGTACCAATAATGTAGAGAGATGGTATAATGAATCTACCACTCAGAAATTCAAAAGTCAAGGGATAGGTTGAGAAGAACCAAAACATGCTGGATAGACTTTGGAAGAATCTAGGGCAGCTGAGAAATTCTCTCTAGGAAGAACTGGCAGAGACAATCTGAGGAGCTGAATGCTTCTATTGAGCTTGCACAGCAAGCACATGAGTTGTCCTTTGATGAGTTATTTGGAGTGGCTTGTAGAGGTGAACTGTTAGAGATATTATAGAACTAATGAACTCCAAAACATCCCCCAGAGCATCCCAACAGCAGAGATTATGAAATAGTTACCTTAGTTATTACAAAAACAGTTCTTCAACTAATAATTCATCACTTATTGAAGCTAGAGGCTTGGTATGATCATCCAGTCACAAGTGAAAGATCAACACCAGAGAATAAACAAAACAGTTGCAATCCTGCATGTGAACAATCTGTGTCTTCTCTTGAAATTCTCCCATTTGTGATTATCTGCTTTGACTGCACTGATCTAGGGACTCTAGAAACTCCTTTTGCCCTTACTGAGGTCAGGTTTTTAAAGTCCGAGTTTCTTTCTGCCTAACCACTACTGCTGTTCCCCTCATTCATCTCTTTCTGTCAGCATTTGCACTATCTCACATCTCATTATAGAATAGGAAGTACTCCTGTAAGCAGCAAAACCAGGATTCCTTCCCATTTTATTTTGTGTAATTTGTAAATACTATTTCTTTTTATGAATATATGTATTAGTAATACCTATTTATTATAATAGATTTAGAAAATACAAATGAAAAAATAAAAAAGGAAATATTTAATGTCTTGCAACCTGTAGATAATGGCTATAAATGTCTGTTCTATATCTCATGAATATCTACAGCATGATGCTTATTCCTCTGGATAAGGGAGTTTTTATGCCTGAGGCTAAGTCCTACATAGCAAGACGGGGCAATATACATCTTAGGGGTTTGTAGGAAGGAATTAAGGGACAATAAGAGGGAAAGCAGGCTGCCAGATGCTTCACAACTTTTGCCTAATATTTTGGAAATAAGGTGGAAATAGGCAGAAGCAATGGGGTTTTGAACATTTTCTCTGAAACTGAGCGGAAAATTCATCCTGGTTTCTATAGCCTATGTATGGCAAGAAAGTTTCAGAGCTTCAAGCAAAGAGCAAGGAGCATCTATAAGGTCTGAACTGTGCCAGGAATCAAGGGCACAGCAGCTTAGGGGTAAGGCATGGGCCACCTGAGCTGGTGAACAAATATAAACAGCAGCCAGTTTTCAGGAAATATCCATAGCACCAAGCAAGTAGACAGCAAGAGAGGGGTGTGTTTTACAGATTTAAAAAAAACAAAAAAACAAAAACAAAAGTAACATTTCAGAGGACAGAATCAGACAAAACACTCTACAGTAGATCCAGAGGCCCACACCCTAGACGTGAAGCACTGGCCACACAGTGGGATCACAGAATTAGCGGCTTCCACATCCTCACTGGAAGCCTCTAAGTCTGCCTGCAAACATAGATTTTCAGAAGGGAAGAAGGATAGAACTAACTGATCAGGTATTGAACTCTGAACCTATTGAATATATTTCTGATAAAAAGTGTTTGGAAACCAAATGCGACTTTGGAAGAAAAATAATCCAACATACATCAACTCCATCCCACTCCAACCATCCCTACCAGTAAAGGTGGAGGATTCAAAAGGAAATTAATGTCAATTATAGAAAACTTAAAAAATTCTATTTTGCTGCACATCTAATTTGCAGGCACTCACAATTTTTTATCTGCACACATGGTACACAATAGAATTCTCACATTTCATGAATCCATTATATTATTTTATAGGCTCTTATATCTGTGGACCATAATAATTTTGGGGCTACAGTAAAACGACGTTTCATTCTGTATTGCTCCCTGTGCCTGCTTGTTGTGACATGCATCTGTCACCTTCTTACAAATCCACTCTCAAGCCCTGGATATCTCTCAGGGAGACCAATGCCTGTGCCACCACCTCTGACTCTGTGTCCCATCTCCCTGTCATCCACTTTCATTGCACAGACTGCCAGAGCAGCATTCCAGTCTGGCCTCTGAATCCATCTCACAACCTTTTACTTGACTATTCCAATTCTCTAAGTGATTTTCACTCTGGGGTTTCAATGAACCTTCTGGTCTCTACTTTCCACTCAGTGGGAGACACCCTTTATCCTGCTCTGATGTTTTTAAATTGGAGGTAGTCGCTTCAGGAATGATGTTCTTTTACTGGCTCTCTCTAGGAACCAGAGATTTTCTTTACAGCTGTGTTCCTGAGTTTCTTCTTTGAAAAAACTTCCATCTTCTCCCAGTGTCTTCGGGTAAATAGTAAAAATTTCATGTTTAATGTAGAAGCAGGGAAGGGATAACAGCTTGCATTCTGATGGTTTCTCTTCCAACATGTTTTAACTTTTTACTTTACTTTGCTTAATTATTTTGTTTATTCCAAATAGTAATGCATAGAGACAAAAAACAGTTCAGATTATGTCACACTGAACAGAATGACATATTACAGAAAGACCCACACGCTCTATGTTGACAGACTTAGCTGGCCTTCCTCCAGGTAAATTACTGGTCAATAACCTCTGTTTCAGACTTTTCACATTACCTTGAAATACTCTCATTAGCAGTCCCTTTTTAAATTCATACCTTCAAAGCCTCAGAACCCTTTTCCATGTTTCAAAAGCTCTTTAAAATGTACTTAAGTTCCAGACAAATCATATCGTTTTAGTATTTTTCCCCATTGCAGTTTGTGCATTCAAGTATTGCACATATCAAATAAATATATTTATTATAAACACGCATATACCTATATTATTTTATTTTTCTAAGTTGCTTTCATAACTTATATCACTCAAAGCTTGTAATCACATGGATACATAGGCACAAAATGTACTATTATCCCATTTTATGGATGAGGAAGATGAATGACAGAAGATTCTATGGCCTCCTTGAGGTAACAGAACCAGTAGAATAAAGGTAATACAATGTGACGACATAAGCAAAATCAGTTAGTTATGGTTATTTTTTGTCCTACATAAGAATATTAGGTTGGGTGTGGTGGCTCATGCCTGTAATCCTGGCACCTTGGGAAGCCTAGGCAGGAGAATTGCTTCAGCCCAGGAGTTTGAGAGCAGCCTGGAAAACATGCTGAAACTCAGCCTCTACAAAAAATTAAAATATTAGCAGAGCATGGTAACATGCATCTGTAGTCCTAGCTACTTAGAAGGCTGAAGTGGGAGGATCTCTTGGGTCCAGGGAGTTGAAGCTGCAGTGAGTGATGATCACACCACTGCACTCCAGCCTGGGCAACAGAATGAGACCCTGTCTCAAAAAGGGAAAAAAAAAAAAAAAGGAATATTAAGGCAATACATTTCTATCTGCATTTACGCTTGACAGACATAACAAACACTTAAAATACTCTCCCTTATTAAGCGTCTATGACACAGTAACACACTGAACACCACAGGGTGTGGGAGATATGCCTGCAAAAATCAAAACCTCTGCTCTTAAGGCATATTTACTCGTGCTGGAGCCACTTACATAAAATGAATATATAGCTAAATTTATGTTTCCAAAAGATAGGAATGAAAACAAATACAGGACAAAAGTCATCTCCAAAATTTTCTCTTTTGAGAAAAGACAGGATGATTGATATCAGAGGCTCAAGACATGCAAATTTGATGACTGCATATTCCTACATGATAAAATTGGACATTCAAATCTGTACTAATTGTTTCAAGATGGGTTTCTCAATGTAGGCTTTAGAATCATGCTGCGTAAGTTCAAATCCCCACTCCACTACTTAAGGGCTGTGGGGCCTGTGTCTCACTTTCCCCATCCATAAAGCGAGGAAGATAACTACTTCATGGTATTATAAAGATGAAATAAGGGAACACGGGAAGCATTTATAATGGCCTCCAGTATACTGTAAATACTCAGTAAATGTTAACCATCTTTTTTTCTTTGAGACAAGGTCTCACTCTGACACCCAGGCTGGAGTACAGTGGTGCGGTCATAGCTCACTGTAGTCTTGATGTCCCAGGCTCAAGCAATCATCCAACCTCAGCCTTTGAATAGCTCAGCATTCTCCACAACACCAACCTAATTTTTCAGTTTTTGTAGAGACAGGGTCTTGCTATGCTGCCCATGCTGGTCTCTTAACTCCTGGATGCAGGTGATCTTCCTGCTTTGGCCTTCCAAAAAGCCAGGATTATAGCCGCGCGCCACCACATCCAGCTGATGTTAATTATTATCACAAAAATTGCAATCATGGATTGCTTTTCAAGAAAAAAGATGTTCAATAGGCCATACCCCATGAGGAAGCCATGAACAGACCACTTGTAACCAGTTACTTCGTGGTTCTTCAACATATGCATAAGACATCATCTATTTTCCAGTAACACCAACATACAGTAGTCCATATTCTAGTATAACCAGAAGAAACGTGATATACAATTATTTACATTTTTTTGAGACAGGGACTCACTCTGCTGCCCAGGCTGGAGTACAGTGGCACAAACATGGCTCACTGCAGCCTCAATCTCCTGGACTCAAGCAATCCTTCAGCCTCAGCCTCCTGAATAGCTAGGACAACAGGCATACAGCACCATGCTTGGCTTTTTTTTTTTTTTTTTTTTTTTTTGGAGAGATGGGGTTTTTCATGTTACTCAGGCTGATCTTGATCTCCTGAGCTCAAGCAATCTGCCTACTTCAGCCTCCAAAAGATGACAGGCTTGAGCCACTATATCTGGTCAATTATTTACATTTTCAAAAACAGAAAATATTTATTCTGCCCAGAGAATAATGTGGTGCCACCAAAAATGTTATCTATCCATGGAGATGGAGTCAAGCATTAAACAAATTACTGTTGTTAGGATCCTATAATGCATTTTTTCCATCTCCTTTCTATTCACTGATAACTCAATAGCAGATAATAAAATACAACTTTAATTATAGCTCCAAATAAATGAAACGGGGAAAAAAAGTAAAACCAAAAGGTACATTTAAGCAATTACGAAATTGAACAATTTTATTCACCAATGCTGCTCATTTTAGATATCTTCTAAACCAAGCAAACATAACCTGCAGCAAATAAAAACCACCTAAGAGCAACTCAAAACTCCTACTTGCCCAGCTTGCAGAAATTCCATGCACAGTGAAGGTGATTGACTTTGTTTGAGGGAAATGGAGTGATCTGTCTTGATTTTACAGTCACCACATTATCTACCAAATGGAGGAAACTGGGTTATACGTTACAAATGCAAATAGCAGGAGGAAACTTACTTTCTTATTTCTTGCTGTTTTCCAAAAAGTTCAGATTTGGAGTTGCCACTCAGAAGCCTGAATAGAGGAATCATTAAATTCTCCTAATGCTGCTTGCTGATGTAGCCTGGCGACCATGATCTCATGCACAAACTCAGTTCTATATCGTAATCAGATACACATTTCATCTTTGCACCTGTATCCATCTCCCAACAAGTCAATTCCATGTACTGGTCTCAACACGATTACATTATTGACATTTCTCAGCTGAAAGGCTCCTGCAAATACCATCCAATTTTCTAATACTTTCTGAAAAGATCAAAAGATACACCTTGCATAGTAGACAAGAATTTACACTGATGGCTGTCTTTTGTCTTGAATACCAATGCTGCTGGCCGTGTTTGCCTGGAGCTAACAGGTAAGTCTCTATGATAACCAGCTGCATTCAGTCAACTAGAGTGACTTTTACTGGACATAAAATATGTTTGTGCTTTCGAATGCTTTTTCAGCTTGAATAACCTTGAGGCAATGATCTTCAAGGCCTCCCAATTAGGGAGGTTGGCAATCAAATGAGGAACTTTGCCCTTGGTAATCAAACATATGTCATGCCTAAAAGGGAAATGCCTTCTTCACTGGATCATGGCTCACATTTATGGAAGAATTTGCTATTATAGGTAAAAAGTCTGTTTTCAACAGAGCTCTTGCTTGTTCTTTGTTCAAGGAAATTGTCTTGAACTCTTGTTCTACTGGAGAAAAAAATAATTGTGTCGTTTCTCGGAATGTATTGCTTAAAGTCTGAGATTTCTTTTAATTACCTCGAAGATTAATTGTATGAATTCACCTAAATGGGAGTGGTTATTTCATCCAGCTCCATTTATGACCTTGCAACAAATGAGGACCAAATCTCCTTCTGTACTTCTGGTCTCTCTGCAAAGCCCAAGGTTATATTTACAACTGGCCATGGAAAATTCCTAGGTGGACATGCCTCGGATACAAGTGCAGGATTCAACTCCTCCTCCCCTTTTACATCAGGTCTTCCTCATGGCATCTCTGTTTTGAGTTAAGACACCACCATTCTCTGAGTTCCCTGTGTCCAATATCACACAGCCTCCATCCACTGCCCTAGTCCCACTTGCTTGTTCTCTAGCCCAACCACTACTACCAAGGCCTATCTCTCACATCCTGCCATTTCTTCCTCCAACTTCTTACATGCGCTCAATAAGTACACCACCACCCTGCCCCAGAACATCACCATTTCCAGACTGGACTGCTACAACACCCTCCTGTTCCCCACCTCCCACACAGAACCCCAGTCTCTACATGGCTGCACATTTTCTTAAAGTATCGTTCTAGTCCTGTCACTTTTCTGGTCAAAGCCCTTCAAAACATTTCGGAGCCTCTGGAGTTAAGTAACACCACGCCTTAATAAAGGTGACTTCTTTGTCTGCCTATCCACATCTCAAACTGTTCTATTGTGGATCTCTCCATGTGAGTTCACTTGCTCATCTGATGCAAACATCTAAATGCTCACTTTTCCTGACTTCTCTTCCTTAATTCCCAAACCCTATTTATTCTTTAATGCCAACGCAAATTTGCCTTTTCCAGAAAAACCCTGCCCGACTTGACCAGAATAATACAGCTGCCTTCTTTTTGAATCTATCACTTATGTCACATCCTATTTCACCTAGTGTCATGTATGTTCTTACCCTGTAGCCTTACAGCAGCACACACCTTTCACATCTAAGTGACAGTCATACATGTCAGCTGAAAATGGCTGTTTATCACCCTGAAAATGCTTTCATCTTGAGAACAATAAGTACTTGTGTCAACCCAAATTACAAAGGAGAAAACAAAAGGAGAAAAATGGGAGAAGAATGTTAACGTTTATCAAGATACGAATGATGGCTGCTTATACTTTGAGGGGGATGAACTGCCTCTCCCGCCTGTCATCAATCTCAGGCCCGGTGGTGGAGTGAATGACTCCTTATAGCTGCTGTAACATTCAAAGCTTTGTGAAAAAAAGAGCTCATCAAGAATTACTTTTTAGATTTACTGAATTGACTATCAAAGGGTTATCATTAATTTTTTTATAGCTAAAAGCACAGGAAGACCAAGCTGGGTCCTGGGATTTCTCTTTCCTGAAAATCCCCACTTGCTTTTTAAGGCTCCCCTCTTAGGATCTCTCTCTTTTCACATACATGGCAACAGCTGGACAGAGAAATGCCAGGACAGCCTTCTTCACAAATTGAATGTCTTCAAACTATTTATTCTAATCAACCTTGGTTATTAAACATAGAACACATGTTGGGATTTTTTTTTTCTACCTTAAATCTACCAATGGAAGCACATCTTACTGTGACTTGCCTTTTAAATTACATTAAGGTGATCTTGGAAAAGAAAATCTGAGGGCAGCAGTTTACCACGAACTACTCAGCCAGTGATCAGCGCATCATTCCATATTCCTGGCTGTCATTTTCCACGTGATAGCCATAACCAAATGTTACAGACCTGGGACATTAAACCTAAGTCTATGGGAAGTAAACTAATGGTCAAAGCAAATGTGCTTCAGATAAAAGCCAAGGGTTAGACTTGAGTGCTTTCTCTTGCTTCTTAGTTCTTGTCGGTTTCTTAGAAAAATAGATCATAACAGTAAATCTGACTTACCAAATCAGTTCCTTGGAAAATATCAAGAGTTCCACTCATTTCTCTCAGATTATCTATCAAAAAACACACCTTTGTGACTAAAGCTATTATTTAGATAAAATATGCTTGCCTGGTAGAGATGTATATGAATTTTGTCAGAGACAGATGAGAAAGTACAGCAGGGAAAGTAAAGATGGTGAGTATTTACATCCAAATAGCAAGGAGGGAACAGTAAAACAGTGAAAATGGCAAGGGACATTAAACATAACAGCAAGGATTTCCACCCAACTTACCTATAGCACTTCGGTGAGTAATCATGTGCAAAAAAACAGATGACCCAGACAGCCTCACGTGCTGAAAAATTGCCTTCACCAGGGCATAAATCTAAGAGTCCAAAAAGCGCCAAGTAATATACTATCCTAAAACAAGTGATCATTTGTCATTTATCTACTGGCTTCTGCTTGAACACCTTCAAATACCTGGCTTTGTTGAGACACTGCATTGAAGAGCTCAGAGTGTAATGGGTTAAACATATGAGTCAACTGATAATTTTATTAGAAGTTCATGAGTTCTTTGATGCTCACTGAGGGATACCAGGACCCCACATGATCCTAGTTATTATGTTACAAATTTCACTTTGCACTCATTGTTAGTGTTCTTTTCCCGATGTTCCTCTACTTTCTGAGGCCATGCTGGAGTGTTTCAGAATTCAGCCCTCAGACTCAACTCTCTTCTAGCTACTCCTCCAGGTGAGCACATCTAATCCCAGGGCTTTCAATATCATCATTAGGCTAGCAGCTCCCAAATTACATTATTGTAGGTCTAAAGGCACCTCAAACCAAATTCTTGATTTCCAAGCCTTCCAAGTCACCCCTCAGTTTGCTCTTTTGTAGTAAAAGGTGCCTCCATTTATCCTTCCGAAATTTCACACCCATATGCAATGTATCGGCAAAGCATAACGTAGAGAAGTACATGCAATGTCGCACCATTGGTTAATACCTTTGCCCGTACTGCCCTATCCCAAGCCACTCTCATCTGTTACCTGTGCCAGTACTTCCCAAACATGAATGTTTGTATAAATCACCGGGAGATAATCTGACATGGGGCTTGAGAGTCTGCATTTCTAAAACGGTCACAGGCATGCTGCCCCTGCTGTCTGTTCCATGACCACACTCAGGGTAGCAAGGAGCTAGAGACTCCTGCAAGAGCTTCCTAATTGTCTTCTTGATTTTATCTCTGCCCACTCTGTCCCCACCAAGTCTACTCATCACACAGTAATCAGAGTAATTGTATTTGCAATGTAAATCAGATTGAGGCCTTCCCCTGCTCAGACACTCTGGAGATTTGCTATCTTACTTAGAATAAAATCTAAAGGCCTTATTGGGCCTTGCAGGCCTTGGGAAATCTGGGACCTGCTTACCTCTCTATAGATTCACCTCCTTCCACTCCTCCTCCCCTCCCTCCAACACAGCCAGACTGATCCCCACGGTTTTTCTCAAAATTATCTAGCAGGCTGTCACCTCATCGAATGCTACCTATGCCTGGAATGGTTTTTCCCAGACATCTGCATGAACTGCTCCATCACTTCAAATTCACCAAACCCAATTTGCGCAACAAAATTCATAAACTATAAAAGGCCAGAATTCACTAAGCTAAATAAAATTTCCATTGTTTGAAATGTTAGGTACTTCATATAAGAAATTGTAAACTACCATTATCTAAACATAACTTTAAACAATCTTATTGCTACATTAACAATAATTTATGTAGTGTGTTGCGCTCAATTTTAAAAAGAATAAATTTTTGTAAATACAATTTTATTGAAATACTAATGCATCCATTCTTTAAAAAATAATTTACTACGGCAAAATTCACATACCATAAAATTAGCCACTTGAAGGTGAAAAATTCAGCGGAGTTTAGTGTATTCACAGTGTTGTGTAACCACCACTTCTGTCCACTTCCAAAATATTCTTATCACCTCAAAAGGGAACATCCCCACCATGAAGTCATAACTCCCCATTTCCCCATCCTCCAATGCTTTGCCACCATTGAGTGGATTGCCAAAAATTGTGAAATTAAAGAATTTATAATAATTTTACATGTTTCCTTTTACACTGCCAGGAACAAATGGTTACCTACAGACCAGCAATTTGATTTTTTGTACTGAAAAAAATATGTTTCTTAGAGATTTGACCACTATTATCCTTAATAATTACCTTTTAATTGTCATGGTTTTCAAATTTCAAGTGTTACTCAGAAAAATAAAGACAAATGCAACAGCTAACGTAATCAGTGGTGGTTCCAATTAGAGATGGGGCTTTTATGTTTTGTTTTGTGTGTATTTTTAATTTTTTAATGTTATTTGGGCCAGGTGCAGTGGTTCATGCCTGTAATCCCAGCAATTTAAGAAGCTGAGGTGGGTGGATCATCTGAGGTCAGGCATTCGAGACCAGCCTGGCCAACATGGTGAAACTCCGTCTCTACCAAAAAAAAAAGTAAAAAATTAGCCAGGCTTGGTGGCACTTGCCTGTAATCCCAGCTACTCAGGAGGCTGAGGCAGGAGAATTGTTTGAACCTGGGAAGTGGAAGTTGCAGTGAACCGAGATTGTGCCACTGCACTCCAGCCTGGGTGACAGAGTGAGACTCTGTCTCAAAATAAATAAATAAGTAAAATAAAAATAAATGTTATTTGTTTAACCAACATATAGTAATTGTAAAATTATGGAGTACTTAGTGACATTTCCATACATATAATGTATAGTCATATTAGTGTAATTAGCATATCCATCATCTCAACCGTCCATCTACTATTCTTCATTTTGGGAACATTTAATATTCTCCTTCTTGCTATTTGAATCAATGTAATGTATTTTTGTTAACTATAGTTACCCTATAATGGTTTCGAACACTAGAACTTATTCCTCCTGTCTAGCTCTAATTTTGTATCCTTTAACAAATCTCTCCCTGTCCCGCCTTCCTCCTACCCTTCCTAGACTTTTTCTTGACAACTAAATCATGTTTAAAATATCACCTTATAATTGTTATCATCCACTTTGCTGGGTAGCAAATATTTCCGAAATTTTGCCCTACACATGATAGATTTTTATTTTATAGCCAAATGCCTGAGATACTAATCATTGAGAATATAATAATAGCTTAGTTTGTTTAACTGCAACTACCATTATAAAAAGGATAAATTAACATTCCGTCTGTTGGGAATGCTGTTTCTTGTTTCTCAGACTGATTTAACATAGTTGTATTTAAATTTTTTAAGCATAATACCACTGTTTCATTATAGAAAAAGTCTTTTTACTTTCTGTATCCAATTCTGTCCATACCAAGTATTACATTAAGATATGTTTATTACTGATGTTATACTTTATAAAAAAGAAGTTCCTGATCCAAATATTCAGGATTCAACCACTTCATTTATATGCTATATACCTGTGCTTATGTGCCTTTGTGTCTACCTTTGTGTATGTGTATGTGATTCTTTGTCATCATCTGAAAAGTTCAAGAAAATGAATATATAAAACAAAACTCACAAATTAATGAGACGTTTCTAACCTACGGGATATAACAACATCAATCTGATGAACATAGTTGAATGGAAGGTGAATTAATATAACTGTAATACTCAATCTAGCTTTTCTCATAAGGTTTATAATCCAGATATATTTTGGGCTACTTGAGATTCTCTAGGTCTTAATATAAAATATTCTACAGTGCAGCTGTGATTAGTAATAGACCACAGTGAGAAATGAACTGGAAAAATTCTTAAGATCATGAAATAATTTAGGCCTTAAAGGTCCAGATCACCTTGATATGTTAAAAATAGTGTAGGTTAGCGCTTTCTAATTATCTATCCAAGCAAATTACTATGCACTTTAAAGGATGTACTTCAGACTCTGTAACCAAAATATTTAATTGGTATAGCTATTAAGATATTTAAGAATTTATTTTATTTTTATTTATTTATTTATTTGAGATGGAGTCTCGCTCTGTCACCCAAGCAGAGTACAGGGGCGCAATCTCAGCTCACCGCAATCTCTGCCTCCCAGGTTCAAGTAATTCTCCTGCCTCAGCCTCCTGAGTAGCTGGGACTATAGATGCCCACCACCACTCCTGGATAATTTTTGTATTTTTAGTAGAGATGGGGTTTCGCCATGTTACCAGGATGGTCTTGAACTCCTGACCTCAAGTGATCCAACTGCCTTGGCTTGCCAAAGTGCTGGGGTTACAGGCATGAGCCACTGCGTCTGGCCAAGAATCTATTTTCTTTTAAAATAAAAAAATGATATGATTACATTATATACACATTTTACTTCCCTGGGCTCAGTCTATTTCCACATCTGTTGAATGGAGAAATAGAATAAACACTCTCAAAAGACTGTTGTGAAAATTAAAAGAAAGCAAAAGTAAAAAGACTATAACCCCTACAATTTCAAAAGAGAACTAATTTATACGACTTTTATTTTTATCAGTTAGCATTTAACCCAATACTTGAAATAAATTACAGGCTTGCCTAATCGCCATTGAATATGATTCACTAATTAACATTTATATGCTATATTAGTTTGAATTCAAGTCGTCTTTGATTTTTGGCACAAATATATTTGCAGTGTATTAATATAAGGAAGGAAAAATTAAAACTGGCGTCTGATACAAGGAACATTAATATTAAGATGAGAAAGAAAGCCAAAACTCATTTGACTTAAAATATTTATTTTTCTACGTAGAGTACAGAAGCATCTTTTAGTACTATTGAAAATATTCTTAAAAGATTAACATATTTTAAAGCAATTTGACTGAAATTTTCTAAATATGCTCCCTTAAAAGTTTTAAACTTTGGTGCATCTCCAGATCTGATGTATCAGCCTACATAGTCACCCTGGCAAATTAATCACATAGAGATTATATTAAAATAATCATCAAAATGCATTTTCTAGACATTATGCATTTTTATGCCCAACATTTAGCGTAGCCTGCAGAGAAAGAACTAATCTGTTTAATGAATAAGGCTTTTTCTAGTTTGTGCACAAAGCAAAATCAATTTTCTGAAACTAGTATTTTAAAAAGGACAGATTCTTGAAAATCTTCATATCATGTCATCAGTGATATAACTTAGTTACTTTTACAAGGAAAACTAACATGTGCTGGAAGACTCCTTCCATTTTAGCGAAAGATTCAAAGAACTTGTCAACTCATTTCCTACTCTGAGAGCAGTTATCAGTGCACATTAGACATGATCTAATTCATTTCTCTTCAGAACTAGTGAAGACCAAATTATGTTGATACCCAGAATATATCATATATAGTAAAAGTAATGTTGCATTTCAGCACATTATTCTTTAAAGGACTCAGACACTGCAAAATTGGGGCTAATGCTTTGATGGTGACTGACTGGAAGCATCTTTAGGCAGAATGTTATTTCAGACACAAAATGGTAACATTAGTGACCTATATATTCTCTATGGAGGGGAAAATATCCCCCATGTTTGTGACTCTACTCATTTATACCAAGCCTAGGGGAGGAAATAAAAGACCAAACTAAGAAGAAATGTAATTCCAGTCTCTATTCATTAAATTTCCATGGGCTTTCTTTGCTGCTAGAAGAAAAAAAGTTAGTATGACAGAATGTTTTATCCAACTGTGATCTGGTTAACTTTATATTTTTGCAGTCTATCAAAAGCATCACTAACAGACAAAATCTTTTCCACAGTGCTTTGATCAGAAATGGAAAAGAGCAGTTTTGCTTATTGTTTCTGAAATCATTTCTGGATGTCACAGAGTAAAATGCTTGATCAAATCATGTGAACACCACTAATGTGGACTGCAGTGCCTGACACTTTAATCAGAGACAGGGTAACAATTAACCTACTCCTCTTCATCTGTGAACAAAATCTTTACATACAAATAAATAATGCAAGTAAGAAGACAGAAGGGTTAGAAGGACTGAAAAATGCAAGGTAGCTAAGTACAATTACTACATAATTGCAGAGGACTTTTATCTAATACAAAAATCCACCATCTACTTGGCAAGGCATTGAAGAAGTTCTTCAATTCTCAAACTTGAATATCTTGTTTATAAGGAGGAATTACTAACAATGTTGAGACTGTGTATTAATTTGCAATTTACATGCAACTAGAAGAACAAACCACATACTACTCATGTTGGTCAATTAGTTACCTCTAAGCTGAAGAAAACACAATGAGGACTTCGTTTCACCTCTTTGGGCCCATAATACAAGGCCCTTTTTTGTATCCTTCACAAGAGAGCATTTCCCAAATGATGGTACATTACAAATCATTATGAGAGAGAAAATAGTCCCATGGTCAAAAATGTTATGCTGTAGGGAATAAACTGTCAAGGGGCTTTACAAGTGTAGGACACCTCAGAATCTTTACTTGGGGAGGGCATTGTGCATCCTGAAAAAAAGAACCTGCAGCTTTGCCCACACTTGTATACTCCTGGGACCTTACTTTTGCATGGTCCATCTCAGCATGACACATGCTTCATAAAAACACAGGGAAGGCTGCCCTGCTGTCTTCCCAGGCAAGTTTTTGGGAGGATTCAGTCACTTAGAGCATTGACTACTTTCATATAATCATCTCTCATGGGAGACAGCCTGGAGTGCATGAAGACCTGTGTTAGGATTATACCACTAAAAAATAAAAACCAAAGGTTGCAGGCTGGAGAATGCAATGGATTAGAATTCAACAGTAGCAAGTGTACCATTTCTAAAGACAAAGAAAGGAAGACCTTCCATACTGGCTAGCACTTTTGTTCAGCTGGCCATGATATAGGGAGCATTAGACTCTATGTTGGAGCTCCCCTGGCACTCAGTAACCATTGTTTCTCATTCCGTCTCATAAAAAAAATAACAACCAAGAGAGCATTTCTTTGGTCACTGTAATACTTAAGACTTGAGGCTAAAATCATTTCTCTCACCACATGTTTTATGATTGGACTATGCATTCACATTAGACACTATTTGCTAATGCATTTGCAATATCTCGAAACATCAGGAAGATAACTTAGAAAGAAATCTCACCACAAAACTTAGAGATGATCAAGCATGAAGACGTTATTTTTTTCTGACCCAGTCATGTTAGCAGAAATAATCCCAAGCTTAGGCCAGTTAATGTGTCTAATGCAATGTAAAGTCATATCCTAAGTTAGTTCACTATTAAAGAATTTGTTTTGCCCATACATACTTTTATAAAAATGTAATGTGGAGTCTTACTTGGTATAGTTCAATGCTTCTGTAAATCCTCTCCCATACGTGTTCAAAAAGAATATCAACAAATGACTAACATTTAATATGTACGAAATTTGACCCTTCTTAGCTACAGTTCTTATCACCAGTGGACTATGTAAGATAATAAATGATTTTTATCCTTTTTATCATTTATGATATCAGTTTTATCATTTATGTATGACCAATCACCCAAATGAATACATTGAAAGTATTAACAAAGGTGATAATGTAACAAACTTATACAAATGAACATACCTGATTTATGATATTTTTATTTAGAAATTATATCACTAAATGTATCTATATAACGCCTTATACTATCAAAAAAATTCAACAGAGCAATTCCTGGACTTTTCACAGCAAGTAAAGTCAAACTGTGGAACTAAAACCCATGTAGAAATCTTACGGTAGATTCAGTTTCCGTTTTCTGCCCACTCTTTTTGCCCTTTGTTCTCACCTGTTTTCTCCCTGTCATCCTAATTCAGCAAAACATAGGTTCATGGATTCATTTATTTCACCCAAATTTATTCATACACCGCTTTAGACACTCAGGCAACAAAGAGTTGCACTGTCTTCACTTTGAGGACATAAAAGGCAAAAATATTATTCCACAGAGCCCCTCACATCACAGGGAAACTGTCACCCCTGGTCCTGCAGATACTTACAGATGGGGTGAATATGAAAATAGGGATTTTAAACCATGGCGAAGTCAACAGAAGTGCCACTTCAGTTTTCCTGGGAGCACCTGAAGTTTTAAGTTTTCTCTGCTTGCCTACTGATTTCTTAATGGCTAGGAAGGATCTGGGCAATTATATACAGGAAACAAGTATTAACTGATTCAGCTTTGCATTTACTCATTTATGCTTTACTGCACTACTTGCCTAATCACTCAGATTAAATGCTTAAAGACGTGCATGAATGTAAATGGACATCATAGATGTCAAATTTGGTGTGTTTCATTCTTCAACCCTTCACCTTCTCTTTAAAACTTAATGAAAAAAAAAAAATTAACTGCAGTTCTCTGACCACAAAGTACTTTGATCTACAGTGATTTACTTAGCAACAATTCAGCTTCATTTGTGTGACACTAAAAGCAGTCATTCCATAAGGCTTTCTTAATCAACTAGTCCAGCAGCTTTCAATAAAGAGATTAACTACGGAATTTTAAAAGGGCATGCTGGTCAGTCCATTCTTATAAATTCCACATGAACCAGCCTTGCAAACTATGGTGAACTTTTCTTTACCTCACTGAAGAATTCTCTTACACACTTCAGATCTCAGCAAACATGCTGGGGAAATGCATAGTAAGCTTTTTATTCTTTAAGATATCTTGTACCAGAACATCACTCAAAAGCCAAACAAGATGTGGTGAAATTTAATAAAAGGTAAGTTTATCATAAACATTATCTTAAAAAGTTTAATGGTGAAAATACCAAAGAAAATCCATCACAAGCTAATTTTTCTAACAAAATGGCCCCATTGCATGCATTATGGATTCATTGAGGGGGTGTGTGTGTGCGTGTGTGTGTGTGTGTGTGTGTGTGTAACTTCAGTGAATGACTCTGCTCCCTTTCTTTCAAAAGTTATACAAACATATTACAAAATACATTAATATTCTAACTTTTGATGTGGGAGAGAGTGTGTGCATGCAATTTTTCTTCATTCATTCAGTTTTTTTCCATGTGTTTGGTATGAGATGCTTTTTACTTGGGATGCAGATAGGCTTGGCCCCCACGCTATACTCCAAGTCTAATACTCCAACAGCAGCTCAATCATGGTATCATCAAAAACAAAAATAACCATAGTAACGAGTATACATGCCAGGTACTTGCTAGCTTCACATGTGTTACGTCACTGAATCCTTTTAACAACCCTCTGAAACAGTTTTGCTTTCAATTTGCAGGTGATCATCATAAGCCCCAGAGAGACTAAAGGGCTTTTTTAACGTTGCACACCTAGAAAAGTGATAGGACAAAGAGCTAAGAGTCTAGGTCTGACTCCAGACAAGATTTTCTGAAATCCAGCAAGCGCCAAACATTTTAATCACATATTCTTCTCAGTGAAATAGTCTTGAGCATGCAGTATCAATGGATTCATTTTTATAATAATACTGATCTCTTACTATGCTAATATTTCATACACTTTTTAAAGCATATAAAAATAGGAATAAAAAGACATGACATTAATATAAATAGAATGAATTACCTTATGTATCCTCCACTGGGGCATGTACGACCCATTTTAGAGATATTGCCTCTGGTTTAAAATAAGTAGGGGTCTTCATTACCTTCTCTAAATTCCCTAGAAAATAGGCTTTTATGATAAGTGAAAGGCTTTTATAAGTTTATCATTAGCACTGAGAAAGTAAAGACGGCAATTATTAGCAATCCTGAGTGAGGCTGCTGGTCACTCGACTCATTCAGCTCAAAGTCACTGGTGGTAACCACAAGAGCAATGAGGTGAAAATATCACACAAAAGGCTCAGGGATTGTCAACCTTTTATAGTCCCAGAAATTATTGAATTAAATAGTCCTATCCAATAGTGGAAATAGGACATAGGAACAGAGCCAAAAAGGGATGGAGCAGGCTGTATAAAGAATAAGCCACAATATGGATCAAGAGAGCAGGGTTATAGAGGAGGTAATGGGGCTCAGAAACGATGTAACCTACTTTATTGATGAAACCAGAGACCTGGAAAATAGGGGCTGTCAGCCTAATCTTAGATTAACTGGCTGCCCTCAAGGGAGATAAGGAAAAAAAAACACTGACAGGTTTTGGAGGATTCAAAGGGAAATAATATAATCCAAGAAAAAGCCTGCCTTGGGATATAACAAGTCTACTAGGTTCTCTGCAGGCAGCCATGCTGAAGCTCCACCTGGCCTCTCCTTCCCTGCCTGCTTACAGGAAATGCCCCTCTTTGTGTTTATTTTCCACTCAGAAAACAAAGAGTCTGAACAAGTTTGACCACAGAAGAACAGCAAAGATGGAAAGGATAGAACGGCCTTGATGGCAGCATGTTCCCTGTATTTAGGGCTGGGAAGTAGGAAGTGGAGGGGGCGGGTTATTTCCACATTTTTCCCTGGAATGATTTTTTTTTCTCCTGTTGCTCATGTTTCGATGATAGTTAGATATAAAAAAATTCAGCTAACCTCATCAAATTACAACTGGGAACATCCTACTTGTAAGGCACCCTGTTGACACTAAAGCAAATTTGAAGAGGGGATGTGGATATATCGCTGGGATGAGAGGTTAGAAGTGAAATATCAAAAAAGAACAAAGAAAATATGAGTGGATCAAAGGACAGAGTATTAGGTAAGCATTTGAAATGAGCATAAGTTGTGACAGGTGGGGATTAGAGGAGTCTGAACGTAATTCCAAACAGAACAGAACCCAAGGAGGAAAGGTGCAAAGGGTAGAAAATAAGGATGGGGGCCGGGCATGGTGGCTCACACCTATAATCCCAGCACTTTGGGAGGCCGAGGTGGGTGGATCACAAGGTCAAGAGATTAAGACCATCATGGCCAACATGGTGAAACCCTGTCTCTACTAAAAATATAAAAATTAGCCAGGCATCATGGTACGTTCCCATAGTCCCAGCTATTTAGGAGGCTGAGGCAGAAGAATCACTTAAACCTGGGAGATGGAGTTTGCAGTGAGCCGAGATTGCGCCACTGCACTCCAGCCTGGTGACAGAGTGAGACTCCGTCTCAAAAAAGAAAGAAAGAGAGAGAGAGAGAGAGAGAGAGAGAGAGAGAGAGAGAGAGAAAGAAAGAATAAGAATGTGTTAAAGTAAAGAAATGTCTGGTAGTCTAATTCAATGGGCATGAGGGGTCTTCTTAGAGACTAAGAGATGTCAATTCTATAGGAGCTACTGTAGAGGCATTAAAAGGGTCTTCATATGCTGGGCTAAGTAGTTGAAGAGCAATGGAAAAGGAATCTTTGAGTAATAAAATAAACATGATGCAAAAGGGAAAAGAAATGTGTCGGCTTTTGAAATTATCTAAATACATTAGTAACAGGCAGGTATCAGAGTTCTAGAATAATGGCTACTCATGTTGCTACTAATTAACCATGTTACTGGTGAGTATCTGGGGTACCATAAACCAGTTATGAAATACTGGGCCTTTGCAATAAGAAATTTCAATGCTCACAGATACAATGGTCTCTGGCCAAGAGCTGAACAGATGGGACCCTCTACAAGCACCAGGAACACATGGGACACAGCCAATCCAAATGAATGTGTTAAACTTGATCCATAAACTATATCTCTTTGAGTTTGCCAGCCAAATTATTCCTGGTTATGTAAATGAACTGTTTTATCTTTGTGAAACCTTGCGCTGTTTTGGAAAGCTAAGCAAATTTATAGACATGCAGGTTAAACACTGGCCAGTGGTGGTGGGGAGGGGGGACATGGGGGTTGTCATTTTTCATAGTACTAAGGAACAACAAATATCAGATATATTTATTTATATTTTCATGCATTGAGTAAAGTTAAGGGAGATCTGCAAAAGAAAAAATATCTAGTATGTATCAATGATTGACTTTGTGTCTACATGTGGGATAGAAAAAGTGATCTGACATTTTTAAGATTTCCAGTACATATTTCCAAACTTCCTTCCTATATTGGTTGTACTTCAAAGTGACAATATTATATCATAAACTCCAATGTCCATTTATATAAAAAATAGCATTGATAATTCCAGGAACAGAATTTGGCAGGACTTTTCCCTAACTCCTTGCCATTATATTTAAAGTCCACCCTTATTTCCTCTCTCCTGCTGTAATGTGTCATCCAGTCCCCCTCAGTAAGACCTGTCAATGCTCTTGCCAGCACGTATCTCAAATCCAATCACTTCTCTTCATGACTGTTAACACTATACTAGTACAAGCCACCATCATTTCTCTCCTAACTACTTCCAACAACTCCTATTGATATGGTTTGGCTGTGTCCCCACCCAAATCTCATCTTGAATGGTAGCTTGCATAATCCCCACACTGTGGGAGGGATCTGAGGGGAGGTAATTGAATCACGGGGGAGGGTTTTTTTCCCCCACACTGTTCTTATGATGGAGAATAAGTCTTACAAGATCTCATGGGTTCATAAAGGGCAGTTCCCCTGCATACGCTCTTTTGCCTGCTGCCATGTAAGACATGCCTTTGCTCCTCCTTCACCTTCTGCTATGAGGTGAGTACTCATAGCAGTGAGTCCATTAAACCTCTTTTTCTTTTAATTACCTAGTCTCAGGTATTTCTTCATAGCAGTATAAAAATGGATGAATACACCTAGGTTCTCCCAGTCTTCTATGGGTCTCTCAGTTTAACACTGTGTCCCTAAGAACTTACATTAAAAGTCTGCCCAACTCAATCCTAATCTCTCACCTTACATAAAAAAACAATTAACTCAAGATGGATCAATGACTTAAATTAAAACCTAAAACAATAGAAATTCTAGAAGATAACATCAGAAAAAAAGATCTTCTAAGATTTTAGTCTTTGATGACTAAGACCCCAAAAGCAAATACAAAAACACAAAAATAAATAAATGGGACCTAATTAGACTTAAAAGCTTCTGCAAAGCAAAATAAATCATCAGCAGAGTAAACAGACAACCCAGAGAGTGGGAGAAAATATCTGCAAACTATGCATCTGACAAGGGACTAGTATCCAGAATCTACAAGGAACTCAATCAAATCAGCAAGAACAAAACAAATAGCCCCATCAAAAAGTGGGCAAATGATATAAACACACATTTCTCAAAAGAAAATATACAAATAGCCATCAAACTTAGAAAAAAATGTTCAACATCACTAATCATCAGGGAAATGCAAATTAAAACCATAATGAGATAATGCCTTACTCCTGCAAGAATGGCCATTATTAAAAAGTCATAAAACAATAGTTGTTGGCATGGATGTGGTGAAAAGGAACACTTATACACAGCTGGTAAGAATGTAAACTATTACAGCTACTATGGAAAACAGTATGGAGATTCCTTAAAGAATAAACAGTAGAACTACCATCCAGTTCAGCAAGCCCACTGCTGGGTATCTACCCCAAAGAAGTCCTTATATGAAAAAGACACATGCACACATATGTTTATAGCACACAATTTGCAATTATGAAATATGGAACCAACCTAAATGCCCATAAACTAATGAATCAATAAAGAAAATGTGGTGTATATATACACCATGGAATACTGCTCAGCCATAAGAAGGAATGAAATACCATATTTTACAGAGACTTGGATGGAGCCAGAGCCCATTATTTTAAGTGAAGTAACTCAGGAATGGAAAATCGAATATTGTATGTTCTCACTTATACGTAGGAGCTACTGTATGAAGTTGCAAAGGACTCCGGGGGAAATTTGGAAGGGGTATGAGAGATAAAAGACTACATATGAGGTACAGTGTATAGTACTCAGGTGATGGGTGCACTAAAATTTCAGAAATCACAACAAAATAACTTATCCATGTAGCCAAAAACCACCTGTAGCCTTAAAACTATTGAAATAAAAAATAAAATAAATCTTCAAGATAGTCCATAAGACTATGGTCCATAAGGGTATCACAGTGAGGCCTATAGGCCTCCAATCTTCTCCCCAAACTCCAGCTGCCATTCTTCTGCAGCTCACCTGAACCGATCTTCCTTGAGCATACCAAGCTCTCTCTTACCTAAGGACCTTTGCACCTCCTTCCATCAGCTAACATGATCAGCAGCTTGCATGGCTGCCTCCTTCTCATCGCATCCCATCCCTCACTTCCTCACTGCTGATCTTTAGCATAGTACTCTGTAGATTTATTTCACTTATGATTATCCGGAATTACTTTCTCTGCCTTATTTATTCAATTATCTGTTGTCTGTGTTTCTCAATTAAAATATAAGACCCATAAAATATGGACTTTGTCCTTAATATTGTATCGCAAGAGCCTTGAAAATGCCCAACACATAACAGGTATTTAAAAAGAAAACTTTTATTTCTGAATGATTATTAACTAAACCATACATTAGCACACTTATCCAATAAACACTGTACCTAATTATTATAATGTGCCTAATTCTAATTTTCCAGCAGATACTTTAATATGATGACTCATTTATCCATTTAGATTCATATTCCTTTCAAAAGTAATTTTCTTAAACTCTTAAACTTCTTAAGTTATAAAATGCAGAGCTTTATTGATGTAAGCCTGTATTTGACTACAACACTATTGCTTTTGAGTGTGCAGGACATTCTGGTAGTCATTTTAAGCCCAGGAAGCAGTTGGCATTAACAAGCAATACAAGCAAGCATGAATGTACAACTTGCAAAACCATTTTATTGAGTATTATGGACCAATCTTACAAGCACTAAAATTCATTCCACACCTTATGGCCAATTCACTGTCAGTTCCTAACCTCAGTGTAGGCCTGGGGGCTCATGCATTCAACAATCATTGACTGAGTCACTACTGTGCACCAACCACTGTCCATGGTACTGGGGACACAACAAGAAAGAAAAGTCAGTGCTTGCCTGATGGGAGTGTCTGCAATACTCAGGAGAAAATAATAAATTAGCTCTCAATGGCAAGTCTATGTGGTGCTTTTTTACAGAATGTGTTTATTTTCACACAAAGACAATACGGAGGAGAGCCATGATCATGAGAGGTTTTCAAAATATGGGATATAGGAAATCGTGGCACGACCCAATCAATATATACATGAATAATCAGTAGGAATATTAAGATGGCTCTAAATATTTGAAAGACCATCAGATACAGAAGGAAGAGGTTTATTTCATATTTCCTTAAAGATGAGAACTAGGAACTAGTGAACCTAATGAGTCACTCTGCTGGGTATAAAGAAGAATTTTCAAGGGAATTTCAAAGTGTCACGGGCTATTTCCAAACGATTGTGAGCAAGGCTTTCATCACTGGAAACGTTCAAGATTAGAGCAGCGGTTCTCACCTTTGGGGTATAAATGCTTTGACATCACCCACCAAGTTTTAAGCTCTAAAACAACACCAAGAATAGACAGGCTAGTTTCCCCAATAGCCGCCTATGCCCTGTCAACACCACCTCCACATCCATTTGAGAACCACTGAGGGAGCAGGAAGACAGAGGCAGCCCATTCCCACAGTTAATCTCATGTTTTAAAAAAATATATTGATATAGTAAAATATGGGATAATATCTAATCCCTAATGGGGAATGTAAAATGCATTAAATAATAACATGCTAATAAAATTCAGAGGTAATCATTCATGGACAGCCACTAATGATGGTGATTAAGGAAGATGACTTTAGTTCAAACAAGCAAATGATTAAGCTTGAGAGTATAAAATGTTAAAGGGCCCTAATTAATAAAGTAGCACATTTTTCTTCTCAGCCTACTTTCTACAACATAAATATGTGAATCATCCTTCTAAGATACAGACGAATGACCTTTATATTCTAAAAACCAGCAAAGGCAGAAATCACTGCCTGGAAACCAAAGTGGGTTTTCAAAAGGTCTACTTGAAATGGGTCAGAGATACCTGTAACGAGACTTAGTGAAGACACTGATCAGAACAAGATGTGGAGAAACTGATTAATCTGAAGAGAAAAATCCAAACTTCCTGATTTTCTGGTCTGGCTGCCTGTCAAAAATTTCAGTTCCATGTGTATCTTGTGAAAGAAATTATTACAGTTGTAATTTATCCTTAAGATCTACCTTTTTATTCTTTCTTTAAGTCTACTCAGTCATCAGCTGCTGGTGAATTATAATGCCCATATTCAACTCACTGGGGATAATGACTCTGCAGTGGGAATCACTCTTTTTGTTACTTGCTGATTTATATGTATAGAAGGGAAAAAGAAAAAGAAAACATGAATCCCAGTTCTTAAAATCAGCAGATTCCTCATGATGTTATAAAATATTAAAGTTTAATTTGGCAAAAAGAAAACAAACAAACAAAAAAGAGCACTAGTGAGAACTTTCCAAAGGGGTGCTCTACAGTTATTAAAGGTAACAACTGAAATTTAATTCCACTGAGAATTTCGCACCATCTGAGTTTGCAGGCTGCAGTAATGCATGGGGAGTGAAAGGCCCATGAAGAAAAAGAAGGAAAATAGAAACTATAAACATCCACTCTTCCTGCTCCAACTGTTCTCCATTTTCAGCCTTGGAATATGTGACCAGAAGGGTAATCTAAAACCTGTGATCCTAAATGCCATTTATAAAAGAATCCACTCTCTTTGGTAGCTGCAACATAAGCATCTCCATCAGAAAGGTAGGCATTCAGTTGTGTGCTTCCTTTAATGTCAAGGGTGTCTTTGACGTCATTTGGGTCAATTTGATGCATTAGTTTTAGTTAAAAGCATATATTTTGGAGTCAGATTATCTGCATTCTTACAGAGACTCTCTCATATCCTGTCTATATGGCCTTAGAAAAATTATTGAATCTCTTGTGCCCGATTTCTCTCTCTCTCTTTTTTGAATCTTTAAGTGAGGACAATGGCACCTAATAAGTAGGATTGTTGTGAAAATTAAATGAGTAGATACATATAAAACACTCAGAACAGAGCCTGGTACACAATAGGAACAATGTATGTGTTAATTAGTTGCAATAATGGAACTGGAAGACTAGTATTAGGTAGTATATCAAGTTGTATAAAACCCTGAGTCACATATGGGAATCTCATAACAAAGCTTCATAGAGTTTTCACTCTTAGCTTGTACCTTAGCCTCTACAATACATTCATGGCTAATATAATATACTGAAAATCAAGCTAAACAAACTCTACTTCGCAGCAAGTATGAATATCTATTTTACTTCTGGGATAATGTGAATGGTTGAGTCAGCATAACTCCATGGTTTTTAATTGAAGAATTTTACCATTAATAGTCACTGGAACAGGACACTGACTATACTTTTCAGCTAATGGGATGGCTCCAGAGATCACATTGGACATTGCACAAACAACTGATGTGTGTTTTGGCATCATTAAAAGAAAAGTTAACATGTTAAATACGGCAGAAAATCTTTGCATTGAAGGAGCTTTGACAGCATTTGTCAGCTTGAACATTTTATGGCAGCAGCACAGCTTGTTAACAGGCAATGAAAGACGGCTCTATTAAGCTCAGGGTGGTGCTGAAATTGTTTCATACAGCCGATACTCATTTTCCCTACCACCAAGTGAGGATGCCCATCGAGAAAGGCCATCACGTACAGGAGGTCTCTGCAAGTCATCCGTATTAATTGTAATGAGGAAGACATGTTATTGCCACCCGGTGTTACAGTCTACCTAGTAACCCTCACAGCTGTTTTGATTAATACATGGTCTTACATTAAAAAGAACTTGTGCTGCACTTTTACCTAACAGATCTTCCTTTTTAAATTCCAAATAAAACAGTGCTTCCTACAAATTGAGGATGGATTGCATTGAAATCCATTGTTCAGAATTCAAAAGCCAACCTTGAAGGAGGAGAATGCATGAAAGCATCCTACCTTTCTGGAGTTAACAGGTCATCATTTTCATCAATAATCACTTATTTTAATTAAGCCTTAATTAATTTTTGGTGCTAAGTGAAACTCTGAACTACTGGAAGACATCCAAATCTGGGGGAACAATTATTGCTCCTATGAATATTGTTATATAAGGAGAACCCAACAAGGAGAGGACAAAGATTAACATCTGCATGTGGAAGGAGGTGTCATCCAATATAATAATATGGCATGTCAAACACTTTATATGCAAAAAATTTTTACTTGGCAGATTTTATACAACTCTTCTACCAAGAATAGCCACATGACCCAAACCTTTCCCAACAAATAACTTGATAAAATTCCATATAGTGCCAAGTGCAGAACAAGTTTGATTTTACAAGCCAACAACATTTTATCTGTTGATAAAAAGTGTTAAACACTTTTGTTTATGATGAGGTGAAGTGACTTCAACATAATTATATTTTGATAGACAACTATGAAATCTTATTTATAGGAAGATTTAAATCTTTTTCATCATCAAGTAATATTTTGTAAGCACACATTAAGTACAAGGCACTGTATATGTTTTGTGCCTATTCTTAGAATAATAATTTCTAACTTTTTCCAAAAGAGAACTGCAAGACAGTCTAAAAGATTTGTTTGCTGATAAGTAATCAGAACAAATATAAAGTAGTAGAAAGTTCAAGGAAACAAAAAATGCATGTATATTATAGGAAATGGCAGGCTTATTCAAAGGCAAAGGTCACAGGTGCAAATGCCCACAGGAACTTGGAAGGTAAGCAGGTGCAAACTGGGCCGGGTATAATACCAGACAGAGGCAGGAAGTCTCCCAAGGACTGTAATCTGCACAGCCTACCTAAGGCTTTCATGTTAGATAAGCTGACATTTATAAAAGAGGTCAGAGGACCTATTTGGCCTACAATCCCCTAGTCTTTACCATTATCACTCATGACAGGTAGGGGCAGAAGCATTGATTCTGAGTTCAATAACTCTGAATTGGAAGCTCATGTCTATTAGATATCACTTCTGTGATCTTTTACAAGTTATTTAGTCTTCCCACGTTTCAGTTTCCTCCTCTTCAAAATAAGGATGCCTTGAAAATGTTGTTGGGATACCCAAATGAAACACCGTGATGAAAGAACTTGGTAAACTGTAAAAGACTTCAATGATGTGAGAGGTATTATTATGATAATAAGCTAGAGAATTATATATAGTCAGCACCAACTAAGTATTAACTATTGTGTTAGCTATTTATTATATTCTGCAATGTAACAGGTATTTGTATGGTATGTGACATACATTTCAGAAAGGATAATTGCCTACACAACCAACTATAATTACATGGCAAACCACCTGCTTTCTAAATAATTAGCTATGCCACTGACATGAGGAATGGAAGTGATGATAAACTTGAGGAATGATATTCAAGAGGCATCAACAGTTGGAAGAAACATTGCCCTGTGGAGGAGAGGGATAAATCTGTGTGACTAATCATTCGTTTACTGTTGACAATTATATTTATTTTATTTGAGGTGTTAAATGACATCAAAGTAAAATATGTAATTTTCGAAGTTAATATCTGAAAATATTATAAGACTCATAAATTATGTTAAGGGTTGGGATTAATTTTCCGTGCAAGTCTTTTACAAAAAATTCATAAACATTTATTTGAAAACATTTTAAAATGTAAATAAACAATGGTTTCATTGGTAAATTTTCAGTGAAGAAGAATCAACAGGCCGGGCACAGTGGCTCAGGCCTGTAATTGTAACACTTTGGGAGATAGAGGTGGATGAATCACCTGAGGTCAGGGGTTCAAGACTATCCTGGTCAACATAATGAAACCCCATCTCCAGCAAAAATACCAAAGTTAGCTGGGCATGCTGGCACACACCTGTAATCCCAACTACTTGGGAGACTGAGTGAGGCAGGAGAATCACTTGAACCCAGGAGGCAGAGGTTGCAGTGAGCTGAAATTGTACCACTGCACTCCAGTCTAGGCAACAGAGTGAGACTCTGTCTCAAAAAATAAATAAATAAATAAGAATAATCAATGTCAGAAAGAAGTTGGTTCTCTCCTATTTATTATATAGATTCAATATAATCCCAACCATACTATTAGCAGGAGTCTTTTGGGACTTTGATTAGTCAATTCTATGATGTATATTGAAGAATAAAGGGCCATGAAAAACCAGGACACTCCAGAAGAAGAAGATAAGATTTTCATATAGAACTATAGTAATTAAAATAATGTACCTCTGCTACACATTCAGATAAACAGACAAAGAGAATCCAGAAATAAACATGTACATATAAGAAAACTTTATTATACATCAGGCATTACAGATGAGTGGGAAACAAATGATCTAATCAATAAAGAGTAATGAAAATTTATCTATATAAAAATAAATGAAAATGCATCTTGACTTCATAAACTATGTAAAAAGTCATAATCGAATATATTTGTGAACTTATGACAGAGGAATTTCTTAATCAATATGAACAAAAAACGTATTATAAAAGAAACACACTGCAGTCAACATGATCTCATATTTTTAAAAGCCTAGGCTGGGTGCAGTGCTCAAGCCTGTAATCCCAGCACTTTGGGAGGCCGAGGCGGGTGGATCACGAGGTCAAGAGATCGAGACCATCCTGGTCAACAAGGTGAAACCCCGTCTTTACTAAAAATACAAAAAATTAGCTGGGCATGGTGGCGCATGCCTGTGATCCCAGCTACTCAGGAGGCTGAGGCAGGAGAATTGCCTGAACCCAGGAGGCGGAGGTTGCGGTGAGCGAGATCGTGCCATTGCATTCCAGCCTGGGTAATGAGAGCGAAACTCCGTCTCAAAAAGAAAAAAAAGAAAAGAAAAAAATGCTATAGGACATTGTTCTGGGCAAAATTTTTGAGGTAAGATCTCAAAAGCATAGGTAACCAAATCAAAACTGACAAATAGAATTATATCAAGCTAAAAATCTTCTGCACAGCAAAGGAAATACTCAACAGAATGAAGAGATAACCTACAGAATAGGAGAAAATATCTGCAAATCATACATTTGACAAGAGATTAATAACAAGAATATATAAAGAATCCAAACTACTTAATAGCAAAAACACAAATACTACAATTTTTTAAATGGACAAATCATCAGAATAGACATTTCTCAAAGGACATAAAAATGGCCAGCAAATATATGAAAAAACATGCAACGTCACTAATCATCAGGGAAATGCAAATCAAAATCATAACAAGCAAATCTCACCCCAGTTAAAATGGCTATTATTAAAAAGACAAAAGATAAACCCTGATAAGGAAGTGGCGGAAAGAAAATCCCTGTACATTGTTGCCAGGAAATGTAAGATAGCGTAGCCATTATGGGGAACAGCTACAGAGGTTGGGCAAAAAATGAAAAATAGAAATACCATATTGTTGGCCGGGTGCGGTCGCTCAAGCCTGTAATCCCAGCACTTTGGGAGGCCGAGGCGGTGGATCACGAGGTCAAGAGATCGAGACCATCCTGGTCAACATGGTGAAACCCCGTCTCTACTAAAGATACAAAAAATTAGCTAGGCATGGTGGCGTGTGCCTGTAATCCCAGCTACTCAGGAGGCTGAGGCAGGAGAATTGCCTGAACCCAGGAGGCGAAGGTTGCGGTGAGCCGAGATCGCGCCATTGCACTCCAGCCTGGGTAACAAGAGCGAAACTCCGTCTCAAAAAAAAAAAAAAAAAAAAAAAATACCATATTGCCTAGCAATCCTACTGCAGGTTATGTATCCAACGGAAAGGAAAGCCATCTGTCGAGGAAATATCTGCATTCCCATGTTTATTGCTGCACTATTCACAGCAACTAAAATATGGAATCAACCAAGTGTCCATTTACGAATAAATGGATAAAGAAAATGTGGTATCTAGACACAATGGGATATTTTCATTCCATCTTAAAAAGTCATGAACTCGTGTCGTTTGCAACAACAGGGATGACCTGGAGGACATCATGTTAAGTGAAATAAGCCAGGCAGAGAAAGACAAATACTGCATGGTGTCACTTAAATGTAGGAGCTATAAGAAATGGATCTCATAACGACGGAGGGTAGGATGGTGCTTACCAGAGGTTGGGGAGAGTAGAGGAGAGAAGGAATGAAGAAAGGTTGGCTAATAGTACAAAAATACAGTCAGATAGAATGAATACGGTCCAGTGCTCAATAGTGCAGCAGGGGGACTACAGTTAACAATAATCTATTCTATATTTCCAAATAGCCAGAAAAGATGTGAAATGTTCCCAATATAAAGAAATGATAAATGTTCGAGGTGACGGGTATCCCAATTCCTCTGATTTTATCATTACACATTATATTAATGTATCAAAATAACACATGTACCCCATAAATATCTATAATTATCTATCAATTAAAAAGGGACAGACTAATTTAAACACGATTAAATTAATATAATCTTAGTATACATAAATAGAATGAAAAGAAAAGCCACAAGCTGAGATATTTTTGATGTAAAACACAAACTAAACTAAAATTCACATTCACAGTGTATTAAGAAATGCAACAAGTCAATAAAATAGATAACAACTGAGGAGAAAAATATTTATAAAAGAACAAGATTTTTTCAGGGGAGTAAATATCGCAACCTCCAAACACTTTACACTTGACACACCAGCAAATATTTAAGACTATATCATCAACTACTAGGTGATGTACAAATTGAAACAACCACTTTAAAAAATACGTTGGCATTTTGTAGTAAGGTTAAACATGTACCATCTTATGATCCAGCAATTCCAATCCAACATGCAAACCCTAAAAATAGTTAGGAAGGTTATAAATAAAAGCACAGAAGGGATTTACACAAATCTCCCCATGATGCTTACCTCCATAAAGGAGTAAAGGGAGAGCTGGTCAGAGAGGGCCACAGGATGCTTATAAGATTCTAATAATGTCCTATTTCTTAACCAGCAAACACTTAAGCACACGTTTGTCTTATTATTATTGTGTAAACAGTACATACACACTGTCACATATGTACATGATATATTTAATAATAAACACTTTGTAAAGAAGAAATTATTGCCAAAGCATGTAAGTTTGTAGAAAATGAAATTACCTAAACAGCTAGTTGGATATGAGCATATTTTGAAGCGCAGAGTAAACTGAAGGGAAAAATAATAGGAGTTACTACTCCATTCCTTCATGAAACTTAATAACAAATGACAGAAAAGAAAAACATGAAAAAAACAATGTTTTAGGGGAAAATATGTTTTAAAATATCTTGCATATTAGAAAAGTATCAGTTCTCCAGATATGCATATCCTTGTATCAGAAGATGAAAAACAAATATGTTTGCTCCAAAAGGTGATAAAAGTCAACTGGTATTTCTCAGGTAAATTATATCCATAGCTAACCCTTCTCAAATTGATAAATCATCCTCTACCAAGCTCTTGAAGAGAGCTAAAGGGCATCATTTTTTAAAAACACATATTAAGAAATATAATAGAAGAAAATTTCAATTTGGAAGGTGTCAGTGAGAATAGACAATGTTCATTTACACAAAAGATAAGTAAAATTCCTTTCAAAGGATGAAGATGATGGATATATAATTCAACTTGGCTACTTAGTACCTGATAAAACCTTAATAGGAGCATTTTTAGCAAGAAAGGGAAAAGGAGTAAGAGAAGAGGAAGGAACTTCAAAGTACACCTCTCATCATTAGCAGAACACAACATCCTGGAGAATAAAACCTAAGAGTGAAACAAAGTCAAAAAATCCAATCCCCAAATCCAGCCCCCAAAGACCTCCTGGAAATAAAGTGAGCATATGAATCCCATCAAAGAGTTATTAGCACTACATTCACCTATCCATTAAACAAACATGATTATTTCCCTTCACATTTATGCTGAGGCTTATGATAATCAGTATACCTCTAGAAGTCTACAGCCAAAGAAAAAATAATACTAATAATGATGGAAGCATACGAATATGATATTAGGATACAATATTTTATTTGCATGTCAATTGTTTTGTTGGGATCTGTGCATGATTAGAAATACAAGATTATATCTGCATGTTGAAAGAAAGAAGCCAGCAGAGAAAGAAAAATGAAGATGCAAGAGAATTTTTAATTGATAAAACAAATGCTGGAATGAGGAGGTGGGAGGTAATAGAATCAAGATCAGCCACTGGTGGGGAGAAAGGAGCTGAGGTAGGCAAGTGAGAAAATCACAGGTGGTAAGTTAAATAAGACCAAGTAAGTTTTCATGATCAGGCAGCGATGCTCAGTAGATGTTAGCAGCCTCCTGGGGAGCATTTGTAAATCTGCAAAAGCCTTTTTTTTTTTTTTTTTTTTTTGGTAACAGTCTCATTCTACACCCAGGCTGGAGTACGGTGGTATCATCATGACTCACTGCAGCCTCAACCTCCACACTCAAGCAATGCTCCCACCTTAGCCTCTCTAACAGCTGTGACTACAGGCATATGCCACACTACCACATTTGGCTTTTTTATTTGTTATTTATTTATTTAGTAGAGATGGCATCTTGCCATGCTGCCCAGGCTAGTTTCAAACTCCTGGGCTCAAGCAGTCCTCCTACCCTGGCCTCCAAAAGTGCTGGCCTTAAAGGTATGAGCCACTACACCCAGCTGAGAACATTTTTTATTGTCACCATGAACAGTAGGCTCTACTATTAATAGTACTCAGTGAGTAGAAGCCCAAGATACTGAACATCCAAGAAAATGCAAGACATTCTTGCACAACGAAGACTTACTTCAACCCAAATGCAAAATGCATCCATGTATATACACTATGAGCTTTTCTCTTCCTTTATGCTTATGCTGACTTTGGTCTTTATTCTTGTGCAATATGATAATTAAAGTACAACTTCCAAGACTTGTAAAATGTCCCTGTGACATGAATAACTTTACTGTTAATAAAACACGATCTAAGTCTTCTTGAACTTCCTCAACAATGAATTTATAATTTCATTTTCTTACAGATTGAAATGTTAAGAATCCTTTACAAGAAAGGTTTTATTTCTTCATCCCTTTATTTATTGAGCTTAAGGTAACGGGTAAAAAGGGAAAAACAGACCATGGTGTTTGATGGACACACCACTTTAGGGAACTCATTTCCATTTAAACATCTGGTATTTCAGGAAGAAGCCTGGAAGAATACAATAAAGGACGTCAGAAAACATCAACAGCATACTCCATTCTTCCTGCAAGACTAGTGATCCAGGCTCTTCACGTTTTAAACCATGGTTCACCCATTAACTACTGAAAGAGAGACTACTCACTGATAAAGTCAATCTTAGAAAACTTTAGGAAATAACGTAAATCCCTATTAGCTATCAAAACCTTTTAAAAGAAGCCATGTAACTTTTTACATTGTAGCTGATCAACAGAGCTAGAAGTAGGGAGATAGTGTTTACATAGCAACCAACTCTGTTTTTAATTGACTTGTACAGGAAAAAAAACTGAGCTTTTACACAGTTACCAACATTTTAATTCATTAGTGATTTATAATAGTTGCCCATAGCGACGAGTTCACTGGCTTTTACAAGCTGTTGCGTAAATGCCATACATTATTTTGTTTGTAGTTAGGATCAGAATCAGAAGGAAAAGGAAGAAAATTTTCTCTGTGGGCAGCTAGGTTTACCACGAAACCTAAGGAATCTGAGTGCCTGAGTTTCCCTGGGGCCAATGTATCAAGTGCAATAAACAAACTCTTCAATAGCTATTTTTAGCTAGTATTTCTCAAGGTCCAAAGTTTAATCTAGGTCACCAAGAGAGGAAACTTTACAGGTGATTTTACTCAAGATAATTCCTAATGATTTTCTCTGTTGTTTAAAAACACCCAGATCCAACTACCTCACCCTGGTCTTTGACCTCTGTCTACAGGGTATCAGAATTGCAGCCCTGAGTTCTAAACTGATGACTCAGACTGATGGTGGTCTACCTCCGGGCATTTCAGTGCTACCAGCAGAAACTGTAGATATTTGGTCAACTTTTGAGGGAAGATTCCTACGTTTTCCAATATTACACAATATTAATACTAATTCAGCATTAATAAATACATGGCAAATAAACATATCTCACTTCTGCCATAATAGTTCATTGCTAGTGATTGGGTTAATTTCAAATTTTTATATTCCCTTCAATCCAAGTGACTTTTTTTTTTTTTTTAAACTGAGACAAGGTCTTGCTGTTTCATCAAGGCTGGAGAGCAGTGGTGCGATCACAGCTCACTGTAGCCTTGACCTCCCGGATTCCATTGATTCTCCCACCTTACCCTCCCGAGTAGCTGCAACTACAGGTGTATGCCACCACTCCAGGCTATTTTTTTGCATATCTTGTGGAGACAGGGTTTTGACATGTTACCCAGGCTGGTCTCAAACTCCTGGGCTCAAGCGATCCTCCTGCCTCAGCCTCCCAAAATGCTAGGATCGTAAGAGTGAGCCACAGCACCCAGCCCTGAGTGACATGTTTTGAGCAAAAACATGAAGACAACCAACCAGTATTACCTCTATAGACTGTAGCTAATTATTTTGTTTGTTCTCTAGAATATAATAACACACACACATACACATATACTCTCTCACAAATATTACTGGAGAAACAAGAGTTTTCTAGTATCCAATATATAAAAATATAGTGCATGAGTGGCTATAAACATCATGCATGGAAGTGTTCCTGAGAATTTGACCTACATCTTTAAATATTTTCTTGAGGTAGAAAAGTACAAAAAAGTAAAATTTACTAAAATCATGCTAGAGGAAGAAAACAGGTAATCATTTGGAAGGAATAAAAATACGAATGTATAGAAAACACCAAAATGATCATTTTTTAAAAGTTGCTTTTTACATTCACATATTTTCCCTGAATCCCAAGAGTCAGTTCTATAAGGAATGTCTGATATTTTGTCAGGGCATTGACCATTCATTTGCCACCAATTTCAAGTCTGAAAATTTGGAAAGTTTAAAATATAGTTTAACATTTTATTAGACATTTGAATTTCATGCCATCAGCAAAGACACTTATTCAGTTTATTACATATATAATTTTAATTTGAAATTATATACAATAAACTCCACTAGAAATGCTGTCTACCTGAGAATATTTTCACATGGCACACTTACTACTGTATTAGAAATGCAGTTTGCCTGTGCTGTATTCTAACTCAAGGAGACTGAGTCTATGAGTTATTTCCTCAACTATCCAGGAGCTGAGTCAAGATTTTAATCCAGGTCTTCTGATCTTAAACACCTTTCATTACACAACCATTGTCTCTGTAACCAGGCTTTGGTCTATTAATAAGACTGAAACATCTCTATTTTCTCCTACGCAATTGATTTTTTTTCCTGTTAAATGAAAGTAGAGTCAATGAACAAGTGTAAAAGGAAATAAAACTGCAAACCCAACTAAGCAGTGGAAAGTATTACTCATATATTACATTCAGCTGTCACACAAACCACATCAGCTCAGCAGTCACAGTAAAGAAAGGTATCCCAATCAGAGAAATAGTCACACTCAAAAAGCAGTATTTGCTCCAATTCCCTAACAATTTATTTGAACAATGCTTGGAACAAATAGAATGATCACCAGTCACTGCAAGTGTAACTAACGCTTATTAAAAGATAGATGTAAGTCAAATGCCTAATTACTACATAAATCTTGATCACATTTGAACACATCAAAAACTACTGGAAAAAACATTCTACCTCCCTGTTCTGTGCAACTTAGTGAAGCCACTTTCTGTATTCTCATACTTTTCTTTTCTAAAATGAAGAGAACGAGAAGCTGAGGATTCCTTCTCAACTGTTTCGTCTAGCGAGGCAATCAAACAGTGAGAACCCATAACATCTACAGCTTTTTAGTGCAGGTTCAGAATATGACACGCAATTATATATATTTATTCCACAAATGACATTTGCTATCTTCTTACCCTCAGGCAACAGACACTACGCAGTATTTCCTTCACAGAAGCACAGTATTTTAAATGTTCGCTGGACATTTTGTTTTCTCTTTTTTACCACTTTTCAGATTTTATGGATTAGAGTTGAAAAGGTAACACTTAAAAATAACGTATGGTTTGGAAATGGTTATCTGTAAATGTGAGTTCATTATTCCCCTTTGACAGTCACAAGTCAAGTCAAAAAATATGTTCTGTACATGTTTGACATAAAGAAATATTTTCCAGATGACCTAGAGATTATGGACTTTCTGCAAAAGCAATTTTATTGTTAAGAGCTTGTATATGTACACATATGCAGCTACTCCCCAATCTGTAAACGGTTCTACTCCCCAATTTTTTTATAAGTTTCTTCTAAAGCTTCAACTGCATATGCATGTGTGTTTCTGTGTGTGTGTGTCTGTGTGTGTGTCTGTGTGTAGCCAGAGAGCCAGAGCTAAAGAGAGAGAGAATGTAGATAATTCTTAACCTGCTCTTTAACTACACTTCCTCTACTCCAAGTATGGCCCATAGCCAACCCCATCAGCTCACCTGGGAGTACTAAGAATCTCAAGCCCCACCCAGACCTATTGAGTGAGAACTTGCATTTGAACAAGATTGCCCAGATATTCCAAGGCACACTATGGTCTAAGAAGCACTGGCTTATACCTATCAACCCCACAGTCTCTCAAAGTCTTCCCAACTATGTGAGCTCAGTTTATCTAAAACCAAATGTCATCTACAAATGCTGCAAAGCAGCCCCTCTACTACACACACAGCCTCTTTCTCTTCCTGTTTTTCCTGTGGTACTGGGTGCACTCAGAGCACCAGATGCCATCCAGTCACCTAAGCAGAGACCCGGAAGCTGTCAGATAATTCTCCCTGTGCTCTTTGAGGGCACAAACCACGTCTATGTTCCTCTCCATTATGTCCCGGTACCTAGTCAGTAGTTGGAACTTAATGAGCATCTGTTGAAGAATAAAAGTGGTAACCATGCAGACAGGTACCTGGCAAACCTCCTCTGTGTCCACAGTGCTGGAGTCTCCTCATTAGTCCCTAGGGCCTTGATTTAATCTCCTATCAGTACATTTTACCACCAGACCGATGCTTGTAAAACACAAATAAGATGCTCCACTCCTACCCACATCCTCCATGTCTCTTTTTCTCTCTCTCTCTTTTTTTCCTTTCTGTAGATTTTGGGAGTACAAGGGCAGTTTGTGACATACATGTAGTGCAGACTGGTGAAGTCTGGACTTTTGGTGTACTCATTGCCGCAGTAGTGATCATCATAGCCAGTAAGTCACTTCCCTCCATTACTCTTTAAAACTCTTAAAAGTCTTGGGAGGCCAAGGTGGGCAGATCATGAGGTGAAGAGATCAAGACCATCCATCCTGGCCAACATGGTGAAACCCCGTGTCTATTAAAAATACAAAAATTAGCTGGGCATGGTGGCGTGCGCCTGTAGTCCCAGCTACTCAAGAGGCTGAGGCAGGAGAATTGCTTGAACCCGGGAGGCGGAGGTTGCAGTGAGCCAAGATTGTGCCACTGCACTCCAGCCTGGCACCTGACAACAGAGTGAGCCTCTATCTCCCCCCCAAAAAAAAAACTCTTAAAGTCTCCTAGAACCTAAAAATCAAGACGCAGCACCTTAGAATGGCCACTGCCTATTCTTCTAGCACTTATTCTTATTCACTGCCTCCACCACATCCCCTGGGTTCCTCCCTTACTGAGTATAAGCTACCCCATTGCTGCCAGCTGAATTCCTAACTCCTCAGCTCAAGTTGGGATAAATTAAATCCTTACTGTCTGTAAGTATAAAGCATGTATCCCTCACAAAAGCCCTATTAGGCCTTCAAAATACTGAAATTAATCATAAAAATTAAAAATATGCACAAATATGCTCCTACAAACAGCTATTAAGTACAAAAACCAAACACCAACATAAAAACTACCTCTAAATTTTATTGTGGAGAGTTCTGTGGGGACTACTGGCTAGAAATTAGTATGATACAAATCCAAATAAATTAGGTCTGAAACACCTTCTTAATGTCTAGCATGTTCCTAATCATGGAACTTTTTCATCTTTCATCCAAAGATATTCCTAAGTTTTCCAAAATATAGACAAATGCCTTGAAAATTTTAATAGCTCAATTGCTATAAATGAATTCCCTTTTTTAGTTTTTTTCCAGGAAAATACATTAGAAGGGTAGGTTTCATGCTGGCTGCAGTTGAGTCTCAAAAAGTAAATAACACTTTTGGTTCCTACTAGAGGGGTCTAAAAACAGGATAAAACAAAAGGCCACCACTCAAGCTGTATAAACCGTGGGTGTCTGAACATGTACTTCCAAAGCTGAAATCTCTTAACATTTCCACATTTCAATGCCTTTTTCTGATTCCATGTGCCTTAGAATATACTGCAACCCAACCCCCACATATGAGACAGGCACATCATACTTAATCCTCTTAACATGGCTAAACTATACATATATATATATAATATATATTATGTATACACACACATGGGGTAAATTATATATTTTGATACAGGCATGCAATGCATAATAATCACATCGTGGAGACTGGGGTATCCATCCCTGTAAGTATCTATCCTTTGTGTTACCACAATTCAATTATATTCTTTTAGTTATTTTAAATCAAATTATTTTGCTATCAAATACTAGGTTTGTTTTTTTGTTTTGTTTTTGTTTTTGTTTTTGTTTTTGTTTTACACCAAAGCAATACCTGGCTTTAATAAGGTGGTTGAATTAAAAATATTTTTCTTTTTTTTCCTTATAAAACATGCTTTTTACTTCTGTTTTTTAAAGTATTTAATTGATGAATAAAATATATATAACCTGTATATATTCAAGGTGAGCAATGCAATGCATTGTAAACTGTTTACTCCAGTCAAGTTAATCAACACATCAGTAACCCCCTGTAGTTGTTTGTGTGTGTTGGTTGGGGGTTGAGAACACTTCAGATCTGCCCCTCATTAAATTTTATGCAAGCAATTCAATATTAGTAACTATAGTCACCCTGCTGTACATTGGATCCCCAGAATTCATTATTTTATTTTGTTTGTTTTTTACCTAATTTCTTTTTTTTTTCGTTGGGAGAGTGGAGCACTACACACTGGGGTCAGTTGGGGGGGAATGGAGGAGGGACAGTGAGAGGTAGGGAGCTGGGGAGAGATAGCATGGGGAGAAAAGCCAGATATAGATGAAGGGGAGGAAGGCAGCAAATCACACTGGCATGTGTGTACCTATGCAACAATCGTGCATGTTCTTCACATGAACCCCAAAACCTAAAATGCAATTTTAAAAAAAATGAAAAAAAATCAAATACTAGGTCTTATTCATTCTTTCTATCTTTTTTGTACCCATTTACCATACCCCCTGCAAACGACCCTTCCGAGCCTCTGGTAACTATCCTTCTATTCTCTATCTCCATGAGTTCAATTGTTTGGATTTTTGGACGCCACAAATAAGTGAGAATATGTGACGTTTGTCTTTCTGTGCCTGGCTTATTTCACTTAACATAATGATCTTCAGTTCTATCTATGTTGTTGCAAATGACAGGATCTTATTCTTTTTTATGACTGAATAGTACTCCGAGGTGCATGTGTCCCACATTTTCTTTATCCATTCACCGGCTGATGAACACTTAGGTTGCGTCCAAATCTTGGCTACCGTGAACAGGGCTGCAACAAGCATGATCCTGCAGGTATCCCCTTTAATACAATAGTTTTCCTTTCCTCTTGGGATATACCCAGAAGTGGGACTGCTGGAGCATATGGTAGCTCTATTTTTAGTTTTTTCTGGAACCTCCAAACTGTTCTTTAGTGGGGTTCTACTAACTGGCATACTTTAATGAAGTTTTTCTTGACTTATTTCCAGTGCAAACTACCTGCTCTCTCTTTTATGTCCTCATCATACTCTATAAAGACTATCACAGCTACTATTAAATTATCTACTATTTGTCTCCTACCAAACTCTAAATCCTTGGGGGCAGGGTCCCTGCCTTCCTCTTGGTATCCCACATATTTATCAAGGTACTCCATACCGAATTAACAAATCTCTAATGTTAGTAAAATAGCATGAAGAAGGGCCACACATGGACAGTCCTGTTGAGGAGGTGGAACTTGCTAATCTCACACAAAATGGGATCTGGAGATAGAAGACAGGTGAAAACTGGCCGCTGATGCCCATCCTAACAATACAGTGAAAGGCTCATGAAGAAATGAGGTAGAAGATTGGATGGCAAGAAAGAAAGAAAAATGAGGAAAAGAAAAACGGCAGGGAAGACCATTCTGTGAGAGGGATTGGTATAAGTGCTGAAAACCGATATATATCACGTATATCACACATACATACATCACACTCTTTCCCTATTAATAAGTTTGTCCACATATAATGCATCATCAAGGATCCTACCATAAATTTCTTAACTATATAATGATCACCGTAATAAAAATATTAGTAAAGCAACTCTGATGAGTTGACTACTATGAAATTTATATTACATAATGAATTTAGTATATATAATCTGACATTAAAATATGCCTAACAATAGCCCCCAAAACAGAAAATATGAAGAAATCATTTGTATTGCCAAATATTTGAGATATGTCCAATCTCAACACAAACTAAATGGAAAGCTCATTACATGGTCATCAAATGTAGCAGAGTAGAGTAATGGTATTCAAACTCAACTGTTTTGTTCCAGACCCTAAGAATAAGTACAGATATTAAGAATTAACAACTGGGCATGGTAGCTCACCCCTGTAATCCCAGCACTTTGGGAGTCCTAGGCAAGCAGATCACGAGCTCAGGAGATGGAAACCATCCTGGCCAGCATGGTGAAACACCGTCTCTAATAAATACACAAAAAATTACCCGGGCATGGTGACACGTGCCTGTAGTTCCAGCTACTTGGGAGGCGGAGGCAGGAGAATCACTTGAAACTGGGAGGCAGAGGTTACAGTGAGCTGAGATCGTGCCACTGCACTCCAGGCTGGCAACAGAGTGTGACTCCATCTCAAAATGAAAGGAAGAATTAACTTACATCTTCTGCTTCCAAATACTGCATGTTCTCACTCATAAGTGGAAGTTAAATGATGAAAACACATAGAGAGGAATGACACACACTGGGGCCTATTGGAGGGTGGAGAAGGAGAGAGAAGATGAGGGATAATAACTCATGGCTACTAGGCTTAATATCTGCGTGATGACGTAATCTGTACTACAAACTCCATGACACAAGTTTACCTATGTAACAAACCTGCACGTGTACCCATGAACTTAAAAGTTTTAAAAAAGAATAAACTGGGAAATTTTGGTAGCAAGTCAATGTTTTCTTGTCTATTAGATCTAATAATAAAAATTGGGGGCATGCCTTTTATGTGTCTTTACAATTTTACAAATTAATTTAGCTGTATTTTATGAAAGAATCAATCGGCAATGGATCGGAAGAAAGAAGTGAGCAGGAGGTGGAGGAGGGGGAAGAAGGCAGGAAGAGGAAACCTGATTCATCACCACAGAGAATGTGAGAAGTTCTGCAATGCTAGATGTAACTCCATCAGAAAGCCCATTCAGTAGGTGGCCAACGCTGGTCTCACACTAGATGTTGAAATGGGCTGAGAATTCTTGGTAAAAGATCAGGGGCACTTGGATTTTGTTGTCTAGTCTGCTGACATGGGGCATTTGGGGGCAGTGCCTTATTGACAACCTCTTTTATTTATTAGATGACTGCATTTGCTACTATTTTCTAGAGAGAAATATAAATGTCCCTCCTTTAAGAAAAAAATTTTTTTTATTTGAACTTGAAGAGTTGAAAGTAAATACATCCTAAGGTCCATTTCAACCCTAAGTCTCTGAATCTCTGATTCTATTGTTATTGCTGGAAAATATGCTATATTGATTCCACTACAGTTTTAAATATACTGTTTGACACTGGAATCAGGGAAGGATTTTTTAGTTAAACTTAAAATCTGCACTATATTAGAGCCCTCAAATCCAGGAAATAAGAGAGGAAAGCATCACCCGGGAAAGGGAAATCGTTCCTGTACCTGAAAAAGGGCAGCAGAAGGAAAATGGAAGGAGGGGAGGGACGAAAGCAAGCAATGTGATTTGCCTAATAAATCAGGCACCAATTAATGAAATGTGAACTGTTAGCAATAAATTAGGCAGTGGGAAGGCTGAACTTTTTTTTAACAAAACACAGCCCTTAAAGATGGGAAATTAGCAAACTAACGTGACGCAATTCTGAGTAAGTGAGAGAATGGGATACAGTACTTCAGCTGCTTAAGACAGAGTGACCTCATCATAGTTTTAAATAGACTGTCCATTATAAGCATAAATTATCACCCCATGAAGCTTTGATAGACTAGATGCTGACCTGGAAATTAACAATCAAGCATATTGCAGAAAAAATTTTAAAGTGAACCTTTTCATTTATAACCAGCATGGTGCCGATTAGAGGAAAAAAAAACAAAAACCATTGCAATTTTTTAAATTGCTATTGTTAAAATACAATTAGCTGAACTAGCAATGAGAAACACAATACTTCACCTGTCTTAAAAATCACTCTGTACTCTGCCATGAAGATTTGTTGGATACCAGTTCTTATTTGTAAAGTGTAAGTAGTCGAATAGAAAAGAAAGTTACAGAATTTTGTTTTGCAGTTTTATATATGTGTGTGTGTATGTATATATACACACACACACCCAAATTTAATTTATATTTTAACAATAGCATATGTGTGTGTGCACATACATATATACATACATATACACACACACACACACACACACACACACACACACACTCTTTCCAAAAGAAGTATTCCCAGATGGTTATCATTATTTGTGAAAGTCACAGTATTCTTCCATAAACAATACCACTTAGTCCATACACTTAATATCATTTAAAATGCTGAAATATCTATTGGCAACAAGATAATTCATTTCCTCTCAAAACATTCTGATTCCAATAGTTTAAGAATACTATTTGTTTTTCTCTAATGATTGAAGCCCTATCCTTTACTTTGAGCATTGTCTTTAATAAATAGCTAAATATTTTAAAAATTAATGCATATAAGAGAATCACTTTAAAATGTAGTTAAAAGAATATAGTTCGTAATTTATTTCTCTGTAATAACTAGAAGGAAATGTATAACTCTTAAGTCAGTTATTCTAGAAGAAATATAAAATTTTACCTTTTAAAGGTATTAGGCAGTATTTGCATTATTATGAATATATATATTTTCTCTGATAAGCCAAATAGTCTATTAGGATATTTCCCTCCTTGTAAAACGTTGTATTTTTCCTGGATTTAACAGTTGCCTTTTCCCCCTTTGCTTAGAATTGTAAATTCTCCAACATTAAAACCACTTTCAGTATGGATTTTCATATGATCAAAGATATCAGTTGATCTACATTTTTGGGGCCCTCAGGGCTCATGCTCCAATTTGGCTTTGTGTTCCCAACAGCTATTATTTTGTTATATTTCCTTCACTTCTAGTTTTCATATTGCTGTACGTATATCCTACGTCACTTGGATTCTTAATCTTTCATAAACCACATACGTATTTTTCTCTACTAGAGGCCTCTGTGATCTGGTCTTCATGCCTAGGATTCTGAAATTTTGTGATAATGTTCCTAGCCATTTTTCCCTAATTTGACAATGCACTTGGCATATGGAACCACTTTTCCTTCAGTCCTGGAACTTAATGTTATTAACTTATTTTATCATTTTATTTTATTTGCTCCGTCCTTTTTCTGAAAACTCTGTAAGTTGTATATTATAAGTTCTACTTGTTCTATTTTCTAGGATACTTCCTTAATGTTCAATTGCTTCTACTGCTTTATTTTACTTCTACCTCCAATTTTTTCGTTTTCACAAGGTCTCTCTTGTTCTTCAATAGTTTCGACAGTAATAGCATCACATTATTTTTGTGGATGCAACTTTTATTTCTGTAAGTTAACATTCTCTCTTGCTTATTTAAAACATTTTATCTGATCCATACCTATTAATTTAGTTTCTCCAATTTCCGTTTTAGCGGGTTTTCCCCTTCTTGTGGCATATTTATTTCTTGTCAGATCACACTCCAAACACTAGGTGATTCTTATATATATTTACAAGCGTGAAAATAAAAAGCCTAGGAACACTACGCACAGGGGCTGCTGCTTGTCATCCAAAAGGTTTCAGTGCAGAGTGAACAGATTTTCCAATGTGACCTGACTCTTTGAATATCACCATCTCTTTCTTCTGGAGCCAGTTACTCCAGAAAATTAGATTTCACTTATCCATAGAGACTTGGGAGGGGGTAGTTATAAGGCCTGTCTGCTAGTGATATTGGAAGTAATTGATGGGATATCTCACTGTGTATTGTGAGACTCCATCCTCAGCTGTGCATGGTGTTCCAATGTACGGAACCTCTCTACATTCAATCTCTCCATAGAATAAACCTCATTCTGACTAGGGTAAGGGCACTCCCATAGTCAGTGTCCTTTCATGCAGGGAAAGGTATAACATAGAGCACCATTTATAACATTTAGCAAAACTGTAACATACAGCAAAGCTATAACATACCCTACTTAGACTTTGAACAAACTTCCTTGTTTTAGCCCCAGATTTCACACCTGGCTTTCCGCACTTCCTCACACTGCCAATGGCTGTCCTATCCCAGGTTCTGAATCATCACTCTGCTTCCCTGCTTGGTGGCACCTCCCCCTCCAAGCACTAGGTAGGCAACTTTTTTTCTGCTCTAGAAACCCATCATTCTAATTTCTGCTATCCATAAATTCATAGCATTTCTTTTTGTTTTATTGCACTTTAGGTTTGGGGGTACATGTGAAGAACATACAAGATTGTTGCATAGGTACACACATGGCAGTGTGGTGTGCTGCCTTCCTCCCTATCACCTATATGTGGCATTTCTCCCCAGGCTATCTCTCCCCAATTCCCCACCCCCTGCTGTCCCTCCCCTATTTCCCCACCATAGACCCCAGTGTGTGATGCCCCCCTCCCTGTGTCCATGTGTTCTCATTGTTCAACACCCGCCTATGAGTGAGAACATGTGGTGTTTGATTTTCTGCTCTTGTGTCGGTTTGCTGAGAATGATGGTTTCCAGGTTCATCCATGTCCCTACAAAGGACACGAACTCATCATTTTTGATGGCTGCATAATATTCCATGGTGCACATGTGCCACATTTTCCCTGTCCAGTCTATCATCGATGGGTATTTGGGTTGGTTCCAGGTCTTTTGCTATCATAGCATTTCTAACTGTTACCTCCTCTCCAATCCTCTTTATTCCTGTGTGCTCCTATCCTTTTCTCCTCCTTATTTTAGTCTTAGTGAGATATTCAGGAGAGTACAGAGATAAACATATTTGCTTATGCTACTATGTTGAGCTGGAATCTCAAGATTCTTTCTTCTGTTAGAAAATAGGTTATTCCCAATTAAATCAAGTTATCTAAAATTTATCACATAAAAGAACTACTGCATATTAGTCTTATTATTCATTCACCCTCATTATTCAAAATAGAAATTTGCTTTTTTTTTTTCTTGGTCCACTAGTATCAAACAACAAAAGCCAACCAATCAACAAAATACCTGTCACATATTTATGAACATTCAGCAAACTAGAATGCTTCCTATAATCTCCTTGATTATGGAGGGAGGAAGAAGAATCTCAGATAAGCTGCTCTACTTTATGTGTCCACTTTCTACATACCAGACACTAAACCTATCAATCACCTACGAAATATAAAGTACCACTCCATCTCTCTGACATCCATCCAAAACTCTCTGGCTAGTCTTCCCTTGTGAAATGACAATGCCACATGACAAGACTTGAATCCACTGGAGAAGCGGTATGTTTCATGGGACAAATGGACATGCGAATGACAAAAAGCATTAAAAGTGAGTGTTTTTCCTTGCCGTTCACCATTCCTCTTGCATTCTCACCTCCTTTGTAAAAAATCTCTTCCAAAGTGCCGAAATAGCTGATGAGCTTATCATAGCACAGTAGCCAACAAAAGAAATTCCAAAATGAAAAAAGAGAGACAGGAAATACTTGATGTTGGATTTCAATTAAGGTTCAAGCCTACTCCACGTGTTTCACTCTCTACTGGTAGTTTTAACAAAACCAATTGAGAATTTACCATGAGCCACTCAGTTTGCTGATAAAGTCCATAAAAAAGTAAATGTAGGAATCACAGCGGTTCAGCATTGATTCTACGGGGATTTCCCTTCCTTCAGACTAAAAGCTTTCATTAATCCAACTTAGAAAACAATAGAAACATAAAACAAAACAAAACAGAAAAGCACATCTCATAAAAATCTTAGGCTGTGGATAAAGAAAAGTTTTGTGACATGTACATTAATCACAGGCATACAGTGAATTCCAAGAGGGGTCTGGTTATCCAACAAACTAAGGTAACCACAGCAACATACATTGAAGTATGGGAGGTCTCCAAATAATAAAAGCATAGCTGTCTCCAAATTTCTGGTCGTAAAGGTTAGTACTAAAGTACTTTTTCTGTTCAGAAAAGCATTGATTGAGGTGCCTGATAAGTTTATCAAATATGTTCAATGATAAAGGATGCTTAGCCAGGGTTAAATGACTTGGTATGTGCATATTCAAATTCTTAAGAGGAAAGAAAATGCTAATAAAAGAATTGCTAAAATCTGAATTTGATTTCTAAATGCAGGACCACATATAAAACACCGCATGAATGTGTTAAAAGTCAGCCAATTATAAGTAGCACAAAGGATGAGAATGGGACCGCCTCTCCCATTACATTTCTAAACCTCCCGTAACATTGATAATACAGGTCTACTTACTTGGAAGTACTGTCAAAATTATTGACTTGCAAATGAGAATGGCTCAGAGTGCTAACAGAGCTTGCTCCTCAAATGCAGATCAGATAATGACAGCTTAAGCACTAAGTGTATATGCTGTAGAAATTAAATGAAAACAAGGTATGACACCTTCTCAGAAAAGCAAAATACATTAAAATGTATGTTGCGCAATGAAACAAACATTTAATCCATGAGATTCTCATAACATTATAAGATTTTGATTTGTTGATTTTGGAGAAAAGGCTCATGAGCTCTGATTTATCAAAGTAAAATGCTTTGGTAGAAAGCTAATTTTAAAGAGATGTTTGATAAGTAAATACTTGTAGGTGCTTAGCATGTAATAAACCATGTAAGAGATGGTTATTTTATTTTACCTATTATCTAGTGATTGTTAAAGAAATTATTCAGTTTAAAAGCTGCTGTTTTCCAATGATGACAGCAGTTTAGAGTACAAACACTCTCCCCATGTTTTCTCTTTATGCCCTAGAGCATGTTTTCACATTATACCTAATAGCTTTAATCTAACTGCACAATAATTTGTTAATGTGTTCTCCTGTAACACTTAATTATGAGCTCCTTGAGATTAAGGAAATACTGGGCATCTTTGTGTCCCAGACATTTACCTTGATGTGTATGAAAAGTATGAAAGGCATTCCATGAATGGATAATGACATACACCCATACATTAGGAAAACTAGGTATGAATGTCAATTTTATTTCTATACTGGACAATGGGCTATCTTCAAGCTCTCTGCTTGGTAATAGTCTAGGTTATGAATTAAAAAATAGGTCTCCACTTAAAGAGCAAAGTTTACCAACTGAAGGTTACAGCCCGAAGCACTTTGTTAAAAGAAATTCTGATAATGAATTGGGGTACAGTTTAGAAGAAATATCCCATGGATGCAAAAAAGAAGACAAACCTGGCTACAGTCACTGTGCTAAGCCTGGATTTAAGAATCTGACGGTGGCCTCAAATACACACAAGAGAGCGCCCCTGTGAGAAAATCATTGAGACTGCTTTGATTATGAACAAAAGACAGCACACATATGAATGCTATTTATTTGTTTCACATATACACACATTAGCTAGAGGATCAGGAAATAGAGTCTTTGTCCAAACATCTTGCTCGTATATATCACCAACAAAGTGTCGGCAGAACAGTGGTATGCACAGATAAGGGGATGGAGCAGCGATTCTCTATTCACTCTCTTTTAGTAATGACTGACTACACACATGGTTAAAAAAATTGAAGAAAACATGTTTGCTCATATAATATCCTAATAATATATCATATTAATACCTTTTAAAATAAAAGCATATGCATTTTTAAAACTTCACAAAAGCCAAACTTAGGTACACTTTAAGTCTTAGTTAAATAAGGTAACATTCTATAAAGAATATTAATATTTAGTTGTTTTGACTTAAATTTCAAAAACTGATTTACTTGTAAAATAAAAAAGTAGTATAATTAATTAAATGATTGAATATGTAGAGCCTTATCTATTAATTGGCAGTAATTATAATTTTCAGTAGCTAATAATTTACTGATTTAAAAAGCAAAATAAATAATGAATATAATTGCACTGGGATGATTAAAGAGTATTTTCTAAACTTATTTTCTTCTAAGAATATACTTCATTGTTTCCCTAGGAAACAGAGCTATAATTATGGTTAAGACAATTACCCACAATATGATCATATTCATTTTTCATGGCAAAGCAAAAGAAAGAAAATCTTCAAAAAACTTCACAGTAACATCCTGTTCATAAGGAACAACGTATCTATTTAAATAAATAGAAACTTAATTTATCGTTTTAAAAGGATGTAATGTTTTAAAATTTAGATCTTAAAAATAATCAAACAACTTGTTTTTAAAAAGGACATAGCTAGTTGCTTAAAAAAAAAAAAACCCTCCCTCCTTCTCATCCATCAAAATAATTAGGAAATTAAAGCTCTTTAACCAACTTTCAAACCAACAATATGCTGTTTTCAACTTTGAACATGCATGCTCTCAAATTCTTCCCTCTCTATTTCTACTGCTATGACATACAAGTCTAGGTTCTCATCAGCTTCAGAACTGAGTTACCAAACAGCAAGCAAACAAAACAAAACAAAAAACACAACGTATTAGCCTAGCTGTGTAAACTTTTGGCTATACGATTTAATCCCAGACCAATCTTCTTCTATAAAATGATTTTCTATATAACATCAAAAGCAGCCACCTCATTTCTCAGCGTGCGTGCACAAACCCACACACACACCCCGCTCCTTGTTTCCTATCTAATTAGGCCCTAATTTTTTCCTGAACTCCATTCTTTTGCATTCTCTGCTACAGTTATGCTCATGCAACTTTATTTGCCTTTGATAGTAGCTAAACAAGGCAATCAAGGTCTGCTAAATCCTAGTTCAATTCTCCTACCAAAGACAGAACTGATGATCTAAATTACCTGTTGCCATTTTACAGGGGTTGGAGGGTGAAAAACACAAGAATATCACGTGGGGACTGTAAGATATTAACTGTATTTCCCCAGCCTGGTCATCTGTTCCTAATCCTTAGCCTAACCATGTTTTGTCCTTTGTACCCATGAATTGCTCTGAAGTACTTTCACTGTAAGAGGGTGCATTGCTGTGCTTTAATTGACATGATCACTTTGATTTTTGATCTGTTTTCTAGGTCAGTCTCACCTACAATGGCTTGATTTGAAAGCATGTGTCAACTACATATTTGATGCATTACATTGTATTATTTCCAAGGATAAAAGAAATCATTGAGAAAAAATAAAGCCAAAAAGAAAACAATTCTTCTTTGCAATTCTGCCCGCCTACAAAATGTTTTCGTTTATCTCTGAAGATACCAGAACCACTAACAAAAGACATTTTAGAGGTAGGATAACCAGAATAGAGTCCACTTGCTTCAATGTAAATGCATCAAACTTCAAACTTAAAATCGGAAAACAACCAAGAACGAAGTAAAAGTGAGCATGAAGTTCATACCTACAATGTAATCCTAGGCATTCATTAGAAAAAATAAAATATGTGCCTGATACAGAAAGGTTGCACCGTACATTGTTTGTGAAATAGCCATTTGGAGAACAGTACATGTAATATAATTCTGTCATTTGTATAATTTTTAGAAGACAACATTTTAAGCCCAGCACTGTGACACATGCCTGTAGTCCCAGCTACTTGGGAGGCTGAGGCAGAAGGATTGTTTGAGCCCAGGAATTCTAGGCCATAGTATACTATGATCATACCTGTGAATACCCACTGCACTCCAGCCTGGGTAACATATCAAGATCTTGTCTTTTTCAAAAAAAAATCTATTATATGTATGCTTGTATATGATAGAAAATGTATAGAGGGTATACCCAGAAGACTATCTACACCAGTTACACTGGAGTGGATAAGAAGAAATTTCCAATTTTCACAATAAAGTGCCTAGACACACTAATTATTGAATAAAAGCATAGTTTTACATGAACACAAATTGGCTAAAGGCTAGGCTGCTTGTCATCTCAGGAGCTTCATGTTATTGTCTGTTATTGTCACACTTTAAAGTGATCTCAAATATTCCAACTAATGGTTGAAAAACTGATGAAAAATGTTCCTGTCTTACTTCAAAAGATTGTATACAAATGTTGCTTAGCTGTTTGCCATTCAAATAGTAGACTGGTTGTAGTTATCCAAGGAAGAAACCCATTATCTCATTTCTAGTTTCAAGCTTCAAATATTTTATTACTTCTTAGTAGTACGTTTGGTTGGTTTGGGTTGTTTTTATTCTGAGGCTCTGCCAAGTAAATGATCCTGGAAGTTATTATGTGTAAAACAAAACAAACAAGCATCTAACAGATAAACGAATATAGGGGCATTTTGAATTACATTTACTTAGATCTAAAACACAGCCTTCCAAAACATAGAGTTAACACACGCTGACAATGTCATGTTAAAGTCCTAACTTCATTACCTAGAACACATTGCTTCTCTATTAAATATGAAAATGGTTATGTCTCTAATATCTGCTTTCATTATCACCTAATCCCATTATAGAACAGATTACATTTTTAACAGCGTGGCAGAGCTGGCTTCAGTACAGTTTGTAGAGCCAAATAGAATATCATTAAAATCAAATTAAACCATCTACTGGTAGGCTAAATCTACTTAGGCACATCAGGTTTTAAAGAAAGCAAAATCGCAGGCCAGCATGAGAAAGTACTGTTAAGTTTCTGCGGTATTCTAAACCAGAAAGGATTTCAAGGTGCTCAACTAAGCCAATTATTCCTCATGTAATTGGCCGTGCTATTTGCAATGAACATCCCTTCAATAAATGGCTCGCTATAGGCATATTGACTTGAGAACTTAAAGTAAGTTATCAAACTAGAAAAGAAAATTGTCATCTAATGATGGAAGAACACGACAGCCTTCTCAAAGCAATCACAAGGCTATGTAAAATTATGACAAGTCTTTAAAGAAAAAAAAGGAAAGGATATGGAAAAGCTACCAGATGGTAAATTAAAATTAATAAATGAACCACTGGAATTTAGTTTCAGGCTTTCTTGCTTAAATAATTTAAAACTCAAAATAGCAAGCCATAGGTATACATATACAACTCACAATATGGAAGAAAGTTGACTTGGGACTAAGGCCCTTTAATGCACACCATATACGCGGGACATCAGTGTACCCTGTTCTCGGGATCTACTGGCGCTTTGATAGAGACGAATAATGAGAAAATCTGCTGAAAAATGAAAAGCAGTAACACAAATCAATTTCAACAAAAGAGATAATTCAAATCTATCAGAGAAAAAAGTGACTGTTTTCCAAAGACTCTGGAACACGAAAAGAAAAAAAGAGATGCTGTCGGTTTGCTACTGCCAATTTCACATAAGATAGATGTGAAATGACTACATAATTTGGCTGCTTAAGTACTTTCTAAGCCAAAGTAACTTTCTGAATGAGTTGTTTATTACTCACATAACTCTCCATAACTTTGTATTTAGTTATTCTATTGAGGTGTGCATTTTCTCTTTAGCTTTTCTTTTTCACCTCCCATCAGGAGCTAAAATTGCTTCTGTCTGTTACCCCAAAGATCCATCTTGCCTTTGTACCCTCAGTAGTAACTGACATCCAGGTGAGAAGCTGGAAGAACACATAATTTACTGATTCTTAGACAATGAGTCTCCATCAGATTTGGATTCTGTCATTACTTCCACCACTACCTTTTTACCAATCCAGGTTATAGTACAGGACGGAAAACTGGCACTGTAGGGAGTCAAGGTGATATCTTTTTCTTTAATCATTGTTTGTTTACAAAGAATCTATGTCTCTAGGTTTCTATGGAGTTCCAGCGATCACAAAATTAATCACGCATTTACAGGAAGCATAGTTCAACTACAGCAATTGCAAGAGACTGTGTAGGGCTTGGTTGATTTCAAAAGCAGTATAAGCCAACACTATTATGGGATTATCAGAACCAACACATAAATAAGGGGCAGTGTCTTTACTTGCAATAGTAGAGGCATAATGTCCTATGTCTGAAAGGGAATAGTCTCCCTCCATGACTGAAGATGAGTCCCAGGCCCTGAATGCCAGCTATATTCAAATAGTTCGGGCCGGGCGCGGTGGCTCAAGCCTGTAATCCCAGCACTTTGGGAGGCTGAGGTGGGTGGATCACGAGGTCAAGAGATCGAGACCATCCTGGTCAACATGGTGAAACCCCGTCTCTACTAAAAATACAAAAAATTAGCTGGGCATGGTGGCGCGTGCCTGTAATCCCAGCTACTCAGGAGGCTGAGGCAGGAGAATTGCCTGAACCCAGGAGGCGGAGGTTGCGGTGAACCGAGATCGCGCCATTGCACTCCAGCCTGGGTAACGAGAGTGAAACTCCGTCTCAAAAAAAAAAAAAAAAAAAAAAAAAAAGTTCAAGGATCATCACAGGAAAGGAAACATTGGTTTCTTCTGTGTGCTCCCACAGGAAAAATGTAAAATGAATGCAGGTAAATGTATCATTCCTTGAAAAAGAATTATCTGAATGTCAGAGCCTTCCAGACATAGAAAAGGTGTCCAAATTTCCTCCATAGACACAGTGAAACCCAGCTGGTAGTGCTCTACCCTGTCTGATGCTGGAGGTCTGACTTTAGGGCCAGGGGTAGCACAATGTCTGGATTCCACAGGCAGTGATGGTGCAATAGCACTTAATCCTTTGAGATCCAATTCTTCCTTTTTATATCGGAATATATATTACATTATTAGATAATATAATCTACCTACTCAATATTTTTCATCAGAAAAAAAGTCCTCATTACAGTATAAACCATAAAAGGATTTTATAGTTTGGAAAAATTGTTTGTAATAAAATAATAGTAGTTCAGAAGGTAAATGCTTAGGCAAGGAAGATAATGAGAAGACAGATACAATGCAATGTGTCATATCAGTTATTCGAATACCAAAAGCAGTGCAGCCATCATATTATGATTTGTTTCAACAGCACACAATGCTCGGTAAAATATGGAAAGCAACCAAGTAGAGTCTTCTTTCCACTGACTTGGTAGTTGCATTTTCAAAAAGTTTACTGTATAATAAAACCATGGAAAAATAATTTTTGATATACAGTAGACTTACTTTCCAAACCTGGAAAATTATATACAGGATTTTCACTTACAGGACTGCTTTAAAGGATATTTGAAGGGCTTTATGGATTAAAGACATCTCTGAGCAATGCAGAAAGTCTAGTTACTTTAATATCCAACACTACAAGTTCATGACACCCACTCAACAGGGTCATACAGAAATGTTAGTGTTGCATTTCCAAAATGCCTCCTGAGGGTGATTCTGGTTTTGCTCAGTCCATGGAGATGGACCTGGAAGAGGCTTCAACAAAAAAGTCAAAACCCCAAGCTCTCCAGAACTGATGGAGAAGGAAGTAGGAAGGAGATTCTTGACCGGAAGCAATTAGCTGCATTGTTTTTTACATGGTTCCTCCAGCTGCGCCCTCTTTCCTGAGCACTGAAAGGTACCAATGAGAAGCAGAGGGAGGCTGTTGTTTCTATTTGGTCACAGACAGTAACCAAGTAAAAGCCAGATCACCATTTACAAGAAAGACTGAGATGGGGATTTGGACATCTACAATTCTGTGAGACTGTGTGACATGTTTATTCACATAGTACCATGTTACCATAGTAACTAGTCAAGTTAGGCTTCCAAGGAATCTAGGGAGGAGTTGTCAACTTTCACAACTAGTTCATTCACAAACAACCTTTCTTACAAATGCTCTATAATGGCAGTGACTACACATGTAATCATCCAAAACAGGACCCTTTTTTACAATAAAAGTAGATGCTCTTAACAATTTACAAGGTACAACAAGTGTCAACCAGAATTGTCCCAGGCAAACTGATTTACATTGGCATTTATGTCTAAATAAGGAAGAACCATCAAGAAACAATAGCTATTACATCAAATTACATTACTACGTATATTATATCCCCACATGATTGCCAAACCCTTCAGGACCGCTTTTCTTCTATATTTATAAAAACAAAAATAACAAAATTATAGCATCATGAAAATAATGATAGCTTGTTGTGGTTCTGCATGTTTTTCCCAAGTGAATATATTTGCTGTAAGACTACTTTTATACTAAAGCATATATACTTTAAATTGCCTCCACCAATTATAGTTTAAAATGTTTAAAACATAAAATGTTATTAAACTAGAAGCATTTTTCTAACTTAGTTATGCTTTTAACTAAGTTAGAAAAATATGTATATAAATACATTGTATTTTATATTATAATATGTAGACAGAATGCTTTTAAAGTGATTTGGAATATATAATGCTATTAGAATCACTTATCCAAAATGAGAACAAGCATGAATGCGTATATTCATGCTAACCAAAAAACAGCAATATCATGAATTACTGCAATGTTTATATTTCGTCTTACGTGAAATGAATGTTTTTAAAGTCATTTTTAATCATGAAAATAAAGATATTTACCTACCAAAATGTTGACTTTTTAATTTAAAAAGTCACAATTCGTAACATCCAGCCCCTTTAAATTCTTTTCAAAAAGCATATTATTTATATTGTAAATAAGAATTATTTGTGTCCAATATGCCCACAGGCAGCATGGTGTTCTAAAAAGAAATAAAGATCTCTTTGACAGGAAGAAAGGATTTGGATCTGTTGTATTTTCCAGTTCATTGTTTCAGTTTAGTATTTTGTTCCACTACAGTAGTTTGCTCAAAGAAGTACCTATTCATTAAGTGGACATTAAATTAAAAAATGGATGACTGAATGAATGAATGAATGAATGAATGGATCAGGATTCTCTCAAATGGGAATGTTTAAGAGGATAAATTATTCACTTATGGATCCTACAATGATGATCAGCATTCCCACTGAAATAAACCAAATACATATAAAACATTGTTGCAGTTTTTTTTCTTCCTACTATTTTCTTAGCCACAAAATTTAAGATTATAAATGCAGTCCTATTTTTTTTTCTTTTTTTTTATTGCATTTTAGGTTTTGGGGTACATGTGAAGAACATGCAAGATTGTTGCATAGGTACACACATGGCAGTGTGGTTTGCTGTCTTCCTTCCCCTCACCTGTATCTGTCATTTCTCCCCATGCTACCTCTTCCCACCTCCCCACCCCCCGTCCCTCCCCCATTTCCCCCCAACAGACCCCAGTGTGTAGTGCTCCCCTCCCTGTGTCCATGTGTTCTCATTGTTCAACACCCGCCTATGAGTGAGAATATACGGTGTTTGATTTTCTGCTCTTGTGTCAGTTTGCTGAGAATGATGGTTTCCAGGTTCATCTATGTCCCTACGAAGGACACGAACTCATCGTTTTTGATCAATCATTCTACTATAAGGACACATGCACACAAATGTTCATTGCAGCACTGTTTACAATAGCAAAGACCTGGAACCAACCCAAATGCCCATCAATGATAGACTGGATAGGGAAAATGTGGTACATATACACCATGAAATGCAGTCCTATGATGTGTAACAAAGTTTCAGAAATTAAATTACACATGGAGGCTGAATGCAGTAGCTCATGCCTATAATCCCAGCACTTTGGGAGGCCGAGGCAGGCAGAAAACTTGAGGTCAGGATTTTGAGACCAGGTTACCCAACATGGCAAAACCCCATCTCTATTAAAAATACACAAATCAGTCAGTTGTGATGGTGTGTGCCTGTAATCCTAGCTACTCTGGAGGGTGAGGCAGGAGAATTGCTTGAACCCAGGAGGTAGAGGTTGCAGTGAGCCAAGATCAGCCCACTGTACTCTCGCCTAGGCAACAGAGCAAAACTCTGTCTCTAAATAAATAAATAACACATGGCTATAGATCCAGTTATTTAAATTTGGCTGAACAATTTCAACCACTGTCAGAAGACTTACCAGGCACCAGTTACTTCTGTCACTAAGGATATGTAATTATCAGTTATGCCCTCAAGTAGCTATTTGTCTAACAATAATCATTTTTCAATTGATCTATTTTCTTTTTCTAAACTGGCAGATAAAACTGTATATATTTACAGTGTACGATATGTTTGTACAATGATTAAATCTAGCTAATTAACATATACATTATTTTATACATATAAAATATATATATATATATATATATTTTTTTTTTTTTTTTTTTTTTGAGACAAAGTCTCACTCTGTTGCCTAGGCTGGAGTGCAATGGTGCAATCTCAGTTCACTGAAAGCTCCACCTCCCGTGTCCAAGAGATTTTCCTATCTCAGCTTTTCGAGTAGCTGGGATTACAGGTGCCAGCTACCATGGCCAGCTAATTTTTGTATTTTTAGTAGAGACGGAGTTTCGTCATGTTGGCCAGGCTGGTCTCAAACTCCTGACCTTGTGATCTACTCTCCTCAGTCTCCCAAAGTGCTGAGATTACAGGTATGAGCCACTGGGTTCAGGCAAAAATATAATATATTTTTAACAGTCACCATAGTTTTATAATAGATCTCAAAAGATCTTTTGTCATAAAAATAAGTATTATTATAAAAGTTTACCATACACCTCACTACTCTTAGTAGTTGATCAAAGAGTATGTCTGGTATATAACATTTACATACTGACTTTTTAAAACCATCCTCAATCGTATACATAAACTCATACTGAGTTAATATGATGGTGTTAATAGAAAGAGCCAATCTAATTTTATGCTCTTTTCATAGTTATGAGTGATTTATAATTAGTATTATTGTAATAACAGTTTTAAAGTACCTTGAATATTTTTTAACTTTTCCCCTTGCACACTAAATAACCACTGATTGAACTTCCTATGTGGTTAAGATTACTAAACAAGGATAAATTTCATGCCACTATCCTTTGAATTCATCATAAAATCTGAATTACTTGAAGAGCCAGATAGTGATATATTAATATGTGCTTGTGAAATAACAATAAGAGTACATGATTCACTTTTCGCAGGCAGGATTTAAGTTGATTGGGTACACATATGGCCATAATTTCACCCATACCAGGAATTACATTTGTACTACTGCCATATATACAACATCTGTCAAAATGTTAAAATATATATCTGTCATCTTTTTTTTCTCCAATTCAGAATGTATAGTTAATTAAATATAAGAAAAAATTCTACAATTAGTTACCAATAGAAACTAGAATACCTCTTTCACTGGCAATATTTTAAAACAGAGCGTAAATAAAAAATAAAGATTCAAAACCATTTATTGAGCAGATTGTAAGCACTACTGATCTTCTAAGCTTCATTTATTGATCTTCTACGCACCATTATAAAGACTAGTGTTATAAAGGCACAACATGCTCCCTGCCCTATTAGAACAGAGACTTTGCTAGGGGACATACATATTTAAAATGAAAAACAAATACGCACTGTGTCAAAATGTAATATGAACCACCTGCTACAAGATTACAAAGAATAGCTTCTTAAACACATATTTTTTATCTGTAACTTAAAAAGACTGGATAGACTAAATGTTTTCATGAGATCCCTTTTATTCCCATGATTCAATAAATTTAGCTTCCTTTAAATCCTAAATGAAGTTGTTTTGAAATATCAAATAATTTCATATGACTATCTAGGAGATAGGATTTATTTGAAGCAAAATCCTAGATCGATCAGTTATATAAAATATTTAACAACAGTTTCGCCTATGGTGAAGTATTAAATCTGTTTACTTTTGCTCTTAAGATTTAGTGGTTATATTTTGTTGTCTTCTCTGAAATCTTTTTTTTAGGAAAACAGATCATCACATTCACCAAAGCAGTTAAACAAAAGACTTTTCTGAATGTATTCAAGATCCAGCTAAACAACGAATCAAACAAGTTGGATTTATTTATATGTTGGCTAATAGAATTTTCTCACACATAATCCTCAGAAATCACTAAGAAAATATATACAGTTCACTAAAATAGCAAAACTTTTGGATATAGTGTTCGCTTTGCTGATTTAATTACCATTCGTCTTTATCATAAAATAATAACTATTTTGTTTGATATTCTGCTTCCACTTTGCACTTTTTAACAAGAAAAAAAAAAAGGCCAATAACATACACTGGAATGTGACTGTTCAGTACCCACCACATGATTACCTCATGTGTCATGCACAGCATGTTATAAACTCTGCACGTTAATATTCTAAACATAGTTTGTACTGAATATACTAACGGTCCATTCATTTACATGGGAAACAAGCACATTTTACAACTACCTTAATCTTTTGGTCATCTGTACTTTCTGCTCTTTGGTTTTAATATTTTATTTTCTCTTTTTTTTTTTTGAGATGGAGTTTCGCTCTTGTTACCCAGGCTGGAGTGCAATGGCGCGATCTCCGCTCACCGCAACCTCCGCCTCCTGGGTTCAGGCAATTCTCCCACCTCAGCCTCCTGAGTAGCTGGGATTACAGGCACGCGCCACCATGCCCAGCTAACTTTTTGTATTTTTAGTAGAGACAGGGTTTCACCATGTTGACCAGGATGGTCTCGATCTCTCGACCTCGTGATCCACCCGCCTCAGCCTCCCAAAGTGCTGGGATTACAGGCTTGAGCCACCGTGCCCGGCCAATATTTTATTTTCTAATATAGTGCAGTGCATATGGGATGCAAAAAGTTGACTGCTTGATAAGCACATTTAGAAAATGTGAGAAAAATAAAAGCAAATCTGGAAAGTAGATTGCTTGATAAAGTCATTTAGGAAATATGAGGAAACTAAAATCAAATCTGGATCGCTTTTCTATACAAAATGCAATCTGAAAAGTTGGAAGAATAAAGTTGTTAAGTCATTCATAATACATCTGTGGGCCCTAATGCAAGACAACGTATTTAGAAGAAAGGAAACAAAATATGTAACAAAGAATAACCATTCAGGATGGAACAATATTAGAAAAATAAAAAAAGAGTTCATGCTTCCTAACTTCAGTAGAATCAGTAGTATCTCCGTGGCTCTTTAAAGGAGTTGGGATCGGTTTGAACATCAGAGATGGGTCTCAGCTCCCTCACTAATTCTATCACCTTATGCAAATCTCTTAACTGTTGTGAGAAAAATAGCATCTGCTTCACAATGATCACCAGTCCTGTTCTCCTGTTTACTGCTTGTGGTCCCAGTATGACAGCAAACTGCTCAGCACCCAATGGGTATCCCAAAGGATCTTACGTGTCTTTGGTCCTCAGAGCAGGCTGCTCATCAGAATCACTAGGGAAGTTTTACCAAAACACAAACAAAAAACGAATGCCTGGGTTCAACGCAAGATACAGATATAATTGACCTGAGGTGAGGTCAGACCAGAGTTGGGGGGGCTGGTTTTATATTTTTGGTTGTTTTAAATGACCCCAGGTGTGTCTGATGGGCAGCCTTGTTAAGAGCTCCTGTTGTAACTTAAATGTAAATAATCTGAATCCTGATACCATCACCTGCTCCAACTGTGTGACTTCAAACAGAAAAGAACAGAATCATCCTGTTGTGGATTTCAAGAATCTGAAATTGGCCGGGCGCGGTGGCTCAAGCCTGTAATCCCAGCACTTTGGGAGGCCGAGGCGGGTGGATCACGAGGTCAAGAGATTGAGACCATCCTGGTCAACATGGTGAAACCCCGTCTCTACCAAAAATACAAAAAATTAGCTGGGCATGGTGGGGCGTGCCTGTAATCCCAGCTACTCAGGAGGCTGAGGCAGGAGAATTGCCTGAACCCAGGAGGCGGAGATTGCGGTGAGCCGAGATCGCGCCATTGCACTCCAGCCTGGGTAACAAGAGCGAAACTCCCTCTCATAAAAAAGAAAAAAAAAAAAAAGAATCTGAAATTCAGGAATGAAGGTTAGTGGATAGAATAAAGAGGTGGGGCTGGAGGTTCTCTGCTAGCACAAAGGTAAGATGCTAAAACAGAGAAAGACAAGCATACTTACATAGACAATGACACCTCCTTAGCCAAATTTTAATCAGAATTCCCCACCCATTCTCAATATAGCATCAAGTTCCTCATCCCCCTAACCCTTAATATCTAATCAAGATCCTCTTAGTAATGTTCTATCTACTGACCCTCTCACTCTGCCCATTAGCTGTAAATCCTCACCTGTCTCTGCTGTATTTGGAATTAAACTCAGATCTACAGTGAAGTCTCTCTCCCGTACTACAGTAGCTTGAATGAAATCTGTCTTTGTGTTGTTAACGTGTGTCAGAATAATTTCTCAGTAACGGTTCCTATGTTCTCCAAAACTATGGAGAACTCAAATCCAGGTAGAAGTCTACCTATGGAGCCAGAGACTCTTTGAATCAAAGTGGGGAAAACCAAGAAGAAGTCAAGATAGAGGCAAATGTGGAAGATTCTAGACATTTTCTAGAAGAATTGTAAGCAAGGCCTTTGGAAAGCCAGCAAAGAGTGCCTAAAGACAAGGCTAGCAACTTCCATTTACCAGCAGACAAGCCAGCAGAAATTCTTTGAAAACCTTGCGCCGGCTGCACTGACTACGCCTCACAGCCTTGGTTGCATGGAGTTGCAAGCCCTAGGACAGAGTTTCACTAATGGCAGTCTTTCCTCTCTCCTGAAAAAGTCCCAACAAACACCTCCCCTTGCACTATGCATTTTGGAATTTCTTTCAATATTATTAAATAGTCTCTGATATAATAAATGATATTAAATAGCCCCAACTTTCCCTGTAAGCAAAGTCCATCTTTTGCCTTTTTAAAAACTCTACGGACACTGCCTTGTTGCCTATTCAAATGTTGTTTTCAAACCCTCACTGAATCCTTGGATAAGAAAATGAGGCTGGAATCCTCCCCACTTTGTATTGTGAATCCATTATTATATTATGTGAGTATTAAAAACAATAGCATATAATTCATCTATTTTTTTAAAGAACCCTCTGTTCCTACCTGTTGTACCATCTACTAACCTCGTGGTCCCTCTGATTCATTAATAATTTGATCCACACTCTTCAACCCAAGTCTTAGGTCATCTGGGGTTTATGCTGAAAGCTTTGGCATGGGTTGGGTTATTCACATTTGATACTCTCAAAAACTTGTGATAATTTATTTTTTAGAGATTACTAATAATAACAATAATACTAATTTAGCACTCACTTTGTTACCTACTGTCCTAAAGATTTCATATGTATTCACTTATTTAATTTTCCCAACAATCACATGAAATGGGTATTATTAAGGAAATCAAAGCTGAAGTAAACTGAATAAGTTGCCTGAATTCATAAGGCAGTAAATGGTGTGACCAGAATTTGAACTGTTGAAAAGGTAAACTGAGGGACAGTAAGATTTTAAAGTTTATATGCACAAAGATTTCATGAATCAGGTAGCGCCAAACAAAAATGGTTCTGGGGCTCCATTGAAGTACTGTAAGAGACAGGCTTTTACAGAGAGAATGTGGAAATCATACAAAGAATATATTTGACAATCCACAGTTACATAGCTGCCTTCTTTGGTCTATCCCACTGGAAAGTCTGTTTTATAATTTTAAGTTTGTTGGCTGCTTGCGATTGGTTTAGCTTCCGTTCTCTTTTTCTTTTATATAGCCATTTAAAGAGATAGCTCGAGGTAAGTTTCACTTATGTTTGCAAATCTAACAAGGTGACTGTTACTTAGAGGTCCAGCTGACTTTGTCGGCTCAAGGATTTTTCTTTAAGTGAATCAAATTTTATGTGATGGCAAACACTAAGTTTTTTCAATACAGCACTCTGCCTTCTCCTCACCAAATGCTATGTCTTGACTCCACTAGGAGAGAGAATTGAGGCTGTCACAAAAGTTTAAAAAATAAATTTTTTAAACTTCTCCTACAGGTGTTCCACCTACACAGAAAAGTGGATTCTAATGGCAGACATGTTTGACTTCAGAAATTCCATTCAATCATATGTTTCCTGGTTTGCTGAAGACCTCTCTGATCCTGTGAAAAAAATCACAACTCCCCTCTAACATTCAGATCTATTAATATCAAGTTGTTGTTTTTAAAAACTACACTATACCCAAACAAGGCCAACATTTCAGTATCTAAATGACATTGCTGCATACTGTCCACTGAATACAAAGTGCTATTCTTAAAACATACTCCAGGTTAAGACATGTATCCCAATACATGTGGAAATCCACTGGAGAAGGATGAGAGGACCGAAGGGTAACCAGAGGGCATGGATGGTATTCCAGAAACAGATGCCATTTCATCATTTGCAAGTACAAATTAAAGACTTTTACCATCAAAAAGACAGAGGCCAATTCATAAGCATTATCTCAGACAGGAAACACACCGGATCTCACATGTGTTAAGATGTAATGTTTAGGATGTAAAACAGTAACATCTCATTAACCAGAAAAGAAAATATCCCTACAGCATTCCCACATCCCATCCCAGTTCATAAACTGAGGCCCTCATAAAGCACTAACACTTTTTGTATTAAAACAGAGAAAAATATACAGTGACCCAATTTCGATCTTTTCAGAATAAATTATATTTTATTCTTGAATAACTAAACCAAGTTCTTAAGAAGAAACTTTGTAGGGGTATTAAAATTGTAAATATAATCTTGTTCCTTATACTAATAATTTCTCATCATTGTGCCAAATAAATAATCCACTGGGGCTATTCACGTGATGCTCCAAGAAGGTCCACCATTTCTAAACATCAAGGGAGTTGGTGCTGGATCCCAACTGGAGAGAGAAGAGTGTTCACCAGCCAAGGCGTGTCTTAGGATGTTTCTCTCCCAAAGGCTCCATGTGTAGGCTGGAGAAGTAGGAACTGTTACTACGTTCTCCCAGTTACCCCCAAGCTATAAAGAAGCGCATGTCTCCTAAAGATGAAAGAAATAGGTTAAATGAGCCAGTGTTCAAATATCTGCCAATATCAAGTGGGCACTGGAGTATTCAAGACTAGAGTAGGAGCAACACTCTCCTTTCTGTATTTCTCCTTATCTTCCTCATGGCTCACCAACTCAGACTGCATAAATTAGCTAACATCAACAACTGCAGGAAGCTCAGCATAGCTAATGCAAGAAGAGAGTAACTTTGGTAACTCTGAAGAGTAATTAACATGCTGGTCCCATTCTTGAAATAGTCTCTCTTCTCACCTCTGCTAGTCAAGCACATATATTGGTCCTTAATTTTGTTTTCTCTTTGAAAACGTCTCAAGTTCTCTTCAAGTAGGACCAGTAGCACATATCCAAGCATCACCATTTTAGGACATGAGTTGTGAATCTGTGATTATTTGTTTGCAGGAAAGCGCCAGATTTTAGACTCCTGGCACTTTGAAGTTGAGGATCCTGAGTTTTGCTTTCCCACTATCAAAGACAGTAACAATTGGTTGCTAGATCCCAAAAAAATGTCTATTGAGTCAACAAATGAGTGAATGAGTTCGTAAAGCTAACATTAATGTAATAACGGAAC